>NC_092590.1:66715000-68090000 GCF_047663525.1 Anas platyrhynchos
CCCATTAAACAAGGGAAACCATCTCGGGAGAGATTTCGTTTTGTAAATTCGCTTGCTTCATTCCTAACCTGGAGCCTGTATATTTCATCCAGAAAGAAAGGAGAGGGAGAAAGGAATAAGAAACGAAAGAAACTTTACTGGTTTCCCGTTTTCAGCCCCAGAGCTTGCCAGCATGTGGATTAGAATCAAGTCCTCGCTATGGTACAGTGATTAAAATACCACCAAGTATGACAGAAACGTAAACACAAACCGTTCATTGCTGGGAGATAAATAAAGAGCTAATTATCTCATTCTGCCATCTCTCAAGGAAAGCGGGATCTCACTCTCAGTGTGGGACACACACTCGTCTCCTCAAACCTCAGCAACATCGCAATACCCAAACCCTTCTGCAAAAGAAAAGGGAGGAAAAAAAAAAAAAAACAGCAGCTCTATTTTTCTTTTCATATTTCCATCAAAACAATGAGATCGAAAGTAGGCTAGGGGCTGCCCGGGGGTCTAATAAACACATCACTTTTTTAAAAAAAAAAACTTTTTTTTTCTTTCGCACGGTTGCGTTTGGGAGCAGGGAAAAAAAAAAATTAGTGATCCTACCTGTAGGATCGGGGGGGGACAACGTGAAACACAAATGCACCGGTATTTGTGCGTGCTTTTCCTAGGGCGGGGGTGGCGGGGGGTGCATCTTCGCGTCAAGCACCGGGGCTTTGGGAAAATGTCGTGTGATTGGTAGAGCAAACTAATTTTGTCAGGCTGAATGTGCCGATGTCCCAGGGCTAAGGCGCCTTGCTCCCTTGATGCGGGTTAACGTCCTCAATAGTCCCCCTCCAGCTGAAGCCTTTGATCCGACCGCTGCTGGCGCCTAAAAACAACATCACTTGTCTGCCTATTAGAGGCACTGACTAATCGTGACAGATTGTTTATTCTCGCAATTAGCAATGCAGCCGCTTCTCCGAGCACTGCCCCCCTATCCCCTTTTCTCCCCCCCCCCCCCCCCAACCCCGGCCCCAAGCCCCCAGTCCCCGACCCTCAGCCCACGGCCCGACAGCGGCTGCGGGATGCACTGGGGCTGCCCGGTGCATCCCTCTGGATGCACAGCACAAGGTCTGCGGGTGTTTGGTGGGCAAGAAACACGCGTGGATAATGCATACGCGTGGGTTGGGTACACGCGTGGATAGGGCATACACGGGGCGCCATCTCCAGCAAGAAGAGGGCTGCGGGTGTCGTGTGCGTGTGGGACAATTCACTGCAACCAGATCCCGTTGTTTATCAGTCAATAAAACGTCTATGATATCAATTCATTTCATACTGTATACGCTCCTAATCTCCCATCTTTATTGGGGCCGGCTAAAAGGAAAGGGAATTCGCTGTCCCTCCCCGTTTAGATAATTACCCTTAAATGACTGCGAGAGCCTCCTGTGTTTCCAGGAGATTAGAGCCCTGCAGCTATCAATAAACTTTTCCCAGCGAGCGGCCAATCGCCTCAGTAGAGAGCGGCTCCCTTTTACTGCACATCCGTCCTGGGCGCGGGGATAAGGGCTCGTAAACCAAATTTACAAAACAAAATAGCCCGGACTTTAATGGGGCCGGGGCTTAGATGTGCCTTTTTTTAGGGGAATTAATATTTCATGGCCCGGAGACACGCACACATCCGTGCCAGGGGTTGTGTGCACGTAGGCGCACACGGGCGCGGAGCACCAAAAGAAAAACAAAAGAAGAAAAAAAAAAAAAAACGAAATAAGCTTTATTTTATTATTTTTTTCCAAGGTGTAGCCAGCCCTAGAGACACAGGGGGCTAACGCAGAGCTCTCACACCCGGCACGGTGCCATGTCGGGGGGTCGCAGGAAGAAAATCCCAGCCTCACTCCTTCCACCGGTGTTTCCCCGACGTTAGCAAGCCCTTTCCCGATGCCCGAACCTCCGTCCTGTTCCGTCCCATCCCCTTCTCCCGGGTTATGCCCCGCTCCAGCCGCCGGCCCAGGCCTTCTTCACCCGCGGGTGGGAGCCGAGCGAGGCGCCCCGCACCGCCCCGACGGCGGCCGAGCCCTCTCCCCTCCCTCCTCCCGCCCCCTCCCCGCCGTCGGGGCCGCGGCCTCAGCCAATGGGGAGCCTCGTCCCGCCCCCCCCGCCCTCCGGTTGGGCGGCACCGCCTCCCGCTCCCCTTTATCAGGGGGCGCCGCCCGCCGCGGGGCCGGACCGCGCCGACGGCTCCCGCGCCCCGACGCCGCCCCCCATGAGCCGCGGCGGCCGCCCCCGCGCAGCACGGCGGCAGCGGACCCCCTCTGCATGGCCCCGGCTGCGGACATGACCACCGCGCCCACCGGGGTCCGCAGCGACGAGCCGCCCGCCTCCGCCTTCGCCAAGCCTGGCGGTGGCCTCCCCGTCGCGGCGGCTGCGATGGGCGGAGAAGAGGAGAGCGACAAGCCCAAGGTTTCGCCTTCCCTCCTGCCGTTCAGCGTGGAGGCACTCATGGCTGACCGCAGGAAGGCGCCGGGAGGCAGGGAGGGCCCGCTCGCCGGCCCCGAGGGCAACGGGGTCCCGGCGGCCGTCGGAGCGGCCGCCCGAGGGAGCCTCAGCCCCCGCCTGGGCGCCCCGACGGCGGAGGCGCCGGCGTCCCCGCTGCCCCTCGGCGGCCACTTCGCCGTCGGGGGGCTGGTCAAGCTGCCCGAGGAAGCGCTCGTCAAGGCGGAGAGCCCCGACAAGCAGGAGCGAAGCCCCTGGATGCAGAGTCCCCGCTTCTCGCCGCCCCCACCCAGTAAGTAGCGGGACCCCGACGGCGTGGGGGGGGGGGTGGGAACGCTGCGGGGCCGCCCGGGGCTTTCCTCTCCTCTCCGGCCTCTCCCGGAGGGGCTTTCCCGGCGGGTCGCGCTCTCTGCCGGGCCACTTGGGCGTTTCCGAAGGAATGAAACGCTTCAGATGTCGCCGAAGCCCGGCCAGTCCCGGCGGTGGCTTCAGAGGCGAAGGAAGAGCGGTCGCGCCAGGGCTGTTTCTTGTGCCAAAAGTTGGCCGGGGAGGGGAAGGAAAAGCAGAAAAGAAAACACCAGAAGCCGGCCTGGGTGCCTCTTAGCTGCTCTGGGGGCGCGAAGCGACCGTGCGCAGTCTGCGAGCAGGACTTAGCCTCGGCAGGGAGTTTAGTGGTTTTTTTTTTGTTTTGTTTTAGGGATTTTATATATATATATATATATATATATTTTTTTTTTTTTTCCTGAGAGCAGCTCTCCTTATTTTGTAAGGACGCGCACAGATTGCGGTCCCGGATGCAGCGGCTTCGGACTTGTTTGGGCTTCGGCCCCGCGGGCTGCTCTCTGCGGTGTTATTTCGGCAATCCCGAGAGCCGCAACACCCGAATGTTTTGCTGCTTTACTCCGGAGAGATCCCAAATTCTCAGAAACACGAGCGAGAGTCACACGAGCAGAAAGTCCTGTGCATCCCCTGTGCTCAGCCTGGTGGAGCGGCAGCCTCCGGCTGATGCAGCCCGATAGAGCCCGTCCCGGGCCGCGTCCTGTCCCCAAACCGCTCCCGTTCCTGTGGGAAGGGCTCAGGCTGAGGCTCCGCGAAGCTTTTGGGGTACTCTTAGAGCTGTAAGCAGAGCTGCCTACTCTTTTGGAGAAAGGAAGACTTCCTGAAAGGACTTGCGGACAGAACCTCCGTGGTTTTATTTACTTAAATTGCAAAGTACAAGTTACTTTTGCTAAGTAAACCCGGGCCAATTGAGGCTGAGGACCCTTAGAAATCTCGAATAAGAGGAGAGGAGCAGGCTGGTGAAGAGTTGTAGAAGCTGAGTGCTAATTCCAAGCTCATAATTAATTGCATGCTTAATCTGGTTCCCAGGGGCCTAATGAAGAGGGTGTGAGAGTAAGAAGCCTGCTAGTTTTGTTTATTTTTTTCCCTTAATCCAGTCAAAAGGACAACACATATATATATTTTTTGAGGGGTCATTCTCTTAATTTGTTTGTGCTGCTAATGAGAGGGGAGCGGTGAAGTGAAGGCAGAGGGGGTGTGAAGAGCCCTGTGCAGTGGTTTGTTTTGGAGCCGCAGGGCTCCTGGCCATGAAGCACAAGTGGCTGTGAGTGACTTTGGTCCTGGGAGCCTTGAAAAAGCTTAGTGAAACACCCGTCGGCCCTACAGCAAGGGGAGATGTCAATTTGAAGCATGCCCCAGGCAGGGAGGACCAAGGCGCTGGAGTTTTTGGGCCACTTTACTTTGGGGGGGACCTCACTGTCCCTGCCCCCACTGCTGCAGGGTGGGGGCTCTGCGAGGTGAGCGTGTCCGGGTGCTGCTAACTGAGCTGTCTCTCTCCTTCCCTGCTTCTCCTCCTGCTGCTGTCGGTGCAGGGCGGCTGAGCCCCCCAGCCTGTACCCTGCGCAAGCACAAGACGAACAGGAAGCCCCGGACACCCTTCACCACAGCGCAGCTGCTGGCCCTGGAGAGGAAATTTCGGCAGAAGCAGTACCTGTCCATTGCCGAGCGTGCCGAGTTCTCCAGCTCACTCAGCCTCACGGAGACCCAGGTGAAGATCTGGTTCCAGAACCGCCGTGCCAAGGCCAAGCGGCTCCAGGAGGCCGAGCTGGAGAAGCTGAAGATGGCAGCCAAGCCCATGCTGCCACCCGCTGCTTTCGGCATCTCCTTCCCGCTGGGCGGCCCGGCTGTGGCCGGTGCCTCCTTGTACGGTGCCTCCAGCCCTTTCCAGCGGGCAGGGCTGCCTGTGGCTCCCGTGGGACTGTACACGGCACATGTGGGATACAGCATGTACCACCTCACATAGAGCTGAGCCCTGCCCAGCCTGCCGGCCCCGCACATGCTCCCTCCCTGCTCCTCCAGCTCTGTGCCCTCGCTGCGGACTCCCCCACAGGCCTTGTGGCAGAGACTTCTCCAGTCTGGCTCCGTTTCTCCCGTCCAGTCTTGATCTGCTCTCCATGGCCGTCCTGGGAGCTGCTTCATGCTCTGGCTGGGAAAAACCTGAGGCATTGCCCCAACTGCTCCCTGGCGCTGGGTGGCCATGGGTCAGCCCTGCGCTGCTTCCCCCTGGCCCACCTGGCAACCTGGGGAAAGCCCCTGGCATGGGGGAAGGAACTGTGGAAGAGAAACGGCAAAAAGGGGGCTTGAAAGAACTTTTCTCTCACTTTCTGCAAGGCGAGGTCAAGAGGCAGAAGCGTAGAGCCGCCTCCCGTGTCCCTGTGTAGCAGCACTGGCTGTTACCTGTGTTTGTTCCTCCACTGGCTCCTGTGGAAGGGGCTCTGTGTACTATGTAATATACTGTATATTTGAAATTTTATTATCATTTATATTATAGCTATATTTGTTAAATAAATTAATTTTAAGCTACTGTTGTTTCACGCAGCTTCTTTGCTCCTTACCCTGCTGGGGGATGACACAGGACTAAGTGTGTCTGTGTGTCATGGGGACAGGAGAATGGGACCGGCCGTACCAGAAACTTTTATTCCTTCCTTGGCTGGGCTCTCAGTTTGCTGTGTGCCCTGGAGCAGCCTGGTACGATGCTTTGAGGGCTGATTCAAGGTGGAAATTTCTTCCTATAGACCCCAGCCCCTGCGCTGTAACCCCTGCTCTGGGGCTGTGGATACCGGGGTAGCATCAGCCTGGCCCTGCCGGGCACCCCAAGCCGGAGTCGGGAGGAGCTCCCAAGGCTGGGAAGAACCCGAGGGCTTTCTTCCTTCAGGAGAAGGGAGCACGGTGGGCTTTGGGGCGATGAGATGAAGATGGGGCTACCGCGGCTGGGGTGGTGCGGGAAAAGGAGCAGAGGGGACGGGGCCGTTAAGAGCCGGCGGGTAGGAACGGGGCTGTTCGGGGACACAGCAGCCAGGGGAGGGACCCGCCGCCCGCGGGGCTCGCGGTCGGGACCGCTCGGCGCCGGCTCCGGGCCCCCCGCAGCCCCCAGAGCCCGGCCCCGCTGGAGACCCGTCCCGGTCACTGCGGCCGTGCAGAAACCGCCGGCCACAGCCGAGGCAGTGCCGTGCCGTGCCGGGCTGTGCCGTTCCGTGCCGTTCCGCACCGCGCAGCGCCCGCCGACCCCGGCAGCACCGCGTCCCCCCGCCGGCTTCACCCCCAGAGTCCCCTCATTTCCCCCCTAGACCTGATTTTGTTTGGAGGGTTCTTAGGCTAGGGGAGAGGGTGGATTGGTGGATTTTCCTCGTTATTTTCTACTTTCGTGCTTTATCTTTACGTGCTGGGAATGGGCGCTGAGAAATTGGGACTCTTTATATTTTTTTTTTTTCCTTTTTCTTTCTTTCTCTCTCTCTCTCTCTTTTTTTTTTTTCTTTTTTTTTTTTTTTTTTTTTTTTTCGCTGCTTTCATTTCCAGCAATTTAAAACGTTAAGGTTGAAGCAAAGTTAGAAGGAAAATAATTGCTGTAATGAGGCTAGGCAATCTTCTGCAGGCACTGTGGCTCCAGCGAGACTGTAGCTGGGGGCGAGGCGGGACTTTTATCATCTCCTAAATATCAATGATGCTTTCAATAACTCAGCGAAACAACATACCTGAACCTAGTCACTTTCTCCAGAGCTCGCTGCTCTAATCCCCCTCTTCTCATCTCTCGCTCCGCGCTGGCCGCCCAGTCCTGGCTGGGCTGGCGTGAGTTTTGTTTTTTTTTGTGGGTCTTTTTTTTTTTGTCTGGCTTTTTTTTTTTTTTTTTTTTCTTTTCCCCGATCATTTCTTTTCTGTGTGCGAATGACGGTGTCTGTGATCCTGACCCCAGCGCCCAACGCCGCGCCGGACTAGGAGAGCGCGGTGCCGGCTTTTTTCCCACGTTGCGTCTGCCGCAGAAAAGGCTGGAGATAAACTTAGCCTCTGAGCGATTAGACCGCGGGTTTGGGGAGAAGATCTAATCACACAGGAGGCCAGGTTTATCCTGCAAAGAAGCTCTTAAAAAATAAAAAATAAAAATCAAGTAGAGTTGAAGTAGCGAGCACCGCCGCGAGCTGGCTCCCCGCAAGCCCCTCTCCCCTTCGCCGGCACCTTTGGGCGCTGCGGGCACGGCAATGCGGGGCTCCGAGCTTGCTGGGATCCTTTAATCTTTCCGCTTTGTCTGTATTTACTCCCCCCCCCCCCTTTTTTTTTTTTTTTTTTTTTTTTACATTATGTCAACTCGGGATGGATATTCGAAGCGCAGGATTCCTATTGAACGTGTCTTTGCTTTAAGATTTCCCCCTGACCCTTGGGCTAAAGTCCTTGGTTGCTCAATTAAACCCAGATGAGAACAATTAATAACTAAGTAATGACAATAAGTTGGGAATCACACGGATGAACGCTCCATGTGAATAGGAAAAGCTCACACAAAAGAGCAAAAAGGATTTGTCGGCTCTTTTTAAGGGGGAATTGGCTTTTCTTTTTTCTTGCCTCTGGCTTACCAGCAAATAAAACTCACTTTTGTGTCTTTGTCGCCTTAAGGAGCTCAGTGGGCAGTTGGAAGTGAGAATGGCTGTTTTCCTTTCAACTTGAGGGTGCTGGCGCCACGCAGCCCCAAGGATAGAGAGTAGCCAAAGCAAAGTTTCCTAATAACTCCCTCTCCCCCGCCCCCCCCCCCGCCCCCCTCCCTGTCACTCTGATACCCCCCCTCCTATCTCCACACACTCCGAGAGAGCCTGGACAGACAGGCGAGAGAAAACAGAGGGGCCCCGAGCACATACGTGTAACACACACACACTGATGCGCCGGTTTCCACGGAGGGAAGGAAATTCAGGGCACGGGAGCCAGAGCACGGCGAGTGTGCAAAACACATCCACACCAACCGAGGAAGCCATTTTTCTACTTTTATTCCCACAAATTAGCCCGGTTGTAGAGTTTGGCCGGAGGCTGTGCGCCTGAAACCAGCTTCTTCGGGCACTTTTGCCCGCAATCGGCTCTTTGCATCCTTGCGCTCCCAGGAGCCCGGCTGCGGGGCGCGGGCAGAGGGGTGGGCAGCCGCGGGTTGAGAGCCTCAAAAGGAAGGGAAGACTCTTCTTGTTAACCCCAGAGAACACAGCTGCTGGAAAAACCTGCTAAGCAAACCTTCGGTGAAACCGCGGCTTTGCTGTCTGCTCTGAATTCCTGGGAGTTTCGGGCTCTCCGGCAGAATTTGCGATTTGACTCGAAACGCAGCCCGGTGCCCTGTTCCCTTTGATGCTTTATCTCGCGATTTCCACAGTGCTCAAGTGAATTAGGAGCTAAAAGCCCATTTTGAAAAAGTGAGGGGAGGCTAAATTCAGCGAGAGAGTTGGGCAGAGCAGTAGCAGCCTCCTGCTGCTCAGGATTGTGCCTGGGAACACAGCCCTCAGCCAGCAGAAGCAAAGCAGGGAGCTGCCGAGCCTTGCCCATTGTAAAGGCCGGGAGGGGGGGGAGGGGGGGGCAACCTGCTCTCAGCTCCTCACCAGCTTAAAGCCAGGTTCATCATTTGACCTGCGTCCCCTCACATCAGCCCTTCCTCCCAAAGGGCTGGAAACTGAAAGGTGTGCTGAGCAAAGCGGCCTGACACCCACAGAAGAAGGGGCGCTGACCCCCTGGTGCCTCCCCGTTTCAGGTAAACATCTGCACTCAGATATTTCGTAAGCAGAGTGAAAATCCCAATCAACGATTTATTAGTGACTCAGAGATAGTTGCTCTTCATCTCTCCTCACGATATGTTTGGTTTTATATTAGACACGGAGGTGGCCAGAGACAGCAAGAAAAAGTGGCCGCCTAAAGAGCCTCGTGGTCAGGACACTCCTCGGAGCCGCAGGGCAATCCAAATTAAATCCAGCAGAGCAGTGACTGGGAAGTAAGGCTCCCATTGCTTGAGATATCCTATACTGTACCCAATGAGCTGTCGGATGTGACGAGGTGGTTCTCTTCCCTCCCTAGTTTTCCACAAAAGCAGGCTGATGTGGCTTAGGCACTCAGCTGCCAGAGAGTTTGTGGCAGAATGAGACACCTTCTCGCTGCCTAACACAGCATGGGGGCCCAAAAGTGTGTATATATGTGTGTGTGTGTGTATATATTCTAACCCAGGGAGCCTGTGGATTTCTGAAGTTCCCATTCCTTAGCTTTTAACTCTACCCACACCTTGTGTGAAGCACAGTGGTGTCTGTCCCTGGCCGGAACAATCTGTTCCGCAGCAGGGAGCCCAAAAATGAGGCCCGGCGATAACGGGCATCCCAACCCACAACTCCCAGGGGCTGGCCCGAGGCCCCTCTGCACCATGTACCCATTGTCTGCCCAGCTCTGGGGCAGGAGAGCCTGGCGGCAGTGCCAGAAGCAAGAGCTCTGAGTCATTTAACTACGAGTAGTAAATCGCAAAGGAGAGATGTGGTAGTGATTTGCTTACAGCAGTAAATCGGTCGACGCTAACTCCGCTTCATTGTACTTCTTCATGGCAGAGATCTTTTATTGCTTGAAGCTGGCCCTGCTTCCCACCCAGCCAGGATCAGAGGGAGAACAGGAAGGGGAGCTACTTGGAGTCGGTCCCCCTCGGGACACCAGGAATGTGCAGCAAAGCCACCGTGCAAAGCTCCCCATTTCATCCCTGGGCACTGCTAAGGACCCCACCTCTGGCTGCTGTGCTGTGGGGTCTCAGCTGATTCTCATGATGGTGCAAGCATTCATAGAATATCTTCTGCCTTAGCACTGAGGAAAAGAAACAAACCTCTTCATCAGGCTCACAGGATAATCAAAACTGCTCAGTTAAATAGTACTGACTCTGGCCTTGACAGTAAGATTGACCTTGTGAAGGAGTTTGTAGGAGCAATGTTCAAAATCTGAGACTGATTCTGTGTCCAGAATCCACCCTGGAAGCTGGGGCAGACAATGGGACAGTGGGGTCAGGGTGATCAACAGGACTGAGATCAGGGGACACAGGCATGAAAAGATGTAGACCAAAGTAAACGTGCTTTCAGCCTAATTGAGCAATGCTTTTGTTGTAGGTGTCTTGTGTCCAACACCAGGCAGGGCGGGATGTGCACTTGATGTACTTTGGAGAAGGAGGTACCCTGTGACAACAAATACATTCAGGAGCCTCTGACCACCACTGTTCCTGCCTGGTGGAGGGCTAGAATGAGAAGGAGCATCCAGGGGAGGTAGGATTTAAAGATTTTGCCATTACTCAGGCTCATTTTGCATGCAGGAGAGCAAAGACGTGGCAGCTGGAGAAGAGGACTGGTAGCAAAGGATGACAAACTTATGTTAACTGGAAGACTACAAAATGGTGTGGGGAAGCTCTCAGGATGGGAGGAAAAGAGAATTATTTCCAAAAGGCAAGCTGGAGGGAAGAAATAACTTTCCTTTGATCCAATGTTTTGTGTGCATTGGGTATTATTATGCAAATAACAGCTAACTTAAATACAGAAATGATGTTGGGATGCTTTAAAAATAAGGGGTCTTGCACTGTAGACACATTTACATCAGCAAAGTACTGGAAGAGACTTTCTGGGGTTCCTAGACCTGCCCTCTTATTAACTCAGGCTCATGTGCAGTAGTCTTGGGGAGCATCTGCTCCTCACACTTTACTAACTAAAAGCCATAAATGCTTTTCAGAACCTTGTAATGAGCTTTGGACTTACTGTGAAAACCATATCCATGGTAAACCACAATAAGAGACATTGGGATGTCATGGATGTTGTCAGTCTGACCAAAGACTTTTCTTTCCGTGATGTTGTCAATCCTCCCTTTGGGTAGAGGGCTACATAAAAAATATGCATTAAATTCTATTTGTAAAACAGAAAGTAGGGTTACAAAATATGATACATGTGCTGTGGGGCTGGAATAGGCACGGAGAGAAACACAAGTCGGCATACTCGATTCAACACTTTAAGCATGAATTGCCTTGAATTAATTACTTCCCCTGGAGGCACCCACCTGAGTGTGCAGATGCTGCAGGTTACTGAACGGAGATGTTCCCAGCTGCCACTTAGCTGGGAACCTAAATACAAGTTCTCTGCAAGACCCTCATCAGCTGAGAGGCAGAAGGCAGCGTGATTGTATTGGATAAAAAACGTATCAGTATAAATTGCAATTCAAATAGCAACTTTCTTTAGTGCTCAGCACAGCTCAGACGCTTTAGCCATATCTTAATTGTGTATCCAATATCTATGTTCAGAAAGCTTAGACGTGAGCTTTTAATTCAGAATTTTAATTTAGACATTATTCAAAGGAAGATTGGCAGCATCTTTAGTCAAAAGAGATTTGAGGGTCATTTCTTAACAGAAATGTCATTAACTGCATTTTTTTCAGCTATGATACCTGAATTAGGATGAACCTAACATCCTTATTAGCTCAGAGTTCAAATGAGGATCTTTAGTCAGCCTTCCCTTTAACTCAAGAAGCTTGGTGCAGGCACGTTAATTTTCCATGTAAATAATCACATCTTTCAAGTACATACTCAACATCAATCCAAGTTAAAAAAAAAAAAAAACTGGAGAGAAAATAGAAAGCTGTACAGAACATATAATAAAACGAGAAAGTTGAGATGGACTCGTAATCCTAAACTATTCTTACTTTTTAAAACACAGGGCTGAATTTCTTAAAATGTGAATTGTTTTCCCTTCCTCCAAGATGGCTTTAATACCAGCCAAGTTTGAAGTTTCTAATGACATTTATTTCTGAGCTATGTATGTTTGAGAATTTCACTTGGATAGTTGGAGGCTGTGATCTTTTTCAAGCTTGTATAATGTTTAACATGACTGAACTGATTTTCAAAACAAAGAAATGCAAAAGTATTGAAAAATGCCCAGAACAAGAATGGGCATTTCCATTCCATAAGGAATCTGTTTGGAAAAAATTATAGAAGAGTTATTGGAATTAGAATCTAAGTTTATCTTAAGTTTTCTGGAAGGGAAAGTTATATTATATGAGACAATTAACCATTGGCTTCGGGTCTGGTCCAAAGCCCAATAAAGTCAGTGGCGTCTTTCCACAGGCAAACTAACAGACTTGGGTCTGACTCATAAACTGTAGAGCTCCACAGAAGATAATAGTTCTACACTGCTTATGTGAAAGTTAAATATAGCCCAGTGTTTGTGAGTGTGTGTATGTATTATGATTAATTTAAAACCCCAGTTAAGATTGGGTTACGGTTTCCATTTAATTCATATGCATGTGTTTGTATTTGTGTGCATGTACACGTAAGGGCAGACATCTGTGAATGTGTAAGCACACATACAGCTAATGGCATGGAGATGATTGACTCAAGTATATACACATGATGGTAAATATCAGCGTTTACTGCAGTAGATATCACTGCTGCAATGTATATACCCTGACAGATCTGAACATACAGTTTCAGAAACAGCAGCATCTGTTTACATTGAACTGCAATAAAAACTGAAGGAGGCATCAGTTAGTATTAGAATTTTATCTTTTCAATGTCCAGAAACAGTTTCTGTGCCTTTGATGTAGGCTGTCAAGCACTACTGGAAAATTGCATCTCTCTAATTACTGCATTCAGCACAGAGGAAAGGGCACGACTGCCTGGCAGCATTTGTCAGTGGGGACCCTGCAGGGACTTGCTTTTTGGGTACTGATAACTAAAGTTAGCTCGCATTCAAAAAAAACAGTAAAGCAATCCCTTGCACAAAGGGATGAAAAAAACAGAAGGGGCACTATTTTGGATGGTCTTGTAGAAAGTAATACAGCTCTTGTCTGTTCCAGATATGATTAACCCTTATCTTTACTGGCTGCTCCCTTCAGACAGAGCCCCCATGAGAGTTTAGCCTGAATATAAACTGAGTGACAGCAACACCACTGTTTACACAGGGACATGCAGGTTCAGGCCTGCAGTGAGCACCTGATTAACCTGCAAAATGGTTGTATTGTGCCTGATGAGGGGGCTTCATATTTGGAGGCATTTAGAGCTGGTACTGGCTTATCTACTCGGTCTTAAACCCCTGTTCTTCATTTCTTCCCTTAGGTGACAGAGGATCCTCTTGGCTACGTGTCACAAAGCATATTACCACATTTTAAAGCTGGATCGGGTGCCTGATGACATTTAGAGCTGTGACCTTGTTGATGGCTGTGGTGGCAAAACAGAGGCTGCAGGGAGGGATGGTTAGAAATCCATAGGGGATTGAAGCCTGTAAGGTGACAATGCCACCAAGAGGAGAGTGGCACTTTCCCTTTTGCAAAACTCTTTATTATGAGAAGGATCTCTCTCTCTTTCTTTCTCCTGCTTTTTTTTTTTTTTTTTTTTTTTTTTTTTTAAATCTAATTGCAACTGGGAAATAAGGGTTTACTCAGGTTTGTTTGTTTTTTTTTTCCTCCATGTGAGCAGAAAGAAAGCATTTATATACTTCACATTGTATACACATGAAAAAAATGTCCAACTGTTGACAGTGTGCATTCTGTTTGTGCACCCAGAAGAAAGATTTGCTAAAATAATTGCAACTTTTTGTAATTTTCCTACCATGCTGTGGTAGCATCCAGAGTAGAAGCACTTCCAGGAGATCTGCACAAGAGCCATATACAGCCAGAGGGGAGATAGTTTGCTGAGAAGTGAGTCCAAGAATAGAAGCCAGATATTTGAAGGGGAAAAAAAAATAAAAAAGGGAAAATAGCCAGCTGGCTTGGAATGGAGCCAAAGTGACCAAAGCAATCACAGTATCTTCCACAGTATCACAGTACCTGCCAAAGTACAGGTGGAGGGAGGGAGGTGAAGAGCTAGAAACACATCGCTAAAGATGCGGCTTGCCTTGAAGAGCAGCAAGAACTGTGCAAAAGACACTGTGTGCATTGTATAGTGCCTGGCAGCAGCATTTATTTAGTATGGGCAAAATAAGTGGGGCATGGGCATGAACATAAACATTGGCAAACAAACTACTTTACTGGCAATTTGTAAGGAGAACTTCCAGAGTGCTTACCGCATCCACAGCCCGGCCCAGGGGGACTGAAGTGTTTATGCATATTTTAATGACAGGCTCTAGGAAGGGCTGAAGAGCTCAAAGGTTATCTAATATAAAGTGCAGTGTTCTGAGTGTGGTACAAGGCTTTTTTAATTTAGCCATAAAGGTGCCTTCCTCTCACTTACTGAGCACACTGGGCATCTGAGCATCTGTCTCAGGTGCTCTGCTCTAAAACACCTTAAGAAAAGAAAAAAAAAAGTTGTTTTTCTTTTTTTTTTTTTTTTTTAGGCAGCACAACATCTGTATTTGGTGTCCAAAGAAGGTCATTGATTGCAACCATGTTTTTTTCATTTAACTATTTCCTGTGTACACTTATTGAACTTAAGAAACAACTCAGAGAAACTCTAACATGAAGAGAATTATACTGTGTTCAATTCATCTTTCCACTTTATTCTACCTCAACATTCATTATCTTTCAATTATACTCCTGTCCCACTGCCTGTTTTTGAACCCATACTTTTGTTCATGCAGTTATTATTGGATATATAGTTGTTAGAACATCCAGTAACATGTAATTGCTTTTTACTATGTATTAATTTGCCTTTTCTTCTAGATAGGAATTTGTATGTGTTATATTTGGCTCCAGTCCTGCAAACAGTTGTGCCCATGAATAACTTTACCCACATTAGGAGCTCTACGGGTCACAGCTTCTCTCTCACCCGCTGAATTCTGTGAAGTTACTCATGCAGTTAAATTACGCATAAACGTATGCGTTTTCTAGATCAGGGCCTCTCCTTGTAAGTTAGATCTTTATAATTAATTTAAGACTTTTTTTTTTTAATAAATGAACCAAATCCTTGGAAAGTGGCAATAAATTTTAGAGCTGCACATTTTAACAAAAAAATGCACCATGGTTTACTAATTAATATATTTTTTTATTTTTAATTTGACACTAAAAATGAAGCAACACTGACTTGTTACTAAACCATTAAATAAAATATTTAATATTTAATAATTTGACATATTAAACGAGCATCAGAGCTCAACCAGCATAACACTCTTGAATGCTATGTTCACAGCAGTTACCATTGTATGTGTTAGCCTGTTAGTCAGCACATAAATGCGCCGGGCTTTGATCCTAAAACCATTGCCAGTTGGGCATGGTTGTGCCTGCCCACAACCCGCTAAGTGTCCTGGAATGCAACAAGTGGTTGGATCAGGGCCTTAGATCTGAAGATCCTGTAGGCTTGAAAGTGCTCATTTAAAATAATTCTCTGTTTTCCTTTCCATTAGAATTTGTTGCAGCTCTCTTTGAATGGGATGCTAGATCAAGCACCCTCAATGAGCTGTGATCGATGAGCATTTGGGTTTCTGGAAGGGTACAGTTTATCCTCTCAGAAGAAACTTCATGTTACTTTACCTTTTATGTTGTCTTTGTTTTGGGCATGAAAATGCAAGCCAAACACTTCTACATGTTTCTAGTTCTAACAAGAAGCATACCTGCCAAGATGCAAGCCATGGAGCTCCCCCCTGTTTGTAGACCTAACAGTTTAGCACCCTCACAGAGGCAGACAGAGATTTTATTGTGTCCAGATCCAGAAGGACAGTTCCTGGTCATGTATATACTCTCAACTTGAGCCTTTGCACCTGACTCTTCTGCTGCCCCCTGTGCCTGACTCATGCCTTGTCCTTCCCATCTCTATTTGCTCTCTGACCTTGGGCAATGTGCTTAGCTTGTAGGACTTGGGGGCTTGTCTTGGTAGGCATGCTGCCACCTGACCCTCTCCAGGCGACATTCACCTCTGACGGTGAGTGTGAAGGTTTTGGCTTTCTGTCTTGTCCACCAGCTCACCTTCTGCTCCAAGACTGTTCAGTTCTACAACCTCCCTCACCACAATGGACCAGCATCACTTTGAGCCATTTCAAACCAAGTAGCATCTGTAATATTTCCACTCCTGACTCCTTAAAGGTAGACTTCTGTCCCCAAACCAGACATTCCCAGAGCTAGTTTCTTTTTGCTCAGTTACAAAACTTGTCCTTCCTTACCACCACCTCGCTTGTGACACCAGCTTCTTATGCTCTTTAACACCTGATGTGGATTTCACCGGGGTCTTTTGTGAATGAAATGGGCCTAGAAACCCTGCAGGAAAATCAGATGAAAACAAATGTTCACAGCTCTCTAGAAATTGGTGTCAGCTCCCTGATACAGAGAGTTTTACAGCTCTATAAATCAGGCTGAAAATGTAACCAGAAGCCCTGTTAGCTTTCTGTTTCTTTTAGCACATCCGTTTCTTGTAAAATTCCGATTAGAGGGACTGGTCTCTGTAGAAATCATTCACTCTGAACCCAACAGGGCTATAAATCAAAGAGCTACAAATCACCACAATTTGCAGATTCTGGGTTTCATCATTTTATTGCTTTTGGAGAGGTTATGTAAATGTTTTTTGGATAATATTGACCTTTGCATCCTCTATCATATTCTGGGATGATGAAGAAAACTAAAACATTTCCTTAGAAGAAGATATCTCCTTCATATGACTAATGCAATATTGTTTCTGTGAAGGACTGAGGCAAAAGTTCTGTCTCAAATGAAGAGTCTCACCAAAAATCAGTGGAGACTACTGATAACTTGGGGCTACAAGAACAATTATTTTCTTATGAAAGCAGCAAAAACAGGGTAGCATTTTACAGGGGTTTCTGTGAAAAGGAAGAATGTGATTCAGTGATGATCATGTGAATAACACCATTTATGACTCCTCTGCTCTAGCCCTAGTTTGGCTACACAAAAATGATGATTATCTGGTCCAGCAGGCAAAGATTTCACCACCTCAGAATATGAATGACAAAACTGTTCCCAACAAATTTTGCCCTCCCAGTGACAGTAAATTCAATCTAGGCTAGCAAACTCCAGATAACCCTGAGATGAGTCACACCAGCCTGCTCAGCAATGCATCAGACCCAGAAGTGGCCACAGCCATGATTCAGCAATTGATGTACATAGGGAACCATTAGAGGAGTCCTTTTAGAGCAGGCTTTGTCATGAGTCAGGTTCTGTGCTACACTTTTACAGGCTCCAATCCTGGAATAATCCTTCATCTTTACCTACCTGCTTCCTGAGGCATCAAGTCCAATGTCATCAGCAGACTTGTAGGATCTTATTGCAACATATTTCTGCTTACCATCCGATTCACCTCATTATTCACCAAGTACTCTGAGCTTCTGCAACTCTCAAAGATTGGGGAAAAGACAACCATGTAAGGAAAATGGCTTTGGATGCAGGCTGAATGCATTGAATTCTTTCTTTTAGGTTTAATATCACTGTGACAGTGTGCCATTTACCAGGGCTAAATTGAATACATATGGATTTTTAATTGTACGAAGTTGCTGTCTGAGAACTCCATCATGAACCAGATGCCCACTGCACAAGATGTTATACAACACAGAAGAAAAAAATGATCCTCGCTATTGTAAGCTCATAAGTCTTTGCATTACATTTGCCAGGACATATGTAAATTTAGATTTCTCTATATTATATGCCGATAATATATAATGAGAGGGGAAAATTTTCAAAGGTGCAGGTAAATGTGAGATTCTTGCTGACCCTCAGAGTGATTTTTAATGCTTATTTGCCTATGTTGACTTTGAAATGGGCCACTTAGGCACCTAAGTGATATGATTACTTTCTTCAAAAGCTCCTTTAAATACTGGAAAATACTCTCAGAATTGGAACCATGTCACTGTTTTTGTCATGATTACCTTTAAAATTCAATGTAGTGTTTAAACAGATCCTTCATTTCTATTCCATAGTCTATTAAGCCAATTAAATAAGAATTGAAGAGTCTTTTAAAGGCTGTTTTAAGATTCCTTTTTGAGCACTGTTGCATAGTGTTACAGTAGGACACCATCTGCTGTCCAAGCGGAGTCTGACTGCAGCTGCCTCGACAGCAGAATGCAATATCCTTGCTATAAAAATAATGTGACTTGTATTATCTTGGTAATGTTTTTATAAACTAAGCTCCCTGCCAAATTTGTGAGTCTGCATTGTATTTTCTTTAGGACATCTGATAGTATTCAGTCTTTTTTTATTCTTACGCAGTGGAAATACATAAAACAAAGCTCCTTCATGAAGTTAAGGTTTTCCTTTTTTTTTTTTTTTTTTTTTTTTTTTTTTGGTAAAATGGCATTCAGGTATTCAGAACATTGAGAAATAAATGCTGTAAATGCAAATAAATAGTAATACTTCAACCTTTGCATTTGCAAGGAAATTGGGCAAACATTGCTGGTTAGTACTACTCCAAGACCAGCATGGTGCAGCCAGCTGCTTGCAAGCTATCTGTGACTACCCATGGACAATGCTCTTCCCATTCCTGTCTAGCTCTTGGGAAAGCATCCAAGGTTTTGTTGGTGTAGCTGAAAAATAATGTTAATTATAAAAGAGATTTCCACAGTATGGCCACTTTATAATTAGCTACTGAGATGAGACCATCTGCATATTTTTCATAGGCCTCTGAATCAATTGCCAACTGTTGATGACTTTGGGTTACTGTCAGCGTGGACCACTTCTGAAAAGACCTTGCTGAGGGAGACTCCATATTCAGTTACCTTTCTCTTGTTTGTACTAAATTAGTCTCAAGATGTGAAGGTAGATCATCAGGGAAAATTATGCCTGTTGGCAACCTGTAGAAATCATTGAGTTGCTTACATAATTGGTATTATCTGCATTCTTTCTCTTCATACTATTTTGTAGAGAGAGGGAAATTTTCTTTAAAATGGCTTCTGTTTTCTTTTGCTTCAGAGCTGAACCTCCTGCCACTCAAAATGATGAAATTATTCTGGAAGAAAAGTGTTGAATCACCATATTGTGTGACTAAATACAATGTAGTCAGGATACGGCTGTAACTGTTAAGCTGTTGCATGAGTCAGTATAGAAAAACTGTGACCAGGAGTTAAAATGAGATATACAGGTAAAAAAAAAAATTGTTAGTCTACACTGTATGTAGACTAAAGGCCTCAGAAGTTTCCATAGGGGAACAGAGCCTTTAAATTCCTCTCTTAGGGCTATGTAATTAGAGTTTTGGGTTAGCCGAAGTGGCAAGTTAGGAATAAAATCACCTTTAATTCCTCAGCTAAGCCTAGGGCAATTAGTAAATGATTTCTATGCTACCCTCTAGAGGGTCCTATATTTCCCTAGTGCCTGCATAGGAAACCTCAGTTTGATGACTCAGTGGAGATGAATCTAGGTCTCAGTGCGCAGTACACATAGACACATCTGAGTTCCTAAGAAGCTATAGCAAATTAGTATTCTTGCTCAGTTTTGAGAATCATTTAGACATTATCTACCAACAAAACACTTACTGTTATAGGACAAAAGCTTTGGCCTGTGTACTTGTCACCTCTTCTCTCTTCCGTCTTTCAGCCTGGCTCTAGCAAGAGTGTCACATACAAAACCTGATAAGGAGCAGTAGTTTATCAGAACTAAGCGTTTTCATCTTCAGTCCCTTTAGTGCTGGTCCAGGAAAATGCCTGCAAGAAAAATTGTACATACTTAAGGGTTTTCCATGTAATTTCTTCATATATTTGGAAAATTTATAAGAATTAAATCAAAGGCAAGGTTGAAATCACTCAAGAAATAATTATACTAAAACATGAAGAAAAATTTTAGAAGTTAGGAAGAAAGAATGGAAAATTTTGTAGAAAATTTGCTGCATTTTTCTTTAGGAATGCATATTAATAAGTTTGGTATCATTATTGCCACTAAGCAATTTCCATATTTTTTGTGGATAAGCTGAGATAGATGGATAATGATCATAAGGTCCATTAAAACAATGCCCAGATATGCTTTTTGTATAGAATCAGTTTCTCTTCATTCAATGCTCACTGCTGTGGAAGATGAAATTGATAAGTAACTCTGTTAGGAAGTTAAAGATCATATACCACTACTCCACTGGCAACAGAGAAATTCTGTGAAGGAGATTAAGGTCAGTTCTGTAGCACATAGTTCAACAAAACAATGAGATTCTTCTAATTTTTTCACCACTTGCTCAATTTCACCACTTAGATCATTGTTCCTAGTACCCAAGTATTAACAGATGGCTTTCTGCCTGATGGATTATCCTGATGTTATATCTGTGTTATATTTACAGACCTGGATGCAATGGACCCATGCATAAGCTTTCTGCATAAGTCATTTGCCATCTGCCTGCCATTCCCAGTCTTGAGTTAAGGCTGCTAGAAAACATGCTATAGGTCTCAAACATGTCAAAGGTTCCTCAGCAAGGAAGAAAAGAAATGTTTCTCTGCCTGCTGTGGGTAAAATCAGAAATGATGAGCTGAAATTGCCCAAGAGACATTTAGGTGTGATATTGGGAAAAAAATGTCCAATGGAAGAAAGACAGAAATAAATCACTAAGGAAACAGTGCAGTGTCCATAATAAGAAATTCTTTAAGGATGCAGAATAACATCTGTCACGAATAGGTTATAATCTGATCCTACCTTTGAAATGGGAAGAGGAGAGTGAACTAAAGGTCTTTTTAAGGTCCTTTTCATTTTTGTTGGTTCTATGATCTTTGCTGTTGTTATTATTATTATTAAATTAGCTGTTGTTCCTGCAGCTTCCCCTGCCCTGCTTTGGGCCCACTGTACCTGAAGGTGCCCTTGCAGCTGGCAGCCCAGAGGACTGCCACCCTCTCGTCTTCATTGCACAGTGAGCAAGCCGTGGTGTCATGAGGACAGCTGGAGCACACTCCTGGCTGCCTCCCAAGCCCTTGTGGAGCCAGGCAGGTGGGTAACATACAAAGGCAGCATAAACACGGTTGCTTTTTGCTCCTGCTTCTCTGTTGGTCTCCTCACACTGGATTTCCATGCCCCCCCAGTTGAGTGCTCCAGGAGAGAGTCAAGCCAAGGGCTTGTTAGCAGAGGATAACTTTGCCTGTTACCCCTGTGTCATGGCTCCAGCAGGGCTGTATCATTAGAGTACCATCTGGGGATACTCTAGTTCTGTGATAAGAGTTGGTTTCATTTGGCTTACTTTAAATGTCATTAAAAAATGACAAAGGGCTCAGTGTTGGTTGGAACATAGCCAGGGGCCTGTGTGGGTCCAGCCACTACCATGGGACTCTAATCATGTCTCGTGGCCTTCAGAATTTTGCGTCTGATTTCCCTTTTTACTGTTGGTCGATGGCAGCTTTCAGCACACGGCCCTGAGCTTGCCCACTAGTTCACAAAGCATAAAATAACATGGCCTACCCTGCGAAAAAAAAAAAAAAATCCTTGCACAATAAAGTGAAATACTACAGTACTACAGTAAATGACCATATCAGATAATATTATTTGTCTTTCTTCTATAGCTCCTGTTGTGCCACTCTCCCCGGCAGCAAGCCCCCCCTTTAGGGCTCGTCATTGCCCTACTTCTGCACATCCAGTCTGTTAGAGGTATCCTTAGACCAGGAGTGATCACCATTTTGTGTTCCTCAGGGATTCATGTCAGCTGGCTGCTGGTTGCTTTCACCTTGTCCTGCTCTCTGCTTCTACTTGCCTTATCACTGTGGCTTCTTTTCTACAGCTGCTTATTTTGAAGATTTAACTGGAAATTATGTGGCACATTAACTTCACATTAACACTCTGTGCAGGGATCAATTTTGTTCAGGTCAAGCGATGAATTCAAGTGAAGTTCATGGGAATTGGAACCAAGTTATCTTTTATGATTGTTCACTAAATATGTATAATCCTGAGAAACACTCCCTAAGCTAGAGGGATTCACTTCCTAATGAAAGATGTGGTCACTTTGTGCCTGGGGATGAGAAACAGCCATAATGTTTTCACTGCAGGCTGCTGTCAGCATGACGGGGTAAAGAGACAGAGTCCCCAGCATGGTAGCACTGCCACTACCATATGTGTGCACACAGGATGGGGATTTGCTGTCCCAGACCAATGGGATTTTGGTCAGAATAGCTGTATGCACAGTGGGGTAGGGCATTCTGAGGGTAGTGTATCAGCAATCCTGTGCTGATAAAGAGGTTCTGGACAAAGCCATAAACAGAAATAAAATACATCACTGCTCACCACTTCTTTCCTTCAGTCAAATAAACAAGTTTATGCCTCAGCTACTAACTCACCATTGAATTTATCCAGAGATCTAAACAAAACCATACTAACTTGACACCACAAGACTACTTTCAAGCAAAACAATCCCTACAGATATGACTTGAAGATAGAATTAATTCATTTAAATATGAGACCTTTATTATATAGCAGTTGTTTCAACATAGAAATATAATGTATTTTGATACATTAATCTCAGATTATCAACATAGTTCATACATAGTCTATATGTTTGTGACTGAATGTTCCCTGTTCTGTACTTTATAAACCTCTCTCCAAAGAGATGCAATGTAGTAAGACAAGTAGCAGTTCACCTCTACTAAGGAAGCTCTGTATTTCCAATGCTGTAAAACAAATCATTGCCATTAATCTGAGCCATATCCCTGTTACCTTCCCTGATGGCAAATCCTGCAGATGAGAGAGAGGAATAATACGTGAAACATGAGTGGTCACAGTTAGGGTTCAGAAGGGTAAGCTTTCCTCCATCTTCAGCATGCACACACTTGACCACACAGCGCCTGGACACATAGCTCAGGCCCCCCACCTGGATTTGTTACGATCAAGAAGCATATGCATAGTTCAGAACCAACCTACTCATTTTCTGCAGCATCCAGTATAGGTTATGTGAAATATTAAAATATGTAATTTTAAATGCATGCCCTTTATTGCTTTATAACTAAGAAACCAGATCTTTTCCCACTGACTTTCCATGCAACTTTTCCCTGTTCTCATATCCCTTGTGGCTCTTAAGTGAGCAAAGGCACCAGTATTAAAGTTTATAAGATATTTATATAAATCATATGGTTGGTGAGTATTAAATCTGATTTTTCTCAATAACCCGAGGGGGAATATTAAAATATTAAAATTGTTTGAATTTTTAAAACACAAATGGGGTTTTGAATAGTTTAGTCTGAAGCCTCGACTCTTGTATGCAAATATATACTGGCTGAAGATAGAGTCTTTGAAGTTTTAATCTTGTTATTCACATCTAGCAAGACAAATGGCAGGCTTAATAGAAAGTCTGTTCTGAAAAATTGCAAACAGAGAATTGTGGAAAAAATTAGTTTTATCTTCAGTTTTCATCCCGTGATTTATATCTTTAGAAGGGTATATCTCTTGTTCTAAATTGCTGATGTCATAATGCAAAAATTCTCAGATTTGCCTCATGGTATTGCAAACTTAAGAACCATCTTTGCTTCTGTATTTCAATATATTTGATTGTGAACACTTTGAAACCTTACATCACTTTCTTGTACCAGAAAACTTCCTCTCAGCCTCTTAATGCACTTTTCAGGAATTCCTTTTGGTTCCATATTCTGTCTTTGTCATCAAGCATGCGCTAAATACAACACTTAGAGGTGTGGATCAGTGCAGCGTAGTCTCCCAATTCTAGTTAATACATAAACACCATTTGCCTTGATGAGGATGGTTCTGAGATGTGCAAGGATATGTGTAGAATAGCTAGAGAAGAGGTAGCCATGTAGTCAAAAAGGATATTTGCTTTAGGCTCTGATTAAGTCAATTCTTGGGACAGAGTTGTGCTTGCAAACCCACGATTACTGTAAGGCTGAGTTTTCTCAAAAAAGGGATATATTTGCATAATGTTTGGACCATCTTATTGCCTGACTTGTGGGTAGATGTGCATATGGATAAGTAAAATAAATTGCAACAGAAATGTACTATGAGAAACAAAGTTGTATTTTTGCAGAACTAATTTTCTGTATTTAAAGGTAGTTGTGTAGTCATAACAAGGAGAAATGCTAAGTAGATAAGTAGACAGTAGAAAGACTCACTGTTCCAAAATAAGGTAGAAGCTTGAGAAAAACAGGATGAGCAGTGTGAGAACAGTAAAACAAAGATCACAAGTTCTCAAAACATAAGAAAGGAGAAATTAAAGGGTAGAAAAAAGAAAAATTGTCCATATACGGTATAGAGGAGCATCAAGTAGCTTGTGAACCTGTAGTACTCAGCCAATGAGGAAACAGGGGAGGTGATCAGGCATTGAGTAATACGGAAAAGAAGGTTATGATTTGTTTTCTAAAATGTGCTCCTGATTGACAGGATGCCCGCCATTGCAATTGCAAATAAAACAGATTCACATAAGAAACTGTTTGAAGAAAATTATTTGAGATTTTTCTCACATGTACTTAGACACTATACCAGTAATTTTTCCATCGCTGAGAAATCAACGTATAGGCCCAGGTATCTGTGCAAAGAATCAGAGAAACTGCTGTGTGAAAAGAACACTGAAATCAAAAGAAACAGGAAATGATATACTGACAAAAGTGATGTTTTTGTTATTGTTAGATGTTTTAATCTTTGTACTTCAGGCTTCATTTCATACTTCATATGGCAAAATGAAAAACAAACATATATTGAATGAAAGAGGAGAACTGTGTTCTTTGACTTTTGAGCTGCTACATAAATGAGTTCCTATTATAGTTTCTAAGAACTATGTTTTCTGGAATGTAGCAAATCCCAACAAGTAAACAAATGCATTTTAAATCTAATCATTGCAAGATTATTCCTGATATTTATAATATCCTGGCCTTTAAGTTTTCTGCTAGAATAGCTGCAGGGCTTTTGGGTGTGATGGGTAGTTCTTAATCGAATGGTTGAAAAACTCCCAAGAAGTGATTTGTCATCTTAGACAAGAGACTTTTTAAAATAACCCCATGGCACATGAAATAAGGCTTAAATGCCATTATGATAAAAACCACTTAAGCTACTGATAATCATCCTATGTGTATTTGCACTCCGCATGTTTACATAAAAGACAGATCTGGACATGCTTCAATTACCTTTTCAGCATAGTTCTGAATACAGTTAATGCTATGAAAAATGTTATATATGTAAATTACAAAAACCAGTGTAAATGAAAAGGGTATGTCCATCATCGTTATTGTTGGCCCTTGCCAAAAAGGCATCTTGTTAAAGTAGATAATTGACTTTTTAAAATTAGAGGTGAAAGAAGCCTATTAGATCATTTTGTTAACCATGACAAACTGGGCATGCTGCCATTATATTTTGTCTAGAAGGAAATGTTAATTCACTGATTCATAACAGATACCCTTTTTCAGCCTTAAATGGTATTCTTTTCTATTCAATAATGCTGATGAGTTCTTTGTCTGAGGTGATCACCTGTGAGATGTTCTCAAGAAGTAGTCTTACCCTTAATTATCATTATAGGTCTACCTATATTGCCTTTTAATCATGATTCTGGTCTTCGGGCTGATGAAAAAGAAAGATCTTGCACAGAAATAATTTGGCTCCCAGGGGCCCAAATAAAACTGGGTTTGGCTTCAACCTTCCAATGTAATGCTGAAACACCACTCACTAAATTGCTCTGTTCTGCAGTGTCATTAATGAATCTTTACTGACCTTCACTGAAGAGTCAACAAGATCAATTCAGGTGCAGAGAATCTCCATGGAGGTCTTCAGAGACCTCTCCCCATTGGCTGTATGGAGGATGTAAGTCTTTACTCTACAAAAACTGTTAAAACCTACTTCTTCATCCCCAAGAAACACCTAAAATTTAAGTCTATATGAACCTAAATAGGTTTGTTTTCTGCCATATTTAAACTTGTTTTACCAAATGGAAAACAAAAGAATGAACTTAACACAATTATGTCCTAAAAATTTCGTTATACAAAGTCTGCATTCACTTTAGACCTGGGCAGCCAGGCTTTGTTCTTGTTTGTAGTACTGTAAGTCCAGATCTTCTTTCCAATGGAAGAAGAGTTTGCTGACTCACATTATTTTTAGAGACTCGTATCCAGTGATTTCAAAGTATCAAAGTAATGGGATCTGAATTGGGGTCAAAAGATGGGAGTACTCAATGTGTTTGTCATTTACTTGAATGTTCTGTAATAAGCAGGCATAATTAAATGATTATAGTCCGTGCAAGTTCAGATATTTCATTTTCTAGTGAAACAAATGCAGTCTTTTTTCAGCTCACAGTGTCTGAAACAATGTACTACTTCCATTAGATAAATTCTTGCAAAGCATGAAGGCTATGTGTTGCATGCCCAAGGAGTGCATTGAAGAACAGTTAGGAGGCAAAGTCACCTGGGATAGCCATGGGGACTAGGAGAGATGGAGGGAACCTGCTGTATTTTGTCCACAGTATTTGATAGAAAGAGTCTTGTCTATCCCTCACACTGTACCTGAGAGCGCTAGCACAGCCATACCAGGGAGCATATTGGTAAGTGACATGGACAAACAGTATTCTAGTTTCATTCTAGTTTCTAGGACCTGCTTTATTAGACAGCATAGAAATAGCTCTTTCGACAAATGCTTTAGTGACGTGTTCATCTTATGAAAAAAGTGGTTGTGTTTTCCCATCCTTCACATTTCTTTGCAGGATAATGCATAGATGATATGTCTGGCTGTGGTGGTTGGACAAGAGATGATGTATAGAGTCCTAGAAACAACACTGTGGCTTGTTGTCTCAATGCTTTACGATTCTCATTCAAAAGAGGATAGACTATCAGTAGCATATTGTGAAGAGACCCAAACATGGGTATTTTCTGTGACACTCTTTGGTCTGTGCAGGACATCAGACTTATCGTAATGTTTTCTTCACAATCTTTCTGCCAGGGATTCTAATTTTAACTGGAATTGTCCTATCTGTATGCAGAAAAGAACATTAGTGGATTAAGAAGTTAGTCGTACACCTTATAATAACTTCCTCAAAAAATAGCAGACACTATTTCAGTCTAGTTTTTCCTTTATTAGAAAACATTAACTTGTAGCTAGCTTTCCAGGTCATTATGTGTTCAAGCAGACAAGATATAGAATAGAGTACCATTACGAGCACTGACATAATTATATCAACATTAATAAATATGTGAACAATTAAATATTTGTTTATTTATATATATATATTTATTAGAATCTGCAGAAACTATTTCTGAATAAGAAAGATTGAATCATTTTAGGCTTTTCTGTGATTTGGTTGTGTTAATTGACATCTATGTCAATGTAGCTCTTGACTTCTCTTGATTATTATATATTCAAGCTTGTCACCATCAAAAGAATAAACAAGTGACCCAATTCAGCTTGGTCTTCACCTTTCACCCACGTAAAATTTCAAAAGGAGACTCATTGTTTTTGTATGTGTTGTAACCCTGTAATTATGAAGAAATTCAGTAGCAAATTACTTCCATGGCTTTTCTCCTCCATTCTCAGCAGTTGAAAGCATTCTTTCAAGAGACATTAACTAGTCTCAATTTTCCTGTTCTTCAGAAAATAGCATACTAACAAAAATATACACTAAATATTTTCCTAAGATAGAAAAACTAGTAAAGTCAGTGGAAATAAATCATTGTCCATTATCAGTTACATTTTGACATGCATTCCTTTTATTGCTCAACATCTCATTAATGCTGGAAAGGTACACACAGGGGAGCACCTCATAACTTTGAAGAAGTTCCTGCATGCACAAAATGTGTTCGACTATGTAATATTTTCTTCTATATTTCTAGAGTTGGGCAGTCATAGAGTCATAGGTTGTTATTATTGTCAAAGTACAGAAAAATAATGGGAAAAATAATGGAACAAGTTACAGAACATGTCAACATATGTCCTGTGAACTAAGTAATGTGATAAAAAGCTAGTAGTTGGATGTCAGACTTTACTGTATTTTATCAACCACCAAAAGAAATTAGGGCAGTTAATAGGTTAGGAAATATTGTCAGTGGATATGTCTTTTACAACATGGTTGTTTCTGTAATATGTGTAGAGAAGGCTTTTGTCCAGCCTCTGGACAAAAATACAGCTAAACCATGTAACGAACTCATGTGGTATTTGTCATCTAGCTAAGCATCAAGTACCTGAGTTTTGAATGTGTAATCAGTATGACATTTTGGAAGGCTGCTTTTATTTGCAACATGTTTCCTAAGCTTGCCAGCTCTGAAGATAAAAGACAACCCAACAGTACTTTAGATAATGAGATCTTTGATCTGAAAATATATTAAAAAACTTTTTTCTGCCCAGTACATTTTCAGTAAATTTGCCTGAATGCCATAAAATGTATGTTTAAGAAACAGGATTCAAGCAACTCCTTTGAGTGCCTGGTTTGTTAATAACAACCTATTTCCACTGACAAAGTGCAAGTGAGTTAGTCAGATTCTGGAAAGTTGATGCTAATGTTCTTTTCACCAGACCATGATTTCAAGCTATTTTACAATGGGGCAATCAGAATAATCTAGAGTCCGACACTTTCAGTGGGTTGGTTAGGCCTAGAAATACCATGCTAGAGACTTTGTTTTAGAGTTCTCTGTACATCTCTGAAATAACATCTTTGAAGTCAAAGAAATAACATGGGAAGAGAGAAACGGCATAAACAAAGTCCATTGCACCATATTGAATAGGCTGTGTATCATATTTTGTTAAGTTAACATTACTGTATTTCCTTTCTCTGGAAGACCTTGATTAACTATAGATTTTAGCAAAGCTGGGCGTTGTCTTAGGTAACACAGCTGAGGTTTAAAATTCTTATTCTACTACTGCCAAAAGGAGCTGTTTTAAAAAGAGAAAGATTTTAAGTAATTGCTTTGTGATGAGACATAATAATATGATTATGGAATATGGGTAGCTGGGTGTGTACAGCATAGCCTTTTTAATACGGACTAATTATACTCCATGTGAAAACAACAGAAGGAGTATTTGGATTAATCTATGTTGTTATACTTTTCATTTCTTTGTGATGCCTTGTATTGTCTTCATATGGTCATGAAAAAAATAAATAAAACAAAACAAAACCCACATGCATCTCAAGAATTATGGCTGGCCCACTGGCACATCAAAGACAGATACTCTCCAGCTCCCCAAAGGTGGCAATGGGGTTTGGAAAGTTGCAAAGAAAAAGAAATTGTAAGAAATCTTTTCTTCTGGTGAAACATTCTGTGTAATGTTGATGAATAAAGGAGAAGAAATAAGTGGAAATGGATATAAAATCCTGCGCAAGGGTTTCTTCTTTTACTGATCTCAGCAGCATAACCTAATATCCATCTCATTTTGTTAGCATCTAAATATGTCTTGCTCTTTAGATCTTTCTTTGTGCTTACTGATTTTGGCTCCTGATCTAGACCATACATTCTTTTCCAACAGCTATGGCACTACTCACAATGATAGACTTAGCAGGCCCCTGTCCATGACATCTTTTTGTGTAGTGGAGAACTATCATATAGATGACTTTATTATATTGGAATGCAATGCAGTTATGTTTGTGACCAGGAATAGCTCCCAGCTTGCTTCAGGGAGAACTTCTGATCTGAGGTTCTTAGTCAGTTCATCCCATAGGATGAGATGAAACCCATGAACTCCGGCATAGCATAAAAGGCTTAAGGGCTTTTTTTTTTTTTTTTTTTTTTTTTTTTTTTTTTTTTCCCCAGGATTGTACAAACTATCCATTTGAAAGACTGGAATTTAAAATCTGTAGTTTTGGATAGGGTATAATGCAAGCATAGATTTTATAAGGAAGACTAAGGGGCTTTAAAACTCATTAGCAAGAATAAATGCAAGGTGTTCTCATGTGTCTCAACCCCTTTACATTCCTCGTTCACATGAAGAATACCTCCAGTCTTGTAGTAAGACCCTTAATTATCACTGGATATTAGGTTTAAGTAGTGTAGGTTGAAAGTCTACAACTTCCTCGATGTTGGTATAAAAATGGACATGTAATTCAGAGGTTTGGTTGGCTGATTTACGTTCTGTGTCAGGTGTCTTCACTCTTCCCCATTCATTTAGTTTGGCTGAACTCAAATGCATCAACTTCAAAGCAGTCATGTGTAGCATTTTAGTATTATGAAGTTGCCTAATTTACTGGAGAGATGGTAGAATCCAAAAATACATATTTTGGCAAGGGTTAAACCTCAATCTCAAATGCTACATGCCAATTCAAAGTGTATTTCTTGTGCAGATTTATCTGAGAGTGGCTTGGCACTAAAGGATTTTCCACTGGCGCTAAAAGAGCCACCGCATGCCAAGAAAGTAAATATCAAACAGAAATGTGCCAGTATTTCCTGCCAGTCTCACATTTTTGAAACTTTTTCCATCCTTCATGCCATTGATTTCTGATATGCTCCCAGGCTTCCTAGGGAAAGTCTTTTGAGTCTCACCCCAGGATGCTGAAAGTCTTCTAATTTGAATACTAAAAATGTTAAATGAAAAATGACCCCTTCCCCCTCCAACACCCCCAAGGAAAATCCTAAAATCTTTTCCTGTGAAAAGCTGGAAAACTTCAAGGTCTAAGCCATCCAGAATACACAACAGAAGGAAAAGTGACACTGTCTCAGGATGGCAGACATTCCTTCCAGTTTTTACACAAACAAGTTGGTAAAGCCTTTCCGCCCCTTTTCTGAGTCTCCCCTGCCATACCCTTCTGATCATACATCGTTATTGATTCCTGTGGCTCATTTTCCCACACTTGGCTTTTTAATTTTTTTCTTGCTTACTCTGACCCTTGGAGCTTTCTCCCTGTTCCTGGCTGCCAAGTTCCACCCTTGAAACTCTGATCCTTGAAGGCTTTTTCTTTCACCAGTCATCCCTGCACCACTGGCCACTCAGTCCCATGTCTAAATCGGATTTCTTTATGCCTGTGGTGCATTCTTTGGGGCTCAGACTGGGAGCTCTCCATTGGGCTTCAGTCTGGGAAGCAGATGGCATTGATCTACCTTGCCATCAGTAGACGTCTTGAAGGCCACATCTTAGTCACAGTGAGGCCTAGTTTAATAGTGTATGGTGTACTGAAGAGTTAGTAACAAAAGTATCCAAGTTATGCTTTAAACAATTCATTTCAGGTAATGGCATAACCCACAATTTACAATATTTTATTAAGCATAGACTTTTTTTTCCTGTTTCTAGTGGTAAAAACAATTTTCACTGTTGCTTATAATATTACGTACCAAAACAAAATTACATTTCATAGTAACCTACTTGGCTTGTCTCACTTCAGGGTTTAAGCATGTGTCAGGTAGATCTGATATCTCCTAGATTTGGGGTATGGAAAAACACTTAGTATTTTGCCTTACTAACAAGGATTTATTTTTTTTTTAAACCACTGCTTGTATTTGATTCTAGTATCAAATGTTATTGCCTCTTACCAGTTAATTGTTAATCACATTTTTTAAGTTCTCTGACTACCACCAGAGGTGGTGGGACATCATGAGTTTCTGAAAGCAGCTGTGTGATGGAGGTAGTATTAACAACTGCTGCAATCACTCCTGAGGTCCCTTCTTATTTGACATTCTTAATGCTGCTGGGGACTTAATCAGAAATAATTCTCACACGATTGGAAGAAATCTCATTTAGAAATAACATTCATGTAGTTAGAAATTTAATTTTAGCTGATGATGGCTCATGCTACAGGCTCAGCACTTCCGGGCAATAGGAAATGTGTGGTCTAGGAGCCTGAATACTACACCAAGATTGAATGTGGTTTCTTTGTGTGCGAGTGTGCATGTACAAGCATGTGCATGCACATTCAAAGTTACTGAAATAAGGAAACAGAAAGGAAGGGTGTTGTCGAGTAGGAGTTGAAGAGAAGTCTTTAAACTAATATATATATATATATATATATATATATATATATATATATATATATACACACATAAAGCTATGTTGATACTAACAAAATAGCCTAATGTGGACAAACCATAAAAATCAGATTCAGGATTCCTTATGCGTACATACTTTATAAATTAAAGACAACTTTCTGCTCCTGGATCTGAATTGCAGGTCTTGATTGCACATTCTTTGCTAAAATGAGCCTCCAACCAAGCAGAATGAGGGATGCACATGGGGATGATGTTGGGGAGAAATTCCCTGCTACATGTGGGAGAAAAATCTTAACCCTTAAAAATCTTGACCCTTAAACCAGGATGTTGTATGGCTTGCAGGGTTCTCAGGTCATGGCACTGCACAGTCTCAAGATGTGGTCAAGCACTGTCTGTGCATTCCTGGTGCTGTAGGCATTGTCCAGTCCAGGCCTTGGTGCTTAGAGGGGTCATTGCCAGATGCTGTGTGGTTTGAGGCAGTCTGGGAATGTCATAGTGCATCACTGCAACTCCTAAAGAGCCACAGCTCATGAACTCTTTGAGAGATCACGTACTGCTGAAAAACACTTCAAGGCTTTGTACTCAACAAAATCTGTGAAAATAAGCCAATAAAAGAAATTATATGAATAAAATAAAATAAAATAAAATAAAATAAAATAAAATAAAATAAAATAAAATAAAATAAAATAAAATAAAATAAAATAAAATAAAATAAAATAAAATAAAGTAAAGTAAAATAAACCCCAGTCAACTATTTTTACAAGCTGCTGGAGTGAGAAATATGGGAAGTCTTTTCACTACAATGGTCATATCCTTATAAGCCATACCCCTGGAAGAGATCAAAATGAAAGACTTATTTTACCTCCCTATTCCTTGATGACCTTTATTTAAAATTTCACTCCAAATGTTATCCAAGTACAAATCAGTACTGAAGAATTCGTTTTTCTTAACTATCTCTGCTGGGGACCTCTATGGTTAGAAATCAGGCATTATAAATCTGTTCCATTTCAAATCCTTATTTTAAAAAGTCAAAACTGCTGTAAACTTTGTTTTATATACAGCGATTGCTTAACCTTGCCTAGAACCGAGGCAAACAGGCTCAGTGAAAGACAAGGTCTCAGCTATGAATATATATATATATATATGTATTTTTTTTTTCCAGCTATATACAGTGTGGAAAACAAAAACAAAACCAAACAACAAAACACAAAAGCATAACTTTTGTACTTGCACTAACCAGAAGAACTGTGCAGCAAAATCCCTCCTACAGACATAGCACGGTGTCACTGCAACTTACCTGCATGATGAAGTGCCAATGTTGTGCTATCAGGATGCCCCTTTTTCTCCCATGACGTGTTGTGTCACCATAATAGGTTTTATAATGTAGATGAGCTCAAAATCATATCTAGTCTGAGCTGAGAAATTTCTCATCAGGTCTCTTTCCTAAAAGGAGGTCAGAAGAGAAGACCAGTGTGGAATGGGCTGAGGTCAACTGCATGAAGTTTAACAAGACCAAGTGCCAGGTCCTGCACCTGGGGCGTAATAACCCCAAGCAGAGCTACAGGCTGGGAGATGAGTGGTTGGAAAGCTGCCAGGCAGAGAAGGACCTGGGAGTGATGGTGGACAGTCGGCTGAATATGAGCCAGCAGTGTGCTCAGGTGGCCAAGAAGGCCAACGGCATCCTGGCTTGTATCAGAAACACTGTGACCAGCAGGGCTAGGGAGGTGATCGTCCCCCTGTACTCGGCTCTGGTGAGGCCGCACCTCGAGTACTGTGTTCAGTTTTGGGCCCCTCGCTACAAGAAGGACATCGAGGTGCTTGAGCGGGTCCAGAGAAGGGCGACGAAGCTGGTGAGGGGCCTGGAGAAAAAGTCCTACGAGGAGCGGCTGAGGGAGCTGGGCTTGTTCAGCCTGGAGAAAAGGAGTCTCAGGGGTGACCTTATTGCTCTTTACAGATACCTTAAAGGAGGCTGTAACGAGGTGGGGGTTGGTCTGTTCTCCCACGTGCCTGGTGACAGGACGAGGGGGAATGGGCTTAAGTTGCGCCAGGGAAGTTTTAGGCTGGATGTTAGGAAGAACTTCTTTACCGAAAGGGTTGTTAGGCATTGGAACAGGCTGCCCAGGGAAGTGGTGGAGTCACCATCCCTGGAAGTCTTTAAAAGACGTTTAGATGTAGAGCTTAGGGATATGGTTTAGTGGGGACTGTTAGCGTTAGGTCAGAGGTTGGACTCGATGATCTTGAGGTCTCTTCCAACCTAGAAATTCTGTGGAAACAAACACAGCTTGATCCATCCTTAGCCAGCATGTGCCTTTTTTCCAGTGTATTCAACAAATTGATCAGATACAGATCATGCTTCTCCTCAACAGGAAAATACAGTAAAAGAAAGAAGAAATGTGTTTTTGAAAACAAGTGATATTTGATATAAAAATTGCAGGAAAACAATTATGCTGGTTTATGTTATGTTGGAATAATTCACTCGGTGCTACCCAGCCTGTTAGTATAATTGGGCACACTGAAACTTATGGAAAGTCTCTGCTGCCAACCTCCATTCTGTAATTCATTAACATCAAGTTGCTGCCTTAACATATAATTTATTAAAATCACAGATCTTCATAATTTTAACAGAGAAAAGTCCTCATGCTTATGAACAGTAAAGGTCTTGGAAGCTTTCTTTCAATGAATTGAGATGGAGAGTGGAAGTGGTGATGCAAGGCATGGGGACAGAAAGAGAAACCCCATCCTGCTTTGTTAATGGACATGATTGCAGTGTATGCCAGTATTTTGGTCCCAGTCAGTATTTGATCTGAGCAACAGTGGATTCAGGTTTGTGTGCTCAAAGAACCTGAAGTAGTTGCTTACCACAGTGCTCTTGGGTGTAAATTATTTTCAAATCAGATTGGTCTCACAAACTGCTATAGGCAACCCCTGCCTTGGTTTTCAATGCTTCTACAGGTCAGACAGGCTAATCGTCTATTTCCAGTCAAATGATGAGGGGCAGTATCTGTCTGGGATGCGAGACTGTGTGCTAGGATGGACCTAGGAATAGCATCATGGGAAGGGACGTTGTTCAGGCAGGCACTGAGGAAAGAATGTAGTGCATGGCTGGAGCTGAGGAACGTGTCTCCTCCATGGCTCCTGTGGCCATGAGGCCCCTGGCAGCCGTGTTGGCCCCAGCCTTCTCACTCCATCACCCTGTGCCAATTGCAGCTCATTAATAGATTTTGGCTTTGCTGTTTGCTGTATTTCTGAGGAAGAATAAGGGGGGCAGTGCACAGTATAGATAAGGCTTTATCCTGGGGGATGTCAGAGAGAAGCCGGGGGGTAAGTCCCATATTCATTGTGTGAGACTTCACAGCTCTGCTTATAGACTCTGTCTACAAGAGAGACTGACCTGGTTAAATGCAGATTTTTTCTTATTACAAGCCTGATTTTTCTCCTCTGGGGTCTTGTAAAACTAGAAGTGCTGTTTCTGTTAAGAAATATTGAAGTCAGACACCTTCTTACCAGCACTTGACTTGCTGGGAAAATTGTAGCTTGAGCTAGAAGGAAAGACCTATTTTCAAAACCTGGAAGAAAATAAGAAGGATGCTGGCAGATTGGAGCTGCTACCTAGGAAAAAGAAAAAATAAAAAGAAAAAAGACCATAAACCATCAGTCTGGGGCCATGGGCAGACATTCTCTACTAACACTTTCTAGTTATGTCCTTGCTATGAAATTCAAAGGGGTAATTTTAAGTGGTTCCTTAACAGTTTCTAGTTAAGTATGAGCTAAGACACTTTGTTTGCTTTCCTACTCATTAGGTTACTGTGGAAGGACTATGAACCTGAATGTTTGACTCCATATTAATTGGTTTTGTGAACTCTCACAGCACCTTCCCCAGTAAGTTAGCTTCTGAACACTCAGCCCATGGTGGAAAAAGTCTCTGTTCAGCTACACTGCATGGCTTATGTGGACATGCTGGGAAGAAGGGACCAGTGGATGCCATTTTTTTTTATTTATTTTATTTTATTTTATTTTATTTTATTTTATTTTATTTTATTTTATTTTATTTTATTTTATTTTATTTTATTTTATTTTATTTTATTTTATTTTTTACTTATTTTCTGTGGTGACTGTTTGGAGGCCTACAGGAATTTGTTGACATCAGAAATGCTACTCAGCACAATGCTCTGCACTGGAGCTTCCAAAGAAGTTATTAGCACCATAAAAGAAACACAAATCCACTCACAAATCCACTTTAGCACAATGCTTAGCAACATGGAAGTTGTTTATTCTATTAGATTTGCCCTAAAATGCCCATAGGTACCTCTGTACATTATTCCTTTGACTCCATTACAGTGGTGGTAAGAAACATCTAGGATGACGGCAATATCTCAGTCTTCCTGGTTTTGTTACAATATTTTCATGGATAAGTAGGGAAAGATTGAGGTCTCTACTAATTTGCTTGTATATACCATTTTATGGGAGCAGCTGCTAAAGTGAGATTCTTCACAAGCCTGACTCCTCATAAACCTGAGAGACCAGAGGGACAGTTCATATGGAATGAGAAAGGCTATGGAGTCAGAAATCCATACAAAGATCATTTAAAGCATTTTCCCTGAGGTATAGATATTGAACAGGAGAGCAAGTAGGGTTATCAATCTGAGATCATGCCTGTGATTTACTAGGTTCTGGTAAAAAAACACTACAAATTGCCTCTCAAATTTCCTTAGCAAAAATAGAGTTTTCTATTATAAATTTTAAAAAATTATTAAATCACACCAACTTGTAAGGTCATATGAAATATTATTGGTGCACCCATTACCTTGTGGGGTTGTTTGTGTTTACGTATTGTTGTACTGTGGTAGAGATTAGACATCTAGTTTGGGATTGGTGTCCCACAGAGCAAAGTGATGTATCAAGAAAAAGCTCTGCTCTGGCTGGATATGTCTTAGCTGAAACAGTACTTGACACATTATGTGCTAACAACTTTGCAATCATGTTATCTAGTCCTGCTATAAGTCACTCAAGGTGGTCAAAACATGTTGAAGTCTATGGACATAGAGTCGCAATTCAATGTGATTGAGTGAAAATGAACTAACTGATTGAAAATCATCATGGGGGCTGCTGTAGCTCAGTGGTGTTCAGTAACGTGCTGTACCCAAATACATGTTGTCTACATTTTTCTTTGACCATGTTACTTAACACCTTCCTATAGCATGTGTTCAAATTCAAGACTGTCCAAGACAAATGTGTCCCATTATTGAAGAGGTGAAGCAAGGCCAATAGAAATGCATGGTGTGCTGTGAGTTATGCTTACTCAGTAACTTGCCAATATCTGGATTTGGCTGCTATGTTTGTAAGCCCATACTCTATCTTGGAGGTGTTGATAGCTAAAATCAAAACATCATTATTACTAAATACAAAAAGGAGAAATCTAAAAATATTTTTCAATCAGTGCAGAATGGACACTATGTTTAGCTACACTGACTTGCGGGCACAGAGATAAGAGAGGTCTGATTAATTTGGAAAAACAAAACAAAACAAAACAAAACACAACAATCTATTACTTTGTATCACATTACACACACACACACACAAAAAAAAAAAAAAAAGTCATAGAACTTCAAATAGCTTTAAGGTGTGTGAAATGCTTTATTGTGGAAAAGACAGAACCTATTTAGATGTTTCAGGAACTTTGTGTTTTGCTTTTTCTTCAGTAAAAAGCTGTTAGCCTTTCTCTGTAGAAAACCTGGAACCCTGTTTGTCTCTGTGTAATGGTCTGTTACAAAGTGCTTCTCTTTTAGTATTTGATGCAAAGACTTCTTCCCTGCTAGAAAAGACCTTTGATTTCCTAATGAACGTGTCAGATGATCTGAGAACTAGTGGGTGTGTTTGTAATCACTGGAGTTTACAACTGGAACAATTCTGTTAGGCAAACTGGATGGAGGGGAGGTGAAAGACCATCTTAATCCCCTCACACCTTTTCCCATCAAGGAAAGAGAGAGAAAAACTAATTTCCTCATCTCCCCCCCCACCCAGTCCCATGAAAAAAGATGTGGATCTTTAAAAAGGAAGAGGAGGATCAAAAGTCTCTGAAAAAGCATTAAGCACCGATGTTGAAAGCTTTTAAATACCTGGTTCTTCAGGTTATACCAGAAAACATGACCTGACAGGTAAGTGACCACTGAGTCCAGGCTACCCTTATCAGTCATTGCTCATTTTTTTCTATACTTCCTCTGATGATAGGGCACAACATTTCTCCACTGGTGCTTCGCTTCTGATGACTCTTTCCAAATGCCCCACCTCACCATTATTTTTGGTTTAAGAACTCAAAACAATGGGAAAACCCTGTCCTGCTCACTATCCCCTATCACATCCCTTCTGTTCCCAATTTGCCTGAATATCAAACAAAAGAAGCAAAAGAGTATGTAGGAATAGCTTGAACATAGAGACACTGGGGAAAGTCTTAGCTCTGTAAGGTATTACCATCATTATTATTTTTTTAATGAGTTCTTCACAAGGATCTCTCCTGGGCTAAAATATAATAATAATAATAACAACAGCAATAACAACAACATCTGGTGTTGTGTTAGATGTAGTACAGGTATCTATTGATGTTTGGTATTTTTGTTGGGTTTTCAGAAACATGCAAGTACTGCTATGAAAATATAACTTTCTTTGTTGAGAACGTTTAAAAAAAGGGGGGGAAGAATAAACTTCTTACTCAGAGAAGTGTAATTTTTCAACATGCAGTAAAAAGAGGAATATTTTAGATGAAAACGGAAATACTTTTGGCCATTTAGGAATTATAATGAATTACTTCTCCCCTTATCTCTCTCCCTGCAAGAATTCTTTGACTTCATTCTTTGACTTCCACCACACACCCCAGGGTGAGGGGATGCAGTTTTGTCCTGGTGGCCCCTTCTCACAGAGCAACATCATATGCAAAGCCCAAAGGCTTTGCCTGATCCGCAGAAGACGGGCACAGTGTGAGACCCAGTGGCAGCTCTGCAGGCACACCACGATTGTCTTAGATGTCAGTCTTAGTGTCACTGTGTATTTGGTTTAATTTGGTTTAAATGTATTTGGTCTTCTGTGCTCACCTGGCATACTTTCTGATATGTTTCCAAGCCCAATTCTACATTACTCACTGCAGGAAAATGGTGCACCAAGAAAATTTAGTATGAAACAGGCTTATAAGGGGTTATCATGAAAGCATACTGCAGGAATTAGTGTCATTGTCTGTAGAAAGATTGAAGACCCAAGGCAGCCTTTCTGTTGGAAACAAGAGATTTATAAAAAAATATTACATTTGAAAATTGTGTACTATGTCTGGAAATGGTGAGATGTGGCTGCTACAGAAGTTTGTAAATCCAGGTACTGCTTTTAAAACACTTTTAAGATGTTTTTAAGATGTTGCCTAAGAAGAGCATGCACAAGATTAATGAACAGTGCAATATAGATCCAATTTTTACTTTTCATACTTTAAAAGCACTTGTAAGATGTTATTGCATATGGGAAGAAAAACCATCAGTCACTTTGGCATTATATAGATGGAACCTCCAACACAGCTCTGGAAAAAACAAAAGTTATGCTAGACCTGGACTGTATGAGTAAGGTTGATACTCAGATAAATGTTTGGTTCAGGAGCTTCCAGTGGGTCTAGTAACAAACCAGCGCAGATCAGAGAAGATGTTCTTGTCTAAAGTAATTATATCATACATATGCAATGTAATGTAATTACACCAGCAGGAAGGGCTCTGACAGAGCAATAATGCCTGCTAGCTCCAGTGGTATCATTATCCTATGATAAATGCTGCTAAAATTCCCTTCATAGAAATTCTCCATCTCTCCTTTCTTCTGTAAAATAAGGGTCGTGGTTCAATATGAAAGGTCTTTTATTTCAATAACTTGGCAAGATACATTCACTTCCATGCAATATAGTGTCAAATTAAGAAACAGAGAGTATATCCCCACAGTTCCTGTGACTATATCTTGGGCAAGCGCATTTTAAATATGGATGCTAATGAGGCTTTGCAATATAGTTCTTCACATCTGAGCTATTCATAAAAGTTTCCTGGAGTTTGATCTCCAGAGGAAACAGTGGTAGGTGGCAGAGTGGCCTGAGCGAATGGAAGCAGTGTGTCCGCAGGGCTGTCCCTTGGCTGTTGAGTCCTCAGATGGCAGTTTTGGCTCCTGTGTCCCTGGCTGCTTGCTAGAGTTTATCCTTGGCTGTCTCTTCCCCAGCTGCCTGTCTGCCCAAAACAGAGCAGAAAGTGAAAATATTGTTGTCCTGTTAACTTCTCTTTGTGGAGAAAGTAGGACAGCAAGAGGCAGGTCATCACAGAGAAGAGGACAGAAAACAACAGGCTGTGTGATGTCTGACTGGAGCAAACTAGCCAATGCCAACACTGCTGAGTTTTAGGGCATTGTAGGAAACAAGACTAGGATTGCTCATGGGTGCATAAAGGTTATGTGCAGGCTCAGACAGACACCACTTTGCACTTCTCTGTATTTTCAAGCTTTTCTTCATTCATGAAGAGTATTAATACTCTTCTTTAAGGAAGTATACTTAAAACTCCAGAGTACATTTTTGTGACAAGCAGTGATTTGCGTGTAAAATCCCCAGGCCCTCAGTGCACATTGGACCCCGCCTTTGGGTTTAAAATATGTCTGTAAGGTGGCTCTGATGTAACGTGTCCTCCATAAAACCTAGCCTGATCTTCCAGGAAGTCTGGCTGAAGTATCCCTCCAATGCTGTGGGAATTCCCAGCACATTCCTGCACACCACAAACATCTCTCCACGAGGTGGCCCTTCGGATTTGTGGCTGTCTGAAAGCTGGAATTCCAGTCTGAATTTACAAGGTCCACAGCCCATCTGCCATGTTCTACTCTAAAGCCATTAAATAAGACAACACTGGCTAAAAAAAAATACATTATAACTTAGAGAAAATGCAGTTCTTAGCAGCTGCTCTGAAGTTGATTTGTTTTTTTCTCCCAAGGCCAGCCCCACCCTGGAAGCCCTCCTCTGCCACTGAAGCCTGGCTTGGGGCGTGCCTTAAAATTGTAAAATAAAAGTATGTATTATTGCTGGCAAATGCCCTGTGAACAAACAATAATAACAGCGGAGAATTTTAAACTTGCATTAGCAATAAGAGCTATTAACAAAATTAAATAACTGTTAAACTGTTCAAGCTGCTTCTCTGTGTGCTGACCTGAATACATTTCTTTCTAGGCAATTAAAATTCTGCTGTAGAAATGTTGGCTTTCAAGTACCTCACTTTACCATGTTTTTTATTTGACTCACTATTTATGTAATGTAGAAATGAAACCAGAAATGAAGTCGTTATATAGTAGCCTTTCTAAAACCATTCATAATTAATATTATATAGCATAAGTGTTACACATTTTCAGTCAAGGGATTATTATCAGATCCATAGTTGAATAAATCTTGCAAAGAAATTGCTGCAATTATTTCGATTTGTAACACATTTGGTTAGACTATTCTGCTTGTTCTTCTTATTTGTTTTCAATTCATGTTAAGAATCTTGGTTTGCAGCAATATTGGCAGAAGTAAAAAAAGATCTTGAAAATTCCTATATGAATGAATGCTTCTAACAAGATATGTAACCAACACATTTCTATGGCCATAGTGAAATCTCTGAGTTCTCGGCTCTTGCATATGGTTATTATAGACATCTGATCTAGGAGGGGTAGTTTTGCCATAAGATTTGAACAGTCTTTCTGAACCTGATAGTGTTGGATGTTTTTTTCTCAGTTACTAAAATATGAAGTTGTGATACAGGCAGCATTGTAGTTTATAGTTTCAAATGTTTAACTCCAAGTCACGCTGTTCACCAAGATAAACCTATAAACATATTCCCTTCAGTAATAAAAGTCCAAAGGCTTTTCCACTCATGAAAATTCCCAACATATTTATTTCAAAATCCCAGATTAGGATGACCTCTCATTTTTTGCTTGACTTTCAAATAGTTCACTGCCTGAGGTTGACAAATACAGCCTAAGTTACCACTTTCTCACCACAGCGATTGAAGAGAGTAGCTGGGGGCACAAAACAACCTAATAAAGACTTGGATACAAACCATGATTCAAGATAAAATTATATCGAGTGTTCTGCATATAGCAGTTGCCAAGGTCTGGGAAGCATTTTTTCTTTCTCACTGGGGAGAAAAAAATCTCCCAGGGGTTCCCCGAGGCAATGCGTTCTGCAAGCCCTTGAAGATTAGTGTGGAGAGCCGGGGACACAGCACTGGCTATCATTCTGTCCCGTGTGATTTGAACTTGGTCAGTGTCTACAACATTTCTTAATTCTTCATAATAACAACAGCAACAACAGCAACTGCCCCTTTAGTAATTTAGTAAAAGAATGAACGACATTTCTGTCTTTTGCTTATTTACAATGATAATTTATTTTTTCATTTATAAATATATGCCTCTTTATATATTTATTTTGGTTAATGACTAGTGGTAAACACATATACATATACAGCGATTAGATTAGATTAGATTAATAGTTTTTAGAGCAAGACACTTTTGCATTCAAAAGAGTTTATTATGTTAATGTGTCATGTTATGTTTCTCTTACTGTTGTGTTCAGGCTTTATTTCCTCATATCTTTCATTGTGTTTCACAAGCTGTGAATTGCTCTAAGTATGGCTTTGATCTTGCAAATGTCTTCAAACTATTTACCTACCAAGTGCCGTCCTCTGTCATGCAATCAGACAATTATTGCATGCAGAAATACTTGCATAAGTGTTTGCTAATTATTGTCTTAGACTTGCCTTGGGAAAGGACTGTGTCTCGCTATGTGTTTACGAGGTGACCAGTACTGTTGGATCCAGCTGCTGATTCTGTGTACCAGCCATGTATGTGCAGGGTTTAGCTAATAATTTTATACTAATAGTAAAATATATATCCATAAATCAATGTGGTATATAGATATTCTGAAGTGTATTTTTTCTTAACTTTAAGAAAGTTTCCATGTGATTTTGATATATGACTCAATCTGATGTTTTTGTGAACAACAGTAAGCATTAGCATATGTGACATAGTTAAATTGACCTTTAAAATCAGAGGTCTAGTCTCTTCTGAGGAACTTCAGACAGACCTGATTCATTGTAAGTAAGCAATCACAGAACGTTTCACCACAACTTTCCTTTCCTGGTGAATGCACAGGTTTTGTTTGTTTGTGTTTGTTTATTTATTGCTTATTGATTTGTATGTTTATTTTTCTAAGGTTCACCATTTCCACTGTTGACTGCTCACCTCTAACATACTGTCCCCAGCTCCAGTTCACGAGTTCACTTATTTTTCTTCTCTCTTTCTGAAGAGAGAAGAGAGAAGTGGTGACACCCACAGGGAAAGACCATTAGCAGCTAGAAGTCTGAGAACGGTGTGTATTTTCTTGGTGCATTTACGCTGGCTGGCAGGGGAACTGAAATTATGTGTCCTTTGATGCTTTATCTTTCACATAGCTCTGAAGAAAAAAGAAAAAAAAAAAAAAAAAGGTGCTCCTTGAAGCTATCTAATGTACATCACGTATTTTGATAGAGAAAATGTTCTCTCCATGCATGCTTTGTGTTGGTGTAAGTAGGTTGGCAGAACACCCCAGTCAGTGCAGCACTTGCCAACAGAGGATGTTGCCTATCAGCTAACTTGAAGCACATCTTTCAGAAATACAAAATCCTTGGTAGGCAGAGCAAAAGTTGTGAAAGGTGAAAGTTAATCCATATTTGGAACCAATATTACAAATATCAACAAAACTGTTTCACAGATACCCTTTCAGTTCTGTAATGAAAAGCTAATCCATGGATCAATCAATTAAGCATGGAGGTGCCTACGAATATGTCTAATTTTATCTATCTATCTATCTATCTCTCTATCTATCTATTTATTTATTTATTTATTTTTCAATCCTGTAGACTGGGATTGCAGACAGGAGGAATGAGAATGATCTGAGACATTTTCCTTGTCCCTTTTTTTTCTTTTTATGAATGTGATTTAGAGAGTGAGCACAAGTGATGCAGCTAGTGTCTATTAAGGCACCTGTGGAAATAACCATGATGATTTGCTTGAATGATGGCAGTGCTTGGCCCTGCCTGTCACAATTAGCACTCCTGTGTGCTGGCTGGGACACAAATAATTGAACAAAGAGATATTCCCTTGCCTCAGGATCTTCTCCTGCAAATAATAGGATAGATGTAAGTTATCTCCCTTATTATCAGCTCCCTCCCCTCACACACTTGCTGGGGCCTCCATGGACCTATGTACACTAGCTTTTTGGAAAATGCTCAAAGCTTGCAAAGTGGCTAAATCAATGATTTTCTTTGCATCCAGCTAATCTCAGCTGCAAAAAGCCTTTTGAAAGTGTTTGCTGTGCTGCAGACCAAGTGTTGCACGCAAACCCAGGCACCCAGTTCGCCTTCGCTGGGAGCTGTGCGTGTGAGCATTAGTTTGTGGCACTTCCTGAAGAATTTCAAGGGAGAATATAACAAACAGTCCAAGTATTCATACCAAGAGCTTTGTTTCCAGTTTCACTGCAATAACAATTAGCAGCCAGTTGGCATTTGGCCATTGAAAATTATATAGCCAACTGGCAAAAAGTATCATTTTATTCCTGGCTTTATGCTTTCAAGCTGGGTGGCATAGGAGGAGTTTTTGTATTGTGAGTGTATATAACACTAACCTCTGCAGAATAATGCACCGTCTAACTAGTCAAAAGTTCTTTCTTCACACAGCCAAAGGCTAATTGCCAACCAACTTCACCGACCTTCACCACTACTGATCTTTGTTCAACAGTAACATTTGCCAGCATTTGAGCTTTGTCTTCCTCTTTTTGCTTGTTTCTGTCATGTACACTTATTTTCTGTCTCTCTCTCTTTTTTTTTTTTTTTTTTTTTTTTTTTTGTTGTTGTTTGTTATCGCTTGCACATGCAGAAAACTTGTGCTGGTTTGAAAAAGTTTGAAGACAGTTACAAACTTCTGTCACTATGACTCGTTTTAAGAGCTGAGCAGGATCAGTTCATGACTGTGCTCTGGGAGGTATGCACATAACTCTTAGGACCTCACAGCACCCTTATACTGCCTAGCCATAGCTGCAAAGTGCCTGCAGCTGGGTGCTTCCACCCCCAGGACCACCAGCATCCCCAGAGCGGATGCTTTGATGGCAGCAGCCTCCTTTTGCAGTTGGACCTGTTTGCCTAGATTTCTCTACTCCCCAAGGCTAAGCTGTCTTGTTAGCAAGCTGGCAGATTTCAATCCATCCTCCCTGGTTCCAGCCTGAAAGCTGAAAATATATAACAAGCAAATAGTGGTTTACGGCATTATAATTGCAAATATTTCTGTCTTGTTTTCTTCTCAAAGAGAAGAGGTTTGGAATGAACAGAAGCTTGCCAACACGTGAAGTTTTATGGGCTTATGTCCCAAAACATTCATATCTAAGTCACTCATCTAGGAGCTAAATCAGTGTTTTGAATGCTGCTTAAAAACAAAGGAACTCCCAAATAGAAAATAATTGGATTCTTTAGTAAATAGCTAATACTAGAACAGACAATATTAAAATTGCTGTAATTAACATCACTGTAAAATGAGAAAGTAACAGAAATGAAAATGGTGCTCTATCCATGCCTCCATATAATTTTGTTCACTTATATGCTAGTCTAAAAGTACAGTCAGAGATATGCTAAGTAGAACACTTGAAAATGATGCAAATCAGGTTGTCCATGACCTTGTAAAATATTCTCTAAATTTTTCCATTCACTTAACTATAAAGATAATAGCTGAGAAGTAGTTTCAACAGTCCCTGAGGCACAGTGAGTTGTCAGCTCTCTTGCTTTTGTCACAATTGTCTTTTTTCATTTGAATGCCCCAGTTCACATTTTGTGAGAACTTCAGCTGTCCTTTTTCTTTTTCTAGTGAATATCGATAAAATGTATGGACTTTGAACCCAAAAGGTTTAAGAAAAACTTTTAAAAGTATGAGTTTATTATTTCAAAATAATTTCTTATTTATAAGATAAATTTTGAGTCACAACTTATACCTTTTAAGATATACATCACCTTAAACACTAGCAAAATTAGGTACTAAAACTGGCAGATATTATATAGGTGTCAGAATAAAAGTGTTGGTTTTTCATACTGATTGTACAGTACAGTGAGAATTTGCAATTTCCATTAATTTAATAATCTTTTAAAGGAAGCCTGAAGCTATGTTTTTATTTTAATAGAATAGGTCTACTTATTTAATAGATAAGTTGATATCTTGACATAACAAGGCACATTAAATTTATTTAATGTTGAGACTTTTTTTGGTTTTGACATATCAAAATATCTAACTGGAAAGCAGTAACCTTGTGAAAATACAGCTAGTATTGGAGTCAGGTCATATACAGAAAGGTCATGATGGGAACTTAAAGCCTCCGAGACACTAAACAAGACTGCCTGCCATCAATTTAAGTCAAAAAAATTCTATGCTTTTGTCACCATCTCATGAGATGAAGCTTTGCAAACTGCCAAATCAAATCTTTCCAAACAATCTACAGGTTAAGTTCAGAAGAATAGAAATGATTTTTTTTTTTTTTAATGTTTGATGGCTCCAGTAACTTCAGAATAACTTAGCTTGCATTCTGAGATCACTTTTCTGCAAGGGGGCAAAGTTGCAAACAGTATAAATTAAAAGTGGTAAAAATATTTATTGGCAACCTAGGTTTTAGGAGCACAATTTTATATGTCTCTGTTTGCATAGCTTCAGCAAAAATGGGCTAATATTAATACCACAAGAAGGTCTGTTTACATGCTGCTCCAAGAATTTTCTTGCAAAGGAAAAACCCTTGCCTTTGCCATTATTCTTTATGACCACAAATCTTGGTTAGCTTAAAAAATTAAAGTCTTTTTTATGTTTATATGATTCTATATTTTGATTATGGAAAGGAGAAATAATTACTTGGAACCTCTGATAAAGCTCTTTATTAGGATAATCACATCACTATTCTTTTGTCTATACAGGATGTCCTACCTGAGCTTGCTCTGTTGTGGAGGAGCAGCACTTACCATTTCACTGTGTTCACACTACAGTCAAAATGGTAGTGCTTTTCAAGCAGAAAAGACATGGGAACATCTCCTGTTTGGATACTAAATCATGCATTTTTCCCTGACTAAATACAAATATTCTTTATTGCCACATAAGAAGCTCTAAGACCGATAGTCATTTTTGTGGGTTTTTGGAAGCCCTGGTTCCTTCACTTACTGCTAAAAGTGTCATGCAGGAATTTATATTCCCTTGCCATGAGCCTTTCCCTGTGCAACAGCCATCCTGCCACTGATTCTTGTTCCCCCTGAGGCTGTGCTTGGACACTCTCCATCATGTGTCTTCATCTCAGCATCCAGTTGTCCTTGGCCAGGCAGAGAACACAACACTCACCATGCCTCTGCTGCCTCTTTCCAAATATGACATGGGGTTTTCTCTTGCTAAGGCAGTTTCCAATTCCATCTCTTTGGGGGTACTTCAGTTCAAAATAATGTGAAGGTGAGGCAGAGTCCTCTGCAAAACTTCTAGTGAACGCTTTCCTTTCTGTGAAAGTTCAGCATACAAAAACATTTAACAAAGCAGGGCTGATGGGTCAAGAAACAGAGTTCTCTTAGCTTCAGTGTCTGTTCAGAAGTGGAAAGTGTGGAAGAAGACAACCTAGTGGTTCTTCTAATAGTCTCGTGGCTGCTATCAAGTTTCCACACATGAGGTTCTCTCTACTTAGATGGAAAATAACAATATTTTAATTTTGCAAAGTGGTGAGAACTCTCTTTTCTCATTGATGCATCTCAGCAAGTTTATTGCAGAGCTAATTATTGCAGACCAGCCTGCTACTCTCTGACAACTTTATAACTTTTTTGTTTCCTATTTCTCTAGAAACCCCTCCCCCCCCCCCCCCTTTTTTTTCAGTGTATACAACTACAGCATCTGAAAAAAAATCAGTAGAGTTAGAATTGGTTAGTACATATTTAAGACAAAAAATTAGACAGACATAAGAGAGAAAGAACTGAGGAAAGGAAGAAAAAAGTGTGATGAATGCAGAGATGAAGAACAGAAACTTTTGTACCCCCCCTCCCAAAAAAAAAAGTCTGGAATGGTGAGTGTACAATACCAATGGCTAAGATGTGTCAGAAGAGCAAGTTTTTGGAGAAAACATCTTTTAGTTTGCCTTGTTTTGCATTCATGCAGCGTATCTATAGCAGGGTTGTACAGCTTCATCTAGATTGTGGTGTTACTCTTGTGCAGATGGAAGTGGAACTGAAACATCTGAACTGCAGGATGAGGAAATGCCGTAAGACAAATTTGATCTGGTTGCCAGTACTTTTAATGGTGAAAACAGACCTTAGGTATTCAAGAAATCACGCTTCATGTCTATCTGACTGTTTCTGTGTTATAATGGCCATTTGGTTCACCTCAGTTTTATTTTTATTTTTTAGGTTGCACAGTGAAGGACAGCATGGAAAGGTTTATAGCTTTGACCAGTGAAGTTAACCTGCCATTTCTCATACACAGATAGACCATGGTGTTTTCCATCAGTCACAAAAAGAGATATATCTATGATATAGTTAATTTAGGTTTGTCTTGATGTGATTTGCATGGGTTTTTCTTACTTTTTTTTTTTGAGGAAAACTTAACCAAATTTTGCTTTGTTAAAGATAAACCGATGGCATTAAAATTTGGAAACAATATATATTCGACCACACAAACTAATAAGGCACCAGTGTTTTAGCAGACATTATAAAACATAAAATTAGATGGAAAATTGCCTTAAGCCCCTGTAAATTAAAATTGCTCTTTTTATAGCAAAAATGAGCCTTATATAGCAACAAACAATTTTGTGATCTTCATTTAACTAGTCAATTTCATATGGCAAAGAGTATTTATTCATCCTGCTCCGGTGACCTAACCAGCAATTTACAACGTGATGCTTTGCATTTTTTCACAGCATTGTAAAAAAATGAGGTTCTGTAGATTTATTTGATCCCTGTTGAAAAATTATTTTTTTACCTCCTCCTAACCAGTGTAAACTGGAAATTGTTCTTAATGTAATTCTTTTGCTTACCATCCACTCATTAATCAGGAAACTAATTAGAGCCAGTTTGCTTGCTCTAATTTGAAAAAGTGAAAGTAACATATGTTGACAGTTAATTTGGATTTTTTTTTTTTTTGTTAACAAGCACACAAGTTTTTATAATGAAATAATATTTGATACTGATACAGAAAAACATGGACTAATAAATTGCAACAGGCTGGGAAAATGCAGTATGTTAATCACTCTGGGAATAATAACATAGATCATTTAGTACTCTAGTTTTTCTGTTGATGATTTTCCATTTTAGCTATTTTTATGCGGTATTACAGTGACTTGATTTGGAACTTCTCAAACACACGTCAATACAAGTTTTCAGCATTTTGCAAGTTTGTACAGGCCCAGTGCAATTTCTGAGACTGAGTTACAAGAAAAATATTATGCATCTAGGCTCCATGTCAAAAACTTCTGTTGTCTTGGCTTTTAAAAAATGTCAATATGCATAAAAGGGTGCCAGCTGACAGCCTGCAAGGCTCTCTGTTAAAGCTTGATCTGAAGCCCACCCAAATCATTTGCAGTTTTTGCTGTGAGCAGATCACTGGCAGAGGCAGCACAAGCATCCCCCTCCGAGCTGCCTGTGAGCTAGAGACTGACCTCTGCCCATCTGGGTGGAAGTTTGGTTGCAGTACAGGTATCTTGACATGAGCAATCTTCAGTCTACTAAATTAAGTATGACAACAGCAGCAGTGCCTTCACCCAGAGAAACCAGCAGTCCCTTCAGGGATCTCAAGCATATCACCTGAATTAGGCACTCCATGCATGACACCCTAACAATGCTTTAACTTTAGCTCTTTTTTTTTTTTTTTTTTTTTGCAATGTGGAAGTTCCCATATAGTGAGAAGGCTGTCTGTGTTACAAGAACTGACATGGTCAGTTGGTATCTGACAGAATGGAAGGAGTCCAGAGAAGAACTAGGAAGGGACACAATGATTTCAACAGAAAGAGAAAAGAGTCAGGCTCTCTTCAGTGTTGTCTAGTGCCAGGGCAAGAGGCAATGAGCATCAGTTAGAACACAGGAGCTTCTGTCTAAACATCAGAAAAAAACTTCACTGCGCAGGTGATGGAGCACTGGCACAGGTTGCACAGAGTTTGTGGAGTCTTCTCCTTGGATATCTTCAAAAACCACCTGGATGTGGTCCTGGGGCAGCCTGCTCTGGTTGGCCCTGCTTGAACAGGTGGTTGTACTAGATAACATCCAGAGGTCTTTTCTAACTTCAACCATTCTGTGATTCTGTGATTCTGTCAGGTAAAAGCCATTGAACAGCACTGTCTTTTAGTCATGTCCGACCACACTGAAACAAAACTGCAGAGCTTCAAACTCTACAGTCCGTCGGCTATCTCATCAGTTAGACATCCTCTTTTATGCAGTCACTTTCCAGGACTATGCTCTAAGGAGAATAATATAAATGTGTGTTAAAACTGTAACTACACCTAGACAGAAAGCATAAATCAATATAGTAGGGAAGAAAACATATAACTCTTCAAACTACCTTTTAGCACAAATTCTTTGTTCTTCAGATCTCTATGCTGAAGCACTACAGTGCCAAACTTCAGAGACTTTAGAGCTGGAAAAAGCAGAGATTCTCTTGAGTGCACCAGCTTCTCACCTTTACTAATAATTGTTATTATCTCCCCGCAGAAGGCTACGCAGTTAAATCCTTAGACCATCATAGCTGCGCCACTGTGTTGATTGTTGATATAATTTATTTTGAAGACAAATTTATAAAAATACAAAATCTCTAAGGTCAAACTTCTATTTGGAGATGACATTAAATTTTATCTTTTTATCTTTGAAGACAATTCTTCATGCACAGGTTGTTCCAGTTATTTATGTTGAAGTTACTGCTCTCTGTTGGCTCTATGTGAGGAGATAAGTCCCGTCCCAGATTTGGACACTGTGCTGCTCTCTTACAACTGCTCTGTGCTCACCCGGGTGTGAGAGCAAGGTGTGTGGAGGCAGACGCTATGGTTTGAAGTGCTGCTCCAAGCTGAGTCTGCCTCTGCACTCTCACCTGTGATGTGCAGGGTAATATGTACATGGAGGGGATCTCCATGGCCAGGCTTACTCCTTTCATGTGCCTAACACTCACTGAAGCTGCTCTGACACTGCAGAAGTGATGTTATCCCTGGGTCCCACTGAATTAAGAAAAAGACTGAACAAGTGTTCTCCACACAGGTATTTTCCAAGGAACAAGGGAAATTTCTATGAAGAAAATCATCCTGTCTCCAAAAAGAATGCAAGGGCTTCAAGGTTTTGTTTTTAAATGAATGTGTGAACAGATACCCCTACATCAAGTGCAAGATGGCTAATGTGCTTGTGGAAGTCTTTTCTGCCTGGACTCAGTGTGACGAGTAAGGGAAATAAGGCCATGGAGGAGTGACCTCAGGGACTCTTGCACCGTGGGCATCACACCTGGTGCTACCCAGCAGGCAGGTGGAAGGAAGTAAGAAAGCAGGAGGTACAATAGATACTTTCAGAATGCAGCAAGAGACTAAGCTGTTCTCAAGGTACTAAGGCAACCGGGACCCCTCCTTGAACAACATAGCTGTGAGTTGCTGTTCACACTACTACTTTTCAGCCCTGTTCAGGAGGATCATGCAGTGAAAAGACTGGTAATTGGGCCAACCCCTTGAAAATACTTAACTCTATCCTATCATATGATATGATAAAAATCAAGGCTGTACCTACCAGATAGAATGGGTCTAGGCAAACATGAAGTGGAGGCATCAATGCATTAATTAATTAATTGTAAGATTGTGCTATGGATATTGAATGGTGCTGTTGCATTACCAAGTTAAATTATCTGTGATTTACATGTTCAGCTTATGGAAGATGCTCTTTCAATAATAGACCTGGTGAGGTGTTTTGCTGCTATACAAGCAGTCTCAATACTATTACAGGTTAGTCAGTTAAGCTATCAGGAGGAGAATGAGAAAGGCACAAAAGATCTGTTCAGAACAATTCATGAACAATTTTGAGGACAGATACCTGGACTACTTGCCTATTGGTCTTGACTAGATTTGATACAGGGCTTTCCCCATCTTTCAGGAAGATTTTCGGATGAGAAAAGATATTGTAATTACAAGTGTTTGAGTATTTATCTGTATGCGTGCTAATATATAGGTATTTCACTTTCACAGATATACAAAGAATTTTTTAATGAAAAACATACAAACATGCAAACCTCCTTATAAAAACTCTTAGGCAAACAAATAATATTAGCTACAGCTGCAAACTTTTTTTTTTTTTAATTATTATTTTAATTGTCATTTACTTTCTGACTAACCAATTTTATGCAATACTTCGTAAGATAAAAACAAGCAAGACAAATCCCGATTTAAAATCCAAACTGTTTTTAGTAAAATGGAAATTATACCTTAAAAATATGTTTTGCAAAAATTGCAACCTTGCACTTAAATTTGCTTTAAAGCAGATGAAACATTTAGGTTTCTAATCTTTGCCTTTCTCCTCAGATTCTTGGATGTCATCTGGAGAATGCCTCAAACTGGTAGAGAAATACAGGAATAAAAGAGTAAGAGATAATTCCAACAGAAAGGAAGGAGAAAATCTATGAATCCAAAAAAAATTCATTTTTTCCCCTTCTGTTTTTCCTGTATTTGAACAACAGTTTTGACAAGCAGCCACTAGAGGTCAGATGTGTTTTTAATTTAACAAAGTTACTTTTACTTTCTCTATTTTAGCCTATTTTTGTGTCTTTCTATTTTTTGATCAAAATTAAACTTACAAATTAAATAATTAACAAATGTTGTTTTTGAAAATAAATTCAACAGCCTAGCACACTATGAAAATGATTGGTAGCAGGAAAATGTAGTAGTCAAAGTACTTGTTGTAAACTGCATAGGTAGTTTTCAACATAATAGTTGAAGATCTTCATGGTTGTATGGTACACTGATGGAACTATATGATCAGCTAGTAGACATTAACATAAATCCATTAACTTCAAATAAATTGCATTAATTCGAACTATAATATGCAATACACTCTGACAAGTATTTAGGTCTCTATTTCAAAAGTGGTCTGAATCTGTGACAAATTTTCAAATTTCAAATCTTCACATTCCTTCTTTAATTTAATTTTATTTTATATTTGATGTTTTGAATGTGCAGGACATGCCTGAGGTTTTTTTAGGACTTTCAGTTCAAATGAGACAAAATAATCCTCTGTTCTGCATTTCAAAGTCCAATTGATTTCTGAGTTGTTCCACATGAATCCACAAACTGCCCACACTTTTCAAGTCTTTCTTGCATTCAAAAAGACTTGTGATTCCTCTCTCCCCAAACATGGAAATCAGGCCAGTATTGGAATACTGGAGCACTATCTGGGTGGTTTTCGCCACTATTATTTCTAAAGATTTATCCTTTTAACTCTCCATGCTGAAATCATATTTGATTATGTGTATGCCAGGGAAGCAAGTTAAAAGTTTCTAATGAACTGGCAATATTTTTAAAAAGTGGAAATGTTGTGCTTAAGCCTTACTCTATCTTTAAAATTTTAATTTTTTCTTCAGTGCAGCATCACAGTGACCACACACTCTATGATGTAGCACTGCTGTAGCCAAGAGTAGAATTTGGGCCAGGCACCATAAAATCATTTTTAACATAATGTACTTTAATCCTAAACCATTTAGCCCTAACCACAGCAAGACAATGACTCAGCGTGGATTTAATGACTGCCCCCCCCTGTCCCCCCCCATCCCCCCCCCCCCCCGGGAAAGGCATGCTAGCAGATACTGATTCATTTATATTGGACACTGCTGTGAAACATCTTGCAGACAAAACTCAAATGAATTACTGTACTTAATACGGTTTATGTCATTTATTCATTGCTCATTGCATTACCCTGAATCTCCTCCCTGGCAGTTCTCCCAGCTAACTGGGCAAGGCAGTTATTAGGGTACTGAGAAACACATGCTTTCCTGACTGCTCCAGCCAGAGCACTACCTGCCATCACTCCCTTCACTCTCTGCCCTCCACACTGGGTGACAGATCGGTGTTTTACGATGTACCTGCTTAATTTAATGACTCAGAGGCATAAGTGTTCAGCAGGACAAATATCTGTAACAGCATAACAAATGAAGCAAGAGAACCACAGGGTCTTTCCGTTTTGAATTCAAGTTTGTAATGCTGTGAAGAAGGTTTTTGTCCTCTGTACTTGTACTATTTGTGCTACTTGTACTACTTGTGCTACTTGTACTACTTATACTACTTGTACTACTTGTATGACTCGTGTTTGATTGATGGAGATTTCAAATCTCTTCAGCTGTGCCAGTAGGCCTGTAGTATTTACAGCTTTTCTTCAGCCTCTCTGTAAAGTTTTACTGTTACTTCTATGTTCAGCTCCCAACACAAGTGCACACACCATGCATTTATGCTAACCCTGAGCACAGGCAAAGTTTGTGGTTGCCTTTAAAGGACACCTGAAAAAGGCTTTCCTTAGCTGGGAATGGAGAGGAGAATGGGAGAGTGCTCCCACCAGCTGTGTGTGGTGGCAGGACTGGCCATGGAGCTCATGTGGGCTCCAGAGAAGACATGGAAGCAGAGCTACTGTCCTGAGATTTTGGAGCAAAACAAGCTCTCACCTGCCCTTTTTCAGTGAAACAGGACTCCATGCACATTCTTTTTAGATCAAATGACTCCAATAGCCCACTTGATTTATAGCCTGTTGTTCCTTACCCTAATTGAAACTACTTTATGAGGCCTCAAATACTGAAAGAGGAAACACCAATAAAACAATAATGATAATGAAATGAAAAGTTCATCAGCAGTAACAAACCTGTACCTGTGTCTTAAGCAAAAAGTTCAATCTAAGTGTAATTAACAACACAATTGATTTTATGTCTCAACATCATGAAGGCAGAACAAAAAGAAAAGGCTTGGGAAAAAAACAAAAGCCACCACCTGAGTTCCTACCTTCTCTGTGCTATTGAGTATAATGTTATATCCAAAGGCAAGAAGCTTAATTAGATCTAAAATCCTTTAATACTGTTTATAATAATATTTCTGTGAACTACACTCAGACCTGAGACTATGGGAATGCTTCAGGTATGCATGTGATGTTTTCTAGACACATCCTTGGGATTTGTACTGAGTCTAAGGAAGAAATGTGATTCTGGTGACTCCAGTTGTATGGTAAACAGTATGGTAAAATCATATGGTCAATTGTGTGTTTTTGCCTTATTGTCAGCAGCAGCATCTGATAACAGTTTATTGGCTAGATCATTTCTAGCCTTGGTTAAAGAGTTTCTGATTAAAGAGATCGTGGAATAATTGTGACAGGACTGCTGTAGCAAGGATGGGAAAACTAAAAGCTGGAGGAAGAAGAAAAATATGGCTGGTCCTTTACCTGATAAGTTTGGTAGGACCTAAAGAATAACCCACTGTAGGAAATACTTCTTCATTAACTCCTGTCTCATATTTTCTGCCACTTTTTCTTTTGTTTTAGGCAGCTGAGCTTTCCCATGCCACAACTGACTTCCATTTATACTCTTCTCTCCAATCTCCTGCTCTGCTTTGACCTGCTTTCCCATTTCCACTTGACATGGCTGTGATGTTAAGTGAAGACTGTGTTGATTAACTGGCTCCAGAGCAATCACCCTGATGCTCATTATCAAAACAGATGCTCATCTTAGACCTGAAGTATCTTTCTTCTGCTTAATTATATGTCATGGCAGAGCCAGTGTTACACAGCAGCTCATCTTCAGATGCACATTGTTAGCAGACTGATTAAGACATACAACATCTCCAAACTATTTTCCTACCCAAGTGTTGAAGCGATGCAAAGAAGCACATCCTGCTTCATTTCCCAGTGAGCCTACCAAGAATAGCTTGTTTTTTTTTTTTTTTTTTTTTTTCAGTTCTCAGGTCTCCTCTCTCTCTCTCTCTCTCTCTCTCTCTCTCTCTCTCTCTCTCTCTCTCTGTCTTTCTTTCTTCCTTTCTTCCTTTCTTTCCCATTCATTTTTTGCATTTTGTTTTATTTTGAAGAGATGGCATTACAAACACCTGGCACAGAGAGAAGGGAGTAACTTATGTGGAGAACCTAGGAACAATGAGAAAACAAGTTAACAGAACAGCATCATGCTACATAAATTCAGGTGCTTTATAAAATTGTTTCCAAGCAGTTATGATTTCTTCATCATGTACTGTTACAGAGTGTGAGAAAGAAGATCTTGTACCAAACAATGGCTCTTGCAATATTTTTAATATCCAAAAAAAAAAAAAAAAAAAGCAGAAGTCTCTATTAAGTTGCAGGATAATGTCTCACTGATGATTAGTGGCTATTACACTAATACAGATCAAGAGTCTGAACTGAGGTTTGAGAAATTACAGTGATCCAATTTTTTGGCAGATAATTCAATTTAAGTGCCCTCATTTCTAAATCCTGACTACTAACTCAGTTCAATTAACATCTGGTACTTTTCAGATTATGTATGTTGGATGAGTTGTCCACAGGCAACTTTATTATTCTTTTCAGTGGAATAAGGATGAGAACCTCAAAATGCAATACTTCCTGACCGCAAAACATTTTTTTCTCTTTCTTGGAGCTAGAGCACGGAAAGGCTGTTCAGATGCTCTTGCTGCAAGTAATGGTGAGGCTGTATAGTCACAGAGCAGAAATCTCATCTGGCATTATCTTCTGTGATGGCGACCTAGCACTGCCACAGGTTGCCCAGAGAAGTTGTGGAGTCTCCATCCTTGCAGGTATGTAAAAGCCAAGACATGGTCCTGGGCAGCCTGCTCTGGGACTGCTCTGCTCTGCTTGGGCAGGGGGGTTGGATTAGATAGCCTCCAGAGGTTCCTTCCAGCCTCAGCCATACTGTGATTCTCTGATTCTGTGACTTGTGATCCATAGTAGCTACAATTTAATAGGAGCTCTGCTCCTGCAAAGAGCAATACCCAAAGAAAGAGAGGTCTGTGACTTCTTTTTTACCTGTTATTTTTGTCACCCTTCCTAAGGAAGTTCATTAATCTCTGCAAATTAGCCTCTCATTTCATCTTCTCTAATCATTCTCACATATAGGTCCAAAGGAAAATACTTCCTTCATGAGTATTAAAATATAGAGTATACAAAGCACATTTTTTAAAATGGGTCTATTCCATGAAATGAATTCTTTTACTTGTGATAGCTATTTAAGGGGAACGAATATTTATAGGGTCACAGATTCTGTTGCCATAGCAGAGCTGTTTAGTGTATAAAACGAGTTGCATTTAGGAGGATATTTAGAAACCCATTTCCATGGCCAAACATCTGCAGCTTTACCACTAGAGAGCAGTATGTAGCAATGAATGCTATTTACGAAGGTGGTTTGAAATAGCTGTGTAACTAAATGCATTGCATTCACCCGAAGTCAGGGAACAGACAAGGGAGAAATGGCAGGAGAAAGCAGAGAAAATATTTCCTTATTCTTTTTAAATCTCAACTGCTCTTTTCCTGTCACAGTTTCAGCTTCAAAAATGTGCAATTGCCTGCATCATTAATGAACCAAGAGGTCTTAAAAAGAAAAGGTAAGATGAAGATAATACAAGGAGTTCTTTGTCCTCTGCTTTGGGATTACACATAGAGTTGTAGAAGGACTTTCAGAATACCTCAGTGCTTGCTCTGAAGGGCACGAGAGGGTTAAGCCCAGATATTGTTTCCTACAACAGCTTGGGGGGAAAGGGTGATACTGAAGTTGAGGAAAACTGCAAAGGCTGCTGGTGATGGTGTTGGCTCTGTAGACTGCAGCCAGCTGTATGTGGGACTCCATACCCAGAAATGCATCCTCGTTTAAGGTCCACACTGGGGACCTGCAGGAGGCAAAGTCTGTCCTCGCAGGAACCACAGCCAAGGGACTTTTCTTTTTGAGCACACAGAATTTCATGACATCCGCCTCAGGTAGGACTTCTTCAGTGGTGTCTGACCTCCACCTTTGGCTTTTAACATGTTGTGTTCAGTGTCATGTTCCCTCCTGACTGCTTGTGCCGTCTGTCCTGGCCAGTATAGAGGAGATGATCCCATATTCAAAGCAATGGGGTTCCACTAAGGAGCGCTCTGCACTTGTGGCTACTCAGGTTGTTTTGCTTGAGGGGTGTCCACCACACAATAGGCCATCTCACACCTTCTCCTCTGCTTTCTGACTAGCAGAGAAACCAGGCTGACTCTTCCAAGACATTTGAACCAAATAGAGGGGTGTCAGTTTCCCCAGCTCCTCGCCGGTGAGCTCCATCACTTCTGCCTTACATCGTCATGTCCTTACATCCGATGTGCCCCTGCTTCACTGTTTTCTCTATGATAATTTATTGCAACCTAGTCCCTAGAGGAGACAGAGCAGATGTTTTTTTTAGAGAAATACAACGACTCACACCAGATGTGCATCTATCTTAATTTACAGATGATTCATCTCACCTTGGCTAGGGACTAGGTTAGATTGATTGGTGGAATTTATTTGTGTAGTGAAAATTGATCAGGGATTTGAATTCAAAACTGAGCCAGTCTGAGAAGGGATGTCAGACAGGGGAACAACTAGTAAATACCAGGATGCCCTACCCAGGAGGATCCTGTGCTGTTCCCGTGTCTTTCCAAACACCCTAGTGACCGCCGTGTACTCCCTTTTCCATTGCTCCCTGTCACTGCAGCTACCTCTGGCAGCCCACAAAGCAGCAAGGCTGAGTGTGACACAGACCTCATGTTGCAGTTTTACATCTTCTGCTTGTCTGTCAGTGCGTCTTGACATCCTTATCGCTGTGAGACGACGAAGTGAATAACCCTGCTCATTTACAGCACACATGAGCACACTGGTGATATTTCTTCCCTTGCCGCAATGAGGTCATTATGTCCATCATACTGACACTACAAGGATACTACGTAAGGATCTTTATTAAGAAAAACATACTCTATTCTTTTTAATAAGATTTTAAATTATTCCTATAAGAAGCATTTTCTTCCTTACCTCAATCTCTCTTACCTCAAGTGAAAAATCTTTGGTGGAGCAGAAGGCATTTTTAGCCCTTCTAGCAGGTAGTACAGAATTTGCACTGCTTTTTGCCCTTTATTTATTTATTTATTTTTAGGACCCACTATCTTACCAGTATTGTTAATTTCTCTAAGTGAATTTAATATACTTCCCAATGGGGATTTTTGCAAACCTTTTAGAGATGGGAACTGTTACTATGCTCTGAGCTGCACTTAGAGCCACATCAGAGTTCAAGCTCTGTATCTCTGCATGAGCATGTCAAAGCTGTCGTTAGATGCTGTTTTAAAAGATGGCATCCATTGCCCTGGCTCAGGCTTACTTTTGACAATTCACCTTACAAAAATCTTCCTTGTTGCTGTTTGCTGGGTGACAAAAAAACAAAGAAGCTGCTTCCCAAAAGGCACAGTAAGGGTATGGAGGGTGATTGGTGAGGACTCCAGGTCACAGTAGATGTTGCTCAGGAGTGGACTGCATTGATCCTCCTTGTCTCAGGGCCTGCAAAACTGGGAGGCAGGGACCTTAAAGATTGTCTGGTTCAAACCCACCTGCCATGGTCAGGGATGCTATCTAAAAGGCTGCAATGAGGTCTCCCCAGAACCTTCTCTTCTCCAGACTGAATATCTCCAAATCCCTCAACCTGTTTTCACAGGAGAGGTGCTTCAGCCCTCTGATCATCTTCATGGCCCTTCTCTGGACCTACTCTAATTTCTAGCTATTGAAGGGCAAGGGTGTGTCATTTTCTAATATTTGAAGCTAGATTAAGGGGAAAATTTAAAAGGAGAAGTTAAAATTCCAGCAGTGGCCTCCCGTCTGTGCTTCTTTGATATCCCAGTCTTTCTAAGACTTAGTGGAGATATTGGTTCGCTCAAGAAAAAGATCACAGCTAATGACAGGTAAAGCAGGAGTCAGATGGGGGCTCATACAGTGATACTGGTGTATTAAAAAAAAAAAAAAAAGGCAAGGAGACTGAGCATGAAAGAAACTTGAATACTTATGGGAGAAAAAAAAAAAAAAAAGAAAAGAATTTGTCCCCAAAGGGAAAATGATATGAATGCTTTTCCATTTTCTACCCTAAAGTATGACTTGTAAAACAGAGGTACATCGGTACATCTCACCAGTGGGACTGATGTGAACCAATTGTTTGCAAGCTCTCTTTTTGCGACAGTTTGTTTCTGTAAAAGGTAGGAGAGGCACTGCAGGTCTAGCAGAGAGGCTTTGAGAATAAATATTACTTGTAGATATTTCTGAGAGATAAATTGACCTCCTGCACCAAGGAGAGAGGACACCTGTTTGCTGTAGGCTGCACTAACTTTACTGACATGGCTGTATTGAATATTGGGGTAACATGTAGGGCAAGATACTCAACCAGTCACTTCTTTTGGTCACCCTCCTCTCTGGGGAAGGGATTAAAAGACCTTCCATACTTAACACAGCCTGATTCTTGGTAAGGGGAACTTACTGCACTTGATGTCACCGCAGGAGAAACCTTTCATCCTTATATAGTTTATGCCTCTCACTTACTGTCAATTTGGGCTAAATCTGAAATGCTGAAACCCAAAGGTCACTTAATATCAAAGACATAAAATATACTTGCATTTGGACAAATTAGAACAACTTTCTGAATTCAGGGTGACTCTTCTCAGGAGTATCTTCTTTAGATTGCAGCTGCCATGATACATCAAGGAAGAGGAATTTCCTTAATAACTGAAGCAAAACTGTTTTGCTGCTTTATGAAGAATGCTCACTGCTCTCAGCCCTCCTATGGGTTCATATCAGCTATGGAGGGAAGGAAATGTGCACTTAGATTTGCCCCTAAACTTTTGTTCTTCAAAACAGCAGTAAAATCCTGCATTTTTTAACTTATATCTTCTGTCATAGTTATTTCTCCTTCTTGTTCCTGAATCTTCCCTATGAATTACACAGAATTTGCTGTAGCACTGCTCCTAGAGCTTGACAGAAGTACTTGATATTGATGGTCCGTGCTGCCTCACTGCATAGGTCCAGGTTATCCAGCCCCTGGCCATATCCTGGGGTTCAGGCAGACTTGTGACTGTGGCTAAGCATGGTGAGATGGCGAGAGCTTCTGCTATGATGACTTAACTGTCATGGAGTTCTCTTCCCTTATTGTTGTATAGACAGCTGTGACATTCATACCAACCTTTGAATATTTGGTCAGGCTTGTAGAGTGAAAAGCCTCTAGCAACAGACTTTTTCTTCTCCAGGCAAAGGGATGGACTTTGTCCATAACTGCCTTCACAAGCCCTGGTCATTTAGTACATGAGATAAGGCCTGACTCTACTTACACCCAAGATGGGAGCAGCTTGTATAATCAAAGTTAATGCCATTAAAACCAAAGGAAATGAGGGCTTGTAGGTTCTGGCTCTAAAGCAACAAAAGCCATTTTATGACTAAGCATATGGTACTGCCACACTGAAATCAACAGGCATTTAAGTGTTAATGGGAGCAGCACCAGAGTGTTTGAGCATAAATTGATTGCTTCTGGGTCTCAGATCCCCAGAGGTCCCTTCTATTTACAGCACTGTGAATGCCAACTCATCTGAAACACAAAGTAAGATTTTTTGCCAAACATGAGAGGCTGGGTCAGATGGACTAAAAGTTAAATCCAATGTTTAAAATCTTTAGGTTGAGGCTTGCTAGGATTTCTAATAAACATTACCTATAATAGTGACTGTGTGTTAAGAACTGGACACTGGTATTTACTTTGGGTCTCAAATATTTATCTGCTTCTTTTTAATGACATATTATCCTTCAGCAAATTTGTAGACTGCTTTTGATGAGGCAAATTCCACTTTTCATTACTGGCAGTCTAGATGTAGTAGACATGGTAGCAAAGCCAGTATGTTGGCTGGAATAGTATTTTAAATAGTTTTGTGGGATTTTGCTCTTTCTTGGTTTGTATGAATGAAGCTATTGAGGAGAAAGGAAGTGAAAAACTTGGTTACACAAAACAGCAACTTGTTTGCCTGTTTACTAGCTTTCAGCTAGTGTTAATACAAGTTCATCACAGATCAACTGATGTGGAAGGGAAAAAAAACTTGGGAAAAAATGCAGTCATCGCTGTTGAGGACTTACGTGGGTTGTAGAGATGTGATCCCAGCCACATCTTCTGCCTGCTTTTAGGGTCTGAGTAAACCCACAGGTATCTAAATTCACATTTTGCCTGACCTAGTTGCTTTAGTCACTCTCTGGAGAGCCTCTTTTATGGAGAAAAACATCCTCATTCCACCTAGCAATCTGCTGTGATCCCGCTGAGGAAGAGGTACCTCCAAATGTTGTGAGACCCTACTTGTTTGACTGTACATATATTTTAGAGAAAATAGTCACTAGTTTAAATATATATATGTAAATATATATATATAAATATAAACACTAATAGAAAAAAAGTCATTTTCATGACTGAAAATTCCTTCTGAACAAGGACATTTTCTGGGGCTCAAAAATGTACAAAACTGAGGAGATAATGTCTCAGCTAATTAAATTACAGACACTATTTTCCAGCCAATGGGCCCATTTCAAGGAAGGAGAGCTGAAGCTCCAAAAACAGAATGGCTGGAAATCCCCATGCGAAATGACATATTAAAATTGCAGTCACAATTTAAAACAAACAAACAAACAATAAAAAAAAACTTTTTTTTTTTTTTTTTTTTGTCAAGGAATCTCTTCTAAATATTATCAAAGTTTCTTAAGTCTTCTAGACTGTGCTTAAGCAAAAGATTGTGAAAAAGCTGAAAGGCAGACTTTCTATTGTATGTACCAGTGGGAGTAACCCCTACCATCCTTTTGTTCCTGTAGGGGCAGGAGGATAATTAGTGATTTGTTACTTATTCCTTGGGCTAATGCATTTCTCATTATAACCTGGACTGGTCTTGTTTTATCCAGTAGTCCTGTAGACCTCAGGATCCATCAGGGCATGATGGACTTGTGTTAGTGGCTTGCTTTCCAGACTGACCTGCTGAGTAGGTGAAGTTCAGACATGTAGAGCAGGTACCACTGGGGAATGAGAGCGCTTGAAGAGCACAGGAAGTATTGCATAAACAAGCCAAACTATGGGTATGTCTACACTAGCTTTGGTAAACAGCTTGAGAGCACTCTACCTGAGTGGACATACATTTGCCCTGACCTAAGTCATGCATCCTTGTTAGCTTGACCTCAGTCAAGACCTAATCTATTCTACCTCTCATCAAGGTTTGTTAGTTTCTCCTAAGGACAGCTCCTGTGTCAAGGCAGCTTGGAGCAGAGGCAAGAGCATGGCTCCTTTGCAGCTGATGCAGATGGAAGCTGGACTCCCTTCTCGCCACTAGCTCACTTACACACTGGTAATTGTGGGCTGAGGTAGTGCAAAGAAAGGACTTGTGTAAAAATGAACAACTGTAAAGGATGTGGCAGATATGTCTGTCCAGGTGAACAGCAGGACTACAGCAGCCCCACTGGATCAGGTGAAATGGCCTTAAAACCAGCTCCTCCATCTCAGTTGCCTGAAATAGATGGAATAGATGGCTTCGACACGGGTGGGGGAATTGTGCTCACCAGCATGTCTATTGCCCATGTACACAGCCTTGGGGTGAGGAAGAGAAGAATAGTGTCTGTAGGGCCAATATGTAAGGTGAGCCAGATGACTTATCTGAGAACCTGTTCTTTCAGTGTTTAACATATTGCACTAGTTTCTGAAGCACACGCTGGGGAGGGTGGAAATGGTTTTGGGAGCCTGTGTTGGCTGCTAGCCAGGAGGAGAGCCCTTGAATGAATAAAATATGTTTATATTATAGCTTCAGCTTCTTGTTAAACACTGACCAGATGGTTCTAAGTGCTGGCCTATAAACCCCTTCCCACAACAAAATGCACTGCACACAGGAATATTTGTTTGTGAAATAGTGGAATTTACAAGTCCTGTGGTGCCTGGCTCCTGAACTGATGGGAAACATCAGAGGTGGGGTATTAAATCTTGGCTGTGGCAGCATTTTACCCACAGTGCCATTACAACTGAACCATGAGTGAAATGATGTGCTCCACCTGGTACCAGCAAGGAACCAGCCACTAGTCATATTCACCTCATATACACTTCTATTTTAACTGCCCAGCATCTGTGCTATTGGCTTATTCCCTGTAGCCTGACAAGGAGTTAAATCACTTCACATTGTAAAATGAGGCAAGACATGATGTCCAAAGGTAATACAGTATTCTTGCTTTAGGTCTAGAGGTGGACTTGCATTCTTGGGAGGTGTGTGCTCTATAAATTCTTCTGAAAAGCTTTTTTCATTTGTGAGGATGTGGAACAGACTTACTCTGTGCTTCCTCTCTGTCAATCAGCAGCAACACTTAATGTGTTTCCCTGCATCTATACAGATTTTTTAGGAGCACAATTTGCCATACTTAGAAAACAGGGCTGTGGACTTGAGACAGTGTCTCCCTCCATCCCATGCAGGAAATCCCCATTCCTCAGATACTTATCCAACACTTGAACTTTGCAAAAAATGAAAAGCCAGCTGCCCATGTTAGCATCAAAGGGAGATTAAATGCTGCCAAGAAGACACAAATCTTCCACCTGAAATGACGCATCCATCTTTTCTGAAAGCACTTAATCTCCAATTGTTCCCCACAAAAGGAGGCAGAGAGACATTTTCAGTTGCTACAACTTTAACAAGCAGATCTAGTGAGAAAAGAGGAGGATTCCAGAATCACTGCACAAGCACTCCAAGTGCAAGCTGTAATTTGCTTGCTGGGGCAGCACTTGCCAAAGATCTTGGAGGGGAGAAAGCAGATAGTGGAAGGCAAAATAATAACTGCTTCACTTGTGTCGGTCTGCAATAAGATGCAATGAGTCATTGGGTTTGAAGGGAAATGAAAGGGTGGCGATTTTATTTTAAATTAGGAAAATTAAGTTTTCAATGGTCTCTTCTAGTGGATAATGTGAAGGGCTGAAGTCCTAATTTCAAGGGAGCAGAAATAAGTGACCTTGTTTACTTCACTGAGACCTAAATGTCACCCTGACTCTCAAGAAAACAGAATTACTTTATTGCGAAGACACAGCCCTCTTTGGATACATTTCAAATAGAGCAGCTGTGGGGTTTTGCTTGATGATACAGGCCTGTATAGCACTGATCGTCCTTGAGTTTTTTTTCAAAGAGATCAGTTAAGGGCATATTTCAAACATTTGAATTTCAAAGAACATTCTTAATTGATTAAAAAAATTAAACTTTGAGATTTAAGTTAAATTTTAACATCTTCAAAGATCAATTGCATAGGATGTATTCATCAAAAGGTGGGCAGGGGGGTGGAGGGGAAACAACCAAAAAAATCCCAAAACAACAAAAACACACACAATTTTGTGACTGAGAATGATTTTTTTTTTTTTTTTTTTTTTTTTTTTTTTATGCTTTTCATGTGTATGTTTGTTTTGTATTAAATCTGTAGGCACCTTATAAATTTGATAATGCAGAAAGGACTGGATGTTCTTTGCAAGAGCTGTTAAACCGCAGAACCAGGCTGGCTTGTGAATACAACCAAAACACCCTATTTCAGGTCTAATAGGATTCATTGCTTGTTTCCACATTGCTTTGTGGCCTGAATCCCTTTTGAGAAAATGCAGTCTGAACCTGGTGATAACAGGAGGTTATAAATCTATTTTAATTAAAAATAGAATCACAATCCCCTAAAGCAGGACAATAAACTATTCCCTTGCTCTGAGAATAAGATGACCAGATTTCTGGATGACAAATCTAGGGTATTGTGGAGCAGGTGCTGTGATCTTTTATCAGAGATTGGAGGAAGTATGGTACACTGACAACAGAAAAAGGGTTGTTATTACTTTATGTATGTGAACACTAATATCAGAACACAGGATGGCTGTGTAGTGAAAAATTAAATGTCTACTAAATTCCAAAATCTAATGTGAATATTAAGAAATGCCAGTTTTCTACAGATGTCTTTCTATATACATGTAGTATCAGTGAAGTAGCTCTTTTAGAGATTTATTAATATACTTGATAAATATACCAGATAAAAATCACTGTGAAAATCACCCATAGCCTTTAGTAATTTGGTATGCTAGGAGGGTTTTGACATTGCCTCCCAAGCTAGAATTCCTCTGGTTTTAAAACTGTGTTAACCAGAAATAATGTTGGTGTTGCCATGTGTGGTTGTACCTAGGCCCTGTTTATTATAATTGTTTTTATAGGAATTTTTCTTCCTGCAACTTGAAAGTGTGTATGGCTGCACTGTAAGGATGTTTCTTTCAGGAACACACCTTTCATAAATGTGTGTGGGGGAAAATAACAGGAAAACTTGCCAATCCACAAGTCAAATGGTTGTGCACGGCGATCTTAGCATCCCTCCTGTCTACTTACTGCTTTCATTCCTTTTGTTACTGCAGCAGAACAAAGCAAGTGCACAGCTGAGTTCTCCTCCAGTCCAAACTCTGCCAACCCGTACTACACACACAGCCACTCCATGGCTGTCCTCAGCCACTGGTGGAAGGAGGACTTCAGCCATGTCAGGGTTGCGTGTGTTTGCTCTGGGTCTAGTTGGCATTTCTGTGTGTTGCTCAAGTACAGCTGGTGGGAAATCCCATGGAGGTCAACTGGACGCATGTGCTTCGAGTCCTCCACAAGCACAAATGCTCTTCTTCTGGACTCAGGCCTGGTGATAAATGAATATAGGCCCAGCCTCACTGGCGTTAATCTCATTGCTGCTCAATATCAGAATATGAAAGTTCTTCTTCTGACAGTGGAGACAAAGAGATGTGGAGGAAAGCATCACTAATGTGGGCTGGAGGGTGGCTTGGAAAGCAAGAGTCTGACAGAACTGAGACTTGAGGGAGGGTGAGACAGAAATGAAGGGGGGGTTGTGCAATATTTTAAAGAAGGCTTCATTTTGATGCCTGAGGTGGGTTCCTTAATACAGAAGAGAGCAGAGCTTTGACTTGAGGAATGAGTTGCAGAAAGAAACTGGATGGGATGGGACAAGAAAGCAAAATAAGTTGCTTCAGGCCATATGACAGCTGAATATCCCAAATGCTTATAAACATGCATGCTCTGCCTCTCTTCTCTATAGGGGCAGTGCAGGTTCTTTCCATCAATAACACTTTGTTTCCTTGGCAGAAAAAGGAAGACTAGAAAGTCAGGAAGCAGATGGAGACTTTTTTTCCCTGATTGTTCTGAGCTAGTAGAAATTTGTTGATGGTTCTAAAATTAGCTCAAAGAAAGCCTGGAAGGGAAATACTGTGTTTGAGTTGCATATTCTATGTGATTTCTTACTTTTTTTTTTTTTTCCAAATTTCAATTTCATTTATAAAACAGGAAGAAAAAGATGATGCTTTATGGGAGCATGAGCTAGAGTCATCACATCCCATGTTTATGTTTATGCTGGTTTAACCCCAGCAGGCACTTGAGCAGCACCCAGCTGCTTACTCATTCTCCCCAGGGGAGATAGGAAGAGAATTTGAAAGGTAAAGTGCGAGAACTCATGGGTTCAGATAAAGGCAGTTTACTAGGTAAAACAAAAGCCATGCACACGAGCAAAACAAAGCAAGGAATTAATTTGCTACTTTCCATCATCAGGTTGGTGTTCAGCCATTTCCAGTAAAGCAAGGCTCATCATGTAAAATGTTTTCTTGGGAAGAAAAATGACATTACTCTGAATGTCCCCTCCTTTCTCCTTATTTTTCACAGCTTTTATTGCTGACCATGATGCCATGTGGTATTGGATATCCCTTTGGTCACTTTGGGTCACCTGTCCTAGTTCTATCCCCTCCCAGCTCCTAGTACATCCCAAGCCTCCTTGCTGGCAGGGCATCATGAGGACCTGAAAAGTCCTTGGGTCTGTGTAAGCACTGCTCTGCAACAAGGAAAGCATCAATGTGTTATCAGCATTATTTTTATTAAAAATGCAAAACACAGCATCATACAAACCTCTGTGAAGAAAATTAACTCTACCCCAGACAAAACCATTACACAAGTAAATGAAGAATAGAAATTTTTGGATCTGTTACTGAGAAGAATTTGTTTTTGCAACATCCATGCCAGGTACTTGAGGAAGGAATCACATAATTCATTGCAACGACAAAGAACAAAGCTGACATATTGTGTGTATGATGGCAGGGAATGTTATGAGAAGGGGGTGGGGTATAGGTGGCAGTTGATAGCAGGGAGAATGCATAGACACATTTGTGTGGTCCAGGAAGGACTGAAGGCTCAAAGGCTGTTCAGGATCAGGATGATGACCACAGGAAAGTTTACCCACCAGATCTTGCTGGCATGTGTCAGTCAGGCACATGCAGACCTATTTCCACCAGATCCTGGACAATTTCTTAAGCCTGTTTTTTTTGGATGGACAATCATTGGAACTGGATTCCTTCTCTACTAAATTTTATTGTTAGAGAAGCCTTCCCTCTTCCCAACCTCTAGTTTTATCCCTATCATCTGTTGCTTAGCACAAAGATACTGCTGTTTTCTCTTGCTTTGCCCAGCCTTTGACATTCTGAGATAACTATAAATTATGCATATTTTCATTTTTCAGTCAGATGAGTGCATGTATCTGCAAGTCATGAGAAATTGCCTTCAAATTATGAAAGCAATAATTTCATAAATCAAGATATTCAACAAGCGAAGTCGCCAGTGATATATACAATTTCATAAATTCAGAAAGCAGAATGGGACTGTTTCAAGTCATTATTTCAGAGAAGAAAAAGAAAAAAGGAAGCTTTAAGTGGCAGAACTGCAGTCATTCAATAATGACCTTCTTTCTTATAATAGGATTCCGATCCTTGCCACTAGTGTGTTGTCTCCTAAGCAGAATCAAGCTCTTTTCTTTGGAAATTCCTTATCGCAGACCAATTAGTGAAGATGAGTTATACTTAAAAAGATAACTACTGTGGTGTATAGGAATCTGTGAACTGTTGTCACTTCAGCTGTTGCAACTTGACCTTTAAAAAATTTGTCTTTAATGATTAGATTTGAAGAAACTTCCAGTTAGTCAGTTAGTTTTATGTTTATACAATCCAGTTTTCTGTATTACAAATCCTGTGTTTTTGTGTTTTTGTTTGTTTGTTTGTTTGTTTTTATTTCTTTCTTTCTGCCTTTTTTTTTTTTTTTCTCTCTCTGTGAAAAGAGCTTTTCATCCATCTAAATTATGCTTTTGCCAGACTCATCCAGACTTTGGCCTGGTCTTGCTTTGAACATTGACCAAACTCAAAGGAAACAATCACACTGCAGCCTATGTGGGGATAAGCATGATGCCCACAGAATGGTAGCTCTGAAAATAGCTAAAGCAAAAAGATGATTGGGTGGCTTTATGTCTGGGTCTTTGCATAATTTGGCCTGGGCTCTTCTTCACTCTTGGATGCTGGATGCTGTTTTTCATTTTCTCTGATGTGCTATGACTTTATTTTTGTCTGCAACATCTACCTCTGTGATACTTGACTTGATGAAGTGATTGGATATTTTATTTATGGTTGCAGTAACAGACTGTACATTTGCAGATATTCCTTCCAAAATCTGGGTATGTATCAGTACCGGTAGGCTGGGAGAATTGTCTGGGATGGGGGACAGTAGAAGAGAGAGGGAAATCTGTTGCACTTGTATAGCAACTGAGCATACAATGATCCTGACCATTATTTTCCAAATGTGACTATTCAGGGTTAAATTTTCTCATTCTCAGAAAACAAACCTCTCTGGGAAAGCTTTAAAGCAGAAGTCAATCCATCCATTAGTTTTTTATTAGATATTCTGTTTACACCATAAGTTGATTTGATAAGAACAGTGGGAGTCTCTGTTGGTGACTGTAGGAACTACCTGACAGAGTAATTATTGTGCAAACTCCCTATTTCTTGCCACACCTACACCTACATATATATATATATTTTTAAATGCTAGAACACAAAATATTCTCTAAATCCTTTAAAACTGTTGTTTCCTTTCTGTTACTGTGGGTATTGACTTTATTCATGCTTTCCTTACAGTTTCTATTAAATTGATCCAATTTTTCCAACATTTATGCCCAATCTTCAAGGTATTTGAGGATTTAACCTTTGGAGAGCTTGGTGCTTAGGCATACTGGATAAGTTTTCTATTGGGACTAATCTCTTGAATTCAAAGGAATTAATCAAATGAACTTGCTTGTGCCTAAATATCTTCAAGGTAAGGTTCAGCTGGGTGATTCCTCTAATATATTGCTCTAAAATGTATTGGTAGTACTCATAAAGGTTAATTTTTGAATAGGTCTTTGTAAGATTTCAATTAGCATTTGTGCACTTGGAGAAATAGGTTTTTGATTTCCCTTGATATACAAAGATTCATATCCTCCAGGATAACACCTTACGTAAGCTTGCTGTTATAATTCTCTTACTGGAACAGCATGAACCATTGGTTTTAATAAGGGGATTAAGTAAAATAGGCACACTTTACTTGGCTGCATTGCCTGGGAACACATTTCTCTGCAAAACTGTTCTTACACTGGAAGATCCATTTAGCACCTTGTTCTGTGGAGTGTGTTTAAATCCATTCCCTCTCAATTTAACACTTAGATAGGTGTTCATTAAATCTATATTTATCCAATTTGTTGGACTGAACCCACAGTCATTAAACAAGGAGGTAATAGTTGACAACAATATGTTTGGTGGGCTATCAAATTCTTGTTTTCCAATGGAGACAGGGAATACTTACTGATCAGCAACTTATTCCTCTTTATGAGGGAAAAGATACAATCCAGGCTTTAGGAGCATCAGAAGGCTTTTCGCATCTCAATCTCATCCCATTTTGTCAGAGGTGGTGATGGTTTTACTGTTGATATCTCAAATCTCTTTTTTGCAACGACTTAATTAGGTATTTAATTAAAAAAAAAAAAAAAGAAAAGAAAAAAAGAAAAAGAAAAACAAGAGAGAGAGAGACAGACAGAAGAAAATAGCTTGTCTTCTCTAGAGACAGACTGTGGCCACAGACCAGAAGCAAAAAGGAGGAGATTGAGTATGGGAAGGTATCAGCTCCTGAAATGGCTGCCAGGGTTTTTCCATACTGTCAAGTGCGACTCAGCTCTGTGCCCTTGCGCAATACTTGTGTGGATCTTTTTGTTTGTTTGTTTTTCCTTCCTCAGGGAAGAAGACTGTCACCCAGACAATAAATATTATTCAGGTTTTTCTCTCTCCCCCAGTTTTATAAAAGAAATAACTGAACAACTGTTTCTACTCATGGAAACGGAACTTAACTAAAAATTGTTTGCAAGTATAAAAATTAGCAAAGAGCTCTTGTAAATGGAAAATTCCAGCAGAGTTGTTTAAAAGAATTGTCCCTCCTTTCTGTTGAAACTATATTTCTGACCAAGTCTGCATTTAATCTTTCTGTCAGAGAAGCTAATCATTTTGGGAGAAAAGTTGCAAGAATAAAAACTACTCTACTTGGGTCTGTTATATAGACTCAGTTGTAATTGAGATCTTTCCCTTCTGAGAACTGAATATACCTTTCAGGTACCTTTGGCAGAGCTCTATTAACCTATATTCCTTTAGTGTTGCTGAATGCACCTGCAAAAACATATGTATGTAACTGATGTATGTAACTGCAAACTCACAGAATGGTTCAGACTTGGAGAAAGTCTAGTCCATCCCTCTAGAGCAGGTTGCTCAGGACCTCATCCAGTACCATTTGAGATATCCACAAAAATGGATACTCCACAAGCTTTCTGGGCAATCTGTTCCAGTGTCTGACCACCCTCACAATAAGAGTTTCTCCCTGCCTTGGTCCCTATGTTTTAAGTGGAATTTTCTGTCTTTCCATTTGTGCCAGTTGCCTCTTGTCCTGTCACTGGATATTGCTGAGAAAACTCTGGCTCCATTTTCTTTAACCCCACATCAGGTATCTAGACACATTGGAAAAGGTGCTCCTGAGCCTTCTCTTCAGGTTGTACAATTCCAGCTCTTACTGCTTTTTGTGTGTCAGATGTTCCATGCCCTTAACCATCTTTGTGGCCCTTTTCTGGGCCCACTCCAGTATGCCCATGTCTTGTACTGGAAAGCTCAGCACTGGATCCAGATGCATCTCGTTAGTGCTAAGCTGAATAAAAAACTCACCTTCCTTGACCTGCTGGCAACAATCTTCCTAATGCAGTCCAAGATACCATTAGTTTTTTTTTTTTTTTTTTTTTTTTCCACAAAAGCACTGCTGGCTCATGTTCCACCTGGTGTTCACCAGTATTCCCAAGTCCTTTGCTTTCCAGCTTCTTGGCCTCCAGCATATGCCTGGGGAAACTCCTCTCCAGGTGTAGAACTTGTTCAACAAGCCAAAAGTATCGGTTCCATTACCAACCCTAGAGGTACATCAGTAATGACTGGCATCCAGCTGGATTTCATGTTACTGATCACAAACCCCCAAGCCTGCATTTCACCCAGTTTTTAGTCCACCTCCCTGTCTACTTCTCTAGTTTGTACTTCAGTTTGTCTTGATAATGTAGGAAAGAGTGTGCCTTGTTAAACTTGAATAAGCAAGATCCTCTACTCTCCCCTCATCCACCAAGCTCATTGTCTGGTTGTAGAAGTCTATCAGGTTGGTTAAGCATAATTTTCCCCTTCATAAGTCTGTGCTGACCATTCCCAAGCACACTCTTATCCTTCGTATATTTGAAAGACATTATCAGGAGGACTTGCTTAGGGATAGATGTGAGTCTGGTCAGCCTGTAGTTCCTCAAATTCTTCTTGCCCTCCTTGCAGATGGGAGTGACTTTTGCTTTCTTCTAGTCCTTGGAAACATTTCCCAATCACTGTGACCTTTCACAGATAATTGAGAGTGGTATTGAAATGACATCAGCCCTCAACTTTTGTTTGTGCAGCTTGTCAGGCCCCATGGTCTTGTATATGTACAGACTGTTTAAACGTTTCTTACATGACCCTTCTCTACCCAGGGTACATCTCCCTGGGGTACAGCTCCAGACTTTCCCACTGGTCTATGGGGCCCAGGATTCCTGAAGTTGGATTTTACCAGTAAAGATAGAGATGAAAAAGATAGTGAGGGCTTTGGCCATTTCAGCCTCTTTCATCACCACTGTTCCCTCCAGCAATGGGTTCATGCTGATGATATGTCTGTAGAAGCCCTTGATGTTCCTTGCCAAATTCAACTCCAGGTGGGCTATGGCTTGCCTAACCCTATCCCAGGGTGCTCAGGAATTGTCTCTATATTCCTCATGGGTCATATGATGTAGAATATACCTGTTGTCTTTCATATTTTAGTTTTGTCAGGAGCTCCTTGTTAACTTATACATGTCTCTCAGTGCCCTGGTTAACTTCCTGTGTGGGTAATGACATCCTTTTTGAAAAGAAAAAAATGTAGTGTATGTAATTTCAAGGGGAATAGATATACTATCTACAGCTTCTGTAATACAACGGGATATTTATAAATTACAATTTGGGATTTTGATTTATGGGAATTGACTGAAAGGATAAATGTACACAGCTTTTATGAGCTGTACTCTTTTCTGCACGTTTTGTATGAATTTATCTCTTAGAGTTCATGCATTTTCCAGTGAAGATAAATTAAACTTGGCAATAAACTTTTCATATTCCGGGGTTACAGAGACAAAGCGGATCCTTTTGCCTTCTTGTATTACAGCAATCTTTTTCCAATTTATCCAAAACTCTCAAGCATCAAGTAACATCAAAATGTGTCTGGCTATTGTTAATAATAAAGCCTGAGTCAGCTGCAACGAGGCAGATTTCAAAATCAATGAAGCTAAGCGGAATGGGGAAGAGAAAAATAGTCCACTCAGCAGCTTTCTGAATTGCAATCTGACATCGTTACTAGGAGATATACATTTGTGGAGAGTTAGAAAGATAAAATGATGAAATACCAAAAGCTTGATTGCAAAGTATTTGAACCAATGAGCACAGTTAGTTTTGTAATTAAAGTTAAAACAAACAAACAAACAAACAAACAAACAACCTTGAAAGGTGTGAGTTATTGTTACCGGCTTCATTGTTTTCACTATAAATATGCTGTTCAAACTTTTTATTTAGTACTCAACCAGTTTCAAAAGGTGATTGCAACACTTTTGATGTTTTTATTTTTAGGTCCAGCTCACTGATACTGATCATAGAATCATAGAATGGCTTGGATTGGAAGAGACCTTAAAGATCATCCAGTTCCAACCCTCCTGCCATAGGCAGGGATGCCACTCACTAGATCAGGTTGGCCCCATCCAGCCTGGCCTTGAACACCTCCAGGGATGGGGCATCCACAGCTTCTCTGGGCAACCTGTTCCAGTGCCTAACTACCCTTACAGTGAAGAATTTGCTCCTAATGTCTAATCTAAATCTATCCTCTTTTAGTTTAAGACCATTCCCCCTTGTCCTACAATTATATACCCAAGTAAAGAGTACTTCTCCATCCTTTTTATAAGACCCCTTTAAGAACTGAAAGGCTGTAATGAGGTCTCCCTGGAGCCTTCTCTTATCCAGGATGAACATTCTGAGCTCTCTCAGTATTTATTCATAGGAGGGGTTCTCCAGCTCTCTGATCATCTTTGTAACCCTCCTCTGGACTCACTCTGGTGACTGATGCTAAAACAGTGTCTGCTTTCAAGATTGAAGCAGTGAACATGGGTTACTTTCAGTTTAACAAATTAACTTGCTTCAAACAGCAACAATAAAAGAAAACCTCTATATTTTATTATATATATACATACATATATGTATGTATGTATATATATGTACACGAGGAGATTTGTGTAAGTTTTATCTCAGCATGGTGCCACATCATGCAAGATTGTATGTGAAGGGGAAGATCTGTGGATGTATCTTCTCTTGGAGGTCTCCTTTTGAGAATGAAACCCTTTTGATTTCATCCTTCTTTCATATGTTTTCTTATACAGGTTACTGAATTCATTCTTTAATGCATCTAGTCTTACAGGAATCTAACTATGGCAGAACTTACTATTAACTGACCTACATATTTGTGTAGGATTGTGGTATTGACTATTCTATATTGTCACATAAAAGAAAATATCACTGCCTACTAGAGCTTATGTTGATTTTCTAGCATCAATTCTTTGATATGATCTGTTCCCTAGATTCTTGATAACAATACTGATAGTAGGAATCCCACTTAAATATTAGCGTGTTCAATACCGCAACTAACATTTACTGAAAATAATGGTTCGTTTCCCTCATTTCTGAATTAGTATTGTGGCTCCTGATCCTGACAGGACTTTTGACTTTCACTAGCTGTTCAGTGGTGTTATTACACAAAGCTTCACTTGACTGCCCAAGTAAAAGAGAGAAGGGTGAGTCCTTAAGGTAAAGTCTAGCTTGATGTTTGACTTTAAACAAGCAAAGCATATGGAGGCACTTTCATTATACAGTCTCTGCAGTGGTGACTGCAGAATCTTTCTGAAGAAAATAAGAAATCACTGTGCTTTTGCAGATCCAGATTAAAAAGTCTCTAAACGTTCTTCAGGATTTTATCTTGCTTTAGGAGTAGAAGACTGTTCTGAAATTATTGTTTGCTGCTGAATTTTGGATAATGTTCTTTCCAAAGAACAATATGCATAACATATTTTACTATGACCTTTAGGTCTTTGCTTTTCAATATTATATGTCCCTGGGAGATACTTGTTGCAGAGAATAGAACAGCCTTTCATTGGCTTCACAAAAGCTTTAGCAGAGAGGAAATGCTTTAGACCAGTTCTGGTATTTGGAATCCATTTCAAATTTGGACCACAAATCTAGATTTAGTCAAAAGCTTGCCAGGCACACTGAAATAGTAATCTATTTGATTGCTGTGTAAAATATTGGTCTGTAGATCCAAAAGGTATATGAGAATCTGTGACTAAAGGCAATGCTCAGAATGCTAGAGGGGAAGGCTCAAAAGGCATATGTTTTATTTTTGGCACTATCATCAATTTGCTGTCTGATGCTAAGCAAGCTGCTTTTGCCACAGTGTTCATACGTAGATCCTCAAAACTGCATTTAAATAGCTAAATAAGCAGTCTGATTTAGAGGCATCAATGTCTAAACTTAATAATCTCTTTCTGAGTTGTCAGAGGTATTATGAGGTGTAATTAATGTGCATAAAGCACTTCACAATCTTTTCTTTACCTGTCTACATCTTCATCCAGATTTTTATGCCATGCTGATGAAAGATTCTCAGTTGAAAGTAATTACTGTATGTATGAAGAGATGACTGAGAAAGCCTAATAGCATAATTACCCTTATCAATAGATTTTCTTGAGTGCAACTCTTTGTTGTCCCCTTTGAAGACAGTGATGATTAGAAATGATTTTATTTGCATAATTTATCTTCTGAATAAGACTGTTTTGTGGGGACATAAGTGATAAAATGACATTACAGAAGTCTGGAGGAAGTCTGATGCATTTGCAGTTGATTGAGGAAAACAGTTCTGCAGAAACGGAACCATTTTTCTTTGAACAAACAAAGCTTCAGGATACTCGGCCTGGCTCTTCCTCCTTCCCAACCTCTTTCTCTTCCTCCTGTTCAGCCAAAGTGACCAAGTGACCCTTGGGATCAGCTAAGAAGTTTTGGCTATGAAGATCATAGCAGAAAGTCAAGGGTTATATCGGGTTTATCTTAGGCCAAGGGATAAGCCCACTTGTTCTCACAAGTATTCAATAGTAAGCTGGAGGCAGATGTGTCTCAGACCTCATGTTTTTTCTTCAAGGCCATGGTGGAAGTTAGCCAAGATTGCCCCTCTTACAGATTGTCATGTTGTGGCATTCTTTTATTATTATTTTTTTTTACTTTTTTTTCCTGTATCACTTCATGCCATCTTGTACCTTTGATACAGAGGATTTCAGGGATAGCATACATACCTGAGGCTGCAAATAATTTGGCCATAGGCTTTCTCCTGGTGTTCACGAAATGCCTGGAAAAGCTCAGGCTCTTAGTACTTCTCCAGCATTATAGCTACTTAATAAAAATAAGACAGTAGTGTTTAAAGGGAATGAAAGTGGTTTAACCCAGTAGGCAGCTAAACACCACACAGCCATTCACTCATTCCCATCTCAGTTGGGATGGGGGAGAGAATTGTAAAAAAAAGGTAAGAGTCATGTGTTGAGATAAAGACAGTTTAAAAGGAAAAAAAAGAAAAAAAGAAGGGAGAATAAGAATAAAAATATATAAAACAGATGATGCACAATGCAATTGCTCACCACCCACCAACTGATGCCCGGACAGTCCCTGAGCAGCATCAGCCTCCCTGTTCAATTCTCCCACCCACCCTCAGTTTTATTGCTGAGCACAATGCCATATGGTATGGGACATCCCTCCAGTCAGTCAGGGTCAGCTGTCCTAGTTCTGTCCCCTCACAGATTTTCATGCACCTTCAGCCTCCTTGCTGGCAGGGCAGCATGAGAAGCTGAAAAGTCCTTGGCTCTGTGTAAGCAGCACTCAGCAACAACTAAAACATCAGTATGTTATCAGTGCTGTTTTTCTCCTAAATTCAAAGCACAGCACCATACCAGCCTCTATGAAGAAAATTAACTCTATCTCAGTTGAAACCAGGATGTGAGTGAAGAAAGTCATACATAATGCTACTGTCTGATGTACTCCCAGAAGCAGCTGTGGTTTAGCCCAGCTCCTTATTGCTGCATTTGGTCATGGGTCAGGGCCAGGACCAAGGTTGTAAAAAGGCTGAACAAAAGATACTTTCTATATGTTTTATTCTTCAGCTGAGTTCATAAAGCTTCTTATCTAGCTCTTCATATATATATATATTTAATAATTTAGCTCTGTCCCATCATGCAGAAACAATTTATGGTGTGCTATGGAAATTTCAGAGTTGGATACTAAGGTAAGTAATACACTTTACAGCAATTAAAGGACAAACAGAACTGCTCAGGGGTATAAAATGAAAATAATTCCCAGATGTATGGTTAGTGACTGGGGTTATACACAGGGAGACAGTTCCTATCCAGTCAAAGAGGAAGGCTACTAGAACAACGTGAGTGTATTTCTTTGCTTCCTTGACCTGGACTATGTGTCCTGATCAAAGAAAATTTTTTGTTAGTAAACAGCCTGCTTTCCAAGTTCACATCTTCTGGCTGTCTAACTGTCAAAGAAGACAGCAACGGTGAAACACTTATTGGACCAGACTGCAACTCAAGAAAAAGTTTCCTCCTTATTGAGCAGTGGAAAACAAACAAGCAAAAAATTGTGATCTCTAAATAATATTTTTTCCCTTCCTATGTCATTGGAAGTACTTCTATCTGACCTTAGTTTTCTAAAAAATGTATTCATGTTTCATTTTCTCTCTCAATAGGAATAACACCTTTGTGATTTGTTTGCCATTATTTATCTCATGCAAAAGTCATATGGAAACTGAGCAGGTTTGGGGTCTGTTCCCTGGATTCCTTCAGGGTTTGTGTTTTATTTCAATAAGAATATGAAGTGTGTTAACAATCTGGAAAATGTGGTTCTTCTCCCAGAATAACAACTGAACTGCTATGTTCCAAAATCTGTCTCTTATTTATTTACTCAAATACCGTTAGGAACATTTCCAGGTATTGAAACACATCTGTCTGTACTGGGAAATTGTTAGAACAGGTCTGTGTGCAGTTTTGACCTGGGGCAGCTGCCACTCTTCCAAACAAGTTTTGGATGTGTTTGGGGAGATAGCATGGGTCAGAGACTATTGCCAAAAGGCAATTTGGCCACAGCTGTCCCAGTTAGGTAGGTTATTTAGTAGTTAGGACATGAACAGCCTCATGTCAGAGAGTTCCAGAGAAAGGCACAAGAACATTTAATGTATTGGTCTAAAAGTCACTTCACGTCCTCAGCTGCACCATGGCTCAGTTTTGGCAGGATTCAGCAGCCTGGGAACTTGGACAGTGTCCTGGGAAGAAGGAGGTGTGGGTTTGAGCTTTGTAGAGTTCATATGAATTTAACAAATGTGGTTCCTCATTGGACAGTCTATTCAAAAACTGCCACTGACTCTACTAAGATTTATATCTACTTGTATAGCAAAAGGAGCAGCCATTATATTTCATATCTGTGTCTTTTTTTTTTTTTCCCCAAATGTTTTCTTCATTATAGAGCAGTGAAGCCAACTTGTACATTCATTTTAAAAAATAAATTAAACAGTATAACAATGTCTTTAGATGCTTCAAGATCATTTTTTTTTTTTTTATAATCTTCTGTTGTCAGAACATTACTGATGAATGTAATGTTACTACGTCACTTGACATTGATAAAGCCTCAGATGGGTGTCTGTATTTAACGTTGAGCAGAACATTTTAATAATGGTGTGGAACAAGTGAATAAAGATAGAAGAAAGGCAACTTGAAGGGTCATGTTTTTTAGACCTCTCAGCAATGAAGAAAGATTGAAAGGATTGGATTTTAGAATGGAGAGAGACAGACAGAAGTCTTCAAATGTACTAAGGTCTACAGCAAAGACAAAAAAGAACAATCTAATCTCCACTTCTGTGCTGAACAAGGCAGGAAACAATGAACTTAAATTTCCAGTGGGCAAATAGAGTACCAGGTAAAACTTTGCAACAAAAAGGAAAGTGAGGCTCTGGAATGGATTGATTTGAACTGTTGGGGACTTTCAACATGAACTTCTTAAGTGCTTCCAGGCAAACTGCTATCAAGATGACCTGGGATAGCCAGGTTTGCCTTGTGCTGAAGGGATGCGTTAGGAGGTCTCGACCCTCTTTCTTTTTCTATGACTTTGACATTTTTTTCTTCTATAAGGTTTGAATAATAATGAATTAAAGTCAATATATTTCCACCCATTGCAAAACATCTTTTGAAGGTGTTTGTTGTTGTTCTTTTTTTTTTTTTTTTTTTTTTTTTTTTTTTTTTTTTAAATCCTCCTATCTGTCTGAATACATCTCTTAGGGATCTCTTTAGGTTTTTCAAGGTATATAGGTATATATATAGGATTTCAAGGTATATGTATGTTTATGTAATTATCTCTCTTCAGAAGATTATTGTCTTAATTGGTTATGCTATATTATTCATCTGAACATTCATTTACCCTATGCTAAGGAAAGGCAGAATGTGAATTTGATAATGAGGACATGCTCTTCCTCTGGACATTGTCTTTGAATTTTGTCTTAGCTACCATCAGCGCTCTTGCAAGATGTTGTTGTTGTTGTTGTTATTATTTACGATGCTGGAAGTTTAATAGTGTGGTCTTGGGTAGCACATGTGTTCCTGACCATAGCAATCTTAAAGAAAGAGTGTGAATCCAAAAACAGTTGCAAAAATACAATTGGTGGAGCTTGTTCATGTTAATTTTTACCTGCATTGTCATAAACTCGCAAAATTAAAAAGATTTTAATGTGGAAAAAAATACTGGTTAAAGTACAGTGGTTAAACGTTTATAAGGTAATATTGTGTACAAGACCTCAGCACTGTAGCAAATTTCTGGAAATCTGTCTGTATCCCATTAGCTCCACCCAATGATGCTATGGACATAGCAAACGCTGCAATGGACAAACAGATGCTCCTCATTCTCGTGTTTAGACAAACTAACACTGCACACCAGAAGACGTACAAGGCAAAACATCAGATTCTTCCCCACTGTAGCTGTGCTTTTTTTTTTTTTTTAAATATAATTTAATAGTCCAACATTTAATCATGCCCTATTAATTAGTAGCAAATACTAACTATGGAACATCAGTAAAACCCTGTCACCTTGAATTATAAAATTATCTACTTGAATGCTGCTGTCTTTTATGACTTGAGGTAGAGGCTAGGCATTAAACATTTGCTAGCCTTTGGCTCCAAAATCCAGTGCATGAGGAAATAAGTGACCAAAGTGTCTACTTAAGGAAAGCCCAGGTGGCTGAGACTGGAACAAAAGAGATGACAATGGAACTTGTTCTAGTTACATTCACAGTAAAATATTTTGGCATAATTGGAAATTAATGTCTTTGAATAATTTTGCAGAGTCTGACCCCAAAACGTGCAATTTTGACCTCCTTAAATTTCAATATGATATGGGAAACCCTAGACGTCTCCTAAAACTGTTCTTTCATGAGGTTTCTTGCACACAGAGAGAAGTCTGCAAAAGGAAACAGCCTTGGGTCTGACTGCTTCCTTACAAAAACCTCATTATGTAACAGGCAAGACAATGGAGCAGATGATTTGTTTTTCTGTAGTTCTTCCCTAATGACCATACAAACTAATTGCAGTCTCTCAATGATGTGCCTTTAGTAGCATTCTGCACAAAATAGACAAGAAGACAAGTGACAAATGACAATAAATGTGCCTTTCTTAATCCCTTCATGGTTTCCGTCTTCTTGGCTAGGGCCGTCAAGAACATGGGCTGTTGTGTTGTGCTGTGTGGATGGCTCCACTGCTCCTTGTATAACTGGTATAATGGTAAATTAAAGAGTTGGTAAACTTACCGGATTGTTGAAAGGGTATGTGATTTCTTGGCAAACTACAAGTGCATTAGCTCTGTTTATCATTTTTTTCCCCCTGGGATTGTGACAACCTGGAAAAAGATGTCATTCCTGAAAAGGGTTCATCAAATCTCATTAAGATTGAGTGACAGCAGGTTACTGTGAACTGAAAGAGCATAGCTTTTCTCTCAGCACACTTTCCATTAAAAATGACATGCAAGATGTGAAAAGAGTCACAACACAAACCATAGGGAATATACTTGGTGTAAAAGCATACCAACGATCAGGAAAATCTGATTCTGAGAATAAAATATACAATATGTGCAAATGGAGGATAGGCTTTTAAAGCCCATTCAGGTATGTACAGTCCCCAGAGTATCTAGTTGTTTTTCTCATCTTCTACAGAATTATGATGCAACAGTACATAACAGATCTGTTAGTAAGTAACTATACTAAGACTCTGTTGAAGATGATGTGTGTCCTTGCCAGTCATGAAGAGACTAAAGTTACTAAATAAAGAAATGAAAAGAAAGTAATGATTTCTATCCTGCTTCCAATTCTAAAAGCTTCTTGAAAGATATTTTGTCCTGGGGGAAAAATATTGTAGAATTGTAGGCAACTTAGGTTAGATTTTCCTCATGAATCTAATCAGCCTAAGGCAGAAGAAAATATGTTTTGGAGATGCTTGAAAGAATGGGAACATTACAGGAGAAATCTGGAGCTAGGATCAAGAGTTTCATGAACATGGACTAGGGAAGACTTGTTTATTTCAATAAAGCAGAATAAAGAGGAGTTCTGAGAAGAACCATGAGAAAATCCTAGTCGAACAGTTTATTTCAGAAAGTGTGCGTCCCTGCAGACAGGAATGAAGCATGGACAGAAATTCCATGGTTACCTGCTCAGACCTTAACCGAGATCCAGTTCTAGAGACAGAGCAGTGTGGGCTTCTGTGAGGAAGGAAACATGCAGTTTGCTTGCCAAGTCACAACGCTAGCTTTACAACAGGCTTGTGTTTAAAACCCATGACAGCTGGAAGTGGAAAAATCAGCCAAAAAATTAACAGCTTTTGCTGCCTGCTGCCAGCTTCCAGGCACGAGAACCGCCTGGTCCCTTTGTTGGCTCTGCAAATGCTGTGGCCTGTGGTGACTATAATGCACTTTCTTGCAAAGTACATCTATGGCTGTCTTTGTGCAAAGGTATCACAGCATGGGCTGTGATGTGGTTTTAGTACTCATATGGAAGTGTATAGGCCTTAATATTTTCCCAGCACTGCTTGCTTCCCAAGGTGGTAGAGGAGCCCCTGGTTAGAGGGAGGAAAATTTGAATGCAGCAGCTGACAGTGAGTGGTTCAACCTCACCTGCATTTCTCCTTGAGCCAGGGAGCTGCTGGTGCTTACACAGTCTATGTGTGGTTACCAGGCTCCCTGCCAACATGTTAATGTTAATGGCCAACATGTTCTTATTCCAGGATATGGTTGCTGCTGAGGGAGTTGGTCTTGGATATGTTTAAGTGATGTAGAAAAAATGATCTTGGTATCTCTAGAGTGCGCAGGATCTTGTACAGAAGTTGCTGGCTTGGAGAGGAGTTAAATCCTAGAAGGAAACCAAGCAATGGTTTTTCTGAGAGTAGGACTATCTGAGCTGTTGCACTTGAGTTCAGCCTGGTGCTAGACCAGACTGCTGAGCCTGCTACTGTCTCTTCCCACATGGCCACGGAGAAATCTATGTGTGAGAGGGAGCCTTGGTGAGCTGCTTGGGGGCAGAGTAACTCTTGTAGAGGATTAATAGGGCTAACACATGAGGACTTGAGCTTCAGGAGAGAAGTGAAAAGTTGGATAGGCAATAGTTGGAATAAGTCTGAATGGTTCAGATAATTTGTATCAGAATGATGACAAAATCAGAAAACTATAGCTAAAAAGTGATTAATAGTTTCAACAGACTAAGATAATTCCAAAATTAAGGAAAAAAAAAAAAAACACCTTTTTATTATAATTATTTTGTTTCCATAAAAGTTGTTATTCATTTTGTTTATAGAATCAGATATTCACGGAAATAGCAGAAAATAATGGAGGAGCTGTGATTGCTACATAATCCCCTAACCTTGCAGAAGATGGTGTTTTTATAAAACATGGTGGAACCACTCACCAGTTCACCAGAGTTGGCAAGCTGACAATGCTGCAGACTATAATACTGTACTATTGCATGACCAGACCATATAGTACTATGCAGGAGAGAGGGGAACCACTTGGACAGGACCCGATGGGTTAATTGCAACTAGTTCCAAGAATATGGGAAAGTTCCTTTCTATTTTTGGCACCAAAGAACTGCCAGATGTGGAGGTCTCGTGTCCTGAAGATGCTGAAGGGACCCATGACTCTTGAACCACTACCATCTGGAAATTTTATTAATCTCAGTAGCTCAGTATATCAGTTGTGTTTTGGAAGCATAGCAATCTGTCCAAACATTGAATAAGCCAATAAACTCAATTCTGAGCCACTGCCTCACAGCTTACATTCTCATAACACAGAAACGGTATTTAAAAAAGAATCCACTAATTTTGTTAAAGAAATAGTTTTCAGTAAAGAAAAAATCTCCAAGTAGAAACTTATACATTGCCGAATCATGCAGACACAGCAAAGTTTGCATTGCCATGGAAACAAAGCTAAAGATGGTTTATGCTGTGAAAAACAGCTTGCAAGTGCCTGTGAAAAGTTTATAAAAATCACACCTTTTCAATTGATCTTGAAAGACATGATGTAACACACGTATCTTGGGTTTGAAGGCTGTTTTTATTTATTTATTTATTTATTTTTCACCAAGACAAGATACTTTCACCTCTGTTCTTACAAATCTGACATCAAAAACTATCAGCTTACATATATGAGCTATACATCTGCCAGTACACAGTTATACTCCTCCTTTAAGAAAAACAAGAATGGTCCCTTCCATGCCCATCTAATATAAGAACCTCTAAGTCAGGATAGAATATTGATCATAATACATTTTCTATGAGCCTAGCTATTTGTAAAACAGTTTTAAAATCTAGTACCTAATGTTTAAACAAAACATACTTTATACATTTGGCTAAGCTGAAATATCATACCTTGCCAAATGAAAAAAAATGTTTTCTAACCATAGTTTTCCTAGCAGCTCTGTAGGTATGTAAGGCATGCAGTTCATTTCCTGCCAAGGCTGAGAAAAATGGGTAGGTCTGAGACAATATTGCTAGTGTACTTGAAAAATATTTTAGCTGTTAACGTTGTAGCTGACTGTGTGTATATATTTTGTCTCTTGGTCTCTGAGAAAATTTCCCAGGTACAACTTTGGGTCTGACTCCATTTTAGCTGTCAATTTCATCAGAGGTCTCAACAGAATTTTCCAGAGCATTACAGTCATCAGTGAGGAACACCAAGTCCTGGAGAAACAAAAGAGATGGCTAATGTCATAAGGAGAAACACAGAAGATAATGTAAGTTTGAGAAACTCAGGCCCTAATCAACCTTTGCTGAAGTCAGGGGATGGGATGGAGATGGAGGGAGGTAAAAGCTATGTTCCTGTTGATGCATCCTGACTTACCCTTCTGCAGTAGGAGATCATAATGGTGTACAGGCTACGGGCTTTTTCCTTCAGATCACTCACTTCAATCACTCTCTCACATCTGGGGTAGGCCACAAAATCACGGAGTTTTGTCAGCACACAGTAATTCTGCAAAACATGCAGAAGAAGTACTTGTAACAGCACACAAATGAAGATTTATGTTCCTGGTCCACCACTTTCAAAATTCTTATTGCCTCTCTGCCTTGAATTCCTGTCTTTGTGTATGTGTAATCTATGTAACTGTTAGTGAGGAAAATTTACCATCGATATTTCATAACAAAGACGCTTGGTCCAAATAAGTGCTCAGAAAATTTCACAAGTACAGTTTTGGTCTGCCAACTTCTTTCTCACGTGCTTTAGGAGACAGATGTGCCAATACAATCACATATGCTCCTGCAGTTGGTGGGAACCTGCAGTATAGGTGCACTACGTTCCTTTTATGAAAGTGCCTTATTTAGCTGGTGAACAAGACTATCAAGGTCTTACACACAATTCCTCAGTTCCCATACAATATGGTGAGCACCAGACAGAATTTTTCTGAGTAAAAATTTTCAAATTTTTACTACATATCTTGCATTATTAAAATAAAACAGAGAAAATATTAATTTTGTAGTGTCTTTGTAAAGCAAGTAGATAAATATTCCATCTTTTATTTTAAAGCAAAGGAAACCAAGGCACATTGCTTTGCAATGTTGCAATGAGGAGAAGCATTGGCAGCTCCAGAGTTAGGATCTGAATTTTGCTGACTTGCAAGACTTGACAGAGTAATTGTCTCCAACAAAACATGTCAGGGATTTTTTTTTTTTTACCTTTTAGTTATTCAGCAGAGCATGGAAAATAGCAACAAAGTATGTCAGATATCACAGATAGAAACTACATATGCAGGAGACTATTTTGTCTTTGCTGGGAGATGATATCGATGTCTTTTCTCAGTATTTAACTTTCATATCCTCAAGACTACATTTTCTTTCTGGATTCAACAAGTGGCTATTTAAAACAGGAAAAGCACGCAAAGTATCCATACCCTTCTGTTAATTAAACCTGCAGGCTAGAAGCTACATATAATATAAAATAAAGTAGGTATATTAAAAGAAAAAAAATATTCTGCATTCTGTCTTTTAAACTATTATTCCAAACTTTGTTGTGCATATTTAACTTCTGAAAATTTTCTGTCACAATAAATAATGTATAAATGATAATCACTTCAAAATATTGATTTCCTCATTTTTGAATTTTTAAACAAGTAAAATCTCTGAAACTCCATAGGGATTTTCATAAGATTCAAAATGATTTTTTTTTTTTTTTTTAGTGACTCATCTTTCTAGTTAATTAAGCTTTTAAAAATTAGTTTCAGACTACTCTTCTGGGGCACAAGCTTAAGAGTTATGCTCTCTTCTAAGAGTTATTAGCTGTTTCTCCTGCACAGCGGTAAGACAGAAATGTGAAAACTTACATGGATGTCCAAGTACAGCCTGGGCAGCGTCTCCACACATGGGTCCTGCAGGAAAGAGGAAAGACCTGTTGCAATTCTGTTTTGAACGCAGCTTGTATCAAAAGCAAGCAACCTACAGTGTCTTAGCAGGAACAGTTTTTATATATACTCACCACATCCTTGGAGGTCTGCAACGCCTTAAAAGACTCTGTGATTTCTTTGCTCAGAGACAACACCCTGGAGTAGCAAGTTGGAGGGGCTGCATGGGCTAGCAGGGCAGCAGAGAGCAGAGCGATCAGGCTCAGCAGCATCTTCATTGTGGCAAGCTTGTCCAAAGAAGGAGGAAGGGAGGAAAAAATCACCGTTAGTGGTTAGGCAGCTACTGGTAAGCGTCAATGGGAGAGTTTGACAAGTCAGCCCTCAATTAAATAGTCTCCTGTATCAATGGAAAAAAAAAAAAAAAGTCTGGGGGTGGTCCGAGGAGCAGCTTACTGCTGTTTTAAATTTCCTGCCAACCTATGAAGCAAGGCTGCTAGCACTTTCCTGCCCGGGAGCAGGGTAAGGAGGGAACAAGGATAACAAAAACAAACACTACTGGCACACTGCATTCCAGAAAGAAAATAACCAAATGAACATCTCAAGCAAGAGAAATGTGTAAGAAACAGCATGGGGTTAGCAAAGGGCCATAGGCCTCGATCCTGTATGTGTTTTGGCACATAAGTCTCTTTCTTGAAAACATAATGTACAGCTGTGGGACTTCATAGGCTGCTTATGAGAGGTATCCTTCCAGCACTGGTATCTTACACTGACAGTACTAATCAGTACTTAGCAGGTCTGAAATGTTGTTGCTATAAAGGAAACATCTCAGATTTTGTATCATTTCCCCTTTTTAACCTATGCAGCCACTCACTATTTCTAAATCAAAATAATAATGTTTGCTATGGCTGTTTGGGGAAACTTGTATATTTACACATTTGTGGTCTCAAATAGAATTAATACATCTCTGTATGGCTGTCATAAATGTAAATGTATAAACACCATTTTGCTTTCTCAGTTGGATTTATGAGTTTTCTTTCTTTTATTAGATTCGAGATGGAGCCAAGACATCCAGATGCTGGGATGCAGGCATGGGGCTGAACATATGTTGTTATACATGTATATTAATTGTCCTGCAAAAAGGGGCTACCTTTGAATGAAGAACTGTTTATTTCACAAGTTATCCTCCCCTATCTTCCCCAACCCCCACAAAAAGTCAGCAAAATCCAACATCTTTCAAATTCATGTTCTAGCTTGGTATAAACCAAAATATGGAAGTGTCTGATAGAGGATATATTCCCTTGGAATTGAAGTAGTCCTGCAAGGTTCATCCGAAGACAGAAGGAGAAATGACAGTATACCAGTAAGAGAAAAGGGTTTTCCACCAGCCATTTTTGGAGAGATCGGAGTCTTGAAAGCAAGCTTTGTGAAAAGAATTCTGTATTTTGCAGAGGACTCTGACTGAAATCCCCCCAAATACCTGGAGGAAACAGGGAAATAGAGCTGCATTGTACTATCTTGTAATACATTTCTTTGCTTTTATAAAGGATGATTTGTTGAGTAACATCATACTTCTGAAGGGCAACGTGATAAATACCCAGTGAAGAAAGAAATATTTCATTTGTTGGGAGTCCTGGCAGTGGGGACTTTAGGACTGCTCTTGGTAAATGAGCTGTTGGGTGTTATTTTCAGGAAAGGGAGTTGCTTAAACAAGTGAGTTAAGAGGTGAGAGGAAGACATAAAACCTGTCTTTGAAAACAAGATGACCCAAAGCAGTTGGATCATAGATCTGAACACAGTTACCTACTGCATGCCCAAGGAAAGGATGCTTCTTTGCATGAGTGTTGCCCATAAAGAAACAGGCTCTTAATCTCCATCTCATTACTGTAAACAGTAGCAGAAGCTAGTGGTGAAATATTATCCTTCTATCTCTTTCTCATTTGGCAAGTTGCTAAAATGTAGCCACTCTGCCAGAAGAGCAGTCTTCTGAGCAGCATAAATGCTCTCTCAGTACAAAAAGTCAGCAATCCAACTGCTGTTCAGGGTGTCTTCAAAATGAAGCATTTCCTTCTTTCTTCATTTATTTTTACTGTGAGCATTATTCTCTCTCCTGATATTGTACCTATGCTAAGCCTATGGGGATTATTTCATTTGAAACCACAGTGAAATACTGTGGATTGTGTTCTAACAGTGGTATCTGAGTGCCTGTGACAAGCCTGGCCTCATGGCCACTTTCTCTGGAGTCATATGCCATCTAAACTATCATCCAAGTCCTGCATATTTGCCAGATTCAGGCAGATGAAAGCTGTTTAAAAGCCCCTTTCTTTAGGGTGGGCTAATGTTAAAGTTGCCAACAGTGTTTTGGAATTACTTTATAAACTGAGCTATACATTGGTTGCCTAGGGTGAGAGAGGTGAGCATTTAGCATCCTGTGGCCTAACACAATACCCTGTCTCCCAAGCTGGGGTGCAAGCCCCATGCCACAAAAATCTCACCCAGTGGTCACATCCATGGAAGCCTGACATAAGTGCTGAATGGCACATGTTGCAGTCAGATCACTCAGCTCCAAGACATCCAGAGGAGGAAAAGCCCAGCTCTTACATAGCACTAAGGGCTTATGATTTTTGTCCCAAAGAATGATCCTGTTCTGAGGTAGCCACAAAGGGAAGGGAGAAGAAAGGTCTATCACCCACCACAGGTGCAGCTTGCATACCCATTATGATCCTTTTCTTGAAAGATGAGATTTCCTCAGCCCCATGCACTTGTAGAGATGCTTCGCTACTAGCAGGCAAGGAAATCATCCACCCACCAAGGCTTCTTCTGCAGAATGAGGAAATATGACTTGCTGAGCTACCAAGATATTGGTCCAGAAAGCAAAGCAAAGGATGGATCCAGACGTTACCAAAATGTTTAACCAAAAAAAAAAAAAAAAAAAAGTTTCTCTGCTTTGTGGAGGGGCAAAATTGCTGGATCAATTTGTTCTGAAGTTTTTGCTCAGCTACAGCATCTTTATATTCAGAAATATTAGGGAGAGACTTTTTTTTTTATTATTATTATTCTTTCAGAAAAGAGCTATAAAAGAAGGACTACAGTTTAATATCCTCACCTAAATCTTCCCTTCTCTGGGCCAAATTTCGTGCATAGTTGATTCTGACCCAGATGGATATTTTCCATGTCTCCTAGCTCATCAGCACTTCTGTTGCTGAATATGCAATTCAATTCAAAAATTGCAAAATTTCTTCTCAGTTCTTCTATTTGTAGCTTATCAGCTTATTCCTGAGCTCTGAATATGTTCAGTTTATGGTCCACATATGGGCAAGTAACCTCTCAAGAAGCTCATGACATCAAGAGAAATCACTAGTGACACCAGGCATTGGGAGTCTTTCAGTCTATGGCACCTGATACAACTCTGAACCAGATATGCAGTTACTAAATGCCTTGAAATTCCTGACACTCTTTGTGGTGACTGTTTTTATCCTGTCACTTATGAAAAGTCACTTATTAATTCTTGTGCATATCCTGCCTTGGGCAGAAAAGATCCTTAATGGGGAGACACAAGCTGTTCTTCACAAATGCTAATATGATCTGAGAGGGGATATGCAAAATGGACATGGAAATAGCCCCAAAAGCTACAGTACAGGAAGGGACAAAGTTCAAAATGTATTATAATTAAAACTCTCCTCAGGATTGCATCTATGGGGAAGCTTCTATTTACAGCCCTTCTAGTTTGTGGGGTGATGTCCAGGCTAGCATGAGAAGGGAGCACAGCAGGAGGAAACCAGTACCACCATATCTGGGATGACCATCACAACATGGACATCACCACCACGGACATAATTTACCATACTCCTCCTACACAAAAGCTCTGAAGGCTGAGAACACACTCATATTTTCTGAGTTTAATGTCAGCTCATGAAGCTGATGATGTCACCACAGCTTTTGAGAGCTATTTACAGTGCATTTATTTACTCTTTTTTTTTACAAGGAATATTCCACAGCAAAAACAGAGACACAGGCTAAGAGGGAAACTAGAAGCCTATCATGACATAACTGTACACTTTTTTTTTTTTTTTTAATTTTTGAGCTGTGTTGTTCTCTTACTTCCAGGTTACTGAGAGCTCAAACAATAATATTTTTCTAAAAGTCAAAGGACTCACTATGCAGTCAGAAATTCCTCCTGTGTTTGAACAGTGTACCCGGGCCTCCACCAACTTTTGACAAAAGCTCTTTCAAGTTACTGCCTTCCTAATACCAAAATCCACTTGTTTAATGAAAACGTTTATTTTAAAATAGTTGGGGTTGCCATGAGACACTTCATGAAACCGGCTTCTGATTATATTGAAAAATAGGAAAAGAAAAGCAAAACAGTGCTTTACAGAGAAAGCCTTGTGTGTATTTAGGAAGTGATTCAAAGCCCATGGCTCAGCTTGCTGTTGTGGTAAAGGTGCCACTTGCTTCAGAGCAGAGCTGAACTGCCACGTGAGCTTCCAGCTCAGCACAAAAGAGGTGTTCACAGCCTTCTGGGAAGGCCTAGCACTTTGGCTAAGACCCTGTCTTGTTTTTGTCACTGTTGCCTGTGCATTATCCATATTGCACTTTGTAGAGTCTCGTTGTAGACATCAGCACAGAATTTGGGATATGGGTTGTGCAGCCTCACACATTGCCCTGCTGCAGGTAGCAAGATGCATAGAGCAGCACAGTGTGACCACATTTTAAGCTGGGATGATTCAACGTGTCTCCTTCAGGCAAGAAACTCTTCCCTACAGGCAGCTCGAGTAGCTCAGCCAAGCTGCAGGTGAAGGACAAGGCAGGCAGGACCTCAGTGCTGCTTCTGGCCTGGTGCTGCAACACTAATTCTCTGTAGTTGCTAAGCACAAGTCCTCTTTGTTCATTCAGTGGTATGGGCTTCTTTTTTCTATACAGATATTATTTTTCAAAATGTACATGTATATTGAGGAAACAGATCCCAAAGCCTGTTCTTGGGCAAAGAAACATTGCATTAGAGCAGGGCTGGGGCAGTAAGCTCCTGCTGTCCCTTGGGTGCAATGTCAGCACGGTTCCCAGGATGTCCCAGAGATGTCCTCCTGAGCTGCTGTCACGGCAGTACAGTCATCACCTGGGCTTGTCTGGGTCCCTGCTCCTGCCTGTGTAATAGGGATGATGGCACTTCCCTGGGAGGCTGTGAGAATGTGGCCATTAATGACAGGGAGACAGGAGATTATGTGGTTTTAGCCCTGCCAACAATACTCTTTTCAGTGACTGCAAGGCTTGTTGATTCAAGTAGCACAGGATTTAGAGCCTTAAGCCTTCACTGCCTTGCTAAGAAAAAGCCAGTTTTACCTCTAAGTGGCTTACAGGCATCTCCAGTGCAATAACAGGGATGCTTTCAGCAGCAGAGCATGCCTCTGCCTCCATCTGGGTTTTGATGTGTGACCCATCCTAAATTACAACCTCAGAAGCAGGATGTTGGGAAGAAACCCTTGTTCAGATTTAGAGCAATGTTCAGCAGTAAAAGCAAGTTATTCATGCTTTTCTTCTCTACCCTTCCCTTCTTACCCTTTTCTCTCCACTTACACATGCAAATGTGGTAGATGGCTCTAGGTCTTATCATTGCTGGTCAGCATTCCGCCCTCCCTAATTACACTTGCAATGAAAAATGATGTCAGCTGGCAAGGAATGCATCAAAAGCCACGTGACTAAGCATATTCATCTACCAAATTTATCTGCCATACCAACCCACTGGGGAATCCCAGGGCTGAAGCAAGACAAGGTCTGAGCTATCTGTTCTCAGAGAGAGTTCCTCCAAGGAGCTCTTGTCTATGACATGGTTAATCTGTGAGGAAATGAAGGACTTGTTTTTCAAGGACTGGTATTCCTGCACCTTTCAGAAGCATTATGTTGCTAGAAGAAAATAAATGGATGAGACCAAAAGTGCAGCCCTTACAGGAATACAGGAATCCAAAGAGATTTCTCTGCTGAGCTACAGCCTGCACAGGAGCATTTCAGTAGCTCCTTAGCATGCTGGCACACTCAGTTTTCTATTTATTCTTGCCTAGAAACCTGCAAACGTCAAAGCTTATGTTGTTGTGTGTATTTCTAGACAAAAACAACAGCTCTTCCAGCAGACTAGCACAACTGCAAGGTAAAATAAATTCTTGTCTCAGCTGGCTGAGAAGGTAAAGCATGGGTCCCTATAATACAATGTGTCTCCATAGCGCTTTCATTTCTGTACAGCGCTTTTCACATTTTATGGTTAAGTATAATGGAAGAAATCCTTCCCTCACCAAAATCAATGACACAAGTCTCAGACTCCTTCAGATGCGCAATCTCACCCTATATTTAAACTTACATTTGTTCCATCAGATGCATTATTTCTCCTTTCTCACAGAAAGCATTACCTTTCAGAGTTCTGTCTGTTGGAGATATGACACAGTTCAAAGCCATCTTTGTCAGTGCCCTAAAACCAAACAACATGGCAAATACGCTGTACAGCTGTAAATACTCTTCTGTGGCACAGAAATATATAAATAATGTGATATTGCTGATGACCTGCTCTATTTGGTAAAATCTAGAAGCGATAAAAATAAATGGAGTTTCATTCTGTTTAAGAAAATTACTAAACTTATTAATCACTATATTTATGTTTTGTCATCTTGCCTTGAAAGAAAGAAGAAATAATTATCTGAGCATGTCAGAAGCGCAGACTGAGTTTCAGATGCAATTATCATTTAAACCTGAATTTCATTCTTCATCGTGACTCTTCTCTTTTAAATTTTGATAAAAATAAAAAAATGAAAAATACTTTCCTTCTGTTTCTGAACCACATGCAATGAATTCCCAGATGACTAAATGTCCTTACAAGTGTGTTTTTAGTTTGTGTTTGTTTAAGTTAGGTGGCTAAGAAAAGAAAGAGTTGAAGATATGTGAAATGTAGCTCCATCCATGCCCGAAATGCTCTAGCTGGGTGTGCCAGCGAGGTGGAGGTAGTGTTCAACAGGTACTTTGCAAGTCTGCAAGTATGAGGTGCCAAGCAGGTCCCCTCCTACCTGCACAGCTGGTTCATAGATGGCTTCCCAGAGAGGACCCGTCCATTGCCATGTGTGCTAACCCAACACACTTTGGCTTGGGGTGTCCAGAGCAGCTGGTGCCAGGAAAGGGGTTGATGTTCATGGTCACAGGCTGGACAAAAGGATTCTAGAATGGCTTGTGGGTCTTTCTCCACACCAGTGTACCTACTCATATGCACAGTTTTAGAAAATTTGGGTTTTCCATTATAATTATTCCCAAAACAAAAGAGAAATAATGATACAAACCTGACACAGCTGTGTCTGCACTGAGGAACTGCATGAATAGGAATATTTTGAGTGACGAATCACCCCAGTTGCAGTACTATGCCTTTCACGTGCAGAACAAGACACTGTATTTAACAGATACTTTTAATTTGGGACCATTAAGCTAATTTCCATTAGAAGACTAAGCAAATTAACATTTATTTTCCTCCTTTCTATTTGGCTGCTGCTTTTTCTTTTTGTTTTGATTTTATTGTTTGTTTGTTAGTTTGATGTTTTAGAAGGGTCATGGCTGGGGAAGTGAGAACTTGGCTTGATTTAAAATGTAAATGTAATTCTATCAATCTTTCCCTCTGCTATTAGGCTGCCTGGGCATTTTAAGGGCATATAGTGAAAAGGAAACTGTGACTGCTAAAGAAAAGCCAGCCCCCTGCTGTTCCTGTTCATATTTATTTCACAATCAGCCCATTGAAATGGTGTGATTCACACTCTGATGCTGTCGTTGTCTAGCTGGCAAAGTCACTGGTGAATTTAAAGAAGTTTCCCAAGCTGAAATCCAAGCAAACTGCATTTGGGGCAAAAAGCAATCTTATCAGCAATGAGAACTAGTGAGTCACTGCAGTGATCTCTCTTGCTGAGAGCCGAGGCTACCCTTGCAAATGAGAAGTTCTTGTGAAATAAGAAGCTGTCTTCAAAAAACTGTGAGAAACGTGTTGCTTTTGAAATGTAAAGTGTCCTTCTGATATACATATACATAGAGTATACGAGAGTAAACTCATGCTAAAGTTTGCAGAGATAATTTAAATGTTCTTTGTTACAACTTTGTTGTGTGCCTCGAGTGAAATAGCCCCAAAAGGGTGAGAGTATGTGTGAGTGCTCAAGAGGAGAAAAGGCTGCCCAATTCTCCAATAACCTTGTGTAAATATTAAGGAAAAACCCTGTCTGTTTACCTTAAATTATCCAGAGTTAATGTTTTCATTGTCTACCTCACAATCAAGCAGTTTGCATGAAATAATGACTTCCTGGTTACACAAAAACTAAATGGTCATAAGTATTATCTTTACTATATTAATTATGTGCTATGTTTGTGACATATATTACCATATATCCTACCACTGACTTAGCTTAAAAACAAAAAAATAGGAGCCAGCATCAACGCAGAAGATCAGAATATCCTAAATAAATAAATAAAGATCGGTAGAGACTGAATTAAAGGAAATAATTAAATCCAACATTATTATGTGTTTGACTAAATGCTTCTTGCATAAAGTTTTTCCTGTAATGTAAGAGCTCATTATCTGGCAATGGTAGAGGATTAAAAAAAAAAAAAAGTTGCTTACTACAGCATATTTACTTATTATTCATAGGATGACTATAAGCCACTAAATCAGAATTGCAGTGAAAAAGATGGGTATAATCAGGACAGGTCAAAAGTTTTGTATCAAGCAGGGACAGGGATATATTGTCAATGTTGTAGAAGTAGGGGTCTGCTCATCTGGAATATTGTACACACTCTTGACTACCTGAGGTCAAGGAAGAAAAACTCAGACCGCTGGGGTTGGCAGAAAGAAGAGCAAGAATATTCAGTGAATGAAAAAAATGGGCCAACATGGTCATCTTTCTCTTCTACCTCCCTTTCTCTGATACCCTGTTATTTTTCCAATGTTTGGGTCCTTGTCCTGCCCTCTTGGTGAAGCTGGCTGTGGGCTCCTTGGCTTGGGGCATTCAAAGCCCATCCCAGTCTTTCTTATTGTCCATTTCTTTACAGCTGCCACATGGAAGTTTTGTAACAGGGACAGAAAGGGAGGTGGTCCCTTAGACAGTCTCACACATACACATACACATCACTCTTAAGTGTAGAAATTCCGGTACACAAGGCCTGCAGAGCCCAGGAAAGCTGGAAGCTCTGCTGCTGTTTGAGTTTGGCACTGCCTCGAGTGCTGACCAGTAGACATCAATTTGGCTGATATGAAAACAGAATCTCCAGAGGCATAAAGCAATCATCCATGGTCTTCTAGGAGAGATCTCACACCTGCCTGAAACAGAATCTGAGGCCTCTGTGTCCAGCCCAGAGAAGGATCTGGTAATGCACTGACCAGAGAATTATGGTTGCCCTGCTGGAGCCTAGTCTGAATACAGCTTTAAACTATTGTGCAAGCAGCAGTACACAGCTACGCGGCACTCTCAGAAAGGGTGGGCTTGCTCCCGGGGAATGTGAGAAGCACATGTACAGGCAGCACAGCAGCTGCCACACCACAAACCACACTCAGAACGTCAACCCATTTTATTCATTAATTGTACACTAACAAAAAGGATGGCATCAACTTTGTTCACATCAAAAAGACACAGTTTCAATTCTTCCTATTGCATAATTTAGGTACATGCGCTTCTGTAATAAAACAATGTGCCGGGCAGAGAATGATAGCATTGTCTGAACAACTTTCACTCTGACACCAAAGAGAAATGGAGCGAATAAAGTCAAAGAAACTAAACAACATTCAGGGAAGTATGAAAGTGATCAAAGCCGACTCTTTGATTCTGCTTTACACATACTTATGAAAGAAGAGTTACGTTTCCAAACACAGCGTGTCAGTTCCTGATGCCAATAAACTGTCTCGGTTTAGCTTTATACTTTGATAGGAGCAAGAACAATGACAACAAAATCTTTAGTGAGATTGCCTAAGCCTTGCTATCAACTATTGAACTTGCTAGGAGAAGGCTAAATGCATTTGTTACTCTCTGAGGATGCTGAGTCCTCATTGAGAGAGGCCTGGTGTCTGGCCTGAGTAGCCCCGAAGAGGAATCGGCATTTGCAAGCATGAGGAAAAGTCCCGAGCTGATCTTTTTCTTCATTTGTATTTAATACACCTCTTTGTTAACAGACCAAACCTCAGGGGAAGAGAGCAACTTACAAAGCATGTGGAACATGTTTAAATAGTGGTTTGGAAAAGGTGCCTGATCATAGCTTTTTTATAGCTAGATGATATTGATTATTTTCCTGTATTTATTTCCCATTCTTTTCCAAAAGACACAGGCAAGGTTTCAAGGCTTCTGATCTATATGCACTAGAGTAAAACACTATTTTTTGACGTTATAATTTGACCATTAATGATGTCAAGCATGAAGCTTTTTTTATACCCTAGCAGAATGTACTCTTTTCTGTCTTTGTAAAATCTGATTTTCTCTCCATGCTGCAGCACTGTAAAGCACAAGCTGCCCAGAGGGAGGTATTTTGTTTAGCTGTGCAGACACATTCCTTCAGGAAATATTGAAGCCAAACTACACACCCCGACACACACACAGGAACTGTATTAGAAGAATTCAAACCTTGAACAGGAAACAAACAGCACTGGGCCTGGAGTCTGAACTTCAGGGCATGTTGAATTGTGTTTTTCACATTTTTTTTTGTTTTTACTAGCCAAGGCAGTGAACCAACACAGGCACTTTCCCAGCATGGAGATCAATGCCCAAGGACAGCTCTACATTCTCTGGCCATGTCAGAGCTATAAAAAAAAAATAAAAGAAATAAAGGAAAATGATTTGCATATCCAACACTTATTTGTTTTCCTCATGCGTGAGACAGACATGGCCAGCAGTAATTGTTAACATGAACCAGAATTAAAAAAACACTGAAGATTTTCTGTGATGTGAACATCTAGCATATGACTGGTGGAAAACTTGTGCAAGATGGGAGATGAGAGAAGAAATAGATGAGTGTTTATTCATTTAAGCAACATTTTCTTTTTGCTCACTGCAAGTAGAGCTAAGAGAAAAGTCAACTTCTATTTTCAGCCAAGAGGGAACCAGATTCTGACACCCCCTTAGCAGCTAGTGTCAGCAATAGGACAACAGATAGGGCAAAATTATTGCTGTTGGAGTCTGACCCTGCTTAGGAGCTGGCTTCTGCCTTAAAACAGAGCCACTCCTAGGCCAGAGCTGCTCTTAAATTGAATGTCCTTCTAGCATTTTACTTTTTAAACTTTGTTTAACTCTTATTTATGTATTTATCTTTTCATTTATTTAGCTTTTATTTATTGAACTTTTTATTTATTCAACTTTATTTAATTTGTGGGTTCCGACCACAGGAAAGAAAGACAAGACAGACTTGTGGGCTGGACACAGACAGCTTGGGTGAACAAATGTGAGGCCAAACCATGACACATGGTTTTGCAACCAGTCTCAGTGATGGCCTTCCCACCTCTGCTGCCCAAAAAAGGCCTGTGAGGACCTCTCGTTATGCCTGGAAGTGTCAGTGTCCTCCTTGCTGCTCTCTCCACTACCAACAGCCTCAAGGGGCAGCAGAGCAGAGGAAGAGCCAGAAGGTTCTGTCTTGAATGGCCACTGAAGAGGGGGAATTCACTGTATGGCTTTATTTTACCCATCATTCACATTCTCCCTCTGGCTGACAGCTTTGCCTCTTTTAAGACACATTTTTAGTAAATAAGCCTGTGTGACTTTGGTAAAACTAATAGGTAGCAGAAGAGAGGGAAGGACTATGCCTGTGTTGAACATTCAAATTTTTGTTAGTAAACAATTCTAATAATTAGATAGCAGATACTTAAAAACTAGGGTAAGACTAATGTGAATGAAGGTGTTTCTTTCCCCTAGGATTATTCTGCTGCTTAAACTGGCATTAAACAGTAGGTGTGAGAATTGTTTTCTTAGAAGAAACACAGAAACAAAGAAGAAACAAAATTTTGGATTAGACTGCTGGTACTGAGAGATTCTTCAACTGGAGTTGGTGATATTGCTTGAACTTCCAGTGCAACACATGAAGGAGTTTCAGCTGTGTCAGAGAAAAGCATCTGATGTTGACCTTTTTTTAAATTTTATTTTTTTAAAGAACTCACTGGTTAAAAGGAGAAGACAACGTTCTTTGGGGGGAACCCAAGGCCCACATCCAGCAAAACACTTATGCCAACATGAATTTAGACATACTATTGAACTCAGTAAGAGTACCCTTCTCTTTAAAACTGTATGCAAGCATGTGCCTACAGCATAGGTGGTAGGAAAAAATGCCCAGAAAACATTGTGGACAAATACTTACATGCAACTGCCTAGTCAAGCAAGTTATGCTATAGTTGACTCTGTGTTGGAGACGTTACTGAATAATTCAGAATCATCTTTAATAAGCCCTGTGGCCATTGGCCCTCCTGAAGCATACATGCCTTAGGGAATGTAAGGAATGTAATGATTTTTTCCTTTTTTATGTTTATGCGTACTTTATTTTCTTAATTCCTTTAGTCTTTTGGCTCACAGCCTCAAGCAAGGGAATGAAGCGTAGTGTTAATGTAACTTACTGGAGGATGTTTGAAGCACAGAATAAGATATTAAATGTGATTATCTACTATGCTGCTGAGAGCTTGAGACTAATTTCCAGATGACATATGTTGTTACCACTACTATACGGATTACAGCTTAGGGACCAAAGTCATAGATCAAGCACAGCTTCTATCTCAGTGGTGAACTGAGATATGTGGTGAAAAGATGATCTCTGTGTTGCAGAACTTTGCTATTACCTCTGCACACTTCTTTGTTCAACCTACTGTCATTTTTCTCCCAAGATTATTTTCTTACATCCATTAATAGCAATAGATTTTCCTTGTCTGGAAATTGCATGCCTTGCTTAGTATTTGTTTCATTAAATCAATAAGTGAAAAAATGTGTGTGTTAACATGGTAGATTCCTTGCTCTTGCATCTACTGGCATCAATGAATCATTCCCACTTCAAATTGCAGATTTAGAATGTAATCAAATATCTCTCCTTTCCAAGACAGCATTGTTACCCACACTGTGTTTCTGAGTGTTTTACCTCTGCTGGTGTTAATCATTCACACAAGCAGTTCACAAACAACTGAAAAAGTCTGTATCTGCTTTGGGTGTTGTTCAATTTTATTTTATTTTATTTTATTATTTTATTTTATTTTATTTTAATTTTATTTTATTATTATTATTTTTTTTCATACGTCATACTTAGGGCACTTGGGCTGGCCAGCTTTTCCTCCAACAGTTCTTAGAAGCACAAATGCTGCCTATGTAATTTATTTTATCTGCCAACATTTAAACAGCACATTCACTGTGTCAGTGTTTCTGAACAGTTTCTCCTGTTGGGGTCTAAATCTGAGAAGCAAATCCTCTTTGATACCTGGCCCAGAGAAGAGAGAGCTTTTTCAGAACCCAAACGCAGCACTTACCTGTCCTGCCCCAGCTCATGTATTCAGCTTCAGAAAGCCCTAGCTCAATCTGTGTTGTTAGCAAGCTGTCACACTGATGTCCATCATACTGGTACATTATAAGATGCTTGTCTGGCACTGGACTTTTTATCCAATGCCAGCCACTGGACTGTACATGCCACATACTTGACAAAAATTATTTTCTCTGTGGTGGCCTCTATCTTGATGGCACTGATGACTGAAGGGAAATGTTGTGAGCTGGTGCTTTGCCAAGTTATCCTGAGAATCCTGAGGGCACAGGGAAGGGGGAGAGCACAGAAAGAACTGGGAGAGAGGAGCCACACTGGTAAATTACCACAGATTGCATGAATACAGCAAGTAAGCCCTAGACATACATTCAACACTGCCTAAAGAAAGTACATAATCTTTTTGGCAAGTGAGTAAATGATTGCTCAAAATACAGGGAAAAAATACACTACCACATTCTTTTAATTCTTTTAAGTCTTTTAAGCATGCACAACTCCACTGCTTTAGAATTTATCTATTCTGTAACTGAACATACCTTAGCTCACTTGGTAGCAGGTAGTGAACTAGGTAGCAGGCTTGGGCAGTATATAAAGAAAAGATAAGAATAAATGAGCTGATTGTTTCTTATATTGTATCATTTGTTACTATGATTTCTATGAAACTGACCGTTTTTCTTTCCTGTCTTCTGGCCTAATAATTTTCAGTGGTCAGCTGAAACCAAACTGCTTTGAAACCAGTTAAAAAGCCTGATTACCAGACTTTTTGAAAAAAAGGATATTTGGAATGCTTTTGTGCTGGGTTTCCAGATGACATTTTCTAGCAAAACTACCGGTATGATTGTTCATGTCTGTGTCAGACAAGTGTCTGAGGACTCCAGTGAGGAAGGCACTGAGTACTTAGTGATGTGAAGAGATCAGAAGGAATAGGGAGAGAAGAGGAACAGAGAATGTTATGTGGAAGATCAGTTAGAGCACAGGCAGTGTTTACTGGTTCTCAAATTTTTGCCAGGTTTCATAAACTGCAGTGGCTGGAATGGTATGGCCCCTAGCACTCTTGCTGCTACTCTGTCCTCAGGTGGGGACCCTGATGGAAGCCACCAGGACTTGTGCAAAACCCCCGTTTGTGAACACACTCAAAAATACTTTCCTTGCCTGAAATAAGCCCCACTGACTGATGCAAGAAAAGGTCACTATTGGGCTCATAGCAGGAACAGTTTATATAAACAACATGCCTTGCCACCAACATAATTTTACCTTAGCATTTTCCCTTCTGTGCTTTTTCCCCCTGTGAGGGCTGTCGGCCACTCTGTTGAAGATTCCCGTAATTTCAGCAGTAAGCCACAGCAGGCTCCTTTCAATCAACAGCAGCAGCGTCACAGCAAGCAACACAAGTAACACGTTTCCCTCCAAGCAAGCATGCTCTGACTTCATTCAGGCACACAAATGTGCTCCAAATCCCAAATCACCATCTCCCAGCCCAGCAAGACAAAGGCTGCAAACTGAGTTGAGACAAAACAGATAAGCAAGTTGAAACATTTTTCTTCCTGCAGAAAAATAACCTTAATACTTGTACTTTGCCTACCTGTGGTAGTCTCTGCTCTTTCCCATGGTCCCGCTGTACTGTTTCTCTTCTACGGGCTGAGGGCCCAGGCCCATGGTGTGGGAAACACAACCATTCTCTGACTGGAAGTTGAGAATTCTTCACATTTCTTAGGAGATATGAAGAGACTCTGACTTTTGGGAACCATGGTACCAAAGGAAACAGCCTTGAAAAGCTGCTTTCATTGATACTGATCAAATTTTCTCTTCCAAGCAATGAAGGAAGGAACCATGGTTTCTTCACCCTTATTTCTTGAACTTCCAGTTCACAATCTGTTTAACTGCTGTAGCCTTGTTTTCCATCTGAAGGCACAATGGGGATTTCATTATACAGACAGAGAGACAGAGTAGATGCTGCAGGTCGTTGTTACTTCTGAGCATTGGCATTTGCTGAGCAGTGAGATCATTAGTAACTCCCTGCTAGGAAATACTTGCTGAGAAGCAGAAGAGACAGACATTTTCATATGCACCCCAAAAAGATACTGCTAGAAGTTCATGACATATCTAGGTGTATAGAAGCATTTATAATTGCCCATGAATGCTATTATTCTCACAAATGCAGTCTGAAGCTATTTGCAAAAATTATACTTAAAAAGAGGTAAAATCACAAATTCATACAAAAATAACACATTACATCATGCCACCAGATGTAGAAAATACTTTAGAATACAGAGGGCTGCACTGCTTTTCCTCCTGTCTTGTTTATAGAAGGGTGTAGAAAGATAAAAAAAAAAAAAAAAAAAAGAATGTCAGAAAAGACATGAAATATGTAGAACATAAAGGGTGATAAGGACAACTGTGAAGGTTGCAGTAGGTCTGAAGAATATTAAAATCTGGACCAGTTTGTCATCAGTCTAATATTTATATCAGAGCAGGAGAAACTCGGCATGAGCCCATTCTGTATTGGCATTCTTTCCTCTTCTGTCTTGACAGATTCCCTCTTGAAGAATTGGAAGAATATGAGATATATAAAATACTCTAACAGACTGTTATTATTTAAAAGTTTAATTACTTTTTAATTGACAAAATATTTTAAAATATCTAAATTGTTATCTTTAAACAAAAGCATAATTAAAATGTGAATTAAATTTGACATTAATTTACTTCTTTAAAATGTCATCACAGATTTCTCAGACAAAAATATGTTGTTGTATCTAAATCATTTTTTAAAATAAATTTTTAAATAATAAGATTTTGTGACAGCATCAAATCAATGGAATCTACAGGGCTGCAAACACTGGAGATCTTAGAAAACCACAGATGTGATGGACATAACTGATTTTCCACTTCTGTGCTGACTACACTGTGTGGAAAAAATTCCTTCCCCTTACTAACTAAGCATGACTATTCCAAACTGTGTGTCCAATTGTACTCTAATGAGAAAAAAAATTGCAGTTGTGAACGTATGTTATCCTGCAGGTTTATCTTCAGGGGTCAGGTTCATTTCTCACAGCTGATGGGTTGCTAAGGCCAGCTGATGGATACAGATATAGTCTACTTGTGGCCTGAATATTTGGACCATACTGAAGACATTCAAAAGGATGCTGCTCTTGGTTCTTCTATGCAATTTTCTGTTCGAACAATTTTTTTTCGAATACAATTTGAGGTAAGCCTGGAGTGTAACACAGAACCAAATGCTGAGTGGTCTGTATATACCAGAGACTACACCATTTTTTTTTTTCCATAAGCTGTGTTTTGGGATTTTTTTTTTTTTTCAAGAAGGAAGAAAAAAAGAAAGAACAGTAAATTCTACAGTCAGCCCACTGATACACTGCTGCATGTCCATGATATAATGGCAGAAATTTCAATGGAAGACAAAAAAAAATACAAAACAAAACAAAACAAAAACTAAAACCAACCAACCAAAACAACAACAACAAGACACAACACAGGAAATAGGGGATAAGGCCTCTTTGAAGCCTGGAGGTATCTTCTATATCTGAACTAGCAACTGGTGTAGGGCAGACCCAAGGTGCCAGATATGTAACTCCTGCTAGTTTTACCAGGTGCAATTAACTTAATTGTTCACTTTCCAAAACCATGTCTCTCTCAAGCAATAGTAGGTCTCACTCACAAAGCATGTTTAAGCCTATCCCTCCTACCTTGTCTCTTTTGCCATCCTATTGCACTGATTATGCTCTAGTGTGCATGTATTAAATGAATGTGCAGCAAATCTCTTTCTAAGGGCAGAGAGATGTGATTAAATCTGACTGGTAAAACAAACAAAGTGGAGGAAAATATACATCTCTTAAACATCTTTCTTTCAGCTACAGTCTTGTAGCTTTTTTCTGAAAATTATTATAAAGTATTATTATAAGTATTGATATTATTAAATATAAATATTAAGTATTATTATAAATATTCTAATTTCTAGGAAATTAAGGTAGTGAAAATGGTAAAATTATTACTTTCTAAAACACTTAGACAATTTGGGGTTCTCATCCGTATTGCTCAGCAGACACGTAGCAACCTTCAAACTCTGTCTAAAGGTTCTGTAGATTTGAATGTGAATTTTGCCCCTTTGCTGCAAGCTTGAACAATTCATGAACACATCTGTCAAGGCTTTACTCCACTCTGACAGATTATAGCAAATAATATTCAGCAAATAATGGTTTTACTTATTTGACAAATCTAATTAATTTTGATAATATTTCCTTCAGGTGCCACTTTTGTGAAAAAAAAAAAAAAAAAACCAAACTTTTTTTCTTTCTTTTATTGCTCAGCTCTTGGTGTACAAAATCATCATGGCTCAGTACACACCCCCTTGGACAAAACTCAACTAACATGGGCTTTCTATGTGACCTTCAGACCTCATCTGTGAGATGAGAATGCATATCTTGAGCTGTTTTAGTGCTTTATGTCTAAATTAAAGGAAGGAGGGAAGGAGGGAAAGAGAGAAGGGAGGGAGGAAGGAAAAAGAAAGAAAGAAAGAAAGAAAGAAAGAAAGAAAGAAAGAAAGAAAGAAAGAAAGAAAGAAAGAAAGAAAGAAAGAAAGAAAGAAAGAAAGAAAGAAAGAAAGAAAGAAAGAAAGAAAGAAAGAGAGAATGTGCTATAATCCTGAGAAATAAGGAGAGCTGTAAGTCACCCCGGCACCTCTATTTGGTGTTTTGCTTTAATAGTCCAAACGTAATAGCTCTAAAAGAACAGCCTCTTAACTGTTCTGCTAAGTAGGGCTCTTCATCACTTGAGCTACTTTCTGAGTTCTTGAAAGACACTCTGCAGGCTAGGAAAGATTGGGAAGTCTATAATTTTACATCAATCAATACTACTGATAAATTGCCAGTCACAAGAAAGGATGTGACAAAATACAATAGGACAAGCTATTAACAGAGAATCCCCAGTGCACCAGATATAGCTTTATTACATGAAGAAGGGAAGAAAAAAAAATCATTAAGCAGTAAAGCTTATTAAACAGCTAAGATTGAGGGGAACATAAACTACATGAGGCCAGTATGGGTTGTGAAAGAGAGCAGCTGGGCTGTTTCACTGCAGGAAAATGGTTGCAGCTCAGAGCAGCAGGGCACCCAGAACAGACTGCTCAAGGAAGCACTGGTCTAATCTGACCTCTTTTGGAATAATTACTGTGGGGGGAGGCAGGAGGTATGATGGGTTACTGACAGGTTCTTTTAGAATTTATGCTGGAAACAAGCCATTGTGTTGTTCAGGAGACACTTAGGGGCTGTATATGTCTTGTTTGCTTTTGCATTGCCCTGTTCTTCTCCAGCAACACATATTCTTCCTGACCTGTCTGTGGAAACAGTTTGCCTCCCTAAAGAAAGGGAAGATACTTCAGGTGTTTCATCTGCTCATTCCTCAGTTGTAAGTACTCTGCTTTGAAAAAAAAAAAAAAAAAAAAAAAGTACAAAAAAATCCCTGATGTAAAGACAAAGTCTGCAGTGGTCACAGATCATGAGCAGCAGGAGTGGAACTTGGGAGCCCCTGGTCTCAGTTTCATGCCCAAGCTGAACTTTGTCATGCTCAAGCACATGATGTCGCAGTAAATTGAACACAGTGAGGTCTTATGGTCTCTGAAGTGTTTTATCATATATGTTTTTACATCCTCAACTGGTTTAGAATGATCCTGTTCTGACATCCAAAATACAAAACTACAGGCTATAACCAATACACGTACAGACATAAAATGTTCTGCCCTGCTTCTTATTGATGTACCTACATGCAGTGAAGACCAATAATCAACTTTTTATTTTATCTTTTTTTGCTTAACACTGCTAACATCTTGACCCTGCTCCCATCACAGAACAGACACAGAAATTTGCCTTCTCTTTAAGTGGTCTTCAAACCTTTAGTCATACCAAGGAAGGAACTTACAAAAAAACTTTTGTCTTTTTACAAAAACAAACTTTGCCATCTTATTTCTGTGCTGAGGAAAATACATAATAAATACTAAACTGAATTTTACAGAAATGGGTAAAAGCTAGAAATGAATAAAAATGTTTATATTTTAAGTGATTTCAGTTACATACTGCAGTAAAAATTGCTAGGGTTTATCTGTGATTTAGTGTAACAGTGTCAAATCACGAGATAGGCATAAGGGACCTGATCAGACTATGACTAAAGCCAATTGCAAAAGCATGACTCGGTAGTAATGTGTCTGAACTGGGGCCAACAGTTCTGGAGCTGCAGTCATTCCTGATCTCTGATTCCAGTAACTTCAATTTCTTTTCACTCCTTGAATACACACAGGAAGTTGACTTAATTTCCACAGACAATTGCATTTTCTGAGAGACTCCAGTGGTTTGAAGACTGTTTCTAGAGCTGATGCTGTCTGGAATTGTGTTTACTGTGCATTACAGGCAAAGTATTCAGTTTTGATTACTTGGCTGGTATCACGGTATTATATAGATAAAGGATGTATGATAAGACTAAAACTTAGAAGTCCAAACCAAAAGCTCTTGCAATTTGGACCACAATGTATCCAATGTACTGCAGAATGTATTCTCCCTTCCTTAACAATTTTGGGTTCTGTACAAAGAAACAGTTCTGGTTTCTAATGCATCACTTTATGTCCAATGTATTGTAAAGCTCCTGAGGTCAAGGTCTTCTGTGATTTCCCAAGCTTAGCTCTCCAGGAAACCCCAAGTTTCTCCAGGAAACTGTGCAGCATGAGCACAGTGCATCTGCGAGAGGTGAGGAAGAAACCCAACCCAGTGATGTTTGTGACGCAGTGCTCTTAACCACTGTGGACACAAAGCAGCTGAAACCCTTGTACTCTCTGGAACTTGTAAACGAAATGCAGGATAGAAAAGCTACCAGAAATTTTGTTGCATCTGGGAGACCTTGACCCTTAGGGATTTTTTGGAGTCTGCTGGCATGAAATATTAGAACTGCATAAGATCAGTGAACCCTGGTGTTTTCAGCAGAAGCTTAGCTGGGATCAGACACTTTCTTTCTCTCCTGAAACAAGTCTCAGCATACAGAAGGTCTCTGAGTAAAGGCTAAAGCTGTGCTGAGATCACACTGATGAAATGCAAGTGAAGCAGCTGGCTAGCAGCTTTTTATAAAACTTACTGAATGTTGGTCTTGCTGTACAACATGGCTACAAGTCTATTCCATACTCCATTAACTTTTCTAAGGAAAAGGTTCAAACCTCTCTAAGTCTTCTTGCAAATGCATGCCTGGATGACCCATAGGAGGATTGGTTCAAACTCTGCTCAAACCTTCATTATGCTTTACATCTGTGTCTTGGGGATAGGAGTTAGGGCTGTTGGGGAAGGAGCAGCTGGGAGAGCAGTTTGGGAAGCCAAATGAAACCACTATCTTGCAAGGTCATAACTCTAACAAAGTAAAGGGAGCTTTGATCTGTGCTCTGACCAATTCTTGCAGCTTGACACTTGTGTGAGCATACCAGGTGATGCCAATTAGATTCACTGTTGCTCATGGTAAACCTCAATAAAGCTACAGTGTTTTAACAACCTCCTGATAGAACCTTAGGAGAAACAATTTCTTTCAGAGTCATCCAGGGATGAAATAGGAAATTTACATAGGTTTTGACATTTCTTGGGAATAGCAACCCTGAAGAGTGAAAACTGTTGGTGTCAATGTGTATTTCAGGTTCTTGTCTATTGCTGGCTTCTTTAGTGAGTAATCCCAATACATAAAATTCTCAAAACACACATTGTAAAGGGTAGAGGGCATGTTCCAACAGTGAACTACAGAAAAGATCGGTTTACTTTCTGATTTCAGTATCTTCTGACTTTAATCACATCTTAGTGGGCTGAATAGGGTGGAGCAGCAGATGTGATTTGGAAGGAGTTTGGCGGCTTTAGCACTGCCCTAGCTGCCCCCTGGTCAGTATCTATAGCAAGCTTACTGTGCTCCAGAGCAAAGTGAAAGGAGTTGGTTTAAACTGCAGGTCCTATTTTCATGCTGAACTGAGAACTTGACTACAATGGAAGATTTCTAACTACTTAACCTGCTTGGACTTTCTCCTGAGAACAAAGCTGACAACATCACCAGTTAGTAGTTCTTGGTGAACTGGAAAAGCAGTAATATTTGTGCTCCTCCCTCACAGATTCCCACTTTAAAAATCCTACATCCTCTTGATGAGCATGGCTGTGCTCTTTTTCTCTGCTATGTCAATGAGAACTTACAGCAGCAACTCTGACTCTTTTCAGAAAAGAAGCAAGTAGAGGTAACCAGCTCCATGTGGGGACCCTACTGGTTTCCAAGAAGGGGACTATTTTTAACCCATCATCTTTCATTTTAAAATAGTCATAATCATAAAGATAAGATATTTTTTAATACCTTGTTTGTTAACTCTGAGGAAGTATTCAAGCTCCAAAATGTCAGTGTAAACACTCTGCAATTTACAAATATTAGCATATCAACAGGATATGCTTTGAAATCAAGAACCGTAAGGTCACCCTGTAAGTCTCATCAGAAGCATTTTAATACAAAAGCTGTAATCACAGAATTACTGACTTTAAACTACTAAATTCCCTAAGGGAAGTTTTATAGTGCAAAGGAGTGTAATCATGTTTGATTTTCTTTATTGCTAACTCTGCATGAAGATCTGGAAAAAAAAAATCACTATTAATCTAAGCCAGATAACATAGGCCTTAAATGAAAATGTAAAACAATGTTTTAAAATGATGTTCATGCTGATTACAGCTTCTGGTTTACGGGGAAAAAAAAAAAAAAAAAACAACAAAAAAAAGTCTACTAAAATGTCCTTTTTTCCTACTGTGTTTCTGCATATACTATGCCGTGTTTATGTGCTAAAAATAAAACACCTTTTTAAGATTAGAACTTGGTTTATCTAAAGCAAAACCTGGTGATCTTTTAGGAGAGCAGATAAGCATGGGAATTTGGATTTGGTTCTGGTCTTCAAAGACTTACAAATTTTGACTTCTTGTAGCTTAGAAATCTCTGTTCCAGAAGAGTAAATATTGAATTATTCTGAAAAAAAATAAAAATAAATCAGGCTTCAGAGAGTTTTGTTGATACATATGCTGTTCTGATATGGGATTTCAGACTTATTTTTGATTTACAAAAGCAATTGGAAAAACACATGAGTAATTATTCCCGAAGAATTGTTGCTAAATTTGGAGAAGATGCAATGGCATTCAGTTTGTTTTGAATAGCATTAAAAAAAAAAAAAAAGAGAGAGAGAGAAATACTGAAGTTATGTGACTGTTCAGAATCCAGAACCATGTGAAGCAGTTTATATATTCTAGGCTTGATATTACTCATATTGAAATTACTGGAAAATTGCCATTGATTTCCTTGAGTCTTTGCTGGGCCTTGAGCACACATCTGGCCTTGATGCCCTCTGTTCCATTGGACACCATTAAGAAAATAACATTTGATTTAGCTGCAGAAATGCTGATGCTACCAGGAAGCTGGTAAGTGTAGTCCAAACAAATCTTTGTTTGGAACAAAAGCACTGTGGCAGTGAATATATTGTATTGCCTTTAGAACAGCACAATTCTTGTCAATTGATCTTTTTTTGGTGTGTTTTTTATAGCTGACTGTGAAGATAATATCTGTCAATATTCAAGTGCAGGAGTTATAGAGGAACATAAAGTTATCAGTAAATAAGTTGTGAATGAATAGCTCATTCATACTTTATTAATATATGTTAATTTTTCACATCTTACATTAACACAGTGTGCTGTTCGTCTTAACTGCCTAGCTATGTTGATGTTTAAACATAAATCAGGAGTTTACACAAACGAAGGGAAAATGGATTGAAAAGCTGTAACAATCCAAATAGGAGTCAAAAAGACATGTCAGTCTAGTAGGAATGACTGACATAATGAACATAATGACTGACATAATGAACAGAGACAACTCACTGCTCTGCAAGTTGTTAGAACTATTTCGGTTCATAGAGGGTCTTGTCATATGAAGTCATGAAAGATGTTTCAGAAGACTCATTAGGTTCTCAGTCCATAAGGAGGACACCTCTTGGATGCTGTTTGGAGTAATTTTTTATGACTTCATATTTTCTGCATGCAAAGCAATCCCAAACTGCTCCTGCTCATACCATGTCTATATTCTATGAATGTGTTTCTCGTGCACAAAATAATCACATCAAAGATTGGGGGTTTACTGGCAAATTAGTTATTCTTCCCTGTATTTGGAATGTCACTTTAAAGTCCTTTCACAAGAATTTAAGCAATTACATTAACAGGATGTAAGCCCTTGGCTCAGTTAGAAGGTAACTCTTAGCAGTTGAAATGTGTTAAACTATAAATGCAGTTCTCCTTTGCTAATGCAAAAGGAAATGGATTAACTTAAAGCACCATGCTGAAAGGCAGTGATTTCTATATGCTACTTCTATCGTCTGCTTGAATGAACATAACCTCAGTAACATGATATTACTTCTGTTTTTTGACTGGATGACTAAAGCTTTGAATGGGTGAGTAATAAACAAAAGAATAACAAAGAGCAAGTGATGCTTTCCAGACAACATTTTAGATGAATAGTTATGGATCAATGTTTTGAAAGCTTCCCTATTTTGCACACACTTTTACATGTAAATAGTGGCAATCCAGATAATTAAGTATGGGATATCAGCTGGTGATACAATCTGTCCATGTCTACTTATGGAAAAATTTCACTAGGTCTGAATTTATCAGCTCTCTGGATTTGTAGATGCTGCAAGCTCTGAGCTCACAGCCACACAGCTCAGGGTCTCACCCACTGCATTCAATTCTAATCAATCTTTCCCTGAAAGGTTACAGCAGGATTATATTGGGTTCAAAGACAGATGATGCAAGTAACACAGGTAGTTAAAATCGTAAGCAGAGAGACTGAAAGTTCCCATACTTTATATAGATTTTTTTTTTCCCCCCAAAAAATCAGTTATTCTGAAAGAATGGTGGTAGATACCACAGGAGAACATTAGAGCCTCTTTACTTATTTGTATGAAAATACACGTCATTTGACTCCTATCACTTTCATCTCTTCACCCATTGTGAAGAAACCAAAAATGCAACAAATGCAACTCCCATTTGGTTTTTATTCTCTGGGTTTATCCTACAGGAACTGCCCAAATTTCAACTTCGATACAATAACAATGTAGATATGCTTTTCACCTGTTTCTCTTTGGCACAAATTTCACAAGAAATCGTTCCTATTCGCCTCAAAAGCTGTGAATGGCAGTAACATTTTCAGAAGCGGGGGCTGGCGGGCTATTTCCCTCTGTAAATACCACCAGCAATTCTTTGCCGGGGGCCTACCGGAGCCGCCGGGCCGGGGAACATCCCGGGGGAATGTCCGGCCGGCAGGTGGCGGTAGGGGGCCGTGCCGAGCCGTGCCGGGCCGGAGCATCCCCGGAGCATCCCTGCAGCCGCCGCTCCCCAAAAGCCGGGGGCTGGTCCCAGGGGAAGGAGAAATGGAAGGGAAATTTCCTCTCTTTTCCTCATCCCCTTTATGAACTCGGGGAAGTTCGGCCAACCGGCCCCGCTGATACCCCCACCGCATCCCCCCCAACACACACTTTCCCAATCCTTAGCGGGGAGGGAAAACAAGATAATCTCGACCCAACGCAGCACCCCACAACCCCCCACCCTCCTCGGGTGCCGGGAGCCCCCAGGTGGCGGTGCTGGTGGTGCTTTGCTCCTCCGCGAGGCACTGATGCCCTCCCTAGCAGGCGGTGCCGCCGGGGCAGCGCAGGGCACGGATGCCGGCCACCCTGCGGGTGGCTTCGCGCTCCCCAGAGGGGGTCTGGGAGGAGAAAAAGCAGAGGGAGGATCCGCGAGGATCCAGGTAGATCCAGCTTTTACCGCTCACCAAAAGGCACCAGCAGCAGGACCTCCGCCTCCTCCCTCCCTCCCTCCTTCCCTCCCTCCTCCCCTAACTCCCTCCCTTCCCTGCCCCTCCGCGATGAGAGCCGGGCCAAGTCCCTGCGAGCCAGCAGCGAGTGCTGCCAGGGGCGCTCGGATAGCTGGCATGTCGCAGGGTGACCGCTAACCCTGCCTACCGAGGCTTCCCCCGGCCGGGCCGGGCCGGGCTGGGACCACGGCGGCGGCGGGCGGACGGACAGACGGACGGGCGGTCGGGCGGTCGGGCAGCTGCCCCGGCCCCGGGGTGCCTGCCGGCGCGCCCCGCGGGATGCTGGCGGCGGGGGATGCGGACTAACATGGGGGGCAGCCACTCCCACAGGGCGCCCGTGTTCGACGAGAACGAGGACGGTGAGTGCGGAGCTGTCCGAGGTACCCCGCCGAGCCCGGGTGCTGCCGGCCTTGGGTTATCCTAGGGGCCGAAGGCAGCATCCTCACCCTCAGCAGGGTGCCGGCAGCCTTCCTCCGGTGAGGCGTTTTGGGTAGATCCTCCAGCGGACTGTTTTCTCCCGGGTAAACTCCCTGGGGAAGAAGGAGGGAGAACCCACCTTTGTTTAGCCAGTCGCTCTCATTGCGTAGGTTTTTGCTTTTATCCGAGCTAATCTGGAGTCTAGCACGCCGTGCTTGTGTTTTAAACACATGGCAGGTAACTTCATAAACGCGTTTGTGAACTGGAATTGTTTTGGAGATGGATGCCTGCTCTTGTTTTAATTTGTAGTTGAGTCTTTGCCCACCTCCCCTTTCTAAATGGTGGTGTCAGTCACCGTACTTCTACAACCACCTTTACTTTCTGAAACTTTTTTTAGCTTGTGCAATTATTTTGAGATCTCCCCCTCTCCCACTCCCCGCTTAGATAATATGTCAGAAGAAAGTGTATCCTGCAAAGTTTTTGGAAAACAATGGGAAAGTTTGCATAAAACATGTTGTCTCTTCACTTCTATGTGTCTCCATGTCATTTTTATATAAAGATTATGTTTATCTGGGATTACGTGACCGTTTCAATTTCAATCATTTTGGCTTTTAAAGCAAAGAAAACACAGAACTTTGAAGAATCAGCTATTTGCATATTATCGTTAGAAATGTTTTTAACATTACTTATGACATATGTGTTGTTGCAGATCTGGACAATTAAGACTTATTTCTGAATATATTCCTTTCAGCATAGTTCCTATTAAATTTTACTGAGAGGTGGTTGTGCCTCAGCAGACTATCACATTGTTTTGCCTTTCTGAGGTTGGTGACAACTCAGAAATATTTATGCTCTTCCCTGTAAATTCAGGACATATGGAAATAATTGTATAGTTTTGCTACTGTGGAGGAAAGATATTAAATGCTTTTAAAGTGTTTAAAAAGGTGAATGCATATTTACTTGTATTTAAAACACAGTTATCATTCCCTAATGCTTGACAAACCTTGAAGAGGTATTTGGTGAGGTTTGGTTTACAAGACTTCATCATTTGTGTAGAGAATGGGACAGATTGTTCAGTAGTGTTGTACTGTGACGCCATAGCTGTTATTTTCCTGTACTGACATAAAATTTCAGTCATTTACTATAGGTCATGCTATGTAAACAAGTGAGAGAGAAAGAAACCATCCCCTGTTATAAAGTTCTAGTGTTGTAAAATTCTAGTGTTGATCATTTACAATTAGTCGTGTAAATCTTGATGCAGCACCCAAGACTGAAAGCAGTGTTAATCTTGTCTAGATACCCTAAGGTAAAAAAAACAGCCATGCCTCCTACCTCCTTTGCCTTTGTATTTTGACTGAGCTGTCTTGAGTTAACAGGTTCTGTGAATTATTACCTCTTTTTTTTTTTTTTTTTTTTCAATGAGACAAGATCTGGTCAGTTTTTGAACAGAATGAACAAAGTTCAATAATGAATTACTACAGAGAAGACTTCCTGCCACTTTGTTCTTTTATCTTCAGGAAAACATTACTGTAGTGCAGCCATTACTAAGACCTAATAAAAACAAGAACATAAAGTATTTATGGATTTCTATTAGGTCATTATTTATTCTTTGCTTGTTCACCACCACCCCCCATTATGAATATTCCTAACATTGTCTCTTTTTGCTTGTAAGATATCATCCTTAGCACAACCATCTAGTACAGAAGAGACAATTGCTTTGGAAAAAACAGCCTATTTTCTATACTACATATGAATTATTATTCAGGATGGATTTTTTCCAAGTGCCTAAATGATATAGGAAAATATCCCCTCTTTTAAAATCCATCTTGCAAGTTTTAGTCCAAAACCAAACAGCATTTCATATTCCCCCTAGCAACTACAAGAGTCATTGTATTTCATGGCATTGGACTCAGTATGAAAATTTCAAAAAACACTGTAGCAAGAGAAACTAGATTTGTTTCTTGAGACAGTATAATTTTGCTCAAGTGACAATACTTACCAATTCAAATAAAACTAGAATAAATGAGTTGTGTGTGAATATGTAGGTATAATAAAAAACAAGCTATTTAAAGTATTGTGTACAATGTCACAGCTGCCTCAATGAGAAAAATGAGCAGAAAAAAATATTGTCATTTTCTGTTCATACATAAAACATGTATCCGTCATATGCCAGTGACAGATGTGGAATAAAACATGAAATTTGGAAGAGGCTTAAAACAATTTATTGTCACTTTGTAAATCATAGAAAAAGTTGCATATTCAGTGTACCATTTAACAAAAAAGTATATGGAAATAGTACTCAAAGAGCAGCCTGACAAGCCTGTTCCAGGGTTACCACTCATGCCTTCTGTCTAATCAGGATAGGTGTTGATCCATTGAGTAGAGCTGAAAAATATAAATTGTGTGTAGATTTCCCACTGTGCTTATGATAGACAAAAATAATCCACCCAGAAAGCTGGAAGGCATGCTGGAAGCCATGTTGTTCCCAGTTATCTGTTATACTGTAACCTATCATTATTGTACATTGATCTTTTCAAAGGCCACAAAATACAGCATTTTTAAACTAGCTATATTTGTTCTCTATGTCCTATTTTTGTTAGAAGAATCTTGTAGAACCTCACTCTTCAAATGGGTAGAAACATCTGCTTTCTCGATTAAAAGTATTCTTGACCTATATAAGATTTATGTTTATTTCATCTTTATTTTTGTTAGCTTAAACAGTTCTTCACCCTCCATGATGACTACTCTGTGTTGACAGACAATAGTAAAAGTCTCCTTTTATTCTTTGTTTTGTAAGAAAACCTCTCCTAGTTTTCTCTTGTTTCTCCCTCTTTTTCATATCGTGTCCTGCATCTCCATGTACTTGAACTCATCTCAATTACACACAGATAAGCTAAATTATACACAGAATTATGGGCAAGTTTTCACCGGAACCTTGTACTGGAAACAGTATCTCCTGATCTCTACTGGAACTTACTTTCCCAGTATGGCCTAAAACAACATATGCCCTTTGCATGGACATGTCATATGGATAGTTCATGGTCATTGTGAACAATTGGCTGATTAGTACCACGTTCAGTAATTTCCACTGATGAGCTCCAATCTACAGCAGGAATTTTTGGTGTTCCTATGTATATTACCTTGCATTTTGCACTGACGTGGACTAAATTTAGTCAATTTCTCGTATTCAGATTCTCACTGAATCTAACCTCAAATCTTTCCTTGTGATGCTCTGACTGTCTGTTATTTTAATAATGTTTTGTATTATCAAAACTCTCACTAACTCAATAGCAGTTTTTAAGTCCACTGAATATTTTGTTGACATATTAAATTGTATCATTTCCAGACCCCATCATCTTTGCTGTTATCATAGAATCATAGAATATCCTGAGTTGGAATGGACCCTTAAGGATCATCAAGTCCAACTCTTGACACCGCACAGGTCTACCCAAAAGTTCAGACCATGTGACTAAGTGCACAGTCCAATCTCTTCTTAAATTCAGTCAGGCTCGGTGCAGTGACCACTTCCCTGGGGAGCCTGTTCCAGTGAGCCTGTTCCAGGGAGCCTGTTAACCCTCTTCAGCCTGATAATTCTCTTTTCAAAATAATATTGTGTTTGGTATCTGCTGTCTTGTATTTTGTCAGATAATCCTCATCTTCTTCAGCCTTGCTTATGCTTTCACTCTACTAAAATTCAGAAAAATGAAATCTAAGACACGTGTACCATATACAATATGAGTTTCTCATCAAATAAAAGTATTTTATTAGTCTCATGCATCAACTTTTTGTAGACTCATGCTGATTTTATCTCATTTTTTTTTTCTTCTTAGCCTAGGTTAAAGCACAACAAGAGCTAGGAAAATCCAGTAAACAGAATACTATATTTGCCTAAAATTTACACCCTTGCTAAGAAAGGTCAATGGAAAAAATATGCTTCATTTCTTGATTTTCATTACTGTATAGTTTGGATAGACCATTATGTTTATGTTTGGTGTAGCAGCACCACTACCTCTTTTCAAAGCTAAACGCTTTAATGGGTTGGAATTGCAAGATTTTTTTTTCCCCAGACATTTTAAATTGTCTTCAAGCTAGATACTACACAGTTGTGTACTCAGCTCAGTATGCAGAAAAAAGGAAAACAGTTTCATTTTGATTAATGTTGCTGAAGCAAGAGAACTTTGACTCTCTTTATCTTGAATATTTCCTCATAAAGAAAACAGAACAGCTATCTTCTCCGGAATATGTGTTTCCAGAGGGAAGGAAAAGGAATATATCTTTCCTCAGATTCAGCTCCTGGGAAATAACAGTAAGTTCATAAGAATAGCAATAGAAGGTTGTGAGGAGTATTCACCATTGGTAAATGTTACTTGCAAATTTTCAGTAAATATCATAAGTAACAAAAATGTTAGCAATAACCCGGTGAGTCTAAGGAATATCTTTCATGTTAGATCTGCTTGACTGTGCTCTATTAAAACTTTAATGATATTTAACAGTTGAAAGTGAAATAGTAAAAAAGAGTCATTTACTACTAACAAGTAGTAATAACACTTATTTGCCTATGTGATGGTGGAAGATATACAGAGAAGGATAAGAAACAGAAGTGTCAGAATCTAGAAAGTGAACTGATATGGCAGATGCATTTGTGTTTGACTATTTGGGGCTTAACAAGTCAGTTTTGCTAAAGTGGCTTTTATAAACAAGTGGGCTGAACTTTTTAAAAGCTTGCTTTTATTTCAGAAAAAGTCACTTTACATTTAAAGCAAACATGTATTTCCAAAGAACCTTTCACTAAGCATCCCGAAGCTATAAAGCTTGAACATTCCATTGCAGAGGTCAGTGTGTCATGCTATGCCTCAGTACTATAATCTCATATGAGGGAAATGAGGCATAGCACCATGCCTTGACTTATTTCTACATGGCCAGTCCATGATTCCCTGTGGTGCTTATGTATGTACTTCAATCAAATGCTGAAGTCCCACTGCCTCCCCTTAGTCATAGGGTTTCATTCTGCTGTAGTGTCATACTTATAGAGCTCAATAGGAATCTTATGTTAGGAACTTTAAATTCTAAATTGTAATTTCAAATTGATTTCAGCCTCTCCTGCTTAGAAAAGCCTTTAGCTTAAATGAAGAATTTTAAGTTGTTGCTGAGTTGCAGAAAAAGTCATTATTAAATGACCAGCTGTTCAAAAGACCATCTTTTACTAGCAGTGTAAAAAAATAGATACATATCCTAACGAAAAGGCTCGCAAATACAGATTCAGGTAGCTAAATTCAGAGCATAATGGCTGAGTTTATATAAAGTACTGTGGAAGCTGAAGATCTATAAAAGTGACACAGGGAAAAAATGACACACAAGGGTTTCACTTGGAACCAATTTAAAGCCATGGTTAAATGTCAAAATGAGTTAGATTCAAAATAGAGTATGCAGTGTCCAGTTACTGTCAGTGATATGACAGAGCTCTTCAGCCTGCCACCATAAAGCTGTAATAGATAATGTATGATACATCTACCTAATAACTGTAAAGAGCTCAAATCACAATATGAACAACATAGTTTTTTTTTTTTTTCTATTTAATAAGATATAGCCCTACATTACAGTTATGTGTGAAATAAGTCAAAAAAAAGGGTTTAAAATCTAAATAAGGCTTGATATATGGGGTCTGTCCATGCAATTGCTACAGCAGGTTATGTAGCATTTTAATTTGTCCTTTTGAAAGCTGAATATTCCAATTCCCTTTTAGAACTGAATTGGGTAGGAATACATTGTCATTTAAAAATCTTCCATGTCAAAAAATAAAAAAAAAAAAAAAAATTAAAGATTAACCACAGATTTTGAAGTCATTGTTTTATGAAAGCGTTTAATAACCAAAATCCAAACCATTTTATTTTTACATTTTGTTTTATGACCATGTTGGATTATGCAATTTTATTTTTTATTTATCAAACTTTAAACTTCAATTCATATAGTACAATATAATTCAGAAAGCCTGATGCTTGTTAGGGCCTCTGTCTTAGATAAAGGTGTTGTGCCAGTCTCTGCTGCTGCTTTTGTAGACTTCCAGAATTTACACAGGTTGTTGGTGTGGCACCTACCTCTGAGAGTGTTACAGAATTTCTTTGTGGCTTGTTATGTAAGAAGTGTGAGTATATAGGACAGTATTTAGGTAGCATTTATTGATGTATGTGTTATATAGTGTGCCTGGAACTCAGGATATACTTTTGGGGTAACTGAATATAAATAGTTCAAGGCTAACCAAGCCTCAAGATAAGCTTAGAGAATCCAAATCAAGATCAGGACAAAACTCTGAATGTTAAAGGAACTGTGATAAAACAAGATTGCTATCTAAATCAGCACCACTTCTTTTGCAATCACTCCTTTACAAATTCATAAATTATGTCTCCCATATCTGCCCATGGATGACAGTTACAAGTCCTGCTCCTGCAGCTGTGCTGCTGTGGTGTTCTGTGCCAAAAGAACAGGCTTTCAGAGAGCTGGGTTCTACAGGACTAGAGAAGCTGAAAGGTGAAAGAAGCAGCAGACTGGAAAAATAAATGTTCCCAGACTGGCTTTTAGTTTGCAGGGGACTGAGGGTTGTGGGGGAGAGAACCAACAGTGTAACAGGTTTAGGCACTTGTAATGTCAATTTTATAAGCTTAAAGAATAGCATGAGCTGGAACTAGAAGTTTTAAATTAACCTGAAATTAATACGTAATCAACATCCGAGTATCTCTTTGCTGACTTCTGTGCAAAACTTCAGAAGAAAGCTGTCTTAGGAAAACTTTCTTATGAAGTGAGATTGCCTGTAGAAAAGTATCTGAAAAAGCTTGATTTTCTCACAGACATATGGTGTTTGAATATATGGAGATATAACTCTAGAGTATGGCTCTACTCCACAATTTTGTACTCACTCCTAGATGCATTCAAAAGACCAATCTTCTGCCAGGGTAATTGTCAGGCTGGTTGCATTCATTCTTCTGACACCTTTCCATAGGGCAAGCTGAAAAAGGTGTACCTCCTCACAGCAGGCTCTGCTGTGACATCCAGTGGGTCATTGGTTGCATTTGGCACAAAAGCAAAAGACTTCCCTGATGTGGGTGTGTGGACATGGCTTACAAAGCCAGCAATAACATGAGAATGCAGTTTCTTGTGAATCTTGAGTACCATATATGGTGGTTTTACTCTGCCGTACAGCTAAACTCCAGCACAAATGTTCTCTCGCTCTCCCTCCTCAAAAGAAGACCAAGAAAATCTTTGGAGAAAAAATGAGGAATTATGATCTTACTCACGAATACTCAAAGAAAATAGGCCTGAATTCCATCCGGATTATCAGGATTATACAGACTGTTCTGAATGTGAGTGTGAGAATGAAGAAGGGAGGGATTTTACTGGCCGAACACAAGACACTTACTTTCATCTAGAGTCTTCCTGAAACAACAAGGCTGGGAAAGCATAAACAGAAACCTTCCTGATGCTAACTAAATCTAGTGGGCAGTGGAATCGGTGACCAAGTACTGCAAGGCAGAAAAGAGGAAAAGATTGCCAGGTTCATTTTCGTGGTTCCACAGTATTTTGAAGTAGCTGGAGTGAGCTAATGTTGAGGTGGCAGGGAAGGTGTAGAGGAGAAAAAGATGTTCAATCCACGCAAAACAAAAATTTCTGAGGGTGTATGCAAGAGAAAAGAATGAGAACTTCAAGATCAGATTAGTGGAGCTCAACAGTATTTTACCATGGTGAAAAGGGAGAAATGACAAAGCTCAGCAGAATTACCCAGTGAATTCAGCAGAAAAAGCAGGGATTTCTGGAGGGGATAGACCAGCAGTGTAAGTAGTAAGCAGTGTGCACTGGCCAGTTCAGCTGACCTGATGTCTCTTGAGCAAAATTCTGCTTAATTTCATGAACTAGTTAAGTCAATTACCTTAAGCTACATTACCTAATGCCTAATGTAAGCCTATGTTTAGCTGTTGATGAATTTGCTGATGTATTTCTGAACACTATATACATATGTATACATAAGCTTCCCTAAAACAGGAAAAGGCAAAAGGTCATTATTATATAAAGATCAAAATCTTGTGCTGGCAATAAACACTTTTCCTAACTAAATCTTATCCTAAATTTCCTTTGACTCAATCACATTTTTACAAGTAGAGCAAATAAGGGGTGTTTTCAGAAACAGAATAGGCTAACGTCTGTGTATTTTCCTTTTTTGTTAAAGAAGAACAAAGCTGTCTTGCTGTCTGGGGTTCAATCTCTCATACAGTAACTATTCTGAAGAATTATACTGGCTTTATTTGTCTGCATTTGATGCCAATATTTCTCATAATTACTTTATGAGTAATACTTGTTCATATCACACAATATCTTCAGATGAGTGCCTATGAGGCTCAAGACGCCTATACCATCTCAGTATGCAAGGAGGCTGAGTATTTATAATATAGCTATCAGGACCTAGAGCTGATTCTCTTAATACTGTGTCTCATGGAACATATGATTTCGTTTTAAATTATGAGAATTTAACATTATACTGTATACATTACACCTTATGTGTATACAGTATAACATTATACTGTACATTTCAAGTTCTTAATCTTTATTTTAATATTTTGGAGGATGTAATAGATGGGCTTTTATTGTACTTCCTGTGTACAGAGAGATTTTGGATAGATACTAACACTTTACTCTTATAAAACACAAACAAATTTTCAGAGAAAAGAGGAAAGAAGAAAGGTACCTGTTGCTTCACAGATGAGTACTACCAGTCTTTCCTTTTCACATTCTTTGCTTAACAGAATCTTACAAAAATAAAGAAAGTGCAACACGTTACTTGTTTTCAGGAAAGTCTTAGTGAGTCAACATTATTCTGAAGTGTTCAGCAACAAGGGGCTCTAAGAATATGGTTGTACTTTCATGTCACGGAAATGAGGACTTTCCTCCTTTTATTCCCACACCCATTTTCTACCCCAAGAGCCAGAATTGTTTGCACTGTAATTATCTGATCAGCTGATCAGTCTGACCTTATCTTTATCTTCTATATTTCCACATTGACTCTTCTCAAAGCATGTGTTTTCTTAAGGAAGTCAAGCAGTCTAAATGAACAAGGTAGGATTTGTAAGGCAATTTAACCATTTTGATTTTAACTGTTGGAAATTAGAACTCTGTAAAAAGCATCCATTGAATCACAGAATCATGGAATATCCCAAGTTGGAAGGGACCCACACCCGCACCACACAGGTGTACCCAAAAATTCATAAAAGTCTGACACCTCTACTTAAATTACCTGGATCTAGAGACTGTCAGCTTTCAGTATTTTCCAATCTGGCCTTCTCTGTCCATCAGGAGATTTAGCAGTATGCACGCATGAATGCTTACTGGATATTGCAGTTTATTGTACTTGTATGCAGTCCATCAAGGTTCTTTTTTCATTTTTGTGTATGTTTAATTTCTTCTCAGACTCATGGAAGATTCTTTCTATCTATAATCAATGTTTCTTCTACATCCCTTTTCTGTGATCTCTGTCACAAGTCTTGACACAAGACTATTAAATTCTGTAAATCTTTTATTCTTAAAAATGTTTTACCCTATTTTCTGACATGCTTATTAAATGCAATATAATCACATAAGTTACTTTCATTTATTCTATAATCAACACAAAGACATTTTCCTTTTAAATTAAAGGAACCCCTCTTAGAATATAATTACACAACATTACTGGAGTTGGTGACAGCCTATTATTCAGGTTTCTAAGGCTTTAATAGTAACTAATCATGGTTGATGAAACTGTAATTTATTTCCCAAATTTTATATCCTTGAAAGTGTTTTCTTCATAGTATCATATCATAGAAGTCTGTATTTTATATTTCATTAATCCTTTTCTACAGTTTTTGAAAATATTTGTTTTGTATATATTCTATCAAGTCAACCCTACATTTTTGTTATCTGACTCAAATTTAAATATAAATTAATAATGCACTTTTTAGCCTCCTACTTCTATTTGGCAATATTTTCTCATTTTCTGTCTCTGTCTCTGTCTCTCTCTTTTTTTTTTTTTTTTTTTAATTTCAGTTCTTTGAAGTTTGAAAACTTTTGGATAACTGCTAAAGCTGATATATTTTTCTGTCCTGTCATTTTTAGCTTGGTTTTATACCAAGGAAAATAGAGTGCTAGCTGTGTCAATGTATTACTAACATTATTCTGAATGACTGCTGTATTAAGTAAGAGAAATACATCTATGAGGAAATATACACCAATGGATCACACAAAAATATTTTTATTTTTTATTTTTGTTCCTTACAATTGAAATAATAGTAGGGGAACACCTGCCATTCCTTATTTAAGATCTAAAAATGCAAACTGAGTTAATCCCCCCAGTAATTATTATTTCCTTATGATATTGTTCTGCCTCTCTTGCTGAGCGATAAAAACTATTCTTAGTTTTCATTCACTGTTTCCTGTGATTAGCTATTGCCCTGATAAAACAGAGATGTAATGTAATTGTGAAATTGCCATTAGCCTCCTGAGTGTCCTCCATGTCTCTGAAACCAACCTCTGCTTTTCCCTGGATTGCTTTCTCATTATGTTATGACTATGTGTTTATGTCTTTTGGGGTTAGGTTTAGATAAATCTGTTCAATCTGTAAAGCCTGAAAACTCTTTTGGAACAATACTGCACCTTAAGCACTGTGATTTGCTACAAAAGACTTGAAGTCAAAGAACAAACTAATCAAAAGATTCTTTCTAAGAAGTAGGAAAAAGTTATTATTTTATGCTCAGCTACACATTTGTTTTGCCTATGATAGATTTGGATATAATGCGAGGAAAAGTCACCACTGTGCTGTAAGATTTTGCTAGCAAACAGAGAATAGGGAACTTTCTTCTGATGATCCAAACTTTCATTAGGGAAGCCCCTGTTGTAGAGTTAGGGAGTTTTGTACTGATGAACCAGAGAAGAGAGCAGCTCGAAAATAGTTGAAGGTGCCTGTAGACATTGGCTGTGGGAGACAGGACATGCAAGTGGAGCTGGTCTGGTGGTCACGCAAATTCTTGTTGTCACTAGGATTGCATCTTCCCTCTGAATGGCTTTTCACAAGGCTTTTCTGGGAGTTTATGTCTTCTGCTTAGAAAAGTTTAACTAATATATGACAGTGAAGAAATACCATGTTTTCAGTGGTTTTGAGCACTTATATTGAGTACTGCCCTGACTTCAGACCTTTGGTTCTCCTAAGCCAGGAGTCATCAGTCTATTTTACAGGTATTGAAGGGAGAACAGTCACAGGTTTTAAGTCACAGAATCACAGAACTGTAGGGGTTGGAAGTGACCTCGAAAGATCATCAGGTCCAACCCCCCCCGCCAAAGCAGGTTCCTCAGAGCAGGCTGCTCAGGTCCAGACAGGCCTTGAATATCTCCAGAGAAGGAGACTCCACAACCTCCCAATGCTCTGTCACCCTCACTGTGAAGAAGTTCTTTCACATGTCAGTGCGGAACTTCCTGTGCTCTAACTTACAGCCATTGCCTCTTGTCTTATCCCCACAAACCACTGAGAAGAGGTTGGCTACATCCTTCTGTCCCCCACCCCTCAGATATTTATATACATTGAGGAGATTCCCCTCATCAAATAGGGGATCAAAAAAAAAAAATCAAAATACTTGAATAGAAAGCCACACTTCCAGTATAGACATTGTCTCTTAGAAAGAAAGGATACTGTTTGTGGCATTCAGTTTTCTCACTGTTTCCACTGAGATGTGGAGAATTTTGAATGTTTCCCTGGGCATAAAAATGCTAATGAACAGCTACAGGATGTGCTCTCAGCCTCCTAGCCTCTCTCTGCTGGGTAGATCATACATATCTTTTGATCCACAGACATATGTGGATCAACAGCATCCTAATGTTTCAAGTGACAGGATATCCTGGATGTTGCAAAGAACATCCTGTTGTGCTACATTCTAATTTAGAAAAGAAAAATACAGCCCAGCAGACCACCTGGGAAAGATTTGCTCTCTATAGGTACCTTAAAGGAGGCTGTAGCGAGGTGGGGATTGATCTATTCTCCCATGTGCCTGGCAACAGGACGAGGGGGAATGGGCTAAAGTTGCACCAGGGGAGGTTTAGGTTGGATATTAGGAAAAACTTCTTTACTGAAAGGGTTGTTAGGCATTGGAACGGGCAATGGGCTGCCTAGGGAAGTGGTTGAGTCACCATCCCTGGAGGTCTTTAAAAGACATTTAGATGTAGAGCTTAGGGATATGGTTTATGGAGGACTGGTTAGTGTTAGGTCATAGGTTGGACTAGGTGATCTTGGAGGTCTCTTCCAACCTAGACGATTCTGTGATTGCTGATTACTATCATACATGATGTATTTCTTACAGTCTCTAATGATTTTAAGCTGATTTCCTGACCTTTTTCCATCTGTGGTTGTTGATTAAAATAGCCAAAAGAAAGAAAGAAAGAAACAAACAAAAAAGGATAGACCTGGTGGTGAGAAATAAACTTTTTTTTTTGTTTGCTATTCTGAAAGTTTTTCTTTTTGAAATGTGAAGAAAGCGAGAATGTTCAATATTCTTTTTATAAACAGCCCAACGAAACTCTGATCTACCAATTTACCATATTATCCCAGTTAAGAAAATATAGATACAGATACATGTATATTTATAGATCTTTCTCTTTCCATAGATTTTTTTTTTTTTTTTATATGTACATTTCACTCGTCAAAACAAACCCAGTGTACATGGCAGGGAACACTAGAAATGAGTTACCAATATTCATTATTTTCATCTATAATTAAACTTATTTGAGATTCTATTTCTGTGTTTATACAGAATTAGTATGAGCACACAATAGCACCAAATGTTTCAGGCATTAAGATTAACAAACCTTCTGCTGCATTGAACAATTTTATCTTCTGCAGTTTGTTATTTGTTTGTGCTTTGCAGTTGTTAAAATTAGAAGTTATGTTCTTTCCATTAATATCGGTTAGCTACACACCCTCTAGATTAAATTAATCTTTTTATTCATTCCTTTTGTGTGGTGATATAAGGTAAGTCTTTACAAGTTAAGTTGTGACTTAAAGAAGCAAATGAGTTTCTACTGTTACTGTGTACCCCCAGACATAAATCTGGGAACCATGTCTGGTCTGAAGTCCTTCTCCCCTCAGTCACCCCTGTGCCAGCTGACATGGAGCCTATGAGCAGAGATGGGGTGAATTTGTTCTGTTTTGTTTTGTTTTGTCAGTTTTGTCTTGTTTGTTTTGTGAGATTTTATGCTTACATTAAATCTTTCATGTACCAGTGGATAAATCAGACAAAGACAAAGACAATTTTCTTACTCATATTTACTGTTTTCAACAGTGCTTGGGTATATCAGCTTTGGTATAATTGCTTGTGGTGTGTAAATAAGCATATTTTTATTAGGCTGAAACTATCTTAGCTTCTCCGCTGGAAGGATTCCCCAGAGGTAGGTAGAGAAATGATGAGAGAATAAATAATGAGCTTGAAATAAAAAACTGTTACATTTAGGTGGCCACTGTATGGCAAGTAAACCATCTTTTTTAGTCTCAGTACCAAAACCACCAATTCTATCATTAAATATTTACCTGTAAACCTTGAGATGAAGGAAGTTGAGTTGCACTGAAATTCTGCAGTTTCTTTATGAATTAAACATAGCTGTTACCATCATGACTTTTTTTTTCCCTTTCTATGCACCCTGAAGGAAAAAGTTACAAAAAATGAAATATCAAAATAGAAAAGAAAAAAAAAGTGTTTTAATGCTAACTAATAATTCAGGTTGTTGCTTCAACTGAAGTTGGGAAAAATTGATCACATTGGAACACTGATTCAAAGTCAACAAGTTTTATCTTGAACATGTAGATAAAACAAACAAACAAACAAACAAACACAAAACAAAACAAACAAACAAAAAAATGCTTTGGGAGTCCCACAGGAGATTATATTCCAAAACAGCAAGCAAAGTGAAGTGATTCTTATGAAATTAAATTATTCATAAAATGAAATAGTAAGAATACTAGCAATAATATAATAAACAATAGTAATAGTAGTAGTAGTAGTAGTAGTAGTAATAATAATAATAGTAATAATATGTCTTTTCAACTCCAGATCATTTCAAAAACCAAAACTGTAAAGATAGAATCAGGTCAGTTTCCCTGGAACCTCGGAGGTTTGGCCTTGGATTTTAAAATGGATTTTATTTTTGTTTAGAAGTACAGTTTAGTTTTAAATATTTATGAGACCTATACTACAAGTAATATACAGCTCAAGTGTTAATTTATATAGTGAAAAACATTTCATTGCACAACATAGTGGATTATGATGGGCTAATGGGTGGGGTTAATGGAGGAGATTGCCCCCTTAAAAGTCAATGAAAATTTGGTTGGTATAAGAGATGTCTGTGGTATTCTAAGGTTCTTCTTTGTGCCCATGCACAAAGTACTCTAAATTTTCTTTAATTCTTCCATATGGGAGCACCAACACTTAATTGTACTCATTATATGTGCTGTTAATTTAAATAAAGACTGACCTTTTCCATAACGAGAGATGATTTTTCCTGTTTCCAGTCCCCGTTCTATCCTCAGTTACTGTTGTGCAGCCTTGCTACCTGCAGTTAGATGTCATTACTGTAAAACCATTGCCCAGACTAGAAATGGCACTGCACAGCAGGAGCAGCCAGGGGTGGTGGCCTCAATGCAGGTGCGGCCTGCTGTCCCCAAGCCAGAGGAGCAGGGTAGGTCAGTGATGGAAAGGACAGGGTCAGCCAAAAGTCTGAACAGTAGGTGAGGTGAATGGCCAGGCATGGACATGACTGCAGCCCAGCTCAGGTGACGCACAGCTCATTAAAGGCAGGGAAGGTCTCAGGGCAGGTCCCAGCCCAGAGCTCCTCGCAGCTCTTTTTCACACAGTGGCCTGATCCAGGCCTCAGCTGCAGTGGGGCTTCTGAGCCCATGGTCAGTGTGGTGATGGGGAGTGGGGGAGCAGGGGAAGAAGTTCATGGCCAGTAGGTTTAATTGGTGCCTTCACAACTCTGAGACATATAGATTATTCTTCATGTTAAAACTTGTAACTTCTTTGATGAGGAAGAACCATGAGACAGAAATGCCTGGACATCCACAGAAGTGAATCTCAGTGTTCTGGAAGTTTTTGCTATTTTGATATTAGTTTCAAATCCAAAAAGGTAAACCAGACCTAGACAGCCATATTTACTTCTGGCAGGTTTTTCTACTTGTTTTGAAAGTTTTTTTTCCCTGAGGGAACATCTCTGGTATCAAATTGAGGAACAGTAATCTTACAGTGACAAGTGTAAAACAAGTCCATTGCTCCATATTTCAGGCACACTCCTGCTACATGTTAGAACTGTCAAAATTCTTTTGAAATCCATGGGGTTTACTTAAGTTTAAAAACACTAAATGGGGAGTAATGTCAATTGAAATGTGCATCTTTCTAATTTTTGTGTCCTTATTTGCCCCCAGGGTTTAATTTCTAATCATGATTAAAAATAAACAAACAAATAACCAAAGGAATTAATTCTCCCATATTCAAATTTAGAGACAGAAAGGGACCTGAATTTAAAAGAAAAAGAGGGCAATAACTCATAATTTGTCTAGATGTTTGGATTAAGTCTTATTCACATGGTTTCCTAGCCTTCTACAAACATAGTACTAAGACTCATTTTCTGAAAACCTATCTGCAAGAAAAGTGTTCTTGGAGCCAACACACAAAGAATCCTAATGCAACAAGGTTTCTTAGCCTCCCCTGCCCCATTTGGCATTATAGAGGCCTCCATCTGGATAAGACTGACTGGTGCCTTGCTGATGATTTTGTCAATAACTTCATTTAAAGAATTGTTCTTCACCGAAAGTGACTCTGGTGAATTTTATTGTAGGAGAAATTTGGCCCACTGAAATTTGACATTTTATTCCCATAGCAACTTCCCTCAGCCTTCCAGTTCAGTTATTAATGAGGTTATCCTCATAGTAACTGAGGGAGGTGAATATTCCTACTTTCTAGTTGAAAAAAAAAAAAGTTTCATAGTCTACTGTGTATTTACTGATCTCACGGGGAAGTCTATTATAGCTAAAGTGGAATTTAGACTTTCTGTATTTTAGCAATACATTTTCTTAAAGATTACCTTTTCTATTGCACATACCTGTCAACCTATTTCTCCTAGCAATAGATTTCAGAGATTCTTTTTGTCAGCTCATTCATAAGTAAGCAATACCATCAGTCAAAAACCCTCTTTTCTCAACAAAAGGGAGATATATTTCATTACTTATGAAAAATCTTAAAGGCATTTTATACCTGAGCAAGTCCTGAAACTTTTCTCCTTAGTTGCAATGTCACGTTTACACATTGGAAGAGCTTAAGAACAACATGAGTCTCAGAAAGGCTTCCTTCCTATTCACCGGCAGCGATAAGGTCTATTACGTCAGTTCTGTTGTTCCTTGATGATATTTGATGTTTCTACTATTGCTACTAAGTTAATAGCTTTTTTGAATTAAAGCTCAGTCCTGTAGCAAAACAGAACTGTTTTCATAATAACTTAATTAAAATGTTCATTGATCTTAAAAAAAAATAAATTTACTGACTTGTGAATTTATAATAGTAAAATTGTATAAATTATTACTTTATAATAGAATACCTGGATGAGTGATTAAGATGATAATAGAAGTTCTAATTACTTTCCACTAAACGGATGAGTCTATGCAAAAGAAACCTTTCTACACTATAAAAGGGTTACCTGAATGTTATGTGCTAACAGAATGTAGATACAACAAAAGCAGTTGCAAGATCTTATGCTGAGGTAAAGTAACCTATGGTTATCCTGAAGATTTGACACTGCCTAACTAAATCCTAGTTATTTTGAATCGGCAATGAGGTCATGACTTGGAATTAAGTTGCAATCGAAGGCCATTATTACCCAATGCACCAAGCCCAATAACCTAATAATTTCAATTCTTCATGTCATATAACTCCAGTGCCAGCTTACCTGGAGAAACAATCATGTGCTTTCATGTGGCCAGTCACAATGAATCTTGTGCACAGTAAGTGAACATCCCTACACCACTAATACAGTACTAATACATAACTGTTCCCAGCTACATCCAAAACTTTTCTGGGCTTTAGGCAGGTGTGGTTACACAGGCTCTGGCCACTGATAAATACCAACAATAGCTATATGGCAAAGGTGAGAATTTTTACATATCGGTCCATCCTAAGGAACATCTGACTTCTGATGTTATTTTTCATAACATTAAATTATACGCCAACACATAAAATCTATGATCAGTCATTACAGGCCTTTCACAACAATCTGTGGTTATTTGCTGCTTGTTGAAAAAGAGTAGTTGATTTGGTAATGCAAATTCCTTTCACTTTTATGTTAAACCTAACTTTTATGTTAAACCTAAAAGTGAAAGTCCCTGTATTTGAAGTCCAATTATATTTTCAGCTTAATGTATGGGTGGTTGACCAGTCATTGTGTTAGAAGACCAATGAGCTGCTGAGAAAGGTTGCTTCAAAATAAAGCTGCAAAAAGTTTACACTAATTTGACTGACAGGATCAAGACCATCTAGGTAGAAGGACCATCATCAGACTCTTGCTCTCAGTCTAAGATACCAAATTACTATTTTCAGACTGATCTAATCAACAATCCTCTACCCCCACGGGTATGGAAGTAGCATTAGAAGAATGTCTTGTCTGTGGTTCCCCTGCAAGGGCTTGACTCTGAAGAGATTCCTCTTAGTTACAGTCTCAGTCTCTTCCCCACTCCAGGTCTCCATTATCCTATAGTTCTACTTTTTTTTTTTTTTTTTCAGAACTTGTAGATGCCTTTTCATTTAAATGACATCCTGTATCAGGAAATATTATAAATTGAGTTGCTTTTTCACATTACTGTTTTCCATTCATGCGTGCCACTATTGTATTTTGTCTCTTTTTTCTTTTGGAGCTGTTTCAGCCACAGCTATTTTAAATCTTAGGTAGCCGTCAAGGGAGCTTCATCTTGGTTGTTGCCTGTACCATTACTCATCACTGGAATTTCTGAAGACATTGCCTGATCCCTCCAAAAAAGACAAGTAAAACATATCACACTCTGTGCTAATTTTTGCAGCTCACATCATCAATGGTGACGTTAAACGGGTAGTCATTCTTTCCTATTTTATACTGCACTCCACATGAGGACATGCCATCAGCTTGGGTTTGATCCCTACAAGATGGGAATGCTGAGTTTTTGCAAATACAACAACAAATTTGGTGTTCCTTCTGTTTTCTGCCTAGCTGTCAGGTTTATTCAGCTTTTGTTGTAGTTGTTGTTTTGTTTTGTTAATAAGAAATAATTTTAAATCTATTAGATTAAATTGGTAACAATGTTTTCAAATATTAGCAGTTGTACATTAGACTATATTAATTTAAATCTTTCTGGTATAGCATGTTTTTCACCATTCCTATTTATTTTCAGAAATCAGATTGGTTGCCTTTAACTTTATTGCCTGTGCTTGTTTATGTTTGAAGACAAAATGGAGGAATGATAGTCAGCATATTTTAATAGAAGAGGGATGAGTGTTTGATCCCTCCTTTTGCATAAAAAACCCTGTAAATGTAAAATACATAAACTGCATGTTTTACAGACTTTAATGTCTATATGATAGATATAAATTAGCAAAAATCAAATTAGACCATCTCAGATTTACTTTCTTTATAATAAAATTTCTTGAAGCTCCTTTGCAGTATCTTTCACAGGTTTCTGTCCCTGTGCTGAATGACTCTTCCCCCACACTGGAGCTAGTTCCCCACACTAGTTCGTTGGCCTACACAGGATCATTTATACTACTACAAACTCCGTGGAAATGATTGGATGGCTGATTTACCATTTTTTTTTTCCCCCCTATACAAAAAATGTTTTCTATAGTGCAAAGTGAGCAGGATTCTGGATGCATTCAAACTGCTCAGCTTTGACATGTTGCTCATTAGCTTAAATAGAGAAGTTGCCTGCAGACTCCCTTTGTACATGGCAGAACAGATCATTTGCTTTCATAAGGTTTCCTACAGTACTAAGTCAAAAAAACTTCCTTATGAAAGTGACTATCTCATTCTACTGCCCTTGAAAGTAGACTTATAATAAAACTAACCCTGTAGTATATCATGAGGTACCCCCAATTAGTCTAATCCAACCTAAAACTCCATCTGCCATGAGAAGTGGTTAGCTCCTGCTCTCCTCACATTCAATATAGACAAATGGACAATAACAGAAAAACAAAAATGATCATAAATATTCAACAGCAAGGAATTTTGATTTTCAGACCAAAACTTCTTCATTTTGTAATTCCTTCACTTCCTTCTCAAGTGAAAAAGAGGTAAAATGGAAAGCAGTCACAAAGCAAAAAGATGAGAAATCTAGATAAATTTCTATTTGCTTTCCTTGGAGATGAAATTGAATTCTTATTCAAAAGATCAAAACTTTCACACTGCTTTTGCATGCGTCACATTGGCAATATTTATTAAAATAAACTATTTTTTTTTTCCCTGTAATCTCTCCTTATATTTGCTCAAGCAAACCATTACAAGCAAACCCTTGCTTTTCAATTACATTCTTTTTCCCAGGTACCTCAATCTGTGTGTGCTGCTGAATCAGAGTAAGCTCTCTGATGACCACAGACGCAGCATACCAAGCGCTCTGAATATGATTTATAATGACTAAATTTTGGATAAGTTTTAAAGGCATAAAGCCAAGAAATATTTATTTCTTAATCTAATGCTCCTAAGAAAGACTATGGCAGAGACATGCAGTCACAAGAGCTTTTCTGATCGATACCATTAACTTGTGCCATTAAACACCTCTATGGGCTCAATCATTCAGAATGGAGGAGCTAATTTCATTGAATTGGTGTTAAAATTCTCATGGGGCAATGCAACCACTGAACATTCCCACACCTTCCACAGAACAAGGGTCTTTTTGCTTTTCCCTTGTGTAATGCTCACAACAATCCCTGCCATCCCAGGAGCTTCTGATGAAGACCTTAGTAAGGTAACTTTGAGAAGATCTTAGGCATATAAGAATGGCAGTTCTCAAATCAAAGTGCTACTATGGTTTATGACTATAGGGCTTTTTGTATTGATTTTAGTGACTTGTGGACAAGTCTCTGATATTTGTAAATCCCTCCCAGTAGTTATTACTTTTTTTTTTTTTTTTTTTTTTTGGGGGGGGGGGTGGTTTGTGTGTGGGGATGGGATGACATGTCTCAAATTCCACAGAACAGGTTGTAGAATGGCACTCAGTAGTTTCAGTTTAAGCTCCTCTTGGAAAGCTGTAATGATTTGCAGCTTGTATGACTTGCCCAAGGAGCACATTTTATTTTACAGGTTTCAGTTTGCTGCTGGATATATTTTACAGACTAGATGTATTTAATGGCAATATAATTTTATTTTGCCTTATCAGAAGTGTAAACAGCTCTGGAGAGAAATTATTTCACTTAAATCCTAGGCTCAAGCAGATTCTTATTTTCCTAGGTGTCAGAACCTCTTTGGGAATGCAAAACTGCATCTTTGTTTCTTTTCCAATATTTGCAAAATAACTTTACAAAGGTTTTATATTCTTTTACAGAATTAAAAAAGAAACCAGATTTTGAGTATCAATCCTAGCATCTTTTTCTGTGGCAGCTTGGTTGTTTTCAAATATGATTTTTCTTTGGGATTTCAAATTAATTTCTGTTTGTGGCAACATGTTTGTTTCTCTAACAGTGTAAATCATTAGCTGATTCACCAAATTCTTCTATACAGTTTTCAGAGGATTTCATCAGGAGAAACTGGTAGTGTAGTAGTTATTCTCAGTATTTGCTTTAATATATCCAGAAAATTTGTCACCTGTTCAGCAAAAACAAAACAAAGCAAAACAAAACACACTTTTAACAGCACAATTTGAGGTCAATTTCACTAAACAGAGTGTAGAATGCCATGATGTGGACACTGGTTTAAATGAGAAAACTGTTCATCGTCTATTCTATGAATTTGATATGTAGCTAAATTGTATGCGAATCATCACTTTGGAAGAGTATTAACCTAACGAAATAAGAATTCCCGTAATGCATCACAACAGATGTTATTTTGTATTCAATCTATAGTAACAGATATTTCTTAATAGAATACAAAAATAAGATATATAGAATGATACTTTCCCATAGTACTAAGGTTTTATCCCAGTTTCTGGCAAACTAGAGCAGAGGTTGTTACACTTCACTATTTTTAAAGATGAGATAGCTGGGAGATATCAAAAAATATTGACAATCTCTCCCCTCCATCCCTCTGTCCACACCCCCCCCCTCCCTCTTTCCCCGCTTGCCCTCCCCCAAGAAGTAATTTTTTGGAAAAAAATTGAACTTTCCTCTGAATAATTTTTTAATGGGAAATTAAAACTTACGGAAAATGGGAAACTTACTGCAAAATTAAAATGCTGTTAATTTCTGTTACAAAAAATAAGTCTTAGATTGGGAAAACAAGGCTGGTTTTGGAATGGAATTCAAATTTATATTTTCAAGCTAATTTCATTTTGGGTCCATTTAAAGCTATACTACATTTCTGTATTGGACACTTCTACAAAGATGTTCAATTCTGATACTCTCTTTCCTTTACAAAGACACAAATCTTGTACCTGATTACATCTTCCATTATCCAACACACTACCACTTCTGAGTGAACAAAATGTGCATCATGCAAGTGCTAAGAGTATACCTAAGTTATGGATGATATAGTTCAGTCAATGACCTCCTGTCATAGATGACTGGACACAGTCATAATCACAAGGCATACATCTTAGTACTGAACAAACTGTAAAGAAATCACTCTTGATCAATCAGGAAGTATGAAATGGAAGTTTCTCACTATCATGAAAACATTTCATTTTGATAGAGGAAACTGAAATAATTTCCTTTTGTAAGATTAACTCTTCTGAACTTCAGCTGGAGTTGTAGAGGGCGAAAGTTGATTATTATTGCTTCTGATATTTTAAAATGCAAAAAATGGTATCAGTTCAAAATGAAAAGTTTATTTCAAATGATAATAGGAAAGTTACTTTTAAAAATCAATAGTCATAACTATTCTTCTCCATTTGAAATAACTTTTATTTTGAGAATAGACTAACATTCAAGTATCAGAATTTTCCATGAGACAGGAATTACACTTTCCATATGTTCAGACTGCAAATATGATCAGGATGAAATGTGTTTTTAAATTCAAAGCAAAATTAGCTGAATTTTGAATTACATTTATCTAACATAAAAAGATCTTCATTTTTTTTCTAATTGCAACTAAACTCTGGATAATTATAAAAAATGATTAACATAATAATTAGAAACAGTTTATACTGAGACTAAAACACTCATTAAGCTTGAAGAATTGAGCCATTGTAATGTAATTTGAATGCAAGGCCCCTAAATACAATGATAAAAAATGCCAAGTTCTATCATTAATAAGATAAAATCAGCTCTGAAACTATTTTTTTTTCTTGTCCTTTAGTTATGTAACTCTTTCTAATTAGCATGTTCTCCAATCAATTAGTATATAGGAATGGCTTATTCCACCCATAAACCTAATGAAGCTACACGGATTTTGTATTCTTTGCTAGCCTCAAAGGTATGGCTGGCTTTTCTGTTCCATCAACAAAAATTCATTTCATACTTAATTTAAACAGAATCTTTCTTCACTATTGCATTTCCCATCAATAAAGCATGATGGAATGTGACTCTTTATAACTACCTTAACCATTTTATGTCCCTTAATCTAATTTTTAAGCACTCTTCATGTTTCTCCTGTCTATATCTATTCAAGCTGGTGACTCCAGCTTGAGTACTAAATCATGAGTACTGACTGTATCTACTTGGTTATTCATCTTGTGTGTTTCTGTATAGAAGTACTATAGTAATTTTAACAAGTGAAGGCTGCTGAGATCTTGAGGTTCTGTCAGCGTAGCATAGTGTCTCTCTCTGGGAAAGGCTGGATAATCTGAAAAGGAGACACACATAAAGAAGACTGCAGAACTAGTCTGAAACCTTAATAGCAGTACTGTTCAGTGAGTAGAGCAGGTCTAAAGTAGGTGAAACTTTACAGGCCAAATCTAGAAGAAAAAATTGATTTAGGTATTGTTATGTTTTTCTGATTCACCCAGAAGCAGGAATCATTAAAACACTCTGAAATAGAATTGCAACATCTAAGAGAGTGCTCAGACTTAAATAAAAGTCTGTTTCCTTGGCTGATGGCAGTATCACATTTCCTGATTCAGATTCCTGTGAAAATGAAGCTAGATGTCTTGAAATGCTTTGTGTTACAAATATAGCTTTATTGTACACTTCCTAATGCTTTAGAGGTTGTGTTCCGGTTTTGACTACTGCCACAGAGACCAAATAAGTCAGCGGGAATCAGCTAGAGAAGAAAAGCTGGATTTAGCTCTGGAAGCTATCAAGTTATTTATTTATTTATCTTCATTAATTATTATTATTTTTTAATAAAGTTCCTAATTTCTTTTCTGTGGTGCAAAGTAAGTCTGTGTTTTTCCTTTGACCACTTTTGATTGGATAGTTGCTCTTGTAGATACAAGATTATTTCAGGTAATGGTTATTAATTGTGTTTGGACTAATCACATAAGTATACTATCAATATCCCTCAGCTGCAAGAAGAGCAACAGCTCTGTGTAGCATCCACCTGATATACATATTACCTCTTGAGCTAGACTTAATTCACACTTGAACAAATGCTAGGTAGTCTGAGAATATTTTATAGTAGTAAAACTACAATTCAAAGGGTAGAAATGTTGGGTTCTTGTGTGATATCATAAATTAAATATAAAGATTTGTAATGAAGTAACAGTTTGCTTGTTTTGTCTTCATTCAAATCACTGTACTGTTTGTGAATAACATAGCAAAAGTAAACTCATATAAAATAATTATTTTAACACATCATTATTCATACAATGGTGAGTAATTTGTACAAAAAAAAAAAAAAGAAAAAAAAAGAATACTTGTCCTTTCTATTTAAGCTACTCTGTGTTTTCGTAGGATAGTTATAAAAAAATAATAGTCTCTGAGGTGCAAATTTTCCCCATAGTTTACATTATCCTTGAGGAAGAAATATTTATTAGTTGAGCAAGAAATATTTATTTTATCTTTCACTAGAAAGTATTTTATTAAATGACTGCTCCATCAAAACTCATGCAGTTGGAAAGACGTGCCTGAGAAATGGTGTGGTCTGAAGAGGGACCTAGGTTCTATTCTCAGCTCTGCAGAAGCTTGACGTGTGGTTAGAGTCAATCATCTACTTATTTCTGTACCTCCACTTACACAGCAGAATATGATTTTTCATCACTTTGAAAATTGCTTTCAGTCTTTGTAGGGAAAGCACTATTACCTGGATTGACTGTCACTACTCTCCTGAATACTTGTGTGTCTGAGCACTGAACTACTTCCTATACCTAATTTTACAGTTGCTTAGAAATGTAATGATTGCTATTTCTATAGATAGGGGAAGAAGGTATTGAAGCACTTGTCATGTGAGTGTCAGTGTAGCTGATTAACCGTTATGGGCCCGGTCGGATTCAGGGTACTGAACTATCACAATCACAGATTTCACCAATAACGTATTAACCGTCTGGGGTCAAGTTGGATTCACCAATAATGCATTAACCGTCTGGGATCCGGTCAGATATTCACCAATGACGCATTAATGATCTGGGGTCCAGTCAGATTCACATATAACGTGTTAACTGTCTGGGGTCCGGTCGGATATTCACCAATAATGTGTTAACCGTCTGGGGTCTGGTTGGATTCAGAACACTGAACTATCAAGGTCACGGATTCACCAATAACATATAACTACCCTTACCCTAGTTGCACTTAATGAGAGCTATAACAATGCAATCAAGTGTGATTTATTACAGCAACAGGTACACAGGTTCTTTGGATTGACAGCGATAGTGACTGTCTGCAAAAGCAAGCTAGCATGCATGAAATACACAGGTGTTACAGGTGCACAGCCTAGAAATTAACGTGTTAAAAGGATCAAAGATTCTAGAAAGATTTATAAACAAGTATTCAAATCTCACCCAAAGACGTCCCAGTGGGGGGGGGGGGGAAGAGAAGCTCAGCCCGTTGACTGATCCCAGGAGTCAGGAGGTCCTAAGGATGTTGTATTCCCTCGGGATGGTATCTCCCCTGATGGTGGTATCTTCCCCAACATCCCCTCTCTCTTAGGTCAATTTACATTATTTTCTGTCTTTTAGGTGGAGCTTGAGTGACTCTAGTCAAGCATATTTTAGTTATGATTGGTGAAAAGTTCTCCCGTCTCTGTTTAAAGTAATAGGCTCTGAGAAATTCAGAGCGCATGCTCTGTGAGGGGTGGTCGCACCTTGGAGGCGGGTAGCTTTTGGGATGGAGGTGTGCTTTGGTATTATAATGATATTATAATGAGCAAAAAGTATGCTAGGGTACAGCATTTGTCAAAACATGACAGGTCCTTGGCTCAGGGTGGCATAAAGTGCAGCTTATTGGTCTTGGTGTACACAAGAACAATAGAGTCCCCACCTGGTTACAGAGCCTAGCTGTGGTGTCTCCACTCCACTCTACACTCTGTACTGTTCCTTAGAGCTAGCACACCAGGTTTCCCCAGCGCGATAGCATCTAAGGTTGGAAGCCTAGGGAACGCTCAGGTAATGCAGCTATGCCCTACCCTGAAAGCCTCTTCAATGTTGTACATTTTCTTTAAAATGTGAAGGTTAGTTTTATTTCCCTAGTTACCTCAGGCAATTACACCACACCAAGCTGGTCACAAACCACTGTGCTATCCTTCTAAATATTCATGATATTTTTGAGAGAAATAATGTATTTGATCTAGTATCTGCACTAGCTAGAACCACCTTTTTTTTTTTTTTTTTTTTTTTTTTTTTTTTTTTTCACTTTTTCATGGCAAGCAGGGTGCAAACTTTCATTCAGGTTGCAAGTTCCATCATCCAAGATTTTATTAGTTCTATATTAAACTATTAAACTACTGGAAAAAGAAACACAAGGTTATTTCAAAACCATGAAAATAATAAAAGCAAGGTATACATGTAGTTACAATAATTAACAAAGACTTGGAGCTGTGCAATGGAATTCATTTGATTTATTTGAGTGTAACTCAACTGAAAAACAAAATTATTTTATATGCATATATATGTCATTACTGAAATTAACAAGTGTCAGTCACTCTGATACTGTATCATGCAACAGACACCATAAATACTGATCTATTTTCTCCCTTAGTTAGCCTAATATCTTTGTTTTATTCTTTCTCAGCTTTCTCAGCTTTTAATTAATGGTGACTTTTTTGGTGGAAAATGGTGAGTGGAAAACATGGTTCTTCTTGACTTTTCCAAAATGTTGAAAATCAATTAAAACTGAAAGGAAATTCCCTCATATTGTTGTGGGATCACACATAATTTCATTCTGTGGATTTTTCTTTATGAAAAAATAGCTGAAGACAATAAAAACTGATTTTGGTTTCTGAAAAATATCTGTTCTCTAAAACTGAAGTTCAAAGATAATATCTCAGATCACCTAACTATGGTGTAATAGTAAAATTAAGGAAATTATCAGGAAGTTGCAACATATGTTTTTTTTCTTCTTGAGTAAAATATGACAAACTATTTCTAAAAGGGTAATAGTTATATTAGTGTTACTGAAGAAATTGTCCTTCTGAAACCATACCATTATCTCAGCTGGGCTTTGTGCTAGGAAAATGTCATTAGCTACAACACCAGGCTCCACAAGAGAGTTGGACATGTGATGTTTTAGAAGACAAGAATACAATACTTGTGATATATTCTTTACACAGAGGAAAAGGCAGTGTCTGATCTTGATGATATTTTGAACATTGGAAATGCTAGAGGTCACAGAGAGCTGTAATTCTTCTGAGAATAAGTGGTGACCCAGTGGTGCTGAATTTTCACTGGAAGGGAGAAAAAGTACATACAGAACAGAAAAAAAATAAAATAAAATTGTGATGAACAAAATACGCCATAAAATCTGACAGTTGGAGATTAAAAAAGCCTGAAGAGAATGATTAGTTTAGCAACAAGGTGTCAGTAAACTTAACTTGACCGTTCACTCTTTATTAGGATTGTGGTGCTAACATGATTTCTACACGGCTGATGTGCCATTGATGGAACTGTTTCTTAAAACATCTTAATTTTGCCTCAGCTGAACTTCACATTGGTCTCAAGTGCAAAATTATCCCTTTCATTTTCCTTATGCAAAACATGCTGCAATCACTGTACTGTGATTTAAGATAAGGCTTATGATACAGTTAACTACAGAAAGAAAGTACTCTTTCTTCTTAATGAAGATTTGAAAATGTTACATCCCACTTTCTAACCATGTTAAATATAAAAACTGAGAAATTTGATCAATTGTTATAGTTATGTTTTTTAACCACTTATATGACTTACTAATAATCCATGGCCATATAACTAATTCATGGCCAAATGCATTGTTTAATCATTTCTTTCTTATGGAAGTCCAATTTATTATTAAATCCAATAACAAAAGAAGTTGCTCTACTTGTTCAGAGCAATAAGGACCACTAGAGAAATGCAGATAAACGGAATAGAAATTATAGGGACAACAAAAAATGTCCTTCTCATAGCTAATAATAAATGCTTTATTTCAGTTTCATAAAAAAAAAAAAAAAAAAAATCAAAATCAAAATGAAAAAATGAAATAATTTATCAAGCTGATATATTTCAAAACCAGCCAGGCTTCAGCTCAATAATATGGTCAGGTTCTACTGAAATGTGACTTGAATTAAAACCAGATAATTATAGACTGCATCACCGATTTTCCAGTTGTACGTGGGAGCTGGCCTTAACTGGATGCCTGCAAGGTAAAGGACAAAGTCAAAATAAGCTTTCTTTAATTAAAATTTTTGTTAAAACTTGGTAAGATGAACAGGAAACATCAGAGGCTTGAAAGCAGGGGAGTGACCTGAAGAACACCAGCTGGTGATGGAGGGAAAAGCTGCTGAATTTTCCACACTGAATAAGTGAATGAGATGAACATAATGTTTTGCATCTTTTCAATGTTGTGTTCAAGTCCTGTGAAAACTTAATGATCATCTTAAACACTGCAGTCATTACTTGGGAAGGATGACTTGTGGGAACAAGATTTAAGTTGACATGACTTTGTGGAAGGCATTATCCTAAACTGACCATCTTGCCTATCACACCAGTAATGACCAACAGAATCTACAAGACAGTATCACACTGCTAAAATCTTTGGGCTGGGAACAAACAAGCAAGTCATTTACAGAGAATCTTGCTTCTTTCAAACATCTGGATTACCCTAACTTTTACATGATTCAGCACAAAATTTGTTTTCCAGCAATAACAGCTTTATATAACAGCAATAATCCTTTGCAAAGTTATGCATTATTTATTTATTTATTTATTTTATTTTAGTAACCAAATCCTAAAACTGCTGTATTCACAATTAACATCTTTGCTCAAGATGAGAGTCATCTGCTTCCAGATCTGTTAGCTCTGGATTCGATTTAGTCTCCAGCAATTGCCAGGAAGATGGTTGCTATAGCTGCAGTAATGAAAGGGGTAACCATGTTTCCTTGAAGACAGTGTAAGCAAGCATAAATAAACAAATGTTTAAATATATTATGTGATATTAACAGTGTAAGTGAGATACCACTGCAAAAGGGAAAATAAGATTTTTGCCTCTTTCAGTGGCTTGATATACATCAACCTTATAACACTCTACTCATGATGTAGTTTGTATATACATTACATAATATACATATTACATATTACATATAATATATTACATATATACATTACATATTATATATTATAATATATATATTACATATTACATATATTATATAAGTGTATATATATATATTGATAAATATTTAACCTATTATTAGATTTATATGATTTTCTTCTTCATCATGATGTCAGTCATATTTTATTGTATTTGTTCATGTTACCACATTTTTACAGTGACAGTCTGTTTACATAATTTTGCTGATTAGTCTTACGGCAATAATAGGCATATAGTTGAAGGTACATGACCAAAACCAGGAGCATAGGAAAATTTTAAGAAAAAAAATCCTGTTAAGTTGCAGTGAACTTTGTCAACTCCAGTTCACTGAATTTAGCTTTAAGTGAGATTCTTTTTTGACAAATGACTGTAAAATCTGTATCACACATTGTCATGTTTGTGTTTCAATGACTCGAAATCAATTCTGTTCAGGATGTTGATGGACTTTTTTAACCACCAGACCTACCAATGAACCAGAGATTTGAAGGTCATGCTGTGTTCAGTCTCATACAACAGCAAACATAATGACATTTCTGAGAAATGAAATCTCTCGCTCACTCTCACAGCAAACCACTTCAATATTTAGGACAGAATCTGTCAGATTTTCATGAAATGGGAGTAAATCCATTCTACTGACAAGCTAAAATGAACATTTCCCAAACAAATGTATTATACATCTACAAAATACTCTAAAAATATTAGAATTAGGTACTGTATTAAGGTGGCAAAGTCTAGAGGGGATGATCCTACTATGAGCAAGCTTTCATCACTATAAAAGAATATGGGAATCACTGCACAGTGATTACTTGAAAAATACTATCCTTATATCGCTACATATTCTGTTAGCAGGTAGTATTTATTACTACCTATTACTAATTTATTATTCAATACCCACTTAAAAGATCTTGTTCTAAAAAACACTGGGCAGTTTTCTCTTATAGATGTAATTGTAACTTTGTCTTGTTATGGTTAAGACAGGTTAATTATCTTTTTTCTTGGTTAAAGCAGGGATATGTTTTTTTTGGAGATACTGGGCATTGGATGCATTGGGCCAACATGGACTGATGAATAAAATTAATTGAGCTTGTTTTAATGGAAACTTTTTATTAGCTATTAAATATATTTGGTGTTTTAAGGGTAGAAGGTAAATATCATGTGGTAAAATGACATTAATTGGAATCATTGTAATTTTTTTGTTATCTGATTTCTGATTCTGACTTAGCACTCTACAAACTGTACTCCTCTTCTCTCCTTTGTTTTGCAGTTAACTTTGACCATTTTCAAATATTGCGGGCTATTGGGAAGGGAAGTTTTGGAAAGGTAAGAATCAACTTATTTGTAGCAGTTAAAAATCTAATAGAGAATTCATTTGTGTTTTTCCATCCTTGATCAGGTTAAAGGAACACACGTTTGTAGTCTTTTACTTCTAAAGAACTTCTCATCACAACCATATTGACTCTCATTATTCATTAAACCATTCCTGTTGCAATGTATTCACCAAGCTAATTGATTAAAAAATGATTATAATAATTAAGCCTTTTCAACGGGGATTAGGAAAGTTTAGAAATCAGTCCCCAAGACAAGAATATACAAAAAAGTAAGAGCACACTACTCTTTTAGACAGTCCAACAGAGAGCTCTTGTTCTGAAATCTTTGGACTCATTCATGTCTCTAAAATAATTGAAATATTTTAAAGGCACTTTGTATAGATTCAACGTGCTTCAGACTCTATAAACTGACATACACTGTAATTATGATCATTGAGTAAATGTTTGTTTAATTCAATGGGCTTTTGCTGAAACAGAGAAGATAAATGGTTTGTTTACACACGAGTAGATGACCTTTCTTTGCTATAATAAAGACTATAACAAGGTTTTAAATTTTAATATGGGTAAATACAAGGCCATGCAGCCAGAGAAAATCATATTATAAAAACATTAGAAACCATTACTTGCAGGAATACATTTGGATATGAAATACAACTTCAGTTACTGATCAAGCAATATCTCTCTAGATCTTATTTTAAATGATTCTTCAATATATGCCAGATGAGTGCTAGTGAGATACTGTATTTACACATTAAACTCTTACATAGGATTTTGTTGGTTTATGGTCTTCCATGCATAAAAATTACTTCCAGTTTGCAGTAGGCTGAAATACTTTGTGAAGAACCTCATGGTCTTTCATGGCATGGTCCTTATCTGGTTCAGTATATTACAAGAGAAGCCCTCTCTGAAGTCAACAGGAGAATATACTGCTAGTGCAAAATAGAGGTTAAGAATCCTTTAAAAGTCAGGGCAGCTGGAGATTTGTGACTGTCTATTATCACAATACGCTGATGGAATATCATGTCAAACCAAATAGAGGTCCATTGCTAGATTGAAGTTAGATCAAGAATAAACTATTAAAGGTATATCTAAATCATGCTGGTCGTCACAAAGATCACTGCACCCATCTTTCCTTGAAGCTTTCCCATTCACACCTCTATTGTCTGTGCCTTCTCAAAGGGGCCCTCATCTTACCATGTCATGCAGAAAAATAATATAAGCCTACACACATTTTATAAGTTTATTGTTTGATGGTGACCCATTGTACTCCATAGAAACATTCATAAAATTTTCCTAAACGCTAAGACATTTCTAGAAACTTCTAATTTTCTAACAGGTTCATATGGCTGCAACGTCCTTGTGAACCTATTTAGATGATATGTGTGTGTGAGAATAGTTTCACTACCCTGAGAGAAAATGTTACTCATGAGTAAGGTCCCCTTTAAACTTGAATCCTTATTTTGTAGTTGTCAATGCAACAGAATAGTCCTTGGCATAACCGTCTTATTTTTCCCAAATGAATGCAAGTGTCTAACCAATCAGCTGATTTTTCCTTCTACAGACAGGGAAAGAAAGAAACACATTTCAAAATGACCTATTATACCACAGCCAAAAGCGCAACAGCAAATCAGTCACCTTTTCAAGTGTCTTTCTCACTGAGTCAGTCTTGCTTTTAACATTCATTTAGAAGCCTCTTTGCTGGCAACTTTTCCTATTAATGTCTTTCTGGAAGCACCTGGCAGCAGAAAATGTCAACAAACGATGCAAAATCTTTAATCTCTATTGACTTGTTTTTTACTGTTTGGGGTATATTGTGCTCTAGCATCCTACAACATGTAAAAAGCCATGTTTGGTATTACACTTTCCTTAAACTGCTTTATTCCTTTATGATTACTCTGTGGCCTTCTGTTTTCTGACAGCACTAGAATTTTTTAAAGTATGTTCTACTTTTTATTTTATTACTATTGGTACAATTACATTTTCTCTCTCAATATTTCACAGAGTCACAGAATGGTTTGGGTCAGAAGGGACATTAATGGTCACCTATTTCCAACGCCCCTGCCATGGGCAGGGACTCTTCCCACTAGACCAAGTGGTTCAAAGCCCCATCTAACCTGGCCTTGAACACTTCCAGAAATGGGGCTTCCGCAGCTTTTCTGGGCAACCTGTTCTGGTGCTTCACTGCTCTCTGAGTGAAGAATTTCTTCTGAAGATCTAATCTAAATCTACCCTCTTTTGGTTTAAAGCAATTATCTGTTGTCCTATCACTACATAGCCTTTTAAAAAGTCCCTCTTCAGCTTTCTTGTAGGCCTCCTTTAGGTACTGAAAGGTGACTATAAGGTCTTCCCAAAGCCTTCTCTTCTCCAGGTTGAATAACCACAACTCTCAGTCATTCTTCACAGGAGAGGTTCTCCAGCCCTCTGATCATCCTTGTGGCCCTCCTTTTGACTTTTTCCAACAGGTGCAAGTAATTTTTATGTTGGGTGCCCCACAGTTGAATGTAGTACCTCAGGTCATCCATGTCAGTGACAAAGATGTTGCTGGTATCATTACTGACCCCTGAGGAATGTCACTCATTACTGATCTCCACTTGGACATTGACCACAATTCTTTGAGTGAAACCATCCTGCTAATTCCTTACCTACCGAGTGGTCCGTCCCTCAAATCCATATCTCCAACCGAGTGGTCCATCCCTTAAACCCATGTCTCCAATTTAGAGAGAACGATATTGTGTGGGACGGTGTCAAATGCTTTGCACAAGCCCAGGCAAATGATGTCAGTTGCTCTTCCCCTATCCACCAGTGCTGTAACCCCATAATAGAAGACCACCAGATTTATCAGGCTCAATCAGCTCTTAGGTGAAGCCATGCTGGCTGTCATCAATTACTTCTTTATTTTCCATGTGCCTTAGTATAGTTTCCATGAGGATCTGCTTCATGATCTTGCCAGGCACAGAGGTGAGACTGACTGGTCTGTCATTTCCTTGGTCTTCCTTTTTTTACTTTTTAAAAATCGGGGTTATGTTTCCCCTCTTCCAGTCAGTGGGAAATTCACCAGACTGCCATGAGTTTCCTTTGCATCTATGGATGCATCTAACCTGGTCTCATGGACTTGCACACCTTCAGGTTCCTTAGAAGGTCTTGAACCTTGTCTTGTCTTACAGTGGGCGGTTCTTAAATATTTCTTAAATTACTGTGGTTGCTATAGCAACCTTGGGCCTCAACAGGATATTGCTGCAGTAGGTATCTGATATAGCAGAGATTCCATGCATTTCAGCTTTCATTTATGCACAGAGCTCAAGGTGATCCTCAGCACCTTCCCTCATTCATTAGGGGTGATTACTTCATCAGCTATTCTATATCCCTCCCGACTGGTTATAGAAAGCAACTTCCTTCCTTTACCTTTGGCATTTTCAATTCACAGTAGTAACATTTGCTATTGTAGAAATTCCTGGTCCATTTGGTATCAAATACTTTGTATTCCAAGAGCTTGCCTTTTCTGAGAAATGGTCTCCTGTTCTAAGCAACTGCCCTGGAACATGCTCTTTTCTTAAGGACGTTTAAATCAGTGCGGTATTCTACTCTGTAGCTTCTTCCCTAAGGAAGGTGAAGATACTTCACAGCAGTTGTGAAGAGCATAGGAAATGTGCATGGAGAGAAGAGATAAAAAGGAGCATGCTAATATCTGGAAACAAGCAGGCATGATTTTCTTAGTTTGGAAAGGGGTTCTTAAGAGCTCAGGTTGCACCCTAGTAAAAGAGATGATGAAGTTGAGCTCTGAGCCTGTGTAGCACCATCTCACACTGAGTGACATGCAAGCTATGGCAGGCTGATGTATGATCACTCACCAAAAACTATGTAACTATGTAATTCAGTAACTATGTAATTCAGTAACTATGATACTGAATAGGAATGAAATACAAGAATTATCATTGTTCTTTACCATGATAGTAACCATATAATTGGTTCTGCAGGCTTACTGCTGCAAAATAATTTGTATTCAGGTGAAACAAGTTTTAAGGGATGTTATAGTACCAATTTTCTTTAAGTTCTCTGTTCATGTGAGCAGGTATAGTGAACAATCTGACCTGCTTAAATTAAATTCAAATTATAATGTGAACATACAGACTCTTTTTCCTGTTTGTCTAAGATCATGAGACACAGGACTTAGGTTTGATTAATTTGGTGGTATAAAACAGTGACTTCCTTTGCTGAAGTAATTGAAATTGCAGTGGTGTAAAACAGATGGGAGCACAGAATCACGTCTGCACTGATCAAGTGTACTTTACTAAATAATATGCAAAGTATTTCAGAAAAAAAAAAAATCTGCTGCTATCCTTAAAGCAATATAATGCACTACTACAGAATATTAATATTGTTTGGCAGTGTAGCCACCTTTTTCTTTAGCTTGAGTTAATATGAAACGATACTAAGCAGATGCTTGGTCCCTTCTCCAGCTGTTATGCTTTGCTCAGGGGAATGTGGGAATGAATCTCCCTGTTTCAAGGGAATTCCCTAACAGTGTAAATCCAAACTTATGACATCCATTCTCCAGCTTCTTTGTGTATATCTTTCCAAGACTGCTTGTAGGCTGAGACTATGATCATTAATTTTTTAGAGTATCTGGGTAAGAAAAAATAAGGTGGCAATATTTCAAGCCCATACTTCATAGCAGTTTTGTCAATTCACAAACTCAGTGTGAAACATACAGCTGATTTCTATCTTGTAGTCCCCTATGTCTAGGTGAGTCTCTTCTGCCTATGCAGTGCCACAGTCCTCTCCTGGACTGTAATTACTCATGGCAGCTGTAGGTACCTCACTTGGTCTACTGACCTGACATCCACAAGGCATAAGTACGGAAGAAAGGCTGAGGTGGGTTCTCCAGCTGTTAGCCCTCCACCTACCAGAAATCCTGCACAGAGGATTTTTCTCTGGCTGCAGTTTTGCATCTCTCATGATTCATGACCTGTCATGAAACCATATTATATGGTAGTTTGAGAAGTTGAAGTACTGATATACCAAACTCAGGCAAAAAATGGCTTTATTGAAACTAAGTACTCCTGTTCTCTCTGGACTGAGCACATGACAGCTAGAAATCTTTTGAGGTTAATGAGAAAGAGAAGGGAAGAGCTTCCCTGAATCTGCCTATGGTTGCTCCTGTGTAGCAGTTTTCAGCCTGTGGCAGCAAACCAGTAGTAAATTCAGGCCCATAACAGCTTGTGTGATCTATTAATCTGTAAATCAGACTGGATCTGTATGTGCTCTATTTTTTTGCATGTGAAATCACAGGAAACCAGAGATGGTGGTTAGAAGTGGACCGTAGTATATTTTTCTTCTGAAAAGTGTAGTTTAGTCCTGCAGTCCTAACCTATGGGTTTTCTTCCTCTGGTTCTAAGGGTAAGTGGCTCTAATTCACACTGGTGAAATTTCTTTTAACTTGTTAGTTCTGAAAACAATTAATTTTTCCTTTCTGACAAATATATATATATATAAAACAAACAAACAAAAAGCCAACTCTGTGTTAACAGTTATGACATATAGCCCTTTTAGGAAAGGGAATATTTTTACATGAGACTTTTTAAAACTAAGGACCATTTGACTCCAAAGAAAATTAATGAGGATTTGTATTACATACATTTTGAGTTGCCTACATCCAAGCTAGTCATCTACAGTCACTTTAGACGGACATAAGAAGAGAAGACATCCTTCTAGAGGTGGTTTTCTGGATCTATTTAGACCCATACCTTAGGCAGAGATGGATGTGTCTGTCTATCCCTGCTGACTCTGAAGCTATACTGGGTTTGAAGTATCTCCTACAGAGACTGATGAAGCAGTGATATCAATTCAAGCAAGGCACAATCTGGGATCTGGTAAATGATATTCACAGAAAAATTGAAAGAGAATGTTTTCGTAATGTTGGCAAGACAGGCTTCTATGCTGATATGTGTAAATAAGACAACTCTGCTCAGACTTCCACAATAATGAGTCATCACAGAATTTGCTTGTTGAGGTGCCAGAGCACCTGTTTGTCCTTATTTTAAATAACTCCTTTGAAAATAATTTTAACCATAAACAAAACAACAACAAGAAAACAACATAAACGTTCCCCATTAAGACTGCACATAAGAGGAGAGCTGGAGGGTTATTCCTTTCTTTCCTGCAGCAGTGGTGTATTTTCAGCTCATTAACATCCTGCTCAGAAGGAGAGATGACAGCCAGCAGGTAAAATGTCAGGGAGGATCTTCACTACTATTCAACATTGACATAGCAATGTCAAACATTTTTCACAATAATATCAATGTGATCGTAGCTTGGATTTCCTTATTTCCAACAGAGCAAATTTATATATTAATGAAAATCCCGTTGATTCTGAAAATCGTAAAAGATCAGTATATATATACATTGCTAGAAAATGGTTGCTATGATTCTAGCAACAGAAAGCCTGATTTTACCTTGAATGTTTTCAGCTGTGATGAATACACTTGTCTTTACTGGAAGGTGAGAGAAATGAATACATTCTCGAGTCACACCAGTGTTTTAAAACTGAATCTATTTACATTACCTATTTAGGTGCTGTATATGATTCTAGATTAGCCCATTTGTGAAACTTGTCAATTCTCAGTTGACTAAAACCCCATTCTTAGTCTTCAATTGTTTAATGGAAATGCTTATCATGTAATGAAAGGAGAGACTTCCACAAACAGTTCAGTCTCAGCCAAGCTTCATATGAAAATCACACCATAAATTCATATAATTGAATGAAGTTCTAGACTTAGGTTCTGAGCCAAGATCTATAAACATAATATTTTATAATGTAGAAACATTATATTTTATAATGTGATTCACTAAATTGGAGTGTCCACATAATCTCGGACAGGATATCAGGAATTGCCACAATGAATTCTGCTTACCCTTTTTAAGAACCTTTGAAAGCTCGAACTACTCCTTTCCATCCCTCCATTTCAGTTCAGACCCACATATTGTCTCTTCCATAAAAAGACCAACGTTACTTCCCAATAGTTCCACAGCTTGGCTTCTTTCTATATCATTTTTAACATTTACTTATCTTAAGCACATCACAAACATTCAGACTTTCCTTAATAGTCCCAGGGAAGAAAATGAAACAAAATTTTGGTATTTACCATTGTGCAACATTGATGGGCTCAAGACAAAACACTGCCATCCATATTTTACTTAATTAGCAGAACACCTCCTGATCTAGGAGACATAGTTAAAAACTCCACTTAAGCACATCTTATCATTATATGTTTAAACTACTCTATTAACTCCTATCTTTGGAGTAGATTTGAGCTCAAGAACACACTTCCTGGAAAAAGAGTTGCAGAGAAATAATTGTGGTTCAGTTTCACTGAGACAATTCCTCTTGAAGGCACTGGAAAAAGGCAGAGCAAGTAAAATATGATGATTGTACATTCCTGGAACCTTCCCTCTATGATTAAGACAGAAGTGACGATGGAATACCTCTCTCTAGGCCCCTCATCCTAGTCCTGGTGGTTCATTACCAGGCATAGAGTTCAGATGACATCTTTTAAAGTCAGAGAGGAGGTTTCAGCTGTTGAAAATTGCCTCAGTTGTTCCAGATTATTTCTGAATTTTGAGTACCCCAAACCCTTTTTTTTGCTTTGTTTGTTTTGTTTGTTGGCACAGTGTTGTAATTTGATCTCTGAGCATTAATTTTAGGTAGGTATATGTATACCTACCTATGTGCATGTGTGTAGGTGTGTATGTACATATATAGTACATATATATATGTAATAATAATAGTGTCCATACCAAATAAATTCTTCATAATCTTGAACTTAGGCACCACAGAGCTATGATATTGAAACCAGATGCTTTCAGTGCATAGCCTATATATACCCTGATGATGAAAAATTCTGATTAGAGCCTAGGCTCTATCAGCAATAGAAATGTTGCACCAAAATAAATGTTTCTGCTAATATTTTATTGGCTGTCAAGACACACTGGATCTGTCAGTTTAAAAAGCCCTGATCAATTAATGGGAAAGGTCTTCAGAGTAACATCTGTTGGAGAAGTAGTTTTCTGTGTGTGTGCATGTAGAGTTTTTATGAAGAGAAGATTCACACCACCTTTGGGGATGAGATGTACATCTATAACATGTTTCTGTGTTGACAAAAATCATATTTAAAATGATGGTTCTTAGATGTGGTGCAAGTTACAGTCTCCAGCTTTCTTCACAAGGAAAGCTACCACAATGACAAATGAAAATACGTAAATAAAAATAAATAAAAATCCAGGCATGTTACATGGGTAATCTTAAGATTTTTGTGCTGCATTTACAAAATTTTTTGGCTTTTGTCAAAAAAGGTAAACAAAATTAAATCAAAGAAATTCACTGTTAGATACTAAGTCATTGCAATTTTGACTTCAAAAATAACATGATGAACCACTGTATGAAAAAAATCATTTAAATAATAATGAGGGAGAATAATTTTGATACTAAGATTAAATATTGAGCCTTCTGAACATAGGTTACATTTATGATGCAATAATCACAATGGGGGTACCAACCAGTAGGAATGAGGACAGTAATTGTGCATTTTCATAAGCAGGAGGCAATAATTTCTGTGACTAACAAAATAGACAGTGATTCAAGCAATTCAAAAGTATATTACTCCTAGAATAAATTCTGGAAATTATGGTGCCACTTTTTTGGGTTTCTCATTCTGTAAGGACATCTGTTCTTTTGTTAATTCATTAATTGAAGTCTAATCCTGCTTAGCTATAACATGAACTTTCCAAAGTATTTCTTTGGTTGTTGTATTCAGATCTCCTTAGAATCTTGAAAAAAAAAATGTGAAAATATATATATATATATTTTTTTTCCAAAGTCACAACTGAATTTCCTTTTGTAGGTGTCAAACTTTGTCTTTTTCTTTGCTGTCAATTAGGTGTGCATTGTACAGAAGAGAGACACCAAGAAAATGTATGCCATGAAATACATGAATAAACAGAAATGTATTGAGAGAGATGAAGTTCGAAATGTTTTTCGGGAGCTACAGATAATGCAAGGCCTGGAGCATCCCTTCCTAGTCAATCTGTGGTAAGAAAATCTGAAATTCTTTCAAGGGTCTCTTGTTTGCTCCTTATTGCTGAATCAGTTCAGGCTATGGAAGGTTGGAAAATAGAAAAGTATGAAAAAAAATATTGGTAACCTCTTTTTTAAGGTATTTTTTTTTTTTTAAGAGCTTTTTATTTTTCATGAATACTTAAAAAGTGCCCTTTTACATTGGAATATTTAAACATCACATTCACCTTTGTATTTCTAGTGTGTTTTCTCTTCATGTTGTTACAGTAGCACATGGTGTACACTGTAGTTCTGTCCAGCTTCATCATTTCTTTTTGAAAAAGAAATGTTTAAACAACTGTTATAAGGTTGTGAAATATAAAAAACAACTATTCCATTAAAAATGTTTTGAGTCAATTCACAGAAAATTTGAAATTCAACTACTGTTTTAAAAACGGGTGACCTGGAACAACAGAAAAGCATCTTTTCAGCACCTGGAATTTTTCCTATCTTCCCTATAATAACCACTGAAAACCTCATTCACATATGAGTATGAGAAAATGTCGGTCAAGTAATGAGTAGTTTCAGCTACACCACCAACTTAAAATATTTGATGTTTTTTATGTAGTGACAGTTATAATGGGATGCAGACTTTTCCTCTCTTATCTAAAAATGATCTATATAATTAAAAAAAAAAAAAGTATACATAGGATACATAAATCACGATGATATGATTTTTTCCAGTTTGTGAATAGCTTGATTGGCTGTAGATGGTCAGAGTGCATACGGTTTTGTGAGTTTTAGCTATCATGCTGGAGGTCATTGTTTTTTGCTCTTACTTTACTTTACTGTACAAGTGAGCAATTTCTTGTAGACATCTTAGTGCTTTTCAAGAGCTAAAAGCCAAATGATTTCCTTACTTTTGGGAGCATAGTTTTAGTATAATTGCACCCACTTATACCAGCAGAGAATTTGATCCCAAAAGTCATTTGAAAAGGTCCTAATCATATACGTATGTCTCAAGTGCTCTACTCTTGACATGGATGATCATACTTGAGCTAACCTAATGTCTTGTTGGAAGGTTAAAGAAAAATTGCACACATTGTAAGTGTAATACAAAATTTTCCAAGGTTCCAGCAATATATACTCTAGGGATTTCATCACCAAAATAGTGGTATCTCTGATCTTAAGAGCCTGTGGAATTTTCTTTCATGTGTTTGAATAATGTATTTTGAACCCATGAAAACTTCTGTTCTTTAACGAGACAGATCAAAGATTTCCACTGTTTACCTAAACACTGTGCAGAAACAGAAAAACATTGATGTGATTGACAAGATACTTCAGTAAGCATAATGATGCTGAAGAATTAAATATTGAATATTTATTGTGAAACAAAAATACGCTATATTACAATTACAGAATTAAAATCAGCTAACAAACTTTCATTCTTCCTATTTTCATGCCAAAGATTAAACATGGAATAGACAGTGGTTTAAAATGTGTTTAATGTAATGATGATTTTTGTTTCAAATAATTAATTTATTCTTCTCATGCTTCTGAGATATTGTCACAAGATCTCAAGACTCAAATGTTATACTATATGTTTACATGAGAAAAGTAGAAAATGAAAGATAACTCCAGAATTAACAAAAAATTTCAGGCAAAAAGGACACTATTCAAAATATACCAGTGCATGAACAGTGTTCCACATTCAGTGTCTCTAGCAATGCTTATAGCTGACCAGTCTGTCTGGGGTACTTATTTGGGAAAATTACAAGATTTTTCTTTGAAGAGAAGGCACAGAAGAATCCTGCCCACCCTGTCAGATCATGTAATAAGGGACAGGACACCTGCCACAGATAGGGCCTGTAATTCATCACCTGCATTAACTCTTGACACATCGCCAAGGTTATTTTTCAAGCTTATGATATGAGAGAAGATAATATGTAATAGCCTGAAGACTTACATCTAGATCTAAAAGCACTAGCCACATTCAATGGGTAGTCCTGTGAAGACATGCAATTGACTTGTACAATCTTATGTTTATGTACAATCTTTATGTTTATGACTTGTACAATCTTATCCTTATGGCTAAAACATGATCTTGCAAGGTACTTCTAACCTAGTAGGGAAAACAGCATCTGGGAGCATTTCTGAGCACTGCCTGGTGCAGCTGGACCAACCCTCGGCATGCACATCTCCCATGTGAGCCAGCCATTTCCCAAAGAAGCTCTTGGGATAGTTCCAGAGTCACACTGTTCCAGTGATCACCCTGGTGTGGCTGGCACAGCAGTAGGGACTTAGCAGAGGCAGAAGTTCTCTGCCATCTGGTCTGAAATGCTCCCCAGCATGTTTAGTCTACTATAACCAGAGCAGCTAAGCTATAGGATACCCTACCCTAGGGATCTCTCTCCGTTCTTCCTACTGAAAGTGGACAACTATGTGGTCAAACCCCAGATATGTGTGACATTGATGATTGAGGGACTTGGACATGCACAATTAGAGCTGTAGAAAATTAACCAGAAACAATATTATTGACAAATACATAATATTTTCAGCTGAAGTGTTCACCTCAAACACTAATCATTCAAATTTCCAGCAAATTTCCAAGCCTTGACTCCAGAGTGAGCTACCAAACCACTTGAGAGCCTATATTACACCAAAGGAAATTTTTGAAACCAAGCCTCCCCAGAATTAATCTTGTCTACCCCAAATAGCTTTTTCTTTTTACTAAGACCATAATATGATTCTATAATTAGCCTTGCACAATCATAAAATAGCTTCTGATATATTTCTGGAGTGACTCCTCTTGCAGACGACAGTCACATAATCCCAACCTTCAAATGCTCTATCTCAACTTTTGCCTGAGTTTCAAGATATTCTACACCTTGTCTTCAAATAATGGCTTTTGTTGTTGAACTACCAGGGCAAAACACAAAAATCACAACTGACCCATTAATACCAGTCACACTTGTTTTAACAGTTCAAAGCCATATGAAGCTATTAAATATATTAATCATGTTGCATTTATTTAATAATTGGAACTGTTTTGTGTATTTACTAGAATGAAAATTGGAGCACTTCAAGTACAAATGGCATATTCCTTAAATATATTTTATGCGTTCCCAGCAATAATCTCTTAAAATAATAGCATTTTCATTGATTATGAATTAGCAGCCTGTTTAATGTATTTTCACTTGCAGTCTAGATACAATAATAATTTGCATCCAATCTGCTTACATTGTATCTATAACGTATATTAGTGGTGCACAGCTTTTCAAAAATGTTTAAATCATAGTGTATATGTTTTTTGCATTAAATTTTCACTGGATGAAGACCAAAACCAGCCTTAGGAACTGTAGTAGAGTTTGTACAAAATACTTTGTGTGCTTATAGTTAAACAGTTTTTTTTTTAGTCTATGGAAAAAACAAACAAACAAACAAACAAACAAAAAACCAAATAAACCAAACAAAACAAACAAACAAAAAAACCAACACACAACCAACCAACCAAACAGGAATCTGGTTGCCCAGGCTGAGCAGAACCTAGGGCCTGTGTCTCCTGCTTTCCAGGAGTGATGGTAGTGCCAACAGCATTTTTCTGATATAAATATATCTTATTTGCCCCCTTGCCATCTTTTATCTGGAAGGGATGATGAAGAAATAGGGAATTTATTATCAAAATACTTGCAATTTTTACAAAGTATCATTTTCTATAAGACTTCAGTATCATCAGATTTTTTTTTTAATTTTATGATTCCTATAAAATTAAAAAAAATAACATATATAATACATAAGAAATTTTATAAAATGTCAAATCCTCAAATTCATACTGAAAAACATAGTTGGAGAAAATTCCACTGTTGGTAATTTTTCTTGAGTTTGTGGGACTTTTACCAGAACTGCTGATTTTCAAATGGTAATCATCCAACATTTCAAGATATAGAATAAAATGAATATAGCATTAAATCTCAAAACAGTTCCTTGAACCAAAGGGAATACTAAGTAATCACACTGATCTTTCATTGAGGAATTGCATCATGGAAGAGAAAAGTTGGCAACTCAAGAAACAAACATGAAGACAAGAAAGCCCTGTAGTTATAAATTTATAACTGCACAAAGAGGTAATGAGACATAGAATCAGTTAAATCCTTCTGTGAAGAAAGAGAAGAGGAAAGAATTTAAAACTTCTGTAGTGGGTAATCTGTTAATATCCATCTGTAACCCCAGTATATACCAGAATACAGAACAGCTAATATAAAACAAGGTTAGCATCTTGACTCCAAAAGTTCTCTATTAAAAAGCTTTTTGAGGCTCATGCATCTTCTCTGAGCTTTATTAAATTTAACTTCACAGTCTGAACTTATAAATCATATTATTTGAAGTATGAACTGTCTTTTATAACATCTGACACAGAAAAGAATCATTCTTCTGTAAATGTCCGTAATAGCTTGGAGGATAACTGTTTTTCAGGAAGGGCTTGGGATAGATTTATAACCTTCATTTTAGAAATGAAATTGAATAAATGCTTAAAGATATGTGAGCCTTGTACCCAGTTTTATCACTGTTAGAGGCATTTCTGGTAATAGAGATTTCTTCTTAAAATGAAAAGCAGTCCTGTTTTTTATCAGACCCTTTGTATGTTATGTGTATTTTGAACATAGATGAATGAGCTGTGGAAATGTCAGCCCCTAACACAGTCCCATCTGGGACTACAACATGCTCCTCCAGGATCTAGCATTTTATCCTGTGTTTATCCTTCCCCAAATATCTGAACGTCCCTAGAGCAAGATACGTAGCATTTCTGAAAGGATCCATATTTTAAATATCTTTCTCACACCATGCATTAGGACTGAGCCAAGATCCAAGTTACTCCTTATCTACCAATGTGGTTGTCACTTGGCACTAGTTTCAAACATGAGTAGATACACTGGCTACTTTGCAAATAATACAGTTTAGCACAAAAAAAAAAAAATGTTTTTGACAACAGCAACAATAAAAAGCTATCAACATGCTTTTCTTTTTTTTTTTTTCTTTTTTTTTTTTTTTTTTTTTCCTGATGATTTGGATCAGAAAAATATGTTTTGTGGAGTGTTCCTCAAAACTTCTGGAACATTATAGTGATCTTATTTTTTGTTCTTTATTTTATTTATTTATTTATTTATTTATTTTTTGTTAGCTTAAAGCTGTTATGTCCTTTTTTTAAATTGTTAGAACATTTTCAAAGGCAGCAGAGGGAGACAAATGAGGATTTACTTTTGCTAGCTTGCAGGTCATTTCCTAGTATAGCCAGAACAATATACTTGATATATTTAACAACCCATAAAGAAGTGTTAACTGCATTCACAGAGTGGCTCTATATTTTGAAGTATTTTTCTTTCTACTCATCAGTTTCTGGAAAATGCATGTATTTTGTAAGATAGACCTATAAGGGTATATTACTCCTACCAGCTACAGTAAGACTAAGTTTCGAACACAGTGAAAAATGGAAGTAAAGAACACATCATAGTAGAAATGTTTATGGATATGTGAATTTACATAATACTCCAATCAATCTTCAAAATAAAATGAAAAAAATAATAAAGGTAAAAGAAGGAAGGAAAAAAGAGATGGAGAGAAGAAATTGTCTATTCAGTCTCAAGTGCTGGATGGATAATGTACAGACATGTACAAATATCACTTCCCTGCGAAAGTGCTGTCTCTAGATTAGACAGGAAGGAACAGCATCATGGACTGCCCCATAACACAGCTTTTCTCCTCAGACTGGAATAAGAAATGTGTGTGAACCTACAAACCCAGAGAGGCAAGCACACCTGGTCAAACATCCTGCTGCTGGCTGGAGCTGTAAAGAACTCATACAGGTGTACCAGTTACCTATTGGAGACCTGGAGCACCAACCATAGGTGGTTCAGTTCAGTTCTAGGTGAGTTTCCTTAGTGGCTGCACTGTTGCGGCTGTGAGACTTGCCCTGATTTAGCAGATCTAATCTAAAGAGAAAATATTTTATAAGACATGGAAAAATTATTTTCTGAGATCTAATATGGCCAGCTTTCTGAGCTTCATGAGTCTCCAATCCAAAGGCTATGAGTAAAAGCCATGATCTAACATAAAAATGATTTAATATTTTTGGAAGGGAGTGAGGGCTTGTGGTCATTCCTGTTAGGGCTCTATGCTGGGTTTGCAACTAGCCTGACAGCCTCTGCAAGGTATAGCGTGCTGCTGAAAATGAAAGTCAGTCCATAATGATATCTGTCCTTCTAAAGTATATGGTGGATCCCCAAAAGGTCATGAAACAACAGATCCTGACAAAAAATCAGTCTTTCTGGAGAGTAATGAGGGTGTCTAATGCTCTTAGTTTTCTTTTGGTTATACTCAGCTCCTCTAAGCTTATTCCATGTGGCTAATTTTTTTGAATGTACTCCTGCAGATGAGAGCTGGGGCATGAGCCTTCCCAGGAAAACCCCAGATGCAGCCAGAGACTGCTCCCAGTAGGCAGCTTGCATGCCATCAGCCTGTATTGGAAACTGATTGTTCAACACAGGCACAAGCTTTTTTGTACCATTTGGTCACAGTTCTGGAGAACAGTCACAGACATCTTATACAACATGTGTTTCTTACTTCTTTTGTGAATTTAGCAGAGGTCATGAACCCCAGGTCACATAATTCTAGGTCATTCTAGATATCTGATGGGCTCCAAGATTCCATTCTAGGCAAGAAGATCCTGAAAATCAATGGAGAAAGGTATATTTAGAATATGTCTTGCACAGACATTAGATGTGTGAAATCCTTTCACTGTAGAAGTATTTTCCTCAAAAAGCTAGATCAATTCACCACTGAATAAATATAAATCTGGAATAGGTAAAGATATAGAAATCTTAGATATAACACTGGAAAAAAAAAAATCTGTTCTCCAGAGCCTGGTAAAAGATAACAATGGAGGAAAAAGGGCTGTGAAAGGTGACAAGGCAGCAGGAAGGGTAGGCTAATTGGAAGAAGAGAATACAGGAAAGATTTGTCTTCAGTCTTCTAAATATTCAGGATATTATTTCTGGCTGTGAAAAGTATATTGGACTCAGCACTGCCAATTGGTAACCTTTGAATTCTTGTGCTAAATAAGAGCATTAGCTGCATGACCCAACAATTCTTCATTTTGTGCTGATTTTAACACCCTAAGATACTAACTGCCAGTATTGGAATTCTGTCTTGAGTCTACCTATATTGAATTTTGTTCTACTGACTAATTATTTCCTGTGAGAAATTACTGCCACCTTGAAATATGTATTTTTGGAATTATTTTAATTCTTTCCTCCTCAAAGCATGTTGGAATTGGTCTTTGTCATGGTTTAAGATTTGATCTTTTTTGCTTTAAAAAGTACTGCAACAGGTATTTCACATCATTTATGTCTTGTTGCATTCTGGGACTATTCTTAAGAGCATGTTTTCTGCATCAATCTTACTGAGACAAAGACTTTATTTACTGACCCATAATAAACTTTTCTCATGCAAAACTTTCACTGCAAGAGGAATTTTATTATAAACACTGGTAAATTTCAAGCTGCTGAGATAAATAATCCCTTTAAGAGTGTTCAGTTTTGGTCAAGTTCCTCTTATGAATTCAGAATTATTGCCTCAATCTGACTTCACAGAGAAAGTTGTTCCATATCCATATGCAGAACCTCATGAATATGGGGTTAGCCTGGTCTCTGTGCTGGGTCTGTGGTACACAGAGTCACAGTAATCATTCTCTTGATTCTGAAGCAGAGCTCCAGTGCTGGGGAGTGGGTATTCTCAGGAGACCTTGCTGGAGAGCAGGATTGCAGCACTCTCAGCCTAATGAGGTGGGAAAGACAGCCCTGAAGACATTGCTTCAGACTCCTCAATTGCCAATTTAGGGTAGCAGTGCTTTTTTTTTTTTTTTCTTTTTTTCTTTTTCTTATCTCTCTTTGCTTTAAAGGTTACGAATGCTAAACATCTAGAGTGTGTAATTAAACTGACAACCAAGGTCCTATAGGAAAAGCGGTTCTCGTAATCAGTGCCAGAGTAATGAGTTCATCATGCACAACTACTATTTTCAGGCAGGTACAAGTGATTCTTACCTATGCTCTGGAAACAAGGACCACAATTAGCCTGTAGTAAAAGCTCTGCTAGAGGAAGACTATACAAGATGCAGCTCAGCACTGCGTTAACAAAGACTTGCAATTGCGGAATAGTTGTCAGATTGCAATACTGTCTTGCATGTATTTGTAAAATAGTTCATAAATAGACATCCAGAGAGTGAATGCAAAGTAGGTGATCATTAGAGAATGAAAATAAGTGCCTAATAGTTGCACTGCAAAATACTGATACTGAACAGATGCTACAGATATACACAGAATCTCCAAGAATAATTTTATCCTTTTTTGACTATAAGTGGTGTAATATGGCTTTGAAATTATTCCTAGTAGTTTATCCCAAAATATACTTTAGGCTTTAGATTTATATAAATTATATGTTTATAACTTTTAGTTCAAAGCAGAGATAAAACAGCTAAGTTCCTCTTTATATATAACAGGTTCATAAGTCAGAGCATTGATATTATAAATAAACAAACAAACAACAACCTCATGGAACTAGCAAGCAATATCAAAACAGTGATAATTTCAGTAATAGTATAGTAATTATAAGTCCTATGAGGAGCAGCTGAGGAAACTGGAGTTGTCCAGCCTGGAGAAGAGGAGGTTCAGGGGAGACCTTATTGGTCTCTACAGCTACCTAAAAGGAAGGTGTGGGGAGCTGTGGGTCAGCCTCTTCTCACAGGTAAACTAGTGATAGGACTACAGGGAATGGTCTCAAGTTGCAATAGGAGAGATTCAGGTTGGAAATTAGGAGACATTTCTTCTCACAAAGAGCAGTCAGGCATTGGACCAGGTTACCCAGGTAGGTGGTAGAGTCACTGTTACTGGGGGTGTTCAAGGAAAGGTTGGATGTGGTGCTTAGGTAAATGGTTTAGTGGGTGACATTGGTTGTACCAGATGATTGGTTGGACCAGAGGATCTTGAAGGTCTCTTCCAACCTTTTCTATGATTCTATAATTATGTTTTTTGTGTAATAAGTTAGGTCTCTGAGTCAGATCTTTTCTTTTTATATCTGCTAGAATGCCAAACCTATTTTTTTGTATTACCAAATATTACAGTTGAGAACATTTTTGAACAAATTTGCAAAAGGACAGAACAGAAGCTGAAAGTCTATCTGTATACATATGAGGTACTTAATAAATAAATAAATAAGTCACGAGTGCAAGACAATTTACATATTGCATTAAAAAAAAAAGTATCAGAGTAGTCTTTAAATAGTAGATAGTGGAATTGAAGTGAAAAAGAAAGTTCTAGATGCATTGTTGTTTTAATATTTCCTGCTTAAGAGATTCTTTGCCTTAGTTCATTAAAATTTATCAAAGCTTATTTTAAGATCAGACTCCAGACTTTTACAACATAAGAATGTGTTTAATTCAATCTTATTGAACTATAATGGTATTTATTGTACTTGCAGGGTGCAGAGAGGAATTCATACTAAGACTTCAGAAAAATGATTAATGGTATCCTGTTTCTAAATTAATGACAGTTTTGCAGTGTAAAGTTCTCATTAGAGAGACTAAATCTCATGTTTCATCAGTATATGCCACATAAAGGAGGATTTAGGGTTCCTTTTTTCTTGATGTTGACTTTTTACAGATTGTGTCCTGACCATGGAAATGTCATGGACTCTGAAGAAAATGAATGTTTAAATTCCTCTGTGAAACAGTTGTGGACATGATGAACATGACTTCTGCCTATGACATTCTCTCTAACTATCTACACTAGAATTTATTCAGGACATAGGGAGTAATCTCTTTCTTGCCAAAAAACAGGGTGTTAGGATTGAGTCTTGATGCCCAACTGATAAGCAAAACAGAACTAATAGAAATAACTCTTATTCTATACCATAACTTTCATTGCCTAAACAACAGATGGCCTGGTAGAAGGTTGAAAGAAGACAAGAAAGCAAACAGAAGTGATAATGAGGCTGGGGAGGGATGTAAACTGTGGAATGAAAGGAGAAGGCATTTTTCCCCTTCAGTCTGCACAAAAAAGGAAGCCTAATCACAAAATGTAGCCAATATGGGTGTAACAATCAGATATTTCAATATCTGAGCTTGAAGACCAACATTCACTTTAAAACATTTGAAAATAAATTAATAAATAAATCTTGTAAATTTTTGGTGGCAAATAATTTTAATGAGATTTAAATTAATGTCACTGAATAAACTATCTGAAAACACTTGGTGTCTGAAATATAATCCATTGGACATGAAATTCAGTAGTTTTCATAACTTAGTCATCAAAATCTCATAAAGGATTTGTCAGACTGAACGCTACTCAGCTACTTTGGTCTTTTCTAGCTTTTTTTTTTTTTTTTTAATTCACTGCTCTCTTTTTTGATAAGATCAAATTCTCCAATATATGTAGATACTATTAGGAGTTTATTCTGAGTATATGAAGAATACCTTCTGACTATATTTAATAACCCAATTAGTAGTTTTTAGACAAGATGAGTATCTGCTACTTTATGCTGGAAAACCTCTCAGATTCTGAGTGGGTGTGCCCATGTTTTTAAACATTCCTTTATTCTTTATTATATAGTATAATAGCATCTATCTCAATTTTAAAGAGAAAATAAACAAAATCTTGTGTCAAGAAATAAATTTGCTATTACTGAATTTAAATTGGAGAATATGCATTTTCCATCATCCTAGAAAGCAGCAGAATAGGTTAAGTTTTGTATTTCAGATCTCTCAAAAGAGGAAGAGAGAACAATTACAGACCTCTGGACATACTGTTTTTCCTGTGAGAGTTGAAAGCTCTAAAATCATTTTTAAAAAATGGCCAAAAATGCTCCCTTGAGATAAATCTCTATTTGCAGACAATACTCAAAACCAAAATGTTCTGTCATATAGAAAATAATTTGAAAATGATAAAAAAATTGAAGAGCATATTCTAAGATATATGCATTTAAAAGGAATTTTAGGAATTAAGATTCATAGGACACTAGAAAAATATAGAATTGTCACTTAAGATATTAACATCTAAGAAGGACAAAATATGTTATGTTGGTCTCAACTATTGTTATTTTTATCACGTAACAAATAGTCTCGCCTGTAGTTTTGTTAGTGCAGTACTTAGAGAAATGTAAGCATTGCTTCTTTATAGTCAATACAACTAATTCTGTATGAATGATGAGTAATACAGTTTTCACCTCTTGAAACAGCTTTATTGGATAATCTGGGTTTGTCTGTGAACACCTGCATATTTTTACTAGATCTGGGAAGCAATATCAACATCATCTTCCCTTTGTGTTCAGTACGGTTTAGTTGCCTGCATTTAAGCCTGTCATTAGTGATTCTGATCAATATTTGGAACCACAAAATTATGGGGCAATACGAATGACCCATGGTGTTATTTGCGAACATTTTTTAACAGGAAAGAAGACTTTTTGCTTTACTGAAAAAGCAGGTTAAGCTGTGAGGATATAAAAATGTAGAAAGATGAATTAAGTGTTTGTTTTGTTTTGTTTGTTTTAAGAAAGTGAGACATTGAAAATGATATTGCGAGCATCTAGAACCACAGAAAGCAGTGTCTTTGGTAGTAACTCTGATGTGGTGTCCTCATGCACATGTGTTATTGAGAAATGAACAGCTTTTCCTCCATATCCCAAATAGAAGTCTCTAACATACTGCATATCAGCTGAGCTGCCTCAGACAGCTGAACAGCACGACATGATTCACTCAGGAAGAGGGGGGAAATACTACATTTATGACTCTTTGACCCAGTTCAATGCTGAGAAAGAAATAAAACTTTTCTGTCAGCACTGCTCTGTCATCTGTTTAAGTGAGCTTGTATTTCATTTTCATCTGAGCACCTAAACAATTCCAAACTGCATCTCTGCTCCTGATCAATCAAGTCAGGCCTTATCTTGCTCAGCTAGGTATGGTAATTGCTTGTGATGTACAGATAAATGTTTGCTTGGCTGTAGTCTTCTGGATTTCCTCTCTTGTTCCTCAGTCCTGTGTTTCCCTGGAGCTGTCTGGCTGGGAGCTGTTTTGTATTATGAACATTGGCAATGTCTGGTAAACTCTTTAAACTTTACTTTATTTCCTGAAATTCAACTGCATAACCTGAGTATTTATTATTATTATTATTACTACTACTACTATTTATTCATTTTATTTCTATTTTTATGTAAATAATTCAAAAGTATCTTAAGATATTTTAAGTACTGTTCTGACATACCAAGTCTGGGATGCCCCATCAACAAATACCAAGTTGCCTGTGGTTCCATCTTTTGCTGTTTGGTACACCTAATGCCCAATATACATTAACTGTATAACTAGTAGCAATGGCTAATACATTTAGATGAAATAACATCTTTAATTAGTGCTATCACAATCTTTGACAAGTATAGCCTGCTTGAATGACAATCCTACATTCATTATGCTGTAACCATTCATTAGAACAGTTTCATTTCACACTCTAGAAAGTCATTTTTGTTTGCTTTTATCTCACTTACTCAGGAGAAGACCGCAGGCTTAGCATGTTGCCAAGGCTCTTTTGCTCTCCTGAGGTGTCTGTACTCTTTTCCAGTGACAAAAGACAACTGAGGCCCTTCAGATCAGTCTCTGCTCAAGCAGGGAATCCTGCCTGTATAATACCTTCTGCGTATTGGCAGGCACGACCTGTTTTTATCTATGAGGCACAAGCAACTAAGGGCACTGTCAGTGACTTCAGAATAATGAAGTTGTCAAATCATATTGGAAGAAGCAGCACTGTGCACAGAAAAGGACGGGAGTCATGGCCAAGACTTCCCAGCCAGGCTGATGATCCAGGGCAGTGGGGTCCGGTTACTGCCACTGTCAGCCTCTCTACTGCTGTGTTAGCAGAAACAGGTCCGCTCTCTGCTCAAACACTTTTTTTCCTGCTCCCTCCCTGTCTCCCCTCCATTTCGTCAGTTGTGTGTAAATTGAATCAGGTGCTTTGTTTTGGTTTATTCATTCATACTCCAAAAGTGGAGAATGCATAGTTATAGTGAAATTAAATGACAGTGTCTCTTTCACTGAGACATGGTGTTTTTTGTCACGGTGATCAGTGGTAAAGACAAAATCTTATAACCATCTATTAAGTAATTTTGGGAAAACAAACAACCACCACCACCAACAACAACAAAACATGCCACATTTCTTTTAATCTCCTGTCTTCCTTACTTGGAGAACTTGAAGAAATAAAAACAAAAACAAACAAACAAAAAAAAGTTGTGCTATCCTCTACCCTCTTCTGTGTTCTCAATGAATAATGAATTTTCACCTGAAGCTGATCCAGAAACATAAAAGCATCACCTGTCTTTGTAAGGACCAGTCTAGAAAAGTAAGATGTGATGGTTCCTACATTTTCAAACATCAAACACTTAGAGAAAAATCATGTCTGTAAATAACATATATAGATATTGGAGATGAATGAGAGAAGGTGGATGACAAAATGGTTAACAAGGAGAGATCCTTCTTTTTCAACTGTTCCTTTAACATCCTCTTGTTACCACCTTGATGCTTCCTCCCTCTACCAGTGTCTATACCCTTATATCGCCTCACAAGGCAACCTTACAGGCTGTTGTTTCTAACCAGGTTGGTTTTTGCTCTTATGGAGCAACTGTCATGCTTCAGAAAGTAAATGAAATGTCAGCTCAAACTGACCTTTTGCCCTATAATTCTTCACACTATTCTACCTCACAAAATACGTGAGGTAGAGAGACAGATGGAGTCTCTTCCTTCCATCCTGTACTTGTGCCATTTCATTTCTCTTTATATATTTTTATACTTTATACACATACTTTTGTTTATTTATTTATTTATTGGAGAAGCAATGCTTGGACTCTGCATTTGGAAAGCATGTCATGGGTGCTGCCATAATGTTCCGAATAACTGCACAGTACTTCTTGAGTACAGAAGATGCAATTAATTAACCTAATTAATTAAGTTCTATTGTTCCTTTGTCTTTAATTTTATGTGGGTTTCCATGACAGCAAAGAGAGACAAATCAATCAAAGCCAGTCATTAAAACTGACAATTCATATTCTCTTCACTAGCCTTAAAAACGTGACATACATTTAAATAATTAGATTGTCTGAGTGTTTGGTCACATGTTATACTGCTGACTGTCTGAGTGTTTGGTCATATGTTATACTGCTGTCTCTTCATTTACAGCAGCCTTCTATAAAAGTATAAACTATTATGGGCTGTTGATCTGCAGCTCCAGTTCTTTGCTCTTTACAGAGTAGTATGCTTAAATCTAAGAAGGAATTTTATCCTAACTGATGCAGTAATAGCAGTAGTGAAACAGAGTGTGGCTGTCATGCTGTATCTGTGTTTGAAAGTCGTTTTAACAATAAATTTAATGGAAAATAGCTTGTTGATTAAAATATATATTTTTTTTTGAAATATATTTCTTCTGCTGGAAAACTCAGAATATTTGGAAACATCTTGATTCTCTAATGCTGACCCCAGTTCTGCTGCAAATTGCAGTCATACATTTGCTCACTGGAGGCAGAAGACAAAGACAAGTAGAGCTCAGGTGCATGCGACAGTCTCATTTGCATACATATTTTAGAGAAAACTTGTTTCTTACCATAAGAAGTGTTTAGAGAAACACCTCTTTAAACATGAGTCATATTACTGCTCTTAATCATGAGTGTTACCCTGTAGCATTTAAGATAGCTGAAGGCTTCCCCATGGGGGGAGATATGAAGTCAAGGTACATTTTCACAAATGCTGGCAGAGAAGAAATTTGGGGCAAGTAGAGGTCTGAATACTGTCTGCATACTTACTGTCAACTTGATCTGATTAAGGTCTTCAAAATATGGCAGCCTTCTCCAAAATGGTCAGGTGACTATGTATGAACAGTGTCTTCCACTTTAAAATGCTATTTCTGTTTTGTGAGATAGAGAGCACTGACATATTCTATTGAAACACACACATGCAGAATATCTCTTCCTATTTTCAGTTGCCTTTCTAGAGCATCAGTGTCTGTGAATACTTCTCCTAAAATAGTTCCAAAAATAATTAAACATGAGGTGTTGCATCTGTGTCTCTGACACAAGCCAGAGAAGTTGTTGTGCTTGTGGTTCCCCCTCCCCACAAGAAAAATTCAAAGCAGAAGAAGCTTCAATGTATGATGAAACTCAGGCTCAGACACCTGTGGGACAGTTGCCATATTTTATGACAAAACAAATAAAAGTGCCTAATTCAACTAACGAGCATATTCAGTTGAAAAATACATAGCAGCATTTGGAGAGAATGATCTGAAGTCTCTGCCTCGATAAGCCCCCATTCTTGGTGGTAGGCAAATGTGGGTCAGCTACAAAAACTATGTGTGTGCGTCCCCTGCTCCACACACACACCATCACTCTGAGCCCTTCTAGAGGTGGTCTTATGGAAGTCTAAGAATGCTCAAACCAGTGAGGATATTTGGTTACAAGCAAGCCTTGATACGTATCCACCCTGCTCCACCTAACTAGTAATGTGCTATCCGTAAGAAATGATATTTCATACCTTATGTCTCTTACCACAAACAGGTGAGACCATATGACAAATGGTAGAAAACTTTGCAGGACTTAAATACCAAAACCACTAAGCAGCATAAAGATGTATACTCTGAAGGGGGCTAGACTGCTGGGAAAAGGACTGGCTTGTTTTGTTTGGGATTTTTAAGGAAAACAAACACTGAAAACAACTGCAGTGAGAAAGAAGACAAGGTCACATCTAGATTTTTGAGACAAACAGTCTCACATTAAGGTTTAATCAAGTATTGGGATGCATCTTAGAGGCTTCTATTGAGTAGGTAACATGGGACTTCAGTAAGTGCTTGCTGTTATTACTTGCCTCTAAGGAGAAATACCAGGCAAAAATTGATTTTTTTTTTTTTAAATTCTCCCTTTGACAATTAAAAGGTCCACTTTGTACAAAGAGTTTGCCAAATCATACCTGTTGATTCTGTTAACATTTTAGGAAAGCAAAGCATTGCCTGCTGAGGAAAATAAGTCCCTTGCAAAGCCTGAGGATGGAAGGATGAGGTAACTATGTGAAAAAGGAACCTCTGAAAGTGGACTTGATGTGTAAAGATGTGATGGGGAGTGAAAAGAATTACAAATGAAAGCCCAAACTGAAGCTCCTAATACAGGATGCATTGGAGAATTAGGTCATTACAAAAATGGATGGGTTGAATAGGAGTCTGATTACAGTGGTGACAGCCTGCATTCAAAGAGAAGGAATTACAGGAGAGTGTTAGAGACTGGTTCATTATTTGTGGGGATACTCAAAACCCTCCCCTTTGGCTCAGTTTATCTTAGAGTAATTCTGCCTTCCCCTCTATGTACTGCTGACATAATCTGAGTATAAGACAAAGTTGAAAGCATCTGAAGAAGCAGAAATAATGACAGTGACAATAGTAATGGGGCTTTTGGAAATGAATAAGTCTCGGAGATGAAGGATGGATTAACTTTTTGTCTGTAAAGGGTTATTGAAAGAGTATGTGCAATCCTCTCCTACTGATCCAGGAGACTGATCTGACAGGAAATATGCATAAAAGTTCTAAGGGATGTGGTATTGTGGTGTATCTATGAAACTACCACAGAAAACACAAGCCTGTTTAGTCCAATCACTAACCTTCCACCTCTGCCACCACCCCTGCCCCAGTCCCCACCTCCCTCACCCAAAAAAAAAAAGTTAAAAAAGAAAGAAAAGAAAGCATGAAGTGGGCCACAAGAGAAGTAAATACAGTTCTAGTGATTTTCAAGTCAGACACAGGAGGGGTGCAGGGGCCAGGGAAATGGGGGTGTCTTGCATTTAAAAGAGTAGATATTCTTTAGTGCTGGGAGGCTTATTCAAGATAAGTTTTCAGTATCTTGGGATCTGTTTTTTGGTTGAATTTAGTCAAGATTGACATTTATGTAAATTAATACAGGAGCAGTTTGCTGCAAACTGTTGTGACACACAGGCATATGTAAGCTGTAACTGGTTCTGTGAATAGTAACTACGCTACACAAGGAAAGAAGTATGTCCAAAAAGCTGGGAAGCAGGAGGTCTTAAGTACTTGGCAGAAGAACTCTTTGACTCTGAAATTGCCAAAGGATTTTTTTTTTAATTCTTTTTTATTAATTTTAAAATGGAAACAATCAAAATTCTTGTAAGTGGTAACTTCCTCTGCAATAACGCTCTTCTGGCATGTAGCATAAAGCAATGTGACGATATCTTAAAGAAAAAAAAAAAAAAAGAAAAGTCTCAATTCCCTTCTTTGCCAAAAAGAAAGGGAAAAACTCAATAGTGCAAAATACCATGTGAAAAGTACCCAATGCCTGTAACTTCAATAACTCCTAACCCTCACAAAGGCTTCTATAATCCCCCTAGCCCCCTCAGGGGCAAGAGAGCTAGAAGAGCTCTTCTGGAGAGAGGAAGATGCTTCTTGACATTGGTAGGGGAGAAAAAGCAGCATGATGGGGTAAATAGGGTATAGCTGAAGTCTAACTGGTGCAGAAGGAAAGGGGATTCTGTGCCAAAAAAATAAAAATAATTAAAAAAAATGGGTACAGTCTGAAACAGTCTTTTATTTTTAAGAGTTTGTTGTGCACATTTTGCCTGTGTTTTTCATGATATCCTGACCCATATTTCCCACATGAGACCTACCTATCAAAGCACCTCACTAACTCACAGGAAAAAAAACACATTAGACAACTAAGCTTAGGCCTATGGTTCATCTGGGGTCCAATAAAGGAAGGATACCTAATTTAGACATGTTTGTTTGTGTTTTAAGATATTGTTGCAAATGATATATTAAAGCTGCCTTCTACTCTTCTTAATTTTTAGGCTAATAAATGCATTACCTTCTCTACTGAAAAGCAAAGCTTTCTATCCAGACTGGCAATGTAAATATCGTTTCCTACTTATGCAATCATAAATTTTCCTTCATGACCTTGAGAAAACTTAGCTAGGTAGAGTTATTTCCTATGATTTGAGTTTGAAGCTGTCCTCTCATCTAAGTTGCAGCAGATTGTTTTGCATGATGAACTGTTTTTTTGAACTGAGAATTCAGATGAAACTAATATCTCTTCTGTAGGAGACTGTGAAGGAGACCAAAGATTCAAGGCTTTTTTTTTTTTTTTCTTTTCTTTTTTTTTTTTTTTTTCTCTTTAATTATTTTTCCAAAACCTACAGGCTTATTAGTTCAGGTCAGTTTTGATTGAGAATGAACTGGGACATCTTGGTCTTTATTACAGAAACATAAAATGATGATGAATGGTGGGTGAAGAGGTAGATGAATTTATCCATAAAACAGAAGTGACAGTTCTTTTTGGAGAAACAGGAAAAACTTTTACAACCAGCAGTCAATAGATAACAGGTAACCAAAATTTCTGACTACATTTTGTTATGTTCTCTAAGGCTGTGTTTATAATAGCAAGAAGAACATGACTTGCCCTTTTGGAATGGATTTGTAGAGCAATTGTTGCTGAGGGTTTAAGAACCCCGTTATATTAATTTAAAGGTGCTTTACTTCAACCTAAATCTAGTTTAGGCCTGTGGGCTCTGTGTCTCATGAAGTGTACCAGCTGCATCTCTAAAGCGCATCTTCCAGTTCATTCCAAAATGATTGGGCTTCTAGACTTCTCAGTAAAGTGTATCAGACCACAGTAACTTGGGCTGTGGGTAGAATCACTTCAGAATTATGCCCCTCATCTAAAGCTGTAATTTAGACACACTTTGTGGTATCTCTCAACTGTCTCAATGTAATTATCAATATAGTACGGAGGCTTATGTCACTTAGAAGACATTTAAAAGCACAGCTGTAATGCCTTCCTTAGACACTGAAATCAAGAGCCTATAAAAAAAAAAAAAATTGAAACAGCAAAGCTCTCCTAGTGGACACCAATGTCCAAAGGAGCACCAATATGGTGCAAAAGAAGTTGAGACAAGCTTGTCTGCTGAAAGGTATAGCAGCAGGGTCCACAACTGACGGCACAAAGTTAGCACAGAGAAGAGAGTCATGTGTGTGTGTGTGTGTGTGTGTGTGTGTCCTGTTGCAGTAAGAAAAGAGGAGGAAAAATAGAGGCGGGAAAAACTCAGTAGTGGCCAGCTGGAAGAAGTGACAGGGAAGTGCCAGGTGGACATTATTTCCAGTGCACAAGTGTCTACAAACACTTTTCCATGGGAATGACATACCTTTTCTCAGGATTCCCTCAATCTTCCTGGCATTTTCTTGCTCATGATGCCATTAGAACTCTTCAGAGTTCAGGAGAACACTTCATATGCATGTTTCATGTGATGACTGGCTGCTAAGCTCTGTTAGGTAATTTAATTGTTAGGTAATTTTGAGATATGTAAACAATTACACACTATATTAACTATTGGGCTGTGAGGTTACAAACTAGGAGCTGCAAGGACTATGGGGTAACAGAATAAAAGCTATAGGGCCAACTTGCAAGCATAACGTTGCAGAATCTGGCAATGCAGCGCTGTGAATGGGATGCTTCTCTTTGAGGTGAAGGCACTGACTCTGCCTCTTTGAGGTTTGCAGGTAAAATGTTAGAAGTGAAGGGTGGGCAGCATAATTAGAAATTAAAGGTCCTCAGTAGTACAGTAGTTAAAGCACCTAAGGCACCATGCAACAAATATTGTTTTGGAATCGGTCTCCAAGGACCCGGTTCAGAACAATGAAAAGCTTTAAGCCTCATTAAGTGATAAACACCCCACAGTTCATATATACTGCAGATAACTATATCTTTGTCCTTTCAGACATCTACAGCTGATTTAAATGCCATTGTGTTCAGAGAAGTCTCCTGCTAATTGCCAGTCCTAAATATCCACATTTTGCTACTTCCTGTATGTATGTAAAATTATTTGATCAATATTTTATATTGGTGACTTCTTTAGAGGCAGAATCATTAATTCTATTATTTTAAGCCAAAGATAGAGGGCTGTCATAATTCCACAATGGCAATTACCTTGTCATAATTAGAGTTAGGTACTTTGTAATAAGTAACAATAGTAGAATGCAAAAATAATAACTGGAGGCTTTTATAATTAAAATTGCTCATAGAGAGTCACAAACAGGAGCAGCTGAAAGGCAAGAATTGAAAGATGCATCTGTGTGGCACTTTCAACAATCAAATCTGTCTCTGTTTAAACAGGAAGTAGTCAGGGCATCAGAATAATTTTTTATGTTTCAAAGAAATAAACAGACAGCTATGGAAAAGTAGTACCTCTCCTTCCTTCAGTGAAGCATGTATCTATTTGACAAATGTGACTGTGCTTCCCTTTGGGCTGGAGTTCTTATCCATATAAGAAAAGAAGAATGTATCTGTCATGTAAAAAAATAGCTACCCCATGTCTACATGAAAGATTAGGAGCTGACTGTGGAGAGACAAATTATTACTTACTCTTCATCTAGACTTTCCCCTATCCTTGAATTTCCTGAGCTTCAGGATTCCACAGGTCAGTGCTGTCACATGTACTCTTGGTGTATCCATGGCATTTGTCTTTCCTCTAAGTGTCTACCCTTTCCTGGTAACATATCACTTTTCCCTCACCTTCTGAAGGTACTGCTAGGAAAAGAAAATATAACCCAAATGTGATTTTGCCTCAGTTTACTCAAAATTAAAGTTTAAAATGTAGATGAAAATTTCTTCTACTTCAGGAAGAAGGTCTTGAGATCCACTAAATTTACTAACAGCAGTCCAGTAACTTGTAATTTTTGTTTTATACTTAAAGTTGTCAACATCAGAGATTAGTTTAAATATGACAAGCTTTTTTTTGGCTGAAGTCTCTGTTGTTTTGAATCATATATACATTACCATAGAGAATGGGTGTGAAGTGCTTTCATTTGGTTATGACAGCACTTTTACAGCAATTAGCACCATTCATGCCTTCTTTGTGCTAACAGAAAGGATTACAGCAGGTTGGAAACAAGGAAATGTCTGACCTAACTACTATATATTTGGGGTTTTTGTTTTGTGTTCTAGCTGTATGGACAAGAATATTTTCATTAAATCTGAGTTGTATCACCAGATTTACATCAGTGTTATTTTATGAGTTAACAAGGCTGCTCTAATTTCGCTCTTAGCTCAGAATAATCTCTCTAATCTTTTTCCTTTAGATCAAAATCTGAAAGTAAAAATGTTCACAGAAATAGGTTTTCTAGTTGTTTAGAGGTCTTTTTTTTTTTTTTTTTTTTTCTTAGACTTGTTTTCATCCTCCTTTTCCTTTTGTTCTCCAGGGTGTTGACTGAAAAGCAATTAAAATTTCTTGCTGTGGAAACTAAGCTTTACCTCAGAATTACATCGGTAGCTGTCACCACCTGCCCTTCTCTGTCTTCAGTAGGTCCCAAGACTTTTTGGCTGGGGATTTATAAAGTTGAAAGTTGTGAAATGTACAAACTTATCTCTTGTGTGCCATTACCTGGAGCAGTCTTCAGAGGAGCCTCAGGTCATCCAAGTGTAACTGATTCATGCTCTGGGACAGACAAATTTCTGCCTTATTTCTTATCATCACTTTTCTGTCCTCTCCATGCCTGCTCCTTCATCCTTTTTTCTTTCCTGGTCTTTATTTGTTTCCTTTTCAACTCATATTTCAGCTCATATTTCTCTTCTTTTTAACATATTTTTTCTGTACTTTCTTTCTATGAAAGTAGCACTAATAACACCCCCTATTTTCACATCTATTTTTAAATATTAATGTAATATTTTCTAGAACACAGGAAATATGACCTCACTTTCCCAATGTTGCAGATGTTTTCCACCCGTATATCAGCCTCTCATGCGTATCTCTTAAATACAGTTATCTAACTAAAAAAATTCTATATGGTCAAGTTCTATCTCTAGCAAGCAATCTATTGAATGTAAGTACAAGACACCAAGACATCTGAGAGATCATTGCATCTATTTCTAAGGATTCAGTACTAATTTTCTGTCCTACTGGATGTTTCAACTTAGTACTGTTATGGTATTGTGTCCAAGGTATTTTGCAAGCACATGGGACTATTGCATCTGACTTTGTCCTTGCCTTGTAATCAGCAGATCATTTGTTATACCTGTATTGCTCTGTGGGTTTCTCTTTTTTTTTTTTGTACTTTTGCAGGTGATTTACAACCTTAAAGCCCTTATCCATAGAAACATTTAGTGCTAAAGTAAAGTTCAGAACTATAAGTAAATTTTCACTAAAATTAATTTACTTAATGTAGACAGGTTTTATTAGAGCTAAAACTTTCTGAATTTTTTTTCTTTTGTTTTTTATTGTTTTTTATTTTTTTTTATTTTCATGTAAGCCAATGCTGTGTCTGCTTCAGGAACACTTAAGTGGTCATAATAGATATAAACAAGAGGGGAACTTGTTTATTCTGTCACGAATTTAAGAGGAAAATGTAAGGATATTTTTGCTACCTAAATAGAAAAAAAATATCAGAAAGACCTGATTGAATAAAATAACCAGTAAACTATCTTTCTTAGATCTGAGATTTACTGATATTACACTGTACAGATGAAGGTTTTAAGGTTGTACAAGTGTTTCTGAGAGTAAAATTTAGTCTTTTGCATTATGCTATCTGTAACACAGATTATGACATGTATACAAGATGCCCAAATGTCTAAATGGTTTGCCTCCAGCAGACTCTACAAAGATTCAGATTTTCAAACAGATGCATCTTTGTCTTTACATATATTTCATTTTATAAGAGGATAGGATTAAAACGTCATCTAAAACCTTTGGATCTGTGATTAGCTGGCAGTGAAGCTTTAGGTAATCTTTTTATGAGAAGAATTCATTGACAAATCTTCCAATAATAAAGTGTTAGGTCACAGTTAATTTTAAGGCTGTGCACTGAGATGGCCTTCTTTGCTTGCATTAACATTGCATTGCATTAAGGCAGGCTAATAATACTGTGTTGCATCCAAACTGTCAGCAGTGCTCTCCTGTGATTTATTAAATTTCTTTTTCCTGAGGGCTGCTGTGATGAAGATCTTCATTTTCCTGTACTAAGATGGTGCAGATTTTGGACCACTCATTTCTTTGCAAACACTCTAACTCCTGACTCTAAGGACATCTTTATTTTGCTTCTGTTTGTCGTTGTTGATTTTTTTATTTGTTTTGCTTTTGTACTTTTTAGTAAATTTATTGTTTATTTGTTACTTCCATATGTCCCTTGAACTCCCTTGGAATTTGGAAAATGGTAACACTTTTTCCGTGTGCTATACTTGTAAAGTCTGCCCTCAAAGATTTTTAGCTGCAGACTATCTATAGCACTGCCATGGTCACAATAGTTAAATGTGCAAATCCTTTCTGAAATGAGCATTTTGGAGCAACTGCTCCAGTTAGGATTGAATTGTTTGCATTCATGATATTATGATTATGTCAGTAGGAAAGTATGTGATCTATCCGTGAGCTGTAACCTCGTCATTATTCAAACATTGATAGCCACATTAGCCACCTGGTCCTTGACCTCTAAGAAGAAGTGTCTTAAGGTTAGCTCATTTTCTGTTTCGTCTCAGGAAAAGGTGTGTAGAAATCTCTAGAATTTAAGAAACTATAAGTCAAACACACTTTTTCTAGTGAAACATATTTTTTTAGTAATAGTAAAAGAACATTATATCTCTCTACAAAATATGTTACTGATATGAATTCACTTATTTTGTGTATAAATTCGTATTTTGAAAAAGGGATAAATTTTCTTTATCATTAGATACTGCTTGTTGAACTTGCTCTCCCCCCAAAACAAACAAACAAACAAAAACCTCCCAACAGTACAATATAAAATATTTTCAGAAAACAAAACAACAACAACAACAAACAAAGACATATTATGCTGGGAAAAGAAAGCACCAATTACCATGTAAATGACAAAATTTGGCAGAAGAAAAAGTAGTCCATTAGCAATGTTTATAGTCCCCATTTTATAAAAAAAATAAAATAAAAAAAAAAAAAACACATTTTTTTTACCAAAGCAGGTCAGTTTTGTCACATTCTTCAGTCTATTACTGGGAAAAAAAATATATATATATATATTCCTTGGTCTGAAATATTTCATTATCAAAAGAAAAAAACAAAAAAAAAGAAGAAGAAAAAAATGTAAGTATTAATGACAATGAAATAGAGATATAGATGTTTCATCAGACCTGCTACAGTTTATAATATGTACAGGTTGTAAAGGATTTTAATGATTTCTAAAATATTGTACTACCAAAGTGATTTATTTCAGTTGCTTCCTAAAGCATTTCACAAAATTCAGATATGCTAACTTTTTCTTCAAAATAAGGAATGGTTTTAAAACCTTAATATTACATCTTAGATGGAAAGCCCATTTTCATTAGTTGTTCATCAGAGCACTTTTATTTATTCTATATTTAAAATTGCATCGTGACACCATTCAGTTAAAACTTCATCAGCTTTCATCTTTAACTTAAAAAATAAAAAAAGAAAGAAAATTATATTGTCAATCTCCAAAAATTTGACCAGATCAAAATCCAGTAATTCCCACTATGACCATAGATATGTGTATTTTTAAACATAATTAAAATAAGAAAGTTAAATTCTGTTTGTATTTATTTAAACTCACATACTCTACCTACGTGCTTTTAATCTTAGATGCCTAAAGATGTATTTCTGAATCATAGTTGGCTTTTTGTTTTGGTGTAAGATTGGTTTCTTTGCTTGTTTTTTAAATGCCCAGCTACTTCATTTCATGCCAAAACTAATGGAAGCAATTGGAAACTAGAGTGGCATTTTATTATTTTATTTATTTTATTTATTTTATTCCCTAATTAATCTATACAGTTGACATAGTCATTTGGATTTAAAAGTGCTGGTCATTGCATGTGAGACAAATCCTAGAAATATTCCATCACCTTGTAGGGCTCTGCTTTCCTGTTTCTAAGGACATTATTTTAGCCAGTGTCACACAGCCTTCTCTTTGCTTGTGATACAAGCAACACTTCCATTCCAGGCACTCTCATATCTGACCTAGCTTCCTCTAAGTCACCATACACAATACACAGCTGTCTATGAAAACATGGCAAATCTATCATTTCTGACTGTTGAGAAAGAACATTCAGCCAGAATCTATCTATACATGGAAATGCAGAAATAAATATGTCAATGTCTGTGTTAAAAGCTAAGATAGCCCCACAGGACAGGCTTGAAGAGCAGCAGCCGTGTTGTAGCCATTGTGATAATTTCACAGTGGACTAACTCTGGTCTGGTCCTCCTAACTGAATGGCATTTACTGTCTGGAGAACATGAAAAGCAATACTGTACTCTGCCTTAACTTTTAATTTAATCCAAAAAGAACTTTGCTTGTGTCCTGCCAGACCAGTCTGATGTAAGACGTGGTCCTGAACCAAACTAAAAGGATAATATAATCATATCCTCTGCTAGAAATGTGCTGTTCATTCATTAGCCACTCAAATACAAAATTAAAGGACACAGGAGTGAAAGTCTCTTTATATGTATTTTAATTATAATGCTAGCTAAATACTGTGACAGGTTTGCTTTTTAGAAATGAAAAGCTAATGACCCATGTAATGAATAAATTAAATGGTTTTATTCACTTTGCATATGTTTTCTTACAAAATGAATCAGAAATGGAGAAGCTTGTTTAATCAAAGAATGTCTTGTTGAAATGAATGTTTATCAGCCTCCCAAATGGAATATTTGCTGTCAAAGCTTCTGTGCAAAACATTTGTGTATTTGGCTTTCACTGGAAGGAGTTGTAACTAAGTAGCCCCTTAATTAGTATTTTGTCACATCTATCCTCAAGCAATGTTTGTGACTGTGTTATTGCTATGCAGGATATAAGGGTGTCACAGCTAATTTTTTTGAGGAAGATCAAGAATGTCATATTTTCACTGGGAAGCTCTGTGATCACAAACCACTATGCTCCCTTAGGAGCCTACAGTGGTTTGAAAGATGTAACTGTCCACCTTTATTTAATAGTTACTTTGGTAAGAGTGCAGAGATTTTGTTCAGATACTGTGTTTAAAAACTAGTTAAACAGTGTTACTAACTCCCACTGCTATTGTCACGTCACTTTTCCCCCCTTAATTTCAGGTTTTCTAAATCTAAATAAGTCCTTTGGAGCAGCACCAGGAAAACAGTGTAAAGTGAAATGTAACAGATAACTCCATCAATAATGGTTTAGGTTTCATATGTAGAGGTTGATCATATCGACTTCAACTTTAACAGAGAAACAGTATATAACTACACTGTATGATTCAATGCAGTCTGTTGCATACATATGTATTTTTTTTTTGCTGTTCTATCAGTAAAAATTTGAGGTTTTCTGAAAGTTACTTTTTAGTTACTCAATGATAGCCTAGGAAAATTGGTTTCAGAACTCAGCTTTGGTCAGATTGATATATATCTCCTGATGAAAAGCTGTTTAAGCAGTGAATTAGGAGAGAGAATTTAACTTCAACCAGAATAACTCTCTCTGTCTGCTGTATATTCCTAACTTCAAGGAAGACCAATTTGGTTGAAATGACCTTTTCTTTTAATTTTCTTTCTATAAAATATATATAGCATCATATAACATAAACTATGTTTTCATTCCATATTGAGCAGGTGTTTGTTTTACAATCTTAACTTCTGTAACTTTACTGTAACTTTACTATCTACAAATCACAGGTGAAAATACTGTGTTAATAATTATATATTACTGTTTCTTTATTGCGGTCATAACTCAAGAATAAAAATATTTTTGCTACTCATTAAGTTTTCTAGATTAGATTTTTGGTTTTGTTTATTTGTAAAAGATCTGTGATTCTGATAAAAAAAAAAAAAAAAGAGGGGGAGGAGCGGGGCTTGTGAACAATTTCAGGACAGAATGAAACCCATTGTGTTCTGTTTTCACATCCCATAGCACAGCTCTGATATTACTGATAGTCTAAGTATGGTGTGGTGTTCTTTGATTTTTTTTTTTTATTTTTATTTTTTTGGTGTGTATGTGTGTGTGTGTTTTTGTTTGTTTTTTAAGAAACAAAAAAAAGAGGATGCTTCTTATATTCAAAGAAAAAAAATAATCTTGTAAGAACTTCCATTTTAATATTGTAATCTTGCTTCTATACACCTAAGAACTTTCTACACTCTTTCATCAAAACCATCTAAATGAGTGAGTCTGATTCACTTAAATGCCTGGAAGCTACTTTACGTAGTCAAATCCAGATTACTAAACTCAATACATGAGAGCTTGAATGAAATTCTTCTAACCTGTGCGATGCAGTACTCTAGGGGAGATAAGTCACTAGTTATTTCTGAATGTAGACTAAACACATAGTCAAAAAAAGAAAGTAGAACACGCATAATGAATTATGCTCAGCAGCACTGGAGAAAATACGTGGCTGGGCATCTAGGATGTTCTGTTTTCCACTTGCACTTCTCAATAAATTGCAATGAATCTCAGAAGTGATTGTGTATGATCAGAATTAATTAAATTCTGAGATTTAGTCCCCAAGATATACATTTGTATAGGAAGTCTGACTGTTTTTATGAATTGGGCTTTTTAGGATGTAGGGAAGCATAAATGGTAGTCTTGGAGACAAACTGATATGCTTTAATATCTCTCCCACAAAATTAAAAAATACTATCATAAATATTATGTGACATGCAAGAGTACCATGAAGAGTTATTGTGTTGTGTTTTCCTGATTGAATCTGGCCCGAAAATGTGAAAAAGTAGAATTTTAGTCCTGTTTTAAATGCAGATCACAGAACAGCAGTAGAAAGCAATCACTATTGACTTTGCCAGGTCTGGTACATGTATGTGTTACAGAAAGGAGCAGCAATAATGAAATAGGAACTTTGTGCCCTGAGCAGTTGTGAGTATAAGTTACGGTCGGCATTGGCTGTAAGTGCAGTATATATCTTTATTGCTAAAAATCTGAGTTTTTCTGTCAGGAAGCCCTGGATTTTTTCTCAGTGTTACATTATTTGGGAAGCCAGCCTGAATTTCTGCTAAATTGTTAGCAGCTCTGTTTGTATCTCAGTCTGTGTCTTTGGGTCTTTACAGACAAATGGGGGCCCCTGGGGCAAGGACCAATTAATCTACAGTTGGATGCGAGTCACCAGGTTACACCATTATTGCTTTTTCTCCCCTCGGAAAACCAGAGCTGGTGCTGCCCAGAGGTCCTGGGACCTGATTGTTGTTTTGGCCAAGAAGACTGCCTGGGGAAGCCACAGAATAATGGCTCATGTATGTGGCAGTCTTAGCGTCCCTGGCTCAGGAAAATCCTGGCAGAGCAGGAGACTTGGTCACGTGTTCAGTGAAATTGAGAGTGTTGGTTTCAGCACAATTTTTGATTTGGCAGAAGCTGAGAAAATGTATGGTTTTGCCATGATTAGGAATGAAACAAAATGTGCATACTGCAAGTCCAGTCACAGGAAGAAGGAAAATAAACAAAAAACAAAAAACACACACAAAGAGAAAACTATGTTTTTTTTATCTACCCCCTAATAATCATCTCACCTAGCTACAAACTACACTATAATCCTATCGTATTATGCTGCGGTGGTTTTACCTTGCTGGGTAGCTGAACTCCACAACTATCCTCTCACTCCCCCACCTCAGAAGAAGATGGAGAGAAGAAAATACGTTGGGAAGAAAAAAAAAAAGAGCTCACAGGTTGAGATAAGGATAATTTAGTTAATGGGAAAAGAAGAGGGAAAAAAAAAAAAAAAGCAAAGGCCACAAAGAAGTATGGAGAGAAAAAAAATAATTCTTTACTTCCCATAAATGAGCAATATTCAGCCATGTCCCAGGAAGCAGGGCCTCAATGCACATAGCAGTTGTTTGGGAGGACAGATGTCTTCATAACAAGAACAACACCCCCCTCCTCCCCCCCCCTCCTTCTTCACCTTTCCCAGCGTTTATTGCTGTGTGGTATGGAATATCCCTTTGGTCAGTTTAAGTCAGCTGCCCTGGTGATGTCCCCTCCCCACTTACCCACCCCTAGCCTGCTGGCTCTTGAGGAATTGGAGGGAGTCCTGACGTGGTGCCAGTATTGTGCAGCAATAGACACAATACTGATTTGATACCACTGCTGTTCTAGCTATAAGTGCAGAGCACAGCACTGTATGGGCTGTTGCAGGGAAAGTTAACTCTATCCCAGCAAGACCCAGTACATATGCACAGCTCACACATACAGTAAAACATGGTCTTTGAACCAAACAGGTAAGACCAAAAGAGTTGCTTCATATAGAGGCCAAGGGAAGTGAAATCTTTTGCTAGTTGTATAACACATTATGATTCAGACCAGGGAAATAAAAACAAGATTTCTAAATTCCCATCAAATACTTGACATCTAAAATTTACAGTTTAATTTAATTTCCATCCATCATGTTGTCAACATATTTAGAGAGATCACTACCCAGTACTTCACATTTCTGTTAATGCAATGTGAAGACTACTCAAATCTGTTTTTTTTTCTTTCACAAAAGAAATCTTTTGCTTATAACAAGTATACAAGTAATGTTATATGAACTACTATCTCGGTATATGTCTGTGGTTCCCCTTTTTATATTTTTTTATTGGTACACCTTAGAAGTTAATTTAGCCTCAGCAATTGTCCATGAGAGTGACCGAAGAGCAAAGACTATCATTTTTACACAGACAGAGGTACTAAAAAAAAAAAAAAATAGCAGGGGGAGGCAAAATCACCTTTTTTTGGTAGGAAGTCATCTATTGATGAATGCAGTTCCATACCTTCATACTCAGTTGGTTGGCTCAATGGTGATATATGTTACAAGTTTTCATGAGATGCAGCCTAATAAGGTGTTCTGTAATTAAGAATCTGTTAGTTCAGGGACATCCTCATTAGGCACTGTACAGCTCAACAGATGCTAAAGTAATTTAGAACACATGTTGTGCTTTGTGGAAATTGGGGATCATTTTTTCTTCATCTTCCTACCACTTTGGTAAGGGAATAACATAAGTGTCCTCTGCAGAATTAAAGGTGAAATGAATCAGTGTTTTTCTTTTCTAGTTGTAACGTGTTTTGCATGCCTACTAGATCAGGTTATCTTCTTTTCTGAGTCTGAATGGATGAATGGGATGGAGTCTAATCCTCTGACTAAACTTTGCATGAGCTTTAATGTGTTTTGTTCAGAGTGCCTTTGATTCAAGGGAAAACTTTCATGAGATCACATTATTTGTAAAATATTGTCAGAACCAGAGTTGCTGACATGTAATATTTTTAAAATTCTTTATTGAAAGTAAGAAATTAAAAAATTAATAAGATGAGCTACTCACATGATGCTAACCTTGTTTGCAGAACACCTGTTGGCATATTAACATATGCTAGAGTCTGGAGAGTAACAGTTAAATGACAAGCTGTCTTTTGTTATCCACATTTTGCAATGGAAATAACATTAGCAAATGGAAATGGTAAAAACAGATCTATAAAATATAAATAACTAGCATTATAAAGCATCCATGTTTCACTACATAATTTTAAAAGAGGGCTGTCACAAAACGTTACTATAGTTGGAATAACTTCCATGCTGTGAAGGTGAAATATCACTTTTTCAGATATGGGCTGCTGAATCTGGTAATCCAGTAGGGATATATGCCTCCAGGTCCCATGAGCAGTAAGGCTGAACACATTCTCAGCAGACAGACACAAGCACACTCTACAATACATATGTACATGTAGACACGGCTAGCCACACACATGAACTCAGATAGAAGTTACAGCACTCACAAACAGCACCAATGGCCTCATCCAGGATGAAGTTCCACTAGAGAGAAATACATATATATATATGTACACTGTGTGGATCCCTCTGGAAGTTGGGCTTGGATGCTCAGGTTTATTTAGTAACTTCACCTGTATCCCAGTCTCCCCAGGTGCTGGTACCTGGATATATGAATTCCTGAGGCAGACTTTAGTCTAACCAGAACCTGGGTCCTGGATCATATTGTCTCCAGGTGCCTCAAGCAAAGATACATACACCTGTAAATGGCTCTCTCGGTCAGCCTGCAGATTATCCCAGTCTCCCTGGTAGCTGCCCAGGACCTTGTGGACCCTCCCATAGTCAGCTACTCTTGCTGTCTCTATCAGAGATGCTTATGTCCAGCCCAGACTTATGACTCTATCAATACTTGGCTCCCAGTCTGCTTATCCTACTCACCTTCCCTACATCCTATAACCACTAAGTCCTAACTAACTTTTCTGTTCACTCTGAAAAGAGATCTGGAGAGCCTCTCCCATTGACTCATAGTGGTGGGAAACATGCCCAGCCCTAGAGGCTGATAGATCTTGTGGTAGTTCTGGAAACATCCAGGTGAGGGAACATTTCCATTCTTAGAATGGTTTAGACTGGAAAGGACTCTGGAGGTCATCTGTTCCAACCCCCAGCTCAAGTAGGGACACACAGAGCAGGTTGCAAATGACCATGTTGAGATTGCTTTTAAAGATCTCCAAGGAAGAGACAATATAACTTATCTGGGAAACTCATGCCAGTGCTCCATCACCCACATAGTAAAGTTTTTCCTCCTGTTTAGATGGAGCCTCTCATGTTTCAGTTTGTGCCCCTTGCCTCTTGCCCTGGCACTGGGGAATACTGAAAAGAGCCTGGCTCTGTCCTCTTTGCACCCTTCCTTCAGGTGTTTTTACACATTGATACCCTCTTCTCCAGGCTGAACAGTCCCAGTTCTCTCCCTTGTGCCATTGTTCCTCTGAGCTCTTTTCCATGTGTACTTGTCAAAATGACTCTTAACCATAACACCCGATGGCTTTTGTACTATCTTGGCAAACTCCTAAGCAAAAGTTTAGAACTTCTGCCAAATATTAGCTCAAGTCTAGATGAATATGGCTTCAGGCATGAACTCAGTGGTGCCACTACTGTCCCAGGGTCACCTTTAAAAAGGCATCACCATGTACTTACTAGATTCAGAAGGGCATTGAAGGTCTGCCATGATGATCCTGCATGCCACTGAGATTGGTGGAAAGTCATTTCAACATAGATGAAATATGGATGAAACTTATGTATAAGGCACTAGTATAGTAAAGGCCTTTTGGCACATTAACACCATGTGGGCTTATTTATCTTCTACAGGAAGTGACAACACCTACTCTCCTAACTATTAATGTAAAACAGCTGCTGTCTACTAACAGTATGTAGGTGCCATAATTTTGAAATGTTCTTTGTACTGAATGAATCAGAACCTCACATCTCATTCTTCATTTTTATGCCTGTTCTCATAAGCAGATCTAATATTAGAGTAACACCAGGATTAGACAGAGATTGGTGAGATTTTCTTTTCTACTCAAAAAGTCTCATAGGTGTCTTTTTCCTCTTTTAAGCACCAAGCACCAAGAAGAGAGTCTTCTTGAAGGAGACAATCTTCATCTCTCCTCTTCAAAAGAATCTGTAAGAGTTTCAAAATATTGAGAGTTTTGATATGTTGAGCATGTCTCAAAGCAGTAAAGAAAAGAACAGAAGCAATTCCTCTGAACTGCAGAGGAAATGCAAATGTACACTCTCAGTGAAGGACCCACAGCCTCACTGGTTGAGATATGGAATGTAAGCACTATTTGATAAAGATCAACTCATATGTGCTGTGTGTGTACAAGAGATTTTTCAAGCTGTGTTTTCTGTGTTATTTATAACCTGAGATATTTGAAGTTCATTGAAACAGGTGGAAAAAGTGGTTGGTTCAGCAGCCATATGATATTGTTCTCCCCAAAGCATTGCTTTGTGCTTTGGTTTTCATTTGGGAACATCTTCCAATTGTTAGGAAATAGTTGACTTGTTATGTGTGGTGCTATCTGACTAGTTTTGACAAATAAGTGAGGAATTCTCTGCTGAGATAGTGTTTGTCCTCATTGCTCTCCCTTCATGTATTTTCATGTGTTGTTTTTTCCCTTCAAATTACTCTTCTACATATAAATTAAAACAATCTTGCTTGTTAGGTTTTGTTTTCCAATCTTCCATACAAATTGAAAAGCTTGTAAGTTAACTTCTTCTTTCTTGTCTACCTTGATTCTGATGCAGATTATTAGCTGCTATTTTGCCTTTCTATTTGTGCAAAGATAATACAGCCATTCATAATTCAAAATGCAGAGTTGAGCTCAAATCACATTCCACCTCCTGCTATAATTCTCTTTCATTCCATTAAGTACATAGTCAAGTAGAAAAGTTCAGAAATAATAGTGCAACTCTGCTACTCTGAAATTAACTGAAACTCTGGGGTATATCTTTTCTTTGATTCATGCATATATGTCTTCCAAATTAAGGGCTTAGATGTTCACATCAAAGGCAGAGTATGCAGTACTTCATTACACATTTTCCATGTCTGAGTTTCAGGAATCAGTGGCTAGCAAATTTGACATCTTGGCTGCAAAAGTTGTATTTCACCATAAAACCAGAAATCACTTCAATCAAATACAGTTCAGCAACATTTCTAATTTCTGTCTAAGTAAACTCGTTGTGCCCAGGGACTTCAATTGGTTATTTTTTTTTTTTTTTTGGACAAAGCATTTTTTTCACCAAAACAAATAAATAGTTATGAGTAGCCTGAGTCCTTCGGAAGCAAATCCAAAAGATCAGAGTGTTCATAAGATGTGAAATTAAATATTGTAGAATAAGAAAGACTCACCCTGGTGGAGTATTTGAGAAAATCTGAAAGACATTTTTTTTGTTTGCTTGCTTGTTTTTTAACATGCGCTATTTTTATGTATTTATCAGTTTCTGGAGATGAGAAACTGTTGAAAACAGATTCACATCTGAAGCACATTACTTAGTGTGAGGCTATTATATGAAGAACTCAAATGTATTAATTAAAAAAAAAAAATCCTGAAAAATATATTTGTTTGGCTTTAAATAATATTTTTATTCAAACATTATGGCTTGGGAGGCACATGAGTGTATTTGGCTTATCAATATTAGTGTTCCTTACTGCCCAAATGTCACTATCTTTCTGTGGGTTTAACAGAAAAATGCTGCTGATTAATTAACAAAATCAACCATGAAATCTTTTTATACTGAATTGTATTCCAACAGTTAAATGAGTATTTTCAGACAGATGGAGCTTTGAGAGAGGGAGAAAGTAAGGAATGAACATGGTACTATCAACTATCCCTTTCTTAAAGTGAAAATGGCATCGTATACCACAGAAAAGTCCAGCTAATTTATTGCTCTTAAACCCATACTCTCCTCCAAAAGTATGCAAAACTACTTTTGACTTTTGTGGGCTGAATAAATTGGACATTTGTGTATCAAATGGATATTTGTTCTTTCAATTAATGGTGGTCAAAAGTGGAACTGATAGTTTATTGCTTCGACAAACGTACAGGGTCTCCTATACGCCTTCCCCAAAAGTTCTACATTTAGGAAAATTTTCAGATGCTCTTTAGTCATCTTATCCTAGTTGTTTATTTGCACTGTCTTGGGATAACTTTCTTGAGTAACCCTTCCTCTTCTTCCTCCCTTCCCCCTCGCTTTTTTATTTAAAAAAACACTCACTGCGTTTTCTGTGCTATGAAATCCCTTACACATTAGTTGTGAGTTAAGAAATAGCTCCAAATGTTTGTTCATCCAAGGTCATGTGCTAATCTTAGTTAATCACTATCATGAGATGACCACTCCTGATTCAACATGAACATCCCAGCACCAGTAGCAAATTATATTTGCATATTAAATAGCTCAGGAACCATTCTGGCAGAACAACACTCACATTCTCACGTTCCTATGAGCAGTAGCTGACAACTGGTCAGCTAGTGGTTAAAATGTCTGGTAATTTGCTTACAGAAGCACCACATCATTGTCATTATTAAGTAGCAAATTTCAGTTAGACTTTTGAGCTCGCTTGTTTCCCAAGTCATTTTTCTCATGGGTGAATTCCAAATGTCCTGACTCTTACATCTTTCTTCTAAGAATTTGTCATAATGTCTACATTAAAAGATCATTGCATTATACCACACATTCAGGTAGTTGTTCTGCAACATGTATTAAAACTGAGGTTTAGATCATATGCTTTTTTTGCTTTTTTTTTTTTTTCCTTTATTTTTTTTTTCTTTTGAAGCATCTGAAATATCAATATCCTAATTTTCTATTCAAGAAAAAACTGTAACTATGACATACTAACAAATAGGTTCATAATTATAACCATCCGTTAGAGAAAAAAAATTACTTTCACTATTTCACATAGTGAAATGATACACACCACAACATTGAACTTTATTTCTTTTTATGATAGAGCTGAGCTGAACTCTTATGGCAGAATTGGAATAGGAATTGGGAAATCCTGTCTTTTTTAATGTCAAGTTCCTGTGCTGACGAGATAAAGCAACTTAAGGTTATTTGAGTGTTTTAAATATATATTACTAGAATGGAGACATGAATGTTGCCCACAGAATTCACAGGAATGTTATGGTGCAATTAGTAATCATTAATTAACATTGCACTTGAGATGTATTAATTCTTTAATTCATATCAATGTGATATTCTTTTTCTTTAATGGCCTATTCTGCATAAAAATGAAGAAGACTTGCTTTTGCAGGAAGCTCTTATCTTTTGTTTTGAAAAGCTCAGTATGGTTCATATATCTCATGATTCCTGAGGTATGGGAGGGAACAACTGTAGACAAAAAGAACAGAAAAAGGGAGACAAAGCAAACAGTGAATTTATACAGAAAGATTTTCTTCTGATGTAAAAAAGGCCAGCCCTGCTAGAATTAGCACCCCTGACATTACTGTATGAATAACTGCCCACACAGCCTCATGTTGTCTCTGTGGGCAGGCTATGATGTGGAGAGATAAAAGGAGGGGAGTTTGCACATGCACCTCTTCTTGGTGCTGGTGACTTGGCGAGCTGAACTTGGATAGTCAGAAGCAAAGAAAAAGCAGGATATGGCTTGAGATGAAGAAATAGTTTCTGAAATGAGAGGCAGTGAGGAACAATAACTCCCATGACAAGAAATAGGTCCTGGTGTTCTAGGAAATGTGACAGCAATCATGATTTAATAGACAGTGTAAGTACTAATGAACTGTGTCTTAATTTTAACCAAGGGATTGATTCCCTGAGTTGGTACTACCCCTGACACTGAGTGTGATCAACTAAAATGGGAGTTGATAGCAAAATGAGGAAGACTGCATTTAGAAATTGCTTAAATTTATATAAAGTTTGGAAATGAAAGTGAGCAATGTGCTGATAAAGCCAATTTATTAGAAATTGAAGCTGGCATTTTTAAAGTCACACTTCTCACTAATTTGACTTCATGAAATAAAGATTCAGCTAATATAATCTCTTTCTTCTACTTAGTCTGCTTCATTTTGGTACTGGTAGGAATAATAATTGATATGACCATGGAAAAGAGGAGAAATAGTGGCTGCTAGAAAGTCTTATTATTCAGAGTTGCCCTAAGCTACGAAATTCAGATTTTGAGCCACTATGTCAAAATGCAAGAGATATGAGGGCAAAAAGCTACCCAAACCAATCAATAACTTTTTGTGAATTATTGTTCAGATGTGCAAGCACACACACATGGAATCTCTGTTGGGAATCAAAGAAATAAACACTAGGTATGGTGTATTAAGTATATTTAGGTGAAGTCATAACAAAACAAAAAAAAAAGAAAAAAAAAAAAAGCAGAATAAGATACTTACTTCTTGTCTAACTGTACTTTGGTAACTTTTTTGTTTCACAGAAATGTCAGAAAAGACTACTCCGCTAGTAAGAGGGGTGAAATTGCTAACTTGCTAAAAGAGTATTCTACCCTTCTCCTTCCCATTCCCTTCAAATCTGAAATCTGGATAACTAGAAAAGTAGGAAAAAGACTTGCTGTAGCTGGGGAAAAATGCATACCTTGAAAAATTCAGACATACACATCATCAGGCCTGACAAATGTGTGGGCACATGCAAAGAATTTAATCATGCTGCTGATTTGGAAAAGAGCTGGGGATCTATGGAAAATACAGAAGGTGTAACTTTCCCAGCTGTCAAACTGTTGATCTGAAAATATTTAGGTAGGAATATCCGGTGGCCTTTTTCTGTGGTCTCTGATGAGAACCTGGTGCTTCAAAGGACTTCCTCCCTGCCTTTTAAATATTCATTTCATACACAATTTATGCCATTGGCACATAGACCAAACTTCAGTACTGCTGATGCCTTGATGGCCCCATGCTGCCATCAGCTGATTGTGCAGTTTTTACCCTTTTAGCATTTCAATAATTGCTGATGTTCTTCTGTTTCCCTTTCCCACTGGATTGTCTCTTCGAGAACTGCTGCATCAGTGGTGCCAATAGCAAAACAAGTGGGCTATAACAGTGGCAAAGAAAGAAACAAATGGTTCATAATTCCTTGCAGGTTCTTTAAATAGATCTTGTAAAGGTACTTTTTACTTTGCTAGTAATTGCTTTGCCCATTTTTGTTGAGTTCTGTAGAGTTTTGTGCCATGAATGTAATGTGAATTTTTATAATTGATTATTTCTCTTCCATGTTGTGACAGCAGACTTGAATTTGTGAGTCAAGGTGATTTACAGTATGGCATGTGGGAAAATAATTGCACTAGTACACTTTTATGCTAAATATTACTCCCTTGATAGTTCTTTTGAGGTGAATTTTTATCTCCTGCTCTGCCCTTACCTTTCTGAGCACCTTCATCACATATACACATCACAAATTTCATGTTACAGATGCGATTACTTTTGAGATCTTCTGATTCATTTCTGATTTTCTTTCCTCATTTTATAAATAAAAAAAATGCCAGCCACTGGTTCAAAACTATTGAACTTCATTTTGAAAGACCTACCTCCCAACAGGTGAGAAGACTTACATATAAGATGTGCTTTTCCAGACTGGGTCTACTTTTCCATAGGAAGTGATGTAAATCGTCAAGTCTCTGCTCTGCTGGCTGTTACCCAGCTTCATTCTCAGAATTTCAGCTTTCTTGTCTGTTTTTGCTGTATTTCTGAGTCAATACTAAAGACCATAACTAGCCCATGTGCTCACAGAGGATGATTTCTTCAGCTCTTTGCCTCTGTCAGAAGATAAGTTTACTATTTCAGTCTACATATCTATATGCTAAAAGTATTTTTCTACTTTCAATTACTATAGTATGTAAACTGCCATCAGCTACTGTTAGAGGCTTTAGTTAATGTCTACAAGTGGCATTTCTTTCCTAGTCCCAACCCAAGATGTTTTTCAGTCTCACACTAGCTTATTAAAGCAATATATTGTTTCCATTGTCCTATCCAATTTAGCTACAGCTGCCAGCCTTGGCACCAAAAGTCAGATATGCTGCAATTATTACTCCAAATTAAGATAAATACAACCTAGGAGAAGAACTTATAATGATTTTCTCTTTGTGCGCAGTAAGATAAATTTGCTGTTATTGGAGCTGAATGTAATTTTTCCAGGGGAATTTTCTATGAGGAAAAACTCAATTAAAGTGAATCAAACAGTCTGGAGATGTATGTTAATTAAGACAAAATTTTGTTGGAAACTTGACCCTTCTCATATTGCCTGGAGGAATGTTTGACAACAAGGGTCTAGGTTCCTTTCTTGTTCTAGGTTGTGACCAAGAAAGGGCTCCCAGCTGGACTTTCTGCCTGCTTCCCCTGCATACAGCCAGAAGATCTCCACCTGCGTTGGTGCCTAGAGTATCCAGCTCTGAGTCTGACTCATCTACAGGTCACTAGTGCCTCTTCTGTACCACACAGGAACAAGCTCTGTAGCACCATGTAAACTTAGGAGCTTCTGGTGCAAGCTTTCCTCAGGGAAATTCTTCAAAGGAATGCTATAGTCCCAGAAACTCTCCCCCTCTACTCCACTTGTATTCAGAATTAAGGATAATAATATTTTTAAATACAAGACTCGTACTCTGGCTGTGGCAGTTCTTCTACCAACTTTTGCAGTAATTAATTATAAGATTTAAAAGGAAAAAAAATAATAATAAAGATTTAAAAAAATGAGATTTCCAGGTATGTTTTGAACAGTGGTGTGCAAATTTTTAAGCATTTATCTTGAATCTCTCCTTCTATTTTATTTATAAAGAAAGGGGTTGAGAGACATGCATTGTAAGATCCAGCCATACATGTGATGAGATAGGATGGGTCATGAAAGGAAGTATTACTGGATCATATCATGAGCCACCTGAAGAAAAAACTGTTCAGCCATTAGTTTATCAATACAGCAAAAGAACTGTAACTCTTCAGCTGTAGATTGGGGCACCGACAGGAATTGCACCCAACTTATTCCCCATCTTGCTGTCTTAACCAATAACACTACCTACCTCTACCAGAAGGCCTATACTGGTGCAGGCCATACAGCCAGGGAATTCTTCCTGAAAGACACCAGCAAGCCCATTGATAGCTACTGTGTACAATTAATACCCACTGTATTCTTCATATTTAAATAATGACCCAAGAAGGTCTACATGTGGAAGCTGGGAAGGAAGTATGTGTGCTTTCAGTGTTACTCCTTTGTATCTGATCCTGTTTGCTGCTAGAGATCAGATGCCTGATGACATAGGCTCAGGGTGCAGCCCCAGAGTTAATGATCCCTTCTTAATGCAATGTTGTTTTTGAAGATGATCTTTGCTGTCACTGGGGCTTCTCTCTTGTTCCTGACAGTACGATATGCTCCTCCTCACTGCACCTCAGTTATGACAACTGCTGTTACCACAAATAACATTACTGTGCCATGTTAAAATTAATAAAAAAGTGTAAACCTTGAAGGCTTGGCAGGCAATCTTGCAGAATAAATTTAAATGTCGAGACAGAATGATTGTAGTTGACAACTGAAGTTCCTTCTCTGTGATTGCTCTGAATCGACCTGATAAACTGAACTGTAAACTCAGATGGTAAGAAGTAACTGAATTTTATAATCTTGCCAGTTGTTATGATTAAATTTGGAAGTGGGAAAGAAAAAAAAAAAAAAAAGCCAAATCTAAGAGTGGCAATAAGATCTGATTATTCATATTCTGAAATAAAATTCTGCCATATGAAAAATGTTGCACTTTGGTAGTAGTTACAATGATTAAAGAGTGGTGAGTAATTGACAGTATTTCCCAGGGAAAAATATATATAATTAAATAAATAAATAAAAGAGGAACTGGTCAGAATTAAAGCTAATTAAAGTTCATTATTATTTTAGTATGAAGAGATCATAAAATCCTATTCCTAGGCAAAGCGATCCAAGCTCCAGGTCATGCTCTGTATATATTTGTTCCATGTGCTCTGCTTGAAGGATGGGTTGAGGAAGAGCTAACTACTAAGCAGCTGCCATTCTGCTGGTTGTTCTCCTAGGATGTAGATAACCATACAGTGCTCAGGCTTACTCAGAGCCTTGGTTAATTCATAGCACTGAATTTGGATAATGTAATGCAGTAAAAGCTTTTTTTTTTTTTTTTTTTTTTTTAGAGACATAGACTTCCCCACAATCTGAGGGACATATCAAACATCTTATCTTTCTGCAGAGAACAATAAAGAGCTTTTCTCACAGCAACGAGCTTTTCTAACACAGTTCTCACAATGCTATACAATTAGGAAAACAAGAAGACCCAAAAGCTCTGATAAGGGAAGATGTTTCACTTCACTTGCTAAGAAAAGGTGGGGAAGGCATGAACATATGACACATACGCAGTGGTGTCACACCAAGTACTGACAGAAGTCCTTAGTTTTTATTGTGATAAGTATGGCATGAGAACTACCATGAAATGTAATGCAAAAAATAAAATAAAATAAAATAAAATAAAATAAAATAAAATTGGTTATATGGCTGCTTGTATTCAAATTAATTTAGTTTTGAAGGCTGAGAAATAGCCATAGATGAGTCCTAGCCTATGTCTTTATAGCTATGCTACATGATGAAGGTTATTTTGTGACCAGATGTGTGTCTGATCACTTTGGTTTGTGTGCCAACTTAGTTGCCTATAGTTGAATGTGAGTAAGATGTGTGAAGGAGAAGTGATTTTTCAGCATCTTTTCTTCCTTTAGGTTTCACTGATATGCTTGTAGTTAGAGGCAGTGATACAAGAGATCAAATTTTTTTATGTAATCTAAAGGGAGCTATTGCTCACAGAAAAAAAAAAAAAAAAAAAAAAAAAAAAAGGTCTGTAGTTACATTCTACTTGTTTCTAGATTTATAACTGCCTTAAAAACATTTTTTTTTAAAAACACTTTTTCTGACTACAGGATCCTTAACCTAAGGGGTTCCTCATTATGTCCATGTCCCCTTCCAGTGAATCTCATTCTTCTTAAAGAAGAAGGCGTCATTTACATGAGATTGAACAGGAACTAACAACCGATTCAGAAGACGAACAGAGGAACAGATACAGAAAATTAGGGAAATTTTCATTTCCTTCTCCCTGGATTTTGCATTGTGATTTATTGCATTTGGAACTTAATACCTTTCCTCTCCTTTTAATGTGAATAAATGAAAGTCTGTTTTCCTGGAGCTAAATGTAAAATCGATTAGGTGATCAGAAGCAACATGTGCACCACAGTTAAAAGAAGGAAATCAGAATGTGTAAGACCTCCATAAATCAGAAATGTTGTCTTTTGTCTTGTTTTTGCTGATTGAGCAAAAAAAAAAAGTTCACTGTCAGTTACATTTACCAACCCTTCTTTAGCAGGTGGAAAGTACAGGTGAATGTGATGTGCTGCTCATATTAGCGACTTCCCAAAACAGAAGAGACAAACTCTAGTGGACTTGAATTCTTCCTGGTTGACTTCTCATATCAGCCCCATCTTTCTAGGCTACCTCTGTAATCAGTAGAAAAAAAAAAAAAAAAGGCCTAGAGAAACTACTCTCCTAACCCACAGCATGTTAATACAATGCTTGAAAGCAAAACTAGGTCTAAAGTACTCAATCATAGTTAGTTTAATTTAGTTCAGCCCATCTTGTCCCATTGAATTTATGACTAACATTCTAGAAAGTAAGCCAAAATCTTTTTATTTCTATGTTTACAAAGTTTTCTCTTAAATTTGGTATGCACGTGATAAAAATAAAATAAAAGGTTACTTTGTGTATGCTTGTGCTGTGTGAGGAATCACTTAAATCACACTGCTATCTTATGTCTTTTCCAGAAGACTTGATTGTAAGAATTTTTTTCTGAAGAAAAAATTATCTTTACGTTGAAACTACAAACAGCTTTCTGTCCTCAGTTAAATTGACAGTGAGACAATAAGCTTGATTTTCTCTGTTCTATATTCTTCACATTACTATTCAGATTTCTACTCTGTCTTTTGGGCCTGGAAAGCTTGCAAAACATCTTTTATGCCAATTCAGAAAGTATGCATTAAATGAGCTAGTACAGATTCAACATTGTGAACAGTGTTTCCATCCAACTTCATTAATTTATTTTGATGGTTTAGAAATGTTCACGATTAAAAAATTAGATATATATTGTTAAGAGGTATGTCTGGTTTCACTGAAAATGTTAGTGGGCATGTACTTGTGCTTCATAGTCTTACACTCGAGCACCTCAGTTTTAAAATAACTAATTTTTAGGGAAAAAAAAACAAAAACAAAAAACTGCTTGTGTGAAACCTTTTGAGTGGTGGGTTTTATTCACCAGCAATAATGCAATAATATCACAGTGGAGGACTTCTACTGGAAACGGGATGAAAAGTGTTTGGATGTTTCTAACAAAAGAAAAAGAAGATAAAACATTCTTTGCAGTAGCAGAAAGAAGTTTTAGTCTACAGTAAAGTCAGGGTTGTAAATGGAAATCTGCCAATTCCAGTGAGATACAGAAGGCGTGCTAGGTAAACCTAGCGTGCTTTTTCTAGGTCATATAAAAAGAAAAATGAAAGTTTTCATGTAGCTCAGAGGGAAAACGTGGTTCATAACTAAACAAATAAAAAAGAAAAACACTATTTTAAGTCTCTCAACCCATGCAGCTCCACACACACAGGTGTGTGTACAACCACTGTAGTGTCTAAGGTTATATACTGCAAGGACTTATACCTATTCTTAATTTGAAAATGTGTTCATTTATTTTTCATTCAATGATGTTTTTCATGTGCTGAAGGTTAAATTTTGTTATGATTTAAGCATAATGGTGAGCACGGCAACTTTGTTGTTTCTTTTCTTTATAGACCTGAAAAAGAAAAAAAAAAAATCTTACAAAATCATTTCCAAAACAGAACAGTGTTTGAAGTTAAAAATAGAGAAGGTTTAGAATTCATTTATTGTAATCTATAACAAGTTTGCTTACTGAACCTTGAGTTCCTCCAAAATATGAATCCAGACTTTCAACAGATCTGTTACCCCAGCTAAACCTAAAACTTAAATACTTTGAAACTTTGGGTTATTTATCTTGCTGACATTCTTGTTTAGTAACTAAAAGTTATCTCTATTTAGAAATATGGCAATTTTTAAAAGTCTTCCATTAAATTAAATATTGCATACCTCAGATAATGAGGTTGTGTGAAAGAGGGAAGGGAAGCAAAGGATATGCTCCATGAGACAAATACGTGCTTGAACTCCATTCTTTGACAGTACTTTTCTTGTATGTAGCCCCACTTTAGAGAGTCAGTCTGCTGGTGTCAGCCTCCAGCCAACCCAGGTCCTTCTGATGGCAGTACACCCAGCTGCTGTATATGCCATTCTTCACAGGTTTGTATCATCTGTGAACTTGCTGGAGGTGCACTCCTGTCCCAACATTAATGAAGATCAGGTTTTTCAAGCATGATTCCCCCTTTGTAAATCATTGTTGACTACTAATTACCTTCCTGCACTTCATGTGTTTGGAAAGGTTTCCAGGTTTAGTTGATCCACCACTTTCCTAGGTAAAAAGGTGAGGCTGACCAGACTGTAGTTCCCCAGATCTTCCTCATGCCTTTCTTGAAATTGGAATGATTGCTTTTCTCTAGTCCTCAGGCTTTCACAGTTGCCAGGACCTTCCAAAGATAATTGTCAGCAGACTTGAAAAGACATCAGCCAGCTCTCTCAGCTATAATGGGTGCAACCCATTTATATATCCCCAGTTTGTTAAATTGCTTACTAATCTGGTCATTTTCCTCCCAGGGCAAATTCTTGCTCCAGGTTTTCCCTGTGGCTTTAGGGTCATTGGTAATGCAGCATTGTCTGAGAAGTATTTTTCCTGAGTTCTTCATATATGCTCTCTGCTGCTTGCTTTATTTGGGTGTGTTTGTGACAAACAGAAGACAAGAGCAGCTATCTAGTACTGTACAAAGAATTGCTACTGCTGCAATGTCATGTGCATATTGAAGTGATATAAATTAACAGTGGTAATAACACAAAATGATAACGAAGAACTTGGCAAACATTTACTAAGTACAACAAGCATAACTAGTCACAGCACATCTCTGACACAGCTGAATGGATTTTAAAGATTAGGTTCAGATCAGCAAATTCAAAGTACCTTCTATATATGCTCTTGTTCACTCAACTGGAATGGAGCTTTCATGAGTAATTATAATGTACCTATTCTAAAGGATGCTGTACACAGAACATAAGATAGGGGAGACTTTAATCCCCTTAACAAAATATATATGAAAGATAAAACACTTGGGAAAAAAAAATGCACAAAAATTAAAACAGACACAAATACAAAACAACTTGATGAAGAATGAAGATAATCTGGGACTCAGTGAAACTAAGTGAACTTGGTGAAAGCTGCAGTGCTCTTTGTAACAGGCCAATTAAGATGAGCTTTGAAGATATTGCACCCAAGTCTGCTTAAATATCCTAAACAAATAGCCTGAGACATGAGCCTGTTTTGCATTCATTTGCAAGTCTTACTTTATCATGGGTCTAATAATATTTGAGAAAACAGACTTTATCAGACTTTACTGTGCCATTAAGTCTACGAGTATATGAGCAAATGAGCCAGAAAGTAATTAATTTTCTCCTGCAAAACAAATTATCAGAAAGTACTTTTAGAGTTGGACCACTTGAAAAAAATGGATCACTTAGTGTATGAGCATAAAGATATTGTCAGTCATAGTAATTGCTGTCAATTGTGGCCGCTTGGTAGTTTTTCCATTTTCAGTCATTCGCAGTGTTCCAAAAGTTCATTCTATTTGTCTGAAACTTTATAAGCCCCTAATATATGTTTGTGAAGGGTTCAGAAAATGTCATGTATCTCAGAAATTACCTCCTGTGGGGTCTCTCTTGGAAAATGTTATTGTCTACAAGATTATTAAGTTTTGGAGAAGCACTGTCACTTTTGTGTTAGAGAGCACAGCTGGGACATGATGCTGCTGAGCTCCGACTTTGATTCTGCCTGTCCTCATGGTCTTTGGGAAGATCACACAGCACATACTAAGGTTCAGTAGCAAAATCATAGCCAGCACATGATGGAAACTGGCAATTGTGAGTCACATCTGGAGAACTGTGTCAAGTCTGGGGTCCTCCAGTGCAAGCAAGATGTCAGCAAACTGGAGGGAGTCCAATGGAGGTCCACTAAAAGGACTGAGGGCTGGAGCATTTGATGTTCAAATATATACAGGTAGGTTGTTAACTTGGAGAACAAAGAAGCAGAGGACAGGAGTATGAGGGGGAAAATTAATTAGAATCTTTCACTACCCATGGGGGTGATGGTGATGACATAAAGATAGCAACATCTAAAGATAGAGAAAAACCCTTTTTAAAGATGTACACTGAGAGGACAATTGACAAAAGTGACATGGTGCAGCAAGGGAAATCCCAGCTGGATAGAATAAAAGAAAATCTCTTCAAAACTCAGGGACTGGCCAGAACAGTATCCTTGCAGAGGCTGCAGAACTTCCTTTCTTGGAAATTTCCAAACTTCCTTTGGTGAGGCCCTGAGCAACCTGATCTAAGTTTGAAATTAGTCCTGAGTAATACAGTAAGAGGTTGAACTTGGTGACCCTCAGAGAACCTTTCAAATCTAAATTATAGTATGAGTCTTTTTTAATGTTCAGTGAACACTATTCAAAAACAATATTAAAAAATGTGTATCTCACTTGACTGTGGGTATTAAGCGACACCTGGCTTTAAGCTCTTCACCTCCAGTCTAGAGGAACAGAAAACAGTTTAAACAGTGAGAATGTACACTAGTACAGAAGATGACCAGAAATATTTTGATCACATGATTTGTCTACCATATTGGAGAGGACATCAGGATTGTGGTAAGGCAAAATATCCACAGTTATCACCATAACTCACATCTTAAATAACCTCATCCTTGGCTAGCATGTGCAAAATCAGACGCAGAAATTAAGTTACTTTTAGAGGGAGTTAACTATCAGTCGATTACAGCCAGGTGAAGGACAAAAATAGAAGCAGCTCTGAGGTACACATCTCAAATGATCAGGATTTACAAAACACTTGAACAGTTCAAAACATATTTATTAATAACCTGTAGTTTATGTATATGAAAGTAGAGTAATGAGGTTTGTTTCATTAGGTGAAGCCAAAGTGCATACAGTAAACACTAGTTATTTGTTTTGCATTTTGATTTTATATCTTCAGTTCATTACTGTTGCTGCCTGTCTGCTGTATGGTTGGAGAGTGTGCCGAGAATGAACTGAGACAAATGTTATGGCAGTGCACATGGGAATGACAAGCAGTTGTTTTTCATATTATTGAGGGTTTGTGACCTCACCTCATACTTCTGGAGGGAAAAAAAAGTCTTTTCTCCACATGTGGATGAATGCTAAACTGTCTCTAATTGACAACACTTAGCTGGTTGGGAGCTAATATTAATTGGTGTTGGTTATATGAATATATACCATTCTAATGACTCTGCTTACTTATTTCTTACTATAATTGTTGAGACAGTAATTCAGGGCAACATTCAGCTTCATTTCAGGCTATTTTTTATGTAGTCAATTTTCTTAGCTGTCCCCTTTGGTCACATCTACTCTAAACAGAATTGGAGAAGGTGTTTCAAATAAGCATAAACAACTTAATTTTAATGGACTTGTTTTCCTGTTCTCAGAAGTTTTTTTTTTTTTTTTAAATAATCTTGAAAGGTATTTTTAACATATATATAAAGAAATAAAGGAAGTAATCTTCCTTTGTTCTCAACAGCATTTGGAGAAATAACTTTTTTTTCTGTGCTTCAAAATAAATGTATTTCAATTTCTTTGCAACAATAGACTTCTATTAAATGTTCTGCAAGAAGAAATTGCAAATTCCAATAACCAATGCTTATCCAGTTTCCAAAAAGAAAAAAAAAATCTACAGAAGTGTAAACAAAACAGACATTATGAAGGAACATTTCAAATATGCCTCCATAATACCTGCATACTCAGAATCACAGAATCACATAATCACAGAACAGTTTGGGTTGGAAGAGACATTAAAGATCATCTTATTATAACCCCCTCCCTTGGGCAGGGACCAGGTTGCTCAAATCCCCATCTAACCTGGTCATAAAATTTCCAGGGATGGGTCATCCACAGCTTCTCTTGGCAACTTATTCCAGTGCCTCTGAGTGAATAATTTCTTCTGAATTTCTGATCTGAATCACCCCTCTTTCAGTTTAAAGTCATTATCCCTTGTCTTATCATTACATTCCCTGACAAAGCATCCTTCTCCAGCTTTCCTGTACACCCCCTTTAGGTATTGGAAAGTTGCTATAAGGTCTCCCTGAAGCCTTCTCTTCTCCAGGCTGAACAGCCCCAGCTCTCTCAGCCTTTATTCATAGGAGAGGCCCTCCAGTCCTCTGATCATCTCCATGGCCCCCCTCTGGACTCATTCTAATGTCTATGTCCTTCTTGTGTTGGGGGCCACAGAGCTGAACACAGCATTCCAGGTAGGATCTCACAAGAGCAGAGTAGAGGGGGAGATTCACCTCCCTTGACCTGCCTGACATGTTTCTTTTGATGTGGCCCAGGATAAGTTGTCTTTCTGTTTCAACTGTTTTTTGGATCAACTCTTTGCCCTTTTTCAGGTAAAAAAACATAACAAAGCTTCATGTTTTACTTTGTAAAGGAAGGATAAAATGTGTATTTTCTATTCTGTCAAAATACAAACTACAAGGCAGTTAGATATGGTGTCATAGTTACCTAGAACACAAATCTTAGTGAATATTATTCTGTTACCAACGTCTAGGTACCCTAGCCTTGGTGTGTTCTTTATGCCATTTATCATGCAGACAGTACAGAAGAATTTCTCCTGTCCCCAAAAGCTTGGAGGACAAGTAGAAGAATTGGGAAATCTCCCTTGCATTGGAGGGAGGAAGGGCAGTGCAGCCAGGAAGCCAGGAAGTTTCAAATTCACTGTGTTTTCTATTGTCCTCTATCTGCAGGCTGTTTCTATTCCATGCTTCTTTCATGCAAGCTCTGCAGAAGCCAAAGTCCTGTTTTAGTAGTCACATGACATTCACTGTGTTATTAGGCAAACACAACTGCAGCATTAACATCCTCTGTTTTGCTGTGTAGCAAGATGATTTCTTCAAGTTAGGACTCATGTAGAATTATTCATAATGTAAAAACAAAGTCAGTAACAATTATGCTGGTAAAAAATTCTGGTTCACCAATATGAAAACCAAGCAGAATAAGCAGTGGTAATGTGAGGATTCACATTGGCTTTCCTGCAGAAAGCAAGAGTGTTCAAAAGAGCTTGTCCTTAAGTAAAGGTCAGGTCCTGGTTTTCAGCTTTGCTGTACCCTTCCAAGATGTTTTTCCAGGTCTTTGGGATCTACTTCTTACTGACATTCTGTTGATGGTATTAACATCAACACTCTACTGGTTCTGAAAAAAGCTGCTATTAGATCTCTGGAAACATCTGTAGATTCCTATCCCAGAGCTAGAAATTGTGAGAGCCTCGTTTGGGCTAATGGCTCTAAAATTTGCATGAAAATTAGCTTTTGAACAATCTGTTTGAAATTAGAAAATTTTGTTTTTATTCAGAATTTCCCTTCTGTGGGAATCTTGAAATTCTTTTCATTCTAAAGATGAGAACCATTTTTAGCATAGTGATGAAGGTTCTTACAGAAGGGAAGTTCTTACTCATGGACAGGTTTAGTGGTAACTCAGGCAATTCAAAACACTTCAACACCACTGAGGCACTGGTAAACAGAGCTGACTTCCCAGAGAAGTTGCTTTGTTCACACAACACTGCACAGAGGTGCCAGTTTAGGTTCAGGAAGCCAGACTAGCCTAATTAGACTAGCCTCATGCTTTGACAGAGGTAATAAATTCTGCGTTCACAAAAGGGGCAGCACCAAGGTCCTGTCTGGGTCCTGTCATGGTATGTCTGGGTGAGGTGGTTTCTTCAGACCCATCTCAGAATTCTCTATGAGATTTCACTAGGCAGTCCAGATGTAGCCACATGATTTCTTGGAAGGAGACCAGTTAATGAGGGTTAACCCTTTAACTACCTGCCCCCTCTTGGTCAAGCTGGCTTACACAATTTAGAGATGAATTATCCTTATTGGGATTTGTACGTGTCTAAAAGGCTATTCAAGGCCTTGCTAATCCAGACCACGACTGAACAGCTCTGCAACAGGTATTGAGATGAACTCATGGAGAGAATCCAAACAACACCAAGACACAAGGCCAGTTCTTCCTAAGCCCATTGCATTACTTGTTTTGACTGTAAAGTTAGGAACCAGTGCACTACTGCAGTTCTCTGCTTTGCACTGTTCTGGAATGTAAAATGTCTGTAAAGAGAATGTCAGGATCTGGTATGTTTTGTTTCCTTTTCTAACACACAGGAAAATCTACATTTATTAGCAGCTTCATGTCACAAAAATAAATAAATAAATAGATAACATTGCCTCCTCCTCTTAGTATTACCAGCACAAAAATGGAAAATGATCCCTTTTAAATTTCTAGTTAGGAGCTGCATAGACTTAATCATTTATCATATTCTATAAAGACCAAAGGTGTTATCTGAATATCTGAACTGCATATATCTTGCTTTAACTGATTAACTCAGATTTATGAAGTTTGGCTTGGGCTTAATGATTAAAATTATGTAATGTATTTTTTACTCTTAAATTAAAGTCATACACAGAATATCAATCATGATTTCCTTTTCCCCAGGTAATACACATGAAAGAAAAGCTCTGGATAGTGAGTACCTCATCTGGTAGGACTTCAGCAAAAAAATACCCTAACTAACTAAGATGATGGAATGTAAAGGGGAAAAATGACCTTAATAACTCATCTGTAACTGCTTTTGTGAAGAGACAGAAATATAAATAACAAATATAAATATAAATATAAAATATATGTTATTAAAACAAGTATACAGATATAAATATGAGAACAGATATAACTTATTCAGAAAGTACTCTGTTTAAATTTGTTTCCATGGAGGATTTTGTTCAATTGTAATTTATCTTCCAGTCTGAAGATAATCAAAAATCCAATTTGCTTTTGCTAGGGGCATTATTATTTTATCTTAATTTGAAGAAAGCTTATTCTAATGTATTAAAACTTCTCTTCAAGCAAAAGAAAGCAGAGTCTAGCTTTGTAATTAGAACAATTTTCCTATAACTGGCTCATGACACTACTCTAAAAAACAAACAAACAAACAAACAAACAACACCAACAAAAATACTCCAAGCCATTTATTCTTTCATTTCACTGAGGTTTAAAATTTGGGTTTTACACCAACTTAGTAATGTCATATTCAATATGAGACACAAAACTGTAATACATTCAGTAAGGTATTTCTCAGCTACCTGGTTAACATAAAGATCCCAAAAAACCTCTGATTTTACTTCAAAACCAATCAGTCTTTTTGTGTGTCATTTGCCTTTGATCAGATAAGAAGCTTGCATAAGTAAAATTACAGTGCTTATTCAAAATACTAATCTCCATTGGGTCGATTTACCACCAGCCCCTCCCTAGACTACAGCAATAGTTTCAAAGATTCATTTTTCAGGTTCCTAATATTTCACTTGCTGTCAATTTCAATTCTTAGACCAATAAATCAAAACCACTTATTTCTTGAAATATTGAAAAGCAAGAAGCTAAAAGGGAATACTTCATTTCTTGTATAAAGAAAGAATATTGGATTTGTATAAGGAAGAAAGACAGAGGACAAAACTGCTTGTGATCATGACAAACGAAACCAGTCAGGAGTTGGTACACCAAGTCCTATGAATCCTTAACACAGAGCAGGAGCCACAATATTTGGTACTATCAGCTGCACAGCAAGACCTGGAGCAATTCTTTCTGTGCATTCATTAGCTTAACAATTTGTAGCTGCAGGAGCTACTTAGTGGAGTGGCCATTGGCTCCAGAGGCCTTCTGCTGTTGTTCATGTCCAAGCTCTCCTCTAGGCTGTAGGCATATAATTTCTCTATGATCAACTCATTTACCCTCCCTCAAAAAATCTTCTGGAAAAAAATCTCCTGTTGTTTCCAACACCTTTTATCTCACACTGGTCTGATTCAGATAGCCAGAGAAATTCCATTTACATGGGTTTGAGCCAACTGGACTTACTGTGTGGGGAAAACATCACTATAGTATGTATTTGTATGTTTAGCATAGAGATGTATGTCAGGTGCAATATAATGTAACATGGGTGAAAACGTCTGCTCTGTATACTGAACATACACATTTACAGCATCTGTTCTTTCTAACTGGACTTATGCAGCTGGCATCTTTACTACACCACTATGAATACACAACACTGCTGACAGGATCAACAGAGTTACCACACATATACATCAATAACGTATAATCAAAAAATGGAAGAAAATTCTGGCTCCAAGTGAAAAAGAGGATATACAGAACTCCTTAAGAGATGTGTCTGAGTCTGCATCATTCTAGCTTTCATGTCTAAATAAAACTGGCCTTTGAACCACTTAGAGGTTGTGACAGTTTCAGGAAGGCTGGTGAATGGAAATATTAACTATGTTTCTGAATCCTGGTTTGGCTTTGTTCTTATTCCATTTGTTATCTCTTATTTTTATTTGTTATCTCTTATTCATTTTTTATCTCTTTTTAAAATCATTCATGATTGACAGATATGCAAAAAGGTTACTTGGGAAATAATGTAAGACCACTATTCTCCCACCCAGAAACATTTCTTCCACAGGAAACCAAAGAGCCTCAGCATCTCCACAAGCTCGACAAGCTTGGAGTGCAAACCCAGTTCCACTAAGTGTTACCATTCACCTGGATATGCACAAGATTTCATTTATTTCTTGATTGTTCTGATGACTCTTTTATTTGCACTAAATATTTATGAATACTCTTACTAACATATTCATTTTTCTCCCAGAAATGGGAATAGTTGTTGCATTTAAAAACAATTCACAACAGTCACTCTTTACCCTGCTTTCACCTTCTGCCTCATGATGGCTGAGTCAGTAAAGAAATGACTCAGGACATTTTCTTTCTTGAGATCAGTCTTATCATCATAACCATCTCTACAAGAGTGTGATCATATGATTCTAGACACCATAAGGGCTCTGTAGTCCCAGACTAAACACAGTATTTCAATCCATGACTTTTCATTACATATATATATATATTTAATTGTAAGAGGTAACCAGACATAATCTACACTTCACTTAGTAATAATCGAAGAAAAAAAAAAAAAAAAAAAGCATCTTTCACTACATCTGCTCAAAGCTACAACTACTCTATTTAAAAACATACCAGTGTCAATAATAATAATAATAAAGTTATATATTTAGTCTTTCTTTTGCAATTCCTCCAGGCTTAATCATGTGCAACATTCAATGTAATTTGAATATAATTGAAGTCTTCTCTTTTTTAGCATGTGTTATGAAATTCTGAGCCTCTGGAGGTGAGCAGACACCATGTGCCACCTACTTTACGATTTTGTTTCAGAGATTTGACTTATTGAGAAGTAAGCTTAATGCAAATAAAATGGCTTTCCCCTCCTGGCATTTGGCAGGCATACAGAAACATAACAGAAGAGTAGAGTACATAGAGACACTCACTTCTCAGAAGTGTGTTCCGAAAGAATAGAAAGCATTTAAATTCAAAACAAATCATTTGTGACAACCCCTAAGCAGTGCCTCATTTCAGAAAATGCAAACCTGGGAATGAAAGTGAAACTGTATGTAACTGTCAATTAAAATAATCTAATATTGACTTAATATTGACTTTTCTGCTTTTTTATTTTTTTAGTACAGATTTTCTGGAAATCCACTCTTTTTAATTTCCTTATATATTCTACAGTTCAGGACAACTGAATCTAATCTATAACCAACATATGTTACACACCTCATGGGATAAAAGATGATGGAAGAGGCACTGTCGTTGTGGATCACTTCTCAGTAGTTCATATCCACAACAGATATAAGCTATTATAACTTCACAACTAAATGAATTCTAAAACCATTTCTCAGAGAAGATTGACTTTGTATTAGAAATAAGGTATTCATCATTCCCTATTTGGGAAATCTAAAATACTGTGTCTTAGATAGTTGCATTCAGAAATAAAATCCAGTGAGTTTCTGTCAGTTTTCTCAGATCAGAAGAAAGTAGAGCAATGGCAGCTTATCCAAGGTAAGTAGAAACACATGGAAATTCCTGCTTGCCCAAGCACTATGTACTCTATACATTGGCTGGCTACACCTTTGGATTTACAGGATTTAAATCAGATCAGAATTTGGTCCTCAGAGTATTCAACATGCAGTTCTGGGAAAGGATCCAGAAGAATTCAGTCAGTAACCATGAAGACTCTCATTTTGTAAGATGTAAGTTACAGGCTGAAAAAATATGTATGTTACAGTAAAGTTGCAGTGTTATTTCTTATTGAATTTGGAACTATGTTGGAAGCTATTGAAAATACTCAGCTAATAGAACACTGCATATGTTTAATGAATGTGGGATATATCCCTGGGACAGCAGCTCTCAATTCTGTGAGGATACTTTCTGTAGGTTCTGAGCCACAGTCATATGTGTGTGAATACCAAGTGTTTCAAGGCCTTCCATTTTATTGCTGCTACTTAGTAAGCCATTTTGACAAGTGAATGTCTATATAGCTATTTTAAAATGTATAAACCTGAAAGGTATTTTTAACACTGTTTTATCAACATTCAGGTGTTATTTTATGGTTAAAACAGTTCCTAGTAGCACAGCAGCAGTCCAAGCTCTGCTTGCCTTGAATACACAGACTCTATCACAATCAAAGAAAGTTTGGCCGTAGGATTGGACCACAGCAGTGGAGAAATCAGATTTGCCTTTTGAACAAATCATGGATTTACAATGAGCAGATCTACGTTTGAGAGCTACCCTAGGGCACAACTGTGGTTACTTCACTGACCCTGAAATCTCTGCTGTAACTCCTTCTTCCAGGTATTCCTTTCAAGATGAAGAAGACATGTTCATGGTGGTTGATCTCTTACTTGGAGGAGACCTGCGCTACCATTTGCAGCAGAATGTCCACTTTAACGAAGGAACTGTTAAACTATACATCTGTGAGCTGGCACTTTCCCTGGATTATTTGCAGAGATACCACATCATTCACAGGTGAGAGAATTTCATTTGAGGGGCGGGCTGCTTACTTTTCACAGACTAGAGGACTTTGATCACATCTCAGATTATATGGCTCTGTTTATTCAGGAACTATGCACCCCTTTGAAAAGTTTTTATCATTGTTGTACAGGTGCGTCCTAGGGTAGAATTTGACTCTGAAAATGTTTTTAAGTGTTTTCTTTCTACCCCCATTCATTCAGTAGCTCCCTTTCCATAAGTCCTTTTCATGTTCTTGTTTTTATCTCATACCATGATGTACATTTTTTAAACACTAAATATAACATGTAAGAGCCTCCTGGTTGCTTTTAATTTAGTTTAAATTCTCCAGTGCTACAATGTTCCTGAACACACAAAAATTGTAATTCAAGTCAATAACTTCACACAGCATCAGGGAAAGGTCACAACATCAAAGGCTGGGAATGAGGAATAATTTGTTTGTTTCCAGAATCTGCATGAAGGTCACAGGGAGAAGAGGTGGGGAAACTAGAGAAATAGCAGAAATAAATTGGGACAGGAATAGGTGGTGTATCCTTTTTGCACTTCTAAGATTACAACAATCTATTACTTTTACTGCCTAACTGATGGCAATCACAATATTAATGTCAAAAAAGGTGTCAAGCAACAGGGTCTGTTTGTTTTTGTTGAGCAATTGAGTATTTAAGTGAAACAGTGGAGTAAAATCTTTTTTATGTTAGCACAACTATGAAATTATAAAATGATAGGCTTTTCCTCTATTTTACTCATTTTAGGCTAAGTTCAGGATATTTCTCCCTGATTTAAAGGCCACTGGCCTGAAAAATAAATAAATAAATAAATAAATAAATAGTATAATTAAAAAATAAATAGTTTTGTGTGTTACTAAAGTTGGCTGTGAATTTCAGTGAGCAAACTGAACTAGACTGCAATAGATCTTCCAGTGGCCGGTATAAATAAACACCTCCACATTTATTAATTGCCAGTTTTATAGTTAAAAACAAACAAACAAACAAAAAAAGTGTGATCCAACTTTATGAAGAGGGAAGGAGAATCTCTCTCATCTGAGGTACAATGGTAGTTGTGTGTCCCATATTACTGAAAGTGTGTAAGAAAAAATAATAAATCAAGTAAACATTGCAACAGGTGTTTTGTTTGCAATTTAAATGCCAGCAAATGTTGCAAGCATTTTCTGAATTTTTGTATCTTCAGCACACTGTTATTATTTCAGTGCAGTTCCATATATTCTGCATACGTTTTCCTTTCTCAGTGAATATTTTAAAATTTGAGCTCAGAATTTCAGCTGACCTTTGTTTCTGTGCCTTGAGGAATGTTCTTTGTGAAAAACAAATTGATGAGCATTTTTCTCACCCTCATTTTAATGATGAGACATTTTATGCAAATAGGCTGTCAAAACATTCATGAGAGAATCTAGTTTGTAATCAAAACTTGTATTTTATTATAAGCCTGTGACTTAAAAATGTTTCACAGAAAAGCCTTTGAAAGGTGGCAGATGTCTTAAGAGAATGGAAGACTGGATTCAAGTCAATGTAGTTTGTAGGTTTTTTTTCTGACTATGCATTTCCATGGTCCACCTGTGACATTGGGCAATGCTATTTTGTTCTTTTCTGTATTAATTTATCATGGCTGGTAAACAATTTTACTTAATTTTCTGGTTTGTAGTAACACCACTGACTTCAAAATTAGCTGTTGATTTGCACCAAGGCAGGTGGGAGGTGTAGGAACCCCGGGAGGTGTTCCATTTGGTGGCAAGGTCTGGAACTGGAATTTTGCATTCAACGTACATGGGAAGTTTCCACAAAACCAGACATATTAAAATACCTGGTTCGTAGCCTGTGGTTGGTCTCACTGGCTGGTGTGTTAGGACTGTTGTTTAGGATATGAAGGATCTGGCTCTCCCACTCCACTGTGCTATTGGAAAGAAGCAGACCTGAGGCCTGCATGTGACTCTCCCACTTCACGGCTTACTGCCCAAATCATCCAACTGTGGCACAAGGAGCCTTTTGTCCTTCATTTTCACACCAGGTTCCAGAAAACCCCAGATGATCTACTTGCTATGGAGGACATTATTTATTCAGGAATATCCTGTCATGTTCTGCTGTCCACCAGGCCTCAGCCACAGCTTGGAGCAGCACTCTGTGGGGCAGGCCTTCAGCTGACATGAATGTCACCAGCATTATTAACATCACAAGCACAATGTTGATTTAAATCGGCTAAGGAGCTGAGCCAGCAGCATTGCACAGCAGGGAAATGTGTTGTCATTACTTTCCTGCCACAAACACCCCATCTTAGTCAAAAATTAAACCAATGAGCTGGCTGGTATTTACGCTTGGTGGTAGCAGACCTCAGCACTATCATTATGAGGGAGCCCTTCTAGTCAGCGTTCACATGTTAACCTACAATACTGTATTAGATCTTTCACTTTTAAATGAGCATATTGGTAGCAAAAAAAAAAAAAAAAAAAAAAAAAAAGGAAAGTTAGTGAGTCAGAGAGTCATTGAGAGAACCCCCTACTAGATTTTATCTGTTCTACGAAGAATAGTTGAATGATTCATCAGACTGGGTAGGTGGATTTTCAAATCACACTATTATAAAGAACTGAATTTATGATGTGTGAGTCAGGAACTTAAGTCCTCCTCAATATTTACAGATGTGTGTGAAACGTGTATAGGTTTCCATTACTATAACATCCGGCAGCATGACAGAAGGGATTTTTCAAGATTAACCTGTGGCCCCAGGATTTTACTAGAAAAGGAGGTGGGAATGAGGCAGGCAGGAATTATCAGGCATGTGTGAATAGGTGTAGGAGTGTCTAGGTCAGTGGTATACCAATTCCCATCAGAGCTGCCATACAATGTTCCTGCATTTGCTGATGTGGTTAGTTTTGTGCATTTTGAATGTGGCAATCATTTCAGCAACACAAATAGTGTTTCTGCAGGGACAACTTAATCTGTAGTGTAAAAACTACTACTATTCTGCTGTTTATTAAAACTGCCATTTTTATTAATTGCATACTTGTATATAAATCCATATTTGTCACACACAATCCTGCAAATGGGATTTCATTTCTTATGGCAGCATTATAACAAATGCTGTACTGTGTGTCTGTCACTTGCAGCTCTATTGTAAATGTCTGCATTTACCTAGATGAACAGCCAGAATTATAAACACTTTAAAAGAAAAAAATGCTCTAAGTTTCAGGCTATGACCTGAAGACTATTCTGGGCAAATTTTTCACTTTACCTTAAACAATGGCTAACTTAATATTGAGATATCTCTGTTGCTCATTGGTAACAGCTACATCACAAACCTGTATTTTCCCACAGCTCTGCCATAATATCTTATCCACATAAAATTGAAAATACTTCTTTAAAATCTGGATGAGTGGACCCTTATGGACTCTTGGGTCCAGTACATACAGAAAGGCTTCTGACAATTCACGTGCTCTCATTCGCTCCAAAATGTTGGATCAAATCCAGCATACTGCATTAGCTGACGTCAAGTTTTAAGACTGTATGACTAAATGTATTCTTCCCAGTGCTGCTTGTATAATACCAGTGAATAATATATTGGACAAAAGTTTTCCCATCAAAGGCTGAATAAACTTATTTCAGACATGAGCAACGCAACCTCTTCCTTTCACAAATGTTGCTGTTCATACATTTCAATAAAACCACCTGCTTCCTCACTGAAGTAGGCTGCACATTTTCATTCAGCTATTTCTTCCAGCAGTAGCAGTGCAGTTGTCCCTCCCAGGATGCTCTTGCAGCCAGAGCCTTGGCTTGGACCAACACAGCGGCTGCAACCCGAGTAACATGCTTGTGCTGATAACACTACATTTTCTTTCTAAGGGGGCAAGTGTTAACTGCATTTCCCTTACAACTTTTCATCATTGTTTGGCTCTATTGGTTTCATCTGGTCAGAAAGGAGGCTGGATGTCTGGAAAAGAAAATGCAGGAAAATTCTAGCCCAATTTTAGGATACTGAACTACCCGTTTGATCTACATGCCTAGGAATTTTTTATTTCAGTGTTTTTTTTTTTTTTTGTTGTTGTTATTGTTTGTTTGTTTGTTGAATGCAAAACCATGTGTGTAAGTATACATCTAAATCTTTGTTGAAGCATGATTTGACCAGAATTTGTGCAGGTGGCAGGTCTGTGCAGTGTTGTTCCTGTGATCACTGCTCTACCTTCTATCCCCACAAGAGATGGAGACTAGCACCAGGAGTCATTTGAGCTTTGAACAGTTATTCAGCAGCAGTGCAGAGGGGACAAAAACTAATGGAAAACAGTGACAAATTGAGCATGGTGTTCCATTGCAGAGTAAGAGTGTCTTGATGCCAACAGCTAGGCAAGAGGTATTTCTCATTTGATACTGCTAGGTTGTGTTACGGTATAGGAGATTCCAGTTTGTTCATTGCCATTGAGCTCTTCAAGGTGGCCAGCAGTCTAGTGAAGCAAGATAATGTGTCCAAATGATAAAAACCTCTCTCATTAAAACGGGCCTTCCTAGTCTCACTTGTGAAACTAACAACCCAGAAGAACAAACTGGTATTAAAAATGGTCCCTTCATAATGCTGTCCATTTAGCATGTAATCAGTAAATAAGTTTTGGAAATTATTTGAAAACGAGAGACTTCTCACTTTGTTGATTTTCACAGATGTCGCAGGCAGAATAGTTACAACATGAGGTATACCAGGACAAGTTAAGAGGACATTATTCCTTACCAATTTCAGCTCATAGTCTGAAGTAGTCTTTTTGTTTCTGGTAAGAGTGTGCAGATAAAGAATAAAATGCTGAATAAAATTCTGAAGTAGACATAATGAAAAACCCAACAACCATAATGTCACTATTATTCACATGTACTCCCAGGGATCATGACAGGTCAAGAGGCCTGTCCATTGAATTTTCTTCATTTGTCTCCCCATGTCTGTTCCATTTCTTTGTATTATGTCCTCTAACCAAGTGCAAACCCTCATTATTTCCAAGGACAAATTGCAGGAACTGCACAATAAGTTATGTAAGAGAATCAAATCAGAAAATATATCAAAACCAGATAATAAATAAATAAATAAATAAATAAATAAATAAATAAATAAACTATGTAAACACAAAGCACAGAAAATCTGCTGAATGCTTATGAACCAGCACTAATCAAAAAGAAAGTGATTTACAAATTTTATGCTCAAAAGATGTTTGGATTTTACTTGAGTCCTTAGGAAGAAAAAAAATATTACATATCACCAGATATGAATATGTAGAGAACAAACCTTTCAACTTTTGAACAGAATTCTTTACCTACAAGAATAAATTGCTTGTTTGGCAAGAGTAAAAGATAAATTATTAGATACCTCAGATGACATACTGCAAATAAAAGAAGTTGGTTTGAAAACACTCTGAGTCTTCAATATCCAGAGACTACATTACTAATGAAGTAAAAATGCTTGTGTCAGGAAAGAGACAGAGGGAGCATGCAGAGATGTATGCTGCAACATCAGGTGATCCAGTCTTGCCACCACCACTGATATACTCTTTTATTGTGGATATAAGTGTACTCTACCTTCCTCACTCATACCAAATACTAGAAGATAACCATCATACCCTTTTTTTACCCCATTGCTGAGAGATTCACATTGCAGTCAACAGAGGATTGTTTTGTTCCTTACAGTTTTGAAGTGAGTAAATTAAGTCTATTCACCAGATATGAAGGATGGTTGGTCCTTTCATCCACCTTATTCTCATTATTGAGAAGCTGTAACAATGTGCTGACATAAAATATTTTGCTTAGCCAAAGAAAATTCATCTTACAAGCACCACATCATTTAAAATGTAGCTGTTCAAAAAAAGTTAGGGAAAACCTGAACTGCAGATGGAGGCTGGCCAACTATCTTGCATTAGGTGACAAATTTCCAGTGACCAAACACAACTACTTAAGCCAACGTAAACCTAGATTTTTTTTTTTTTTGGTGCTGTATAGAGCTCTAGAGAACAAGTGTCCTTCACTAAAAAAAAATTGTTTTGTCACTGTAGTTGGTTTTCTTATTGCTCATTTCTCTTCTTAATCACAGACATCCAAACAAGCATAGATATAATGTAGAACTAGATTTAGATTTAGAAGAAAGTTATGTATTAATGCTGAGTATCATTTTTACTGATTCTTCTATAATTCAACTAAAAAAATTCAAATAATTTTATCTGCATTCTATTTTTTATAAACATTTGGAGTTTTTTCTTCTGAATCCCTTCTTGCCTCACCTCTGTGACATTTACCTGCTACCAATACAGTGAACACAAACAATCCTGTTTTTTCTTAAACTCTAAAATCCCAATACCATAATTAGGGCATTGTGGACTCCTGTGTGTCTGACTTGCTTTTATTAGTTGTATATACATAGTCCTTACTGACAGAAAACCCAACTACCTTGGATAAAGTATTCCAGAGTCCATAGAGGGAATCAGTACTTTATGCTGTTTCTACCTAAGAACACAGGAAAAGTAGATAGTGTGAAGTCAGTGGAAGATGGCCAGCTGAAGGTTTTTAGAGCTGCTCAAGGTCACCATCCATTTACACCCTTTTTTACAATTCTGAATCATCTTGTGAACCAGAAACTTTTTGAAAGAAGTAGAACCATAAGTAGTAACTACTAGAGGAGAGTCAGTTGTGGACAGCGCTGAAAAGCTTTTACACCCCAGCAGAATGCAATCCTACTGGATTATTCATTCTGAAGTAGTTTCACCTCCGAGGGTATACAGAAACTGAGGGTCAGGTGAATTCAGACTCTTTGACATGTCAGGAGGTACAAATGCAATTGAAAATGAGCAACAAAATGCTACTAGGCAATTACCTTGCTGTAGAGCTTGCTGCTGCAGTTAAGTGTGAGCCAACATCCACAACTGCTGTGTACTAGCAAGGGTCACTGTTTTAATAGCATATTGTTATAATTCCAAATATAATTGTTATAATTCCAAATATAATAATCAGAAGTACTAATAACTATATTTAGTTAACTTTGATTAAGTAATACTTCTAGAAAGGCATAACAGTATCCACAATATTAATTACCTGCCTCATGTGGCGCTGCCTGGTTTAACTCGGTTTTGTGGTCCTCCACACCCCATCCCACGGCAGTACTTCTGCTTTGACCTACCTGCTCTAGCTGGAAGAGGAATGAAGTCTCCTCTTACCAGCAAGATCAAATTAAGAATGAATTCAGATCTTAATAAAAGGGATGATGTCATAAGAGGAAAAACAAAACAAAACAAAACAAAACCCTCTGATAGATTCTTTCAGAGGAAGAATCTGATTGATTCTTCCTTGGGAAGGTTTGGTGTTAAAGTTGTATTGAAAGTATTCTCATATGTTTGCTATTAGTGTCTTGGAATACTAATATTACTAAATATAATATAATAATACTAATCTGCCACTATAGTGGCAGATTTGCATGCAGTTATATTTGTTTGTAAACTATGAAGAAATTTAAAATCTTTGATTAAAGTAAGTAGATGGAAAGTGGTAATATGGAAAAAGAATGTAAAATTCAGGTTGAGGAAAGTAAAAACCAATAGCAACAGATGGACAATTGCTTCTTTCTCCAGTTTCAGCTTTAATGGCGGCATCATTTCTTCAGCTTGGATGAGCATTACATATATAGAATATTCTAGCATTCCCTTGGAGATTCCTTACAATTTTAATATATGGCAAAATAACACAGACTTAAGGCAAAAAATGCACATTTACATTAAATCTTCATGAATGCTGTAGTCTTTTATATCTCAGAAATTTAGAAGGCTGTCCATGGTGCAGTAGAAAGAATTTCATTAAAGGATATTGCCAATTTTAGCTTCTTTCTTCACTTAAAAATGCATTCAGGAGCTTTCAGAACAACTCTAATATTCCAGGTGAGATGTGGTCTGAACTGCATAATTTTTGACTTAGATACACCCTCCAGAGTGCTGAGAAAGAGTGGAAGTTATAACACTGATCATCTGGTAGAATTTTCCATTTCAAAACAAAAGGCAGGGACTGTAATTAAGATACAGATTTCTGAGTTTTGTTTTGCTGAAGTTACCTTCTGGACTTTTTTTTCTCCTGTATTTATTCTTCATATATTTCATGGGAGCTCGTCAGGAAAATTCCCTTGAGGTTATTTTCAAACATACTTATATCCTCTGTGAATTTCTGTCCTGACTTCCTCACATAAGTTTTACGGAGGAGAAAGTACAGAAGCTCAAAGCTTTGATGCTGTATGACAGTCCTATCGACAAGACTGCTTCTCCCAACATGTATGTATGCTCACACCCATGGGAATTTCCTATTGACCCAGTGGGAACAATTACATTTTCCTCTAGCAGGGGAGACAAGGCAAGCCTGCGATTCAGCAGCCATGGTGTTCTCACGTATGCAGAAATGTTATCAGAAGGGAAATACCTTAAAACATGATGCTGAACTAAGGCCTTGTAAGGTGAGAACAGCACTTGGTAGTCAGTAACTAATGCACCAAAAATTTATTAGTGAACCAAAATTTATCAAATGAGATTCTGTTGAATTTGGTCATCTGTACACAGTCAGACTAACAAGAACGAGAAACCACGTCTCCCCAGTGGTTATCATTTTTTGTTCACTCATTTATTTGTTCATTTTGGTATGCATATGAAACTCTGGCACAGTTCTGGGTGCAGGATGCAGAGGAGGTGCTTTCTAGTCTAATGATAAAAATAATATAAGGCTTCAGCATCTCTCTCTCTCTCTCTCTTTTTTTTTTTTCTTTCACAGTGACTATTCTGAATCTAATCAGATTAAAGTCTCTAAGTTTATTTCAGTCATATAACATATTTCACACTTTTTTTTTTTTTTTGTCTTGGATGTTTACATCTGAGCACAGATTCTTTAGAAAATAAGTATGAGTTACTTATAATAAAACTGTGGCCCTCGTCCTATGCACAGAGATTGTCTCTATACACAGCTAGTTTTAGTTCAGATCGTATTTTGAGGCTCAAAGCATAATTTTATATGGCTTTATACAGTTCTCAAATTGTTAAGTTTTAGTAAAAAGCAACACTGCTTTAAAATCTCATTTTTGTTTGTATTTGTTATAATTCAACATCAAATGATATGCTATAGAACTGGAATGACAAAAGACCTCAGAAATTAAAATAAATAAATAAATAAGGAAAATAACAGGCAGAAGGTACCAATTTTTTAACAGTGTCAGAAAAACAAACTTGTCAAACAATCTTGCTCTGAACTCTGAATGGCTGGCCCATGTGCTCAGAGTGAAAGTGGCCAAGTTTTCAACCAGATGAGCAGCTATTCTTTGTAGAGTCAATAGCAAGGAAAGACAAAATTGGGGGTAAGATACCTTACCAAGAAGAAAAAGGATGTCATCTCCCTGTTCAAGAGTTTGGAGAAGTTGCTGGGAAATAACCGGGGAAATGATAAGGGGAACACTGATGATGCAGCTAGGCAGGAGAAAAAGGCAATTTGGAAGCATTTCCATAGAGTGGATAAAAGATTAATATCCTGGGGGGAACTTCTACATTAAGCATGGAGGAGATGGCCAGACAGTCTCTGAGAGGTCTGAAGAAGAGATCAGGGAATGCAGAGCATGGATTAGGAAGTGGGCAAGGAAAATGTTCTGGGGAGAGGGACAGTCCTTGAAACTCCAATTCAGGAGTGACCATGAGATTGGAGAATGTACAAGAGCTACTATGAAGTGGAGGGATGCATAACAGGTGAAATAGGGAATACCTACCAGTATATGAATTCTAGTAAGGTTAAATGAAGGTTGACTGGTTTTAAATACATCTTGGTCAAACAGCTTTATTTGCCAGCTGTGAAGAACCCTGCCTCTAGTTCTTCATGAAAATAGGAAAAAATAAATTGTATGTGTATACTTAGGAAAAGTGCTGATGTGGCGAAACGCCGTCTTAGATTTGCTGTTACTCTCTCAAGTTGATACAAAAGTTAAGAGATGGTCTTAAAAAGATCGGATCATTATGTCTACTCAATGTGTTTTATAGGTCTATTTTGAATTCAAGTCGATAAACAATTGAGACATTGATTATTTAGACTTACTCTTATTAAGACTTACTCTAAATAATCAATAACAAATACTAATATGTCACTTAGCAAGACATGCTGAGGTGAAAACCTTTTGCCAGAAAGCTGCATTTCTCAGCTTTCATGCTAATTAAATATATTAATTATCTAGAGTTATGCCTTTAAAATCTACAGGGACTTGTAGCTTACCTCTTAATTTGAGACACTGCAGAATTTTCCCATGATGGTGCTCCTTCAACTCTCTTGCAAACCAGCTCAGCCACTGAAATGCTCTACAGACAGACCATGATGCAGACACATGCACTTACATATGTATGGAGAGTTGAACACTAATTAAAGTACCATCTTATTTCCCTGAGTCCCAGAGTACCTCTACTGCTGAAACTAAGAATTAAGAGCATACAGGCAAAGGTCTCCATTTGCAGTCAACACACTTTCTTCCAATCATTATTATTTAATGTTTTCTTTTGGAAGAAACAGTGTCAAAAAGATATAGCATAGGAGATCTAAAGCTGAGAAATTGAATTATTATGCCCTAGCTGTCTAGATTTTTGAACATATATATCAAGCTAGTTTAACTCTTTAGTTAGTGAGAACAGCAGTGCTCAGTCTTTGCCTACTCTTCCCTCCTAAGAAATTCTGGGTTACCAGTCTCCTTCCGTCAGGCCAGATTTTATCTCTCAGAGTTGAAATGTGTCACCAGCTGTTTGAAAGCAACTCTCTGCAGCAGTGCCAGGTCCCTGAAATGACACGGATATGCTTGTGATGGCCACCTGTCTAGGACGGAGCAAGGTACCCGCAGGCTCGGAAATCCCTCTCTTAACCATACCCTGGGAGAAAGCCATGCAGAACCTCAGTCTTTCATCCCACAAATGATGAGGATATTTTATTTGATGGCACCCGTTATGAACATTCTTAGCCATACAACCTATTTTAGCTATGGCTCAATTTATCATGTGTGAAGGATTGAGCTCTTTGTGGTGTGAGATGACGTCAAATGAGATGAGCACCAGAAGCGTGATTCCTGCAAGAGGCTTAAGTACCTGCCTGTGCTTCTGTGATAACACATTACAATAATTTGACTCAAGAACATTCCTAGTTGTTTTCATAATCCTGTGCTGCATGCAAGATTTTTCTTATGTTTTTATAAACTTATTCCTCAGTTCACCAAGATCTAAATGCAGGAGTCTATATTTGAATTGGCTGTCCAAGCAAATGGATACCTAGTCAATACAACCATCAGAATATAAAAAGCTATTCAGCTCATCCAAAAATAAAAGTTTAGTCATCTGGCTGATTCTTTACACTCCAGTGACCGGATTGTCTAGACATCCATTGAATAAAAATTGGAATGTAAACACCTAATTCACAATAGAACCTAATCCAAGTGTCTGAATTTAAGGGTTGCTTCCCATCTCAATTTTCAGTTGAATAAGTAGCAAGAATATTCCTTATTGTAATGTCCCTACTAGGAGTTACTGTAACAACTGTTTCTTTGCAGTCTTATTTAAAAGTAGCTTCACTTGTATATTATTCTTGCATAGTGGTCTTAAATAGTATGATGCTACTACAGCCTGTGAACTTAAGCAATATTGCAGATCTTTCATTCCTTATCTAGATTCATCAAGAAGACTTGGAATAATTGGTAATTGATTACAAGCAACATTTTGTTGTGTCTCTTAGAATAGAGAGGCTTTTTAAAAAGGTGGCATACTGATTCAAATGGTTCTTGTCAAACCTCGACTATCCTAAACAACAGTCTGCAGGAATACACATATTTATTGCTGTGGGAGTTTCTTAGTAAGTTTTCCTTCTTAAAAATATCCAGTTATTCTTAGAAATAATTTATTACATTTCTTCCCAGGATAGGTGAGGCTGAAGACAGAAAATTGTCACAAAACTTGTGTTTGATGTGTTAGATTGGTTGGAGGGAGGAAATGCAGCATAAAGTCAGATATCAACCCCTCTACTCCATAGAATTAATCCATTTGTTGGTGTATTTCACAAGAAGACCTGGCAGCTGCAACTGCCAGTTCAGGTTGTAACAGGTCAGGTTTTTTAATCATTTACCAAATATGATTTTCTTTTCATATACCTACCAGCCTGTATTACTGCAGCTCACTTTTACATATATTAAATCTATAAAAACACTCAGAAGGGGAACCATGAAAAGGAAGCCAAAACTTATTTGTGTGTGGAACATATATATTCAGCCTTCTCTTTATGGTGTCTCCTGATCGTGTGTATCACAGGGTCTGAGATGGTCAGTTTGAGGTATAAAGGCTCAGCTACTTATATCCATGCTTTTCTTGTCATAGGCACAACCCAACAGCAGATGATTGTGGTGGTGAGGGTGATGGGGTATCTTACATTCAAGCTAGTATTTGGGGTTTTGGATCAGGGAGAACAAGACAGCATTGCTTACAGAAATATTGTTTTCTGCTTGCTGGTCAATAGCCCTTCTCCCCAATACATTGTAGTGCTGAAACTCAGATTAGCAGAAAATGTGCTTGGTGGGATGCTTCACAACTACACTAAAGGAATGACTGCTGAGACACTCAATAACAGCCTGAAACCGTTGGATCTTCCTTGGCCTGCACGTGAAGTCCACCATGCTATAGTTATATATATATGTATATATATATATATATATATATATATATAATATAAAAACATACTTTAATTACCAGCCACATTGTTTGTAATCTGTGTAGTCTGCTTTGCACTTTCATATGCATGAAGTAAACAGTTGTTAAACAATGTTTTATTATTTTTTTTGTGTATAATGCGGTTCCAACAACTTCTGATTAACTTTTATATAGAGATGTCAATAGAGTTTTTAAGGCAAATTTTAGAGATGTTGTACATTGTGAGCAGTGGTTGACTTAGGTATAGTCTCTTAAGCACGTGTGCTTGGTATTTGTTTTCATTTCGAGTTTGAATGATAAGCTCAGCAAACTCTGGGAGATTTGATACATCTGAAAGTATCTATTCCATATTTCAAGCAGTGGAAAATGATGGAAGAGCTATAAGTATTTCAGTCATTGCAAAACACCAGTTTCCTCTCTAACTTTTTACAACAGACAAAGCCAAATATGTTTAGCAGTAACAATGTTCTCCTGATTTATCTTTAGGCAGAGGAAAAATGTCATCAATTCCTTCTCTCATTTGCTCTCATACATGATTTTCTGCCTGTATAAATTAGGAGAGGGCCTGTGTCTTTTACTGGAAGCAGACCAACACTTGTTCAACAGCTGGCAGAGTACATGCCGAGGACATTTTTCCCCTTATTCCCAGTCAAAAGTTCTCATATGGTATCTCAGAGGAAAGAATTGTCCCCATTAGAATGTATATACTTTTCTGCTGGACCAGATAATTCTTTCCAAATGCCACTCTCTAGTTAGTGTCTAATGAGCTGTGCACTTCCCATGGTTATCAGAGATGTCACCTGTTCTTGAAAGCTGATTCACACATAAGGGTATGACACCTATACACACAGAATGTTTCAGAAAAGCTTGAAGCTACAACACAGAAAAGGTTACAGTCATTGGCAGTGAGGTTATCAACATGGTCATTCTTCATGTCTCCTCCATGCACACTGGAGAAACATTTGACTGAAAATTTTTGTTTTGAAATGTGGAGATGTTTTGGCATCACAACAGTGCTAACTGTTGTTCAAGGTTCCTCCCGGAGATACCTAAAAGCCCAAGAGCTTTAGATGTGAGGCATGTCCAGTGTTAGCTCTAGAAAGGAAGCAGCACATTTGCCATTGCTTTGAGTCCTTCATGAAAGATGCTAATTGCTGAATTGCCTGCCAGTCATTTAGGCTGGGTAATGCTCACTTGGGAAATAACATTTGCATCCACAAGAGGAATCCTGGGTACCATAGTCTGGGCTTTGTAATGTAAAAGCTCAGTTTATATGGCCACAGTGGTACTTTTCTGAGACATTATTCAATGAAATAAGGAGTCAATTATTCAATGAAATAAGGAGTCAAAGTGCAGGTTCACATTTTCCTTTGGTCAAATCTTTCTAGGTTTTACAGCATATAAGAATCTTCATCGATTTTTCTTGCAGCTGAAGAATATAACTACCTTTATGATAAAATCTTATTGGATCTTCAGGAAGAACAATATAATGAAATATTCTGTATTTGCTATTTTTTATTTTAATCTAGTATCTATGCAAATTCAGATGCCAAACCTAGCCAAAAACAATTGCTATCTGCCAATATGTGCCCAGAAAAGTGGAAGTCTCAATATTGAATTCCTGTTCTTAAAAAGGCCATTTTCTTCAATCTATGATAACAATATCTATTACAGCTATTTCTCTAAATCATACTTGACAAATACAGTGTTCCCAAGACCACTGGCCAAACAGACAAATGTAGATATCATTACTGCCACCTATTGTTACAAGTAGAGAAGTGAACATATTTTCATAATTACAATTTTTCAAATGGAAATATAATTGGAAAATAACAACCTTGTTCCAGTTGAAATATTTGTAAATAAGCACGCTTTAATTGCATCTTTCCTAGATTTATCTTAAGATCTGTTAAAAATTGACTATTACAAGTGCTAAGAAAATTCAAGATCTTCATGGACGCCTGCTAAAAAATATCACTAAACCAAAAGGAATGACAGGTGCCATAATACTCAACATCAGAGTAACTTATTTCCATACATAATACAACTCCAAACGTGCAGTCAATCCCCCATGCTCTCTTTAGAGGTGTGCAGGGAGAGGTAGGGTCCTTAGAGTCCTTCACTAGTGAGAGCTTTTTCACTTATCCTGTGATAATTACTGCAGTAATTATATCTTGCATTTGAACCAGAAAACTGTCATGTTGCCACACAGGTTGTCACACAGAAGGAAGAAGCCCCAAAGTGTGATAATGGACTGGGTGATAGGATTCTGATTAGTGTCATATGATTGCATGCTAATAAATAATTAGTTGGAAGTAGTTATGGATTTTTTTTTTCTGCATTAAAGCCCCAGGAGTGGGAATTGCAGAGAAAACAAAAGATTTCAAAAAATGCAGAAGCGTTTAAAGAGGAAAACACAATAAAATATCAGTTTATTTTTGTAAAGGCAACTGAATTTTTAGGTACTTCAGGTTCACAAGTAATATGACACAGATTGTTTAATAACAGAATTACATATTTCTGTTTGGTGATAAATATTTGGGACTAAATGTATAGAATCTTGGAAAAGACATTTCAGTTTTATGGAATGGTTTTTAAACCCTGAAATCTTTACTGATTTATTTTTTACACAGAATTCTGTGTGATCCTATCAATTTTTAATTGAATTATCATACAAGAATTTAAACACAGTGATAAAATAGACTATTTTTCAACTTGTGAAGTTGAATGTTTGTTAGTCTGAGTCTTTCTTCAGGGAAAGAAAGAGTGAATCTTTTAAAAACATCTAATATCTATCTATCCATATTCATATCTGTATGTATATCCATATAAAAAATCTTTAACTGGACTTTGATGATTCTGAAACCATATCTGGTGGTAAATCACTGCAAAACTGTAAATTTATCTCTGTGACTTATTTGGAGTATTAAAATCATACATACATTTTTTATTATTATAATTATTTTTCCTGGACGGAAATAGGACTGACTGTAAGTTCTACTGGATGGAATTTAGACCAATTAATATTTTAGGCTTTTTGATATTTCAAACTAGAACGGGACACTGTAAGTGATGCCCTTTGGCATTGCAAGTTCTCTGCATAACAGGCTCCAGAAGGTGCATATGGAAATAGCATAGTTGATTGAATGAACTATTGTGCCCTTAGCTTCTTAAAAGATAAATTCATGCATGCACATCCTGTTGATAAATAACAGTTTATTTTGCTTTCAGGCAGAATTACTGAATCTCAACTGTAGAGGGGTTTACTCCCTTCTCAAGGGAGAAATAGCTTAAAAAGGTGGAATCTTCTTTATAAATAGCTCAGCTTAGCAAAAGCCATGTAACACCAAATAACCTCCTTCTGCAACTTGTCTCTGGCTGTCAGTGAATAAGCCTAAGTCTAAATATGTAAAGTGCAGGACTTTGAGATTTCAGCATCTCAATTGCTTGTTTCTGCATTTCATTTCCACACATATAAACAGTGCCTTTTATTAACAGAAATTGTTTCTTCCTTCCTGCTTTGTTCAGACACCTTGATCTGGGAATGTCCATTTCTGAACTTAAGTATATTGGTGGTCTTGCTGTCAGATGTGGCAGGCACCTTGTGGAAGCATATCTTGATTCCTACAAACAGCTACAAGATATATATATATATATATATATATATATATATATGTCCAGATCTCTCATAATCTAATACCACATGTTCTCAGCTAATTTCCAATTATACTGAAGACTTTAAATTTCAAAATTACAGTGATTCACAGAGTCATGTCATGCCATAGTGTTCATTAGAGCAAGAACAGACGGCTCTGAAGGTCATTTTATAAAGGCAGTGCACAGCAGCAATTACTAGTGAGAGCTAAGTGAGGGGTACATGAGCTGGCAATCAGATCTGGAGCATTTTATTCCCGTACATCTTATAGAAGTCACAGCAAATAACTGTCAGGTTCTTACTGTGATTTTGTTTCAATACAATTTAATGTTTCTTGAAACTAGGAAGGATGTTGGTCAGAAGCAAAAAGCTAAAAAAATAAATGAGTGATAAGGTGTCGATGACAGAAAGAAAGGACACAGAAGACTTCATTAAGACTACTTTTTGAACAAGCACTCTGTGTAGGAACTCTGCATAGTTTGGCTCCTGAGGATACATCATTTCTATGCTACCCTTATAGAAACAGAGTCATTGACTAAATTCCTTTCTTTTCTGTACAGTGGCCCATAAATATTCAGTTTTCCTTCATCCAAAGCTTCAACAAATTTGCCTTATGTAATCATTATATATGCACTCGTTGTCTTTACTAACTACATACCTTATACATGTGTATTATTTATGAATTTAAATATCAAATCAGAAGGAAGTGAGGTTCTTATCAGTGAAAAATCAGAAATTGTTCACTTTTCTTTCTATAATCAGGAGAAGTCTGTTTATAATATATTGATATGGTTCACTTCACATCTCAGATATAATGATAAGTCTCATGTGGACTTGAATATTCCATGGCTGAAACTTATATTTCCCAAGTCATTGCAATTTTTATGGCTGTTAAGAACTGTTCTACAGCTAATACTAATCTTAATGAAAATTGTCCAGGATTACTCATGTCATATTAGTTTATCATGATGTGGCAGGTATATGTTTGTGATTTAATGTGAAACATTAGTGTGACTAACTGAACTTTAAAAAATAAAATAAAATGAAAAAATAACAGGCTTTGTTCAGGTATAGTCTGTAACCCTTATAAAAGGGTTATAAGAAAATAATTGAGAATAATTTAATACTTGAGAGAATCAGGTACTCGGTAAACTGAGATTATTGTATTATCCCTGCGTGACTTGAGGTTGTTAAAGTTGTTGTTTCTTTACTGTGTTTCTTAATGATAACAGCTGTCCTCTAGAATTTAACACATAGCTAATGGTGCAGACTACAAGTCTTTGTCTAGCATTCCCTATATCCAACAGTACAACTAATGCTCACTTTCAGGTATTATTAATGGGACTGTCTCGACACAATGCAGCCCAGTAGGATTGGAAAAGGGGATAGTGAATGTCATTGTAGGTTAAAAAACAGTTAATATGATTTTTGTGATCTTAACACAATGTTCTTATTCTTAGTGAAAAAAAAAAAAAAAAAAAAAAAAGGAACTTCAAATACCTATTTCTGCATAAAGAGAAAAATATTAATATGAGAAATGAGCTGCATAATTAAGAAAATAGAAAGACTTACCTAAACATTTAGGTTCAGTTTTTCAAGGTTCAACCTATACAGCATACAGTTAGATTGTTAGCACTAAAAAGAAAAGAGCACAAGAACAATTGTTAGGGATGAAGCAACAATCCATTGTAATCCTTCCACTGATTTCAAGGGCCTTTGTCTGGATCTTGCTTCTTCTGTATCCTTATAAGAATGCAAAATCATTTTAATTTAATTTCTCTGTTGGATATTTTGACATGATCTCTGAGAAAAAAATCCTAGCATTCTGCAAGGGCATAGGCTGCCTTAACTGTAAGTCAGTGAACTCTGGTGATATACATATAAATTTGGGCCCATCTCATACAGGCTAAAATGAGCATCTCTTGTGACCCATGGTGTTTTGTCATCAGTAGGCTGCAGGCATCCTCAATGCTCCTGGAGGAGGTTTGTAAGAGGGTAAGGTAGTTTACATGAAGCTATTCAGCTGCTGCTGCCAACCTGAATAGAGAAAACCTTCTTTGCTCCCTGCAGAACTCACCTATAGATATAGGAGCATAGAGAAATTTCAAGTTGGAAGGGACCTTAAGGGGTTTCTAGACCAACTTCCTGCTCAAAGCTTGATGAGGTATGAGATCAGATAAGGTTTCTCAGGGCTTTATGTAGCCCTGTCAGGCAGGGACAGCACAACCCTTGTGGGCAGCCTGTTTCACTGTTTGGCTACCCTCAGAGTAATATTTTTTCTTTATATCTAGAATGAACCTCTTTTGTTTTATATTATATCTCTTCTTTGTATGTTAGTTTCTGTCTTTTGAATAAGAGTGAATATGTTTTCTCTCTATCCAAATGAAAGCAGTTAAGAGTGGCTTTTAAAAAATATCTAAGACTTCATGTGCATTGGTACACAGCTGAGCTTTCTTTGTAAGTTATCTTAGGTTGGAGAAGAGTTGAAACCTCAACATTCCACATTCAGAGAAAACCAATCACCGCTAAAAGTGAAAATACTTCTAATGAGTCATGCTGGTAAAACTGCTATCAACCAAAATGCTCATAGATGTTACTATGGGATTTTAGAAGCTCAAGAGAATGGAGATGTGATAATACATTAAATCTTGCTCTGAGACAGCAAGGCAAAGAACAAAATCCACCAGATATAAAGTTGAATAAAGTTGAAAGAATGTACTTTACATTTTACTGATACAAATAAAGGGTTAAAGGTTATTACACATATAAATTCAGACCTATCCAGAACTGTTATAGCTAAAATAACTCCTCTGATTGTACTAAAAAGTATCCTGGAGTGGCAAAGAATAGCTGTCCGTTTGTTGGAAACAAAAGAATCTTTTGATGAAATAAAGAGAAAACATAGGCAGAAGAAGGAAATCATAATTTTTTTAAAGGCAGAAAATTAGTCTGTAGTGACTGTATGTTTGCTGCAAATACAAAAGCAGAATAAAACAGATGGGCAACGTTAGTTTTTCAATTCTCACAGGTTTAAGAACAAGCATACCTTGCATTTAGAATTATTATTGATGTGTTTCAAAAAGGTGAGGGGAAGCCAGCATCTGTACTTGCTGTAGAAGTGCTTTCCTGAATCAATTAGATTAATCTCAGCTGGAGGAGCTCTAGCTGGTATTTCTGTTACTCACATCAATGGCTAAATCTTTGTTTAAGCTTCCTAAGCATTTTTATGCAATTATGTCTTGTAGTAATCAACTTGAGTTTAATTCTCAGTTGTATAAATAAAACCCTGTTTGTTTAGTTCACTTCATTTTTATGAAATATGAACCTTGCTTTCATGTTCCAAAAGCAAATAGAAAAGCTCTACTGACCATTTAGATACTATTTATTATTTGATATACCTGTCACATAACATCTTACAGATCTCTTCTGTTAACTAAACAATTCAGTCTATTTGTTGTTTAATCTCAGCATTTTTTTTGTTTGTTTGTTTGACTTTTTTGTTTTGCTTTCCCCACACCTTTTCTTTTTTTTTTTTTTTTGTCTGTTTTCTTTCAAATGACATGAAATCAGGTAACCTGAAAGACCTACCATTGTTTTAAATTACAACAAAATATATTTTTTTTCAATATTTCTTTCAGGAAACTATTGATTTCACCAACCACAAGCCTTTCATTTCTAGATCAATATTTGAAGTCCAGGCAAGATTAATAGAAAACAAAAGTGACATCCTGTTTGCAATTTTGTAGCAGTACATGTAAAACGTTTTGGAGATTGCTCTGGATTTCAAGCTTTAGAGCACATACCATCACCACATGCTTTGCAGTCTTTGCCGAATCATCACAGAATGGCTTGGGTTGGAAGAGACCTTTAAGATCATTCAGTTCCAACCCCCTTGCCATGCGCAAGGATGTCACCCACCAGACCAGGTTGCCCAGGGCCTCATCCAACCTGGCCTTGAACATTTCCAGAGATGGGGCATCCACAGCTTCTCTGGGCAGCCTGTGCCAGTGCCTCACCATCCTCTGAGTGAAGAATTTCCACATTACATCTAATCTAAATCTACACTCTTTTAGTTTAGGACCATTCCCCCTTGTCCTATCACTATCTGCCCAAGCAAAAATTTACACTCTGTCTTTTTTATAAGCCCCCTTTAAATACTGAAATGCTGCAAGGAGGTCTCCCCAGAGCCTTCCTTTCTGCAGGCTGAACATCCCTAGTTCTCTCAGCCTTTCTCCATAGGACAGGTGCTCCAGCCCTCTGATCATCTTTGTGGCCCTCTTCTGGACCTTCTCTAACAGCTCCAAATTCTTCTTGTGCTAAGGGCCCCAGACCTGGCTGCAGCACTCCAAGTGGGGCCTCACAAGGACAGAGCAGAGGGGGAAAACCCCTCCCTCTACCTGCAGGCCACTCTGCTGTTGTAGCCCAGGATGCAGTTGGCCTTCTGGGCTGCTGGCTCGTGTTGAGCTTTTCATCCATCAGAACCCCCATATCCCCCTCAATGAGTACTTCTCCCAGTCTCATATCTGTGATTGCCCTGACACAAGTGCAGCACATTGCACTCGGGCTTGTTGAACTTCATTAGGTTCACGTGGGCCTACTTTTCTAGATTGCCCAGATCCCTTTGGGTGACATCCCTTCCTTCTGTTGTATCAGCTACGCCACTCAGCTTGGTGTCATCTGCCAACTTGCTGAGGGTGCACTCTATCCCATTTTCTATGTCACTGGTAAGGATCTTAAACGGTACCGGTCCCAAGACAGAACCCCAAGGAACACCACTCACCACCATGCTCCACCTGGACATAGAACCATTGATCTCTCGTGTGGCCATTCAGCCAATTTCTTATCCACGAAATCTAATCCACCCTTCAAATGCATCTCTCTCCAGTTTAGAGAAAGGATGTCACGTGGGACTGTGTCAAAAACATTGTAGAAGTCCAGGTAGATTAGTCATTCTTCCCTTGTCAACTGATGCAGTCACTCTAACATAAAAGGCCACCAGATTGAACAGGCATGATTTGCCCTTGGTGAAGCTGTGGTAGCTGTTATGGATCACCTCCTTGTCTTGCATGTTCCTTGATACTGCTTCTAGTAGGATCTGTTCTATGATCTTGCCATGCACAGAGGTGAGGCTGACTGGTTGCCAGTCCCCATGGGTCCTCCTTTCTAACCTTTTTAAAAATGGGAGTGATGTTTCCCTTTTTCCAGTCACCAGTGACTTCACCTGACTGCCAGGACTTTTCAAATATGATGGAGACAGGCGTGACAACTCCATCAACCAATTCATTTAGGATGCATGTCATCAGGCCTCTTGGACTCGGATTTGTTCATTTTCATCAGGTGGTCTCAGATTCAGGGAAATGAGAGACACGGGAAGCCTGATTGGCAGTGAAGACAAGCAAAGAAGTTGCTGAGTACCTTCAGCCTTGTCCATGTCTGTTGTTACCATTCTCCCTTCTCACTTATCAGAAGGGTACACTCTTCTTGGCCTTTATTTGCTGACCAATGTACCTACATAATTTCTTGTTATTCTTTGCATCCCTTGCCACGTTCAGTTCCATCTGTGCCTTGGCTTTCCTGATAGCATCCTTACACATCTGGATGGCAAATGATACATGTAAAAATTAATATTAAGTTACACCTATAATGAGCTGCAGATTATTTGAATTTTAAACTACCTTTGTTCTGGAGATAGACTATTTATTCCTATTATTTTCTTCATGAGTACTCAAGCCCCAGGAAAAATTTTAACATGTAGGAGTTCTGACTAGCTTCCAATTGCAGTGGAATATATCGAAGACTCACTGAATACATATATATAGTCCCTTTCCAAGTCCCTTTTATATCTTTCGTGAACTTCCTTGCAGCTAAATGGAGGAGGAAAAAGAACAATGGACAATTGGATACATTATGTTTCATAGACTCACAAATTCAGGTCGGAAGGAATGCCCAGAGGCCTCTGCTCCATGATTCTGCTCACTACAGGGTCAGTTGTATCTGACCTGGTTGTTTGGCTTTTATCTAGTCAGGTCTTGAAAATCTCAAAGGATGTAGACTATACAACCTTCTCATTTCTCAGTTTAGAAAGTCACTTCTACCCCAACTAGTAATACCAGAAAGGAACATGGAGAGAAGCAGCAATTTAAACTGAAAATACTTGAACCTTAATCCTTTATAATCATTGTGAGCCTTTCAAGTGGGTTCAGGGGACTCTGATTAGCAATATGCAGTGAATATGAGTTGAGCAACACTCTTGGATTTCTTCCATGTAGAGGGAATGTCTTAAAGCAGTGAATCTCCCTTCAGTCTAGACATTATAGAAGATACAAATAGATGATTAATCATTCTTTATTACTTAGAAAGTATATGGAGCACCTTCTTAATGTGCTTTCAGGCAGCTTTATTTGACATTTTTAGCTGGGCAATTGAAGAAAGCTATAAAAATTTTCACAGGCAATAGCAACAAGTGGAATAATTTTCCCCCCCAATATTTTTCTCATCTGTCTTCAACTGTGAGGTTTTGGTTCAGCTGTTACATTAATTATGCTTGGTCCTGTCACTGAGTGAAGACTTTGAAGGCCCATTTCTATGAGTGTCTGACTTTTCTGTGTATAAAAAAAAAAAAAAGAGCTGGAGTAGCAACAGTACAGACTGGGAAAGTTGTGGTTGTGAAATCAGTGTCAAAGACAGCTGTAAATGAAAGGTTTGAAGGCAGCCCCGGGCTCTTCTGAATCTCTAATGTGAGTTAATTTGCTATATGCAAAAGTCATTAGGTTTCTCTTGTGAGCTAGTTCATGATACTTGGATTATGAAACAAGTCTTTCAATTCATCCTCTCAGCTGGGGATATGCATAGCAGGAAAACCCTGAAGTTAAGGCACTGGATTTCATATACTGCTTGTGCATGTTTGAACATGCTTGCTAAGATGGGAAATGTTTTCTGAAAATTTGATGTGTAGTCAAAACAGAATTTCACTTATTTAACATTTTTGAATTTAAACTGCTTAACTAAAGAGTTTTTTATCTTTTAAATCCACCTTTGTATATAAACAGTGTTTTCACTATTTAAATGAATTTACCCAAAGAGTTATTTAAAGGAAATATCTGTCTTCTGGATAAAACTGTAAGCTCTCAGTTCTGAATATATCCAGCAACTATAATTGCAATGCTCCTAGACCTGCCAAGTATTGACACTGAGTCTGTTGAATCCTCCCCACTGGCCACTCAAAGGCCTCAAAAGTGCTAAGTTTTGGCTGTGGGCTTGTTCCTCTGCAGTGTATGGAGATTTCAACAAGCTACTTCTGGAGCTCTGATCTTCTAGTGCTGTGCAGAAAACTGATGATAAGCACATTACAGACTGCTATTGGAAGGCACACAGGCACACTCTTCACTGTTAATCTGTGCTTTGCTTTCTCACTTGTCATGTAAATCTATGCATCTCCAAGCACATGATCCGAAAACAGCAGTATCTTACATTCTGGGGGAAAACATACTTTGGAAACTTGTTCTCCTTCTGGCTTAAGTTAACCTATGACATTTGCTTGCTGTAAAAGCAGTGTAAAATAGGTTGAGATCTGAGACATGGTTATGAGTCTATCAGGTTGCCACTGCAAGGCAATACACCCTGCTGTACCTGCCTCAGAGCAAAATGAGTAAAATCAGTAGTGGAAAAGATCCTTTAGTCAGGAAAGGCTCTATGGTCTGTGCATTTGTACCAAGTATAAGCTACTGCCTGAGTTAGTCACAGAAAGACAAGCATGGAACTAATTTTACTGCTCGAATTTCTGAATGTTGCAGATACAACTGCATGTAGAATACATTTCATGTTATATGCAGTCGTCAAGTAGATTTGTCAATGTCTTTTCTGGTGGCAATAAAAATATATACTCTATGTTATGGTGCAAAATCGTAGCACATATTCATATTGTTCAAACTCTTCCTAAAAATAAATAAATAAATGAATAAATAAATAAAAATTGAAAAATCATGGGCTTGTAATGACCAATCCCTGGGAATGGCATTGCTATAGATATGATAGTAGTTCTTAAAGCTGAATTTCTCCTTTTCCTCAGTTTTATTTTCAGTGAAGTACTAGTGATTTTACTATTCCAATTCTATTTTGTTGTTGTTGTTTCTTTAAGTTGGGGAAAACAATTTGAAGTGATGTTGTACATATCACTGATATTATTAAGCCACAGAAAGATCTTAATGTACCTGGCTGTGACTCTATTATTTTTACCCATGTGAGAAGTGCAGAGTCCATTTTATTCCATTTATGGGAACATTGGACAAAACTTGTTAGTGAAGTCTAAGTGTATATAAGTATATATTTCAGTCAGGAGAGGTTTTATTGAGAAATGTTTAAATTGGAATAATCAAGACATCCCTTAGCTAAAATAAGACACACTGAAATAAGTCTTTGGAATTCATTTGCAGGCTCATTTGTTGGATTTTGGCAGTTTGCAGTGCCTTGTCTTTTGAGATCAGTGGAGAAATTAGCCAAATGTTTTGCTCAAGGCGGACCAATGCATCTCCCCTTCTGGCGGTGCCACAGCAAGAACACTGCTACAAAATTGCATTAGGTGCAAGCTGCAGTGAAAAGGCAGTGCCATGTACCAGCTCCACAACACCCTCACCAAGCCACAGGGTGAGCGAAATGAGAGAGCAGGCCAGGCTGGCAAAAGGAAGAGATGACTTTCCCCTGAATTTCTCCATGTCAAGGGGAATTCTGGCCCAAGAAAGGGTGTGAATTCCCAGCAGTGGTGGAGAAAAGCTGTCTCCATCCCTTTTGAGAGCAGCCTGAATGTAGGTCAACGTAAAATGATCCCGAAATAGATGATCTTAAAGGCAATACATTTTCCTTGTGCCAAGAACTGCAGAGTTAAGCTGATGTTTTGTAAATCATGATCTCCACCCTTCCTTTTAGACCCATTCCTTCCCCTAGATGCTACCTGCCATTATAGACAACTAAGCGGGGATTCAAGGGCTAAAAAGGGATCTGCTAGACTTACCCAGGCAGTATAGAATAGCTAGCTGGACTCTACAAAATGTGAGTGATCATGTCCATGAGCATGGCAGATTAGTGGGGTCTGGCAGAAAGGTTAGATCACTGATGTTTCCAATTAAGTGATTTCTTGGGTCTGTCAAGCACAGAGTCCCTGAGGCAATCAGGCACCTCCAAGATGCAAATCTTCCATTTCATTGTTCTGACTGCTATAAAGAATAATGTTTATTATCTTGAAAACCAAATCCATGTCAATGCTAACCATATGAAAACAGAACCACATGAAATGGAAACCTAGAAAGCCTCTTTAGTATGCATGTTTTTTCAGACCAGTGAAAATATGCAGATAAAAATCATTTGCCTTTTTGCATGACATGGCTTTCATTGGTTTTATAATAGTTTAAATGACTTGGCCTGCATAACAAGATGGTAAAACCTTTAAAATTGCAGGTCTTCTTTTGGTATGAAATATAATGTATTCATTTCCTTATTTTATAGGGATATCAAACCTGACAACATACTACTGGATGAGCACGGTAAGTGAATTTTGACTGTTTTCTCTCAGATATCTCTAATTTGTGGGCTCTCTGTAACATGGTGGCTCATGCTTTGTCAGTCAGCCTGAGATGATGGGTTCCAATCTAAATCTGGATGTTCTCTGCATGTCCCTCTGTCCATCTTGGGCCTTTTGTAATATCCCTTCCTATCGAAAACCAAAAAAATGCTGATCTGACACTTGAAAGACCTGAACATGAAGGAATTTAATATGACTGGAGATCACAAGGGACATCTGGCAAAACAAAGTTAATATTTTAATAACACAATTAAAGTCATTGCAATCACTGTTTAGGGATCTTCCAGTAGAGCAGTACTAAATACTTATTTTCTCTTTGTCTGAACTCCTGAAGGGCTAGAAAATTTAAAATAACAAATTATTTCTCATGTACGTATCTGAAATTATTTTCCTGAATTTAAATATGGAATTTGGAAATGTGTGTCTAAAGTCTCTGTAAAATTTTTGAGGTACTATATATTGGTTTGGCACAAATTATGTCTAAAATGACTAGGCAACATAATCAGCTTTGAAGTTTAAACACTAATTCCATGATCTCAAACTAAAAATGTGGGGTATAAGTGGTATGAAATACTATTTTTTTTTCCAATGTAAACATATAGGCAATATAAGAAGCATTTTTCTAAAATGTCATGCATCTGTTTGCAACTATTCATAACAAGGACATGAGAAAATAAAAATAATGAAAACATTAACCTTGTGTCGGTTAGAAAAGAAATACAAGGGGAAGACAAAATGGAAAAAAGATGTGTGTTTGCTGCTGTGGGAAAGCCTTGTTTTGCTTTGTACACCTCAGAAATTGATTAAGAACAGTTAATCTCTGAGAAAATACAGACTTGAAATGATGCCAAAGTTACCATTATTTTTCAAAATCTATTGCAGAGCTGCTGGGTATACAAGTTAAAATTGATTAAAGAGGTAACATTGCAAACAGCTGGAGTTTGTCCCTGGGAATACTGAAGCCAATAAAGCTAAATCATATTTGAGTTTTAAACCATCTAGGACTTTGGGTATTCAGTGTTTGACTCGTAAGAGTTAATGTTCCCTAGACACAAATATCAGCAAATAAGCATGAAATAGAAATCTCTTGTCTTTAAGTCCTGGGTGAATTAAAGATGTCAAAGGCAACGTGAAATGACTATGAGAGTGTTAAATCTCTGATTGACAGACTTTGAAGTACTGTTACCCTTATCTCTTCTTGCCCCTCATCAAGGTCAATTACAGCATAAAATCAGCCTCTTGGAAGAGTTTTCCTATGGGAGCTCAAGTATTGTAGAGAAGAAGCAACACCAGAGTCAGTAATATGCTGCAAAATCATTTTTTGGTGACTATAAAATGATCAGCAAAGATATCTATAGAGTGCTTGGAAATTTGGGGATGGATAGCCCCCTTTTTTTGCAAAGCAGCATACTGCTGCTCCCTCATAGCACACCTGCAGACAAGTGATGTAATAACCATGCTTCTCCTGGCTTGCAGATAGGCCTAGGTTGGCACAATTAATCAGCTCACAGATCCTTGGCTCACAAACCAGTTATGTGACTGGAAAATGTAGTTCTCCCAACCTAGGTAAGAGTTCACTATATGATGTGACACCAATAGGACATGCATCTGTACCATGCTAGTCATCTTAAGCTTCTTTTACAGATAACAGAAATCTGATTTAAATCTGATTAAACCTGAGCTATTTTAGATGTCTGCACTAAACACTAGCATGCATTTCTCTTCAGTGAATAATACTTAGGAAGTTTTTTGTGGATAACCAGCTCATAGATTTGCATTTAGCCAGATGAATCCTATCCTTGAAGTCCAAAAAACTTCAATTACCTTGCAACATATCACAATAACGTATTTTTTAAGGAACCATCAGCTTTCACTTAACAGAAAGATGTGCTCAATATGCCACCCTAAATATGGTAGGCTGTATAAGAAGCATAACATATTCACCTGATACAGGTCTAACCAGGTGCACAGGAACTTTATTTTAGCCTGTGGCCTCCAGGATGGTATAACAGTTTCCCATATGCTTCACTGTACTCTTCATTCTTTCTTACAATTTATAAAACAACCATGTTTACCCAAAAGTGTTATGGAATTGGATATGTACAAAATCTAGGACTGAGAGTTTGTCTCAATAAATTAAATTTCTTTGACCTCACCAAAGAAACCTGTTTTGGTTGAAGTCCTTTCACATTGCCTGATATCTTCAAGCCATTACAGAATCACAGAATCACATTATGCTGACTGACTTTCATAGCTTACACTAAGATCATAGATATTTCTGGTTGTTGAAACCAGTTGGTCTACAGTTTATCTGTATGACTTAGGAAACCTACCTCAGGAATATGAAAGTAGCAAAAACAGGAGATTTTTCTCAATCCATAAAAATGGTTAATCTAAACATCAAATCAAAAAATCATTAAACATATGTATCTTGTTAAAAATCATTCTATCAGACCAAGCCTGAATTTTCCCATGTACTTTTCAGTAAAGCCACATCTCAGCATTGCTGAGCAGAGGTTCTGTTGCATTGATGGGTATAAATGTGTGATGAACACAAGACGTGTAATGCTATATGAGAACTGGGAAAATAGATGCTGAAAATAATGTTCCAGCCCCTACCAGAAGATGACCTCCTGCAGAGATTTACTCCCTCATAGAAAAGTCTTCCTTGAGTACAGAGATTAAGAATGTTTTCAGTGTGCTGGAGCAGAAGCAGTGTGGTGTTTCATTTCAGTTCTCTCTCTAAACCAGAATTAGACCTCGCTAAGGAAACAAATACCACCCATAAAGCTCTTCTATTTTATTTGCCTCTCTACTTTCTCAGAAAACTCTCTTATAACTAACACTAATCTCTGAATTTAGTAGTAGTGCTCTGTTCTGCTAACATGCATCTGAAATAGTTATTCCATGATAGCTGAAGGGACTAGCTTGTGGTTCAGGAAAGCTATTATTACTGTGTTGTACAGAGAAAAACATTACAGAATTCTCATAATAACAGTATTCTGCTTACCCCACTACTCCTTTCACTTTAATGGTTTAGATCAATATGTCTGAAATGACAGTGTTTAGAACTGAGCGCTGGCAAATCTCATCCATGTTGTATTTTTCTTGAATTGTCGAAGAAATTAAAGATGCCTTAAAATGTCTTAAGGATCTATTAGCTATTATGTCATCTGAGGAGACATGGAATGTCTAAAACACAGGAAAAAATGTGGCAACCAGATTGGTACATTGTCTTTTTTTCCAGGGATGATTACTTGCTATTTCTATAGCTACTTGGTAGTACCATTGATATTAACATTTCTGGTCATCCTGCAGAAATCATAAAGCTCTGCTCTAGACATCCAGGTTTAGCATTGTGCAGGGTGACCACACCATTGTTATGCTCTACTTACAGAAAATTTGCAAGGGTTTTATATCCTCCTGGGAAAGCATTTCAAAGCATTATTTCACACAACCCTGAAAGATCCCTGCATGGCTTACCAAGGAAGAATTCCCTGTAGAATCAGACACAGTATCTCAGCCAGCATTCTGTCACAGCCATTGGCAAAAGGAGATTCTCATCACAGGGAGTGCCTTTTGCCACTTTTAGTCATCAAATGATTTAGCACTCCCTATTATCCACATTGTTAATAATTTTTTATCTTTGTATATTCCTGTTAGAATCTGGATGGTCTTTTGTTAATGCATTCATCTACTTCCTGTTTGAAGTTGCTGCTATTATTGCTCCAACCACATGGAGAAACAAGTTCTAGAAGTTCACCATCCTTCATGAAAGAAAAGAGTTTTCTTTTATCTGTTTTGAAATATTACTTTCTAAAAAGTGTCTCCTGCTTCTAAAGTTGCAGAATTTGATGAATAATATCTTACATTTACCTTATTCTCCATCTTCATGATATAAAAAAAAAAAAGCAATCTCTTTTTATAGATTGGATTTTTGCATCTCTAATAGTGATAATTTTATTTAGTAATCATTTCTCATATGAGGGAGTAAGGCAGACTAAAGTTGGCATTTTTATGTGCCTTTTTATATATGATCATATTATTTTATGATCATCAAAGCTTTCCTTAAAACTCTATTTCCTTGGTTATATGAGAATCTCATCTCTCTTTTGAAAGTTAACAGCAAAGCTGAAAAATACAGCCAACAAGCAATCTTGGCCTTAAAACCAGAAATAGGATGAAATAAACAAACAAACAAACAAGCAAACAAACAAACAAACAAACAAACAAAAAACACACACAAAAAAAACACTACAACACTACACATAAATTCAATACTTTGATCCCTGACTGCTGACTTCTGAACAGCATAACTGGCAACATTGTGCATTGTCTGGGAGTCATAAAGTCTCTACTGAAGATGTACATGGTGTGTCTGCAGTAGGGTTTATCTTCATCGTATCCACAGACAATATTCAGGGACTTTATCTCATTTAACCCTCTGATGTTGATTAACAGAGTGTTCTGAGCATACCTCTTTAACCTGAAGCTATCTACACTTTGGAAATATATTTGAAAGTTTTGCATGCCTACACAGCGATTAAGCAGCTTATCTCTTTGAAACCTTTCTGAATCCACCTATAGCAGAAACATCAGGTTTCTAACAGTCTCCCTGATGATAAGTGGCAGGCTGCCAAGTCATGCCAAGTTCACCAGGATACAAGCTGATGCTCTTGTACATGGTACAGATGAGCCCAAAGAGGTGTTTTTTAAATAGTTCATAGGTTTGACCCTTTAAGGGCATACTGGATCTGAATTTGCTCCAAAACGTTTCTATGCTGATATTTGCCATCAGCTCTGATGCATATTGAGCTGGCAGTATTAACTCTAGTCTGATATTTTTTTCTCTCTGCCCTCGCATTCACCCCTTCAATTTCTTACCCTGGGAAATTCAATAAGGTTTGAAATCATGTACTTTTTTTCTCTGCTAAATGTTAGTCAGCCAGCCTCAGCCACCTTTAAGGACCTGTTTTAGTTGTAATTCTGATTTTTTTTCTCATTTAACAAAAATTAATAATAGTTGTTTGGCTCAGATATTGGGATTTGGAGAAGTGAGGTATATATGCATTCAGCACTTCTGAGGTGCATCCATAAAGCTTCTAAAAGCCACACACTGTTGTAGGTATTAACTTACAAATTCTCCCTCTAGATGAATGCAATTCTTAAAACAACTGCCATCGATATATTTTCTGCTTAGAATGTGTATGTTGTTATACATGAAATTTTATAAAAACCACTCTGCAGAGAACCAGAAGAATGTGGTCTTTTGTCTTCATTTCTCTCTACCAGCCTCTTATTACCAAAAGGGGTCATGCAGTCAAGGAGACTAAGCAATGAGCTCTTCCCCTGTGATATCTGAATTTAGTTAGTATTGCTGAACCTGCTGTGTGCTCCTGGTCTTTATAGCCCTTAACAACTAAAACCAAGTGGTACTGATGTGCTCCCCAATTCAATACCTGACACCTGTGGAGAGAGTGAGGGTACTGGGCTTGGGTTTGGTCATCACTTGTTGTTCAAGATAATATCCAGAAATGGAGATCAAATACAAAGACGTGAAGCTCAGATGGGAAAATGTTCCCATGAACTGAAATCTTGGAAACAGCATGAAGTAGCCGGTATTGTAGCATGTTTACTGCAGTAATAGCTATCTTTCTTTTTCCTACATGCAACAGTCAATGTAAAAATATCTTAGAGGCTGATTAGAAAGACTCCTATAGAAAACTGGGGTTTTCTTGTCACCTGAAATATTTACACCATGAATTTTTATTTTTATTATTATTTTTTTAAAATGCAAGTCCCTGGGCTCAAAGAGGTTGAAACTACTGAAAGTTGTGTGCAGATGGGCAGAACTCTGCCTCACCATCCCTCCAGCCCTCCTCCACTGCCAAAACTTCAGCAGGGTTGCACTGTGAGGGGGAATGTTCCCCATCACCCCTTGCTCTGGCTCCATCCCAGGGTTTGTTCCCATTCAGCCCCTGCTCTAGCTTCATCCCAGATACAGCTTCTCTCCCTCCCACAGCTCCCACCAAGTGCTGTTTGGTGTCCCCATGGCAGCACAGGACACCTTGCTTGTACTCCACAGTAAATTAGCAGCCCTCTGAGCCACAGGCAAAGGCAGCCCATGCAGGCAGCCCATGGGCCATGGAAGAAAAAAGGTAGATTTTTTTCCAGCAGCCACCTCCACAGTGGTATAGATGTGGTTTTCTTGTGTGGTGCCATGAGCATAGGAGCAGAGCATTGCTGCTGTATCAGCAGCAGGATGAAGAGGAGATCTGTAGGACCTACCCCTTGCCCAGCAGAAAGCATTTTTTACAAAGAAACATCAACATGGCATATATAACACTTCACATGTGTGCTATTTTGGTTTTGCTAAATGAAAACAAATCTAATAAAAGGGACAGAAAACAATGCACTGCAGGAGAAGCAATTTTCATTGCAAATCAACTGTTTGGATCAGTCTGAATGGATATTATGTGATAGGTGTTTTACAACAGGCTATCATGCCGGCACTCTAATAGGGAGAATCACTTACAGTGGTGTCATTTAAATGACAGAACTTCATATTTATCTGTCAAAAAAAAAAAAAAAAAGAGCGAGAGAGAGAAGAAATTATTATACTGCTGGGATCCTTATAGTTTTTCATTGTATGATGCACATGGAATTACTTAAAACATTGCTACCATGAGGTGGCTGTATGTGGTTCAATTATCTTTTTCAAGAAGCTTTCTACTGTGGTGGTTTACTGCAGGAATAGTCTGCAGACATGCTCCTCACCAGCCATGAATTGCAGCCACCAGTAAGGAGAAATGCTATTTTGAAACCTGAGGGCAGGCCAGGCTGTGCACACTAATTTTTGTTATGGGAACCCAACTCCCTCTGCCCTTTATGAAGTGATTGCTTGCATCTTCACACAGTTTTTGCCTGCCTTGTGTAGATATATTCTGGGCAGGGTGTCTTTAGAAGGAAAGCATCACCAAAATGTAAGAAGCTCTTGAGAAAACTGCAAAAAGCATGCTGTGTCTCACATTTGAAGAAAAGGTATAATTTTGGCAACAGGATGTGCCTTATTTTTTAGTTTCAAAACTAGCTCAGACCTGGCCAAATGAGGGGACTGGGAATTTAAGTTCACACATGGGTGACTGCAGGCTTCTTAGAGGCTGGCAGGTAGACACTACAGACTTCTAGGTTAGACTGTCAGAGCAGCATAATCGTCTGTTAAGATTGCTGTTCCTCAGTCAGGCACTGGGGAAATGTGCAGTGTCAGGACCAAAAACAAGTCATTTGTTACACTGTTTTCATCTTTGGCAGCAAACATGATAACAACCTCCTTCACTCAATAACTGCATCATGCCCAAAGCCTGCTCCACACTGTGGACTGAATGAGGATGAGATCCTGAACAGAAAACAAACAAACAACAACAACAAAAAAAATCTCAGAAGAACCTGTCATTCAAGATTCTAGCTAAAGACAAAATGTCTTAATCCTGATCTTAGTGCATGGTTAAGCTGAGGAAGGGTGCACCTTTGGTGCTCCACATTAACCATATTTTCTGTACTCCACCTTCCACAATGGCATTGCCAAGTGAAATCACAGGCAGCATAATGTCTGCATCTCTCCACAGAATGAAATTAACCCTAAGAAGATGCAAAACCTACCAGCAGAATTATCAGGCTAAAAGTCTGCAGATGTGTTTTCAGGGTGGATTTGCATTTATTTACCTGCTTAGGGCAAGTCAGGATTAGCAACTATTGCCTCACTGTGGTGGAGTAATTTAACCTACACTTGTCATAAACTACCCTAGGGAAAAAATAATGATGGCGGGTTGGGGCTATCCAACCTGATTAGCTGAGTTTAAATCAGCTGTCTTGCTGGTCAGGTAGCAAGCCCATGGGCTGCCTTGTGTCACATATCTTTCATCTAGTAATCCGTTGTCAAATGAAGGATCATTTGGGACCTGCCGTTGTTACATACATGCTCTTCTGCTACCATGAATCTAATTTTGTAGTTATTGTATTATAAAAATACCCTTTTTCTTCTCAGCTCCTTTTTTGCCCTGAGGAGACTGTGAAAAGCCAGGCTGATTGTAACCCAAAGTGAATGTGATGGCAGACAGGTGTCACGAGTACATGAGATTGTGAGGGATAGCTCTAGTTAGAGATAAGGTGAGGGAGATTTCACACATCACTACAGCAAATTCAGTGCTGCTCCTGTACATTACTGCTCTGAAAAGGCAGTTACTGTCCTTGTTGTTCACAGCAGGAGGGGGTTCAGGGGTGACCAGCACATAAGGTTCAGCATGCAAACAAATAATAGGAACAGCACAGGAAAAGAAGCATAACATCATTTTGTTGCCATTATATTTTTTCTAGCTGTGAACAATGTTTAATAGTAATTTGCTTTATTTGACAATTTATTTTATTTCTATTGTCTCTTAAACAATGAATAAAGCAAGGAAAGTTTGTATGATATACTATTTTGTCTTCTGTTTTTATTGTGTGTAATTGCAGGACATGTTCATATCACTGACTTCAACATTGCAACCATAGTGAAAGGCTCAGAAAAGGCTTCTTCTATGGCTGGCACAAAACCATATATGGGTAAGTTTTCAAGACAATTTAAAAGATAAAAGAAATTTCATACATTAATGTGGACTAATGGTATTTTAAAAGGATTTCAACTTGTAAAACCACATAATAAATATTAAATGTGATTTATTTATTTATTTTTATAGCATCTGTGTATTGACAATGGAAAATATCAGAGAGGAAAGAACTGGATAGAGACTTGGTCTCTAAAGTGCTTTTAATCAGGTTCTGTTTGGTTTTGTGAAGCAAATTCAGGAGAGGCTCAGCTGTTATTTTGTGCAAACCCCTACAGCTGGGGACAAGAATACATGATTATGTTTGCACTGCTCTCGCTATGATCTAGCAGAGAACATGTCATGTCATTTAAAAAGAATTTAGGCACATCTTTAATTGCATTGCTTTGTTGAATTCTTCAAAAAAATTGTCTGCTTAATTAGAGTCCTAGGTAACTACCCACTTAAGTGTTTGACCTGTGGTGTTAAGGGGCATTTTATACATTTTAATAACATATTTTAAATGCATAGATTGAAGGCTGGGAGAGTAAAATGCAGTTCATCTGTCTTTGTGTGTCTGTAAGTTAAGCATCTTGGATAAGCTAATGATTCAAACTTCCCCTGCAGGTGAAGGACAGAAGGCATCTCCTAAAGATCGTTTGTCCCACCAAATTGTCCACTAAGAATAGGAGTGATTTGTCCTACCTGTGACTTCCTACATATCTGCTGTTTTAATTTTCTATATGCAGAATTGCTCTAACACGAGGAGATGGTTAGCTAGAAACTATACATATTTTGGTTCTAGAAAACAGATATGTGTGTCTACAAGAGACTTTCTCTAACAGGCATGCTCAAAACACATGTAAAAACCACGCAGTGGCAAAATATCAGAAAATTACCATATTCTGAAAATGCCATTCAGGGAAATGAAGGTCACTGTGTTGCCTCACTTATGCATAATAACATAGAGTAAAAGTGTTTGCCCAAGAAATTGGAATTAATCCACTGTGCATTTTCACAGCAAAAAATGCACTGTGTAGACCTGCACATAGATGAATCAGGCAGGCAGCTTCAGGACACCTCCATACCAGCTGTGAACATGTCAAAGCAGTCCCAGGCACTGGAGCAGACTTGTCTTTTTCAGAAATAGCTCTCCGGTTTGGGGGATTAATAGGATACAACACCATACATGTGACCAGAATTGGCCACTTGCCCCTATGCCCAGAGTGCTGACCTGATGCTGGGCAGCTTACTTCTACAAATGTACTTAAAACATGCCAAGAAATGTTTTATGTAGTCCTGACTCAAGCATTTAAGTGATGCAGAGAACAAGACTTCAGACAAGTTTTCTGTGTTTTGCACTGGTTAGCTCTAGCTGAGTGTCTACTGTCTTTTACTTAGAAGAGGTGGCCAACATGGCATAGGCATCATATATAGAATGTGAGGAGACCAGATCTGGGTCCTGTGCCAGTACCTGGGTCTTGTGGCCAGTACCTGAGTGTTCGATGCTGCACCACAGGTTCCCTACTGGATGTGGTGAAATGAGAGGGGGAGAGATGCTGCAGCCTCACTTACATCAACAGCTTTAATTTTAAAGAATTCACTTGAGTGGTTTTGCCAGCATGTAGTGGTTTTATTCATGGAAAATAAACAAAAAAAAAAATATTCAGAGAACAAACAATTTTTCTCTCTAAGTAATTTGACCTTACCCCAACACGTACGGACAAATAGCCATACAATTTACATGTTCAACTGATTAGACTCACTGAAATGCCTTTCCATGTAGGATGAGAGGAACATTAAAAAACTCAAAAATTTTAAGGATTGTAGTTTTGCATTTCTATGAAAAGTTTGTGTAAGGTTTCACACATTCTGCTTAAATAGCCACCTACAATCTTCCAGTAGACATAGTCATTAGATGTGCAAATTCTTATTACATAGATTATTCAAAAATAGTCTTGAACAATAGACGTTTTGCAGAAGCTCAGATTCAGAATAGACATTTTCCACAGTTAAATGTGATGATGACAGCAGGCATAACAATAGAGTCTTTTCTGAGATTTAATTTGGTAGTCAATTAAATGACTGTTTTGATGGCCTTACATTTTTAATCTTGAAGCGATTGCACAGTTTTACATTAGAAAGCATAATTATTATGAAAGCAGAAGAAAGCTGAGTACTTGCTTAGGGGTCAGTTAGCATTTTAGCATCTGTCTGTCACCGTCTGAATGTGTGTAATGAAGGGATCGTCTGGCTGCTAATGATCAGAGGCAGATTAGTTAAAGCAGCTGTACAAAAATGTGAGTATTCTTCAAAGATTCTGCTGAGAGTTAACAGGAAACTTAACATCTTTTGGAGCATCTTTCAGCCCATCTGCATTCATAGGTGAACACCACCTTTTTGTTCATTAGTGGCCTTTGTTTGCAGACTTTTCTCATGAGAGAAAAAGAAAAACCTAGTTTTTAACAACTGAAAGCACAAAAATTTTTAGCAAGTGCTAAGTAATTTGTTATTTTAGAGATAAAATTGCAAGAAATGAGTCCATCCTTTTTGAATTCCAAGTCTCCAACTCCACCCTAAGGAGGAAGAGTAACCTGTTCTTTGTTGAGTTGATATTTGCGAAGAGATGGTACAAGGAAGGGAAATGTTGAGATTCATCTTAAGAAAAGTGTCTATTCAGCACAGAAACTCGCAAGCCCCATTCATCCTGCCTAAACTCCACTTATATCCCTCTCTGTGGTATTGCTCATTTGCTAGAAAATTCAGTAGTTCTTGTACCCAGTAGGAAATGCTAATCTCTGGCTTAGGTATGTCCTTAGAAACTTGCTTTGTAATCACCTCCCCATCTTAACATTGTGACAAATAGTTTATATGACCTAAGTCTGAAGTGCCACAATAGCTGAGCCAGGGTTGCCACTATCTTCTCCTCATTCATTCTCCCTTTTCACCTGTCTTCCTCACTGCCTCATCCCCTTCCTTCTTGATAGAGTGTGTCAGAAACCTTCACTGAGCCAATGCAACTGATTATGGCAGAATGCTATCCCCTTTTTCCTGGCAGTGGTTGTGGTGGGTTTTTGCCTTTCCTAGGTGCTAAATGAGCTAGAGGAGTATTCCCATGAGATCCCGAGCTGACCCAAGGTGTTACAGAGCTGGAGAGGGGGAGAGATGAGAGTAAGAGCAAGATTTTTCCTTCACAAGCTGCTGAGGTGTTATCTAGGTTCACCTCAGTTCATGGAACTATTCTGTCCCTGAACCTTCCTCCCTCATATCCAACAATCTCACAACAAAATAAACAGTAAAAGAAAAATGCTCTTTCCCTTTTTGTAGAGACTATAGCACCATCCACCAGCACACTTTCTCTCCCGTGCACCTTGCTTACCTCTTAGAAATGTAAAAATACTGCAGAAGTCACAGGTTCAGTCTCTGCTACTCAGAAAGAGTCAGAAGAGTCATCTTTGTATTTATTTGGGGCTGTGAGAACGCAGGAAAGCTTTTAGAACTGTTAACTTCCTCTGCTTTGTGTGAAAAGTGATGGGTGAGGATTTTCTGTTGCGCAAGTTGGGTATCAAAGCATCAGCAAAGAGCTGGACAGGCATGGTTAGACACATGTCAATGGTACTGTTTTCTCTAAAAGCATAGATTTCATTTATTTTCCTCTTAATTTTGTGAATAATTATATCTTTAAGTGAAATGCTACAAGTACTTTTCAACTGCAGTGTTCAAATTAGAAAAGCTTTGTTTTCAGTTAAGATGTTCATTTAAGTCCATATGATTTCTGGCTTTAAGGCTGTATCCCAGACTTAAACATGGATTTACATAAGCCATTTTAGACAATGACCAAAACAAGTGGAAAAAAAAGGCATGGGGAGTGTGGCACCATGTTTGGTGACAAGCTTTCATTATAGAGTCATCTAGGTTGGAAGAGACCTTCAAGATCAAGTCCAACCATCAACCTGACCTATCAAGTCCCATCACAAAACCTTGTCACGTCCACCCATCTCTTCAATACCTCCAGGGATAGGGACTCCACCACTTTCCTGGGCATCCCATTCCAGTGCTTGACCACTGTCTCCATGAAGAAGTTCTTCCAAATATCCTGTCTAAACCTCCTCTGATGCAACTTGAGGCCCCTTCCTCACTCCCTATCACTTAGCACCCAAGAAAAGATTACCAGGAGGTTAAATCATTCTTTAACCTCACTGCAAGAAGACAAAGTCACCTTCAGGCAAGTCACTTGCTGAGCACCAAAACCAAGGAAATTTAGCGTTTCCTGTAAGACATGCCTTATTCTGTGCTGGTTTTTATGGCAATGAGGGTATGAGATGTGATGAAAGCTGTTTCCCCATCTGGGATATTTATGAAGTCTTGCTCCCATGTGGATCCTATTACATTTAATCAGATATGAGGGTTCACTCCTTACTAGAAGTACTTAAAGATTTCTCACTTCTTCCTATGGTCAATTTAAAGAAATATATAGGAAAATGTTATCTTTAAAGTCTCTGTTCTTGTTTGAAATCTGATTGGAATAGGCTGAGAAATTGCTAGGGAGCAATTCACTTGCATGTAGCATGACTGCATAATAACGGTATCAAGAAAAAATGCAGTGAATTGATATTGTAAAAATGCACTAGCTGTTCCTATTAAGATACCTATCTTGTAATTCTAAGCATTGTGTGAGTCAGCTCCCATAGCCTTTGCTTAATCCCACTTCATATTAGCCTTTCTGCCCCTAAGTCTTTCTCAGCCTGAAATTTTCCATGCTTATTTCCCTATTTACTAAATGGTTACACTGAACACGATGTATCTGAACCTGAACAGTTCTCCAGAAACCTTGGTGGTTTCTCTGTGTTCCTCCTTTCCAGCTGATTCATCCAGGTAAGTAAAATACCTGCCACACATAGGCAACAAAAACATGGAAACAGTGAATCTGGAAGGAATGAAACCAACAGCCTGGTGAGACAAGCTATTTCCATCTACTTCTGCAGTTTTACTTCTCAAAGACATTGACTTGAAATGCTGAAGTTAATTCAGCTTCTTAACATTCAGGGGTCTTTAAACTCTCTGTTTCATACTCTTCATATGGCTGCAGCCATAAAATACAGTGTGTGCCTTAATTGAGCTAAAGAAACTTTTGAGTCTCACCCATGCCTGATTTTATCATTACAAATTTACTGCTCAAATATTCTACACCACTAGTGACTGTGGATGCTGTCAAAGGTTTTATTGTACCAGCAGCCTTTGGAAACTCATAGGTTTTCAGGCTGTCATACTCCTGTGTAGCAAGCATTGCAAAATGTGCTTTGAGATGCAGCTGACCTTTAACATGCACACGCTATCAACAATTGCCAACAAGTATGTGTATCACCCTCCAATCTGCACTGGTAGCATGGATCAGGAAAGCCAGCACAGGGCAGGATGAAGTCCCTGGTATCAGCCTGTGCCTGGGATATTATGTTTTGGCTCTTTCTTTCAGAAGGCTGTTCATTAGGGCTGTTGTGTTTTAAAGAAAGTCTGCATTTGTCTGGCTGGAACACTATCAGGAAAAAAAAAAAGTTTCTTATATTGCCCCTCATACAATCACAGAATCACAGAATTTCTAGGTTGGAAGAGACCTCAAAATCATCAAGTCCAACCTCTGACCTAACACTAACAGTCCTCCACTAAACCATATTGCTAAGCTCTACATCTAAACGTCTTTTAAAGACCTCCAGGGATGGTGACTCCACCACTTCCCTGGGCAGCCCGTTCCAATGCCTAACAACCCTTTTGGTAAAGAAGTTCGTCCTAAAAGAACAAGTTGCAAGTAATACGCTTGTGTCATGGAGCACTGGGCACCAACTTGAAATATTGAACCTTCTACCCTGGAGCAGGCTGGCAAACTACAAAGCAAAATGTTAAATACTAAAATACATCCAGAAAACATTACAGATAGTACCTTTTACTTATTCCTCACACTTGGGTAATTTAGAAGTACTAGAGTCCTATAGCGTATTATTTTTGCTCATTGAAATGTTTCCTTTTGAATGGTGTATTTCCTTACATCTGTATGTTATTTGGGAGTGTTGCAGAAACTGTCCATTCACAGGTGACATATTTTTCTATTATGTTCTGTTTCTGGTGGTAGGGGAGTTAGAGGCTTTGGGGCTTTCTTCAGTAGAGACTGAAGTTATCCAAATAATGCACCATGTCTTAACTTCAAATCAAACTAATAAAATACATTTTATGATATCAATACACATGGAAAAATAAAAAAATCAAAGCCAATACATGTAAAATAGGCAGTAAATTATTTGAAAAGTTTCAGCTACACCTTCCTACCTTACAGACTTATTATCTCAGATTTTCACAGCTGCTCTCATAGGTTGTTGTCAGTGTGAATAATGGCTGCATGTTTGAGATTACCAGAAGAATGTGGATTTACAGAGAGGTCCACTGGGCTTTTAAAATGTGTGAGTCATCTATATCTATTAATTAATGCTTTGTGGAAGTACTATTTGGAGTCAGAGGAGAACTAGTGGATGTCCTGATAGCAACCATACAGGTAAAGCAAAAATATTCTGTAGGGCCAAATTTGTTCTTGAGGTAGCTGCAGTATATCAGGGATAAATTTGGAGTTGGATTTTCAAAATTGTTCAATGCTGGGCTTATTTGTGTTCATAATAAGCAATGCTCTGAAATGAAACAGTGCTTAGCAGGTCATGGCTTTTGGCATGCAGTCAAGGCAGTGTTTAGGTTTTCAAAAATCAAACTTTTTTCCTATGGAGGGTTTGACTGCCTATCCACAGAGTCTCTCTGGTGATGTCTCTACCTGCCCTTTTGATCTCAGAGAAATATCACAACTTCTGCTGCTTCTGATAAGAAAGAACTGAGAGCAGACATGAGACTTGGAGGTGCTCAAATAAAGGCTCCTCTGTGCTGATGAGTTTTCAGCTTGTGCTAGCAGCACCACAGCTGAGGGGATTAAGCACTGAGCTGCAAGTGAGTATTCAGGTTTTAGTTCTGCTCTGGCATTAAATGTAGATGCACAAGTAGCTGTAAAACCTTAGGAGATCAGGAAAGATGTTCCTGTCTCCAGCAACTTTTTTCCTCTTTGTGCTCTCCAACCTGCTACTACTCTTTTCTTCCAGCGAAACTGCTAATGTAATCATTTATTTGACTATTTTGGTCAAAAATAATCAATTCAAATTTCTCTACACAAGCACAAGGACAAGAATTGGATTTTGTTCAGTGGGTAAGTAAAGCAGAGGGTTTTATGAGGACAGCACTCTATGAGTGAGGGCAGGTGGGGTGGCGTGGCTTGGCCACAGAGCAAACTAACAAGGCATTCTGAATGCAGTATTGATATTCAGACAGTGGTATATAAAATTGATTTGAATAATTTTGATTCAAACTGTTTGAATAATTGCACTAAATATGAGTATTAAAACTATTGAGGTGTATTATGTGAATAAAGGTACAAAATCAGTTACACTACTGTAACACTTCTAGACTTCATACCAGAAAATTGCCAGCCCAGCATGGTCAGGCTTTAAGCAGCACTTCAACTTGTACGATAGAAGTTTGCAGTTTGATAGGCTGTAGCACTAAGTCAGAAAGTTGTCCGTTATAATTTAGACCTTTTTAGCCCATGAGAAAGTAAATTCTAGGAGGTAAATTGATAGTTTACCAAAGTCCATGTGTAGTTTCAGGGAGAGAGAAGTTTTCTTCCAGTTTGGTCTTAAAAAGTCATCTTCTGTAAACAGAATATCGCTTGTCATCACTATAGTCTGATTTCTGTTTTCTATTTAAACTGTGACCTGGAAGAATTACTGACCTTCTCTGTTTTTATTTTTCTTACTATGGTGTTAATATTTTACTGTACCTTCTCAGTCTAAGGTTTTTAGAATATTATTTTAAAAATCAAGTTCACTTTTTATACAGCTCAACCTGTCATCCATTAAACCCAAGTCAGCAAAGCACATGCATGTGGCTAAACTATAACCATGCTATATGCATCAAGTCATGCACACATTTTTAAACTAGAAATCTCTAAGCTTTTTGATGCTTATCCTGTGCTAGACAAAGCAAATGTTTATACTGTATACATTGTATGTGTGTGTATATATTTACTTATATTCCTAGAGAGTAATATGTGGAAGCAGAATGATACCTGGCAGCATGGTATTCCCTGAACCTCAGTTAATGACACTGGAATTGCTTTTCCTATCTATGAAATCTCAGGCACTACATTAAAGCTTACATTACGGAGGTATGATTTGCTACATGGCAGAGTGCATTTCTTTGCAGACCCTGAAGCACACCATGTACATCTGCTTCCTCTTACTGACATGTAGGGTCTCTGCTAAGATGCAATTTGGCCACAGAGAGCTCTATCCAACCAACTAGATGACTAATGTCGGTGCTTTCAGTCTTGATAAATGTTTTAGACATGCGCATCTGAATTTGGTCATCAAAAAAAAAAAAAAAAAGAGAGAGAAAATGAGGCCAAACCATCATGCCTTTATTTTTAAGCCTATTAAAAATAAAGTCTATCTATAAGTCTATCTGTTTTCAGTCTGTCATATTAATAACATTGACACAGGGCATTTTGTGGGAATTTACAGCTAGCTCTTCTGGCAACATTTACTTATGCATGGACGATTAGCTCCTTACAGCTAATCGATCTGCAGGAATCACTTGCAATTTATTGCTTAAATATACTGTAAACAAGGAGATTTTTTAGTATGTAGCAAAAGCCACTTGAAGACAGGTCTGGTTCACTTGTGCATTCATCTCGCTGCACTTCTCCTCTCACCGTTTTTGCAAAGTTTCAAGGCAGCCCATGGAAGTCAGCAATGCTTCAGAATAACTGCTCTGTAAGCTCCTTAATCAACACTCGGTAGTCTCCTGTGTAGTGACAGGCAAGTACACCAGGCGCTCTTTGATTAGATTCTTGCTAAGGAAGTGAACCTCAAATCAGTTCATCAGACAAAAAACTTCACGTTGTGCTATTTGGGATTTGTATCAGAGCCACTCCAAGCCTTTCATTTTATGTTTTAGCCTGATGAATTGTCTTTATGATTAAACCAGTATGCTCCATCAAAAATGATAACAGCTATTCTCTATGCCAACCATTATAAGTGATGGGCCACTAATTGACTATTTTACCATGGATAGCCTTTTCAAACTCACCATTGGAAACCAAATTAAAATGGCCTGAATTTCAGAAACCTAGAGCACTTACAATTTAACCATGGTGTTCAGTGATACCTATGAATACTCAGCAGACTTTAAAAAAAAACTAGTTAAAAGCATTTTATTCTATATACAAAATGATCTTTCATAGCAAGAAAAAAGTTAAAATGGGGTTCAGTGTGTTTGCATTTACAGCTATACTCTCTTTTATTTCAAGCTTATGAAACATACCAGTTGATACTGATAACCTTCCAAAAATGGGGTACGGTGTTACCAGCCAGTTAACAAAAAATTCAGTTTTGTAATTTTTTTTTAAACTCATCTTTTGGGAAATATGCGTACAATAAGAAATCCATCCTCTACATCATTTACAATGTAGATCATCTGACTGCTGTGACAATTGCAATGGTAGTTGTATCTATGAACTGATTTGTCAGAAATTACTATTTTTCACAAAATTATTTGGAGTTCCAAATATGGCAAAAACCCCAGAACAGCGGATGGGTATCTCAGGAAACTGCTGTTTCTGAGATGGATGTAGACTCACTATGTTTGCTTTCACATTCATTTTTTTCATAGCCATTCTCTAACATGGTTTTATTCTAAAGTGAAATAACCATTTATTTACTTCCTTGGAATTATCTGCTTAGTATAGAGAGAGTCTGCAATGATATTGTATTAATAGAAGGACACAGTGAAAAATATATATATATTACAGGATAAAGCTCCAGAGAGGGTTTTATTTTAATTTAATATTGGGGGAAAAAAAAAAAAAAAAAAAAAAAAGGTGCCATTAACTAGAAATACGTATTAGGGACAGCCATGACAGGCACTGAAACACATTCACTGCATCAAAAGTGTGAGTTCACTTTATTATTTTTCAAGAAGAAAAGCAGATAAACAGTGAAAACATGAAAGTATATTACTAAGAGAAAATAACGGAGTGGAAATTGAAAAGGAAAAATAAATCTGTGGGTTTTTAGCTCATTGTGTTGCTGAAGCTAAGTGTCCATTTGTTCATTACCACAGAAGCCAAGTGAACAGTCCCGATTATATTGCTTACTTTGTTAAAATTAGCACAGATGTCACCTTGGAATGGCAATAGTTTTGAAGTGCTCTGTGTTTATAGTTACTGAAGCCTTTTATGAAATGTCACTGGTCACACTCCTACCACACCTGAAAAGAATTCCCTGCCTAGGCCAAAACATTGTGTGGCTTCTCAGATCTGGTTTTCAAAAGTCCCCAGTACTTTCAGTGACAGGTTTCCCATGTGTCTGAGCAGAGGTGAAGAGCAATGCAGGTTATGGTTATTACAGAGAGGAACAGGCTGTAATGACCCCATTGAGATTTCTAGCTTTAGACCCCTTCATCACCCCACTAAAGGAAGCTTAGCACGAAAATGATCACTTGACTTTCATTAGCATCAATCAGGATGATTCACATTGTCAGTCCTCAGAAGTCTCTACTCCAATCTCCTGTTCAAAGCAGGGTGAACAATGAGGCTGGACCAGGTTTCTGCTGTTGAAGATGCTCTTTTGGGTGGGTCTAGTAAAGTGGTTCTTCATTACATCTTTATGGCTAGGGAGCCATAAAGATCCATAAGACCTACTGATTACATCGCTTCACCATTTGTCTTGATTTCTTTCTTGCTACTAGACTGGCTGTTATTTGATTTAGATTCACTAATTATAAGCTGTGCTTCTACCATACACCATTCTACTGCCTTCTCTCTGACTGTACGTGGTAATAACCACAAACCTCAACCAAAACAATCTGCAGGATCAGAACAATGTTAACACTACATATTCTTCCCCCACCAAAAAAAAAAACCTTTGTTCAATAGAACTTTCTTGGAGAAAAAAACTCTTGTTCTTACAAGCATTCTCTCACTTTTGTTCCTATGAATGAACTTTTTCAGGCAGTATCCTTGCATTTAGATAGATGTATGGGGGTAAAAGACAATGCATGAGGGACATTCTTTTCATCCAGAAACTGAAGTTCTGATATGAGAAGATGCGTGCAGAAAGGGTGCACACAGCAAAGCTGTTGCCTTTGCTCCTGTCTGGTGAGCTCAACTTTTATGTTCCTTGTAAAGAACCTAAGAACCTACCCACATCAGGCTTCAGGCTGCAGGATGGTTGTCCAAGCAGAGACTGATATCAAATTCAAGTTTTAAAAATTACAAATAGACTATTTAAATGATAATCTTAAAGAAAATCAATGTAGAATTTTAACTTTCAGATCTTTTTACTAGCTTTTATCCACCATCCAGTTTATGCTCAGAATTGGTTCTTAGAGGAGGAAAACAAACCAAATCAAAACAAAATAAAAACACCACATTTCTGTATTTCACAGCTACAGCTCTTCAGGTCTAGTCTAACACATATTACTTGGAGGATCTGCTGTCTTTCTGACCTGAGCAAGGATCCTGAAGCAGGCAAACTACTGAATTCTTCTGTACAGGCTAGAGGCCTTCATTTGGACCTAATGTCTCAGATCCAAAAGGTTTTTAGACTCATTAAGCACAAGCTTAGTGTGAAATCAGTATTCAGCTTTGCTAAACTAGGGAAAGGTCTTTTGATTTCAGTAGGGTTGAGATTTCTCCCTGAGAATAAACTTGTGTGTAGGAAACCACAAATCATATTTCACCTTCCAGCAGTCTTTCCTAGTCTTGCAAAGCACATGCTTACAGGAGTTCCTCTGGAGCTGGCTGAATACAAAGAGTCAGTCCAGCTGGACCCTAAATACTGCTAACACAGGGAAAACTGGATATCTGCTTTAAGAAGCAGGAGCCCAGCTGCCCATTTTCTGACCTTAGGATGCTGTTATCAGCTTAAGGTGAGAAAACAGTTTCAAAAAACTGGGGCTAGTGGGTAAAAGAAAGCATTTTCTGCTGCTCTGCTTAATCAATTGGTTCTGAAGCTTTTGGAACGAGCAAATAAAATAAAAGTGGATCTCAGTCACTGAATTAGCGAAACAGCTGCACTGTTCTGGCAATGTCATAGGTTACATCAATAAAGTACTCTCATCTCTACCTCACAGAAATCAGATAGTGATCCTTCACATTATTACAATGCTAAAGCTATAAAAGAAAGAATGAAACCAATATTATACCTATTTAGCTGAGTAAAAAGCCCACAGAGTTTATTTTCTTTAATGAGATATTATGCATCATCTCGGCACTGCTGGCAAAAGCCATTCCAAATGCGGAAAAAAAAAAAAGAAAAAAAAAAAAGCAAACCTTCACAAAAGGGTGCCTATGGTGATATTCAAAATATTGCTTTAGTACCTAATGTGAAATTTAGGAAGAATTGAGGTGCATTGATCCACTAAAGTAAAACAAGAAAACCTGTCTGCCCTCTTAACATCTATCTATAGAATAAACTACATACATAAGTGAGCTGTGCCTATACAGAGCCTTAGAAGAATGCAACAATCTGAAGTATATCTGAATATGTAACATGCCAGGTTAAGCTACCTGGTGGAGAAACAGAATCAACTCAGAAAGACAACTTTTATGGTTTTGTTGGCTCATGCCATACTGGATCACAAAACAACTTTACTTGTAGATGAGATTCAATCTTTATCTATTCTCTAGCTTTTCATATTGTAGCAATAAATAAATACATAAATGTTTACTTAATTACCTGCAGTTCTCCTATCACACCTATTTAGAGATGGTTCTACCAGGTAAAGAACATTTGACCTTTCCCATTCTCTCTTTGCTTTGTATTCTTCAGATTTGAGTTTTGTCACAATAAATTCATGGATGCCAAAATCCTCTATTGCATTTGTCTCTTCAGGACAATGAACTCAGCTCTGGAGCTGTATATTTTTAGGTTGCCATCCGTAATGATGCATGTACTGCAAAAACTCCTCTGGAGGGAAAGCCTTTCCCTTAATTAAAGGTGCTTCTCTGGGTGCCGTACATAGTCAAATACCAAAATGCCAGTCAGAACTAAGTGTGACCAGACTACATTATTCATTGCAATATGCACATTAGAAAGTGATGAGATGGTAATCAGGTGGTAATGTGGTACTTTGGACTCAGTATCATGGCCAGAAGAGGCTCACACGGTAATTGCAGTCTAGCATGATGTTATGGTTGGTGATAGTGTTGTTCAGAGAATCCCCAGGGAAAGTGTTGTTTTCACAAAGTGTACTGAGATTCTGCTGTGAAATAATTAGAAAAGCATGACTAACTTTTCATTTCATTTCATATCCTGTCTTATTTATATATGGTATTCTGAAAGAACTACAGCAGCATTATTTAGTATGTCTTCATTGCTGAAATTAGCCAACTGGATCCTTGTTTTGAAAAGATCAAATTTTTTCCCCTAGGAAAGTTATTTTTATGGAATCCATTACTTTATTGATAAGGTATTTATTTCCAGTCATGAGAGTTTTTCATGGTATTAAACCAGTGTCAGGATTTCTATTTAATTACCATTTTCCTGTGTTAAATATCTTTAAATGCCCTCTGATTAGTTCTACCCAAATGTAGAATTGAGGCTGAGATCTACCATGTTCAGTATCTCCATCAATCTCACAAAGAATGACCTCATGTGTAAATATTTGTCCCAGAAAATGTATACATTATCCTAAACATGCCAAGTTACACTTCAGTTTAGAAATTCCCTTGCTGTAACTCATTTTTATTCACAAAACATTAAATCTAAAAGGATCAGACAGGAAACAACATGAAATTGAAAAATGCTGGCCAGTGAATGTTCCCCAGAAACATATAATGCAGATGATAAAATATGGGGTTTGATTTGAGAGCCGGGCATAAAGGTAATCTGGGATCCAGCTCTGACCCACCTTGATTACCCTCCTGGCTCCAGCTCTGCTCAGCACTAGGTGAAACATGGCAAGAATCATGGAATAACCCACAGCTCAAGCAGTGTGTGTGGCTGGTCAAAACCTGGTGTGTGTGTATACAGAGAGAGACCTTGTTTTGGTGGAATGCTGTGTGAGAGTATTGCATTGTAGAAGAACACATCCAGAGTTGACCCTTCCCTGCCTTCTAACCTTTCAGCAAAACAACAAACACACAAAGCCCAGCCCACTGCCTGTTGTACAAAAGCACTCATTGCCAGTGAACCAAGGCACTAAAAATGCATCCTGACAATGTTGTGTTTGCAAATGTATTTAATTCTATTTCATTGCATCCTTGTTCATTATTCAAATATAAGCATGAATGATACATACTCTAACCTTAATATAAAGCTTTTTGTTTGATCTGATTTGATTTATTGTTTTAGCTCCAGAAGTGTTCCAGGCCTTTATGGATGGAGGCCCAGGATACTCATACCCTGTCGACTGGTGGTCGCTAGGAATTACAGCATATGAATTGCTGAGGGGCTGGGTAAGAATGATAGATTTTGTTGTAATTTAGTGTATTGCCTGACAGAAGGCCAAATGTTTACAGAGCCCCTGAACATGCACTTAGTGATAAAACGTGAGTGACCAAGGCTGAGGCTGTGCTCAGGAATGCAGTCCTGAGCTCTTCCCATCTGAAAACATTTTTGGTAAAGTTTCACCCCACACTCATTTATGTTATAAAGTTTGACTAAATTGGATGCAGGCTTTCAGTGTGTGCTCAGGAAGAGCCAAATGTTTTAATGGCTACTCAAAGTGCTGAGTTGGAAACAATGACATTTTTTTCCAAATAATGGCTTACTTCAGTCTTTACTATATCTTTGATTGTCTTGGCTAATACCTTAAAAGAGCTAATATAATATCCTAAGATGCTTGGCCCAACTACAGAAAATGCTTATCTGTCTGTACAACCATTAGTTATCTAATCAATTATGTGAATAAGCTTAATGAAAAATATTCCTGAGCATGGTCAAATTTCACAGAATATAATGGAAAATTCTTTTCCATTTTGGTTCAAAGGGCTGAATTTGGTTGCTTAAATATTTACTATTCCCTATGGAAAACAGTGATTTAGATACCATTTAAGGATAATGACATGTAAAGTAGCTGGTTTTTGTTGTTGTTGCTGTTTTCTGTTGTTTGTTGTTTGTTTTTGTTTTTAACAGTCTTAATTCCTACTTTGGCTACTTTGGAGAAAATATTTCATTGCATTGCAGTATGCTGTCTTTAAGGGAGGATTATTTATTATTATATGGCACTAGCAGAGTACTTCTACCCTGTTCTGCTAAGCACTTTGTAATGGAAGACAATTCATGCCACAAAGATCTCACAGTTTCATATGGGATAACAGATAAAGGAAACTAGGAATAAAGAACAGTTATTTCCATCTGTAGAGGGTAAACTAAGTTTCAGAGTATATTTTTCAAAGACCTAGATCTTTACCAAACTTTTTTCTTTCCATATGAATGGCAAAATTCACACTTCTGATAAAAAGGTCTCTTCCATGCCAAATATCAGTTCCTGCTCTCAAACACTATGCGTATTTAAAACATATTAAAAACAACAACGACAAAAGTCTTTGGATTATTTCTTTATCATTCTCAAAATACATATATATATATGAAATAAAAAAATAAAAAATTACTGGGTGTTTACCTGATATTCTTCCCAAGATGGAAAATTTTAAACTGAAGAGCAAAGGTCTGGCAATGATAATCAAAACACATTCTGAACCCCAGCCACAGAGGGAAGTGCTGGATGGACATATAATACATTGAAAGCACATCAATGTTTTTATATCAATCCCGATTGGTGTCTTCAATTCTTGAAGACACCAATAAGTGTCTTCAAGAAAAGAGCACAATGCGTGATCATGTAAGGATAGCTGAACTCGCAAGACTAATCACAAAAACTACCCAGTCACTTCAATAAATGAAAAACCATCTAGAAGGGTATCCATTTGCCAAGATCAGTACAGTTGTCTCTGAACAAGTCTGTCTGGCTAGAGACAAGGCAAAGCTGAGACCGAACCAAAATGTTTTGTTGAAATGAAAACATTGCCATCTGTCCCTGCTCTAGTCAACCAAGCCAGCTGCTTGTTTTCTCCTGAAAAGCAGCCCTTGCCCACTGAGCAAGGCAGAGGGTAACTTGGCAGCACATACATTTGTACAGACTAGGAAAAGGTGTATTTTTCCTGAATCATATTTCTAATATTTTTTAGTCTAGTTGAAACCTAAACTGACAGGGCTGATGACAAGGGAAGTAGTGGCAGGTTGTGGAACTGTGCTTAACCTGGGACATATCACCGTCTGCAACAACCACGAGTTCCAAAGCTCCATCTGCAGCAGCAGCACTGTGCAGATGGCTGCAAAGAGACAGCTCGCTCATGCAAGGCTCCAAATTAAAATAGCAGGCCAGCAGCCCCCTCCTCTGCCATGCAGCCCACCCACTTCTGTTATAGCAGCCTTGGGGAAAGATTAGAACATGGAAATGGGCAGAGCCACCTGAAGATATGGCTCTCTCTATTTGGAGTATGGTGTACAGGGAGAGAAGGAAGCAAGGAAGGAAGGAGCAAGCAAGCAAGCAAGCAAAAAGAATGAGGTTCTTTAAATCATTTGCCACCCCTGAGCTGTGAATAACATATTATGTTGCCTGCCTGAGTTCAAGAAGAGCTAAGAAAAGATGAGTTGCTTTTTGTTGATCTGAATTTTTGTTTTTATTTGCCATTAATGTTGTTAGTAGAGTCATCAGAATAGACTCTGGCCGAATGCATTGCAACACATTGCTGGAAATGAGGCTGGAGATTCCAGCTACAGTTGCAGCTGGTACTAAGCTGTCTGTTTTTTATTTTATTTTTTTCTTCTTTTTTTTGATAATACATAATAGTATGAGCATTTCATGTCACATGCACATTTCTCTCCTTAGCCAGTTGCTAGAAAAAGAAAAAAAGAAAAGAAAAAAAAAAAAAAGTAAAGCTGGGCATCAAATTTTACTATTTTTCCCCCAAGTCTGTGATGCATATCTTAACACTCGTTAGTCTGTTCCCATGTCATAGACAATGACTGTATATACCATGTCCTCATCCTACTTGGATGTAGTTTCATACACTTATTCAAAGTTAAACATGTACATGAATCTTCTCAAAATAAAAATATTTGTTGGCCTTTTATGAGGAGTTGTTATAATTCATTATCAGATTACATAACCAATCCCTGGAAATGTGCCAATAACCCATAGAATAAGTCAAGGTGATTCAGTTCTCATTGAAGGCAATGAGTGTCATCTCTCTGCTGTTGAGGATCTTGGATTTCAAGGTAATTCTGTGTACTGTATGAATTATAATGCATCAATTTTCACATTGCTGCTCTTATGGCATTTGGTTGCAGATCTTATATCAGGTATCATGCATTTGTTGCCTACTGGCTACAACTTAATTCACAAGGAATCCACACTCTATCCTAGTTTTAAAAAGTACATCAAAGGAGTAACATTCTAAAAACTTGCTTCGGAAATGCATGCCTTTAAAAAATACATATATAATAATTAAGAAGAAAATACATGTATAGGTAGTACTTTCATTTACAAATGGTACGTTTAATAAACAAACAACAACAACAAAAAACATCAAAAAAGAAAGTAATTTTTTTTTTTTTTTTAAAAAGATAAATTACAAAGCACTGTGAAGTCTAGGGCCTCTCTTTACCTATAATTGAATTTAGGCACTGCATATAGTCCATAGGTCCACGCAGTGAATTAATTAATTTTAGATTTTGAAAAGGGCAGTGAAGAAGGATTTGGAAGGTCTAAATTTTTACTGTAATTCTTACACAGGTTTTTGTATGCCTTTACATCATTTCTTAATTTATCTTTCTCCTACTTATTAAAATCAGGGTGATATAACTTTCTTTAGCCAGCAGTATTGCATTTTGTCACTTTAGATTACAAGACTTCCTAGTGCTACAAGTAAAAAATAGTAAATCCAATTTCATATAAAATGGCACAGGAACAAATTTATTCAGCTACCTAATTTAAAATGGATTCTTCTTAACAAGTGTCCTAGTTTCACCTGGGATAGAGTTAATTTTCTTCCTAGCAGCTGGTATAGTGCTGTGTTTTGTATTTAGTATGAGAATAACGCTGATAACGCACTGATGTTTTAGTTGTTGCTGAGTGGTGCTTATGCTAAGTCAAGAGCTTTTCAGCTGCTCATGCTGCCCTGCCAGTGAGGAGACTAGGGGTGCTGGGAGGGAACAGAACCAAGACAGCTGGCCCAGACTGCCAGGAGGGATATCCTGTATCCCATATCCCATGGCACCATGCTCACCAATAAAAGTGGGGGGAGCTGAGTAGATGGGGCAGGGACTGGGCATTGGTCAGCAGGTGGTGAGCGTTGTGCATCACTTGTTTTGTAAATTCTTTTATCGTCATCATCATCATATTTTCTCCTTATTTTCTGTCCTATTAAACTGTTTTTATCTCAACCCACAAGTTTTACCTTTTTTTTTTTTTTTTTTTTTTTTTTTTTTAATTTTTTAAACTATTCTCTCCCTGATCCCAACCTGTGGGGGGGTGTGAGCAAACAGCTGTGTGATGCTTATGCTTAGCTGCCTGCCAGGTTAAATCACAATAGCATAAGAGAAAAATTTGCAGAGGAAATGCATCTATGTGTAATTATGTTCATTATAACCAAAGAAAAGCATGCACACAAAGAAGGATTAGCCTCAGAATTGTTACAAGATGTTTTGGTGTTTCAGTATTTCCAGTATAAACAATACTGAGCTCAGGGAAATGTGAATTGTCTTTAGTCTTTTATCCATTCTAGCTGACTTGATATCGCTTTAACTTTATCCCAGAGGCCCTATGAAATTCATTCAGCCACCCCCATTGATGAGATACTCAACATGTTCAAGATAGAAAGAGTTCACTACTCATCTACATGGTGCAAGGGCATGATAGCATTACTGAAAAAGGTAAGAAAGGACCAACATCTTCCATCCTCTTCTCTCTTCTCCCAGAAACCCCTTCAACAATGCAGGTCATCTGGCAAGTACAAGATAGTCAAAATTTCAAGGACAAAAAGGGAGAGTTTTTTCCTAGTCTTTTCTGAAAGATGTTGGTGCTGTATTTTCTTCGGAGAAACTAGATTATTCTTATTCTTAAACTCAGGCTTTTTATGACCTGAAAAAAATAGAAACCTTTTATTTTATTATTATTATTTTAAAACTGATTTGGTAACAAAAACTGATAACAAAACTATGGGAAAGGGTAATTCCCACTCTCTGCCTGAGCCCCATTATCTCCAGCCCCAGCTGTGCATGCAAAAGAGGGAAGGAAGGGCTGTTATGCCCCTTGAATCTCTGATACAGTTTTCAGACATTAAGTTTAGAAATGAAAAGGGTTGAATTTCTCCCTGTCCCACGTTGCTATAGTTGCAACAACAAAAGTCAAGCCATTTTTCTGGAAATGTCACTAAGCTTCTTTCCGAATGCATCATGACACTGCAAGTTGCTTTCTTCCTAAAATCCCAGTTTGTTTTAATTTTTTGGCCATGCTGCAAGGTTCATCTATATTCTAGGTATTTCATATCATCCATAATGATGATTTTGAGCAGGAAATGTTTGTGAATATGTGAATAGAGCAACAAAAGATCAATTTCCTTTGCAGCTATGAGCAATATATTTTTGATAAATGGAGCAACAAAGTGGGTAATTTTAAGTGCTACCAGGATGTTCAGTGTAACTATGTCTTCAAATAAATTAAAGACAAATTGCAAATTGGGGTGATGTTGAACTGTGATGTTTCATATCACTTGGGCTCTTTATTTGCAAACAAACTTTTTTGTTACTTTTTGTACACAGTTCAGGCCTGCAATAGCTCTCTGGTGACAATTAAATTAGATTAATATCAAATGAGTTATTATTTTCAATTTTTTAGATTGTGCCTTTTAGGAGTTGTTAGAGGATCCCTTGACCATTTGCTCACTCTAATTTTGTACCATACAATTTATGGGTGTGACACATTTACTATTTTATATGGCATCCAGTCCCTTAGAAACTGCCTTATTCTCGATCACAGCTCCTCACTAAAGATGCAGAGTGCCGTCTTTCAAGTCTTGCAGATATCCAGAGCTCTCCATATCTAGCTGATGTCAACTGGGATGCTGTTCTAGAGAAATCTGTGACCCCAGGCTTTGTTCCTAACGTAAGTTGATATTCCAGCTGAACTGTGTTTGCAAATCCCAACTTTAATTATCACTGCTGTTTTACTTGTTTACACATGCATTTATTGGTCTTCAGTGATTTACCTCTCACAGAAGCTTTACTTTGGATCCTACTTTCATTTATTCAGTCACAGCTAAGAAAATTTGGCCCGTTTCATTAGACCACAATAAAAACTAATTAACCTTGGTTCATGTTTTGTTCTCTTTCAAATAAAAGATAGTTTCCAGACTTTGCATTTCAACTGTTAGAGCAACAGATTGTCAGTGTTAACTCTGAGCCAAAGAATACCTAGAAGATTGTTGTTTTTCTGAAATTTAGGTATCTGACATAACATTTACAAGACTTTTTAATATCCTAATATTCTGACCTTTTTCACTTAAAAAAAAAAAAAAAAAAAAAAAAAAAGAAAGAAAGAAAAAAAAAAGTTTAAAAAGAGTGACCTACTTCCTTTCTGCAATTTTCCTATGTTAAAGCATTCAAATTCTGTGAGACAGTTTTGTGGGATTTTTTTTTCCGTGATTCCATTTTGTTATATTTTCTGAATATTTTGGTTTTGTCCCTTTGGAAGTTGAACGGATTTGAGGACCATGAATAAAAAGCAATGACTGTGGAGTTTACATGTTTCTCCACTTTGTTCAGTCATAGAAGCTATATTGCACCATAATTCTTCTCCAAACAATACATATGTAGCATACTAAGGATTTCCTTTTCTTTTGTTTTGATGCAACTGTGAATAACGACAAGAAAGGGGGAATAACTGTATCCTATCCTCACTTAGATACATGTTAGAGTTCTTGCTAAATCTGATAGGGACAGGATCCAGCCCTGCAGGAGCTGAGTGAGAGAGGGAATTTCCTAATGGAGCAGAGGTGAGAGAGCCAGATGGGTTGCCAAGGCAATGCTAAAACTGTTTTATGTGTTTCTTGGCACTTACATGTAAACAGAGCCCTTCCTAGAGCAACATCCTGCAGGAGTACAGCTGTAGGCGAACAAACAGGGCTTCCCTCACAGAGTGTGGGGAAAGACCAGAAACATAACAGGTAACTAGCACAACAAGCAAGGAGAGGGATTCCCGTATCCTATATATTTCTCATACCCAAATATGCAGCATACACAGGGATCGAGGGGAGTCCCAGATTCCGCATAGCCTATTTATGCATAGGTACATATTTTATGGTTTAAAATCAAGAGAAAAGACTTCAACCTGCTTCAGCAAAATCAGGTACTGACACCTGTCTTTGGCAAACCTGTTCTCTGCTCTTGATGCTGTCCCAGCATTATCCTTCCCCCCAGACATTCCCTGTCTTCTTGCTTCAACTCATGCTTGATTTTTGAGGGCCATAACCTCCATTTTCACTTTCTCCTGAGGACGTGGGTGTACAGACAACTAATGTGATGTCTGCCACTCTGCTAGCCCTGCCTGCTGAACAGTGAGTTGTGGTAGTCTGACTGTAGTAATAGGAACTAATAGTGCTACTGCAACTTTTCCCTATACAGCTGGCTCATGCCTAGTCTGCTGAGAATCTGGGCACAAACAACGGTCTCTATCTGGCCATGGAGGAACATCTCAAACTCCTTAATTCACAGTTCTTTCCGCTTGGATTTAGACTTATTTGAGGGTACTTTACTCCTGAGAGAGTGTAGCTAAATTTTCTGACTTCCTAAGGAGGCTGAAAAAAGTCATTTTGGATACAATTTCAGAAGGAATTGTGGAGCCTATAAGTCTGGTGCTGCTCTTTTGGCCAAGTCGCTTTTCTCTGTGGCTGTTGTTGACAATGGTGAACATAATGGAGACTGTGAAAAGAGGAAGCTTTCCTGAAATACTTTGAACAGTCTGCCACTAAATATGCATCCAAAGACATATATTCTTGTCATATTGGAATTTGTCTCACTTATATTTTGGAGACATTACAGAAGTAGGTCTTGAGAAAGTTAATTTGCTCAAACAATTCTGTGGCACTAAAGACAATTAGATGGAAAAGGATTCAAAGCCTAAGATTTCTTGATTTACTCATTTTTGTATTCCTCATTTTAGAACTGAAGAAGAATTGCAAGAGGGAAAACTATACCAGTAAAATCTAATAGCCAGAATAGTTTAGAAATTTGAAGATTAAGGCTTAGTTTGGAAGACTCTGGTCCTCACTTGGTGCTAGGAAAATAATATTCTATGTCTAAAAGCAAATAATAACAAAACAGTGACTTTTATCTAATCAGATTAATCAGCAAGTCCTATTAAAAAGACTACTAGAAACTTCAGGGTCAAGGTTGATATTACAGGACTTGTTCCATGCGATCTAATAGGTATATTAGGAAAATCACTGACAAGGTGAGAGTCAGTATCTTTTCCAGGATTACACATCTTTATATAGTATGCTTTGCTATTTCAGGAGATAGGTTTGGACAGGGATTTTCCAAGAACATTTCGCTCTTTTGGCCAAGCAAAGTATTCACTGATTAACTGGGGCCATGCAACAAAATATTTCTTGGTTTCTAGTCTTGAAGTGAGAGGTGAGCTGAAGTCAATATATAATGTGGTCAGGGAAGAGTTTTATACCTTTTTGTTAGATTGGTATTTCAGACAGGAGCTTGCCTGGCAACAGGGCATACGGGGAGCATATAGGGCATATAGGAAGGCCCACATAGATTAATTTCTCCCTCTGCAGTCTGATCCATAGACATCATTCTTGTTTAACTACTACATGTGTTTCTTTATAACTTACTGAGTTTCTTTATATTCACCTTGGTGTCATAAATCATTTATAGCTTTTTGTATTGTTAAATATTTGATAAAGGAAGCAAGAAATTATTTAAATGTAATTTGGTTTTATTTTTTAAACTTCAGAAGTAATGTAATTTTAAAGTGCTCAAAAACAAAAACAAAACAAAACCTTAAAACTGTATGTGCTCACAAAAAGAATTGAGATTGATCAAAAGTAAATAATTATTTATTTATAAATCAATCTAAATAAACTATAAACTTGTACTGATATAAAAAATGACTTAATCTTACTGGGTAGTACGCAGGAAAAGGAAGCATAGAGCTTAATATTCTAGTTTGATTTTACAGATGTTGCTGGGAATAAAAACGATGGAGCAATCTTTAAATCAAATGTTTCAGTTCAGGACACCACACGTTTTATGAATGGTTTCTAATGTGATTTTAATGTTTAGGATCTTTGATCACTAAATAATATCTGCCACATATATGTGACTTGTTTTAGTCCTTCCATCTTGACAGTGAAAATAGAGTGCTTGAACTCCCAGAAGTTCAAGAGGAAAACAGTCTGCTTTTAAGATCCACTTCCTGAAGCAATCCATCACACAGTTCAAGTTGTTTGCAAATTTTTTGAAATGTTTTGAGAGCATGAGGAAAAGAAAGGAGCTCATGTTATTCTGATTGTAGCAGTAACAAAACAATGATCCAGTAGTCTGGATGCCAACTAGTGTATAGGGTTCTGCTGAAGCCTTTCTGTAAATTTTCTGAACCTAACCTATATTTTATCCCTAGATAAGAGATGTTCATCCCAAATGCTGTGAAAAGACAGCTATACTTTGTTAACAAATAGAATAATAATAAAATAATAATACAAGACCTAAACTATGTTCCTGTAAACTTTTGTGATGAACAGATCTCAAAATCAAGGAACGAAATGACCATATAGAAGTGGTATTCCCAATCACCCTTCTTAATCAAGGACTCCCTGATACAACAACAAGTCTTAAGATATGATTAAAGCTTCATAAATTAATGTAAAAATGGAGAGTCCAGAATATTTAGGTAATGTAAGTAAAAGGTATGAAAAATTATAATAATAAAGTCGGTTTTTGAGTTTACTCTATGGGGATATAAATGTTTCTAACAGGAAAAACAAAGAAACAAACAAAACAATTAAAAAACTACTAGTTCTTCCTTTGGCATCATATGTAGGATCCAGGTAGCAGAATCTACCTGCAACTCTTCAGAAAATCACATTTTTATGACTCATGTCTCAGAGGTACTTCCCATTCTTCCTGCACCATTATAGTTACCATTGAAGTTCTATGACACTAACTTATATTCTGATGAAGACCTTGCATCAGATTCCTCTCATTGTGATAGCATAATTCTAGTCACTCAGAGGATCTAACTCTTTATTCTTCTTTATAATATGATTTTTATCTTACTGCCTTTGTTTAAACTTCAGCCATGACTCCAGGCCCAAAAAAGACAATTTTCATTTTACAATTGTGGTTGGGAAGCCAGCTAATTATTAATGCTATTAACACTGGCCAGACAAACTAAAAAATACAATGGCTCTTCAAAGAGTAACTTTGAATCCTTTTGTACCAGAAAGGAAGACTGAACTGTGATCCAACGTTTGAACTTGAAGAAATGATTTTAGAGTCCAAGCCTCTCCATAAAAAGAAAAAGCGACTTGCCAAAAATAAATCCAAGGATGGAGCTAAGGAAACCTGCCCACTGGTAAGTTGTAGGCTGTGGCTTCAGACAGTGGTATTTAATTTAATTTTCTATTAGGCATAATAATATAACTTCAATTTTACCATCTCTGAAAATAGTCTTGGTCCCCGTGTTTGTCTCTTTCCATATAGTTGCATAAACCATTTCCAAAGCGAGATGAAAAACAACCATTTATTTCAGCCAAATAGTAACAGTATGTTGTAGCTATAATCAATTTAAAGATTCTCACAGATGCTCATTTAAAGTACGAAGAAGCATTGCCAGTTAGAAAATATGCTTCACACACATCGACAGATAGTTAGGAGTATTTATTCACTTCTAGTACCAAAAATGAGAAGCATGCAGTGAAAAGCTTGTTATTTATAAATGTTTTAAAGCTGTCTCTCATGGACTTGAGTAATGTGTTTCACATAGAAAGATCTGTTGTATAAACAGCCTAAACTTCTGAGGAGATTACAAAATAATCATTTTTCCAAACTTTAAATATCAATTCAGTGATTTTTTTAATGACTTCTGTTGCTACTCCTGATAATTTTGAATGCTCACACAAACTGTTCTTCGTAGAGCTATCAGACTTAAAAATCCTCAGGAATTCTTTGTGGGGAACATCTCACAAAAGAAAGAAAGATTGATTGTGCTATCATGGCCCACTCTTGAACAGTCTTCAAAATGCCTTTTGGTAGTATTCATTCATAAGATGTTTTGTTCAGTATCATTTCTGTTGTGATTTTGTCTATGATTTTCTGTCACTTTTAATCAACCTATTCATGCTGTCTTTTAAAGAACGTACACCTGCAGCAGTGCTTGGAAACCGTTAGGAAAGAATTCATCATATTCAACAGAGAGAAGTAAGTGCATTTCTAAACACCTGTTTAGCATTCACTACTGAAATTAATTTGAGAGTGATTTTTTTTTCTTCCAGTGTAAAGAAAAGTGATTAATGATCACAGCAGCAACAACTAGAAGGCTGGGTTTCCACTAACTTCTTCCTCTTAGTTTCTGGTGTGACAGTTTTGTAGTTCCATCTCTGAAAGCAAGCAGAAGTGCTTATGGTGAAAGTATGTTATAGAGAGAAGGTAAATGTCACCAATGCTTCTCCAGAGAAGTCATTAACAAATAAGAAAAGGGAATGATATACAAGGGGCTGCTTTTTCACAATTCAGACAACACCAAAGGTGTCATGATACCTCATGAAATTTTAATGATATGAACTCCAGTGTTCTGATTTGGAAACCCTATTCATATTTCACCACCATGAAACAGGTTATTTCATCATAGGCTATTTCAACAGGACTAAATATTAAAACTACATCAGACAGAGAGAAAATGCTTCATATTTTAGGCATCAGCCAGAATCAGTAGAGACATGTCTGAATCCCAGGGATGTCAATAATCTTCCCAGTCCTATTACTACACCACATTTCAGATTGTTTACTGTATTAGAGCCACTCTGGACCTGTTTTTATTATGGATATAGCTCGTAACAGGAGAGTTGTTTGTGTCTTTGATCATTTTTTTCCATTTCATCCTAGTATGTTCTGTGGTTTCATTTGACCTAATTATATCTGCAAGCTTTTCTAATGGAGCTGTGAAATGTTAGAAATTAATGTACAAGTTCTAAATATCTTACTTAATGCTTATAATGCAAGTAATTACTGTTTTATGTAATTAAAACTGGGAAAGGCATTGTCAACTTTGCACAGTTGACACAATGTCATAAAAGAAATTAGCACCCTGTTTTTCTGTTGCAAAGGACTCTAAGAGGCTGATGAGAGATCAAGAAGTTTAAATGAAGTACCAGTAAAATGGAAGAGAAGGCTAAAACACACACACTTCATTCAGAATATGTGTTTCAGGCATTGCTAGATTGACAAGGTAAAGGAAAAATATCTTGTATAGACCCACAACAGATCCTGCGTTGTCTTATGCCAAATCCCTATCATCTATTTAAATTGTGTTAGAGCTGAAGAAAAATGAAGAAAAATGTCTGTAATACCTTTCAAAGACAAAAAGAAAAAAGTTAAAGAAAAACAAATTTGGGGAGAAGCAGAGGTTAAATTTTTGAAGCACAAAGTAAATTCAAGTTAATAGGAGCAAAACAAGAGCAACAACAGATACACATATCATAGTGGAGAGAAGAGGCTATACAGTGTATGCCAGTACAAAGTCACCCTTAGATTTTTCCTTAGAGCTTCCTGTGAGTACAGGCTTAGGACTGGGTGTACAGGTTGAGGATGCATTTACATGGATTTCCAAAGACATGAGCTGTTGCTATTAAAACCATATCTAGTAAGTGATTATATCATTAGCATAGAAGTCTCAGATTAGTTTTAAATTAGTCTGAGATTAACACAGCTGGATGTTTTGATATTCATCCCTGTTCATTCACACAGAGCAGAATTGATTATATAATCTAGCTGTTTGAAAATATCTGCATATTCACTTAGATATTCATTACAGTCATCTTAAAAAGTCACATTTCATTGTGATTTAAGCCTTCCACTCAGTTTACTTCAGTGGCACAGAACAGCACGTAAATAGTAAGAAATCATAGATGGAAAAAATTAGCTCATCTTTCAATATAAAAGAAACTCCAAACTAGAAGTAGTCTAGGAAAATAAATAAATAAATAAATAATCAGGTGTTTCTAATTGAGCAACATAGAGTCATGTGGTAATGTCATATTGATAGAGTGCAGTATTAACCATTGCAGTTCTACATCTTGCAGTGCAGTACTTGCTAAACATCTCCTATGAAAAGCAGACTTTGTTTTTATTGAACATTTTGTTGATAATCCCAAGATGTGTCTCTTCTTAACTTTGTATCTTTCATCCCGCAACAGATATTATAAATCTTGGAATAAGCCATATTAATTTCCTTTCAAAGAAATACAGGAGGAAAAGTTGAACTTTTTGGCTAAAGAAAAGTCTTACTATGCTGAAAATAATTCAGAAAAGAATCAAAAAAGACCAAATGAAATAACTTAACAATGCAAATTAATACTGGCAAATAGAGAATCTGCATTTTCATTTTCCTATTGCTTTCTGAAGTTGGGTAATTTGTAATGAGTATTTATGGGAATGTTTTAAGCAAAATGAGAGAATGTGGAAGGAAGAGTCCGTTTCAGTAAGCCATACAGTCAAATGAGTACACAGTTAAAAGAAGTAATGTTTTTCCAGATAGCAGCATTCAGCAATATACCTTCTCATTAAGACATGAATTGTCCTTGACCTTAATTTATTTGAGTGGACTGTGGTTTAACTATGTAGCTGACATCTTCGCTTTTACTACTTAATGAGAGAGGATGAAAGGATTTGAAGAATTGCAAAGTAAGATGTTGTATACAGACAGAGAGCACAAACATACACTAGAGAATGATAGGATAGGTGTGTTTTCTTAAAATAAGAACTCAGAAAGAATTGGAGTCACAATGTTAGCTGTTTTTTTTATATATTGTGTTTAACTGTACATGGCTTCCTGAGTAAAGTGTAGTCAGTATTTGTCATCAGTGGGTAACAAAAGTTAGATTTGTGTGCCTTTACCTACAAACTTCTGATGACACAGGAATCTGATGGGAATGCAGCCTTCATTTCCGTGAAATGGATCCTGAACACTCCAGTATTTTTGTGATTGAGTCAACAATAATTCCTATGATACTCCATTTCTTTTAATGAAAAAGCTTATGAAAACTGAATCTGAGCCATGTTCAACCTCCAAACCCAATGTCTGTCCTTTACTTTTGGGACACTTATTTACAACTCCAAATAATGTAATAGCAGATGAGGAGCAGTTTCAGGGGTGTGCAATGTACATAGTTTGCAAATGCTTTCTATTTCATGTAAAAAGCTTTTCTGAAGAGGTAGTTTTATACCTTCATCTGCATTTATTCAGGAAAACATGAAGCATACATAATATAATCCCTTACATTGTAAATCAGTTTTATCCTGATTTTATTTTTCCCAGTGCTTCAGATAACTGAGTGGCTGAAGTACCTCTAGATGGAAGTGTTTACTCTTATTAACATCAATATGTCACTAAATGGGAGATACAAATTAAGATATAACACAAGTGTATGTCATCTGTACACACTGGTGTTATTGTGTAGTACCTTTAAGACAGAGTTACACAATGTCCCAGTGCAAAGTAAAATAATAATATAAAAAACAGCTGTTTGCAATACAAGTTTGAAAGTGGTGGAGCCAATGTTTTCTATTCTTCTGCAAGAGTGTCAGTAAAACCTATTGCTTAACTTTGAATGTGTAAACTAAATAAATTGTGATCTAAAATGGTCTGTGCACTGGCTCGTAGTTGGAGAATATTATCTGATGTTGATTTCATGGACCTGGTTGGCTCTTTATGATGACACATGGAATTTATCTGTTTTTAAATATATTTCTACAGATAAATGTTTTATTGCATCTAGAAATGACACACCGAATGTTCTGCGCTATCTGAACATGTATTCCCATAATATTGCCAGCAATTTTTTGAGAAGTTGGTCTTATTTAGAATCTGTAGGCTATATTTTATTCAGGGTTAAAAAAGATAATAATAAAATAAAATAAAATTGCACAGATAAAGCCACAATGTTTGTTCATAGCTTTATTAAAAAGCTGAGCAGAGATTATATTTCTATTTTAGTGTTGTTAGCACTAAACAACTCTTCATGTACAACTACATTTGTTTATGAACATCCAAAACCTGAAATAGCCAAAAATTAAGAAATAGAGACAATATTTTATTGTAGCAGAATCAAATTTCTTACCCTGTATGGTTCCTGAGCCTCTTCCTCTCCCTGAAAGATGTCTTTAAGATTAAAGAGGTGAGCAAACAAAGAACAGCAGAGAAAACACAGGAAATTTCTGAACCTCAGGCGGAATAATCCTTCAGCTGAATGCTTCACAAACTTGTCATCAAAATTATCAGCCTACTAATGAAAGCAAAATCATATAGCCACATTCTACTGAACAGAACATGCATTTCATATATAAAATGGATGTGAAAATGGATTCAAATTCTGCAGAGCTACTTTAATAAAAGGGATGGAGCAATGAGCAAACTATCCATATTTTTATCAGTCTTAGTGGAAACATCCAAAAACTTTCTAATGATTTTAAAGTTAGAGGTTTTTCACTTAATACTAATATCCTGTAATAACACTGCTATGATATTCATCTTTCTAATTTTCATTGATTTGAGCAGTCTTGCTCTTTCTTAAGCCCCTGGGACACCTTATTTTCTTAATATAAATTCAAAGCAAACACACTAAAAATTATACCAGAAACTGAAGCAGTCAGATGGCTGCTTCACAATTTCTCCTCTTTTCCAGCCACAGTATGTGCTGTTTGGCCATACCTATTTTTTTCCTAAAAGATGCTGAACAACTCTAGGTGAACAGACAGAAATCTACTTCCAGAATAAACAGCAAAAGGTGAGGGGCCAAATTTTAAGCATATTATGATGTTTAAAATCACATTGCATGATTTTGTCCATATCACATGAAAAAAGCTGACATAATATTCTCTGCATTTTTGTATAAGATCAAAATTATTTTATCTTTTCCTGTAGTTCCTTTTCTTTCCTTTCAATTGTCTTGTCAGATTCAAAACCAGAGTTCTGGAGAGCTCTCTCTCATTTCAGTTTGATTGGAATAGAATATTCATAATGATTTGCAGTAAACCTCTCTCAGCGTGCTTTCCTTAACAGATATTTTATGTCATTTAGTATCTCTGAAGATATTTATATTTTCTCAATCCCCATAATATCTGAATGCTTTTTGGCTGGGGCTGCAGCACAACTTCTCTTCTCCTGCCACTTCTGCTGACCTTGATTCAACTTAAATCCATCTCTATCTGAGCATTTCAAGTGATTCTGCTACTCTTCACTGATGTCTGTCTTGTCGCTTTTGTAATGGATATGTCTGCTTTTGGAGATTGCTCCTGCCATCTCACCTAATTAGAAAGATGCCTTACTAAACATGATTAAATTTAACTTGTTTTTCAGTGCTAATAACCTCTGCGTGATCACACAGACCCTTTCACTTCTGCCTTTGATTCCCACTCATTTTTACTGGCTTAGAATTACCAATCCAAATGTGCCTCCTTTCTTGGCAAGTCAACCTGCCTAGATTTAAGCATTAGCAAGACCAAGCTGATTATTTTTCTGTAAGTGTACATTCAAATTCACTGTTTTGAGTAAACAGGAGTCATACAAAAGCCATTGTTTCAATAATGTCTTCCTTTTGCAGTTTCATGCAAGGAAAATAGAAAAGTTAATGAATATCTGGAACCTTATTTTCAAAGCCTCCCAGGAAAATGGCCTAAGTTTTCCCAAGAAAGTTGGCACATCTTTGTGGTAGATACACTTTATCAAATGAACATCCAGGGAAGGTTGCATATATCAGAGCATTCTCACTATCACATCAGTAGAGAGGATTAAAAGTTCAGGATAATCAATACAGATCCTCAGCACTGTTGGCCAGCAAATCTTAGACTATAATTTAGCTTCAGTTATGCAGGGGAGCGATTTTGAAAAATGTGTGGATAGCCCAATGTATAGTGGGCATATGAGAGCTGTTAATTTGTTCAAAATTGCAAAGAAAGCTGTAAAGAAATGAACATCATGATGCTATCAAGTGTGAGTGAGATGTTATCAAGTAAACATCAAAATGCTATTGTGTACATGTATATGTTCAAATATATATCTATATATCTGCACAACTTTCGCTTCCTTATTTTAAAAAAGATATTGTAGACAGAATGATTACAAAAACAAAAACAAACAAACAAACAAACAAAAAAACAGGATTAAAAAAGTTGTGGCAGGGCTTACACTGCAGAATTTCATAGACTCAAAGTAGTTTAAACCTGGAGAAGAGAAGAGACGACTGAAAACTAGTTTAGGAAACTAGCTAAATAATAATACGTTATGAAAGTAATTGATGAGACGGATAAGAAATTAATATTCACTTTTTCTAGTAACTCTGGCAAAAAGTTATCAGGCTGCAGGTTTAAAAGAATACAAACCATGTATTATAGTGTAGTGCAGCATATCACCAAGGGGTGCTTTTGATACTAGAAGTATGAAAAGATTCAAAGAAATAGAGAAATTCATGGTGAAAAATCCGTCAAGGTCTATGAGACACACACACACACACACACACCCAACAGTGTGGGCATTGGCTTGGAATGTCTGGAAATTTCAGCAGAGAGGAGGATATGCCACAGCAGACATTTGTCTCCATTTGACTTGTTCTTTGACATTGTCCACTGTGAGATGAGAAGGGGGCCACTCTGAGACAGGAATCTATGTTAGATGGGATGGCTGAATATGTGTTTTTATGTTATCTCACTGCTTGTAATGTCTCCATCTTCATATAGGGTCTTCATTTTAGCACAAGTTTACAGTGAAATGTACATACATATGTAAATGGATGTATATATGCATGTGTATATATATATATATATATATATTCTTTTCAGAAATAAGGAAAGTAAAGAAAAATTATGACAGTAAGAGATTTAGGTAAGATTTAGTTTGTCTCCTGCTGTGTTTTAGGGAATGTCTGGTGCACACTACCTTGGAAGAACTCAAGGTTGTGAAACCCAGCTGGAGATCATTTTCCTGTGTCCCATCTGGGGCATAATACATAGTGTTGTGGTGGGTATAACTCAGAGACTAACCCAGACAGCTCTGTGTTTGACACAGTGGCTTCTTTGGATCCCTCTGTTAGGCACCAACTTTCCAGGCATTGTGCAAGGAGGTTTGGTGATTACTGAAGGCTGATATGCTGTGTGATCACAAGCGAGCTACCTGCTATGTCTCCTTCTGGTGAGGGTGTCTCTCCTTCAGAGAATAAAAAGCTGCACAAGGCCTAGACTTCTTATGATTCTAAGTTTTGGACTTTGACAGAGAAAATGAAGTATAGATAGGGAGACATGAGACAGCAGGGAGGTCAGTGCAGGCTGGGTTTGTTCCCTGGAAACTCACAGATTGATGAATGATTCCTGGAAACTTGTTTTTGCAAGAGAAGAAGTGAATGACTGAACCAGCAACCGCCCAGGCCTTTATTCCAGTCCGAGTGTTTATTGTCAAGTCCCAGTAATCAGGCAGAGCTAGACTACATATCTTTCCACATATCTTAATTCTTAAATTATTGAGTGTATGGCTCTTATGGAGCTGCAGTTTTAATTAGAGCTGCCACGTTAAAGAAATTGGTGCTGTTATGCAAAAATAAAATAAAATAAAATAAAATAAAATAAAATAAAAGATGTCATAGCTATGATACTCCTCACTTATCTCTGAACCAGGGTCCTCTCCTCAGCACTAGTGGACAGGGATAAAAGGGAAAGAGAAGTAATAAGGGATTGAATGACAACATAACAGTGATGGCTGGCTGCCCATTTGTTCAGTCCTGCTTTGTGATGGCAATCGACCATACTGAGTCACTGGCACAGAGCTGCAGACACCATCACTCCAAAGGCAGCAGGCATGTCACAGGCACCACATTACTTTTGTCTTTAAGTTCTCAGTCTGTTAGTAGAACTATGCTCACTGGTGTGATTTGCAGTCTGTTAACAGGCATCTTTGTTAACAAGCATCTTCTTTGTTAACAGGAGGCTCAGGGGCGACCTTATTGCTCTCTACAGGTACCTTAAAGGAGGCTGTAGTGAGGTGGGGGTTGGCCTGTTCTCCCACATGCCTGGTGACAGGACGAGGGGGAATGGGCTAAAGTTGCACCAGGGGAGTTTTAGGTTGGATATTAGGAAGAACTTCTTTACCAAAAGGGTTATTAGACATTGGAACAGGCTGCCCAGGGAAGTGGTGGAGTCACCATCCCTGGAAGTCTTTAAAAGATGTTTAGATGTAGAGCTTAGGGATATGGTTTAGTGGGGACTGTTAGTGTTAGGTCAGAGGTTGGACTCGATGATCTTGAGGTCTCTTCCAACCTAGAAATTCTGTGATTCTGTGATTCACTCCAACTCCTCTGTAACATGTTCAGTGTCGCGGTGGAGGTAGTTGTTGTTGACAATATGTAAAGTAGATCTCCCTCTAGATGCAGCAAGAAATTGTCCTTCTCCCCATATATTGCATTTTGATGTGACCAAAAGGATCACTCTACCTAGAAAATTCCACCAAAAGAATAAAATAAGAGAATATGTCAAAGCAACTCCTGTGAACTTCCTAACTGCTGGTAGTTTTACAACGGGATTACCCTGTGTATTTGAGGAGATACACCTGAGGCAAGCTAGGAAGTATGTGTCCTTTTTGAGAATGCGTTTTTCCTCACACAGCTGAAAGATGTCCTTATTCGTGGGCAAGTATTTGCAGTTTATAAACTGGATTCTAACAAATTGGGGAAAATAAAAATAAATAAATAAACAAACAAACAAACAAATAAATAAATAATAAGAAATTAAAAAAATCTTGTGTTCCCACAAAGTCTAATAAACAATACATTACTGGGAAAATTCAGAGCTGCTTTCCTGTTGCTTGTGCATATGGGTCTGTAGATACCACTAAACTAAAATATTTTACATTTTGTAATGTGAATTTGAAATGAACAAGACATGCATCTGGTCTTGGACAGCCAATAGCCCATTTCTAAGAGACACCTATGCTTCTAGTCTGAGCAAGGTTTTAATGTCGGTGATAATCAGTTGTTTTACTTTCATTTTCCTAAATGCCTGCATCTCATTTGCTGTTTTTATTTATTTACTTCATCTCTTCTCTCTTATTTTGCTTTTCAATTCCCAAGGTAAACCTGAGATCTCAAGACACTGTAGGCCAACGTGCTGCAGCATCCAGTATAATTTGTTACTTGACTTCCACATACTAGTATTTCACATGTCACTCACTCCATATGTGCACCTGAACCCATTATGCTTGATTATAAATTGCTGGTTGATAGAAAATTATATTCACAGGCATTTAGTGAGTGTAATTACTCAGCAGGAACCATCAACCTGAATCAATTACCCATAGTGCAAGCATATTTCCCGAAGGATTTTTGGAAAAGGTAGAAGTAAATGTCATGAGTGTCAATGGTGCAAGAAGACATCTGTGCTACACAGGGATACTTCTCCAAAATTTTACTTTTCACATTCAGCTGTAATAAAGCATAACTTTTAGTCTGTGCCTCAGTCATTTAAATTTAAATGGAGTTAAAACAGAGTTATTTGAATGATTACGTGGTAATCTACTGAGCAATCAAAACACATACCTCACAGTGTATTAGGAAAACAGATCTGAGAATGTGCTTGTTTCTACTGAAGCAGTCAAACCCAAGAGGACATGTTTAGGGTCAAAAACAGACTGCGTTAAATATTGGTTAGATGCAGAACGACTCCTACTTCAAAGGGCTTGTGCAAGATTTTCAAAGGTATCTGAAACAAATAGGAATTAGATGGCATGTCTGCATGGATGAACAGGTAATTGCACCCCTGTGCTTCAGAGTGACTTCCTTACCCAGCCCTTGGCAGAGTTTATCAGCTTGTGATATGTGCCAGGCTGATGGGACTATTCAGCTTCTGCTCGCCTGAACATTGTGGGTATAAATTAGCTCTAATCCAGAAGCAAATTGCCTCTGCTAAGCAGTGCAGCACGCAGTGAGTTTATACAGCTGCTAGACAGGAAGGGACTTGAGTCTGTGGTTCAGAGAGGGAAGGGTATCTCTATTTTTCTGGGGAAGCAACAGGACTATATTCTTCTAAACTAATCAATTTAAAATCATTTATTTACTTTAAGCTCCTTTAGTAGTCGGTGAAGAGAGCATTGTATCTCTCAAGGTTGGTCTGTGATACATGTATCAGATAACTTAGGCTGGAACTCATTATTCTATGTCAGAGCCTCTATTTATCTTGTACAGAGAGCCTGAACTAATCTTTCAGTTGTGTACAGTTAGCTGGCATAAAATCTATCCCACAGCTGTGGGCTCAGTTCATTTATGTGAAAATAAATGCCTAGCTGCCAGTCCAACTTCTGTGGTCTTCTGTGGTCTGCTGTTGTATCTGCTCTCTGTCGGTCAGGTAATCGAGGGCATCTCATATGGCACTAAACTCCACTTCTGGGGCAACCGCATTTGAGCTATACATACCTAGCCATGTGAGCAGGCCAAGAACAAGCAAGTTACAAGAGTGAATGTTTTTAAAGTAGAACTAAAGACTTATGAGACTTTCACCCTTGCTACTAGTTTGATGAGGATACTACTTGGACCCAGATCTCCCAGAATGTATGCCCACTATTACATAAGCAAAAAATTCTATTGTGTTTCACTTAAAGCTGCTGTGTATAAGTCAGTCCTCCATAAGAAATCTAGAGTGGATAAAAATTATCTGACTTTGGAGACTCTTCTTTCCAGTCTAAAGTTGTGTTACTCAACACTGATGTTGCTTCATGATGAGTGTTGAGTCTGCCCCAGCCCATCCTTAAGCCTGTCCTGGTCTGCCCCAAACCTCCTCTGGCACAGAGTAAGATTGAACCTTCTTTATTTATTTGAAAATCTTTCTAAATTCAAGTACTTTTCAGATGTTTCTGTTTTAATGAAAACACAACACAAGCTGTACACAGACTAAAGAAAAGAAGAGCTCAATATTAACTCTCTCATGGTTACTGCCCATCCCTGTGTGTAAAAACTTCATTAGATAAAAAAGCACATTAGCTATATACAACTGTCTCAGGAGTTAGTTTCAAATTAAATCTCCAAATCCGGCATTCTTTTAAATACTTTCTCTTTTTCAGGTGTCTAGTTCTTCTTCTTCCACTTCCGCTTCCTTTCTTTTTTTTATTCTGCATTTTATACCTTCATTGTTGTATTTTATCTATTTTTACTTCTTTATTCTACATTTTTTCCTATGTATTTCATGTCTACCTATGTCACTTCCAAATGGGTAAAGGGCAGCACAATCATTATGCTGGTATTATCAAATATTTAAAAGGAGGAATATAAGCAATATAGGAATATATGCAGTCTTCCATGGTCCCTGGCATATTTCTTTCCCTGAACAAAATCATTCCCTGAAGCAAACTCCTTCACATTTCAAAGATTAATATAGACCAAAGAAAAAGAAAAAAAGAAAAAAAGAAAAAAAAAAAAAGAAAAAAAAAAGGAAAACAAAAAGTATTTTGGATATTAGAGAGTTTATCCAAAAAGATGCAACCTTGTGCCACTTAGCTTCCAGGGATCTATCTCTCCACCATTTTGTCTTCTGGTATGAATGCAGTCAATGTAATCAATGACATTTACAGCCAGAATGTGATTTGCAGTTTGTCATAAGAACCTGGATATCACTGGGGGTTATGACATAAATTAATAGTTTGGCAGATGCTTGGGTTACCAGGTAACTTAATCTTATGATGGATTACTATATCAATTAGTTCTGATACATATTGTAATGAAATCAAAACTCTTCTTTCATAAATAAGAAATTTCTAAGACTCAGACCAGAGAATGAAGACCAGGACTTATCTCTGTTCATGTATTCTAGTCATATGCCAGCTCTTCAGCCTGCACCATTGGAAAGCAGTCCTAAGCATGAAAGGTTACAATGGGATCTGTAGCTCGCACCAACAGGATTTCCTGTGAGGACAATCCAAAAGTGTTCTATTTGCTCTTTTCTGTTAACATGTTTTCTTAATATTTACATTGGGCAAAAGGTAGTGTATCCCTTTTTATGCATAAAAGTATAAAATAAGCAACTTTCCTGAACTTCTAATCTACTCACAAACTCATTTTAGTTAGCTTTTCAGAAAAGAAAATAGACAGGAATTTTAACACTTTTCTGATATATTTGGTGGCTACTTTGTTTTAGAAAGTGAAAGTACTCTTTCCAAATATATTCATTCAGTTAAAAATAACTTGTTTTGCTCACTTCTTTCTTCTTCTTTATTTATTTTTTTATTATCTTTTCACTAAAAAATATAGTTCAATGAAAAAAACCGGCAGATGAGAACTAATAAGCAGAATAATGGAGATATAAGAGAAAGAGTAGAACTCATTTACAATTGCAAAACACTGCCAGCTTCTTCAATTTTATAAAAATAAGAAACAGTGAGTCAGTTCTTAAGAAAAACCTTCAAAATGTAGGCAGAAAATTATTAAGTGTCCGTGTATCAAACTCAATTCTTATTTCCCACAGTGGCAGTCAGATGACAAGCCAAGCTGCTTATTGTCCCAGAAATCATGCTCAGTTATCAATATTTCTACAGTCATTGCCTGCAATTGATGTTAAAATGATGGCATAAAAATAGCAGGGAAAGTTTTCAAAGTAGGGTATAAGAAGCGCATGCATAAACCCCATTATTTTTTAAAAAGATGTGTGCACACTGCAAGACCTACATATTACTGCCAAATATCTGCCCTGATTTTGTAGTATGTACATTTTTGTGAAGTGTACAAGCTTCTATAAAGCTTAAGTAAGGGACTGAAAAAAGAGAGAAGAGGACATTTAATGATTCATGGGGTCCACCTTTACATCATTATATCACTCTGTAAAAATCATTTTCAGTTTGGTTGGGATTTTTGCAGCACTGCTGGATGTTTTCCAGAATACCCATCAGTTTTAGTTATATTGCATAACTTCCACATTTCTATTTTTTTAAGACCAGAATATAACAAAACAATACCTGTGTCTGTAACTTTCTTTTTCCTTACAAATTGTCATTGATAGATATTGTCTATTGAGAATGAAAATTTTCAGTATATTGAGAGGATACTGACTTACGAAGAGTTTATGTTTACTGACTGATATTCTAAAAATATGGTATTTGGAGTGTCTTTATTGTTGCTCTGAAATCCCCCTTGTAACATCTGTATCTGTGCTCTAGTAGGCAAACCAGACTGATATGCATAGAGACAATACAGTTGAAATAGTGCCTTTCTTAGCACTGTCATTTTTCATAGTACATCATTGCTTTTTCCTTTTTTTTTTTCTTTCTTTTTTTTTTTTTCTTTTTCTCCTATTTGGATATGTTTGTAATTAGCCTTCCAGAAAGGCCATCTGCAGAAGACATCAGCATTATTTAAATGTAGCTACTAAATCATAGAACTGAGGTGTGTTTCTAACTATTTAGCAATCTGTCTCCCAGGATACTTGAATTTTAAAAGCTAGCATAGGCATGCTTGCTCTTTTCTGACCTCAGACCTCCTCCCTTGTGAAGAATGACTGGGATAAAATGTTCCACAGATTTATCTACTCCTAAGGGTTTCTTTCAGGAGATGTAGAAGTTTCCTTTAGTGGAACTCTTTTTACTGCAATAAAGCTACAATTTCTAAAGATTGATTTACTATTCCCAGTTTCTAAAGCTTGACTTATTAAGCTCAACTCTTCCCCAAACCACAAGCAAACGCATCTGGTTTCACTGGAAAGGGGGTGGAAATATCAATACGCCAAGGTAAAATGCTAAATCTAGAAATGATAAAGCAAATTCCACTATCCACTCACACCATTTTCTTTCTTACACACCCAGGACACTGATTTGCAAAACCAGCAAGCTCAATTGTAAATTTGCTGTAATAAAAAGAGTGTCCTGTAGGACCTGGTACACATGGAGTGGAATTTCTTGCTGGCTTAAATGATCTTTCTGTCAATAGAAATTCTTTCTTGTTGAGTTGTTGAGTGCATTACCACCGTTTGAAACACTTCTGAGGCTCTGGTTTCAAACTGGCAGCTGGGCAGCACCCACTGATGGGTATACTGGCTGCACCAAGGTGTTATCACACACAAGGTATGGCTTGGCTAGAACAAGCAAGTGACAGGCAGCATAACAGACTTCTTAAAGCTCTCAAACAGGACATTTTGCAAGCCTGATTCCACTGCTTTGCATTGCTACAGAGTTCTTTTTTGTTTTGGGGGCCAATAATGTTTCCCTCTTCTTTGAATCTTCTACTTACCGATACCTGATTCAAGACCCAGCACTAGAAACCAACACTGCAGGGACTCCACTATAATTTCTGGAAATCAAGATAAGAATCTTTAAAACCTTTCATACATGACAGAGACACTTTTCCTTAACCAGAAATGCTGATGAAGCAGAAGACTGGACTGAGGGCTCAGTTACTTTTCTTGATGCATTCCCAAGTGGTTAGTACAGCCTCTTTCTTCCTCGCTGCCAGAGAGGAGGTTGCTCTATGCTCAGTGTCACACTACTGATATTGCATGGATCTATGGTGAAGGCAAGGAAATCTGTGCTTATCTATTCATTGATGCAGCAGAACCACTCTTAATTCCCAGCATAACTGTCTCTGAGCTTACTTATCTATTTGTACAGAATTTAGTGGCATAAATGTAATAGACATTGTGCAAACTCCTTTTCAACCTCTTTTCTCTGCAGGTTTTTTCTTCGTAACTATTCACCAGAGCCACTTGTTCACTTTTTTCACCCACTGCTGGACATTTCACTATTTAACCTCTCTTCATAACATTCAGCAAAAGAATAGCTACCTGGTTTGGATCCACAACAGCTAAGTTCCCATCAACTCGTTCATTTTCCCTGGGCCTTTATCAAGTTATTGCAGGCTGTAGCTGCATCAACTTAAAGGAAAGAAAAGCCACACTAGAAAGCAGTTTCTGACAAATATTTTATTGCACTAGTGCTATTTTTAAAGAGAATGGACCAGAGTGCATTTATTTTGCAATGATCGCAGGGACTGTGTTGAGCTATCCATGTTTTTGTAAAGCTGAGAAACTCTCATGGAAAATGTCCCAACCTTTTAATTGAAGAGACTGCTTGTTCACACACTCCTGCTGTGGTGAGATTTGTTTAGGTCTTGACCAGAGTCTCTTTGCACTTTAGAGCTAGATGGAAATATAAACCAATTGCCTTATTTTACTTTTTCACTACAGTGGTTTGAAGGGAAAGAAAATATTCTCCACTAACATTTCTGAGACCAATTAGATGCTTATGATTGGGATCCCATGCCTTAGTCTTTTACAAATCTGAAATTATGACTGTCATGTTGAATCTGGAACTTCTGTTCCTTTTCTATTAAACTTATCTTATTATACAGCCTAAAGACAAACTTTTGAGATTTTTATTCACCTGGTGAACAAAGCTGAGCCTTAAGCACTTTCCTGGGGATTCCAAGTTTACTACTGGGTTGATACTGATTACTCTGATACTCTGATGATACTACATTACATGATACTCTGATACTCTGATACTCTACATGATACTCTGACCTGCCATAGTTGTTTCAATCTTTTTTTCTTCTTCTTCTTTTTTCTTTTTTTTTTTTTTTTTTCATATTTCCCATGCAAATCTTTGGCCAGTCTGTTCTCTTTGCTTTTGTATTTCTATACATGCTTTCTTGCTAGTTCTTAGCCACAATTTATCCAGCTCAGATGCTGGCTAGCTCCTGTCCATGTGAGATTTCTGGACAGATATTATTCTGTCTCAGCTTCACTCCCCTACATTGTCTCCACGTGTTGGGAGAGAGGCTGAGGAACGGCAAAGGGCTGCAATTTCTCCACAGGGTGACAGAGGTAGAAACTGAATCAACATCTCCTGATTCTTAGTCTAATTTCCCATTCTCCAAGACACACTAGTAGGTAGTTGTTAGCATGCCCATAATAATTTCTTATAATGGAATCTTTAACATAATTTTAAACTCTGAATAAAGCAATTTATAAATTATAAAATAGCCAAATAGTTAAATTTTTGACTGACTTTTGATCTGATATATAGCCTATTGCTTACTTTAATAGTTTATAAATATGTGTAGCGAATCTAGGTACAGAAATAAAAAATGTCTGAAAAGAGAATACAATGAAGCACTGCTAAAACAATATACTTTTTTTTTTTTACCACTTCCAACCTCCCATAATCCAATTATAATAATAATTGCCCTTGGCAAAATAATAAGAGCCCTTGGGAGCAGGGATAGGATAAAAGAAAACAAATAGAAATAAAACAACAATAGAAACTCTCTCTGTGAAGAATGGGAATTTCAAGGCTGGTCTGTCATGTTTTTTGAACCTTTACATGCTGCCTTTGAGCCAGTTTGAGTGATTTGGAAAAAAATAAAAATAATAATAATAAAAAAAGCAACAACGAACAAAACCAACAAACTTGTGTTTTTCTGTTTTATGCTGTTATTGAGACTTCTTAGTTTCCAAGCACTGTAGCCTTTTGTCTCAATGTCTACAAATACCTTGCTCTTGTAAGGGCCATTAGCTCAGCCCCTGAGATTCAATGCTTTGTCTGATTCAGTTGCTCCCTTGGTAGTCCCATGGATCTTCTCTGAAACTCTTATAAAATAAAAGACAACAAATCAAACAAACAAAAACAAACAAGCAAACAAACAAACAAACACACTATCACATTTGCTGCCTTGCAATCAGTAGTGCCAAGACAGTTTCAACAGTAAGTTACATACTCCATTCAGCTGTGCAATTATATATTTCAGTGTTCTTAGAGCCATTGGAGAAAATTTGTCTTGATCACTTGTCAACATTCATTTGAAAAAAACAGTTTTAAGCTGTTTGGCTGATGTTTTGACTGGGGATGATGGACAAGTTTCTCATAAAGAAAGGAATGTCCCTCAGCTCATTTGTCATGAGTTTTGGTGAAGATAATTAATTGGCTTTTCAGCTAGGGACTAATATTTCTTGTGCTATCCTCTAATGACTCAGTCATCCACTGGCCTATAGACTCACTGGTAGACTTCATTTGTGGTGCACAATTTGTTCCTTTAACACAGTGTTATTTTTGTTGTTTTTTATTTTCATTTGGGGGGTGGGATTGGTTGGTTGGTTTTAGTATGCTTTATATTTTTTATTTAACATGTCAATGTATGTCCTTTTTTAAACAACCTATTTGGATAGTATTTTGTTTATTTTAACATTAAACAATCTCCTTAATACTTCTGTTTACCTATGACAGAATTTTCAAGAGAATTTTACATTCTCTTCTGAGTCTTCAGTTTGTGTCTCTATTTTACCCTGTTTTAAACTGACCCTTTACAGTTCATTTTTGCATGCTTTTCATTATTGAATAATTTCTATGTATTCGATGTTACTTGCAAAGTGTTTTTATTTTTTTCAATACATCGTACATACCACTTATAGTCACTTTTACAAACAGTTTCTTCCACAGTGTCTCTGGTGCTAGTTCTTTGTGCATTTTTGGGGGAATACATCACCGGCTGTTTCCCATTTTAAGAAAAAAAATGGAGAAAAATTCCTAAAAAAAAATAAAAATTAAAAAAAAAAATTAAAAAATCCCAGCTGTTAATTTTCCGAAAACTGGCCTCTCCTCTGCTCCATAGCTTCCCCATGAAACTTTCTCCTCCTCATGAAAATACTTACATTGTGCCTTTTGTTTTTGGAGAACAATATTAAGTAAGAACAAGAACCACAGTAAAATCATAGACATTGATACTAGGGTTGAACAACAAGGCTGAGAAATTTGCTGATAAAATTAAAACTGGGGATTACAAGTGCCACCAGGGCTGTGGCTGTTCTCCAGAAAATATTGCCTGCAGAAGATGACTTTGCAAAGTCCTTAAACAATGCAGGATTTTTTGTTGTTGTTATCCCTTGAAACCACCTTGGAAGCTTTGACCACATATGAAGTAATAACAAGAAGAACACTGACTATACATTCACCTCATGTTTTTTCCTTTGCTGGGGGAGGCTTTTTCAAGTTATGTCCAGGCAAAGGTGTCAAAGCCAGGGAAAGCACAATCCTCTGCTAGTTCTTTGTGATAGGTTCTAATGGGAGCAGGATTTAGCCAAGATTCAACCTCACATATTTAGGAGGAGGAATTCTTCGGTGTTTAAAAGATGAATAAAGATAGGGAAGTTAGTAGAGATTGAATGGTGCAGGAGTCTATTTTATATGCAGGAATATGTAGTTCACCATAAAACAGACAATGGCTGTTATTCTGATGCAGTTATCTGCATATCAGCTATAAACCTTTTGATGTTTTTAACCTTGGGCAGACTAAGAAGACAGCAGGATCAAAGCGGACAGACTTCCAGCACAGAGAGCAGAGCATCCCTGCAGAGCCACGGGAAACTTCAAGACGGACGTAACAACAACTTACTTGGACACGGATGCACAAGAGGCTGCAGCAGCTAGTGAGCTCCAGCCCTATTCTTGCTTTCACCCCGGGGGGAGGGGCAAGGAAAGGTCCTCTCCATGCATGCCTTCATGCTCACCCGTTGGATCCCAAGAAATCTTACTTCTCCAGCAGGATCCCCAGCCAAGGACAAGCCCATGGAGCACACCGGTTGAGAATGTCTACCTAAGACTCCGCTCTTTTGACTCTGCCACTGGAAAAAATGACCATCAGCAACAAAATACAGTTTTATAGGCTTGACTCTCCTTTTCAAAATCCTGGAAGAAAACTTGAAACAATTCATTAGGCAGCCTCTCAAAGATTGCCATGTTTCTGGCTACCTGCAAGAGACAAGGTTATATTGGGGCCAGCTTTATCTTGAAGTCTTTACATTGTCCTCTCTGTCTCTGTTAATCAAAATGGTCCAGTATGGAATTCTGTGAAACTGCTAAACACAGCTGTTTCTGAACATCTGCTGTTGAGTTTATAACAGATGTATATGATGTAAATACGTGAATGTAGTGTCAAATAGGCTAAACACTGAATAATTTCATTTAACTACCAGAAACCCATTGGAAATGTTGCAGCGTGAATGTCTTCACTTTGTTGTTTAACTTCATGCATTCTGCTTTGTAGTAAGAGATGTGACCCTGGCCAAGTCAACGTTTTACTAGCAACTTTTGTGGATGCAAGTTTAGACACATTAGCAGTGTTTCATAATTATGACAAAGAAAGACCTTTTTATTTGTAAGAATAAGCTGACTGAGCCAGAGTTGAAAAGCAACTTAGAAAGGAGAGCTAAAAACTTTAGGAATTTTCTCAGACTCATAGCTAGTTGTTATAAAATGTGAAGAAGTTACATGTGTCTTTGTTTTCATGGTTCTATTCTGGATGAGGATTGTCTTGAAAAGAAAAATACTTTATCCAAAGTATTCCTGACTTGAAAAGCTTTTTGTTTGTTTGTTTGTTTGTTTGTTTGTTTTAAGAGCATCCACATATCCATACATCTATGTATTTTACAACTTGTACATCCACATTTTGATAATAAATGCTTATTTGTTCTGTCTTATTGTGCTTTTATTTGTAAAGGGTTATCATTCACAAGCAAATTTCATTTCAATTTTTTAAAACAAATAAATTAGGCTTTTGGAAGTGATAAGCATTTTATTTGTAGTAATCTGTTTTTACTGTATTGTTTCCATTTTATCTTTTGCAAAACAAAGTTCTTTGTAAATGAATCAATTTTTAAATTTGGTTTAACATTATATGTATTTTTTTTCACAAAATTTTCATAAAATACAGATTTTTATTGCTTCGTGAAATGGTGAAATGATATGGTGTTCCTATCAACAACAGAGAAGTTTACTAATGTACTAAGGTACATATTTTACATCTATCATGAGCATGGTATGGGTTTATTTGTTTAATTTGAGCAGAGACTGAAATCACAGGATCAAGCAAAGGAGCAGACTTTGTTCTTTAGAGGACAGTTTTCATTTCCCCAAATAAACTGTTTCATGCTCACCCCTTATAACGACCTTTTTTTTAATTTTATTTTTTCCCTTAATATTTATTTAACTTGAGAAGGACCAAAGTGGATAACATTTGACATAATTTCCAGAAAAATCTATTTCTCTGTTTCAATTAAAGTGCATCATGATCTTGGATCTCAGTCTGGATCTTGATCCTAGGCAGAAATGAAAGATTTTATTTACTTAAATAATCCTACAGAAATTAATGACATTACTTCTTAATGCTTGCAGGATCCATGCTATATCAGATAATATAAGTTAAAGACATGAAGCTTTTGGAAGTAAGGTCAGTAATATGTGAAATATTCCTGGGATGTGCCTCATGTGGATATCAGGTCTGCATCCACTCTGCAGAGCCCCTCCTGCCAGGCTACACTTCCTGCTAAAGCACACAAAGCCACCAAGCAGCCTGGATTTATAGGATCACAAGTCCCAATCCACAGTCTTTAAAGTACAATAATTTCATCAATGGCGTATTAAAATCTGAGGGGTTTTCCTGCAGGTAGAATTTAATTTACAGCAGGAGTCTTCTGAACATTTGCAGTCCGATCTGGCTGGCCGCAGGGTGTCTTTGCCAATGCTTCACAAAGCTGTTTTTGAGATGAGCCTGGTTATTTGATGGATGGCATCTCCTTGAATATGTGTGTAGAGCATTATGCATGAATGCAAGCCCACTCAGACACTTTAATTTCACGGTTGTTACCACATGGTCATTTCTCAAACAACCTTACTACTTGAAAAAAAAAAAATCATGGCACTGATGTTCAGCTTTATTTGGATACCATGCCACTGACTGCAAATTGAACATTATGTTGCATATAACTGTCTTCTTCAACTTACTACACAGGTCAATGAATACTCTCAGCTACATTTTGGTGGTATAATGCTCTCTGGGTTTATTTTTCCTTTCAAACACCACAGCTGTAAGGAACTGGCCTGTCATGGAGGCACCAATAATGGTTCAGCAGAAGAAAAAGAAGACAGCTCATTCTTTATAAGATGACCATTGTGAGGATCAAACAAGTATTACAAGGAAAATCACACTGCCTAGTAATAATTCTGAGAAATTCTGGCATAGGACTTTTCCTCTCTAGCTTCAGTAATGAACAAAATGTACATTCCTGCAGCTCGGTTAGCCAGATCTAGGCTTAAAGATATAAAGAGGGGAGAAAAATGCTTTTAGGATGTGATACATTTGGTCTGTCTTTATCATCTCCTTCAGCAGATGGATCTCCCTGTAGCTCTGCCTCTATGGAGGATAAAGTCAATATACGCAAGCAGTCCAGATTCAGGTGTGCACATTGTGCACTGACATTTAGTTAGATGAATCCTGTTTGTTATGGCACAGGCATTTGTGGAGATACAGCCTAATCCTTATGAAAAAAATGGGAACAATTCTGATCATTTCAGCAGGAGTGAGACTGAGCCATTTAAATAGTTTTATCCTTCCATGGGAAAGTGGTATTAGAGTGTTGGAGAAATTATGCAAAAAGAGACAATTGCAATGAATGTTGCCTTGTTTTTCCAGAAGAAATGAAAACAAGGAAGGCAACCCAAATAATATGTGTAGTTTTTTTTTTTTACAAAAAAGTCTACGAGATGGAGGGGAGAAACAAAGTGTGGAAGTCATAAAGCCAAAAGAAGCTCCTTGGGACTCATTTATTCTATACAGTTTTATTGCTTTGCAAAAGCAGCCAGTGATCTTAACTCCCAAAGTCTCATCTGGTTTCTTCACATCATTTCAAGGGTAAAATATTTTTTCTCATTTCTCTTCCAGGGGAGAGAGAAGAAAGTCTAACACAGCTGGAAAAGCAGTTTGCTGCTGCAACATTTTATTGCAATTCCACTTGCTCTGCAGTGTTACAGTTCTGCTCACACACACACATTCCCACAGCATCACTCCACCTTAAACTCTGCCAAATTTACCTTCTGTTCAGTTTGCTCGTTCTAGATTGTATATAAATATTGGCACAGTACTGTAAATGTTTAATTACCAACTGTCATAAAATACAAATAGCTCCTTTTATCTGTAGTCTTGACAAAATGATTAATGAAATATTTCCATTTTTTTTCCCTGTAGATTTGAGGAGGTGGGAGGGTTGGTGATAGATCTTGGCACACCAGTGAAAATTATATCAAAGCACATAAGTAACAGACAGCAATTCATTCCATCAATTTGGATGTTTTCTGTTTGCAGAAGTACATGAGCACAATTTCAAACTGATTTCTAGCAGTTTAAGCTAAAGCTAAATACTGTTGTATTGGGATGTACTAGGGAACAGTGACTGGCTGAGAAAGAGCAAAAGTATTTTTCTGTTTTTCTGTTTTCCCACTGTGTAACTATGTGAACATTTCTACTTAAAAAAAAAAAAAAAAAAAAGTGTCTGTCAACACAGAAGAAGTTTGGAGGTTTTGGTACGTTTACAGTTGTAATTGGAGCTGGAAAGCAAGCAGATATTCAAAGTGCATTCATGTAAAAAAAAACACGCAGGTATACTCTTGAACCTTCTGTGTTAGAAACTGTCTCAAGAGCAGATCTGGAACAAATCACTGTCCAGCAAATAATTACCATTGTCTATATCTGGCTCAAATTTCACCCGTGGCTAAACAGGCTCTTACTTACTTACAAGTGAGAGAAGGAAAGACACTACCTGCTTGCAGTGCGGGGCTGCTTAGACTCCACCTTCTTGTATGCCAAAAGGAACAACAACTTGTAGCAGCTTCTGGAGCCAAAGTCATCAGCCCTGCTAGGAAAACCAGAAATTATTTTTTCCTATGCAGCAGCTGCAGCTCAGTCCCTCAGCACGTGCTGCCAACAGGCCCTGTGGTAAATTTTGAATGAGAAATAATATAAGGCTTTTGTAGATCCTTCTTCTGCCACACAAAAGCCTCCATGCTCAATTGGCATGATTTTTAAACAAGAGCTTTGCTGTTCTTCTTGGGAGTATATTGTTAGATAAATAACTAATTTTGTATGCATATTGTGCTTAATCGTCTTAGCTTCCATCAGAGTAGTTACTTCTGTTTATCTTTATTTTAATGATTGGATCAACTACTCTCTGGCCAGTAGAGAAAAATGTTTTGATATTTTTAGCATTCATTTAGCAATGCAAATTATCTTACTATAATCATGTTTATGAGAAAACACGCAGTACAATCAGGGCTTTAATAATAGTTGATATTAACCATGCCCTATACATCAGTGAACTTGGCTCAGATACACAAACTCCATTTTTTGGTAATTTTTAATTGGGAAGGACATATGTATCTAATCAATTAGAGTAATTTCTAACAAAATACCCAAACAGTCCTCTTGAGTCCTCCCAGACACTCAAAATCATAACATAGGACAGAGCTTTGTCGTTGAATCTTTAAGTCAGTTATAAACAATAAAGCAAGGATATCAAAATCTCATTAAGATTCAATACTCATTAAGAGAAACAGTACTAAAAACAGTCCTAAAATCCAAGTCCTTCTAAAATTTATGTCCATGAATATAAAATCACATAAAATCAGTGTCCTTTGAATCTAATTACCTCAATAGATTTAGTCATAGGCACTTTCATGGGCAAAAATATGATGGAACTGGAGCTCTAGAGAATTTTTTCATTTTATTTTTTCACTGTTTTGATACGTGCTATATTACATTCCTAAAATTTTCCCACAGTGATTATTCTGTACTTGAAAAATCCCTCTTGGGAGAGTACTATACAATTTAATTAGTAGTTATAACTTTGCTATACAATTCTGCAGCGCGGATAATATTCTACAGTCAATGAGCTAAGATATTGAGGCAATTTCTGTGTGATTAATTAGTAATGTGGGAATGATTTAAATCTTGAGCCCTATCATGATGAACACTATATCCATACATTAAGGTAAGTCAGACACTGCTGCAAGGAATTTAAATTTTGAACTGGCTTTATAAGATAAAACTTGAAGACAGAGATAAACTGGAGAAAGCATTGTTCAGAGAGGCAGGTAATAGTGAAATCAGCTTATTAACTGTAATAAGCAACCATATAATGCAGATTTATGGATTTTTTCTCTATTAAATTATATGCAAAATCTCCCTTAAGGCTATAAGTTTCCCATTTAATTTGAAAGTTGAGGCTATACAGTCTTGGAGAGAAGGGAATGTGGTGAAGGTGTGGAGAGGAGGCCTTATCCTCTGTCCAGCTTAGGCCAACAGGAGCACAGGACACTGGTTTCAGTGAGTGAAAAATCTCTGCAACTGCATAATCAAACAAAAGAGACGAGTGAAGACCTGAAATGAAATACGTGAGGAGGATTAGAGCCACAAGCAGAAATAGATTGTTCCTTGCAAGAAGCATCACATTAGCCTAACAAATGTGCAGAGCAGACACTGTCCTTCAACAGTGATGTATTCGTTATGAAGGGCCATCCATTGAGTTTTAATTTCCTTTACACCTTGAAAAGTGAGAAGCAAGCCTGCCTGCATGCAGCATGCCAGGTGAAATTGGCATCAGGAGCAAGCAAGCACTTTCTGTGCTGTTACACCTCGCTTCTCTCAGCTGTTACCTTCCTCTTCCTTTTCCTCTCACAGTGTAACTCAGCTGGTTCCTTCCTCTCCTCAGAAAACACCCATCAGTGTAAGCATTCCCAGCAGGTTGGCTCCAAGAGCTCATGTCACTGTTTTGGCCTGCTTCAGCCACCCTGCCTGGATGAGACATCTGAAAGGGCAGAACCACTGCCACTCAACATCATGCACAGACATTGATCTCCACTGAGCACCCACCATTTTGACTGACACAGATCAGGCCCTGCTCTCCCAAAGTGCCCTACACTTCACAAGGACGTACATCCCACCTCCTTCTCCCACCAGGTCAAACAAAAGACCCAGTTTGTTACAGACATACACTGTTACTGTAAGGATGAGTCACAGTCTCCTGGAAATAAAGTTCCTGGAAATAGTGATGGCCTGCTGAAAACCCACCATGTACACTGATCACAGTGCTTCAGAGGTTTTTGTTGTAGCTAACATCCTCTTACTTCAGTACAAGGCTTTATTTTCCATTTTTCAGAGATGTACATTAATACTGAACATCTAATAAAAAGAAAGAACACTAAGCAGATCAAGACAACCAGAAAAATAGTATTTATTTTAAAGAGATTCCTGAAATAAATATGTTTTCACCATCTCATAAGCACAGCACTGAATAAGCAAAGTAGTCTTATTGCAAATAAGAGATGCAATTACTCGATCTGCACAAAGAAATGTCCCTAAATAACTGTTAGTGTACTTAGTACAGGAGCAACTTCCATTACCACCTTCTCATTATTTTCTTCAAGGTAAAACCCTGTTAAAACCTGTGTTAGTAACACAGAACATGTGAACTATCACACATGTGAACATGTAACATGAGTTATCCTGAGAACAATAATACAATTTCATATTATCATATTTTAATTTTATTCAACTTTTTTTTTTCCCCTTTTTTTAAGCCAAATAGGAGTACTCTAGCATTCTTTTCCAGATCCTTCATTACTTCATGTTATCCTCACTCATATTTACATCCTCTTTAAAAACATAAATATTCCCCTGGTAACACAGAACACAAACACCCTCCTGTCACTAGGTTTTCAAATTTTCCACAGAACTGAAGCTCTCTGCATCTCTAAGACATCAAGTTATCCATCTGTGGAAAAAGTCCCTGAACTGTAGTGATTTTTTAAATTTACAGAGCAGTAAATAATTCGAGTGAAGCTGCAAAATCATTTTAAGATGTATGAATTTAGCAGTATTTCATACAACCACATTCGTCTTACTACTGTATGATCTTGGGAAGAGGGTTTTCTAAGGAGTTAAGGATTTATTTATTTATTTGACTATTAACAGTAGTTCAGCAGCTACTTGCATAAAAAAGCCCTGGGCTATCTTATTGCATGGTTTTAGCTCATTTATACTTTATGAATGCTGATGCATGTAATGCCCTGATCCTGCTCATTTTAACCCTGAATGTGTCAATACTGAGTTCCACCTTCCACCCTGTTATACTACCATCTCTTATTGGTAGGACCAAGGTTATTGGATTATTGAGCCAGTACCTATATCAGGAGCAAATCCCTGGCTTTTTTTTTTTTTGAAAAGCACAGATATGCATGAATGGATTAACTGACAGTATTTGTCTCCTTAAATAAAAAGAAGTATTTACTAGCTGAGAATAATATATCAAACTTTCTCCATTTAGCACACTTCGTACTAAAACTTATCTCACTTCCCATCAACTGCTCAAGTCAGTTAATCAGTGAATGTCATGAGATTTAAAATGTATTACCTGATGAAAATGTGTTTCTATTTGTCTAGAAGACATTTATTCTAAAACTCCTATAGAAATAAAGCAGTGATCCCTGTGATTTTTTACATAGCAACATACCCATTATGTGGCATATGCATATTAATGCATAAGGAAAAGGGTTGGATGAGGGAGATATATCTTATTTAATCTGCCTCACTAGCAGCTTTGGAAAGCCTATCTCTTTACAAGTGAAAAGTCAAAATGTATAGGTATGGAAAAATAGTAGCATTAAAAACTGATACTTCCTGTCAATAGGTGGCAGAAACCTCAATCTCCCAAGCTAAATAGTGCACTTAAATATAATGAGACATAATGCAAACACATCTGCAAGCGTGTTAGAAAAAATAATCTTTCTTGCTTTCTCTCCAGGGATTTGAGACTTGTGCATTTTCTGACAGAAAAGATAGAAAATGGATTTAGAGTAGGCTGGAGAGAAAGAAGTGATTCTAGGAGACAGAATATATACTCTGGACCAGTATTTGGAATATGATAATGTTTTGCTATTAAGTCCTGTGTCTTCCTGAATAACAGTGATTTTCTTGACATAACAAGCCAACACAAACTTTTAAACATATTTGTGAAACTCCAGTCCTAGTATATTGTTACTTGACGTTCTGTATTGAAAGTGAAGGATTTTATAAGTAGCAATCTTATATGTGATGCATATTCTGTCATATTATCAGGAGTAATTACACACAAATTATTTTCTAATTATTTATGAGAATTTTCTGAAGCTTTTTGAGCTTCTTTTCAGCATTAATCAATTTTTGCTTAACTTCTACACTGATGTGATTGGCTCTTCTTCTTCTCTCAAGGATTTCAGTTCAACTCTGAACTGAGAACCTCTGCTTCCCACCAAGTCTAATTTTCAAGTAGAATAAACTTTTTAACAGCTTTAGTGCCAGCAAATTTTCTGCTTCAAAATTGGATAATATAATATATAATGGATATTAATATAATATATATAATAGATAATATATAATGGATATGTATAATGGATATAATTCCTGCCATGGAGATATATAGTTTCCATTTCTACGACAGTCCTTCCTGGATCCGTGCTTAGCCGTATCTTCTGGCTCTTATGATCTAGATATTATGAGGTAGATCTAAGAAGGGACTTCAGTGGCTAAAATATCGAAGTGCTCTAAATCTGGATGTCTGAACCACAGTACACAGGAAAACCTGTGTTTAGAGCCTACTCTTTTCTACTGTTTCACAGGGAGAGTAAGGCGCCCAGAGCAGCTGTGTAAGACACCAGTAAAATGTTCTAACCACAGGAGTATTTCCTCCCTTTTCTGAGGTAACGGAGCTTCCCTATAGCTCATATTTACAGCTATTCTAGAGATTTTTTACTTCTAGACCAGAAATACCTATGGCAGCTTCATAGTGAGAAGATTCATTCAGCAAATGGAAAACTTGACTATAAAGCTTTTCACAGCCTGGGAAGCTTAAAATATGTCCTTCCTCTCTTGTTTTTTCCCAGTCTCTAAAGAAAGAATTCAAGATTGACAGAACCATCTTAAAAATCTTCAACAAGGCGGGGGGGGGAAGCTATGAAAAAAATATAAATAAAAGATATCATTTTCTACAGAAGACTGTAGAGAAGATGTGCGGTACACTCAACATAAAATTCAAACAAAACTAAATATATGCCATTCAAGTTCCACATCTATGTTACTTGCTCTCAAGATCAGCCACAGTATGAAAAGTGGTTGCTATTTAATCAGTATTCATATGAAAGTGTTCAAACTTTAATTTAGGATCCTGAGAGACTGGAACTCTTCTTGGTACATGTTTTTAAAATGAGAATTAATTTCATTTTAAATATTAGCTTTGATGTATTTCAGATATTTTTTCACACTGTTTGGAAGAAAATGATTTGTTCCAACAAGTCTTAATGACTTTATGTTTTACTTTTTCTCCTTTACTATACATTTTGATAGCAAACGTTTTTTTTTTTTAGGAAAGAAAAAACATTTTATGAAGGCATATTTAAAAACATATCTATCCTGATTTTAAGACTTACTAGAAATTAGGATTGCTTTGAAATTTATACATGTATTATGCAAAGTACAACTATTTTGAATGATCTTTGTCGCTGCATGAAAAAAATGTCATAGTGTGTGGGGTGAGAGAGAAGCTTTTTTTTTTAAACATAAAATGCAAATGGAAAGAGTTGTTCATTAACACTCATGTTGTATTTTACTGTGCCAGAAGGACAGAAGTGTGTACCACAGGGAAAGATGAGGGACATAAGGCTAAGAAAATTCATTCCATTTTCTGCAAAATGAATTGGCAAGTGAACACCATTAGGCCAAAGTAAAGAGCTCTACATCCCCTGGTCTTTTATCAACAAATCATGTTCCCTGAAAAGGTCTTTTCAATTTAAAGTATGCAAGGAAAGCTACTAGTACTATTACAGATCCATTTCCATTGGATGATGAAAGCAGTAACATAAAAGCAAGTGTCAGATGAAGTATTTTCTTTGAGTTTCAAAGTAAAAGGTAAAAACTGCTGAATGGAAATCTATCAAAACATTTTCTTCTGACATGCTCTTGGTAATTATCAGGACTGATATGAACACTGTTAAACAGCCACTGGCATCTGCTAGAAAAGCAGAGAATGGAGTCCCTTCCCACCACTAGTGTAAATATAAATGTCTTAAGGAAAGACAACCAAGGTGAAAAAGCCAAGTTCTTTGGTTACACCTGAACACAAACAGATTATAGGCGAACATTATTTTTATTGTAAGTAAGTTCTGCTTACCACTTTGCATTTTCAATAGCATTTCTCTTTCTCCAATTTTACTTTGGTAAATGATGCTGGTTGATTTTATTTTTAAGATAACAGAAAGCTTTATGGTGTTTTACTCATCTTTAAAAAAAAAGTCGTCTTCATCTCTAGCACTGTTCTCACACACTGTTCCCTCTTCACAGCTGCAAGCAGATGGAAAGAAATCAACACAGTCCAAAGACTGGGCTTCTCTGCAGAGAAGCACAACCCAAACACACATAGCACCTGGGCATAATCTCAAATTCACTCTGTCTGAAGAACTGGGTGAAAACAAGGCCAAGTTTGCTACAGCTGCAACCACAAGCAGCTCTCTGGATGTCACCTAATTCTGTCTCTATGACAGCCTTTTTGTTCCTAATAAAAGCCAAGTTACTGCCAATAATCTGTGCAGAAAAAATGATGGGCATGGGGAGGCTGATGCTATCTTTGATGACATGACCCACTAGTGTATACCACCAAATGCTAAGAAAATTAAAACCAAATTGGTGTATGATATCTAAACATTCTCTGGTATGAGATTCACTAAAAGTGAATGTTGTGTATGTGAACAAAGAGAGATAGATTGGAAGACAAGAAACAAAAGTGAGGCTAGTTGAATTAATGCTGGAATTACCTGGGCAGAAAAGCTGAGCCTGAGAACAGAGAAATGGAAAGAGGCTACAACCTGAGACTACACAAGAAGACTGGGCTGGAGATCAGGGTTGGGATACAGTCAACAAAGAGACAGACAATGCCTGGATCCTGGGACTGTTGGCAGAGCTCAGGCAGGGACAAGCTGCATGGATGAAAGAGCCCAGGGGTGAGTAATTGAGAAGGAGAGGGAGAGCAAAACGAACAAGGGCAGGGAACCTGGGATGAAGATGAGTTTGACAAAGGGGGACAAAGCAAGCTTCTGAGGAGTGGATGAAAGTGTTGGTGCCCAGTGGGTCATACCCTTCCAGAGATGGGAAGTAAGGGAAAATACAGCTACTGGGGACAGAGGTGCGTGTAACAGAGCAAACAGTCCCAGGCTTGCTGAGGAAACTTTAATTAGTTTATTAGTTTTAAAAATTAGTTTATTTGAGTGCAAATAAACTAATGTATAATTAGAGCTCACCAGCTCTGAGCAAGACATTGTTTCAAAAACATAATTTGCTTTCTTTTTCAGGGACCAGAAGGTGCATTTGTTCACCTTGAAACAATCAAAGCAATCTCACAGCAGGGATTTCTTGGTGCCTCCAAAACTGGAGAGCAGCAAAGCTGACACCCCATGGGTTGCCAGGATTCAGCAAGGTGGGGAAGGGACTGGCAGGGAGGCTCCCCCGACCTTTCATGGAAACAAAGACTTTCCCTGAAACCTGGGGATTTCTGCAAATCATTTTTTTTTTTTTTTTTTTTCAAGAACACAGTCTTGAAAATTTCCAAATGGCTGAAAACAAGAAGGAACTCCTGGTTTTCTGGATTCTTGACAAAGCTAGTGGTTTATACACAAAAGTAATTTTAAGAGATGGTTATGGAAATCAGCCAAAACTTAGAGACTGCCAGAACAAAGACGTGTTGCCACAAGAGCCTGAAAAAAAAAAAAAAAAAAAAAAAAAGAGAAAAATAGAAAGCCCAAACACAATTTAGCAGTAAGTGGAAAACTGTGTTTTCTTTTCTTTTTTTTTTAAACAGCAACTTTTTTTTTTTTTTTTTTTTTTTTTTTTGGAGGTATGTTTGGAAGAGATTGTATGGAAGAGATTGTTTAATGGCTAGAAATTATGACAGTGTTTATATTAGTCAAGTAATGAGAAATTACAGAGCATCACAGATTTATAGCAACAAAAGTTTTTGGATCCTCGGTAGGATTTAGAGGGAAGCAGGATGTGGTAAAGCCCCTTTCCACTCTCAGCATCCTTCTGTCTTTATATATGCTTGTCAGTTGTGGGGCTTCAATAAGAGTCATGGCAAATGCACCCACAGAGAAAACTTTTTTTCTGTGTATGGTTAATGAACACTGAAAAACTACTTTTCCCTGATCACTTGAAATGGAAACACCTTCACCTTGGAAGGAAGATTTTAAAGGGAAAGGTCTCACAGGAGGAGTAGAGAGTCTCAGCTCAGTGCTACAGAGCCTGAATGATAAATGCATTTCCCTGGGATCCTGAGGTTTTGGGAACCTCCAAGAAGTTTGTCAAAGGCACTCATCACTCAAGTTAAACACTGGGAATGGTTTGCATCACAAATCTCACGGGTACACATTAGGTTTGAATACAAAAAGGAAAAAAGAAATTGATCTTGCTTGCCTCTGCTTCCATTTTCTGTGAAGACTGAACATTTCCAGTTTTTCTCTTATTTGTTTAGGATTGTGCATTATTTCAATAGTCAGCATCCAGTCTCAAAAAGCCCAGCAGAAACCACTTGCAAAACTCAGCAATTCCCAGACTGCAAATGCCATGAGACATTGGTACTCTGTAGCAGACAAACATCCTAGCTCATTAAAATGCATTGATGGGAAAAGGAAACCACAGGCAAGAGCAGAGCCCTGGGTCCCTCCCAGGGCAGAAAATGGAAAAACAAAACATACTGCACAAAACAAACATACTGCACAATAAGGTACAACAGTCCTGTGGAAACAAACAGTTGATGGATAGAGATTTGGGATGATTTTCCTGTGAGCAGCCACTGAACCTCAGAGGTGGGTGTTCAGTCCCTTGTGCTTGTGGAGATGTGGCTGCTCAGACAGCCCAGAAAAGGGTCCAGGCACCCAGCACTGCCCTGTCAGGAAACGAGTGCTGCACTGGGGGATGCTACCAGCCCCTAAGCAAAGCCGGAGGGGGGGATTTATTTATTTATTTATTTGTCTTATGCTCTTTTAGTCTATGTCTGGATTCAATGGGACAAGAAGTGAAAGAAATCCTGTTTTTCTAATCTTCCTTCACGGTGATTTCATGAGGTTTAATGGGTAAGTGTTGGTAGTCTCTTAAGTACATCCATGTTAAGATTAACTTCCCACAGTCTTGTTTTCTATGCAAATATTCAGCACCTTTCTTTCTCCAATTTTGATTCCCTTTCTGGATATCTGGAGAGCTATTGAACCTTTTCAGCATGTTTTATTACACAATGTTATTGAAGCTGGGACATTCAAATAGAAATTAATCTGGAAAAAAAAAAAAAAAAAAAGGATTTTAGGGCACTGGCAGTGCCCCAGTGGACACCAAAAGTTGAAGTACACAGGTGATGGCTTTAATGTCTCATCTAGGATTCTGACCTCCACTTCAGAAGCAAGCATCAAAGATGCTGTTTGTTAACAGAATTTGGTAGCTCATAACAGGAGCACATGAACACATGTCCAGCAGTATGCAGCAGCTTTTGCACATGAAAGCTTAGAGGTAAACAACAGGGGAAAGCTAAGGGCAGGAATAAGACCAGAAGCCCTCACCTCTCTCTGCATATATCATCTACTCCTTTTACACAAGACAGAAAAGAGACGTGGAGAGTGGCCCCATTTTACTCCTTCCAGCAGTCTAGTTGGTCAGAGCTCGCTCTCCCGAGATGTCAAAACATGGGTTGGGATCTGCTGGTGCCTAAGGGGGGTGTTGAACTTTCTGAGTGACTGCTATTTAACAAAATGTAAGATGTGTCTGCTCTTCAGGCTATGGCTTGAAAGAAAGAAAAAAAAAGAAAAAAAAAAAAGAAAAAAGAAAAGAAAAAAGAAAAAAAGAGCTGATGCACTAATGCTTCATAAAGTAATCACAGTGCAGGGATTGCAGTCCAGGAGGGCAAGGGAGGCACAGCCCAGAAGTGATGTAGGGTGTTTGCACCCTTCCTCTCCCATGTGGATGTTGGTCCCCACCAACATGAGCACTGGGTTGGGCTGGGGGAACCTCCCTCTTCCTTTCTTAGTCCCTGCTCCCCATGCTGCACAGGGAAGTGGGGCAGCACCTCTGCCGAAGCCAGACGCAGTTTTTGACTGTTAGTTCTGATGTTGCAACCCCACTGTGATACAATATTAACAACACTTCCCTTCACCGCATACCTGATAATGAATTGCTCTAATTTCCAAAGTTACTGTGCATTTGTTCTTGTCTCGTGTTCAGGTACTTTAAGTGTCACTTCAATGCACAGCTGTAAAGGAACATTTAAGCACTTTGGAAAGAGGCTACTTACTAGGGAGGGATTTTCTTTTCTTGATATTTTGCTGGGATCAGTGTTTAAGATAGAATTTGTCTGAATCACACATTTCTAGTAACTTCAAAACAGGAAACCTGTGGAGTATTGAATTCTCATATATTTATTTTTTTAGTGTACATGGAGACAACTCTTATGTCCTTCCATGTATTTGTAAGTCTGTCAGACTTGCACAGATTAGATAGCATTTCTAGTCTTTGTCCTTCATCTAAGAGTAAGACAAAACAATAAATGGAAGCTGAAAATTAATGATGGAAAAATATTTTCTTGTCTTGAACAAGTCATTGTTTACTATTTTTGATTCCTCTTTTTAAAATCTTACTATTTTTGTATTATTGTTTTTGTTATACATTTTTTTTTTCAGACTTCTCTTTTTTTTTCCTTTTCTCATGCATGCCAGAGGTAGCCAACTGTTGTAGTTATATGTAGTCACTGATACTGCTGAGAAACACTAATCCTTGTTTGGGCTCTGACCTAACCTGGGTATCATGGACAATTTTCACTCTTGAGTTATGGTAGATAAAGAGAAGGGCTTTGCTCATTGACTCCTTCTAAACAATGTGGCTGTGGTGCTGATGACTTCTAGCTTATTAGGATCAGCAGGAATTTCAAATTCTACCTGACGTATTCTACTGATACTACCATCTTTCAAAGAGAACTGAAATTCAATGATCATTATAGGTCTTTCGGTATTTACAGCAAAGGACTGTATCATAAATCTAAAGAAGAAGAAACAGGATTTTGCCCTCATCCCTATTCTATTATGATATTACCCAGGAGTTTATGTTCCAGTGTCTAATGAGACATTGGAAATGGGTAAGAAGAGAATACTAATCTGAAGATAGGGCACGTAAGAATAAACCAAAGACCTTGCAGAATTTAATTTGAGTACAAAGTCCTCTTATGCAAGAGGACTACATACTAGTTGCCAAAGAGAAACAGGTAACATACAAAGGACAATTTTTAAGAGTCTCCATTTGATAATATGACAAAAATCCGGTTTAAATGTAATTTCTCAATTTCATGTTATTTAAAATTATCCAGTTCCTTTGAGCTAGAAAGACTTTAAGGTAATTTTATCAGCAGTAGTTTACCTCCAATAGCAATACCGTGTCTAGATAATACATTTTATTCATATTCTATAAAAATAGTGATGAGTTGTTTTATACTGAATGTGAAGTACAATTAGAACCATCAGTCAATATTATCACTGGGCTTGTCTGTTCTGGGAAGGATTTCCTCAAAGGATGTCGTTACATTTTTTAGTATTTTTTGCAGCTTCTAGAAAAACTTATTGGAATAGTAGGTGTCTAATTATCATAAGTGTTCCTGAAATGTAAATAAATGTGCCACATCATCATCCCTACACAGGTTTTACTAGAATTAATTCTGTATTACTCTTTTATTTCTTTGAAATAACCTTTTTTTAAGAAAAACAAAAAAAAAAACAAAAAAAACCCCACAACTTTAAATAGAGGCAAAAAGGTGGGTTTGAAAACCAACTAGAGAAATTTGCAGCAGCCTATGGCAGATATAATACTCCTGAAATTAAATTTCTTTAAATCTTTAAATTTCTTTGTTTCAGTGGAAATTCTAAGTTCATTATTGTTCAGGAAGTTTCTAACAGTATAGTAACAGTTTTAGAAAACAAATTCTCTCAGGAAGTTTGTTTATACTTCTTTTTTGTTATTATTATTTTTCAAAAAATCATAATTCTTGATTTTTTCTTTGTCAAACAAAAACTGATTTTTGTCTTTTGTGAACAAGTAAAATCAAACTGATACAATGTTCATTGTTTTTTGCAGAGCATTTCAAAATTCAAGGCAAAAAGTAGTCGAAATAGAAAAATATTCCATAGACTGCAAATTATGGATAGACAATTTTCTAGCTAGTTCCAATACATAGTTTCAATAGTTCCTCAGTTGCAAGTCTTTTAAAGGTATTTTACATATTTAGCATGCTGAGCTTCAATTACATGGTTTATTTTCAGAAATGTTAGCAATGGTTCACAGGTTCTCCAAACACCTACTTTTTTAAAAAATAGGCTCAGTTTCTGCATCCCACTCCTTTAAGCTCCTTCTGAGCTAGCTGATTACTGTAATAACTTGGCCTCGTGTTATGGCAAATTTGCCCTCGGGTTAGCCCTATTAAATTACAATTTCAGAAGCTGTGTTACACAAAAGCTTACAACAAACATTGTGAAGGTCTAGTATTAGATTGAGTCATCAACTAAACAATTTATTTAGAATGTGAATAGGTGTAGCTCAACAGCACTTTATGCATTTTAGGCTTTTTCTTTTTAATCTGCCAAAACAACAACAAAAAGAGAGTTTTCAGAATATGCCTTTCCCTGTTGCTTGCAAAAGCAAAGAATCTAAGTAAGAGTTCAAATAAGAAAGAGGGGACAGCTGTTATTTCTTATTCACATACAAAACTTAATTTTACATGGTCTATTGCCACAGAAAATGAATTATTAGAGAACTATTTATTACTGGACGAAATCTTTGGCAAAATTAGGATGTATAAATTGTATCAAAATACAGTAGCTTACGCTACTAGATCCACTTCAAGAAAATAATGTAGCAGTCTGATGCTGCCAATATTTTTAGATCCCCAGAGAAAATAAAAAAGTGCTTCTTCACCCACCAGTCTGTAATTTTGGAAACCGCACTTTCTAATTGATTGCAAACATTAAGCAGAAAATGCATGTCAGGCATGACAATATTTTAATCATTTACATGTTAGAGATGAAGATGAATGAGTAAATTGTAAAAAGTTAAACACCCCCAAAACTGGAAAGCTATAGAAAAAGAGGAAAAAATGTTCCAGGGGTTAAAATACGGATCTGTTACTCTGTTCTCAGCTCTGCCACCAGCTCCTTGTTTGACCTTTAGCAAGCAGGCTTGTCATCCACTTTCCTGGGTGCTGGACCAGCCCTTTAATGCCTCAGCTCTCCCTCCATAAAAGAAGGATAATAATTCCCTGGAGAGCAATTGTGATGATGAATTGTGAGAGGCTTAGACACTGTGGTGATAAGCACCATACAAAAACAAACTACAGCAAGATAAAACTAGGGCTGTCATTCACTGTACTGCTAGGAGGTATTTTTCAAAGTGACATTTTCATATTATTTATTATAAAGAAAGGAAAATTTTACTTCTCTTTTCAATTAACAGCAGAGCAGATGAGATAAGAGAGAAAGGAGTAAACACTCCTAACAGGAGTGTTTACACTCCTGAGAGGAGTGATGCCATGGCATGCTAAGACTCATATTTACACCTCTCTCTCTGGCAGCCCACTTGAAGTCCCAAGAAAGCAAAGATGAAGCTGGTGATGGATGGACTGCAGAAAAGACACGTTGAAGGGGCTTGGCACACTATTATTAATGTCCTAAGCCAATTACTTTTTATACAAAAATAAGTGAAATTATGTTCTTCTTAACAAATAGATCTGTGGAACTCCTTGCCAAAGGATGCTGTGAGTGTTAAAAGTTTACATGGGTATAAGGGTGGAGAAATAGTTGAAAGAGAAACCCAAGGAAAACATAGAAAACACTATATGTCATAGAGCTGAAAATAGTAGCTAACTGGGAAAAGATGATACCTGCTTGCCCAATTGTTGTTTTTCACTTGGCACTAACTTACAGTACCACTACAGACAGGTCACTGACTTCAAGAGACCCTTGGATGGTCCCGCTCAAGCCTTTCTTAAGGCATTTTGAAATAAAAATGCCAGGACACACGCACTTCATTTCCAAGACCTAACCCATACCTGGCTCCAAGGGGGGACATCTTCTCGTGGTCATGCTGAGGCTGCATTAGGAGAAGCACCACCAAGGCCAGGAGCTTCAGCAGAGACCTTCCTCCACATTAAAGGGGAAGCTTATCTTTCTCCTCTAATACAAGCAGCCCACATTTCTCAAGTTGTCCTTTCCTCAGAAATAAGGACCCAAATGTTTCTTTTTTTCACATCAATGGGAAAGTGAACCTTTATTTTGGAACAAGTATGATTATTTGCTGAGGAACATTTCCTTGTCACAGAGGAAAATGCTGCCATGCTAAATCAGAACAACTGCATGTCTCACGCGGTACATCTTGTGTTGTGTTTCTCCAGGGTATCAGATTTACCTCAGGAGGAAGGATAACAAATATGTGACCTAAAACCACTCTTGGTACTTAGTAAGTAAATGACTGATGCTGCTGTCAGCTCACAAATGGAGGAATAGTAAAGAGATACAGAAAAAAAAAAAAAAAAAAAGAGATGTATAGCCATCAAAAACTCAAGCTCTTGCAGTTCCCTGTGTGTGTTCACTCATGCATTAGTGTTGTTCAGCATGCCCTACATATGGGCCTCCACTCACAGAAAAAGCAGCAGCTTTGGATTGAAATGTGCTTCCTCTCTAAGACAAACACTTTAATAGCAGGTATTTGCTACCAGTAAAAGATACAGAGTGCAGTTTAATTACACATCCTGTGATAGTGGATTTTTCTCTTTTAATTTCCTTAGAGTGCAATAACGTTAATCCATGGCCTGACCTGCTGGTGTGTTTAGAAAAGCTATCGGTTTTATGCAACTGGTATAAGTCTTAGGCACTGGTGTGTGCAAGGGCAGGACAGGGTTTGGACATGGCAGAGCTTCTGTTGGGCAAAGCCTCCTGTGTCACCCAGCAGAGCTCCACATACACGGCAGTTCCTTCATACAAAGGCTGGGCTGGAGCTCAGCCTCTCACCAGTGGCCAGGGCTTAGGTGCAGGTTGTGAATCTCCTCTGCTCTGTGTCCAGAGAAAGGATGCAAGACTTACCTGGTCTATAAGAGCTAGGTGCCGGTGTGCTATCTGCATCACAGCAAATTAAACCAACATTGAAAAAAAAGGATGACCACTAATGCTAAAGCAGGGAGCTATGGTATAGCTCAGATTCACAGTAAATGTTATTTTGTTTGTTTGGCTTGGTTTTGTTTTTGATTTTGTTTGTTTGTTGCTGCTGTTATTTGTTTTGTTTTGTTTTCCTTCACGGGGCTCCATTGATGATTTTATTCCAGAGGACCTCTTTGTGATGTCAGCTGGCATGGACTGCACAATGTTTTGTAAAGCTGTAAATAAATAAATAAATTGTCCCCCAGTTTCCACGTTGCCAAGCACAGTATCTCTCACGTCTGTCTCTGCACACACACATTCTGAGTCTACTAAAACACTTGAGAAGTGTTAAAAAACAGGCCTGCAGACCTTTCTTTCACATTGCATTTATTCTACATTTTCTCAAGGCAAAAACAAGCACAATTTCTCTACCAGCTGGGGTACGCTGTGTTAATTTTGATAGAGTAAATAGATGCAGACAGACAAAGCTGTAAACATGTACAAGAGCTATCCAAGGTTCAGGGATATGACTGCAGACGCCCTAGTATGAGCACCATAGCAACAACCTCCATTACAGCTTTTTAACCTTATCTTAAAGATATAAAGAAGCAGAGGAAAATGGTTAAAGCGTTTCAAATGTGAAAGATGAAGTGAAATTCAATTAAACACCAGTTTACTTCTTTCTCTTCAGCTGTAGACAGGAATTCTTTTAAATGTAAATTACATTTATTTTTCAGTCTTTTTAATGACATTAAAGTATTTAACAATCCCTTTGGGGAAAAGAGAGGACCCAGAACTGTTGCTGCTCCTTGAGCCTGATTCTTATTCTTCAAAGACAAAATGATAGAGGACAGAAGAGCAGAGAGGCTTGTTTAGACCTGGTACGTCTCAGAGTGGTAGAGCATTACAGAGAGATGCAGTCACTGACTCTCATTGTGTTGTTGCTGAAGATACCTACTTTTTTTTCTTTTTACTTTTCATTGTCCTTTTCCTTTTTCTTCTTTTTATTTTTTATTTTTTTTTGGATTCCTTCCTTCCTTTTTTCGTCCCTTCCTTCTCTTCCTTCCTCCCTCCCTTTGTCTTCCTTTCTTTTCCTCTTCCTCTTTCTTTTATTTTCTTTTCTTACTGCTTTTTCCCTATCAGAAGCCAAAAGGCAGTGGATGCTCCACCTCATGAACAGCAAGCATGGGGAAAGGCACAGGGAATCAAGGAGGGACAAAGGAAGTGACTAGAGCCCTGAGGGAGCCCAGGACACAGGTGGTGGCAGGCCCAGTCTCAGCTACCCTTTCTCTGTTTCCATCCTCATGGAGGATCAGAGCGATGATGGACCCAGCACAGTGAGCACATTGAGGGTCCCCAAACACTCCAGAGATGAGCTGGCTCCTGCCAGCCCACCAGCCTTGTTTCTCATTTGGGTAACAAAGGCAGCCCCAGGCTGAGAAGAAGGGCCCAGAACTGTGCCTGCCCCTGGTGCGAGCTGGTGGCAGGGACAGCAAGGGGACACATTTCTAGCCCAAGCACTTGAGGTTTGAGCTGAGTGTTCCTTATGTGAACTTTGTGGAAACAAATTGAAATATTCTTCAAGAAAAAGCAACCAGAATAGCTATTTTCCAATCAGCTACAATCAACATTTATGATTATAGTAATTTAAATATCATTATTTCACGTTATTAATAGCACCAGCATTCAGACAAAACATGAAGTGACTAATCTGAGACAACATAAGCGATAACCACGAACTTGAGCTCTCCTAATTCAGTGCTCACACTGCCATGCCAGGAAAAAAAATGCATGCATTCGATAACTGCCACCTGAAACTGCCCTGGGAGCGCTGCACCCACACAGATTTTTACAGCTTTTATACTCTCCCTGCATGCTGACTGCAGCCCTTCCTGATGGCTCCATCCTTACTTGTGAATTTTAGATCTGGCTCTATATCCATTTAACCTGTTGGCAGCCTGAACAGATTTCTATGCAAGGTAGAAAAGAAAGAAACTCACATCCCATCTGTATCTTTCTCCACACATATTTCCCTGAAGTAGTACTGTTGGAACAGGTTTGATAGCCCTTCATGGCACACTAACTTCTTTGCAATCAACTCTTTCCTTCTTTTCTTCTTTTTAGTGTGATTAGTTTTGACTTCACAATGGAATAGAAACTAAACCACTTCTGAACATATTTTATTCTCAAGGAATAACTGAAATAATGTCAGCAATAGAGATGGAATTTTTTTAACAATTAGCATGCATCACCTGAAGAGTTCCAGTTCTTCATTTAAATTGTTTTCCTCACTTAAAAAGAGGAAGAAAAGACATGCTCAATTGTACTTTTCTCATTGCCTTGTTTTTCCCAACTGCTCTCACTGGCCTTCATGCTGAGGGCACTTGCGAAAATGTCAGCTGTTCTTCACCACTCCTTGGAAGGGATGGCATCACCTACTTATAACTGAGGCTCATGGAATAAGTGCCACCTGACAGCACTTGCTGAAAAATCCACTCTCTTTCCTTGAATCTGTTTATTATGTGCTTCATTTCCCGCTCTGTTAACTGGCGATAGAAATACTTTACCATGCTTATTCAGAACAAATACTGGAGGAATGGAAGTAATGTGAAGTCCACATTACTTAAACACAAAGAATCACTTTTTAAAGGAAAAAAAAAAATCAAGCAAAGTGAGTAAAAGGGATGCAAATTATGGGCCTAAAATGTGCGGCATGAGAATGATAATTGTCAATCCACCTGCAATTCCCTACACCCTGCAAGACTGCTTGGTATTACCAGACAGTCCACATGCATAGTTAGAATTACGCAGTTTAACAGAATCAAGTGCCAAAGGAAGGATAGACAAGGATGAATAGAGAGAAATGGATTTCAGGCCTAAGAATTTGTTTGCAGTTACAACACAGAAATCATGCACAGATGTATTTATTTCTTCTGTTTATATGTTTATGCTAAAGCAAAAAGAGAAAATTAAAGGAGAAAAAAAAAAACAACACACGAGAGCAAAAACACATGAATCATCAAGAGAGCTTCAAGGGGTACCAATTAGGATGCATCTGTTAACATCAATGGATCTGTGCTCAAGATCTGGCTGTAAGTGTAATTTTCACAGATGTGTAATATAACAGTACTGTTTCATAAAGGACATAAGCATACTTAGCTTGCTGGTTACTTAATTCAAGCCTCAGGAAGAATTGGGGAAAAGAAAAACACCTTACAATTTCCTCTTGGGACTGATGGAAAGACACCCATAGATATGATCAACACTTCAAATTTCCATAACACAATGGCATGGCACATGAGTAACTACTTGTGTTTCAGACCACCACCGCAGCAGTTCCTGGACATGATGGCATCATCTTTGACAAAAAGACCTGGTGGATCTATATGTCAGCAGTACATTCCCAGGCAGCCTTTTAGGCTCTTTAGATATTAGCTGTCACAAAAGGAGTCTAAATATTTGTTGGTGTTCATCTTGAGAAACACAATCTGCAGCGATGAAACCAGCATTTGTGCCCACAGCACATCTTCCCTTCAGGTTGTACAGAGGGTTTGGAACAAGGCAAATGCTGAGGCTGGATGAATCTAATAGTTTTCCATCAACTAATTTGGGGTGGCAGTTTTAGTCTCTCATATTAAGACATTTGAGTGATTGATTTTCAGAATTTAGACAGGTATATATGGGACTTTAGAGAATTTAGTGTAGAGGCTAACTCTATAGCAGTATCATGAACCAGCTGCGCAGAGAGAATACCTCTGCTTTCAAGCTTATGTTGCCCTTGTTCATACAAGCAGTGCAACACTCTAAATTTGTATCTCTGCACAAATTCTAGGGCTGTTTTTTAAGCGTTTGACTGTTTCCTGAAGATGAAACACTAAAACATCTTTTACAAAAACACTCTTACCTTGTAAAGCCCTGGTGGCCCACCAAGAAGGCATCAGAAGGAAAAAAATAAACATAACAAGCAAAACAAAACAGAACAAAAAACACATACTAAAAAGCTTATGTGTGTGAAGCATAGCTTGATTCCTCTAGTATGTGCCATCACCAATAAACATTTAGGTAACTGGAAAATAAAATTTCAAGGCTTATAAATTTTAGGTGCCTCTAGAGTTAGACTGTAGTGGAGGAAAAATCATTGAATATCACATTTTGGGTGCTGAATTTTTAAGTACATACTCTTAGTACTAATACAAGGTCCCAAGATCATGGATTTAGCCCAAAATGACTGGTTTAAAATGACCAACTCTTCCAACTCTTTTATCCAAGTATTTTTAGCATGTTTTCTGTCTATTAAAAAAAAAAGAAAAAAAAAAAGAAAAAAAAGGCTTATTTTCATAAATTCAAGGAAAAGGGAAAATAAGATTTTCAGCCATTTAAAAGGATTAAGCAAAAGAAGAGAAAGGAAGCGGAAACAAATCAGACTGAATGTTTTTATTTCCAATTTTGTTTAATATGTGCTACACAAGTTTGTTTTGGAAATGAAAAATATTATTTCATTAAAAATATTGACCAGCTGCAATCAAGTATTTGTTTGAAACTGTTCCCATAGCAACTGCAGCCAGAAGCTGAAAAGAGCTTCTGTTTTTTCTGTTTGAAGAAAGACTTAAACCCTGCAAAGCTCCTCTGCTTTGCCCAGTTACTAGTTAGTCTCATAAAATACAGTTGTCCCCTCCAACCATGATTTCCTGCATTCAATATCTTTTCTAAGAGGAGGTTCTGAGACATACATTGAAAATGTATAGAAGAGCCCAAAAGAAGCATAAATAGATTTTTATCTGAATATTTTTTTCCTACTCTGGGGCATAGAGTTAAATTTTCCAGTTCTTCCTCTTTTGTAGTCTCAGTAACAAAGCAGAAAGAGACTCAAAGCACACCTTATATCACCTGTTGTAGGTGTTACATGAAGCATCCTACAGGAGTGCCTGCACCTGCCTCTGAGCTATGGGGAGAGCCGCGACATTTAGCTTCGATTAGACACTTTGACATTTAGATGGTCAAAATAAAGCAAAATAAATTGTGGCATATACCTTGTGTACAGAGCACGCTCTGACAGCTAGAACATATTAGCAGGAGTTTGTGCCACACTGCATTACTCTCTGTTCTGACACTCAATTACAGTGTACATGGGGTTGTATTAACCAAATCCTGACATCTTTATTTAGGTAAATAATACTGTTGCATTTAAGGAGCTATTCACTTGCATAAGTACTGGAGGAGCCAGGAAGCTGCATGGTCATTTCTGCAGGGCTTTTTTCTCCCCAGGATTTATAGAGCTCTTCGTCACATTTTCCTTATCACATCTTCTTGGCAAATACTATTTCCACATGCCAGAATTAGAGTGATCTCTTTCTCAATATACTCAGATTAGGAAGAAAACCTCTCAAAAACACACACAATGGCAGCACTACAACTATTCTCAGAATAAAGTCATTTCATAATCTCATTTCCCTCATTCCACAGTCTAGGCCTGGTATCAAAAATTCACTCTTGACAGCAACATGCATGATGCTTTTGAAGATCTTTATCAGCAGATGCTGCATGGAGTATTACAGCTTCCTGCTTTGCATCAAGCACATACCAAAGTAAATTTGCTAAACCCATGGCTTTGCTGTACCCAGTTTGGAGGAGACAGACAGCTCCTGAAATTGCTCTCCTGTTGCAGTGCTATTCATGAGTCAATTCTCCTGAGAGACCATGTTGCATATTCAGCAGTTGGCTGAGAGCTGCCTTATCCTGGTGCTGGTGATTTTTCAGTCATTGTTTTATTCACAAGTGAAGTGCAGTGCACTGGGGCCTCTGTTCCCCTATCTTTATTCAGTCACCTCTGGGAGGCTTCCTGCTTTAACTCCCTCATGACAGAAAAGCAAATCCAGATGAAAGGAATTGACAAGAAAGCCTGGAGCTCTCCCCAGGTTGTGTGCTACCAGCTTATCTAACAAATTGTCACATTTCAGTGCAACAAGGCGGACTGGATGGTACGCGAGAAGCTGACCTCTAAGGAATCACTTTATCCCTGGTGCTTCATAGGAGTGTTGAGCAGAGATAGAAGAAAAGCGATCAGATAACTCGTCAGATAAACTGGTGCTCTCACTGGAAGCAGAATGATTATCTGGGCTTCGTTGCTGAAGATATGGACCCAACGACATAGGCAGTTCCTTAAGTTATAGTGCAATTGGGACCATGGGCAAAAGAGATTAAAAAGTAACCCATTCTATATTTAAACTTCATAGCAGACCTCATAAAAATATAATAATAAAATAAAAAGTGACCCCCAAGGATTCTCTTCCTAAACTGAGAACACAGAGGGTTTCTAGGACACTGCTGCCAGCACTTGCTGTTGCACAGAGCCACTCTTCATATCAGGAAGATATCATATATCAGATATCATATCAGCCACTTTCAACAATGATGCAACCCTGAACTACCGTATCTGTATAGTATACAAAGAGGAATGACCAACATACTCCTGTGTATGTAGTACCCAAGCCAATTTGCAGATGTAGACATGATGGTAATTTTAGAACAGTGAATCAAGAGATCAACAGCAAATTAAGAACAAACAGCTGGCATACGTTACTAGATTTATTTCTAGTAACAGTCAAACCAAAAGCAGAATGAAAATATACTGGAAAAAAAATTACAATTGTACTTTTATTCCAGTTAGCACATACACTGCCCACCTATCCACTCAAAATATTTTCTAATGGTCTTTCAACGTATACTTTTTACAAAGCAACTTTTTATTTTTACTCTTCCTGAAACACTGCATATTTTTGTTCAGTTGAGCAAGTACAAAACCACTCATATTGTTGTAACAAGATGTCATTCTCAAATGCACAAAATCAAGGGCCAAAGCCTAACACCAGTGTTCAAACTCATCCAAGTTCTGACCTCAGATTCTGAGTGCTAATTTGGCTGGGAATGATACCTGTCACTTTCAGGTTTTAATTTATTTCCTTACTCAGTCATCTTCCTTCAGACAAAAATGGTTGAAAGTATAAAATCTCTTTTCTGAAGGTAGGTCTCTGGCATAATTAAGAACAAGCTCCAAAGAAGCTGGCTTTTTCCAATTATAATTGAGTTTCCTGCCTGTATTGCCAACTAAGCTATGTTGTGCTAAAACCAAATGCCTATCTCCTGCTCTCCAGAGGAATGCTTGAACGTCGGGAAAAACAAACTGCTTTCAGTTGATGTGGCTTTCAGGCTTCTTGATATAGCCGAGGTGGAAAAAATAATTAGGGGTTATATACACGAGAAAGCACAGACTGTCCGAATACAGAGATGGACATTATCAGTTCGCACTAAATGACCCATTTATATTACAGCTTGTCTGCAACACAAAGGCAAGCAGTGAGCACACTGTGAAGTCTTTCACAAGCGTTGAGTCTGACCTTCCCTATCTTGTTCCCTGTGAACGACAAGAAAATGAACAGAAAGAGAGCTCTGCAGACCTGAGCTGCTGGCCTTTGCCAGCTGTTTTGCAGAAGAGGAACTGGGCAGACTAGCAGCAAAGGCTGGATCCCACCAGGAGTGCTGTGGCACTTTCACCATATTGCCTGACCAGTACACACATTCATATGGACTCTCACACAGCACTCAATGACCCGTGACAATACAACTTTTCCTAAAGTAGCTCTTACAATTTGGTAGGCAAAATCAGCTTGCTCGATGCTGGTACAGCTATGTCTGCACCAGTCATATCAGCACAACAGCAAAACCTTTCAGAGGGGGAAGTGGGTCAGCTGAATTAGGGGACTTGGCATTTCATGCTTTGAAACCCTGCTCTCAGACTCTCAGGAAGCAAGAGCCATTGATGAAAGGCAGTATAATTACTGGCACTAGGTTGTATTAAGATAGCAGCATAAAAACTTAACATTCCCCAGAAGAAATAAAGGTGTTAAAATAGCAACTGGGTAAATACAAGATAATGAAAGAAAGCAGCATGATTTCCCCAGGTTCAAATAAAGCAGATGAGCATTTTGCAGAATTGACCTTAATAAAGAGACATTGTCAGTTTAGAAGTTAATCTGAAAACGAAATTATGATAGCCATGAGTGAAGATAAAGATATTTATTAAATACAACGATTATTTCCATAAAAATGTTAATCTTATTACTTCTATTTTTACATTTTTCTCATTGCAGAAGTGCCAAGTCCATGTAGGTATTTTCACTTTCCTTTACAGTAGATTTAATTTTTGACATAGTGTTGATAGTTTCTACCACAATATCCAGTCATTCATTTTTGGTATTAATTATTCTTTATTAGGCTTAGAATGTATACTGTATTTCATAACAAATTAATACACAATAGTGAGGACAGGGAAATGAAATCTCAACTTCGTTGTTTCAGGGAAACATTTTCAGTTCAATCACTGCAGAACATTTTATAGAGAAAACACTTTTCCCCAGGGTGTATTTTTTTTTTTTTAACAATATCTTTCTTGTTAAAGAAACCTTTAAAATTGAATATATATTTTTTTAAAAAAGCTTGATTTTAGAGACAAACTAAACAACTGAGTAAGGAACATTTCTGGCATGCTAATCCAGTATCTGTATCTCTGATAAACCAAGCCAGAAAAAGAGAGAGGAAAATAAACAAGCTTTTAAAATCCTACCTTGCCTAAAGGGCACTCTGCAGGTTGAACACTACTATCTACAATGTGATTTTGTTTCCACCTGTCTTAAGAGAGGTAGCAAAGAACTTCATTACTCAAATTAATTACACTCCAGTAAATGCACTCATGAAGAAGCTGCAGCATACATGAACACCACTACCATAACAACACCACAGAAAATGTGATACATACATACCTCACTGCAAATGGCTGCACGGGTCCAGAAGCCTATGGATACCAAATCTTTTTAAATCTATGGACACTGAGGACCGTGTCAATTTCAAACATTCCAGGAAGTGCCCATTTCATCTTAAAAGGACTGAAGTATCTTAAAATATTTTCCTTTGAATCTTTATATGGTGCTAGCACTAGGTTTGTATGATAACACAGAAAAGCAAATCTCTCTCAGCAAGAGCTCCTCTTAGAGCTTTCCTGGGGCATTTTGTTCCCTACCAGTGCAAACCTTTAATTTACAAACACCACATGGTCCTTCAGGAGGGGTCACACTATCAGTGGAAGACCGGGATAATGGTAATGCTAACTGGAGCCTACAGCAGAGTCCCCATGTCTGCTAAACCTGAGAATTGACCATTTTGCACAAGTGATAAAGACTCCTGAAAATCCAGAAGTGGGGGCAGTTAGTGCACAGGAATTGCCTCTGGGCATCAGAGAAGTGCTGTGCACAATGGAAGCTAAGTGCCCAGTGAAGAAAGGATAACAAAGCTACAGTCCAACAGAGAGAATTCACTTCTTCAATAAATTATACCATTATTTTTCCTGTGTAGATTAAAGTGTCACTGCCCAACAACTTATTTTTTCCTATTCTTTCCATGTCTTGGCTCCTTGGTCAATGGCCTCAGGTAGAGTGGAAATGACAACCACGATGTGGGTATAATGTCCAGGGTCAGGGACAAGATGAAAAATAATGAACTGCCAGGGAAAAGCAATTAAACGGGGTGTTAATGAGAGGCTCCTTCATTTCCAATACTTTTGATCCAAGTAAAATGCATTATATAACCAGGCAGAAACCAGAAGAGAGAATTGCTAAACAAAGGTGGGGCTTTTTTTTTTTTTTTTAAGTCCCAATTCTACAGTCAGCACAATATTGAGCACCAGTATCAGACACTGTAACCCTTTTATTGTTTCATCTGTTTAAAAGTAAGAGACTGATAAGACATCCTTTTTTCATGCTAATCTAGGGAGAATGAAGAACAATTTGCCCCATGTGGATAATGTTCAAAATGCTGAAGAATTTGGCTTTATATTAGTGATTTTATTGACAATTACAATTAAACCCAATGGGCTTAATTTGACCAGCTTGTCCAGTATGCACATCTTGGAAGACTTCAACTGTGAAATAAGGATGCTAATACCTATAGTACACACACAGGAACTGCACACACACCAAGGGCCTTCCTCTGTCTTGAGTGACTTAAAGCTGAATATAAATCAAACATTTATTGAGGTGGGCTGTTACCTAGATTGTAAGATGAGAGATGTTACCTATTTTGTAAGATGAGAGAGATTTTAAGGTTAGCACATTTCTTTGAATATGCACCGCATGATATGAAACTGATCCAGATCAGGGTATGACATTTCCCCACTAGAATAGTTACATTCACTGAGCTGTTTCAAAGTTGTGGTAAGTGAGAGTTCCAAATTAGCCTTCTGCTATTAGACATGCAGATTATCTGTTGAGGATAATAAATTGATATTGCAATAAATATTCAGATTTTGCATTGTATCAACATCTTATCTGTGAGTAATGCTGCTGTTTCCCTTTTCATATAGTAACAGCCGAAGGCCTGGGCTTGGGAGAAGTCTTACTTGCATCAGATGAGGATGCTATAGCTTTCAAGTGCTCCTTGCAGCCCTGACTACAGCTCAGCTTTTCCTACTGCTTTTTCCTGCACAGGGACTGCTGGAGACATGACTTTTCCGAACCCCTTTCTGAAACACCTGAGCCTCCTCCAGAGGCAGCTCTAACCTGCCTCAAGATAGAGCAGACCTCACCTTAACCTACCCTAGCCTTCAGGACATACCAGGTGCCTTAAAACACAGCAACTCTGAACTCCCACTACCCTGACACGCTACTTTTTCTGTGAGAGTGATGACTTCTTTCAAGAGACTGAAGAATGCAATCAGAAAATAATTAGGATTATCAGGCTAATTACTGCATAGAACATTTTCTAATGTTAATAGTGATAAGAAACACTAATTGCTGTTTACTGTGGAATGAATATTTAAACTTGTCAAGTGAAGAGGGAAAAAATGTTTTTTTTCCCCATTGGGAATAGATGCCAATTGCAGACACACATACAAAGTAACATTTTATTTTTTAAAATGAAATTGGTATCCTGTTAATACAAAGGCACAGAAACTTCATACCTCAAAAACAGCAAAATACACAATCACAGTACCCTCACAATATAGCATTTGAAGACAGTTCAAAAATATCCCTTGAAACCAGCTTGAATATCGTGAATTATCAAATACATGCATTCCTTTTGATTTATATTTTCCTATTACAGTTTTTAGGGTTCACATTTACAGACTTCTTTCCATCAATTAGAAAGGTGTTGAAAATTAACTCTTTTTTGAAATGTAAAACGATATTCTCATACTTTAAAGAAATTTGAGAATAAGAACTTCAAAAATACCCACATACATATAAAATTACAACAGTTGGCAGCACTGTAATAAAAAAAAAATAAAGCTTTTGAAGGTATTACATGTCCATTTACAAGTTTCCCTTTTCTACTGACATATATGATCACATTGCTTCGAGAAGAAAAACACTGCAACAGGTTGCAAATATTTAAGACTTAAAACTTAAGTTCTGAACTGAAGCCACATTCTTAGTTCTACTGAAGTAAATTTATACACAAAAATGAAAAGCTGAAACTGCTCTGGGTTGAAAGGCTTAGTGCCTATGCATACATTGAAAATCTGGACTATCAGCTACCACTGGAGAACACAGACTGCAGAAGTAACATTCAAAGCTTATTAACAGCACAAGATTAAACTAAATTAGCTAGACTAAGAGAAAATAAGACAGCAGAGGATTTGTGGGTCATCCATTTCATCTCTTCATGTCATCTGCTATACCACAGCTTATTACAAGAATACATAAATATGAGAACAGTAAATCGGTACCTGCTTTATATAATAAATAACCTTTCTATATAAATTATGAAGAAACAGCTACAGTAAAATCAGTGCAAAGCACTGAAGGAACACTGAGTCCTGTATGCCTGAACGTGCATCACAAAACACCCATATTTCATCTGTTGCATCACAGAATGAATCACCAAATGGTTTGGGTTGGAAGGGACCTTAAAGATCACCCAGTTCCAACCCCCTGCCATGGGCAGGGATACTTCCCACCAGACCGGGTTGCTCAAAGCCCCGTCCAGCCTGGGCTTTAACACCTCCAGGGATGGGGCATCCACAGCTTCTCTGGGCAACCTGTTCCAGTGCCTCAATGCCCTCAGAGTAAAGAATTTATTCCAAATATCTAATCTAAATCCCCCTTTTTTTCAGTTTAAAACCATTACTGTTGTGGTATCACTACACTCCCTGACTAAGAGTCCTTCCCCAGCTTTTCTGTAGGCCTTTTTTAAGTACTGGAAGGCCGCTATAAGGTCTCCCTGGAGCCTTTTCTTTCCAGGCTGAACAACCCCAACTTTCTCAGCCTTTCTTCACAGGAAAGGTGCTTCAGTCTTTTGATCATCTTCTTGGCCCTCCTCTGGGCTTGTTTTAATACATCCATGTCTTTTTTATTCTGGGGACCCCAGAGCTGAACACAGTACTCTAGGTGGGGTCTCACAAGAGAAGAGGGGGAGAATCACCTCGCTTGATGTACTGGTCATGCGTCTTTTTATGCAGCCCAGGATACAGTTGGATTTTTGGTCTGTAAGCACACGTTGCCAGCTCATGTTGAGCTTCTCATCAACCAGCACCTCCAGGTTCATCTCATCAGGGCTGTTCTCAATCCATTCTCCACCCAGCCTGTGTTTGTGCTTAGGGTTGCCCCAGCCCAGATGCAGGACCTTACACCTGGCCTTGTTGAACGTCTTGCGGTTTGTACAGGCCCACCTCTCAAACCTGTCAAAGTCCCTCTGGATGGCATCCTTTCCCTCCAGCATTATGACCGCACAACACAGTGTGGTGATATGGGCAAACTTGCTGAGAGTGCACTCAATCCCACTGTCCACGTCACCAACAAAGATGTTGAACCGTGCCTGTCCCAGCACTGACTTGTGAGGAACACTGTTCGTTACTGATCTTCAACTGGACATTGAGCTGTTGACCTCAACTCTTTGAGTGTGACCACCCAGCCAATTCCTTACTCACTAAGTGGTCCATCCATTAAAAGATGCATTGATAAGAATTGAAAGATGAACAACGCTCATTGTGAAGTTCGACAATGTAAAACTACAACTATTTACAATGTCAGAAAATTTATATTAAAACAACACTTTGATATTAAAAATTGATAAAATTGATGAAAATTGATATTAAAACAATTCTTTCTAATTTTTAATTAACTTCCTCTTCCCTAATTGATTCTTCAAATGGAAGTTTCCCTCATTAATCCATACTTGCATGTGCAGCTTTTTTGGAATTAAGGAAGTTCTTTTTCTTTTTCCTTAGAGAATTATGAAAAGAAAGGACTGGATCTCTCTGCTCACGGAATAAAAATACCTTCTCCCCTGTGTCTAATACTTCTATGGATTCAGCAGTTGCAGTGTTCACAGAAACGTATTGACCAGACTGTTCCATAGGAGAACGCGTAGATAAACATCCAAGACGAATGAATGATGCTTCTTCCAGGAGGGCAAGTTGCTTCTTCTTCACCAAGCTATGTTAATGAAAAAAAAAAAAAAAAAAAAGAATTAAAAATGAAAACTTGGCAGAAAAGCAGCATCACTTTCTATATCATACCATGACATAGGAGTGGTGACTTTCCTCTGCAAGCTAAATAAAATCGTATTTTAGACAGAAATGTAGCTTCTCTTCCAATCCCCAATAATTTGCATAACATTTTATGAGATACAAAACTGCGTAAGAAAAGTTAACCTTATAAGTAACATAGGGAAGGTGGGGCAATGTTTATGAAAAACATGTGAATTTTGTTGATAAGTACAGAAAAATCTTTTTAGACATTTACTAATATTGCATATTATGTGTAAATATGTTGTAGGAAACAAGCATCAAAGATTAGAACAGTGTCAGAAAAAACATATTTATGAACTTATTTTCTAACAGATGTAGAAGAACCTTTGGAGATGAAATAAAGTATAACAAACTAATGATAATAAAATGTTTTTCTTCCTTTTTTTTTCTTTACCTGTCTTCTCTCCTGTTCAGAGAAGGGATTCTTTCCAAACTTATGTTTATCAGATCTTCCCTTACTTTGTTCTCCAATGCTTGCCACCTCTCTTGGTTCTTCCTGAAGGAAAAGGAAAGAAAAAATTTCCAGCAACAAATCCCCAAATACACATACTTTTTCCCCTATTCTTATTTTAACTACCAAAACCCTAATATTAATGCCACAAATACAACCAGTAAGAGCATGAGAAGGTTTTTGCACAAAAGACCACATAAGACCATATGGTCCCAAGGACCCTTAGCCATTCCTTAACAGCTCACATCCAACAACTAGAGGGTTCAGTGCCACATCTGCTTTTCACAGAATCTTATAAAGAATGGCTGGGGTCAGAAGGGACCTTTAAGATCACCCAATTCTAACCCCCCTGCCATGGGCAGGGATGCCACCCACTAGACCAGGTTGCTCAGGGTCTCGTCCAGCCTGGTCTTGAACATCTCTCCAGGGGAGGGGCATCCACAGCTTCTCTGGGCAACCTGTTCCAGTGCCTCACCAACCTCTGAGTGAAGAATTCCCTTCTAACATCTAATGCAAATCTCCTCTAAACTAAAGATTAGTTTAAAAGCATTCCCCCTTGTCCTGTCACTACCTGCCCAAGCAAAAAGTTGCTCTCCATCTTTTTTTCATAGCAATACTGAAGTACTTCAAGTACCGAAACCTTTAAGTACTGAAAGGCTGCAATGAGGTCTCCCTGGAGCCTCCTCTTCAGGCTGAATAGTCTCAAGCTCTCAGCCTTTCTTCATAGGAGAGGTGCTATGATCATCAGCCCTCTGATTATCTTCATGGCCCTCCTCTGACTCTAACAGGTCCACATCCTTCTTTTTTTTTTAGGGCCACCCTTCAAACCCATCTCTCTCCAGTTTGGAGATAATTATTTTTAATTTAAAAATAATCTTTTCTCCCTTTCTCATGTCATGCATGGCAGGGAGCTGGGAGAGAGACTTCAATATTTTAATAAATTCAAGTCAACAAAAATAAAATGATCAGAGCAAGGTTTATAAGTCTATAAAATAACTGCCTAATTCAGCTAAATTATACTCCTGAAGTTATAAAACTTAGGAGCTTTTCATTAATCAATTTTATTTCATAAAATAAGGCAGCAGTTTCAAAACACTTTACACCATGAAAGTATTTCATAGAAAAATCTTATGAACCCCCCTATTTTTCTATCATCAATCTGCTTGTCAAGCAAATAAATATAGCTTAAATAAATAAATAAATCTAAAAGAAAGAAATAATCTTTTGCAACAGTCTATCAGAAAAGATCACACTTACCTTTTTTTACAGCTGCCAGGCTCATCTGCAGCACTGTCACCTTCAGCAACAGCATCTGTGTATTTATTGATGGAATCGAGGACAGAAAGAACCTCACTTTGTGAACTGGAGGGCAGCAACAAGTTCAGAATCCTGTGCAACATTCCCATTGGCACCCTTGTCAGTTTGGCTAAATAACCTGCTAGTCGGAGCTCCTGAAGGATTAATGAGTGGGAGCACCATGGGAAGGGAATAGAAAGAAAAGGTTAATGAATTTTAATTGCTAATGGTAAAAAATTATTCATCATAGAAACAAAAAGTATTATTGAAAATCATTTCAGTGGTTTTGGTGTCAAGTAGTCACAGTCTTGTGTTCATTGCTTCCATCCACACTGGTACACACGGGTTGAAGTACCCCATTTCATTACAGATACACGCAATTTAAATTCTAAACTACCAGTTCCTCTCATTTTTTCTGCTTAGAAATGTCCTCAATGTCCTTCAGTCAGAAAAATCACAATGCAATCATATTCTGGAATACAAGGTTTACTTAGTTTATGGATTCTAATATTATCAACACAGGAATGAAGCAATATGGCATTTTTTGGTTTGCAAAATAAGGAAAAAATAACCTCTGAAACCTAATGACAACATTTACATGTCACCATGTTTGGGCATTTGATTGTTTAGCTTCTCATAACACCATATTCTGTGATAAGCTCAGAGAATAGCTTGTAATACTTGCCAGTAAGAGAAGGAAACATCTTTAGCCTCTTAAAAATGTCTTTCCTTTTCTGGCCCAAAGGTTGTTGGTAAATTATATTCACACAGTGTCCAAATAGACTAAGTTCAAATTCAGTTGTTCCCTAGACGATTAATCAGACCCATTTCCTGTCTCCCTCTAAACACCCAAACCACATTGTTACTTGCTGCTCAGCTGTCAAAACTACTCTGTCCCCAGGGCTGTTTCTGCTGATTTCTCATGTGTATCAAATATAAAAAGTCTACAGTATACTGAGGCAAGCAGAGATTTCTGTCCAAAATGAAGAAGTAGTCACTCCCCAAAGTCTCCTAGCCTCTTAAGTATGGCTACATGTTTTCCATGGAAACCACTGAGACACGAGAATAAATAAGACAAAATGCTAATCTAATGCTAATGATAGATTACTACGTTGTTGGGTATTTCAAATATCCATTATGTTCATCCCGAAATGGATACCGTAGTAAGGAAAAAGAGACATCTGTTCATGGTTCTTAGATACGAAATGATTTCATTCTTCTGTAGGGAAAATGTAAAGAAAGCCTTAAATCTTAATATAGACAGCTAAGTTTAATTTCTGTAGTCAATGTATACAGACTGCTTGTGTTATACTTCTGTGTTATACTTTTGGTCTTAAAAACTGTTGTTCCAGAAACTTAAAAAAAAAAAAAAAAACAAACATAAAAATGGCATCTCTGTGACCCATCCTTCCCTCTGACTGAATTGTCTCAGCAGGAACTTTAACTCCATAATTTATATGCGGATGATTATTTATATGCGTCATGACTTCAGTACTGCTTTCCTCTGTAATAGTTTCCTCTTTAAAATATTCCTTCCTCCACTCTGACCCTTACCTTTCTGCATCAAGAATGATTTGTACTGGAAGGCAACCCTCAGTGGTGTTCTAACACAGCAGAATTCATGATTAAGTCATCCTCCAAGGTGCCACAGTGCTGTCAACAGTACCAAAAGTGGCACCAGCCAGGTGCACCTAGCATATGTCTGGCAAAGTGCGTGCTGATGTGTGAGCAGGCACCTGCAGTAGCACTTAGAGAAACCCACAGGTACCTGGACCAGCTTGTGTAAACAGGAAGAAGTGAATGTGCATTCAAATACAGGAATGGTCACACTAGTCAGACCAAAGGCCCTCCAGTGTGGGGTGAGTTTCAATCTTCAGTCATATTAGAGACAGTAAAGCACTGCAAAGATTAGGAATTTGTGTGGTTTGTAACATTAATGGATAAAAATGTTATTTGTGCCACCAATGACCTCATCTGTATTCTCTGAATTTCACCAGAGTAAAAAAGGCATGTATGAACTGCGGTTTGCAAACAGTAGAATTACTTTTAAGTATTTTGTCTGAGCAATGTGTATTTAAACACCTATATGCAAGAATCAATGAATTTGATTCATGCTGTGTTTTAAGCTTACCGTGCTGTTTCCACATGACAGTCTGTCTCCATCATTTGTCTTCTCTAAAAATCAACTAGTGTACCTGGGGCTATAGCTATATGCTCATTTAAAAGTAACTTCTCACCGAGAGGCTTATAATCCTGAACTCACTATCATTCTAGCAAATCTCTTATCGACCTAGATCTGCTTCCATAGGGATGTAAGCTACAAGACAAAATGTAGGAAAGTGAAACTTATCTGGTTTTCCAAGAAGGCTAAATGCAGTTCTAAAAACTAGTCGAAAGGGGAAAATCCTCTATAAAGAAAAGAATAAGTGTAAAATACAGAGGTACAATACTATAGTTTCTTAATATGTGTCTTAATAATGTGCCTATAAATTGTAAGAAAACGGGGAAAAAAGATTTAAAAAACAATTCTCATATCAACACACAGGATAAGCATATCCCAAAGAAGGAACATATGACACTGTGAGCCTTAATAAATTAATAAACTCCTATTCTAGTAACTGTGTACTTCTTTACAGTTGAAATAAGACTACTGAAGTTTGGAATTACAGTTGGAGTTATTATATTACGAAAATTGCTGTGAACAGAATTCATTTTTGTGTATCTGAAGGGGCTATCTGCATAGGTTTTACAGAATTTCATGAGCTCCGTGTCCCAAAGTATCTCTGGACTACCTTTTATATGACTAAATGTAAATACAAAAAAAGCCCACCATGGTGTATCTAATACATATTTCCATACACTAAAAATTTCTTCAGGGAATCTTATGCACAAAACATACAGCACAGTCCCCCAAGTGTACACTGAACAGTGTGTCCAGTTTTTAAACTGTAATGAGTTGACAATAATGCTCATAAGCCTCCTTCTTTCTTCAAGATATAAAAATTATAGTTATCAAGGTCATTGCTCACCTGATAGGGTGCTAAAGGGACTGGGCACTGTGAAAATTACGACATACTGTTTGCATGCATCTGTAATCTGCACAACAATTATTTTAATTTCTGAACTTGCAGAATGCCTACCATGCTGTTCAGGAGCTGTTTCACGATACATCTTTGCCAAAGGATTAGAAACCCAACAGTCATCACAAGAAGACAATTAAATTGTCAGCAACATAATCAACATGGTTTACCTATGCTGTAGAGAAGCAAGATTGATTCAGTTTTCCCTAAGCCAAGATGTAAGATCTTTGGGAATGTAGCACAAGAAGTGTCGCTATTAAAAAACTTCTAGAACAGACACTAGCTTACAGTAACAGTAAGTACTGGGCAGTTGAATGATAAATATGATCAATACTTCCAAAAGAAAAAGAGCACTATGTTTGAACTGAAATGCTAAGAAAAAGGTGAAGGTCTGTTGGGAAAGGATTTCTCTTGAAATGATTCAAAGTCAGAAGCAGTAGCACTCAGCCACTGGTTTCCCTCTGTTCTTGGTGTCCCTTCTACTAAGTCCTACACTGCTGCTTCAGCATTCATCTGAATATGATGATTCATCTGAATTCATCTGTAATATGGCACACATCTTGAATTAATGCCTTCATGAGAGAGGTAAACGTTGAGGCTCTATCACACACAGCTAACTCATAAGCAGCAGAAAGCCATTTCACATCATCCTTTGCAAGATAAGAACTCTTCTGCTGAGCAGCTGGCTTGTTATATGCAAGTTCTTCCTACCCTTCTATGCCCAGGGGTATGGCAAACTAAGAACCAGAGTACAAGATTAATGCAGTGTTCATGTTCTTTTTTAAGAGTTCCCACTTAGTGCTGAGTGTTTTCACCAGAGTAGGAAATAGCTAAATGAACATTGTACAAGGTCCCAGCCATTCCTTCAATTAGTCCAAAATTACAAAGCAAAAGCAGATTTAAGAGCACTGAAATTACACTATGATAACAGTCTCAGTAGTGTTAATCTGGAAGAGCTGGTCTGTGCTGTTTAAAGCCTACATACCAGTCAGCATTTCTGGATGCAAAATGTTTTGTCAGACAAAATTATAATGGACTAGGAAAAAAAAAAAAAAAAAGTATAAAAGAATCTACAAGACTGGTCCACCAAGACCTATGACTTAAACTACAGCAGTATAGGGAAAGACGAGCAAATCCCAAAGGACCCTTCAAAGCATTTTCAATTTTTGTATGTGTTTTGATGTTTATTTTCCACTGATGCTGAAAATAATTTATTTCTTATCTTACATTTATGATATTCAACAAGTATCTGAAGCATTGTATGTTTCAGCAAAATATTCATAGAAGCCTGTTAACACCTTACCCGTTTTACCAAATTTAAAAAAAAAAAAAAAAAAAAATGAAAGGTTGAACAGGACAAAAGATCTATCCTCTTTTCACCTAGAAACATGTTCTGAAATTTTCATGTGTTACACAAACTGCAATTACAAACAGACAAAGGAAGCCTCCATTTAATATCACCTCTGAAAAGTGTTATAGCTGTTGCTGCCCATGTTACTGTTCCACAACTTAATGCATAACTGAAAATTCTTGGTGACTGCCTCATCAGCAGTACACAAGTTATTTTAACGGAACAGAAATGAATACATGTAAAATTTAAAGCTGTAAAGAAATAATCAGGTTAAAACTCACTGTTTGGTGAATAACCACGTAAACATCCTACAAAGGCAGATAGCAGAAAGTTTTTTTTCAGGAGCTCTGCATGCAGCAGCCATTGGGGCAGGAAACATAATGAGAAGGAGTTTAAGGCTGGAGTAGAATTCAGCAGTTGCTGACAGCCGTATCTGTTTACCATATGCCAAATTCAAGGTGAATATGGTAGCAAGACAGTTTAAAAAAAAAAAAAAAAAAAAAAAGGTTGCAACATAAAAATTGAAGAGGAAAACAACATTAATATAAAAGCTATGGAAACACATAGCTTGGATTTAAAAGTAGAAAGCTGTTAATGCTGGTTGTGACCTTGCCAGCATCACCTTCAAATGCGACACTTTAAAAAACACGTCAGAATGGATTTTTGGTGCTTATATTATTATGCCCAGAGAATAGGAAACCTGGAAAGCACAAGACCAGGTTTGAATTCCACTCTAATGTAATTCATTATCACAAAGTGAGATAGGCTATTCCAGGACAGTACCGTAACCATCAGGCTGCCAGATGAGTCGAGTCTCCACATGTCCCCATGAGAGACAGACTGAAGTGACTATCAAACTCTTGTGAGCTTTAGGAGACCTCACTGCAAGTTCCTTGCCCAAATCAAAGTAAGGGTCTGAAAGCATGTGTGACCTACCAAGTGAATCTGCTAATGAAAATATAATATACAGGAGTCCCACTCCAAACTGATCTCAAGCAGACATCTAACTCAACAGAAGACAAAGAGTTCAGAAACCTGCGTAGAAAGCAAACCTGAGACTCAGGAGAAGCTGACACCCCCTTAGTCTAAGTTGTTCCTCCTTGGCTCGCTGGAATATGAAGTTCACAATTTGTGACACAGGTGGCTGCAACTGCAACTGTCCTTGAAAGATAAGACACCTAGATGGGAAAAGCTGTAGAATCTATAGTTTTTTGTTTGTTTGTTTGTTTTTGCTTTTACCCTGATATTAGTTACTTACCTGCAAATAAAATTTAGGAACAACAGTGATTCACTTTTAATGCCCTTTGTGGCACTGACAGGCAGCCAACAAATAATAAATTATGACCAATGAAGAAGAGATGTTCTTTCTGAAAATAGTATGAGTAATGACACTAGAAAATTTAACTAGCAGTGCTTTTGTCATTTAGTTTTGTAACACAATCAGTGCTATTCATTTCTCAGATGAAAGACCGAAACCTAAACAGAACCCGTCTTAACACGTGGAAATCAAATAGTAATTTGTCTGTAAATCTGTCTGTCATAAACTCAAGCAATTTAGTTCTCTCCACAGAATGAAATGCAGTAGGACAACTGCCGGAAAGGATTTATAAGTGAAGAATAAGTAGTATAACAGTAAAATTAAAAAGGCTGAAAAGTAGGTCAGAATTAATTGAAGTCAAAGGTAATATATGCTGCAGACACCAGAACTGGTAGTGACTATTAGCAGAACTGGGTCCAAATATATCTGCAACAGTTCCCAAAAAAGAAGAAAAGCTGATCTGCTGATACAGCTGTAATATAAACCTGGAAACTTTGTTCAATTTCATGCTTACCTGACTATAAAGTGCCAAAAATGCATCCATTTCTATATTTTCCAGGAGATCTTCAAGCACCATGCAATTCCACTGCTCATCTCTCAAGCTGAAGTGAAAGACAGAATTAACATTGAAATCTTCTCAGGTGCAATGACTGTATCATAGGAAACAATAACTGAAAGTCATCCATTCAGGAGGCAAAACTCTGTCAGCCAAGTTGGCTGAGCAGTGTAACTTCCAAAATAAGTCAGTTTCTCCTGCTCTCTTCTCCCCTAAACCACAACACAAAATCAGAGCAGAATTTGAGGCCATGTTCTTGCACGTAATACAAATCTGAAATTGCTCCAAAGAACTGTCATTCAACCTGTCTCCCCATCATGTCATTTTCATCACACTTTTCAGCAAATTGTGGACCTTTTTGTTTCTGAAATAACAGTAAACTGTTAGCTTCCTCATTACTGATGATTTTTTTTCTTTCTAGACCAAAGTATGAAGCCATTATAATGTTATCTGGGAAAAGCACAAGATTAATTTCTTCCATTATGTTTAGAAGTAAACAGTAAAAAAGAGCTGTCACTCCTCTAAAGGCCTGACTGACACAGCTGTATCCTGTAGTATTCCCAAGCCAGTAACCTGTTTGCTCCTCTACTGCTCTTCTAGGACAGACATTAATCTGCATCACTGAGAGCTCCAGCCCTTTCAGACTTAAAACAGACTTAAGAGTGTTACAGCTGCATTCAAAGTCTATCTAAGCTATTTTAATAAAGCAATGGGTTCAAGGGAAACCCTCTCTGTAATGGAAAACACCCTCTAAGAATTTTACATGAAACTTGATATGTGGTAGTTTTTTAATACTGTGTAATACAAGTGGAAATGTAATTTCTGACTCCTGTAACTAGTAACAAATGTAACCTAGTATTTTGTAATTTTGTACATTATCACCTATTTTTGCTGGGTGGCCTTCATACAAGACAGGTATTTCTACATTCCTCCCAAGAGGCATTTTTTTTCCTACTGATATCTTTACTTAAAAGGTACTCACTTTTCCACTGATACCTTTACTTATATACGACATCAAAAATAACTGTACAACAGGGAATTCAGTCTACAGTGGAGATGAAAATTCAATTTTATTGTCTCAGGTACTTCCTCTGAGCCCAGCTAAGCAGGTTTCATTGACGTCTTTAGTCATCTTCTTGGGAGATGAAGAACAGGATTAGAATTCTTTTCCCCCTTGCTGCTAGGACGTGTTGTTACGTTTTCACTGGCTCCATCAAGATATGGCAACTGTCATGAAGAACATTGTCATCCAAACACAACTATCTCTTATTTCAGTGCTCCTGAGACTTCTCAGTTATGCTCTGGTCCACAGTCCCTCCCCAGCACAGCAGAAAGTTTTGTCTGCTGTTTCTCTGTGATATCTTAAAAGTCTGTAATGAATGCAGTGAGTTTGCAATACCTGAGACCAAAGCACTCACCTTTGCTGGTGCAGACTTATAAACTGGTTGCATTTATTCATGGCCTGTCTTAGCAGAACTGTCACCTGTCTGTCTGCATTCATTTCTACAGCTTCACTTGAAAGCCCCAATCCATCTGGTGTCCACCTCTGCTTATTCATTAGATGTTGTTGCTGCTGGGCTGACTCCTTATGCAACATTTCATACTCCAGCTTCCTGTCAAGTTCTTCAATCTCCTAGAGGTTGAAAACACATAATCTTGAAGTAACAAATTATCTTACAAGAACAATTTCCAGTTGGAGTGAAGCAAAAAGACGGTATCGGAGCATGTGTTATTAGTTTCTTCATTTTCTCATCCTACCCAACCACGTGCAGTCATTACACTTTGCAATTCATTGAATGCCTTCAGTAAACATGACTTGCATGATTTGAATATATGAGAACAATGCCTAAAGATATAAGCCAATTTTCACTGTGTTAAAGGCTGCTACTCTCTGAAACCTTCCTACGTAGAGGACATCTAGAAAGAAGACTACCAGCAAGCCTGAGATCCAAGCAAAAGAATGGCACCATCAGAATTAGTCTATGAACTATATAAAGGCACTGAAACAGCTTGAGAAACTCCACAAAACTAGTTTTAGTTACATTGCATCAATGGCTAGTATCAAAAAGATATGAAGTTCAAAGACAGTAATTCAATAAATTCACAATAGTACACTAAATTGTGTAATAAAATTAGGATTCAAATACAATGGTCTAAAAATCAAAGGTTTAAACCTGAAGTTTTAAGTGGGCTGGATCTCTCATGCCAAAGACCTCTTTGAACAAAGAATCAAAGTAGACATCAGAAGAAAGGGTTCTTATTCCAGTCTTCCAATGTCATTCTTGTCTGACCTCAAACAAGTTGCTTACTAAATACCTGAGCACCTTTCTTCCCAACCTGTAGCTTGGAAAAAATACTGATTTTTTTATCTAACTATTCTTCCACCTCATCAGCTGTATTCACACTATAAATTCATTGAAGTATGGCGTATCTAAGTAAGCGTCTGCTCCCCCGTCAGCAAGATGTGACACTGGAGCTCAGATCTACTCTCCTAACACCAAAAAAATAATATTAACATGCTATCTCTAAGAGCATGAAGCAAATTCACATATAGCCAGATGTGTTTTGTTTCACTGATTGGTAAAACTATCACTGATGTAGTTAAGCATTAGGGAATCCAGTGTAATCTGATGTATTTGTTTTGAAGTAACAGATGTTAGTATTTTGCCAGGTAGTGGAACAAAGGAGCAGAAATAAAACACAGTAAGAGACAAAGGTTTGATAACCAAGAGATAGTTTCTGTAAACCAACAATGCCTAAAATATATTTTTTCCCAAATAAGGCTTTCCTCAGTTCCTGCACACTGGATAAAGAATCCAGTGTTAGTTATTCTATTTTCAGTCTTTCCTTCAATACTTTTTTTGCCATTTCTTCAAGGACAGAGAAGCTAAAAACAACCTCTTTGCAGAGGATGGGACAAAGCCCAGTCTTTTCTTTGGGACCTCTTATAATTCCTGCATTAAAGGCAATAAACCCAGATTAAAATATTTTAATACTCTGTCTATGCAGAAGTTTCTCAGTTCTCTACAGCTTTAATGATTTATTTATTTATTTTTAAATGGAAGGGTATAAGCATACTAACTGCCATTTTAAAAGAAGCTCTGTAGAGATGAGAGCATTAAAATTTAAGCAGGAGTTTTCATAGTAATAGCTTTCTAATGATGCCCTCTAGCAAAGAGATTTTGCTCTTAAAAAATCATTTTGTTTGTTCAACTCCAATGCTCTCCCAAGCCTCACTCGGATGGTCACAAATAGCAGACAAAACCCATCCTTATGAATACGGAATACTGAAGTATTAAAAAAGGAACAGCAAACTGTCACATACATGTAACGTGTGTAATAAATACAATGAAGCGAAGAGGTCTTTCTGAAGTTTCTAGTATAGAAACAATGTGAGTATGCTTGGAGGGAGACAAACAGGTAAGTAAATTCACACATTAAAAATAATAATATATATATATATGTGTGTATATATATATATAAAACTTTAAAATCTCCATGATTTAAGTATATTGTGTATTTATGGATTTTCCTGTATGGCTAGCATTATATTGTCAAAAAAATTGTAACACATTCATGACGAATCATGACACTATCTCTTCCCAATGTTCTTTCTTGTGATCAACAAAATTTAACTAGTCATCAAAATACTGCTCTTTCTGACTGTATATCTCTGGATGGTACTGTAACAAAAATAAATAACCACAATATATAATCTTCTCTGGCACTAACATTTTCCTTTACTTTATTTCTTTTATTTAGAACAGTAGAGTGCACATAAACACAGAAACTCAAGACCAGACTATGAGGAATTGCAAACCAGTGCAACTAAATCAAAGTCAAATAAGCTACTGTCTCAGCTGCTGTCTCCTAACAGTTTTTCTTTCTCACAACTTCATTACTTACTGGATTATGGGTTTCCAAAATCTGAATACATTCCAATTTTGACAGGGTTTTTGACATGCTTAGTTGTTCAAAGAGCAAAGCTTGTACACTTATGATAGCAGTATATAGCTCCAACATTTTGATTTTTTTAACAGTCTTTTGAAACTGTAAAGAAGCAATATACTCTCCAAGTTTATTTTCCAGATCACGCAGCTGACAGTCTTTCTCAAGCAGCAACTCGTAATTAACCTAAAAAAAATGAAACACAAAAGGTAACTAGATTAACATAAAACCTTAAAACCTTATGTGAACACTCATGATTTTACTACTCTGCAATTAACAAGCTGGATTAAAGCAGCAAAGAAATCAAAGCTGTTATCTTATAATGAGATACATTGTTTAAAAACACTTTTTTTTTTTTTTTAACATTCAATTTCAAGCTTTTACTGTATATAAATGATCAGAAAATATTGCAGGAAGGTAAGATACCAATTAGATTTTTTTTTTTTTGAGGCGGGGAGGAGTGTACAGGTAACTCTAATAATACTAACCTGGAATACAGGGTCTATGTTAATTTTTAATATAACAAAGGTAAAAATTAATAACACAAACAAATCTCTGCTTACATACAAGAGTGACTAAAGAGAAAGACAAAATACATCTTTCTAATTAGTTAAAAAAAAAAAAAAAAATGAAATCAACTTGCTTTAACTCAATGCCAGATATCCAAAATGATAGACACAGAGAAAACCCAAGGGTGAAAGGCAAACTGCATTCCCAAGCACAGAATCAGATGCAATGGTATTGATAAGCCCTCCATACTCTACCAGTGACTTTCACGGACAGTGAAATTGCCCCTGAATCTGTTTTTCTGCAGGACAATGTGGTTAGTGGCCAGCTGCGATTACCCTCTTTGGATGCTTCCATCTGAGCTTGTCACTCTAAGCTCCGTTTAAAGAAAAGGGAAAAGGTACTTTTGGTGTGTGTGTCATACCCTAAAAAAAAAATCTTTCTACTGATATGTAAGTGTGGATGTCTAGGTGAGACTACACAAAAAAACATCTGGGTAAGTGAATCCTCAAAGACATTAGATAAATTTCAATAATTTTAGCAAGCATTCACAAGCATGAGAGCTGCAACTCGATTACTTAGAATTTACATCAAGTGCTGCACTACTCACTGGATTTTGAACCCAGAATCTAAGCACAGAAACAGCCCAACTATGACAATGCTGGATAACTGAGCACAGGGTTTCTCTCACTCCATCTCTAAATTCTCTTCTGCTCCTAAAAAACATCCGAGAAGTTTCACAGCATGTAAAAAAGTTTTCAGAAATAATATTGGAGACTTAAGAAAATGCTTATTTAACATAAATGCTCAAGCAACCGCTCCCTGTGACAGAATGGAAGGACCACAGCCATCAGAGGAGGCATCTCAAACCCTTTGAAAGATATTTCAATTAAGTTACTGTCACTCAGAGCAGGTACTCCCATTTGCATACTATGGAAAGGTATCCCATCCAGTTTGGCCCCTCTCTTAACAAACAGGAAGAGAGGGATGTCCCTATTTAATTCAGATACCTACATGGTAGGTATCTTAGCATGGATCCTAAGGCATCCTGTATGTGCAGCCTTAATCTCTCTACAGTTCTACCTGTCTAGAAAATAGGAGTAATAAATAGATCTGTATGTTTATTAGAAAGGCTAACATTGTGTTTATAGTCCTCTGAGATATTCTGCAACATGGAATCACAGAGTTTTTACACAATAAATTCCATAATCTCAAACAAAATTTCTTTAAAATTATCTGGTTAGTTACAACATTTTACTAGCATAAGTAGCACTGTGTTGTACCACTAAACATACTCTTAGCCTTATCCCTTCATTAAAATTTTTGAGATGCCCAAAATTCACAATAGTAACCGAGAAGCCCAGCTTAAGGAGATGCTCCAGCAGGCCCGTCTTTGCCCAGGCAGCAGGCCCTGACGCTTGCTTTGAAGGAAGGCCCCAGGGAGAGATGGAGAGTAAAGCTCTAGCAGGCACTTGTCAACATACACCCTGTGGCACTGGTGAGTCACACCACTTATAGGAAAGAGAATTATAAAGTAGTTGGCCATCAAGTGCGAACAATAACACTGAAGGTGAACTACAGTCTTTAGACACTTTATGACTTGCATTGGCACAAGATCTTATTTGGCCCCTCAGCATATCTCTGCAAAAATAAAGAAAGATGATACATACTCAAGTCATTAACACCTTATTAGCCTTCTATTCACGTTAGCTTTGTATTCTATTCATGCTAATCGGAATTATATATCTTTGACTCTATTCACAGTTAACCTTAAAGCAGCATTTATGGAGACTGCCACCAAGCTTTTAGATCCCTGAGACAATAAACATGTAATATGATGCCCAAGAATTTTCTCTGGAAATTATATTGATAAGAAACTTGCCAAGAGAGATTGTGTTTCATCCAAATTCTATTACCCAGTAAATGAAGTTAAATTTACAGTGTGATTTGCAACCAAATATGCTTGTGGTATGTTCATGTGATATTCTCCAAAGTCTCCATTATATCATCTGGAATGTCCTTGAACACAAGGGAAGGAAGGTTACCATCATGAAGTATTTTTGAGTAATGTGAATTAAGCCAAGTACAACTCAAGAGTAAGATAGCATATAATTTTATTGTTATTTTTAACAAGTCTCCATCTTAAAAGACAGACGTTGTCTTTCAATATTACTGTTATCTAAAGAATTGATTTTGAAAAACATAGGTGTATGACATTAAAAATTAAGAAAGCATATGCATAACAAGCATATTGGATATTTGGGTTTGAAAGAAAATTCAGCTCAGAGATCACACTGGAAATAGAGTAAAACAAAATTCTAAAAATTAAAGTTGTTATTTTTTAGCACTAGAGGCAGAGATCTCCAGTGAAAACCAAAAGTGATGGCCAAAATTTGGAGTTATGAAAAAAGACCTGAGATGCCTCCAAGTGCTCATAAAAATAAATAAATAAATAAATAAATAAATAAATTATAAAGTAGATGACTTGTACTTTAGGCCAGATACCGAAATATCCATTGCTTGTTCCTACATTCCAGTTTTCAGTAGGAAATATTCAATATTAATATTACTTTTATGTATATATCTTCAATATTCAGGCAGGTGAGAAACAAGTAAAATGAATTTGAGACCTTTTCTTCTCTGTGTAATGCTTTTTACTGAAAAGCTACTAACATTAACATTTGCTGTCTAACCTCACAGTCCAACAGCTCATAAGCATTCAGAGGCCCATATTGTACTCTAGCAATACCAATTGGAAATCAAATGGAATCAAAAACTGCAGAACATTCTACGGATCATGACTTTGAATTAGATTGCAGAAGACAGACAAGCCCACCTGACTGGGGTTTGTTTTTTGTTGTTTCATTGTTTTATCTCGTCAAAACAAACAGATTTCCAAAATCCAAAATGTTATTTCAAGATATTCTTATGAGTCATTGACACAAGACAAAGGCCTGGAAGCCAAGATTATTCCACATATCAGTGCCGAGGTAAATTTTTAAACAAAATCTTTCTTTGAAAGCCTGTGAACAAGACAAACTTCTGCAATAAGACTCAAGTTTTTGTTTTGAACAGCATATGAATTAATGATTATACTGCTGATCTTTGTTATACCTCTGTCCTTTGAGACAGAGGATAAAGCTCTCAAAAGCAATTAGCAATTTTCAGAGCCATACTATCTGACTATCTGATCTTTTAAGGTCTCAGTTCTTAAGTTCCCACTGACTTGCCCTGAAAATGTATTTCATTACCTGTAATTCCAAAGACTTGTCTCATGCATGTCTATTACTATTGATTTTTTTTTTTTTTTTTTTTTAGCCCAGAAGGGTAAACAGAAGAAACAACGTGTTTTACCGCTGTCTTTTGTAAATGTTTTTTCAGAAAATAACTGCTACATCGACATGCCAAGTGCACAGGACACCTCAACACAGCTATGAAACACAGAGGAATTAGACAGTCTGCATACTATAAGACTAGGACTTAAACCTTCTTTTATGGCCTCTCAGCTCACTACATCCTGTCTACAACTTCTTCTCTGGCATGTCTGTTTTATAGGATTTCCAAACAATATATCCCACTGTTGTTTTCACAAGCATTGGCTAGAAAAAAGTTTATAGCTATCCTGTAGGCTGCAAGAACCCACAACACTACGTGAACACTGCATGAGAAAAGCAGCAGTGAACACAGGAGAAATAAAGCAGAACATTGCTCCATTGTTGTGGTTTTTTTGTTGTTGTTTTTTTCTTCCTCCGCTGTGAATTGGCTGTGAAAAATCAGATAGTTAATTCTGAGTTAGATGATAGAAGTGTTTACATTAATGCAAAATTTAGAAGCATATGATTCTAAATGAGGAATGAGGCAACAAACTGGAAAATGCAGAAAAAAAATGTTTCTTCTGTGATCAACATAATGTTTATTGCAGTACTTCTTTGTTCTAATGATAATGCGAGAACTAATGAGTTTCCTTAACAATAGTTTAGTTTCCTTATTGGGAAAAGCCCAAAGCATTTGGCTTTTTACAACTAATATGCAGTTGTACAATTAAAACAACGACAGGTATGCCAGATGGTGCATGTAAAACTAAAACAATGAGGCTTAGAGAAGCTAGCTTTCCAATTTTAAAATAAGATTCTAACAAAAGTTTAAGTCAATGATCACACCAAATGTGTTATCAAAACAAATGCCTAAGAGAAGGACATACACTCAATTGTCTTTTTAAGTAACAGTAAAAAAAATAAATAAAAAAAATGAAAGGAGATTTTGGAGATCATGGTATTAGGAATTGAAACCAAAAGTACAAATGCCTCCAGTTATGAATTAGATCCTTGGATAAGAGCTGTTAAATTATTAAAGACTGGTAGAACACACTTGGCCACTCTTTGCCTTCTTGCCTAAGCATCTGCTCTCAGTTTCAAAGATTGGATGTTGGACTAGACAAACCTTTGCTTTTACCATCTGCAACCAATAATAACAATATGCTAATCTCACATAAAAGTAAAATTATTTCTGAATAAACATATTGACCCATTACTTGGGATCCAGGTACAAAAAGTACAAGAAATAGGTGTACAAAATTTCTTCCAAATTTATAATAAAATTGGTATTGCAGTCATTTGTGAAATTATTTTTTACCTGCCATTGGAATGGTTTGCCCAGGGAGGTGGTGGAATCACCATCCCTGTGGGTGTTTAAGGAAAGGTTGGACATGGTGCTTAGGGACGTGGTTTAGTGGGTGATATTGGTGGTAGGGAGATGTTTGGACCAGATGATCTTGGAGGTCCTTTCCAACCTTAATGATTCTATGATTCTGCCAATTTCAACATCCAATGACACTTGTTCTGCCTAGTGCTTATATAGCTGAGCACTACTTACGTCTGTTGTCACTGTAATATACCTCAGATACAAAGAAGTAATATTACTTATATTTCACAAATGGGAAAATAAAGTAGAGAAAGGTTGAAGAAGTTGAATATCACATGGAAAGTCTATTGGCAGAGAAGGAAAAAACCTCCAAAACCCCATATTGACACTGGCCCTTCCAGTCCTCAAAGATTAACAATAGATTGGGATTAGGACCCTTTTAAAAGGTACCAACAAGAATCAAGGCTCCCCTTCAATGAGTTGTGTACAAATAAACTCAGTATAAAACTACTCAAAACATACTGGAATCTAAGAACCCATTTCTGCATTTTGAGTAGCATTAATAAGGCCCATGAATAAAATTTTGTTCAGCAGTGAAGCACAATCCACTGTTCTATGATTCTATAATTTGAAAGGTGTGCTAAGAAACCCAGAGTACCTAGGGGAATCTTGCAATCATGCATACACCAAGCCCCAGAACCACCAGAGGAAAAAAAGAGTGAGACATGAAAGCAGTTCTGTAACTAAGGTGCAAAAATTTAAACAGTCAAAACTATCAATCTTTAAATTCATCTTGACAAATGCAGGTATGAGTAAAAAGATAGACCATGCCACTGCACCACATGCCTTCTTTATCTGGATTTTATTCATGACTGAGAACTGTTATTCTTTAATTACTTAAAATATAGGTTCTGACCCCAGAAAAGGAAAATCTAACATTTACCTTATTCACATTTTCATCTTTCACCGAGTCTTCATAAATTAAAATTTTGTCCTGTAAAGATTTCTTCAGAATATCTATTTTATTTCTACTCCTGGATCCTGATTTTTTCATTTTAGAATGCTGCTGTGATAAGATGAGCAAAAAAGGCATTATTTGTAAGAGGTAGATGGATATGGTAACATTAAGATTATAACTTACTATTTTGGGCAGATTGACCAATTAATGAAACACTTGAAAAGGACAAATTTCACTGAGAAAATATTTCTGAAATGCATGTGCTGTGCATTCATTCTGATGATTCCTTTCAGACATTCAGATAAAACTGGAAACTCATTTTTAAAATTTCATTCATTTCATTTAAATTTCACTCACTCACTCTTTCCAGGAAAACTGCTATAAAGCTGGTTTTATACAACCTTTAGTAGTGACAATAAAAGATATTAACTGATACATAGTTTCCTCAGCACAGTTAAAAATGAACCAAGAAAATTAATTCAAGAACTGCATTGTTTTAGAGACACAGTATATGAATCACAAATGAACCTGGTATTATTAATAGGCACCACTTCATGTAATCAAATTATTCTTGACCTTTATATATCTTTACAAGAATATCAACTAAGTATAATGAACTCTCAGGGAAATGATAACACTTGTTCAACTATAAGGCTATTGCAAAGTCATTTTCCTTCTTAAGTAATTCAGAAATTATTAAGGTTTTGAACAAGCCTACTTCCTAATATAATTATCCCAAGTTAGTTTACACATTTAGAAAATGTAACTGAAGCAAAACAAAGCAAGGGAAAGTACTCCTTTTACAATGGTATCAGAAACATTATACAGGAAACAATTTTCTTTCTCCTGTTTAAGAATATAAAACAATTTATGATTCCAAAGATTTTGCATCTTACAAAAGGAATTTAACACCCTTCGCAGTGTTATTAAAAACAAAACAAAACAAAAACACAAATAAACAAACAAACAAAAAAAAAAAAAAAAAACAGTGCTAAATTTGATAGATATTTCTTGTTGGGAAAGCCTCTCTAACTTTAAATTTACTTATTAGATTGTCTAGATCATCTTATTATCTGGATTTAAAATAAACAAAATAAAACCACCTCTGTACACGTCCAATTATTTTGGAAAGACTAACCTGAAATCAAGCCCGTATTATTGCCAAGAGGCAACAATGTCCTTCCCTACTTTAGTGCCAAATTTAGTGAAGTAGAAGGTTTGCAAGCGAAATCTCAATTTGGGTTGTAAAGGACATAACTTGTCCCTGATATTCAGAATCAAGTTTATCATCTCTCCAGTTTTTGACATTTCAGTAGACTCTCCCCTTTTGGTCACCCAACCATTTCTTTATACAGATGCCTTCATCTTGGCAAGACTGGAGGACACATAAGCAGTAGATCTATGCAGGTGTATGTGAAGGAAGCATATCTGACTGCTGCTTAAACTGTTATCTTTAAGGTTTACTGATCCACACACAGAAGAAGCACACATCACTGTCATCTCTATGGAGAAACCATGGACTTCATCTGCAGATCAGGCCAACAACTGTGGATGCATGCATGAACACTTCATGCATCCCCACTCTGACCCCACATTGTGCCTACCTGTTTATTGGTCATTGCCAAATTTTGATCAACTTTCTGCAGCTCCACATCCCTTTGCTCCAGCTCAAAAGCCTGAAGCAAAGTTCTTGCTCTTATCTTGGGCAGAGCCAAGCTGCTGTCCACCTGAGAAAAGCAGCAGTGGAACTCTTGTCTCATTTTAAGCAATTCCTCTTCGGATAGTGAAAGGGGCAAACTTAGAAGATGCCTGTTAAAAGAAAAAACGAACAAACAAACAGAAAAACAAAACAAAACAAACAAACAAAAAACAACAATGAAAGCCGTTTGCTGTTCAGTGATACAGACAAAATTTAAAAGACATGCACAAGAATACTTTACAGGACCATGACCATCATTCTTTACATTGTGCATAAATCTCATTCATCTCACATAGGACTGAGCTGCCCAGAATGTTTAAAATATCCATGAGTATACCTTAAATTTTAAGTACAGTACTTCCTTGACTGCAATACATTATTTTCAAAAGGAAACACATTTGGAATAAAAAAATATAAAAACACAAATTTGAGCAAACTTCTTATGTACAGAATTATTCTACCACTTCAGACAACACAAACCCTGAATTTAGGGCTGTTGGGGCTGTAATCAAGACAAAGACTTCCTGTAAAGCCTCCCTGTGCTGTTTCTCAGCACTCAGCAGACCAAGCTACTGAGAGGGGAGAAAAATAAAATAAAATAAATCTCTGTATTATAAACTCATATATGTCATCTGCCCCATCACCAAGTGGTTTGACCTATTCTTTGTAAAAAAAACTTTTATCGGTCTGAACAACATGGATTATATTTCAACAGTTTAAATCACTCAAAAAGTTCCTATTTTGTCAAAGGAAGGTTCTCAACACAGAAGTCCAGGGAACTATTCCTCAGGTCAAGGTGACGTTGACTTAAAAATAGAACATGCTAAAGCCTAAATTCATCTTCCATTTTTTGACTAACCTTAGACTATATTCATGTTCTGATCTTGTGACTGAAATATTTAAGAGTATTTCATAAAAGTAGTTTAACTTTTCTTTTAAACAAATTCTCTTTCCCAAAAATGCATTTGCATTAAAAGCATGAACATCACTTTTTTTTTTTTTAAGTAGCTTATTATTATTATATTATATTATACTGTATGTTCCATTAAGACTGAAGCTTTAATTCAACATATCATAGTTATAAAGTACCTCATAGTTGCACTAAAATATCCCTGGGTTTAGAAATCCTGCATCTAAATAGATCCTATTTCTGTTTACTGATTCAGCAAAGTACTGTTACATCCTAAACTAAAACATTTTAATATGCTGTAAAGTTTTCACCTAAAAAAAATGAATGCAGTATTACTCCAAATAAGCATTTCCATTATACTTCCCATTTCTCATGTTGTCTTAAGACATTCATTAGAAGAAAATCAAGTGTGTGTGTGTATGTATGTGTGTGTGTAAAGACTGCAAATCACAATTTTGTAAAGTCTATATTTAATAAGGACTTTTAGCATTGAAAAAAAAAAAGTCTTCACAGGAACTTTGGACTAACTTATCTCTTCAGTAGCAACAAAAATGAAAAGCTATCAGTCAAAATAATTCTTCGTGAAAAATAGCAGATGAGAACACAAATGAAAGAGCTGGGACCTGTGATAGAAATCTCAAAATCAACAGTGGACTGAACATAAAGTGACAGATTTTAAGAGACTTTTGGTAGAGTAGTTGCATAATGCTGCAGTTTTTGTATGTATTTGCCAGTATTTTACTGGAAAAAAACAATCAGCTTACTATTGCAGTAAACAGATAGCATCTAACAATACATCAGGTGACACTGCAGACTAGAGCACAATTATCATGGAATCATAAGTTATAAAAACGAAAGACTTGCCGGGTCATACAATCTACCTCCTTGTTCTTGCAGGTCTGTTCTCAGCAATATATTCAGAGATAATAAGACAAGTTAGAAGATACACTGGAATAGCTTATTGAAAAAGTATTTAAAATGCTGAATAAAGTACAAGGACTTTGAAATTAAAAACTAAACTAGGACAGAAATGGATTTTTTTTCCTCTAACAAAGCAAGCTTGCAATGGGCAAGGTTTCTTTTCCTATTTCTTTTATGTGGCCTTACACTGTACAGCAGAAAAACTTACAGAGATGCTGTCAGGACAAAACTGCCTGAGCAAAACTGTTTTACTTTAAAGAAGAGGTATGAAGCAGCTTGGGGCCTCGGCATCAGCAGCACTCTGTCAGCACGACAGATTGGCCAAGTCTGATGTGTGGATCTCTTGAACCACAGAGGTACGCTACTGTGCTGTATATTTATGACATATGTAGAAATGCTTCTGTAAAGCATAAAATTAGCACCTGATGAATAAGGCTTGACTTGTTTCTGGAACGAATGTATCAAAATTGAGTGCAGGGCTCATTAGGCCTAACATAGTAAATGACATTTGCAAAGTGTTGGACCTCTGAGAACAAACCAAGAATAATAATGAAAGATGCACAAGTGACACCTGGTACAAAGTGAAGTGAAGTATAAAAATATCACTCCACCTTTCGGTTTCAAAAATTCTGTTTCCTGGAAACTCTACTGAGGTGTCAGACTGTCAGTGCATGTTGCTGGCTCTGCAGGGCCTGAGCACTTGTGAGAAATCAATTCCCAGGTGCTTGACATATAATTGATCATTAACAATTACATTCAGACAGGTATGACAACTCCTAGCTCATCACTGTTTACAAGAATAACTAAGAAAAAGACATAGAGATACTTGCATGAATACCGATTGTTCCCAACTCCTTATTTTTTTTTGTTCCAAAAACCTAGCTTCCAGTTCTTGGCTTAGTTTTTGTCTTGTGAGCTGCAGCAACTCTTCAGCGACCATGCTCTTTTCATGTTCTTCCCTTTCAAGTTGTTCACGTTTAATAATGATCTCTTTTTTATGCTCTTCTACAACTTCCAGCAGGAACATCTTTGGCACGTTGAGCTTTACCAGTTCTTGTACAAATATTCCATACTGAACACGCTTAAGCTCTTCAATAGTTTTCTCTGCTAGATTAAATATAAGGTCTTTCAGCTCTTCACTGGCCTCATTATCAAGCTTTTCAGTAAGTTCTTCAAATTCAATGGCATGATCATTCAAAAGATTTTTCCAGTGGCTCAGGTAGTGAGTGACCTCCTTAGTGGTTTTGAAGGGGTCCCCAAGTGACAGCTGCTCCTTTCGATGCTCTTTCTGCTGATTCATTTTTTAAAAGAGGAACAAGATTAAGAAGGAACAGCCCTCAAATTCCAGCTCTTTAATTACATATTGCATAGCAAAGCAAAGTTTCTACTTTTGGTTTTGAGTGTTCTCGAAACTACTTTTCAGCATCCAGAGACTAACTTAGTCCTCGACATTATGGCTTTGTGTGCATCAAGCAGGCCTATCATAATTTGGATTATTGATAGAAGGGCTAACACCTAAAAAAAGGTATGACCTTGTGGTTTGACGTAGTGACAAACAGCTGAATTGTAATGATCTGGCAGTGTTCCAGAAGTAACAAATCAATCAAACAAATACCAACGAAGAAGAAGAAAAAAATTTTTTTTTGTTGTTTTTGATTTTCTCCTTCTTCTTACAGTAAGCAGCAATTTCACCAGAAGGCTAAACCAAAGCTACCTATACTGACAATAAAGACAACAAAGATGGAAGTCTCCATCTTTATGCCTATTGTCCCTCTTTGTAGTGACATCTGTTAAAGAGTAGAAAACACTGAAACACATATCCCACAAAAGGTAAAATTAATCTCACTTAATTTTGGTCACCTAGAGATATATCACCTAACCCAATGTAAAGAATCTAATGTAGTTTTTCCTACATCCCTTAGGCAGAGTTTTGTAGTTGACCTGCAGGAGTTTTAACTGTGCAATAAAAACCATTTATGTCCCAGCCAGAAAATCCACAGAAAACAATGACTGCAACAGATCTGTGCCATCTGCCTCACTGATTCCAGAACCTCAGCTGGTCTTTTGCCTGTCTGCACAGAGGTTTGTAACACCTCCCTGGAACAGGTACAACTAACTAGATAGGCTTCATGAGTTTCTCTACTTAGGTCAATTTCTTGCATTTTTTAATTTTTATTTTTTAAAGAATAGCTGTTAATATCTGAATACTTAACACAGCAAATGGAGGCACACAGATAAAAAGAACAGATATTATTTTCATCTGCGCTCCTGGCAGCGTCGACCCCCATCCTAAGAACTACACTTTACTTTCCAACTCATTTAATTTCTTCACGTTAAGCCCTGTGAAAATAAATATACTGAAAATAATTACCTTTTGCAGCATTTCCCGCCTTCGCTTGATAATGAGTTTCTGATGAAGCTTTTGCTTTTCTTGTTTCAAATCATGATCAAATTTCTGCTTAACAGAATTAATTTCAGTCTCAGCTCGATCCAGCAGAAGTCCCAAATGACTTTCAGGTAGATGACCTGCTCTGTAATAATAGTGTTTGAAGTCTGTTATCCTAAATTCTTATGAGCAAAAGGATATTTGAAGTAATTAGTACCATTCAAAGGCTCAACAAAGTAGCCACACAGAAAGATCTTATTTTTTTTTTTTAGCAGTAGTATCTGGGGAGACTCAAAGAAACAAGTGGATAATAGTCATAATCTCAAAGATGAGTGCAAAATGAAGGCAGTTTGTGAGAGTAGAGTGAAGGTTTATAAAGAAGGAATGTGAAGAAGGAAAGAAGGGAAGGCAAATGCAAAACCAACTACATATCAGTTAGTAATGTAAGCAAAATTCAAATGAGACATTTTAAACCTTATATATTATTTAAAATATTTACATTTTTCATTTAACACCACTGGAATGCAACTCTGGATGTCCTTTCTAAATCCTAGTTAGAAACAATTTTCTCTTCTAAGGATGTAATTTAACCAAATAAAAACATTTAAAAATTATTTTAAAGATACAAAGCAGCCATATCCACGAACAGACTTAAATTCACATTTTCTATTGCATTTAAATCAGAAAATTTTTAAACATTTCCAGTTACCAGTGAAATACAATACTCTGACAGCGCAAATCCCCACTTATTAAGCGCACAGAACTTTCAAATTGAAGTTTAAGACAATGGTCTACCTCCAGTTGCTGTACTACTTAACATCAAAGAGTAAGCAAAATCCCAATTGTAGTTATTTAGATAGCATAATAGTTAAGAAAATCTCCCTCTCCATAAACTCAAATTGAACTTCTAAAATTTCCCACTATCCTATTTACATCAGAATTTTCCCAAATCTTTCTCAGAAAACAGAAGAATAAATGAAAATCATAATGCAGTCAGACAAGGCTGTTGGGCATTTTTAACTTAAATTTTTTAATATTAAGTATAGTGAGCTTCCAAAATCGTAAGACATGAACATTATTCACAGAGCTTGGATTCAAAAAAAATTTTGTAAAATCTCTGAAAATCAAGACATTAATATGTTGCTCTTCCAAGTCCCCATTCCAATATAATACCTAGCATAAATAAATAATAAACTAGAGAAGTGGCTAAAGCTCGGAATCTACCACCACAATCCTTTTCCAGAAAGTACAGGATCTTATTCTATTAGGATTTGTTGATACTGTCATAGCTTTATTCCAAGCAAAATCTTCAAAATACAAGCTAAAAGAAATAACACAGGAGATGTACATCTTAGCTTGTTTGCAGGCACTGCAAGAGAAATGTGGTATCCAGATTCCACAGTTCACACCTCTCCATCTACTGCTCAAGCATCTGCAGGTATCTGAGTAGGCCACAAAATATCCCCTGCATACTGAGAGTGCTGGAAAGAAACTCTGAGCTGTTTTATTACACAGTTAGGTCAACCAGACAGGGCTTTCTTTTACACAGGTTTCTTCCAACATCTGCTGATTTTTTCTGATCTTCTACAGAAGGCAGATTAAAATACCTCTCAGTAACTTGAGAGCATCATTCACAGATCTTCTGGCAAAGTCATTTTTGCCTTGAAAGCAAATAATTTCAGTGTTGTGTCCAAAAAAAACCAACAATAACAGACTCAACAGCACCAAGTTTTCTATCTATATTTGTTAGCTCTAATACCTCCTTTCCATCAAGCCTAAGGCAAAAGATTAGTGAATCAAAAGGTAGATTTATTATAGTGAGAAAGTAAGGTAAGGTAATAACCAAGATATTATTTTGAACACCTTCAGCTTGCCTCGTGTTAAAGAAATAAACTCAGCCTTGCTGTATCCAATTAAAATCCCTGTCTGAGGCAGTGAAAGGGACTGCAATAGAAAAAGATGGATGTGTCGGAACCATCCCACAAATGAAAAATTTCAGAAGAGCCATGTTGATGTTACTGAACTTCAGCTACTTCAGGATTTCACCCACTGAGCTGGCATATTGCCATCACAATTGACGGAAATAATTCAGGACAATAAATGCCTTATACAGAAAATAGCTACAAGCAGAAAAGGTTAAGAGATGACGAAAAAGCTTTATACTGACGCATTACCACTGGATGTGTTCGCTTTCTAATGCCTAGTTCCTGAAAGGTCCAGCAAGACAGATCGGAAAACTACTTTGGTTATATCAAGATCCGCCCAAATGAAGAATATTCACAAGAATAAAAGACCAACATAAGATGTTTTGCTTTGATCTTTTATGTCAAAGATAATCAACTGCCTACTTTAAAACAGTTCACAAGAAATGCTTGAGGCCTCATAAATATTACAATTTTTGGAGAAATTTATAAAGGAGCTTGAATTGTTCATAACTAGCGAATCAGCAGAACTGGAGTAAGCTTTTTAGGAGACCAAAGAAGAAATTAAACTTCTTGTGAGAGTGCTGATACTCACTAAAGAACAATGCTACATGCTACAAAATGCTGTAGTTTAAAAATGTCACGAACCTGGCACCTCTGGGTATACCCGGAACAACATCAGGCTAAATATTGCCTCAAGTATCACCTTTTGACTCATTTATTTGTTGAGGGAAAACACAAAACCCCTAGCTAGACAACCCTACAAATCTATAATTACCATCTGAATTTTAGAACTTGCTTTCTTGTGTTTTGGCATTGCAGCTCACAGACTTGCTTTCCAAACAGCACTGAGTACACACAGCCAGTCCTAACAAATGGGATATTTTATTTAATTGCTATCTATAGAAAGCTCAGCTTGAAAACTGTGGCTGCCTTACTTCATTTAAAATCTTCACAAATCTCCCTGGAATTGTTTTGTCTTGGTTTCATTTTGCTTTTTATAACCTTTATTTCTGGCTATACACAATCTTTTTCATGTTAATTTTGAAATGCCTTTCTACCTGATGAATTCTAAATATCCTCTCTCCTTATCATTTATTTGCTGTTTTATGTATTCCTTATTTCTGTTTACCTGTGGTATATTAGTTTCTCTTCTCAATATAAATAGCTCTGCATTTCAGCATGCCATTTTTAACTGTAAGTTTAAGAACCAATGTTAGGCATAACAGACTAAGACAGACCTGTGTTTATATTTAGACAAGCAAATTCAATGCTAATATGAAACTTAAGAGGATATTATGAATACAAATTTAAAGTACCAAACCATCAAACCAAAGTACATCTGCTCAAATTGTAACGCACCAAATTGTAAATATTCCCCAAATCAGTTCAGAGTTAAAAACTGAAATCTAAGTCTTCCTAGCACATACTTCCTCTGGGTTTATACAAGGATATTTCAGTCTGCTTGTAGAAGAAAGTCTAGCAAATAATTTGTATTACTAGATTCTGGAGCTTTATAATCTCAACATCTAAAGAATAAATAACGTAACAGTTTGGCCAAAATTTGCCTGAATGGAATTCATGCCCTAGAAGGTATGGGAAGTTACAGAAAAATAAGTACTTCTATACTCAAAAAATCAGATGGGATTTCTTCTCTACAAATGTCAACTACGGACATGTTTCCTTTGTCTGCAGAGTACTACCACTCTATGAAGTTTAAACAGAGAGTAATACAGAATTTATTTTTCGTCGTGTTAACGATGCTTTAAGGGAGAAGAGGTTGATTGTTTTTGCAGAGGGTTTGGGTTATTTGTGTGCAAGCATCCCTCCCATTAAAATATATTTTTGGGGATGAGATCTACAAGGTCTTGAATTACTAATACTAGATGTTTCCTCTCCATTCAGTTGTTAATATGTTTTTTGACTATTAAGTGCAGCAACAGGCATACAACTATTTTTTCAGCTTGAGAAGTCCCTGTTGTTCATTTCAATTATTTGATCCATGGATGCAGTGGTTGTACTGGTTGTACAGAAAAGAGTTTCTCGTTAAGGCTCTTCACATAACGACATCTGTGAAAACATCTCGGAATTTCTTATATATATTTCTTTAAGAATTTCTTATATAATCCAATTCTAAAAAGAAGCATGAACTGATGGAAAGGAACTCTCTGTGGAAGATGTGCCTAAATTGTATTTCCTATGCCAAGAGATTTATTTTTGTCTTTGAGCCACACAGCTGCAGATTTTAGCAAAACAGGCAAAGTAGTGCAAGCATACTGGAAGAACCTCTCTCTGATCAACAAAATCTTGAGGCTAAACTTAGAGTATGATTCCAACATGGCAGCAAACAGGAGAAATAAAAAGATTAGCAAGCAAAGGTTAAAAAAATAGGTAAATTAGATTATCATATCAACAGATGCAATATTTGGTAATTTTTAAACTGACTTTAAAACTGACTTAAAAAAAACAGTTGAGATATTTACCTTTCCATCTTATTAATGAGAGCTGATATCTGGGTTGCTGCTGCATTTATAAGAGTAGAAGCTTGAGAATCCATTAACTGTACCTTACTTATGAGATACTCTCTGTAAGCAAATCTTCTATTCAGATGGTATTTCTTGCTAGCTTGCAAAAAATCCATTAACTCTTCAATGTCTCCCTACAGGAAGGAATGCAAACAAATATATCTAATTAGATGTAATATTAATTTCAACTAACACCTATGGATATCAGGCCAAATTTGTTCATTAATAGCAAAAAGGTAAAAAGGTGAAAAAACAGTGAGCTTATATATATATGTATATTACAGCATACATATGTTGCGTAGATAACTAAATTTCCATAATGATATCTATATATTTTTGAATGTTATTCCTATGAAAATTAGTTATAACAAGTGCTAACATATGGATAATATCTTCTATATATGAGTGCAAATATTTTTCTGACACATTTCACAAAAGTTAGTGTGGATTTGGATTCTGTCATTAAGTTAGGAATGAAGCTGTCATCCTATTACCTGTATTTTAGAGTAATCTTGCACTAATGTTTTAGCTGCTTCCAGTTTCAGTTCTCCCTTTAAGGCAGCATTTGTTATCTGTGTAAAAAAGATGTTATGGAGCTCCTTTCTCTGGGAAATAGCCAGCTGTCTATAAGCTTTTGCAAAATATTCCTCCTGCTTTACCAGAAGGAACCTCTTCAGGTGGTCCTGCTCCAGCCTGTGAAGTCTATCCAGAAGAGTTCTGTATTCAACAGCAGGCTGCAGAGAAGAGAAAAATAAATAAATCTGCAGTGATATTCAGTATTTAACATTTTTTAAATTATCAGTGCTACTAGTTCATATGTATTTTATGCATACTCTGATTACTGTCATTTCAGGTTTGAATGCAAATTAATACTAAATCAATGTACACTTCCCATATTTTTCATCTGTTGGAATTATGGGTTGCACAACAGTCAGTTTATAATCCAGGTAACACTTCCGAGGCTTTGTGAAGTCTTTTTAGAATACACATGAAATAAATTTCTTATGTTTCATCAATACTGAAACCATATTAAAATTGAATAGACTTCAAAAATTCAGAAAAAAAAAGAAAGAACAATAAGTATACATTTTGAAAACAATGTAAATTAGAAAAAATACTCTACTGCAAATCTTTAAAAGTTCTTATTATCAGTGACCTACTTTATCTATTGGTTTCTAAAAATTAATCCAAGAGCACCACTTTAGAGTTACAACAATGGTGCAAAATTAAATAGCAATTAATTTAAAAGCCTCTTCACAAGAAATACTTTCTCATAGTTCTCTAGTAAGAACTATCATATTCATAGTTTTAATCTCAGATGGCATAAACTCATTTTAGAATCAAAAAATACATGTCCCAAAGAGCAAAGAATGTTTCTAATGTTAGCAGAGCTACTAAGCAGTAGTCTTGTTGGTCTTGTTCCAAATTTCATTCTACTTATATGGGGAGAGCTGTCCTCTGCACTGAGCCCCCCCACAGGTCACCCCTCATTTGCAAGTGATGCATTGCAGGCAGCAAACAATGAATCCCAAAGGGTAGGGAATATACATTGTGTTTTAACTGAAAAGGGTGAACATGCTGCTGCTGCAGCTGTTTTTTACTGTTGTTTTTCAGATGTCACCCACTGGCAGGAGCTCAAGTGTAAGCCATGCCTAGCTCTCCAGCATCTCCTTTTGGGCCAGGTTCCACAGGAAGTATTAAAACAAATTCCTTCATAGATCCTGGTGCTTTTTGCTACATTCTCTCAGAAAGAATAATTACTATAACAGTTTTAGGGGAGAAAGGTGGATAACAGGACATAAGTAGATGATAAATGCATGAGGACAAGAATTGGACTGGATTTAATTCTTTCACTGATTGTTAATATTCAGGATTTCTAATATAAACCAGATTGAAACAATATCAAGTATATTTTGTGCAAAGAAAAACTGCTGGACTAAGAGCATATTTAGTGAGAGTTCACTGGAGTCACAATCTAAAATGAGCTGGAAACCCTAAACAAGTTCAGCTGACTTTCATAAGTCCACCAGCTTTTTCCACATAACGGCCTGATAAATTGAGGTTCTTTCAGAGAACCTCACCATACTATAGTACCTTTGATGGGTACCCTCAGCAAAACACTTTTCTCTAAACTATTCTTACGAATTGTCATGAAGTCCGTAAGAATTATAGGTACATGGTATGCAAATAATCAAGCATTTTTTACAGAATGCCAGAAACTTATGTCTACAATAACAGTATACATAAGAATGTGTAAGGAAATATACTGGTATAGCAGAATCTACTCCAAATAAAGCTTATTTTGTCTCTATAACACAAATGAATCAGACAGCTCAAAATTCAAAAGTGACACATCCAATACCCACGCATCCACTTGCACATCCAGAAACGAATCCCCACTGGTAAATAATGAACTGTACTATTTATTCCCACAAGTCATCCTAATAAACTGAGTTATAGACAAGCATGAAACATTAACTTGGGTACGTTAGCACTTTAAGGTTACAGAGGTAGAATATTCAAAACCTAGCAGAATTCCCTCCAGACACAAAGTGAAAAGGAAAAAGATCAGCCCATTTTATTGTAAAAAATTCATTATACTTGAAAGATGGCATTGAAGAACAGAGCATGATTTTGCAGATAGGATGCTGGACCAGAGGATGTTAAGACTTGGGCACTACTTCCAACTAATGACTACCTATGAAATCCCAGGCAATACTACCCATTCAGAAAGAGATCTTTGGATGAAAGGAACACACATAAGCATTAAGATTTTACTTAAGCAGAGCCTCTTAACTTGTAAAGAATTATTTTCTGTCGGAATACAAATTATCTCTCTCTTCCCCAGAGGCTATTTTCAAGAGAAGTCCACTGCCTGCTTTGCATATAGACTGTTGTTTGTGCCTTCACTTGGTCTGGAAGAAATCAGCCTTTGGTGGAGCTTATATATTAATTTCATTCAAAATAAGAATATAAATTTTGGAGATTTTTTACCTAGATTGTTAGGTGTATGATGCAGATAAGGTTTATGATTCTGCTCTGAATGTGCAATATACTTTACACAGTGTCTGACTGGAGCTCTTTGGAATCGCTACCATACACAATAACAAATAATAATACACTAATTTGCAAGGGGGCTAGAAGTGACTATGCAATAAATAAATAAATACAAATCAGGGTAACAATAGCCTTTTGTTTTCAAGTGTCATTGATACTCTTGATATAATTTCATTTTCCTGGAAAAGTAAAACACACAGAAAATGTCTATTCAATCACTCTATTCATCAAATCTGATTTTCTGAACACTTTTAAATTGTATAGTCTTAGTCTTCTAAGAGAACAACTCAGCCATCCTAGTCTAAAAGAGAAACCATCTACATAAAACCACATCATGCAAAGTATCTTGATTTACCTTTTCATTCACTTTCTTTATTAATTCTTCAGCTTCTTCATTTGCAGCTCTCTCTTTTTGGCGTTGAGCCTCCATTTTCTTCCTAGTTTCCAGATTACATTCAGCTGTGAAAGCCACGACCTTTCTTTCATATTCTTCCTGTATCTCCTTCTCCATTGCTAGAAACTGTTTTTTAAAAATTGAACTCATCCTCTTCTCCACATGAGGAAAGAGGCTGTGACTTAAGACCATGTTCTTCATCATGATAGCAATCACTTCTTTACATATTTGCATTCGATATGCCTCCAAATCAGCATCTGCCCGAGTCAGGCTGGCAACCTCCAAGCTGTAGAAAGGCAATGGGGATTGTTTAAAATCTCAGACAGGTAATTTCTACCATAAAACTAGGATAAAATAAGTCTAGAGACTTATTCAATGCTGTGTAACTGAGAATGGCAGTCAGACAAGTGCAGAAATATCTCAGCACATGAGTTTACTAATCATGATAGTAATCATTCATTTAAAAGTAGAGTGAACTGATTTCTAGTAAAGTAGCTTCAATGATATATGTATGTATACATACACTCCTGGTTTAGACTGAAAAAGGAAAAGCTTTACTTTAGAACACAAAACTTTCTCTCAATTTGAAAGCAAACAAAAACCTCCAACAAAAAATAAACCTATGTTGGGAAGCACATACTGCAGATGAAGTATTTGAATGGACTATAAATTTTGCTGACTCTGTAAAACAGTTCTAAACTCACTGACCCATCCATATTAATGCATTACTGGTTTGTGTTCTCCTTTGGTATATTTCCTTCCCTGCAGGGAAGAGGGGAAAGTGTTTTGATTATGTGCTGATATAAACAAATTAAAGAAGCTGAAAAAGCTGATGCCTCTCTCTCATTAAGAGTAAAAGAGTCCTAGGAAAGACGATTTTTCTTTTTCTTATTAAACAAAATGCAGTAAATGAATACAGTCTCACTTATCTTTATTTAAATAGGAATGACACTCTCATTTCATAAAATACTTATCTATTGTAATTTCTGTAGCTTTGCCTACACTTGATTCAGTATTGGAGAGCTAGACAGTTTTTGTCCTCATATGCTAGCTCATATGAACACACAGCACTCTTGCTTCTGTGTGTAGATTAAGTACACAGTAATTCTTGGGGACCTAAAAAATACACTATTAAAAACTGAAAAAAAAAAAAAAAAAAAAAAAAAGGATTTAAGTTAGGTTAAATAATTGATTTATTCTGCACCCAGACTAAATTTCAAATCTCACCTTTTTGTTAATTTTTCCTTATCTAAGAAAATTATGTTTAACTGAAAGTCAGTGATATACTATCACTACCGCTCTGTTAAACACGAGAGATTTATTTTTCCTATTCAGAAATCAATGTGATGTAATTAAGTTACTTTCTTACCATGACTCAAATTCTCTCCAAGTATTTAAGAGGTAACAGATTAAGTTTTGTTAGTTAATCATAAAGAAGCAGAGAGATATTTCTGTTGCAGTTTCTCAGAAGCCCAGCAGCACACTGGTGATGCCCATACTTTTCTTGCTGATCACCTGCAGGGCTACCTGTTGCATCTACAAAAGTAATAGTGGAACAGAGGTCCTTTCCTCATGATTTTTTCTCCCATATAGGAACAGGAATCAGACCCCTGTGCCTGAAACAGTTTGTGCCTGAAACATCCTTCACAGTAATTTGAAGATCCTGTAAGAGCTAATATTTTCTGCAACACCCCCAAGAAAATACAACAATCCAGCTTATGCAGTATCCACCTGCATGCTGCACATAGAAGAGCATCTGCAGGTACACAGCCTTCTTGAGGGTGGTAGAGGACTGGCATAGCTACACCCACACTGACCATGGTCAAGTCCCCCAGGACACTGACACGCTCCTTCTCCTTGGGGAGAGTCCTTCTTGCTCCAGCACAGTGGAAAAGCCACAGAGGACAAATGATGGCAGGGTCAAGGAACAGGATGCCAAAGCAACAAAGCAAGCACTTCAAATTGGCAGCACAGGTATGTATTTCTGTCTCAGTCTTCTCTGTTTACAGAAGACCTAGGACACTTGCTGATGTAACCAGCTAGTGCTAAGCTGTTTACCTAAGAGAAGTTTTACTTACCAACTTTTAAAAAGTAAGTATATCAGTTTCATGCAAATGTACTTAAATAAAAAGGATCCAAAAAATGGGATCTATGCTATAACATTTCCCTAATGACTGTCCCAATTACTAGCCTGCAAAATTCAAGCCACTGGAGTTATGTCTCTGAATTCCTGTTTCAAGTCTAGTAGCTCTGTTTTAACTGAAGCATATCTGTCTTCTACAAGAAATAGCGCATCTAGGTTGTCAAGCATTCCCTAATAGAGAACCAAAAAATATTTCACTTTCTAATTCCTTTAAGGACTAACAATGGTCGCCTTATCCTCAGCTTGAATTTGACTAGTTTCTGCTTCCAACTATCTTTGCCTGCTGGAAGACCAAATTCATTCGTCACTATTTTTCTCTTCATTTGTGCACTGATATATGGTGCTCACAGTACTCCATAACACTTTCTTATTGAAGTGTGAAAGACTGAATATTCCTTAACTCTCTTGCTGGAAGGCAACACCCTGCAGTTCCGCGATGTTGATACACAGCTGGTAACACAACATTCATTTCTTAACCCATATGCAGGATTTTTTTCACCATGCTCGGAATAAAAATTAAGCCATCCCTCATCCACCTCCTTACTAGTTTTATGGTCTTCTTCAGCACTGATCCAAGAACAAAAAACAAAACCAAACACCATCACAATATTTTCTGTTGTTATCTTTCCCTTAGTCTTCCCATGGCACTTTTTTCTTTTCCCTGCAAATCATTACAGATTAGACCTGATTTCATTCCAAGCAAGATTTCCATGATCCTTTCTGTCTACAGAAAGAACTATGGTGCCCAAGTAATTCTGTTCCTCAAGATCATGATGCCAAAAGCAGAACGAGCAATAGGTACCTGGGCACCTGGCACTTGCCTGTCATCAAGAGTGTGATGAGGCTTTTAAAATCATGGGTGTATTTAATCTGTAATTCTCACCCTTCATTTCCCTGGCAGCAAATCTGTGAAGAAGAAAACGAAACAGAGGAAGCACATGAGCAGTTCCACCAATCCAAGGTTAATAACACAGAAAAAAAAGTAATTAGAAGCCACACTTCTCCTATGTCACATCCTGGCATACAGCAGTTTTTTTTTCAGTGGAAGCTGAAGAAAGGCTGTGTCTATAAAAACTTGGAATCTACCTTACAAGTGATGTGCTCTGCTTCTGGTTTGCCTCCTCCACAGCAGGCTGAAGGAAAACCTACCACATGTGCACCTTACCTCAAACTCTCACACCAAATGAGATGTGTGTCGAGTATTGAGGGCAGCCCTGATCCTTAGCAAGCTGCATCAATATAGTCTTGGAGTCTAAGACACCAACATGCAGTCTTTGACCTACTTCTTTCAACTTTTGACACTAACAGCCAGTAAAAAACAGGAATCTTCTACATACAATAAAACAAATGTTTTCAGACACAAGTTTCCCAGCAGAACAATGCTTACAATCATCCAGATTAAATGTGCGATAGTGACTCATAGAAAAAAAAAATCATAACCTGACACTGTGCATCCCGAGACCAAGGTAGATTTAATAAGTTGCTTTAAATGATCTGCACTCTTCCTGTTACAGCAATTCATGCTTAAAAGTTCCTGTATCTCTTCCTAAGCATATTCAACATAATAGTAACATGAAAGCCAACAAAGTACAGTTAGCAGATGGCAATCTATTGATGAAACAGATCAAAGCTTCTTTTGGGCAAAGCATGCAGAGAAAGGATAAGGACAGGACAGCAGGTACATAATACAAAAGAGGAGTGGAAATGAGAAGCAAACAGACATAGAAAATGAAGCTGCGAACAGCAAGTGTAAAGACTTTTCACTCACTTGAAGAAGAAGAGTGTTTAAAGATCTGTCAGAGAAGATCTGGGAGGTGAGAATCCCAGATGCCAAACAGAGAAGCAGAGAGAGTGTCTGAACATCTGATGTCTTCCACAGACCTAATGAAAGAATACAGGAAATCAACTAGAGTCAGGGAAGAAACAAGAATAGTTAATTAAAACAAAAACAAACAAATAAAGGAAAAGTTTTAACTCACTACAAAATAATTACGTCTAAGTTTTAGTACCCAAATTAGAGTACCTGAGAGGGAATTTTAAAACAGGAGAATTAATAGCTGCTGAATGGCACAGTCCTAAAATGAATTAAGTCCTTTTGGACACATTTTTAAATGTCTGAAGAGCTCATGAAGGTAAGAAACTACTGTGACATAATTTTCTGAATTGTAAAGGGAAAAGAATCATCAAGCGATTTCCCCTTCAGTGGTATTTTTCACCAAAACAACTCCTTCACTTTTTGAAAACTCATCTCTCATCTGCAAGTGGTAGTATGTTACTAATTGAGTACAACAGCATCCTGAGGAGACTGGAGCCCTGTGATGGTGGTTTCTGTAAAGGCCTCCCTTCATGGTACGTGGTGTTCCCAAAGAGCATGCGATTTAAAGCCATTTGTAGATGGCTTGTGGCTCCACCATGCTGCACACATCACTGCAGCCGTGAGCTGGGGCACCATGGCCTGATGGCCCCATCAGCTCCCGCTGGGAAGAGGAAGGCATTGGGGAAACAAAGCCCCTCCAGCTAGAGGGCACCCTCTGAGGCCTGCACGTGGCACCGCACCTGCAGGCACAATGTCAGAGGGCAAGCTGTGGCATGAAAGTGAAGAGGGGGACAAGAAAGAAGTGTTGTGGTCCATGTTGCCTTGTTACGCTTCACAGAAGTGAACATGGACAGGGAGAAACCCCTCTGGGGTCAGACAGGAAAATCACACAGCTGTGACTTCAAACAGCATCTTCCAGTGCTGGCTTTAGTAACTGTAAGCAGAAAAAGCCAATTCCAGTATAATGGGCATCAAAGGTATTCAGCTGCAGATGTGGTTTGTTTCCTAAATCATCCATTTGTTGATGGATTAATAATACAGTAAGTTGTGTTGTGTTGTTTTGTTTTTTTTTTAAACAGGGGAATGGTTTTATTATAAAAGCTCGTGACTATACTTGAGATTTCCAACCCCCTAGAGTCAGACTATGAAGCATAGCAATGCTAATATTTTACAGAATCCTGGTTCTAAAACAGAAAGAAAGAGGAGAACAAAAATTAATCTCCTGGTGACCCTCTTGTGCTTTAAACACCACAGGAAATTGCATAACAACAAACACTGATCAACTACTGACACTATTATTTCATTCATTTCAGTGAACATAAAATTGCTGTATTGATGTGGCCCATTTGTGGTGGCATAGCTTGCTCCTTTCAGCCTCTCCCTTCCCTTCTTCCTCCCTCTGCTCATGCTCTTCAGCTGTGTCGAGTCACAAAAGAGACCGCAAACACTCTGGAGTGGGCATCTTACCCAGCGGTCTATCCCCATGTGCCCAAAGATGAGCCAGCGGGGAAGACGACCAGCCTGGCTCAACAGAGAATTGTGGCTTGAGCTTAGGAGGAAAAAGAGGGTTTATAATCTTTGGAAAATTGGGCAGGCCACTAGGGAGGACTATAAGGATGTAGCGAGGCTGTGCAGGGACAAAATTAGGAAGGCCAAAGCTCATCTGGAGCTCAAGCTGGCTACTGCCGTTAAAGATAACAAAAAACGCTTTTATAAATACATCAACACAAAAAGGAGGACTAGGGAGAATCTCCATCCTTTACTGGATGCGGGGAGAAACTTAGTTACAAGAGATGAGGAAAAGGCGGAGGTGCTCAATGCCTTCTTTGCCTCAGTCTTTAGTGGTAAAACCGGTTGCTCTCTGGATACCCAGTACCCAGAACTGGTGCAAGGGGACGGGGAGCAGGATGTGGCCCTCACCATCCACGAAGAACTGGTTGGTGACCTGCTACGGCACTTGGATGTGCACAAGTCGATGGGGCCGGATGGGATCCACCCAAGAGTACTGAGAGAACTGGCAGAGGAGCTGGCCAAGCCCCTATCCATCATTTATCAGCAGTCCTGGCTATCGGGGGAGGTCCCAGCTGACTGGCGGCTAGCAAACGTGACGCCCATCTACAAGAAGGGCCGGAGGGCAGACCCGGGGAACTACAGGCCGGTCAGTTTGACCTCAGTACCAGGGAAGCTCATGGAGCAGATCCTCTTGGGAGTCATCATGCGGCACTTGAAGGGCAAGCAGGCGATCAGGCCCAGTCAGCATGGGTTTATGGAAGGCAGATCCTGCTTGACGAACCTGATCTCCTTCTACGACAAAGTGACGCGCTGGGTGGACGAGGGAAAGGCTGTGGATGTGGTCTACCTTGACTTCAGCAAGGCTTTTGACACCGTTTCCCACAGCATTCTCCTCAAGAAACTGGCTGCTCTTGGCTTGGACTGGCGCACGCTTCGTTGGGTTAGAAACTGGCTGGATAGCCGGGCCCAGAGAGTTGTGGTAAATGGAGCCAAGTCCAGTTGGAGGCCAGTCACTAGTGGCGTCCCCCAGGGCTCGGTGCTGGGGCCGGTCCTCTTTAACATCTTCATCAATGATCTGGATGAGGGCATTGAGTGCACCCTCAGTAAGTTTGCAGATGACACCAAGCTAGGTGCGTGTGTCGATCTGCTTGAGGGTAGGAAGGCTCTGCAGGAGGATCTGGATAGGCTGCACCGATGGGCTGAGGTCAACTGTATGAAGTTTAACAAGGCCAAGTGCCGGGTCCTGCACCTGGGGCGCAATAACCCCAAGAAGAGCTACAGGCTGGGAGAGGAATGGCTGGAGAGCTGCCAGGCAGAGAAGGACCTGGGAGTGATGGTGGACAGTCAGCTGAATATGAGCCAGCAGTGTGCTCAGGTGGCCAAGAAGGCCAACGGCATCCTGGCTTGTATCAGAAACACTGTGACCAGCAGGGCTAGGGAGGTGATCGTCCCCCTGTACTCGGCTCTGGTGAGGCCGCACCTCGAGTACTGTGTTCAGTTCTGGGCCCCTCGCTACAAGAAGGACATCGAGGTGCTTGAGCGGGTCCAGAGAAGGGCGACGAAGCTGGTGAGGGGCCTGGAGAGCAAGTCCTATGAGGAGCGGCTGAAGGAGCTGGGCTTGTTCAGCCTAGAGAAAAGGAGGCTCAGGGGTGACCTTATCACTCTGTATAAGTATATTAAAGGAGGCTCTAGCGAGATGGGGGTTGGCCTGTTCTCCCATGTGCCTGGTGACAGGACGAGGGGGAATGGGCTAAAGTTGCGCCAGGGGAGTTTTAGGTTAGATGTTAGGAAGAATTTCTTTACTGAAAGGGTTGTTAGACATTGGAACAGGCTGCCCAGGGAGGTGGTTGAGTCACCATCCCTGGAAGTCTTCAAAAGACGTTTAGATGTAGAACTTAGGGATATGGTTTAGTGGGGACTGTTAGTGTTAGGTCAGAGGTTGGACTCGATGATCTTGAGGTCTCTTCCAACCTAGAGAGATTCTGTGATTCTGTGATTCTGTGAAAAATCTCTGTGAGAAACTAAAACTGCGCTGCAGTAGAGGCAGATCTAAAGACATGAGGTCTAAATGGCCACCAACAGCTACCAAATGCCCAGAGCCAAATCTTCAGCCCTCCCGTGCTGGAGCAGGGTGTATTGCCTTGCCCGTCTGCATCAGAAGACATCAGAAGATGCTTTGTGCTACACCAGTAGCTGTAATGGCCTGCAGCCAGCTTTGAACTGGGAGAGTTCATCCATCAGTCCTATTACACTTTACACAACTAAGCATAAACTCAGCACCTGAAATGTGAGCCTACAGAGAACACAAGACATCTCATAAATAAATCTAATAGTTAAGAAAGGGACATGACTGTTATCTAAGGATATATTCCCATGGATGAGTCATAGATTAAGTTTAGCTTTCCTAAAAAAGACTACATGCTGACAAACACAGAAATAGGATTGTCATGGTAGATAGATACAGATTTAAGGAAAATTTAAAAAGATGATAAGTTGAGCTGAGAGATCACTGTTTCTTCTTCAGAGAAAACTGACTCATGAAAAATTACTGAACATGTAAGTATCAGATTTGGCAGCAGTTTCATCATCAAATTCTTTCAAGTTGCCACAGCAAGAGACCAGAGGTATTTCAATTCTTAAATTCTTTCTTTGCTTCCTCTACCTTATGAGCTACTTCCTGTTACCTATCAAGCATTTGTGTTTCTCTGATGGGGAAAAAAAAAAAAAAAAAGATACTTTATGCATTTGTCAAGTTTATAACAGCACTTATAACACAGAACTACAAATGCAGGTTCTGGGGTTCATTCCATGTGTAGGTGCTTTATCTTACTGTTACATCAATGTGATTATTATTTATTTTTACATTCCTGCATTGTACACATTACACAAAAATAGAGCTCCCTCCAAAAATTCTAAAATTTCTGTTATACATTTTAAAAGTTATGAAGCACAGAAATTTAGCATCTCCATTTTTTGCATTATCAATGTAATTATTTGTCACCATTTTCTATGGAGGAATATTCAGGTCTAGCTGCTATGACAATGTGATCTTTTTCTTCTTACCTTTCATTTGAATTCAGGTTTAAAAAACAAACAACAAAACACACTGACTCCATAGCAAATTAAACCAAGATGTATGGCAAAACATTTACATTTAGAAAGAAAAGGTGAACTTCTAATATGGTAGTAAATTGTTTTTGACTTTTCTGTCAAGGATCCCTGGAAACATTTTGATCTTGTTCTCTAGTACATTGGCCTTGATGCCCTCTACCATCAGAAAAAAATAAGCTTCAGTGAATCCATATTACTTAGTGATCTGCCAAAATAATTGGCAGAGTTTATTGTGTATCAGCAATGAGGTTCAAGTTCAGCCAGAAATTCAGCTAGAGCTTTGCAAAATTCAAGTAAGCTGAGTTGTACAAAATGAAGATGAAAAAGAAAAGCTGTAGCAGTGGAAAGTCATTTAAAGAAATAAAGTTGACTTTAAAATAGCTGTACCTTCTAATACTATGAGCATGGTCAGACTTCATCACATCAGACACAAAGCCAAACTGCTCAGCTATGTTCACATTCTGTTCCAGATACACAGTAAAAGAGACCTACAACATTTTGCAACATGTACTTCTAGTGCTTGCAACATTTGCATCTAGTGCTTATGTTAAATATTCAAATCATATAGCTTCTTCTCATTAGCATACATTGCCAATGGGCCAATATTAAGGAATATACACAGTAAGGAACCTACTGAGAATAGAAGCCAAACTATTTTGCTGCATAATGTGCATCAAGGATATGACTTACTAAGACTAAACTCACAAAAGAAGTAACTAAGAAGCTTTCTTATGAAATATTAAAAGTATGTTTTGTTCTCTAGCCAATTCTCCTGACATTGCATACTGTCTACACTCCAAAGATGTCCCTGTCCATAAATATTGAACACATGCTCCTAATGTATTTGCTAAACAATTTGGTGCTGTCACTTCTTAAAATACATTAACTATTAACCTAGCTTCATGCCATAAAGAGGACAAAAAAATTCTGTGGCTCTTACTTTTCTGAGTATTTTTTTCATTTGTGTCTTGACAATGGAACAAAACGTCAGAATGATTACACTGGTTTACTATCACAGTGTAATTCAAAAAGAATGTATCAGTTACGTTGGCAAGTTTGTATGTTCACCATGCAGAGAAAATGACACACAGCTACACTGAAGGAATTATCAAACTAGAATATACTTGCTGAATGAAAATATAAGCAAGATTTTGTTGGTTCAAATACCTGAAGTATCAACCCATCTCTAACAAAAGCCCATACACTTTTGCCTCCCTAAATAAAAAAAAAAAATAATGCAGGATTATGATGCTGAAATTCATATCCAGTGTACACGTGACATGAAAACACCGTGTTCAAAATACAAGCTCAGTTCTTATTATATTGCCACCCCTGCACGACAAATCAATCCTCATCCCTTTGTTCCTTACAGAACTCCCAACCATTGTGCTGGGTAACCATGAATGCAAATAAATAAATAAATAAATAATGCAATGTTGTTGAAAAAGTGATTCTGTGACCACAGAATCAGTAAAACTGTAACATTTCATTCCAGCACAGAGTCCATTCTAATTGACTGCAATTATCCATTAATAAGTTAGAAATGCACATTCTTTCTTTTGCCATTATGTTTTGCAAAGCACTATCCTTAAAACAGATAATTCAGTAAAAATAAGGATTATTCTATTCTGTTTTTAGCACAGATTGTTGTCAGAGAAGCCCCTAAGGCAATGGTACAGTATTTTATCTTTGTCTTTTGAATCTGCTAAAAGCCTGGATAATGTACAACAGTTTATATATTAAAAGACTAAGATGAAAACCTTTAAGGAATATAGATCTGAAACTAAAGGACTGTCTTCCCCAGCTTATGTAAAGAATATGGAACAAAAATTAAGAGACAGGGAAGCATCCTGGGCTTAGTATCATAAAAGAGTGCTTACAGTGAGATATAAAACAAGGTTTATATTCTAGCTGTTGAAAAATGCAGGAACAATATTACAAATACCTAATATAGGCATTAAGTTAATGCTGTAGCCTTTTAGACCCACCACCCTGCAAGACATGGATTTGTCTCACTTACCTCCAGACTCCTATATCTGGGTTAATCAGCCCAGGCTCCAGGTTTTAGAATCAGTGGGCACAGCATTCATATGACTAATTTCTAGATGTCTACTTTAGGTTAAGAGGAGTTATACTCTAGAAGTGCTCTTCTTCACCACTGAGTAAAAATGGGAACTCAGGATAAGTTAGTGTAGAACTTTCCATCACAGAGATCCTCATTCGGCCACATAAACTGTGCCAGCAGTAAGAGAAGAGAGGAACAGGCATGCAGTAATTTAATACCCATGAGTGCCAATGAATGGTCAGTTCATCTGTGTGTCATCTACTAGTAGTAAATGAACCAGAAACAAAATACATGAAAAAAATACAGAAAAAAGACACGTGAAAGAAGATTTAGAATAATGTAAATATCAATGGCTACTTCCTAATCCCTAACAGAGGCTGATCTGAGCCCTTCACAGAAACATCTATAACCCTTTCAATCCTCTCTTAAAGGAGAGCAATTCTGGATGTTTTTGTGGTCCATCTATCATTCTCATCCCAGAAAAATCAAAAGATAACTCAAAAGCTGAAGAAGATTAGCAACTGCTAACAAGCATTTATTTGCTGTGATGCTTTGCCTCCTTACAAAAGCATGAACAAATTGAACACTATCAAAGTTTTCTCTTGAAAAAAGCAACTTGCCCAAAATGGAGTAAATTTGTTTCACCCGCTGTCAACACTGATGCTGATTTTTCTGTCTCTCATTCCTGATGGAGAAGAGGCTTAAGGGGGTGATTTCATTTCTCTAAATAAGACACTTTCAGACATTCTTACTTGCCTAACCACCAAATTTTGAAATGATCAGAGATAGTTAGTTACACAAAGAGACTGATAACTCAAATGCAAAGATTTTGAGCAAAAAGTTGGACATCTGCTCTAAATCAACAGTCCACCAGAATGTCTACCAGAGGAGAATTCTTCTACAAAAAGATCTTGTCTCCCACATGCAGAATATAAAACCACACTGAAAAATCCTACAAGCTCTTTCTGCTTCCTATGATCAGTGAAATCCTGAGCAAGTTCCTAGCCTTTTAACTATTTACATTGATTTTAAATTGGACGAAAATATTCAACAGAAATACAGGTGCTCTTCAATCCAATAATGTGGAATAGTGGTTTCAGTGGAGACCGTACACAATGCTTAAAATAAGCTGATGGCCACTGTAGTGTTTTACAGTCACAGCCCACTGCATGATAAAATCACAGTATGCTCTAATCTTTACTGATGACTTTTCAGTTGTTGATAAGCTGTATTTTCCCAAAGGAGACACAGATGAATCCAGGTGCCATAAGACAGATAAATCCCCAAAATGGGTCTAGTGAGCATATCTACAGTTATTCACGTAGGATGGATGCTGTAATGAGATGAAAGCATTCCTTTCCATTCCAGCTATTTCAGACCACACCAGCTTTTTTATCTAATATTTTATACTATAGCTGAGAAAATCGTTTTATTTTCTTGAACATTCAAAGAGACAAGACAATCTCTGCATTTCTGCTTTCAGGAGAACTGCCAACTCAAGCAGTTTTGAGGCCATTTTTGAGGCAGTATTTTCAATTTTGCATAAGCGACTTTGTAACTTATATCCTACTGGATACCTTTGCTGCCTTCAATGAGGAATGCTTCAAACAAGTGCCTGTTTTGGGGTCAGACCTGACTCTATACAGTTGCAAGGACTTCCTGCAAGTACTCCAATCACATAACAAGCATTGGCTGTACATTAATTCCACTTGCATTCTAAAATGACTTCCTTTATTACAATGGAAAATCAGTTAAATCAGTTACAAAATTCCAAACTGTTATCTAAAGGAAAGTGTTGGAATGGGAAGCACATAAATGAAGTGCTTTGATTAAAAAAATAAAAAGATGAACAAAAGGATATGGAAGGGAGAAAGCAGAAACTGTGGGGAAAGGAGCAGAAACAAGAGAAGCGTTTGCATTAACTGCATAAGAATATTAAAAAACCACAGCCCCAGGACATATACTCAAACTAAGAAATGAATCCCATTTTAAGGGTTTAGCTATATGAATAATCCAGTTATTCAAATAATCCTTCTCAAGGGTTTGCAAGAACATTTACCTTTCTAAACTACAATATATCTCAAAACAGTCCAGTATTTTTGTTAAAACTTGCAAGATATTCACTATCTCTAATATAAAATAATACTGAAATGAGGTTTAAAAAAAATGTTTGATCCTCTTCTTTTTAACATTCACATAACAATTTCTAGGATAAGTCTTAAAAACCTGCACTGCTGTACAGTTATAAAAGCAAAGACCAATGTGCAATTCACAGAGATAAGCATCCTAATGAAATGCAGGAAATAATAATGCTGTTAGTTACCTTTTAACAAAAGAAAATTACTTCCATGATCCCTTAACTTTTCCTTTTTGGCTTCTGCAGATTTTATAGTTGCATAATATTGCCTGTAACCTGACTTGCCAGGAGCTAACTATAAGACTGAACAAACAAAATCTCTGTCCTCACATCACACCTTTTTTTCCAGTTCTGCTGAAGAACAGATGCCCTTTATTAGCTGCATGTTTCTGTCTAACAACCCTGACTGGCCTTTCTACAAAACCAGGAGAGTTTCTCCGCTCTACCCAGTGGTCCTGCTGATCCAGTCTATATGGTATCTTTCTGTTAGCCCTACAAACTGTCACTCCTTAGACTCTGATCCAGGTGTTTCCAAAATACACTGCTACACAGAAATGCCAGCACCCAGAAGTGGTGTGCTAGGATAAAAGCCACAGTTCTGAAAGCAGAACTGTGTTCAGCAATAGTAGAATATACCCTTTCAACATCTTCTTTTACACAGAAGTTTTTCCTCACTTAATGAACCACAGGGAAGCAAAAACAGATGTTCATTTGAATTGGAAAATTTGCATGCCTCAGGCCTATCTAGAGCTGTGACTTCTATAAGTGAAGCAATGTAAATTATGACAATTTTCAGTTCCCACAGATGGCTATCAATACATTTCAAAAACCTAAGGTAACAGTCGTACGTGCAAATAGACACTACAAAAATAACAATTAAAGGGTAGATAGTCAAAACATATTGAAAGATTTAGATGATGGTAAATGTGATTAATGTGATGTAACAGCAGGAATTCTTACTCTTCTAAAGCCTGAAGCATATTCTTTGATTCTTCAAATGTCAGTATATCAATGACTTGGTCATTCATAATTACATCTTCACTAAAGAGATCACCTGAACTGAACTGAGAATGCTCCAGTTTGTGATTTTGACTGAGTTCATGTTGTATCTCCTAAAAAAAAAGGAAGAAAAAATTAAGCTTCAGATTATAAAAAAAAAAAAAAATACAGTGAAGCTGATGTCATTTTGTTGCAGGTAATCATGAGTTACCAGAAAGACTCCCACTTATCATCACATTGTACAGCTGGAAATGGAATAGAGCAATTGTGTAGTTCAAATACATGTACATATTTAGGATCAAGTGTAATACTTTTGTCTCAGGCTGAACTTTTTTTTACTTTTTTCTATATAACTGATCAGGAGTACAAATGAAGAAATTAATGCAAAAGATAGCAGACTTTACATTGACATTAGTAGGCTTGCAAAAGCCTTCCGAGGAGGTTATTTTCTACTATAAACTTTCTAGTAAAATTTTAAAGAAATTTCTATGGTATACACATTACATATGGCAAAATTATACTACTAGACAGTTCACAGGTCGGTGAGACTTCCTTGAGATGGGCTAAGAAAATCACTATACAAAAAATTGCTGTAAGTAGCTCGTGCTAGGACTGAATTGGTGTGTTTTTTTTTTTTTTAAATAACAATGTTATAAAAAGCAGCCTTTTAAATGGGAAGGGATTATTTCTTCAGGCCTAAAAGAAATAAAAATTGTTAATGTAGTAATTCTCAACCAGAGAGTCAGGCTGGAAGTGCCTTCTGAGCCCATCTGGTCCATCCACTGGCTTGTGACTAGATCTCTTCTGCATAATGAGACAAATTCACCTATCATTAGATAGAAAAATTACTGCAAATCTATTAAAAACAACAACAAAAACACAATAAAACCTCCTTTTGTCATTTGTCAGAAACTGTAGAAAAGATAAAATAAGTTGTTCACAGAATTTAAATCACAAAGAAAATACACCTTTTTCCCTCACTTTTTGCTGCTTCAGTAGAGCATATACAGATAACTTAGCACATTCACTGTCTTCAAATCTATCAAACATTGTGAAGTTACATCTGACACAGCATTTTTACCTAGAGATAGGAAACCAATACTCATAGTTGCATAAAGCAAACTGTACACATCTAGTCCTGAAACAAATTATTTCCAGCAAGACCACCCAAGCCTCTGAAATGTGCTATGCCCCTCTACAACTCTTCCCAGATTGCCTGCCTCAAGCAGAGCAATATGTGGAAGCTGAGGTCTCCAAGCAGAGTGCTACTTCTGAGTACGTGCTTCTCAATACATTTGTCCTCTATGCAAGAGCACTCCAACTGCTATGCAGAAGAGCAGAGCACTACAAGTGCATTGCCCTCCCTGGACTGCCTCCACACATGCCACAGCACAGCAGTGTCCCTGAGAAACACATCTAATGGGTTTCTTTGTTTCGAAGTCGGTTGGCATAGGAAGAATAAAACCCCAAAGTGCTCTCCAGGCAGCCACATAAATGTGCCTACAGAAATGCTTCAACCAAATCTTTAAAATTACTGTGGAATTTTTCTGAAACCTTTAAACAGACACTTTCATTATAGATTACAAATTAAAGCTTTCTGGGCGTTTGAAAAAATCAGACCACTGAAGAAAAAGAAACCAAACTGAAATCCAAAAGTAGAGTGAGAACACAGCTACCACTTAAATTTCTGTCAGTCTTAATTGTCTCAGTTTGACAGCACCAGCCAGCACAGTTTATACTATCCAACAGCCCCAGAGGGAATCTCAAATGATATGTCTCTCACCTGTATCACCACTTCCATCCTAAACCAACATTCTCAGACCACACCCAAGAGAAATTGCAATAGACAGAGTGACACTGACTGCTTGACCTGGCAACCCAGTAGGAGATCTACCACCACCTGAGCAGAGGAAGGTTTCAAACCTTTAACACCCCCTTTCTTAGGAGATTGTTCTCATCACTGTAATAGCAACCGAGGTCTCTATCTCCCTCCCACTGAAGTTGTTCCACTTCATATAAATAGCAAAATAATTTTAAAAAGCAAGGACTGGAGCTTGGGCCAATCTGATGGATATTCATCAGACTGTATTTTCTCTCTCTGACCCTGTATGTACTGAAATACTTTCTAAGAACTGGAATGATCTGGATAAAGAGCACTGTAAATGCTCCATCCCCAAACCCAACTGCTTTGCTTAATCACTCAAGAGACCAAGGTAAATCCAAAGATCTACGAGACCCAGCTTCAAACCCCTGTTCCTGATAATCAGAAATACAATTTGGACTCATGTATTCTGCATTCAAGGTGAGTGGTCTACCCAGAGTTATTCTGCCTCTCATACCGGGAGCAAAAGGAGAGATAAGGACAAGGAAGAAGATGAAAACAAATGCAAAGCCAATGGGTAGTATCGCTCCCCTGTGAAGCTTAACAACCAGTTATTGACAGCAGTTCTTTTGATCAGACTATTCTTACATCACTTCTAAATCTGATTGTGCTAAAGATTTGGGGTTGTAGAGATTATAGTACCAGTGAATTCAATCCAGCACTTGTTGCCTTTTATTTAGCTTCAAAAACACTTTAGGAAATCCATATTAGTTTGCATGTTATATCATCAGAGATGATCAATAACAAAATTATATAAAGTACTGTTACAGATAGTACGACTCACCTGGTTTTTACTATGGAAATTCCATTTTAATACTTTGGTTTGGTAAAGAATGAAAAAAACAGCACATGTCAATACAAAGGAAACGAAAAAAGCAATGAAGAATCCTGAAGCATGGATGGCATGGCTGTATGAAATCTGAAATGAAAATTATCTAAATTAATTTTCCTATATATACAAAGATCAGACTTAAAGATCACAGCTGTAACCAACACAGTAAATTACTTTTAAATGGCTTTATAAAACTTCAGGGTTACTCAGCATTAAATTACAATTAGTAATTTTTATTTATTAATAGTGTCTATTTTCTATAGATTTTGAAGTCTGCATGCCCTTATGCCCACCTAGTCCAAATGCCTCGGTAAATTCCAACAACAGATCTCTCATGGATTGAACTGTAGTTGCTGTGACTTTTGGGAAGACTGTACTTAAGAGCCTGTGTTGCCAATCTCTCCAAAATCTCGTTGAAATTAATGGCATTTGACATTGCCCAGAGCCTCTGAAAAATCAGTCTGATGTTGGCTTCCTGAAATTAATGGCCATTTCTTGATTCAATAAAACTCAGTAAACAACACTGGGATAAAGCACTAATAGGAGTTCAGAATAAACAGATAACTGACGATAAAACTCCCTAATTTGTGTGTATCATTGCAGTTTCTCCATGAGACAGAGTCAGAAAAGAATAGCAGGAGCACTGGAACTACACTTCAACTAATATCTTTGTAGGCCTTTCACTTTAGGTCTTAATTTAATCTTTAAATGGAATGGCATTAAAAATTAATTTTTACTTCATGCTCCATGTAGCAAAAGTTAATTTAATGTTTGTTTAGTTCTTTGAGATGTCTGCATGAAAAATATAGCACAGCTACTAGTATAATGTTTCACCACAAAATAATCACTCTGCTGGGGCTAGAAAGTGTAAATAATTAACATGCCGCTTGCAAGCAGGGCTTGGTCATCTCATAAAGCAGAAAGCTGGGAGCATTCCATAGAACAAACAGAATTCGGCACAGGAAGCAACAATCAAATGCAGTCTGCAATGTAGAAAGTATTTATTCTAATTTAACAGCAGAATTTGATCCTTTTACTGCCTGCTTATGGAAAAAAGTTCTTGGATAGGAAATTATCTATGCTTTTATAAGACAGTAAAATGAGTTTTCGAGGGACACCCCATTTCCTTGGATACAGCCTAATGGGCTATAATGCCTGAAAGCATCACAGTGGATGCTGCAGTGTGGGGAATCAGAGACCCCATACAAACCATGGCATAGGACCAGTTTGGCACTGCAGGCTGACCTGCAAACCAGTGGCACATCAATGAGCCTCAAAACCCATATGAAAAGCTAACTTCTTAAGCCATCTTAATAGTGTGAGGTGAAGAGGCATTAAAGGCCTGATTTTCTTTCAAAAGTTGCTGTGCTCCCACTGATTTAAAGGATGCTGAGGGAAACAATTCTGGCAAAAATGAGGTCAACGTAATTATTATCACAAATCCCATGCAATATGGCTAGACAGGAGAAATGTGTTTTGCTTTCACTACAGCTTCCTACTCAGCATTGAAACCACTTAGCCAAGGGCAGAGGCATGCAGTATTCACAGCCCCTGAAGCACTGTGGGAAGACATCTGGCACGGGCCAACAGATAAGCTATGCTTGTATTTTTTTGTAACCCACATTTTTCATAACACATATTTTTTCATTTATCTTGTCATAGGCAACCAAGCACTTTCTTTCAGCAACACAGAAGAGAAAATCCACAGGGTATGAAAAATTTTAAAGAACAGCACAACAACAAGTGTGCAATTAAACCACATGTAAATTCACAAGACCAGCTTAGCATGGTACTGCCATGGCTGTGTAAGTAATTCTTCATTTTTCTAGCCCCTAGTCAACATTTAGAATCCACTTAGTCACGAGCATATTGGTTGTTCACCATTCACCACAATCATGAACACTTTCAAATAATTTTTAATAAATAAAATTTAAGATGGAGATCATTTATAACACCTGACACTATGGACAAATACAATACGTCTCACTTGTCTCAGTACGAAACATTTTCTCTATAGGTGGAGGATAACTCCACACTTTTTGAAAGGCAAATAGCTTTCTTGTGGTAGCTATGCCCAAGAAAGAGCACATGAGCAAATTCCTCATCACAATTCTCTGTGGCTGGACAATGCTTCAGACGAAAAAAAAAAAAAAAGGCTACACATATAATGGAACTCTGAAGATTTTCTTTGCTAAATATTGCTGCTTTAGGATAACAAAATCCCACTGTCTTGACTCCTGCTTTCTTCCCCTTATAATTGGAGATGGCAGAACTTGTCTATGATTAATAGCCAGATGAAATTTAAGTACCTAACTACATTCTTAGCCCCCTACGATTTAGGTTAGATTATCCATGAGTTTAAGTCAGTGAGTTTGAGACAGTGTAATGCCAAGTCATAGCATTTACCTTGGTCTTTTCTTCTTCAGTTATGGTGAATGATGCCATCAACGATACGAGATGTGTTTTATTCTGAGAGAAATATAAAAATATTACAAGCATTAAAAAATGAGCAGAATCCAATTTATAACACTGGCAAACAGCCCAGAGTCTCTACAAAAGCTTCTCCTCAGAAGAAAAGCTATACTTCTCACTAAGTAAAGCTGAATAAAATCTGATAGCTAAACGTAGTGGTAAAAGTGGTCTGTAGGATATACTCCCCTTCTAACCAAGCACGGGCTTATTCAGTGCTCACAGATTTACACTTTTTCTGCATTTTAAACTCTGTGTTGACTGAAAGTGTACAGAACATGAGTCAAAATCATTGCATATGTCTTGCAGGGATCAAAGTTTGCAGCTCAATGTCTATCAAGTCTGCTAAACATCCACCTGTATCCTCTCCTCTTATCATTTCTTGGTTTTGAAGTCTTGCTCTCTGTCTCTGTAGTATACCCTCATGAACATTGATCATTTTTTCCTCTAAAACAAGTGAGATACATCAGCTGGAAATGAAAATATATATGCAAGGTCTAACTACATGCACTTAAGAAAATGATGAGGAAAATATCAAAACAAATTTATGAATGAGGAATAAGTCACTTTGGAAGAAACCACTCTTCTTGTGTCATTAGTCCTGCTTTCTACTTAGGTTGACTCCAGCATTGTTAAATCCATGATCAGTTCTCTTGGAGCCTGGTGCAACTGAGTCACCAAAAAAATCACCAAAGATTGAGATTACCCAGCTTCTCTCAAAAATCTCTTCAAGGTCCTCAAAACTCTCATATTTAAACAGTGGTTTTGATTACAATAATATTTTTTTTTTAATAAAAACATGTCAAAACTGCAACCTCTCACAGACTATAGGAAAACACACATAAGGAGGTGGGATACTGTTATTTTAAGGATACACAGATAAACTGGAAAGAAATACAAAAAGTAGAAAGAAATGCTACAGGACAACACACAAACATCCTTTACCTATTTAAGGAGGCCTAATGCTTCCTAACCTTTGAAAAATAATTCATGTATTAAAAAAATTCATGGTAACCACGGAGTCTAAGGACTTCATTGCAGTACATGCAGGCCTCATCACAGGTCTCGTAGCTTAGGCAGACAACCATAGAATCACAGAATAGCTTAGGTTGGAAGAGACCTTAAAGACCATCTAACTCCAACCCCGCTGCCATAGGCAGGGCTTCCACCCACTAGATCAGGTTGGCCATCCAGCTCTAGGGATGGGGCATCCACAGTTTCTCTGGGCAACCTGTTCCAGTGCCTCACTACCCTTACAGTGAAGAATTTCTTCCTAATGTCTAATCTAACGTATCCTTTTTCAGTTTAAGACCATTCTCCCTTGTCCTATCATTATCTACCTGAGTAGAGTCCCTCACCACACTGTTTATAAGACCCATTTAGGAACTGAAAGGCCACAGCGAGGTCTCCCTGGAGCCTCTTCTCCAGGATGAACATCCTCAGCTGTCTCAGAATTTCTTCACAGGAAAGGTGCTTCAGCCCTCTGAACAAGAACTGCTTTCAAGACTTGTACAGGAAATACCTGTGATGAACTCCTGAAAGTTAACTTTGCAGGCAATGTCAAGACCCTGCCATTCCATGTTTCCTTTGCATCAAGAAGTGCAGTGTAGTTGATTGCAAAGTATTCTCCAACTGTTAAAAGAGAGGAAAAAAGTGTGTAGATGAGGTACATTTACCCATACAATATTGGCCTCTTAAGGAATTGTGTCTGCATTTTCTTAAATAAAACAGTAGATACACTGTCTCGAAAATAACCCAGCAGAGTTGCACTTTTTTTTTTAACACAAGAAGACTGAAGAGTTGAGCACCCAGCTGAGCTCATCTGCAGTTACAGATGTTTGCAAAATATGAAAAGCAAGTCCAATATGAATAAAACATCTGAGGAGCTTTTTAGGCTCCCCTTTAGACTGTGCTTCCTCACCAGCAAAAGTGCTCTCTTAGGAGTCTAGCTGCAGTAAGCTCCTCAGTAGGGAAGGCAGCCAGAGCCTGTACAGAGAAGAAGAATATGGATAAATTTACTTTATCCCAGGAAAATTTCTCAAAGTTCTCTGAGGAAGACCTGGGACAGCTCTGGAGCTCTTCCAACACAGCACATCCCCCACACGAATAATCATAATCCTAAAAAGCAATTTATTATTTTTCTATGGACATCTTCTACCTCTTGCACATGTGCTTAGGAAAGGGGAGATTAAGAAATCAAGAAAGACAAATGTTTATGAATGTCCAACTGCTTTCTAAGAAACACACCAACTCCAAGACTGGAACGGTCTTTTTGGTCTACTACTTGCTTCAATTTTATAATTTGCTCAAGTCTGTAGAAAATGGATACAGAGCAGAGCTGCCTTCTTTTGGTTTAATCATTCTGCCTGTTTGCATGGTCTTTTGCAATTCCGGTGTACCTGAGGAAGTTAATCCGCCGTGATTTTAAAGACACTACACAGTAAAGTGTTTGCTTACTTTCTACCTTTTTAGCTTGGCTAAATAAGAACGACATTTCAATTACAATTGGTTGTGCAGCAGTTTTATAAAATATCCAAAATGAACAAATACCATCATGAAAGATTCTGTTTCATTTTGACAGCAGTGACTTTTACAGAGCACAAGGGCTCACTTCCATGCCTGGAAGAGGCAGTTCAAAGGTGGGAGCCAAAATGGGAATTAATAGAATTTTAAACTGCAGCACAAAACTTGTTACGGGGTATTTCACCCATATCAACTAATAATTACTGAGTTTACATCTTCAAAAATAAATATCCTGATTTGAACAGATGCTCTTCCACATGTATAATCAGAGCTACTTCTCTGCAGAATTTGTTACCTTGCAAGAATCTTTTCCTGTAAATCTGTACACCATCTGTTGTCTTATTACCACTGTTTTTTTGAACATGTAGACCGGTGATATTGTCCAGGAGGATAAGATCGGTAATGTTTCTTGAGAGCAGCGTGTTGGTGTTATTAATCAGAAGTCTAACATAGGCAGTTTGAGGATCATGTTCAACATCCACCTGAAAATAGAAATATTAAGAGTGCAAAACAGTTGTATGTGCATCAACAGCAAAATCTGTAGTCTTGATTGTTAGTAAATAGTTCACTATTTGTGTAAGCCAATTTTCTAAAGACATTCTGAGAAACCTGCAAACAGCATTACACTCAGTTTTATCTCAGACTCCCAAGGAGATTTTAATTTTTGGTATGCCTGAATGTTTCTCAGAGACATAAAACAAAAGTTTTATGCCAGAAGTAAAGTGAAAGCCAGAAGTAAGTGAAAACAAGAATACAAATACTCCTGTGACACACAGAACTGGAACATAACTTCATAACCAGATTCTGGAAAATTCTTAGCTTTTGTATCATGAAGATGTTTCTTTTGCAAGCTGTCCTCATTGCCAGTTCATTCTCTTCATGCATTTTTGTTCTCTAGTTCTCTCTTTTTCCACAGCAACTGCACGCTCCAAAGGGTGCCAGCTGCTTCCATTTGCCCTTCCCACATAAGGGCTGCTGGAGCTACTAGCAGACTTGGAGTTCAAGGCTCTGCTTCCAGTTAGAGATGAAGTTCATAAATTAATAAGCAATCACTAGCAACACGCAGTCACATGACTTTATCTATTTATTCCATTAGGCATTCATTAACTCTCACTGAATAATTACACCCTCTAAATGAAATTGCCTTGAGCACAGAGTCACTTACTGACCTCTCACCTTTCAAAGTGCCTTCCATTATAAAATTGTATTAAGCCCAAACTGTCTAAAACTCCATCAGGCCTGTAATATGATGGTCCATAACATAGCCATGATGGCGCAGTGGTCTTCTAATAATGGCACCAAATTAACACTTTGTGAAATAACCAAAGTGTGATTCAGGGACAATCTTTCTCTTTTTCCCCCTCTTTTTTTTTTTTTTTTTTTAAAGGAAATGTCTCTTCTCTATCTGGACACTAGGAAAAATAGCAATAAAGCAGCCTCCCCTAAAATGAGTACTAAAAACATTAACTGTGGGAGATGTCAGAAATCATACAATTTATTGCAGCCACAGATTCAACATATGTAGTTATAACTTTATAGTACACCTCGACCCATGCATTTCATTTTAATTCAGCATAGAAACAGATGAAAGTTTCAGAATGTTTTATGAACCAAGGAGGAAAAAAAAAACAAAAAAAAAAAACAAAGCTTTATTAAAATTATAATTGCTTAGTTTGCATTTTCTGACATAAATGGCAATAATTGCATTTGACTAAATCTGTTTATGTAAGTAACTCTTCTCATTATACTACACTAAATTTTCCAAACTCATTACGGCAAGTTCAAACTCAATTGTATTAAATAAATCGTATGGGGGGAAAAAAACAACTGCCTATTATACCAGATTCTGCAAATAAATGCCAGCAGGTATAAAAGTAGGTCTGATCATATTTGTAAAGAAAGCTTTGCCAATTTCATACGTTCGTGTGTCATGAGCTAGATACAACATTTATGGGACCTAAAAACACCAGATGTTAGAAGTGTGATATACTTGGGGCAGATTTTCTGTCTCCTGGTTTTCTTAACTGGTGTGATGCAGTCAGCAGACCTTTCAGCCTTTCCTATGCAGTCACAAAGCTGGAAACTTGCTTTAAAAACAACAAAACAACAAAATGAAACAGAAAAAAATCTTAAAATTCACAAAAAGAAAATCCAAAGCCACAAAGCAGAGACCCTGACCCAATCACTGAATCAAGAAAGCACACACTGAAAGACCACAGGTTCAAACTGCACAAGTTGTTAATACAATATTATGTTCCACAGTAAGTGTGGATAGGATTGTGCACACAAACAATTATGCACTACCAAGAGAAGGAGCTGGGAATAGGTGGGAAAACAGAAAGTCTTTCCCTTCCTTTACTTTCCCATACCTTTCTTTTGCTCTTCTGTGAGATGAAGGCAAAAATTAGGATTTCATGATCTTTTCCCATGCTTTTAACCAGACAAAAATATATTCCTTCTCATTTGGAGAGAGGAGATGTAAACAGTAATTTAGCTAAATTCTTACAATAGAATAGGCAGAAAAAGTAGGATGTGTATATTCATAGGTAGGTAAGGGAATATGGCAGCACTACTCCTCTCCTTCCTTTAGTTAAAAGGTTTAATACACACTCCCACATACAGTCCATTATCGTTCTCCAACTAAATTTGCATTTTCTCTTCATTTCATTTAATAAAAATCTTAATTCAGTGACTAAACAAAGCAACCCTTCTGAGGAATCAAAAATCTATCACCAATCTACTGCAATTTTCCTCAGGCAGCCAAAAGGTCATGTTTTTTGCATTTGTCAATGCCTTCAAATACAGGTTTTACTTCAGAATCACAGAATACCCCGAGTTGGAAGGGACCCATAAGGGTCATCAAGTCCAATTCCTGGCATCGCACAGGTCTACCCAAAAGTTTAGACCATGTGACTAAGTGCACAGTTCAATCACTTCTTAAATTCAGACAGGCTTGGTGCAGTGACTATGTCCCTGGGGAGCCTGTACCACTGTACAACCATCCTCTCAGTGAAGAACCTCTTCCTGATGTCCAGCCTAAACTTCCCTGCCTCAGCTTAACACTGTTTAATTTTCTTTCAGCTCTGCTAAAGATCAGTATCATTATGAAGTGCTACCTCAGAAGCGTTCATGCCACGCTGTGGAATGAAGTCCTACAGGAACTTCTTTCTTGTGAAAGAAAGAAGGACTGGGCCCTCAAAGCATGGGTAAATTTTAAACACCCTAGTTTTGATCATAGTATTTCCATGATTAAATGTTGGAAAAACACTGCCTTCAAGAAGTAAACATATGTCATCTCCATGCTCTGAGGAGTCACTTACAGGTGGTGGGTAGGAATGTGCTAAATTCACTTTTTTTTTTTTTTTATTTAAAACAGCTAAAGACAACCATATGGCCAGTCTGCCTCTTAGCAGGAAAGCATCTGTTCAAATGAATTAAGATTGAAGAGGATGACAAGGTAAGCAAAGGGAAATAAAACATGAAATGAATTTCAACATGGAAGACAATTCACATACAGTTGTACTGTTTTCAGTAATTTACAACAGGTAGCATGGCACAATTATTTTCTGGTAATCCTGGTATCTACAACAGACTATCTTTCATCTTGTACAGCAGGATTTCACAATTTTTAATGAGTCTGTATGAGGCTGCGCTATGAATGGCAGAAAAAACAATATGTATTTGTCTCAAATTCAAAGCTAAGAAGCTTTGATACAAATATTGAGAATCCACAGTGCAAAACCCAGAAGATTCTGTCACTGCTTCTTATGCTTGAAATGCTCACTATTTGGCCTCATTAATTATGATATGCAGTTACTTCAATAATGATATTATACATAATTAGTGCCATGAGATGTGATGCATATTCATTCTCTGTGTAAATGATCCGGTGCAGGTCATAATGTCACCTCTTCTGTACTGGGTACTAAATTCTCTGTCATCATATAAAACATTTCAATGGCTGAATTCAGATTTGCCTTAAAGTTGGATGCACTTTCTCTCTCCAAGGGAAAGCACAGTGAACTGTCTCTAATGATAAAAATTCAGATTTGATTCATCTAGCACGGAGAAAAAAAAAAGGGGGGGGGTGAGGGGCAAAGGAAAAATAAGTAGATCTATTAACTATGCCACCTAAAGACGTAAAATTGAAAGTTTAAAAATTCTTTATAGCAGAGAGGTCTTTGCTCCTTTTATGCATTTTATGCAAGCCAAATGAAAACTTTTATCTATTAAATACCGTGCTAAATACTGTGCTTTTATCTATTAAATACTGTAGCTAAGTATGCTGATGGTGACACATGGTTTCTTCCATGGCTTTGTTATAGGATGTCCCCAGACACAGTGGGCTTCACAGGGCTCAGTTCCCCATGAAAGCATGTCCACACTTGACACAGGTAGGGCACACATGGAAAACAGAGGAACACCTAAAAAGGCCCATCACATTCTCTAAAGTTTCTTTCTATCATTTTCCAGCCTTGTGACTGATACACAGAACTCGCTAACATTTGCGCGTTTATACTTTTTATAGATTCATACCGAGGTATTTAACACTGGTCAAAAACCCAAATCCCCTATAGTCTGAGAAAAGATTTCACTGACTTAATTCAGTTTTGAATCAACAATGCAAAATTACTCCTCTTGCAGAGGTGCAATCATTTCAACATAAAAATGGAAATACTCCCAAATACACAGTATGGGTACTATTCTGTTTCCAGTTTTAAAGGACACATTTTGAGTACAAATTTCCTATCAAATTAACAAGAGAAATGAAAAAAATAAAAACAAAATAACAAAAACAATAAAACACCAAAAAACTTACCACAGCACATTTCTGAAGGGTTATTCCAAATCCAGAGGACGCATCTTCAGGCTGCGGAGGAAGAAGAAAAGTCTACACAGTGCAGGAAACTATCATAACTCACAAAATGAAGCACAAGTAGTATGTAAATAAGAAAATGAGAAAAATAATTAAGAGGTATTAATCAACTTCAAATTTAAGAGCTTTGTTATCCCAGCAATTACTCTTTTTGTTAGTCCAAATCCGTTTGAACTACTTATTCCCACCTGTAATTACTAGTATCTTAATTGGCACATGCATCTTTTGGCTATCAGACTTCCCTAAGTTCATTAGACTATATGGATACAATTCATTATTATGTGTCTATCAGAGTTTACACAGCAATCACATAGCTGTATCTGTCACAATAATTATTTGGAAGTTTCACAACCAATTGGTATTGTTGAAGCCATCTAAAGTGAACACAATCACCTGAGACAGAATTAGAAACATACTAATTAGGTAGTAAATTCCAAGCAACATTCAGTTTTGACATAATTGCAATGATGTTTATAAATACTGTAAGTAGCAAACTATGATTTACTGACCAGCTGATGGTTAACAGAAGACTCTCGTTTAAACAAAATCTTCTTTGTCCATGAAGGTATCAAAGCAAATACTGAATGGCTCCACTGATCGTCTGAGGCTGCAGAAGTCAAGAGCAGGTCATGGACTTCACTTGCTTGAATTACCAGAGGTAATTGCAGTGCTGAAAACCAAGGCAAGACTCTGTGTTAGAGCTAACGGTGGCTTCGGCACAGCAGCTACTTGGTGCGTGTCATCCTTGAAGATTCCAGCCAGAGATGATGGGGCTTGTGGTACTCAGCATGCACACCATGACCAGCACACTCTCCCCCAAAGCATTTCAAATTTAAATAGGCAATGGAGACAAGAGGGTAGATATGAAGCAGAGATGGGACTTGCCCCAGAAAAGCCAGCAGGAGTTAAAACAAAACCGCGTCCTACCTAGGGAACTCCACAGAAGATTTCTTGCCACTTAAACATAAATCATCTAATCCATGAGTTAAAAGGTTTCCACATTAAATCAACTGTTAATATTTTCAACACAAAGAATTTTACAGCAAAGCATAAATAATTGAAGCACTCTACAATGTGAGTGGCCTCATTGCTAAGGGTGTTCTGCTTCAAAGATACAGTCTGCCAATTAACCATCAAGTATTTCAGTACATAGAACAAAAATACTTCTCAGTTGACTAAGGGTGTCAATTACTTTTCAGATTAATTGGAGTGCAATCAAATCAAATACTCCACAATTTAGTAATATGCAATATCAATGCTATCCTATACCCCATCTCTCACATTTTTTAGTAGAGATTAGGCCAGGATATCACATGAAACTACAAGAACACCTTTGGAATTGCAATATGATAATCATTTCCATCTAATGAAGTAAAAGCACCTATGACATTAATAATTGGAGCTTATACTAAAAATCAGTAATTTAATCTAATTGTAAAACAATACAGCTGCTGAATAGAGAAAAAATGTAGTGAAAATTTATAAAAGGACTGTGGGCTTTCTGTGTTTAAAGAAGATACATTTTTGTCATTCTTTGCAAAATAGTTTTAATTTATTACTTATTTTTAAACTGCACATTTTAATCATTAGTATTATATATTCATACGAACAAAAATTCTAATCAAAAAGCAAAGATTTTTGGCAAATGACACTGTTATGTAAGTTTTCTTTTTTTTAAAGCTATTAAATGTTAATGAAATATGAGAAGTTGAACATACTGACAATCTCAGAAAAATGAGAAGCTTCATGTTTTTGGAAAGGCACTGTTCTGTTGGAAAAACAATACAGAGAAATACTGTCAGTTGTAGATATAAAAGACATGCACAGAGCATTCAGAACTAGATGTTTAGAAGAAGGTCCTGTAAAGTGCCTCGAGGCATTGATGCACTGAAAAGGTTTATGTTAACATAATGAATGAGATGTGTTCCTGCTGCTTACAGAACCCAGATGGACATGTACATCTCAGGGACCTTCACTGTCTTCCCAAGGAGGAATAGCATGCTTTTAATTTGGGAGAGTGTGGTTTATACTGGATAAAAATGTGGTTATACCCACCAGGAAAAGATACTCGTTTACATTTTACAATTAGCTTTAATTCACTTTAATTCACTGAATTTCACTTACATACTTAAACGATTATTACACAGTGAAACAGACTCAGACTAATTTAGGGACCGTAAAACTAATAAGGAAAATTTGGTGAGGAGAACAGTGGTATGTAATTACGATACCAAATGCCTGCATACCTTTTGGGTTGGTATTTTTCAAGGGTAGTCATGCATGCTGCATTTCAGTTTCGATACTAAGCAACAGCCCAAATCACTCAGAACGTCACCAGTGCTGAACTGACGTGCTGGTTACCAGTCTGAGCCCACCTGGACACTGCACTCCCTAGCAGATCAAGTACAATATTATCCTGCCTAAAACAGCTCTAAACGTATGTTCTGACAACTGAATCATGCTTCTTCTTAGTTTTGTACAGATACATCCAAACACTGAAAGGATTCATTTCGGATTTGCTGTGCCTCTGAGATGTTAATCCAATTGCCACCCTATTCCCATGGAGGTAGGAAATCAGCTCTCCTTTTCATTTTCTTGCCAGACTACCATAGATGAACTTTCCCTTATAGTAAACAGAAAATCTAATTGAAGACATGAAGGAACTTCTAAGAGCTTTGTAAGAGCCAGAAGCGAACATAGAAAAATATATAGGCTTTGCTGAACTCCTGCCTTGAAAGTGCTTCTTGCTTAGCAGATCACTTCCTTCTTGTTGATTAACCTCCCTCATAGGAAATAGAGAAGGGGGGGTATTTGTTTCATGAAATATCTTTTGTTCTCGTGCCCTACGTAGCAAGAGATCTCTCCATCATTACTTCCAACTGCGCTTTCCATGTGACAGCAAATCCTGATATTCCCACCTGGAAAGTACCAAGTCCAAAGTAACCAATTTGATTAACTGATCGTGTTCTTTGCTTCTGAATAAATCTCATGATTATTAATTATACAAGAAGACTGTTTTCAAGTTGTGCTTTGTCATCACTTACAATCCTGCAATAATGTGGCTAGCTCCCAGAGTAATCCTCCAGGCACATTACTTGGCTGCTCCATCATTGGTAATGAGAGGTTGGGGATTTTGCAGGTTCTTGACATTATGCTAAGCAGCCTCAGTGGTGATGATGATTACAAGGATACTTCTGCAAATTCACTTGCGCCTTCCCAGCATTTAGGCTTTGCTCAAGAAGATACAATCAGGATGAGGTACGTCCATAGCGCAACACATGCCACTGCCTTGCTCCAGTTTTTTTCTCATCCTTTATATTTATTTTTAACAGCACAGGCTGTTTGCTAATACCCTTGTCTCTCTTGCCAGTAAAGCAGCACTATTCTAACTCATTATTTTTTGTAGTATCAAATGTTAGCTAAAAAACAAAAACAAAACAAAATAAAAAACTCTTTTCCTGATCCACAAATATTTATCTGTCACTAGAACACTACACACACCTCAGTCCAGCTGACCTACAAGAACATAACTGCTTTTCCACATAATTCACTGAATACTCATAACCTCAAGATGACATAATTGCAGTTATCAATTAACCTTGATAGGTGAATTTCAGACTTGTCTCTTTTCAGACAAGGTCTAGATGGATTATAGATGGCTGATCATTGCTTGAAAAGTCAGACACTGCACATCTGAGAAAGGATGTTACAATTAGATTTCACATTCTGTGGTTTTCAAGTTTATCCCAGATTTCTGTTCTGAAAATGTTCTTGTAACAAGTAATCTACTTGTCTGAGGTCTGATTTGTCTGAGGTTGGAAAATACAAAATACTAATGCTTGACTCCTGAGGCTTTTCACTAACAAGCATTGAGCTTTCTTTTTGATACCCTGCTGTTCAGAAATGAGAACACAGCACTGTCAGTGCCTCTTCAGAGGTGCATCCCAATCCTTACACTGGCTCTGCAATCTCTTTATTCTTTCCACTCTCTTTTCTTATAGTTTCAACCTTTGCCACTTTTCTGGCTGTTTTCAAAAAAAAAAAAAAAAAAGGTATTATTTGAGCTGCACAGTCTTTACTTCCATTAGTTCCTAGATGGAAGCCATTCCCATTCCTTTTCGAAACAAACTTTGCTAAGCAGAGGAAGAGTTTCAGCTGCACTGCCCAAATCTCAGCCCAGATTGCCAGACTGCTGCTGGGAGCACCCCAGGCACAGCACCTCAGGCCAAAACATTTCCCAGCGAGCAAAGCAGCAAGGCATGAGGCTTCATCAGGGGCTTTTCTGTAAACATCCCCAAAGATGTCAAATCAAACAGTTCATCAAAGAAAAGCAATAATTTCACTTTTTTTGAGATGTGAGAAAATATAACTGTCTCCAAGATGAAATTTTCTTTGTTTTCCTTAATGACATAAATTAAACATTCCACACATTTACAGTCTACGATCAAGTTGTTAAATATTTTATCTTCCTTTCATCAGCATGTTATTAAAATATTTTCTCATTATTTAATCCTACATAAACCAAACAGAAACAGACATACCAGAAACCTGTCTTAAATTGCATATTCCTAGATAATTACCAGCACTGGTAGGTTGACTTTGTATTGAATTACCAAAAGAAAATATGAAATTAAATATTAATGTAGCTGAAACAACTGGAAGATTGTCATAATATTTTACCACACCAAGTTTTTCCTATAACATTCACTCAGTCCCACATATACACAGTGCCACAACAATGGAAAACAACAAGTGCACAATTGATCAGCACACTCTCAATGCAAAACCAGATCAGAATAACCATTGAGTGCTGCTCAACTTTCTTTGGTGCTATCCCCAGGGCAGTCATTTTCCAACTCCTTTGCTTTGTGTGGTGATCTGTTGTTTTGGGCTTCTAGCAGCCACAGTCAAGCCAGACACAACACACTTAGTGAGGAGAAGTCTCCTACAACCACCTCTCATTGCTTTTGCTTGCTGCAAATTACCAAGAGGATCCAATGTAGTACAAAATGCACCTACCGTGTGAAGCCTGTGGTGATGGTAGGTCTGTGTTCATATTGGCTGGAGATGGAAGAATAGGTATGCAAGGAACGGAACTGTCCTCTGTGATCAGTCCCTTGCTAAGATGTTAGTTTTGAGTAATGACAAGGACCTTCAGTGTTAGGTTCAGCCTTACATACTGGACTAAAAAGGCTGCATCCTGAACATGTTAGTGGTGCTGATTAATACCTGTAGACCACTATTAAAAGGGTAGGTATAACACGCAAGAACTATAGTGCCTTATTTGTTCTTGATAGCAGTTAAGATTATTATTAGGCGCAGCAATTAAGTAGGATGATACAAAATTAAATGGTCTTGTAACAGGTTTCCAGCAAAGACTCCAGTAGGTTCTTAACCCATAGTAGGTCCTTAATCCATACCTTTACAGTATCTCCTAACCTGTTAATACAAAATAGAAAAGTGAAGACTGCGACAAGTTTGTGAAATGTCAACTATTAAAAATTAATTGACTCTAGGAGGAAAAAAGCAATTTAACAAAACATGCTAATTGTTAGCTCTCACAGGTTGCATATTTCAAGTCCCAAATTTGCAGTCTGATTTGCTTTTCCCCAGAATTTATCAGTAAAGCTTTGAATTATCTTGCTTCATTCCAGGGTGGAAGAAGAGTTGAATATACTTGTTTACTATGTTTTTTTGTTGTTGTTCTGAATTATGCCTTGTCCTGAAAACCAACCAGGATACAAGATCCAATTTAAAGACCATTCAATTACACGCAACAATGAACAAGCAAAGGTAGTAATTTACTGTATTCCAGTTTTGAATGCAGCTATTAGCTTTCCTTGTTACAAAGTCAAAGAAACTATGGGCATAAATGACACAAAAAAATTTTCTACTTTTCATGCCTTGTTTTGATAAGTCAGGCCAGACTAGAACATAATTCTAAAAGTCCACTATATTCCCCAATCACAGGGCTATTCTGGAACTGCTTTTTTTCATTTTATCCAAAAACAACTTGAAAAAACTTCCAGCAGAAACTATAAGATTGGTGTGCTGTCACAAATAATCTCAATTCAATACACTGTCATTTTCAATGACAAATGTTTTATGCAGTTTTTCTTTCACTGAGAACTTCTTCAGTAGGAATAAACATTCAAGTATCTTGATTAAGCAAGCCACTAGGAACTTGCTTAGAAGAGTGGGACAATTCTCAGTCATAAAACCAGCATACAATTCAGTATTTGTAGCAGTTCTTCATTTAACATGAATATTTACCTACTAACAAAATGGAAAAATAATTAATCACTAACACAAAAATATACTCTCAAAATCCTTCAATTGCGCCACTTTGACTAACACCATTAGGTTCTCCTGAAGTATAAAACCACATGCATTTCCTTTCTCCGTGGATAGTACCTTATTAATTTGCAACCCATCAGAAAGGAAGATGTGAGCAGCAAACATTATGTTGTATAAATACAGGAGAAAAAGAAACAACAAGGAAGCTAAGCAAATCTGAATTATTTGCTTTCATATTTAAATTAATAAACTCATTTCTGAATTAGCCATGGCATAGGGCAAAGAAATTAGAGGCATCTCACTGGATGACTGCTTCAGAGCGTGTAATTTCTTGGCAAATGCATGTTATGGAATCATCTCCTGGGGAACGGCATCCTGTGCCATGGGGGAAGGGTATATTACAGACATTACATTGCCCCTCTTAATATGCTATATGAGAATGTCATAACCTTTCAGTGTACTCATCTCTACCACACTTCAATGAAGTAGAACGCTGTTTATTATCTCCATGTAAAGAACATGAAGACCAGAGTCTCCGAGAAACTATGTGATTTGTTCAAATGTAGACAAAGTCTGGCAGTCAGCCCTCTGATGCAGATCTTCTAAGATGGGACTCCTCTAAGTATAGGGCCACCCTATTTTAATCAGATTAGGCAAAAACTGCTGAAGATGTGCTGTGTATTTGAGATCAGTAACTACTACACTTGATACCTACTGTAAACAGTATTTGAACTTATTATTTGAACTTGAACACTGGAACAAGATCTCAGGTACTAATTTTGATGGGATGCCTCCAGAACCAGACTGCTTCTTCTCCCTTTCCTTCCTCCAAACTCAGAGTGCAGGCAAAACCTGGGATTGGCTTCAGTCCCCTGCCCACCTGCACACCCATCGCCCTGTAGAGATGAGCCCCACAGGCTGAAAAGAGAGAGAAAACAATTGCATACCTGCCATTGCCACGCATTCAGTCTCATTTTGTAGCCACAGATCATCTATAATAACCTAGAGTTAACAGAGAAGAGAGCAATTATAAAAAAAAAAAAAAAAATTGTTTTCATAAATATTGCTTAATTAATTTTTTAAGCTGAATTTATGCTTTACAATTAGACAGAATCCTGTTCCACAAAGCCATGAGTTTCCCCAAATTAACTACTAGAAGAAATACAACACTGGTCTAGAGGCAGTTTGTCAAGCAGTATGAGGCACTGCTGCCTCCTAGCATGGGTACGCACACTTGGGGCTCAGACTGTATTTACACTCGATATTACCAGGCTGAGACTTTGTGCAACAGTGGAGCAGATGTGTTTGCTATGAAGTATTTGTTTATTCTTATAAAATAATTCTTCTTGTCATTTCCAAATGCAGAACTGAGGACCCAGGAAAATCTCATCACTAGGAGTCAGCAGGAATTTGTCCATATTGGATGAGTAAGTCTACACAGATCCATTCAAAGAGCCCACAGGCTAAAAACTGTAGCTTATGAGACTCCTGGCTGTGCCCAAACCATAAAGATTGTTACAGAAATCACAGCTCTAAAACTTCAGTAAAAGAAACTGGTGCCTTCAATGATTTTAATGCCCAGTGTTTTGATAAGGATGTAGTAGTCACACAAGCAAGTTCTCATTTAATAAAAATGTTTCCCTGTGGGAGAAAAGACACAGTTACGAATACCAGCTGATTAACAGCTATCTTCTACGTCCGCTGAGTGCGTGTGAGTAATGTTAGTTCTGACTCATGTCAACACTACTGTTATAGTAGAGCGAGTTATGGGCAATTTTATTCTTCACCTGCTTGAGGAATTCATCATTTTGATTATTGCTAGAGCTGTAACTTTAGTTAACCTTGTGTAGAAGCAGTTCTCACTTCAGATAGGACACGTTCCATCAACATAACAGAAAATGCAAGACGTTTCATAAATTTTGATGCACCAGGAGCCCTGGGTTTTAAGTAGAAAACATGTGCTAATAGCTAGCTGGGAGGCAGCTCTTGTGGAGGAGGAAGAAAAGACAGAACTCTGCGAAGCCCTGGGATGCAGCTCAGGGAGGCACAGGGCGCTATTTGCATCTCTCACATATCCAGTTGTACCATTCTTCCTGTGTAACAAAGTTACTGGATACAAACTAAATTATGCCAGCGATCTTTAGTTCCATTACTAATTTACTCTCATTAGTTAAATGATCAATATGAATCTGAGTTTTGACTAGCCAGTCATCCCAAGTTCGCAAAAACCAGGAAACTCCATTAGAAAACTTAAAATTGTCTGGTGACGATATATATATATATGTATATACTCACATATTTGTCATATATACATATGGATATACAGCAATAGAAATCTCATTAGAAGGGATAGATATTTCTAGAGCACTCTTAGAGGTAATGTGTGCCAGTACAGAAAATGGGTGGATTTACACTAGTGTAAAACACTGATGAAAACACGGTAGGACAGCCTATTACGTTAAGTATTAGCATAAATTTTGTTCATGAACATAAATACTAAATATGACTCTTCTGCATTACATGACATGGGCATTAAATGCCAACAGTCTCTTCATAAACAAGCCTGTTAACAGAAATAGACGAATACTGGTTCAAGAATGTATAAAGACGTGTATAAAATGTGGCTTGCTGGCTAATCCTGCTTCCTATGAAATTTATGTACAAATGACTCAGGATTTCCAGAGACACCAGGCATTCATTCATCTGTGGTTTTACAACAGCTCACACACACAAAAAAAACCACTATGGTGTTTGTATAGCCATTTGCATCAACTATGAATGACACTACAGCACTCCTCGCTTTTTCTTCTGCCTTATCTGACATCCTGTCCTCACTACTCTGTACCGAATATTTGACATATTTCTTCCAGTCTATTGTAGAGTGCATCCATAATACCAGAGGGCATCATGAGGAGCTTCACATCAGCCAACAGGGAGCCCAGTGCCAACCCTACAGGCCAGCAGTGACATTAAGCATCAAAAGTAATTAATTTAATGCAGTAAAATTGCCAGCACACATCTTCCCAAGTTTTACATTGCTTTATTTTTCTGGCGGAAAAGCAAGGTTTTGGAAAAAAAAAAACAAAAACAAAAACAAAAAAAACATTACTATTTCCTGCTGATCAGTGTGTTTTGTAATCAAAGCACAAAGTAAGGGAGTTTGTAACTCCCTGCATCCACGTTCTCTGGTACTCTTCACATGGTCAAAAGAAAACTGTGCTGGCACAGACTGCTAGATAGATAACTGGAGAGAGAAATAAAAATAAGAGCAGTATCTTAAACCACTGATGGCATCCCGAATAGCAGGCTGCCACCAGTGAGCCAGAGTGCTGTTGTTTGGTAACAAAATCAAATGTATCCACTCAGGAAGAAGAGAGAAACAGTGTCAGCACGTAGGGTTTTGCAGTGGCCCCATCATGCTCATTCATGGGAAGCTTTCCCATTGTCAACACCACCACACGGTCTGTGGTGCCTGCAGGGCCACAGAAGGGTGCCTGGCATGGCTTTGGCTGCAGAGGATGCCTGCTGGAGCACCCCACGTTGGACCCGGGAGCCTTCCAAGGGAAACTAGCTCCCTTTGCCTCAGGAGGGCAAGTCTTAGCCACAACTTCTCGCACCGCAGGGCCCTCCTGGGGCGAAAGAGATGGGACCAGCCTGCGACGACGGCTGCACCCCGGGCTGCCAAACCACCTGGGGCCACCACTCCGGGGTACCCCTCAGCCCCCAGGGCCCCGGAGCCCTCCGCCGAGGCTCCTTCCCCAGCCCCCTGAGGAGGGGCTCCCTCCCGCGGCGCCCCCGCCTTACCCCAGCCGCCGTCCTCCCGCAGGGCTCCCGGGGCGGGCCGGCCGGGGGGCGCCGGGCGGCCGCTCCGAGGGGCCGAGCGGGGAGCAGCGCCATGAGGAGGGCGGCCAGCAGCCGCCGAGCCCCCCGCGAGGGCACAGAGGCTCCGCGGAGCCCCCCTCGCCGCTGCCCCCAGCCAGGCCGGGCCGCAGCCATCCGCCATCGGTCTCCTCCCACGATAGGCGGGGGGAACGGGCGGGGGGACCTCCCTTTTCTCTCCCTCCCCTCCGGCCGAGCCGAGCCGGGGCTCGATGGCGGGGGTCGGGGAGTGCTTGCGGGCGGTGGGGCTGCAGTTCTGGGCCGGCTCGCTGCGGGTGCTGCCCGCCCTGCTGGCCCCCGCCGTGCTGCTGGGGCTGCTGCTGGGCGCCGCCGCCGCCGCCCTGCTCTGCCGCTGCGCCATGGGGCCGCGCCGGCGGAGAGAGGTACGGGGAGGCCGGGCGGGGAAAGGGGGCACCCGAGGGGCTCGGGAGCAACAGGGGGAAGGACTTCAAGAGACTTTGGGAAGGGCCCCGCAGTGCTGCTGGCCCGGCCCGACGAGGGAAACATCGCTGGGCCCCGGTCCGGCATCGGATTGGCGTCGGATTAACTCCGGATCGGCTGCGGGCGGGTGGGGTAACTCGCGACACCCCTCTTTAAAGTGGTTTTACTGCTTACTCTATTAAAAACGTCCCCAAAGTAAACGGGTTGACTCGAAACAAAACACAACAACACTGCTTTTGGTATGTAAAAAAAAACAAAACAACAACAAAAAAACACACTGCTTTTGGCATATGTATGTGTTCTGAATAATGCCCTCCTGGCCTTTATCCCTGAAAATACCTTCAGCAGACCCACTAGTTGTCTCTCACAGCCGTCACTTCGTGTAGAAGGCTGTGCAGCTTTTTGGGGACAGTGGAAGATGAACCCCGTCTGCAGAAACTTCCTGAGATACTTGAAAATGAACACTTGTTTGTTTCCATTCTGCAGCAAGAGGAACAACTCGATTTCCAGAGCAGGAAAATGAACAGCACAAGCAGAGAGGATGAATACTCACCCACAGCAATAAATTTTCACTGTGGTTACACTCGTAGATGTGAGACGCACAGAAGGCAGAATATATTTGACAGTCTGCTCGATGCAAAAGTATCAGGGTTTTCTAAAGCATGTGATTTTGTTAATGACATACCTGGCTCGCTGTTTTAAGGACAGGGGTGTAAGGCTCATACCTCATCATTACACAAAGCGTTTGTTTTGACAACAAAATAACAGAGGTAGCCCATACCTGCAGAATCACTACCTGGCAGGTACATTTTTTGCGAATTGTTACCAACTTCCACTGCCTTTGTGGATCACACTTGGTCTCAGGTCATGTTGGGTTACTTGGGTGCAGCAGTGGTTGGCACAGCTGGGAAATTCAGAGCCCTGCAAAGCATTGTCAGTGTTCAACGGGGTGTCTGGTTCAGCTTGATTTTAACTGAACCTTTCTTCAGCTGTAACTGGTCTTCTGCACATGTATGGCTGCTAAGGTTGATCATCACTGAGTATGACAGAAGAGAAAAATCCTCTTGCTCCCAACTGCTTTTAAGTGGGAAGTTTGAAACTCTGTTTGAAGCCATGCTTTAGCCTAATAATGGATTCACTTCAAATGCTGGATCAATGCATCCTATGCGAGTGCAAGCCTCTCTGATTCAATTGCTCATTTTCCCTGCCTTAATAGATGGTATCTTTATTGTACTGTCACTACTAACTCAAATATAGCCAAGTACAATTTTATCCTTTATGTCACTTATGTCAATAGGGAATAGAGGCTGTCAGTTCTCTCTGGCCTAGATCTTTAGATGCGTTTAGGTGCTTAAATGCCATTAAAATCAATGCTGCTGCTGTAAAAGAGTTGTTTATTTCAAAAGAAAAATAAACTGCCTGCTGCTACATACAGAACACATTGCAGGGTGGTCAGATTGTATCCTAGGGGACTAATTTCCCAAATGCAAACAGGGTGACATTAAGCTGTATCCATTCCTTTCACATACTGTCTGGCCCACCTATTCTGTGGAGCAGCCTACTGCATGTGTAGCAGTTCTGAACTATTATTCTTACTGTATCAAAGTTACTATACAGTTGCTACTATAATATAGTAACATGCTTACTATATCATAAATACTATGTTGTTATAAGTATAATATAGTAGTTACTCTGTTATAGCCTTCTGTATCCAGAATAAAAGCAGGGATATTTTACCTGTTTTACTGTGTTGCTTCCCAAGCATCTGAGTTATACGTGCAGTGGGAGCAGGGCAAGTACTTGGAGTATAGAGCATCTGTAGGCACTGCAATAAGCCACCGGCATTTGTCACTCAGCCCCAGTTGATTGATTCTATATATTCAGCCTGAATTTGTGGGACTTGAATGCATACAGTTAAGTGCCTTATTGGTGTGAGGATCTGTGCATACTGGGAAAGTTTTAAGAAAGGTTTACCATGGTAACTTCAGACATTACAGTGCACTGTAATGCATTTCTATCAATAAAACTCTCCTGTTAGACTTAATGGCATTGCCTAGAGGCTCTTGTGACCCTTTGGGTTGGAGCTTGTCTCATTATGATATTAGATTAGCTTGAAGAAGTATTACAGTAATTACAGTTAGACTCAGTTTTATTAAACTTCTTAATGATCTAAAAGGGGAGCTTGGTAGCACTTCAGTTTCATTTGTAGATATTATTCAGGAGGAGTTGCAAAAACAACAAGGACGAAAACAGTGAGGAAAGGCATGAGCTTAGAAATGATAGCAAAAAAAAAAACCAACCAACCAACCAAACAAACAAACAAAACCACAAAATGTATCCTGGAAAAAAGAAAATGCAATACAAAAATGCAAAGATGAGAAAAGCAAATTCTGAATGGCTATGATGTGATGAACAATGGTGAATACAATGTGGCTAATTCTACAGCTGTCAGTCACTCAACCTACATTTTGTGAACTTTGGTTCAGGACAAATAAATGATAAAATTAATAAAGTAGATTTTTAGCTGTTCTTTTGTCATTAGTTGATTTTTAGAAAACAACATCTTAAATTCAGCATGTCTTGGAGACTTAACACAAGAACATGACCTGTATTATTGAGCACCTATGTTCCAGAGAGGTGACAGAGGCAAGTCACAGGAAATGAAATCTATTCCAAGGCTAGGCAATTATCTCAGGAAAATGGAATACTTTACATACCAAGTGACTAAACAATTCAAGGAGGATTTTTCTATAAGACAGTTACGTGCATAGTGGCTGCAACCATATTATTAGACTACGTCAGTAAGCAGTTAGTTGAACGAAAACCAGAGAAGTAAAAGAAAAAAAGTCATCAGGGTAGGGTGGCTGCTCTTCTCCTCAAGATCTTTTCCTTCACTACAAGATTCCCTGCAGTGCTGCGTTTGGATGCATTGACTGGTGTTGTCATTTTTTGGTCTATGCTAGTGCACAGAGAAGCGTGTGTGCAGCACTCTGTGCCCTCATAGCTTGTGTCTGTACCAGAGGCTGTGTGTGTTTGTTAGGGAAGTAAGGACCAGTGATGTGTGCCACTTTTGGGGAAGGAAAATTGTAAACGTTTTGTATCCTAGTTTAGTTTTTCTTGACAGGAACTTTCCCACACAAAAAAACTTCACTTAAGAAGTTTTTCTCGTGGCAGGTGAGCAAAAATATTGAGCATTCTCCTTGTTGCAAACAATTACAGATAATTTTACTTAACTAGCTTTAAGTAAGGAGTTTGAACCAAGACTGTGAGCTTGATAGGAATAAGACATTTTGAGAGCAGGTGGATTGATTTGACACATTCACAGCCTTCTACAAATCTGGGGGTTAAAGTTCTACTTCCGGACTGACAAATCAAATTCATAATGTTCAGTAATTTAGAAAAAAAAATGATTCTTGAGTATATAAAACTCTTTTTTTTTTCATTCATTTTCAGTTTGTATTTTTCCAAAATTATCATTTTCAACTGATACTGGAATCATTTTCAGAATGGAGACATGAGAGTATCCAGGCTGCTGTCAGAGATCTTCCAGGTGAATCTGTATGATCTCAGAGTTACATTTTACCTGTTTTCTCTCTGAATTTCAGAAGGATGATTCCCAGAGACTTCTGGAAAGCTTCAACTGTGATGAAAAAGAGCACACTCTCACGAAAAGTAAAGCAGAGCCCTATATTTCAGAAGAGGAGATGGTGCTGGAGGTAAAGCTATGTTATTTTTGGTGGATGTCCATTTTTTTTGAACGTAGTAATCGTCACATTAAGGGCCTCGTACAAACTGTCTTGATTGCAGTGGTTTGTAATTGAGACCTTAAAAAACATTCAGGAAAAGTGTAAGGAGATTGAGCATTGATGGCTTCTTAGGAATGCAACCATTTCAGGTATTCATTTCCCATATGAATTCTACTTCATTTGAGCTTCTTCTTTAGACATTTCAGTCACAATCCTCCTTTTTGGACGTGGGCTTCTTGTAGTTTAAAGTTTAACATCCTCGATTTCAAAAGGTTGGTGAAAAAAGTTCTCACTATTTACATAGGAAGAAGTACTTAAGTACTGAAATCAGTACTGAAATTGGTAGTTGATAATGGATTCTTTTATGGAGAAGTTTTATTAGAGAAAATTTGACAGTGACAAAGTTGTCTCATCAGATCTAATCTGGCACCTTTTCCTAGTGCCTCCTTAGGGTATGGGTATAGATCTGAGTTGGATTGTGTAGGTCAGTGGAGGGACATAGAATAAATGAACCAAACTTTGTACATTTGAGAACAGCATCTTTAATGTCTTTCTCATATAGCAAACTCATCAAGTACCAGCTGAAGATGGAGTGCAGAGGTCAGATGACCACAAGTAGTGAAACACCCATTGATGTCAAGCTGGGATTCAAGGACAAATAGAAAAATAATTTGGAGAAAATGTGGGAGAAGGAACAGGGTTAACCCACTCACTAAAAAATCCAAATAACTTTTTTTTTTCTTTTTTCTTTCTTTTTTTTTTTTTATGATACTCTCAAAATAATCATGAGAACCAGTCCTACCATGTAGCTTTGCCTTTCACCCAAAGCTGATTTGACTGCTCTTGAAGAAGCTAAAAGTTGAGGGTAGAAATATGTTTAAAATGTGCAGTTCAACTAACTCTATTATGCATAAATTAAATACATGCAGAAAGTGTCAGTTAAAGCCAGACTGCCTGGTGCTTAGCTTGTAATGAGGATTGGTTCCAAGACAAAAAGATAGACATTATTGTAAACATTTGACTGTTGGTTTAAATCCTGGCAGGCAATTAATCTTCATTTCAGTTTTCTGATGAAGAATGGTGACAAACTATGGTTGGTCCTTTTCCTTGAGTTAAAGTACAGCATAACTAGTGAGCATTGAATAGATTCTCTTTTAGAGTGTAAATCCTGTGAGAGAAATTATGCAACGATATAAATGTATGAATATTACCAACCCTTTTGAAATGATACCGCAGCCTTTAAAAGGTTATCCTTCACAACTATATCCATTTCCCAAGCTAACTCATTTATAACACATTAAGAAGTAGCCTTGTTATTTGAAAGGGCTTTCTCCTGTCTATTTGCCAAACTACTGAAGTTATATATATATATTTTTTTCTACTCATTTGTTCCAATTCCCAGAGGCTTTGGCTTTTACTGACATCAGATTGACAGTTCAGGAAGAAGCATAGATGGAAAAATGCTTTTAGTTAGGTTAGAGCACTTCAGAAAAACAGATATTTTCATTCTGAGACCTTCCACACTGCAATAATACCACAATTACCGTATTAATAATAACTGTGTATTACTCATGCCTGCTGAGAAGCAGGATGTATTAGCTCTAGCATACTGTGACATGGCTTTATGGCTTTGGACTGGAGCTGCTTTGCTTCCGGCCATTTCAGAGCAATGGATCTGTCGGGTTCTATCCCTGAATATGTAGCAGTGGGGCCGCTTAGTATGAGCAAATGTTTTACATGCTGACCCCTTGCTTTTTACTTTATCGGTAAATCCAAAAATGACTTCTGGAAATAAATGAAATAGAGATGAAAAGGTGCAACAATAAAAGAGTCTAATGAATGACGTGGTTTGCTCCTCTCTTACCATGTCTATTTTTAGATTCTATTAGTGATCTGATATTTCCTAGAAAAATCTATATAGAGAAAATTATTTTAACAAATCAGATTCTTTCATTTCATGTTAAAAACAAAAGAGAAAAAAAAAAAAAAGAAGAAAAATGTTAGAACAGGAAATCTCCTAAAGCTTGGGTTTAACTATTCTATTTGTTACATACAGCCAACCAACCTTTTAATTGGCCATGCATAACCTCACAAAACAAAGCTGATTATCCCATTGTTCCAGTGCATAAAGCAGTGGATAGGAGAGAGGAGGAGCACAAAATCAGACTATGTGAAATAGCAGATTGTATGAAAAGAATGAATTCTCTATAAAAAGTTCTTTGGAGGAACATTGGTATTTTCTCTAGATTATAGGTGAGGGTTGCACTATAAAAGCTCTTCCTGGAAAAATGACTAGTTTTGTTTAATCTATTGTTTCTTTATTTAAATTGAAAGGCAGAATTTATAGCCGTGATGTTATCTGTGGAGCTTATTCCTCAGTACTTTCTATTATTAAGATTATTTCAATCTCCCATGTGAAATCTTTACTTGCTGCTTAAAGGGAAAAGAAAGGAAATGAAAATAACTTGTGAATATAATAAACTATTGCTCATTTTCCCTTGCAGGCATGAAAAAACTTTGAAGCAGTGCTAATGACAGAGTTCTCTTTTCTGAGTTTTAAACTCTGACCTGAATTGAGTCCTAGGAGAAGACTCTTCATGCCAGTGCTGAAAGTCAAGAAGCATTCTGTTATCAATTGGAATCTCTGGGTTATATAACCAAAGGCGGCTTACAATACTTATAGTGAACAACCATCAGGTCCACTGCCATTCTCAAACCTTAAAGTAGTTTTCTGTTCTTTTCCATACAGGAAAATGAGTCTCCTCTGAACAGTAACATTACGGCATTTGCATTAAAGGCAAAAGTCATCTATCCTATCAATCAGAAATTTAGGGTAAGATTTTAGACTCTACTTGTAAATATTAATAACAAATGTTCTGTGTCAAAGTAAATTGCAGAATCAAGTACTGGAAGAAAATTTACTGCCAATCTGCTTAATAGGATCTTTGCTTATAGTCCATTGACTCAGGGCTTATTCTGTAAGGCATCAGCTGCTTTCATCTTCCCCTGAAACCTGCAGTGCTTTACATGATGTCCAGTCAATTTTCACTGTAGTCAAGAAACCTTTTCTTCCCATTAACATTAATGGAGGTTGTATCTGTCCAAGGAGACACAAGAAAAATCCCACAAGGATCTGCCCTTCAGTCAGGAAGAATGCCCCAAACAGATAACCTCAACAGAAGAGTGCTTTTTCAGGCAATGCAGAAACCTGTCAAGATGATAAATGTTAATTTATGTGGAAACACTTTCACTGTGTATGTTGTTTAATTTTTTGCTTGAAAGCAAACACTGCAAATTGATGAGATGTTTATCTCCAGATTGTGTTGTATTAATTAACCTTGTAAATTTTCTTTGACTGTAGCCTTTGGCAGATGGCTCGTCCAATCCATCTTTGCATGAGAATCCAAAGCAGGCAGTTTTGCCTAATCAGGTAATGGAGACATCTACGTCAGGCAGCCTGGGATCCCTTAGTCAGGGAGACAAGGAGGACTGCAGTTCCTCCACAACGATACATTCCACAACAAGTGATGACAGATTTCAGGCTCGAGCCTTCCTCAAGGTGACGTGCTTCCCTGAAGTGCTAACGTGTGAGAGGTAAGCAGTAAATCTGCCCTTGTGTTTGGTTGTTTCCTAGTGCCCTAGTGGTTTTCAGGACAACCAGTAGAAGTCTGGCATAAATGAAAGACTGGGCTTGTGTGTATACATTCACCACGTCAAGACAGGGTTTTGGCCTATAGCCCTAAACCAATGGTTGGAGAGACTAAAGAAACGTATCATGCTGTACACTGAAAGTCAGTTTATTCTTTATGAAATTTGGGGAATCAGAACTTCAGGAAAGAAGTCTCATGAAACGAATTATCACTGTTACAATAAGGAGATCCCTTTGTTTTGTCCTGTGTGCGCAGTTCACTCTTGTAGTGGATTGGTGCTCAGCTGGAGCCCTCTGCACTGTACAAAATCAAGTCACACAACTTGTGTCTTGAGAACAGCAAATGGTAGTGGTCTGTTCTCTTTGTTTTAGTAGGAACTATTCCTGTCATGTCTTGATACTGTATGCTTCTCAGATGCACAATTGATGAGTATGTAGAGCTAATCTAAATGGACCATCAGCTCTATTTTTCTTTTAGCTACACAACAGTGAGATATCCTTAGATGACTACGTGTCTGTATTCTCATTAATGAAAATAAAGAAAATCATATTTATGTCACCTTGAGGACCGAGGAAGGAACTAGCAATGAAAAATATTTTCTAAATGTCCACTCTTATTACAACTATTTTAATTAAAAGCTTTGGTTTTGCTTTGTTGTAGCCATTCATGCTTATATTTACCATTCCTTTTTCTAACGAGAACTGCATCTCCGACTTTGTATGTAGAGATATTTTATCTGAAATAGAAGGCAATGTAGAAATGATGTGACTCAGCTGCTGTTCTAGGGGCAATACTTTTGGAATAATTTAGCAATTAAATGAAACCGTTATATGTTGTTGCTCTTTTATGTGACCTTTATTTAGATTGATTTTAACACTTTTTAAATCTTTGTTTTAGTTTTGATATTAAGCTCTGCCTTTGCAGTCTTCTTTTAAAAGATCTCACGCTTCTTGATACTGAGCTCAGAAAAGAAAAACATGTGGTAGGTACTCATGTCTCGTTTATAGATATTTGATCTGAACACATAAGTTAAATATCAGCTTAGGAAATAATCAACATTAACCACTGGCTACATTGGAAGTAGTGTAGCAGAGTTGTACCTTTATAGTATTCTGTATTTTTCCTCTCTGTTCTGCCTGTGTATGATCTTCACAAAGGAGTAAAATATAATGAAATATATTGGGCTGTGAATTCACAGTATCCAAAGCTGACGGGAAAAAAAAAAAAAAGGATTTATACAATTAAAGCCACAGAATACTTACTTAGGAGAATTGTTTATGGTAACTGATTGTGATCAAGTGCAGAATCATTACCATTAATGAGTTTTAGCACAGGTAATATAAATCTAGACATACAGTATATAGATTTCTCCTCACCTTCTTTCCCGACCTTAGACTGATCATTTGTGATATAATTTGTTAAAAGTGCTAGTAATATTTCAAGATGTGAGATTTCCTGAGCAAATGTATAAACAACCCTGAAGAGGAAGCATGAAAGTAAGCCTGGAAAGCAATTTCACTTCTGATGGGTTTATACCCATCAGTAGATGAAAAAGGGAACTTGAGATCAGCTTCCAGAACGATGTTTATTTTGACTAGGGAAGGTTAAACTTGATCTCAAAGTTAATCATCAATTTGTAAATGAAGATAAAATAACAACGTGGTGATGTAACCACAGAAACACTGAGAAAATAAGCATTTAACACAGTTTGTGGCCCACCAGAAATTACCACAACAGGCTGGTGACTTGACCTTTAGCTGAAGCTTTGAATAGCTTCATATTTGCACTAGAAGGGAAGAAAGGAAAAAAATGTTGGGGAATAGCTTCTTCTTTTTCCACTGTCATTTCTCTGACTTCAGAGTCGGTCTTTCTTAGAACCAGGTCTAGGAAAAGGAAACAAATCTTCTTTCATCAATGCTTTCCTGAATTCTTACCCCCCCACACCCATCTTTTTTTTTCAGTATGTGGTATCTTGTTGCTTTTTGTTCAAAACTTGGCCAAATCCCATCCAAAACATGGCTACTTTAACATTTTCTCTTCTGCTGGGCAAAAGTGATAACACATTTCCCAGATTTTGCTCTTTTTTAATAGGTAAATGTGTTTTTATTTCTGTTTTTACATTGTGTTAAAAAATGGGTAACTCCTGCATCATCTGTTTTCAAGCACATGAGTAGTATGCAAGTGGCTGTTAAATTTCACATTTTTGCCTTGGAAGAGCACCTTCTACAGCAGATAATAAATAAATTGTCTTTACACTGACATCCTAAAGCAGACAGGGGGGTAAGAGGTTAATGAAGAATTATCCTGGGGTTCAAAAATATCTTTTTGAAGAAACTAGTCTTGCAATCTTATATAAATTAAAAAAAAAAAAAAAAAAAAGTCATACCTTTTGTAAAAGAAGGTAGCTAAAACTTGAGATGACTACTTTTGGGTTACAGGTTTTATATAAAAATGTTTGATACTTTTTCTTTAACTACAGTTGAAACCATTGTAATGAATATATTAGTATCCTTCATCTTAGGGGTTCATTAAACTTTAGAAAAATGGGCTTTCTATTTTTAAGTGATCTGTACTCTCCAGTAAAGGACAGTTTCAAATGTGTCAGTTTGGTTACAAGGATATATTAGATTAGTCCTTGTCTTCGTTTGAACGTAACACCATCTTCCAGTGCTCTTACAAAGCCAAAGAATTTTTTGTAATGGAGATACTACAGAGTTGCTGATGATGTTTCTGTTACTTTCTTATGACTCACTACAGTCTCAATGATTGACTTCAATACACAAAATTTACCACAACAATATCCGTATAGTTAGGCACTTACCATGAGTTTTGTTTCTTTCCATTTAAATAGATGTTTATTCAGATTCTCAAAATATACCTCACAGACTTCTGTCATAAAAAGAAGATTACTGATGATTTGTTCAAGAAGATCCTTTTAATTCAGGAAAATGTAAGTGTTTTTGTTGGTTAATATTTCAGACAACAGAACATAGGAGTTAATCCCACCAACTGGTGCAGGCTGCCACAGCAGGCTATCACACCTACTATTTTTAAACAGCCATGTCATTTGTAATCTATTTCAGAAGAAATTCAAAGAAACTCGCTTGTTAGTTGATTCTCTAAATTACCTCTCCATGACCTTGCTTGCATTTCCTCTTTGCTGTTGTCTGAGGAGATCAGGACAGCAATGTGTCTAATCTATTAAGAACAGAAGTATTTTGTAGTTGAATCCACTCAAGTAAACAGAACAACATGAATCTTACTGACTCAGAATTAATAATTTCTAATTATCAGGTCTTCATCTGGTCCCATGAATCATTACTTATAATAAAACAGCAGGAAATAAAGTACCGGAAGGAAACTCAAGGTTTCTGTCAATGGAAAGTATACATAATGTCCTCTTTGTCCCTTTTTCTTCCATATACTTTTATCAAAATTCATTTTCCACTTCTGAACCAGAAGATGTAAGTATACAGTCAATGTGCATTTCAGATGGAGTCACAATACTATTTTTAATATTATTAGGAGGAAAAAAAAAAGGCTTTACAAAACTGAACAAAATAGCAGAGCTGCTGGTTCCACATTCCATTTTCTAAATCATAATCACAGAAAAGTCTACATTGAAAGACATCCATGGAGATTTACTAAACTTCTGTAGGAAGCAAGGCCTTCAGTAAAGTTATCCAGTGTCCTGTCAAGCTAACTCTTGAATATTTCCAGTGGAGGGGAGAACACTATTTCTATGGGCAGTCTAGTCCAATGTTTAATTGCGCTCACAGTAATGTATGTTTGGTTGGTTTGTTGTTGTTTTGCATAGATTTACTGCATTGACACCCAAAGTTGTGTAATGTAAAAAATAAACGCTTGTTACATAAGGCATGTTTAAGCAACAGAAGGATCATACATTGCAGTAACAATTTACTAAGTAAGGGCAGAGGAGTAATATTTTTCAATATTACTAGCTTTGAGAAAAAATCATCCAGGTTTCAACGTGTTGAAAAACTTTGAAAACCCAAATAATCATGTAGACTTTAATTTGTTACTTATGAACATTACAGGTATATTCATCCGTGTGTGTTATCACTCCACAGGCTACACTATCTGATTAGCATATCCGGATGCTTACCTGTACTTTTAAACACACATGTACACTCATATCTGCCATGTAAGATGGGGCATGTGTGTTAAAATTAAAACATTTATGGATAGATTCAGAGTACAAAAGCTCATGGACCAGTATTTACTAAAACTTGAGTTCAGTGGAAATGAGCAACGGTACTTCCTAGTAGAAATGTCTATATTTGTATCAAGCGTAATTCAGAGGTGCCATATACTTCACGTTTTCTTTCCTTGCTGCTGGAAGTGCGTTACCCAGAGAGCAAGCTTTCTGGATCCTGTTGTTCAGTTTCTTTGTCATATGCAAGAATTGACATACAGATACACCTCTAAAATTAGAAATAATATATGTTTTTCAGCTTAACAAATCATCTGCTTTTTTTTTTTTTTTTTTTTTTTTCAGGATTTTGAAGAATTACAGAAGCAACTTGACTGTAGACTCCAGAATACTGAGATGTCAGGAGCCCATAATTCAGAGTACCAGACTCTAGAAGACTTAGAAAGGAAAGAAAGGGAATATTCTGAGCACATAATAGACAATGTAACTTTCTAATTCTACTCCCATAAAATTTTGTTCCACTGTTACTCTTTTGATGGGGAATGTGTTTTGTTTTGTTTTTAATGCTTTTTTAACTGTTGTGTTGACTAGTCCACAGTTAGTACTTTAGATGTTCATGAGTTCTGAAAACATTTTTGTATTGCTCTGGCAGAGTATTTCCAACTCCCTTCGGCAGCCAACATTTTTTTATACAAACACTTGTTTTGTCACATTGGGTTTAGAGATGAAAAATGTGTACTGCTTGTCAGATGGTAAGATATATTTTAAGCCTGGTATATAGTCTGACTTCCAGGAATTTCATCATAGCATCATGTTTTCTTCAATACTGTATAACTGCAAGAGTATTAAGAGAATATAATTTCTTTTCAGCTGAAATAATTACTAAGAAAATAATTACGTACAACCTTTTAGTATACTTTGCATATTTGCATTACCAAAGCATTTTGCTTTAGCAGCTTTGCACATTATAATACCTTTACATACTTTTAATATAAAAAAGCTTAATTGTAGGCATTGAAAATAATGCAAGTTTTTTTCTTTCCCTGTATCCAAACTAGCTTGTTGTCCAGAAAACTGAAGGTTAAAAATATTCTGCATATTATTTCCCAGTATACCACATAGCCTGGAAGATAATCTACTTCCCAGTCCTGTTTCTGAGGTTTGAGCAAATTCACTGCTGATGAAAATGCGAGACTGACAAGTCAGACTGATGGCTCTGTAGGCTGCCTGCACTGATTGACCACAGCACTTCAGCTCTGAACTAAACAGTCCATTATCTCAGCCTTGGGCCTTTCTCATAGAGGAGTTAACATTTTTTAGTGTCTGATGGTTAAGTGCTTCACTAGAAATTTTCTCAGCTTTCTTTTGGTTCTCTGTGCATTTCGCTTTATAGGGGAAGAAATCCTAGTAACGATGGTAGACCTTTGTGAAGTTTCTTTTGCAATTTAATTTTGTTCTGTGAGAAGTTGATTGTTTAGTGTTCTGCAGTGTTAGTCACATAAAAACTCCCCAGCAGCCTTGCTGAGCAACATGAGGCAGTTATTCACTTATGGCAGTCATCCTTCAGTGGATCTGTCACTCTTAATGCTAGCAGAAGCTTTTTATCTGTGTTTAGAATTATTTCCCTCTATGCAGATCCTTATACATCAGGACCTTGAACTAATCCACTCTCCCCCAGTAATATAAAGGTTTTCTTTGCCATATGACTGCAGAACTCACAGATCCTTAACGTAAATCTTGGTGACAAATACATTTTCTTATCTTCATGTATACTAGTAATCCCACTGAAGCCCACAGAACATTCACAGTTGTGCACAGTTGTAAGTGTTTGTGGGATCAGAGCCCAACACTAGAAATTACCCTTACAATAATATATTAGAATCGACAGATGCACTCTGCCAATACTGCATAAAGCAGTTAATTCTTGTACGGTTAATAAAGTTGTTATGTAGCATGTACCTATGAAAGGCTTTGATGGTGAAAAACAGTGAAGATTTTTAGTTTTCCTTTTTCAGCAAAAATCATATTTGACTGGAATTCCTACTCATATAGATGAAGAAACTTCCCAGAAAATAAGTTTGTTACCCTTTCTGCTTTTCCTATTAACACTAACAATATTATAGGCTTTAGCAGATGCAGCATGTGGAGAAGTAACAAACTCAAAATGACCTCCAATGAAAAAAGCGAGGATTGGCCAAACATACAACATACTGTTTATGTGCCATCAACACATATACATGTATCATCATACGGTAAATAGTCTCAGGATAATGCTTTCTACTGTAATTAACACTGAAAGCTGTGTGTAGTTTCAGTGACTTGAATCTCATAGTAGACTCATGCCTCTCGGGGTAATGAAATACTAGATGATTAATGAGGGAAAAATGGATTGTTGTTTGATTTGTATTCGACAGATGGAAGCTTTCTGGAAGCAGACTGACAAAGCCCAGCAGGTTTTTTTGGACCAATCAAAATGCTCAAGTGCCAAAGCAACAAAGATAACGATGGATCTGACCGAGAGGATGATTGCAGTAGAAGGCTTATTAAATGAATGCCAGGATTTGCAGGCAATGGTAAAGTACAAAAATAAGTGAAAGCTGAGAAATCTCTAATCAATCTGAACACAAAGCATGATGCAAGTGTACAGAGTCTGTCGGTCCTATCTTCAGAATGCTTACTCCAATTATGTGTCTTTCAGCTTCATTGCAGAGTTCAGCTTCTGTTGCACTTTATAAAGACTCACAGGAGGGTGAGCTCTCTCCATGTCAGTTCTAATTCTCAAAATACCGTTTAGGCGGTCATGTTAGGAAAAAGTGGTGTGCACGATATAAATGCAGCCAGTGAGCCAGGAGCCAATAGCATTAGATCCAGTGTGAGGGAGAATCATTACCATGGGCATTAGGATATTTTTTTTCTTTCAAAATATTTATTACACTTTGACTGAGAAATTCTCATTTAGATTGAGATTGTCAATTGAGGGCAATTCTTTGTGTCCAGTGACTTTAACTGAAATTGAAAACCCTTAGCATCTCTTAGGAGTATGGTCTTAAGAAGGAAAAATACACTTACAGGTGCATCAACCCTGTGCTTTTTGTTTTGTTACCTTATCCATATCTTTGCTTTGCTTTGTTTAGGAGATACTGAAAGAGTCACCTAGAATTTATAGATAAACAGTATAATCAGAATCTGTCCCACTGCATTTTCTAGTAACTTGGAGAATAAGTGGATAGCTAGCTTTATTTTGATAACTAATAAAAAGATGCAGTGATTATTAACTTGTTGGTTTTGCAGCTAAGTAAACCAAGCTGGCCATATATGAATATAATCTTTGCAGCTGCTAACACTTGACCCACACTGTGCTTTTGTACAGTAATTCTTTCAAGTGGGCATTCTGAGTTGTTTGGATACAAAATAGAGCAAATACTCCGACCTGAGGTCACTACCATTACACTTGCATCTCATTGCAAAGTCAGAGTCTGTGTGTCTCCACTAAGTAGAGTAGTTGTCATGCTCTTTCCAACCTTATATCATTGTCTAAAGTAGTTCCAGTTTCACAAAGGAAATTTTGCTCTCTGCTGTAATGCTGGGCTTCTCTAATAATGCAATGGAAGCTACTAGGTCATAGGCAGTTACAGTCATTTTTCGTATATTTACTGAACTCCAGCTAACTACACACTTGATGGAATCCCAGCAGTGTCAAAATGAGATATGTGTTCTCAATTCAAAATAAAGGCATGTTTGCATGTAATCTTGAAAAAAACAGTATCTTGAAAAAAAAACAACAGTATCTTGAAAAAAGGTCAATGATTTCCATGTTGTCCTTTTCTCTGTCTTTACCCCATGAGAATTTGAGTTTGTTCTGCAAACTCGTTATTGTTTTTTTCCCTCTTTAACATCTTGACATTGCAGGTAGTGAAAAGAGCAGTAGTTTTAGATTTGCTTTGTCAAGTGAATGTGAACTAAAACCTGCTGCTATCCTAAATAGGTCAAGATTTTCTGAAGTATTTAAGTACATCAAGGTTATTATCCATGTGGTCTTGAGAAGCCTCCCGAGGTTTCTGCATTGTTCGGAGTTGAATAATTTAATAAAAGGACAAGCACAGCTAAAGACCCATTCTTAGTTTCTTAACAGGTTTGTTTGTTTGTTTGTTTTAGGACATTCAAGAAAGGTTATTTAATTGGGAGCTTATGGTGAAAATGATTGATTCATTGAAGTTCTATATACCAGAAGAGTGTAAGTGTAGATTAAATATTGTATCAAATATTCTGGACCATTTAACTGTAAAGAACAATCTCTCAGTCCGACAAAAGGAAGAACTTTTAACAGACCTGCACAAGGCATTCTGGGAACAACTAGCACATTTCACTAATGGTGAGTACATAGACAGGAGGTCATGAATTAACTAATTTGGGTATGAGTTGTCATAATTTTATTAAGTTGTACAAAAATTACGGCTTTGGCCCTATACCCCTCTGTTTTAAAAACATTGATGAATTGGCCAAGAATTCTGTTGTTGTGAAGGGTGGACTTTGGCTTTAAGCCTTCTAAGTCTTGTTCCAGGCATTGCTTTGTACTTAATCTGCAGTTCATATAATTTATATCTTATTTCATTAATTGGAAGTTTGAAGAAGAGTCACATCTGCTGCAAGTATTTTTTTAAGATTTCTCCATTTACTGTTTATGTACTTGACACTGTTGGTGATACTGGCTAACGTTAGGGACAGTAATACCTAGATATGTGAAAAATGTTGTTTTATGATCTATTATTTCTACCATGTGGAGCCAGGAGAAGGTACACAAAAACAGTTCTGCTGTCACTCTTGTAAGAAGATAATTTTAACAGTTACTATCTTTAGAAATTATTCTGTTTTGCTCTGTCAGACTTAAGGTATTCTAAACAGTCTTTTCTTCTTCCTTGTACAACCACTCAGATTGCCTAGCGGTAAAGTATGCAATTGTAATGAAGTCTCATCTGTCTTACTGATTTAAGGTTCTTCTTTGTGTCACTTTGAGTGTTACCTAATGTCTACTATGTTGCAAAACTATCCCCACCTTCTCTAATAGGTGCTGAATTAGGCTCAGTGATTTCAGTACCTCATTAGGTTCTGAAATAGACTCAGTGATTCCCATCAACACTCATGGAACATGTTAGTATTTGTTCAGTCAAAAGAAGAATATTTAGAAGTGTTTTACTCTCACAGATTTTTTTCAGAACCATATCTACTACTCATGGGCATACTTATAGAAAACTGTTTTAGTGGGACAGCATCAGGGTTAGAGTTCAGTGAATGGAATAGTCAGAACATATTTATTCTTGTTGCGGTATATTCTTTCTGCATGCAAGAATATATCATCACTAACCTTGAATATGAAATTGTGCCTTATCTCAGGGTTAGCAATTCATAGAATCACAGAATATTTGAGGTTGGAAGGGACTTCTGGAGGTCACCTGCTTCAAACCCCCTTCCACTTCAAAATTCCCATGCTACAGACTAGCTCCACTTGAAAAGCATCAACAATGTGAACAGTTCGCTGGTACTCACAGACTCAAACAACTCATGTCACAGATTATTTTATGGATGTTTATTTCTACAACTGGCATGCCTAATTCATCATCTTCGCATATTTTCAGCCACTAACATTCCTTAAAAATCAACTTATATCTATGTTTGTTTGCTTGTTTTTTTCCTCTGTTTTGTAAAGTTTCTCTTGTTCCACAGCAGAAATATCTCTATCAAGGCTTTGATTTTATGTAAAGTCAGTGTTTATAAATGATGATAAAATGTCTATAGTCAGTAAACCCTAAATGCAGAAGAGCGTTATTTAACGAACTCCTTATTTTAGATAGAAGTGAAACCAGTGAAGGGGAGGGTGTAGGATGGTAGTGAACTAAAAAACTGATAAAGTCCCATGTAGCAACCCAAAAGTTTGCATCTAGAAAGACCATCAGAGTAAGAAACAAATTTGAAATCCTGTTTGGTAATTACTTTCTTGTTTTGTTTACTAACAGCTTTCCATGAGCTTATGTTGTGTGACAGTAGCAGATGCTGCTTTCTCCCTGTGGAGTTACAGTATCTAATCATTGGTGTTTTATGTTCCAGAATGTATCCAGCAAAGTAAAGACCTGATGCTGAAAAGGCTGGAATGTCGTGCAAAGAAGAGAGAAGAGTTCAAATGCAAACAGAAAGCTGAACAAGAGAGTCTCCTTAGTAAAACCTTTCATACTGGAAATTTTGATGATTTTCTTAAGGTGAGCACATAAAAATGTTATATTAGTTTTTAAGGCTATATATGCTTCAGATTTCTCCCAGTTCCATAAAAATTGAGGATTCTCTTGAAAATCATCTACAGTAGCACAGGTAGGAAAGGTAGGAAAGACATTCTATTGTCTATAGGCTTGCCTAGGGTGTTCTCTTCCACATTGTCACATTGGAACCAAATGTCAAAGGGAGTTAATGCTACACTGCATGTAGAAAACATCCTTTGCTTAGATACTTTCTGTTCGGTTCAATACAGGAAATCTCAGGATGAAAGTATCTGGCCTACATTATAGAAGAAAGCGGACTGTACTGATCTAATTGCATTCTGTGAGTGAGGTTACTGAGGCTCAAAAGGCTATTAAATTTCACATAAGCAGAGGGAAAACTCATTATGAACACTGGCAGGATACCTTAGAGAAGGTTTGCAATAGATAATTTAATATGGTATACAGTGACCAATGTAATATTTTCTTGGCCATATTTTCTATAGAGAAAAATATCTCTGTTGTTACTGTTCAGAATGTATGTAGTAAATCAGAGCTCTCAGCTGTAAACGCTGACAGCTGCAAAACTCCTGTAACTACTGAGAACTATAGACCCAAGTTATTAAAAAATAAAAATAAAAAAAATCAATGGTCAATTTTCATGAAAAGAAATAATTTCAGGTTAAAGTTGTTATATCCAGCAGTGTTAAAATTTTGATGAAATCTAATAACTTTGATAAATTGCTATATGAGAAGACCCAGATTCCAACTGTAGCAAACTGTCAAAGGTAGTTACTCTCAACAATGCAATCTTGTACTGCACACCAAGTTCTATATTGTATGAATTAGATAATGCCATTACTGTTCTTATTTGCCACACCTGTCTGGCATAGTTCTCTTCAAAACTCCCTTTTACTATCACATATAGACAAATGAGGTTTCAGGCACTTTAAAATACTAAAACACATTTTACTTCTTTGTCATTTTATACCTTGAGACAGTTAATTGTCGCACATTTTTGTATCCATTGAGTGCTTGTGAATGTATTTTCTTTATATACATCACTCACAAACATCCTTGACACATCCCAACTTAGTTAAACAAAGCTTAGAAATTATGTCAAAATCTCTCCCCTACAAAGTTACAGCCACACAGCTTCTTGCAGGAAGCGCTCTATTCTGTATGCCTTAGAAAGCTAACAATTACACTTAGTTAAACTGTAGAGTAACGAGCTGCTTATGTCAGGCTAATCAGGAATGTGCAGAAGTAACAATTTGTTCTTTATGCTGCAGAACAGAACACAATTCTTAATGTTATAAAATGCCTGAGAACAAGTATTAAAGGACAGAAATGTAGGTCTTTCTACTTCCACAACGGAGAGCCCCTCTTGTCCTAAAACAGATGGGTCCTTGAGTCTACAGACTCTTTAAAGAGTAAGAAAAATATGTATATGTGCAGCTCCCTAGTTTGATTTTAATAGTCCAATAATTATTTTGCACAAACAGTCCCATTAACCTTGAGGAGCTATTTTAAACCTGGTTCAAAGTTTCATAGATAGTCCAGCAGTTAAGGAGTTGGCCTGAATCATCACCATAAGCCATCAAATACCCATCAAATGCACTTTTTTCTCTGCCTTCCCAGTGCCACCCCATCAAAGGGCTCATAGCAGCCTGTACAGTAACTGACCTTTCTGATGGACTTGAAGTTGTTGCCAATCAGGAAGGTGAATTTTACAGTGAACTTTATTCACATTGGTTTCTCTGAACACACACACAAGTTGGATGGTAATGATTTTCTTGCTGCAACTGTTTTGTGTTTTTTTATATGACAGAATGACAGATTATAAAGTAAGGGTTAGAGTCCTCACATCCTTCTGTCTACCTCATCTATGTTTCCACTGGAAAAAAAAAAAAAAAGCATTTTATTTATTTATTTATTTGTTATTTATTTATTATCGGCAGAAAATATAGGAATCATCCAGTGAAGCACCCAAGCCAAAAAGTTCCAGTTATAGTAAGCCAGTCTTGTTCAGCCCTACCTCCACTGGATATATAAGTCACAGTTATGAAAGACAGCCCAGTTAGACAGAGATTCTCCTCTATCACGTTACTGCATCTTTGGAGCTTCAGTTTTTCAATTTGAAAGTCTAATACAAAGGTCTTGTAATCAGAATAGTGTGTTCCAACAAAAAAAAAAATAAAGGTTTAGGGCATAGGTTATTTATATTTTTATTTTTTTTTAAATAATAGTCTGATAGTAAGACAGAAGCTGACTCTGTCCTGACTGAGTTTATTCAGGTTTAATGGGATAAATGAACTTGTGTGCATGCAAGCCTTTAATATCATATACTGCAGCAGCAGATGTTGGCTGGAAGAATAATGGTAAGAAATATGAAGCCAAAGGGAAATGGTGTCATGGATGGTTTAACAGCAACAACAACAACAAAACAACACACAAACAGGAAAACAAACCAAACCAAACCAAACCAAACCAAAACAAAACCAGCAAGAATATTTGGTCATAGTTTCATTTGGTTTAATTTCATTTGGCCATAGTTACTCTGCAGCCTCATTGTCAACCAATGTCTAGTAATGTTGCAGCCCATTAGTACCACAGTCTGCCTGAGGATCCCCAGTCATGAACCATGAACTCTCTTCTTTACCCTGTCTTCACTGCTGCAGGTATGGCTACTACAGATGTCCCTGGACTAGCACAGGGCTCATTAGTGCCCAGTTAGGCCAGTGACATATGTTATAGTGACAGATGTTCTGTGTCACAGCCTTCAGTCACTGCTGATAGTGGAATGGGCAGTTGTTCTGGCATTCATTTCAGCTATCATTCTAGGCAATGTTATGAAAGGATGCAGTTGGGCATGCAAAGCTGTATTCCTTCATGCACCAGGAACATATTAAAGCTCTCTTCTTTTTGTATGTTTTTTTTTTTTAATTTTTTTTTCTCTTTTTCTAAATAAAAAAGTAATTTATTTTTCAGTAAAGAAAAAAACCCACCTTACATTTTCCCAGCTGCTATTGCAAATCAGATCCTGGATCTTTTTTTCCCCCACTCTGTGAATGGGAAAAGTACCTGTCAGATACCTATGAAGTATTTCAGATATTGGGGAAGAAAAAAGGAAAAACAGCAAGTGGAACATTATGACAAGAGAAGATTGCTGTGCAGAGACAGAAGAAGATCATAAGTGCTCCATTTTCTGCATGTTCTGCTAACTCTGCAAAGCCTTTTGCAAAAATTGTATTGGAAAAGCTGCCAGGTCCTTGTCTCTGACTGAAATTGTCCATCCACTGCTCTTGAACAAGTGTCTACCTCACACCCAGGACCAAGTTTTAGATTAGTATTTCAGGCGGAGAGCCATCTGACCATTCTACAGGACATGATGATCAACCCCAATGCAAAAGTCCTGTTCAGTGTGATAGTTACAAGAGATATTTATGTTGGTTATTCTGCACCTCAGTTCTGGCTGTGATGAAGTGATACACATACAGAGGCAAGCAGTATGCGAGTCAGATGATTTCAAATGTTTTCCAGTATTAGGTACCCCAAACTGCCAAGGCTGTAGAGTTTCATATGTAAGACTGGATATGCCCAAATTAAGGTGCTGAGGCAAGTTTCATGTCCCTCTGGGTTATGATTCCACATAACCACTTATTATTATGAGGGTACATGAGAAAGTGCTGCGAAAGGGGAGGGAGAGGATCACAAGCTATTAAAACAATATTTCCAACTACTTAAATACACCACTTACATACCTATTGTGTTTCTCTTAGGCTTACCGTGATCTGTTAGAGAAGCATCGGCAGGCGCAGTGGGAACTGGAAGAGGAAGATGACTATGAGAGCACAGAGGCTGTTGCAGTTCTCTACAAGGTACCACCTCTAGTTAATGTTATTATATATAAACATTATATATAATTATATATAAACATTATATATAATGTTTAGTTAATGTTATTAACTAAAATAATCCTGAAGATCCACTAGCTCCATGACACAATGTGTGGTCTCAGGGAGGAATTGGAGAATTGCAGAAGAGAAAGTGGCTTTTCCAGAAAGCTAGGTTGGCAAAACAGATTGAAACAGAGCAGTCTTTTTCATTAGCTTGCCTTTTCCATTTTATTCCCAACACAGTATGTTTCCTAACCTTGTTAGGAAAATACCAGAAAATACCTAAATGATCTGCCAAAATGTGCTATCTGAGTGGCTGAAAAGTCTGTAATAACATTTAGACTATACTATGCCTGGCATTAATATCAGGAGAGAGACTTCGTTTAAGTGACAATTATCTCCTCCACACCGTGGCGGGATGATACTATTCTTAGTTAACTTCACTACATATCCAAAAATAGTTTTCTTATCTCTTTTTCCTCTCAAAAAAAATTATTTTGACACTAGTTAGTTCCTTGAAATAAGTTCAGATCTTTGTTATAAGTAATATTTTTACACCTCTTGATCTTACTTATTTGAAAAATATGTAGATGCATCATTCCTTTGCGTCATCTTTAATTATTTTCTGTCTGTACTGAAAAAATAAGATAATATGATCTATCTGATGAAGACTAAAAGCGTATCTGGCAGTGACCTTTAATTAGGCTGAAACTAATCACTTACAGCTCAACAGGATCCTTGTCATGATTAATTATGACCAGATCAGGGTGTTATGGAAACTTGTAGTCTCCAGAACATCAAGATAAGATACCCACACAATCTTAATTAGCACTGGTCCATATGCACTTTTTGAAATTCAACTGAAAAAAAAAAAATTGTATTTAGAACAAAAAATATTTTTTACCATGGTTTTATGTAATAAAGCAAACAACAGGATGTTTGAGAAAAACTACTGCTTTGGAGAAGGAAAAATTTTGCTTGGAGGGCTATGCCCATGAATCAGAGTAGATTAATTCTAGAAAACTATTTAAGTCAGCATGTCTGCTGATATTACTGTGAGTGCTCAGTTCTCCGGAGTTACTGACTTCTTCTCCAGCCCCTTCCTCATTTCACATGAAGCCTCTGGAGACCAAACATTTTTTTTCCCCTGCACAGTTTTACTTCATTTGTAAAATTATATTGCTTTCCTTTGTTGTGTACTCTGCTTTACTGACACTAAAACCAGACTGAATATCCTACTTCTTTCAGTAGTGTAGCAAAGTTTTCTTTTTCATTAAAGAAAAATTGGTTTGGGTGAATTAAGTGTTTCTAGAATTGCCAAGTTGCCAGGAGAGCTGCACAAACTTGAACTCTGCCAATTCACTCAGCTCAAAGCCATTATGTTCCATATTACAGCTGCTCTTTTATTCCTAGACCCATACAAATATTGCCAGACATGAAAAACTGCAAGTACTGTAATCCAACTGGCATCTATTGGATGAGGGTCCACAAATCTTGTTTTCCAGCTATTTTTACAATAAAACATTTTTATTGTGACATTTAACATGGTGCACAACTGCACTTTACTCTCTTCGCCCTAAATGCAGATAGTACAGACTGTTTCAGAAGGGCATACTGCTTCTCAGTATACCTTACAAGCAGCATAAGCTAGAAAGAAAATATGAGAGCATAGCCCTATTATAGATAAATGGAACTGCTCTGACTTCTACAGATGAGGAAGTGAAGTAGTTAAACAATTTGACTATTACCCAGGGCATAAAAGCAAACATAGATTTAACACTGAGGGAAGGAGTTGCATCTCACAACCACAATGCCTTTGCTTCTTCCTCTGTTTCACCAACACTTTCAGAACAAAACTGCACCTTGGACAACCAGAAGCCTTTCCCTGAACAGCAGGGATTAACCTCTTTGCTTAATTTCTACATCTTTCTGCTAGGGAGAAGCTACTGCTTCCAGTGATGAGGGCAAGACACTCCTGGGAAGGCAAAAAGAATTTGAGATACTCCACAGTGCAGTGGTGTGACTGCAGCTCAAGTAGACCCAAGCAAGCAAACATTAGACTAAACAGCTGGTACCAGCAATGCTCCCAAGGCAATATTCAGCCCTGGGCTGCAAGAGCTATGTCCCACTTGGGTTTGAAACAGCTAGTTTGTAGAAACAGCTGTTTTGGGCACATCTGCCAACACTGCGGAGCTCGGTGTTGTTATTCCGGAAGGTCTGTACTCTCTGTAGTTTAACTGATAGTCATTTGCTTTGCAGTCATTTGTAGGGTTTGGACTCTGCTGTTGATGTTGTACCACGAGCGAGGAAGAGGATAAACTAAAGATTTTTTTAAACAATCTGTTGTTCACTTAATCTCCTTGTTTTCATGCTTGTTTTCAGCATGTGTTACTAAATAAGTTAGAAAAAAAAGACTTTAACAATAGAGAGTTCTGTTCAGTTGCTTTTTATCCCTCCAGTAGAAACTGAAGCCTAGTAATATTACTGAAAAACTGCTTGAAACTCTGTAGAGCCACATTAGCATGCTCTTCATGTATGTAGATAAATAGTCCTCAGCCTATGGTCCTCAAGGCATCCAAAGACTGCAAGATTATTTCAAAAAAAATAATTCATATATTTGTAAACACAGTCAGAGTGGAAAAAAAATAGAAGTAAATATTTAGCATTAAGACCCATTTTTATGTTGTTGCAAATAACAATTAGCCCTGCAAAGCTGCACATGGTAGTTATGCTTCCGCGCCCCAACACACACACAAATTAAATAGATTTAGGAGAAATAAGACTAAGGTGTGCTACTAGGAGCTAAACCCAAGAGGAGCAAAGTGTTACATAGATCACAACTTCTCTGTAACCATGATTTAGCAATGCTATTCTATATACTCCCTTTACCAAGTAGCTCATATTCTCTGCTGGCCCAGGACTACAAGCAATCACTTACTTATTTTTTATGGGCTAAACAATCTAATATCATCCAGTACCCACAGGATTTAGGGTTCCAGTTAAGTTCCTGCTTGTGTACCCATTGCCATCCACTCTTATTTAAGTACTGTATCAAAACTTGCACTGTAGATTATCAACTAGAAGAAATCCTCAAGGAAGACGGCAGAGCCATCACCATCAGGCCACTGTTTTGTCCAGCCCTTTGCTCACTGCTGGCCACACTGAGCAAGTGCGTGTGCAGAACCTCATGGTCCCCACAAGCAGCACGGTCCTTTGTTTGCTCAGCCAAGGCACAAAGTTCTCAAGAGCTGCACCCTGACAGATTGACTTGGTCAAGCACAGAAACCGGAGTGCCTGGGCATGGTCCTAAACTCATGGTCCTGGACTGCTGTATTGGAAGGTCATTACACATTTTTTTCAAGGGAAGAGGACTTGGCAAGACTCAGACCTGCCTTCACCAAGGCCCAGCTCCACACCCTCAGCACCATTCTTTTTTCTGTTTTTCACCCCACATTTCTACCATTCTTTCTAAAAACCTTTATCACCTCTGTATTTACTCTTATTCTGTTTGACTTGCAGTCATTTACAGCAGCTGTTTCCACATAGTTGAGTGGTGTTTATTTATTTTTATAATTTTGTTTTTGTGACAGATTGTAGAGACCTCTTAACGGCTCTTCCTAGGATGGTGTAATGCATAAACATGATCATAGCCACTATGATCTAAAGATAGTCACTAAAATGCTACTTTGTGGTAGTTTAAAAGCAAATCACCAAAGCTCTAATTCCCTATAAGAAGCTAAAAAAGCAATTTGGTCTTTAAATTATAGGTTGTCCATGTTATACGTGATAAAAAGTTTAGGTCCTCCTTTCTTCCTTCAGTTGCACACTAGTGTTACTTGATTTCTTTCCGCAGAGTTACCTTGGTTTGTCCTAGTATAAGCAAGCAGAAAAGCAAACCTGACAGATGTAGTTTTGTGAATAAGTAGAATATTTCAGGTACTGGATGAATAAGTGAATATCCTAGGTACAGAAAAAAAAGATGTCACTTCACTACAAGTGCCACTGACTTGTGGGAGAACAACCTAATCTTGTTCTCACAATGTTCTTCTAAGCCCTTCTCTTTTTTTTTTTTTTCATTTTTTTCATCTTTTAAACAGTTTGTGAGTTCACCAAGATGTAGCCCTGTAGCACTACCATACCCTGGAGTGCTACAGTACATTAAATAATTATTCAAATTGGTGAAGAAATATATAAAAATGCAATGGTCTGGAAGCTGACTGTGTTTGCAAAGAATAATTGAGTAGGTTTGTTTTATGTACACATGAATAAATCAATTAAAATGGTTTAACTAAGGTCAGTGGAATCTGTTGATGCCTGAAGTGAACGAAGGAGTTGTGTTTGGATTGCGTAGGACTTTGCAGCCATAGCAGTGGATTAAAATAATGCACTGTAGGTAAGTAGTCTCGAGTCTAAGCACAGGCTCTGTAACTAATTTTTGAAGTCAAGTTGAGGAATGGGGGGCAAATGATTTTGATTCTTGCAGTATGTCATAACTGAAGGAGGAATTGTGTCAGAGCTAATGGAAAGGCTTAGCCTAATACTTTCAGTAAACATAGTTTTCAGAGTTTTCCCATACACAAGGGATACTGTGTCAAAATAACAGTTTTGTATTGGCTTGAGTAGCTTTTGAGTTGGAAAATTATTACTGTAATTTTCTTTCACAGGTCAGTTAAAGCATTTCCTCCTCCCCCCATACCCATTATGTTCTCTTCTGTTTTTCCTGAACTCTGGAAAAGATTAATGAATAGTTCCTTGCAAGTCTGTCTCAAGTTTAGCATATGAGAGAGATGTTAACCAACCTTTAATCTTTTCTTTCTCCTTCTATTTATTTATTTCTATTTAATTATTTAATTATTTTGTTGAACTACCTGCTTATTTCAGCAGGGAAGGGAGAACTGAAAAGAACTTGGTGGTTAACAGCTCTTTATTAAGAAAACAGACATGCAAATTACACAAAAGGAAATCAATTAACGGACGGGAATTACATAGTCCCTTGTAAAGTAATTATTTTTCCTCAGCCTTAACATCAAAACCATAAAAATACAAAATTTACTGTCATTTATAATTCCTCTTTGCTGATAGCAGTTCATCAGAATGTTATTTCATTTGACTTAACAAAACATAGAAATGCACAAGAATTTAGATTAAAAGCTATTAAGTAGTGAGTATTATCAACAGGCAAGGCAATAAACATTTTATGAATGAGTAAACATTGAATGTGAGGTTGAAGCAAAGTATTTGATGTTTTTCTCGGTTAATAGGAGGGGAAAAACTATCTCTGTCAAAATGATGAGTACAGATTCTTAGAGATTCGCTCTTTCATTGCTTTCCTTATATAATTTCATTAAGTTGAGATACGGCTGGGGATGCTTTCATAGAGTGTATGGCATGTGTGGCTATTCAACACTAGCTTCTTATCAAGATGAGTCACCCACAGCTTGTCTCAAATGCTCACTTTTGAAAATTTTGCCATGTGACTTGGTACAAAAAGGTTGAAAGACTGTGTCATCTGGTAGATTGAACTCTTACCACATGAACTCACTCTAATTCCGAGTTGGTGGACGGATTGAATTTGGTCTGGTCATTTCAGTCAAAGCTTTGAGCTCCTTATCTCTACTATGTTTGCACATTCAGTTACAGTTCTGAAAACGTTTATTGTATTTGTAAAATCATACCCAAATGTTTCTTCCATTAGCCTTTCCTATCTCATCACCAAACAACATGGGTCATTCTGGGTGCCCAAAGCGATTGGCTGGCCTCAATCAAGAGTCAGCAATAAGCTGAAGAAGTTCAGCCCAGCTGTAGGTATTCACAAAGAGTTACTATGAACATATGCGCTGATATGAAATACAGGGTGTGTGATATGTATAGGCTTATTTCTGAAGTTTTCTTCTTGCCTTATTGCATAAGAAAATGTATTTTGTATCTGTAAGGATTCATAGTCTCCTGATAGCTTGATCTAGTATAGGATATCACCATATCTCAGAGGCAAATTTCTAAAAAGGTAGAAAGCTAAGGTTGAAACTGCCTCCTGAAATAATCAAAGACCAATGAGAGGGCAAACTGTAATTTCAAAGTCCCATTTTTATTGTATGGAATTCAAAGTATTTTTTATTATTATTTATTTTTATTATTATTAGCTTGTGCCTAAGGATGACTTCCATGTCATTGTGTTGTCATGGTGTCGATGCTTAAAAGCAGGGTGCAGTTAGCATTCCAGAATTATTCTTTTGGAATAGAGGAAGAAACGTGTGCAGTCAGCTTTTCCCCACTTAGCCTGAGTTTATGATGGGAGGTATCTTGTAGTGGCCAGTTGTGTCCAAGAACATTTGGAATTACTGTAGGAAGTATGATCTACTTAATTTATTTCCTTAATAAGACACAGTATGAGTCTCTTGCCCCCTAAACAAGTATCCTAGCCTTTGGACGTGAGGTACAGAAGTGTTCTACAGCTTTAACCAGAAATGTTAATTATTTTAATGAAATGTTGTTGTATCCGAAGTTAACAAGTAACTATCACAAGTCAACAAATAACTATGCAGTTGCCTCTTAGAGATAATAAATCCTAGATAGTGGCATTTAAAATACAATACAACCAGCATGTCTAAATATATTTTCCTGCTTCACAATTTAATTATTTTCTTTATTCTCATCTGCATGTAGGAACCCTTAATCATTTGTCTGTAAGGGAAAGCATTAATACTGATCTTTGGATTTGTAGTGAAATCTGATAAACTGTGTATTTCCCTTGGTTTTTGACAAAATTATATATTTACTGCCTTGTTTGAAATTCAGATGCACTCAGCATTTCAATCTCAGCCCATTTTATTTCTGCATCTACCCTGTGGTATCTCTTTATGCTTGATGAATTTCTCTTGAGATTTTTTGAAAAGCTTTCAGATTGACTGCCAGGTACTACAAACAGGTTCATTCAACGTTGCAATCAGCTATTCTATTAATGGAATCAATTTGAATAAATTTCATTAAGTAAAAGTTCTACAAACAAGAAATGGTATATCAGGAAGTTTATAGGAACTATTTTGTAGGGGTTCTAGTCCAAAAATAAGATGCGCAAGCAGTAAGATTTCTTACTGGTTTTGTTCGTTTCCTAGAGAAAATAGCCTGCATAATATGCAGTGCACTATCCTTGTTTCAGATGGACTTTATTGCTGTTTTGCATAGAGTATATTCCTTATAATACAAATATTTTGAACTATTTTCTTAGTTTGAATCATACTCATAGAATTAAGTCACATCCACATTTTTTCCCTAAATGGAGACTTACCATTTCCCCTACGCAATCTTTTAAAGCCATTCCACTGCATTTCTACAAGTGCTGCATTAAACAGTATAACCATCACGTTGTACGTGTGTGATATGCTCTCTGTGTAGGGCATGCTGTAATGTTAGGGTTTGTGCTGGACTGCATGGGCTGTAATGTACATATTATTATGTGTTCAGGTTAAAAAACCCAGTGACCAGCTAAAGAGAAGTTAATATTTTGATAGTCGTCACTGATGGAGGTTTATTTTGTGATCCCAGACTGCAGCTGAGACCAGTAAGTGCAGGACTTGTGTCCTGCACAGAACAGAATTTATAATAGAAGTTGAAGTGTTCAGTACTGTTGAAAATCACTCTCAGAGGGACTTAAAGCACTTGACCAAGCTTCCTGTTCCTTTGCCTGTTGGCAGCGTCTGTGAGATGAAAAGTACGTACCGCTCAGTCCCATTTATGTCTTCCATGTATTTGCTCAGCTTTGTCCTTTCTAAAGGAAATGTTGATGTGAAAAACTGTTCCTGGATTTCTAGTCCCACTTTCTTGTCCTTTCACACCAATTTCAGCAGAGGACCATGAAGTATTTTGCAAATAATTAAGCGCTTATGATCTGAAGACAGCTTTGCCCATCACACTAACGAGGTTATGTAGTTAAGCATGTTGTGGGAACAAGATGTAATAACGGTTTTCCTGGGTATCTGTGTTCCTGCTCCGGTAGCACCAGCAGTAAGTATACAATATAATTTGAAGCTGCAGGGAGTGCAAGCAGAATGCTATTCAATTGATCTTTAAACAAAATGGCATGACGACAAGTAACAAAATGCATTCTTTAGGTTCTGTGCAAAAGATTCCCTGGTAAATAATAATACAGGGCTGTCAGCATGCCAGGGAAATGCTATCAGTTCTGAAGCAAAATGTGTTGCAAAGCAATTTAGTTGCTGTAGATAGAACTCTGTTTGTTTAAGAATAGAGTTCCTTAACACCCTGCCTGAGATCTTTGGAGATTGCGATAGAAATGCCACAGACTTCACTAGGCTTCCTCTGAACTATTTTAGACCCAAAAGAATTTTTTATATCTTGGAACACCCAGTAAGGGCAGGAGAATTAAATTGTCTCAAAAGACAAGAATAGCTCAGAGAAGAGATGGTTTACAGAGACAGACTGATAATTTTTTTTAATGTGGTGTGGGATACAAAGATTAGAAAAATAGAATCTTTATGTTAAATCCCAGGATTTAGAGACTTGAATTCTAAAATAAAGCAGCAGCAGAAAGAACTTAGACCATTTTGCATTAGTGTTGACAAGCTATACCAGGTCCACAACTAAACAGATTGTTAAGAAGATGGTATGAATGCTGCCTCGTGTTGTAACAGGAGCTGGTAGCTAGAATAATTAAAGAGACAATCTACCTGTGCTGCATAGTGTTTTTGCAGTGATATATGCAGCCTGAGGCACTTCTGTGCTGTATGGGGCACATTTCAACCAATAATTTAGGACTGGTGTGGTAGATTTCATTCCACTTTTCAGTGTTTCTCAGTGCCTGGTCTAGTTGTTTAATCTGGGAGATTTTAGCAGAGCAGACATAACTACATTCAGTACCTGCAGCGTAGGCGTCTGTGCACAGGTATCCAGAATTCTTTGGACTGCAGTTCCCTGTAAAACCATTTTCAGTTTATTGCAGAATGGTCACTTAACATTGTCTCCCTGCTGCCCTGTTCCTGCACTGCCAGAAACACTGTGAGACCAAGTTTTCTATGCATTCACAGAGTCTGGCCCCAGCGTGGATGCCAGCAGCAGCAACCATGGGCACCAAGCAGGTCCCAGCACAGTCACTCCAGTATCACCTCCAGCAGCAGAGCAGCCCCACCGCTGGGTGCACTCTGACCACAAAGTGCCTCAAACCAAACCACCAAAGAGTAAAGAACTTAGGTTTTTGACAGAAGTTGTTGCATACTAAGCAGGCTAGCCCAGCCAGCCAAACCATTTCGTAGTAAGAAAAGGCGCTGCATAGAGAAATATATCACTAGTCAGACGTTACCCTAATGACACTGTCATGTCCAGATTGTGAGCAATAGCCAGAAATGAGAGAAGTGTTACCAGAAATGAGATGTCCAATTGTGTCTCCAACTATAATTTCTGGCCAGGACCCAGTCTGAGGTTAAACAAAGTCAGTGGGAGCTGGATTCATAAAATTCTGCATGTTTTTAACAAGTAAGAGAGTGGAAGAAATGAGACATCTCATCTCGAAAGTGTAGTGAACACTTCTGATAGTGTTGTGCCTCGATTTTATCCATAAGTAGAGGTTGCTGCAGGGAGCTGTTAAACTAAGCTATTTATTGTTTGTGAAACAGCTCATTAATATGGTGATTAGCATCCTACAGGGATCCCAGGAGGAAAATAATAATTTAGTATTCAGTGCACAGCTTGGGTATTTTACAATAACTGAGACATACAAAAAAAATTAAAAAAAAAATAAATTAAAAATCTGTCCACTCAATGGGTATTGATAAACCTAAACACTGAACAAATAAAGGTTCTGTGGAAACAGTATGTGAAGCCAAAATTGATCATTAAGGGGGCATATGCACAGAGCCAGATTGAATGTGCAGCCTAAATTCTGTTCATTGCTTGTTTCTGAGTAGTAGTAGTTTGCAAATTTAACATCCTTCTTCATTTATTTATTTTTATGATACCACATCTAGAAATTGGAATGGGCTCTTAGACAATAACACATTATACCAGTGTCCCCCAAAACCAGACTTGTCCACTAGAAATTTTCATGTGTATGAGCTGCAGACAAATGTTTTTGACATTTAGATAAATATGACTGTACTTCTTTTGAGAGGTTCTGGATTTTAATCACTTAAGAGACTGTGATTAAACACATATTTAAAGGAAAGCTACAGCTAGAAGGCTTGACTTAGTTTTGCAAGAGAAATGCTGAAAAGAGTTTTTGAAAATACTAGCTGTATTTTACAGGAAAAGAAATAAATTTAAGTATTTTCAAGAGGGCTAACAGTGATTTACAATGAAAGAAAAATCTCGCAGACAATAAAGCTTTTTTGATTGATATGACAATGGTGAACTCACACAAAAACAGCTCTTCGTACTGCTGGAGTACTGCAGTGTCTGTGTGACCTTTCCAATGTCTTTGTTTTCTCTCTTCCTCTAGGGAAAGCTACCTGCACTCAGTTATCTCAGGGATTATCTCAAATTTCTAGCAAGTTTGCAAAGGCAGCTCATATCATCACTGTGTATTTGACATTGAAATTACAGGTTTTGAAAAGATTTAGTAGCTTCGATGCCATCTGACTAAATCACCCAAACTCCTCTTGCGAACGAAACAGGCTCAGCAATTCAAAAACAGAAGATGTTTGTTTTCTTAGGCTTGAAGCTGTTCTGTATCAAGACGGATTTGAATAATTCTGCCCTTCCAGAAGGTACTGAAGAATGTCATATTTCAGAGCAACAACTATTAACATGACTAGTGTCAATTTTATCTACCTAAATGTTACACTGTCCTTTTTAACTCTTCCTTATTTCTTGCCTTTATTCATTTTATGTCACCACCTTTAAAAATATGCCTATGAGGTGTCGTGCTACACACGATTCTTTTGGCAGTGACAGACAAAATCTATGGGATTTACAACACCTTAGTTGCATTGCAGTTGCACGTGGGCAACTGTTAGGGTTCAAGATCTTGTGCTAATGCCACTATTGCATTTGAAATGCCTTTATGTGCCTTAAACCATGTATGTTGTTGCAGGCTCCATCTACAAAACCTGGTATAACTCAGGCGTTACTGGCATTGGATTTTATCTCTAGGGGTTACTGGTCCAATGTGTTAACTGGGACATGGTTCCCTCACTGGCATTGTACAGTATTGCAGTCATATGGCTCCAAAGGGTCATGAGGTTTGCTTTCTCACCTTCCTCATTTTGTCCCCCTTTGCCTCCCTAGGAGCTGTATTCTAAAGCTTCCAGTGTTTTAGCAGAGTTGGTGAATGAGCTGTTTCTTCAGACCCTGCCTGTAGTGACCGGCCTCTCTGTAAGAGAATGTGAACTGTTGAAAGAGGAGTGGCAGGAGAATTTGGTCCCTCAGCTGGAGAAGTGGGACACCCACCATCTTAAACGCTGGAAGCTTTTCCAGGAACAGCTACTACAAGAAAAAAAGGTAAGACCCATATCACATTTTGGGACCCCAGGTTCTGAAAACAGAGCTATGGAATGAAATTGTCAAGGTACTAATCTGTGGGGAGTACTTTGTGTATGAATATACAGACCAGGTCCAGACACAGATCCAGACTCAGGATGGGCAGTTTGAGCTGCATTATGAAGTGAATATATATGCTGTGCATGTAGACTCAGCATAGAGGAGTCAGAGAATAATTACTGAACATCTGTCCACAGTGTTTGACAGCTTTGTCAGCACATAAACATTTTTTGGCAAGGCTTCTGTCTGATTTCACAGTGTCCTCAGCTCTTGAGCATCTACAGAAACAGTTCAAAAAAACCCTTCATCTGGTCCTTTTGGAGAGAGTACATGTGAGTACAGTTTACAGGAAAGGAAGCCTTACAGTGATAAATGTTTCTTAATAATTTCTTTATATTAATACTGTAATAATTGGAAACAACTCTTTATAAAACTTACTCTTTACTCTGAGGAGGTGAAGAAGCACACATCCCTTTCCTTTGTTCTGTTTGTGTCCAGCACAGGAGGCATTGAGACCAGAGGAGAAAACCAACAGCAATAAATTCATGTTAGGGCTCCTTTGCCTCGTCCTTCCATTGTCCTATTGAATCTCAAGCATTGCTCAGGGCCAGCGAGGACGTACTTTAACAGCAAGCATAAACCCCACAGAAGGGGTGATCTCAAGTCTAAAATTTTTTTCCAAAGACACTTTATGCATTCCTCCAGTACTATCATTGGACACAGTATGTACAAGTATCAAGTGGAGAAACCAGCACCCCTGGGATTGCTTCTCAAGAGATTAAAAGGATTAGTTTGTCTCCAGCAGTCAATTGCTGGATAATAGTTCCTTGGACAGCACTGCATGTTGAATTCATTGTATGTGAATTCAGATATTCCAGTAATGTCCAAGCACAGGATAGTTAAAATAAAACGTTGACTTTCCATACTTTCTGTGTACTGTAACATTCATAATGTAAAGCAGATGGCTTCCTAGCTGGGAAAATAAAGCAAAACAAAACAAAACAAAACAAAATAAATAAAGGATTTGCTGACATCATTAACAGTAATTACTGAGCTATAGGGAAATTCACTTAAACAAGGACACATAGCTTTCACATTGGTCTGTGGGTCACCAGCACTGTAGCTGGGCATTCTTCAACATAAAAATTGCCTGAGGAACAGACAGAGCTTTCCTAAGGACAAGTGGATAAGTGTGGGATAAAATTCTAGAAGAGGGTTTCTCCTAGTGGGAATATGTATGATTCTTCAAGACAATAGGCTTTGCAACTTTTTTCACTTACATGTGGCCTTTCAGAAGTAGTTTGAACTAAACTGGAAGAAAGACTCTATCTAAAGTGTGCAGGGAAACAATTACTCCACCAAGGCTAAGCTGGCAGATTTTCCTGTGTAAACAAGTTTAAAAAGTATCACGCAACTCACTGTATTACATTTAAATGCAAAGTGCGTTTATTGGCACATTCATAGTATAAAAACAGCAACATGTACATTTAAACAATAAGTTGACACTTGTATCCTACTGAAAAGAACACAACTTTAGAAAAGAAGAGAGCTCAGACATTTGTGGCAGGTGATCATGTCATCTGGGAGATCCCATAGACGTTACAGCGCTGAATGTGTCAGAAGATCCATAAATCAACATTCATATTGACAAGCCTTTTAATTTATCAGGCATTTTTCAGCAGGAGATAAGTCGCTCATTTTCCTTTTGATAAATATGATATACTGAGAGTTACATAGTCACCTACTTTACAGACCTTGAAAGTCTACCACCAGAAGGCTTTTCACCAGGATATTTAAGCTTTTCAAGGTGGCTCAAAAAGACATTTTTCCCATTTATCTGAACTATATTTATTTTGAGATTACCTTTCCTAGCATTTATACATATCTGGAATATAATGTGCTTTGGGGAAACAGAATCACTTTTGTGCATGAAAAGGAAAATTCAGTTTCATATTTAACTTTTGTCTTATAAGCTTGACGATGTAAGTGAGGCAAAATATAGGAATTTAGGAATAACTGACTAATGAAAATAAATTATGAACATTTTACCACATAGCTCCTACCTCATGATGTCTCTGGAAAAGCACTGTCGTCTGTTATGCAGAGCAGGCTGCTGCACCAGGCTAAGGTACTTGCTTGACATTCAGTGTGCATCACACACCATCTACAGGCTGTTAGAGAGAAATTGCTTTCCTCTGATTTCCTGAAGAATCTGTGCTAAAAATGTCAGCTGCAGAAGAAAGTGTGCTTACTTGGGTCTAATTTGCTGTTTTATCTGAAGTCTAACTCAAAGTATTTTATGGGTTTCATTACCCACTAACGGCATATTCCACACATTTATTGCCAAAGAGTAATGCTTAATGTTAGCTCTGCTGCAGAAGGTCTTACAATGGACTTGTTGCCAGGAGACAAAACACAGAAACTTACAGAGACAAAATGGGGTGAGGAGATTTCCATCCAGTTGCACACCATTGCTTGGCACCCAGAGAGGTGAATCAGCATCTGCTTATCAGCATTGGCATGCTGTGCTTTTTTGCCTTCTCTTTGTTTTACAGATACTGATTTCTTTCACAGTGTTTGGAAGGACTCCTCTTTTCAAGTAGCCAAACATTCCTCGGAGCTTTACTCCGCCATTGAGGATGATTTTGTCCCTGGTTTTACTGGTTAAATGCAGGTTAGGAATCCAAGAGCCCAGCTCTTCCAGCCACTGAGTCTGCACTACATGGAGAGTCATTTTCTCCATTCTTTACCAATCTGTCAGAATGTAATAGTATTTTGGAGACAGGCTATAGTGTGAAACTGTGTGAAAGGAAAGCGATGTAGGATGCCAGGTCAGGAGAGGTAAGAACTGGCTGTCCCATAGGGGACAGTGCTGTTCCTCTCCAGGCAGCCCAGGCCCAGGCTGACTTTCTGGTGGCCTCTCAGCCTTTTTGATTCTCCACTCAGTGCTCCCAATGCCAAGCCATAGAGGAAAAAACACAACACAGGTACAAGATTCCTGTCTAGTAGTGTTAGGTCTTGAAGCAATGTAAAGTTGTTCCCAAGAAAACAAGTTTTGCAAGGCAGCTGGCAGCTTGGCCTGGTATTGGAAGAGTAGTGCACTGCATCACATAACATCACCTTTTCACCTGGCTAGATTAAATAGTTGTGTCTGTTTTGCTATTTATCAGCCATAAGCCAGCAGCCTCAAATTAAGATTCCCTTCGGTGTTGCATTTGGGCCTGTATGAGTTCTTGCAGTGTTTTGGGGAGTCGAAAATACCCAGCCCTCCAGGTTTATCCCAGTGAGCAACTGTAGTACTGCTTCCCGTAAAACATGCAATAACTGTTCTGTTTCTACCCCCAGCTGATCCTTCTCTTCTTGATCATCTTGTTCCTTATGGAAGCAAAACACTGGCTTAGTATTTGGTCCAAATCTCAATCTTCCTTATTTAACACCCCTACTTAAATGCATAATAATGCCCATTCTTTCCTCTTTGTTCTCATACTACTTAATGGCTGATGTACTTCTAAGTTTAACTGTGCACGGGGTTATTTTTTACTGTGTCCCAATCTTTCCGTTGGTCTCAGAGGATTGAAGAGACCCATTATAAATTTTGCATACAGATTATGTTAGATGCGCTCTCAATTAAAAGGTGACTCATTCATTTACTTTAAAAGAAAGTCTGTGTTCACCACTACAGTTCACCACTACACTATGTCCTCATAAACAGTAAGAAGTAAACAATTCCTACTACAATTCCTACTACAATGCCTGTCTGTGTTATCATTCTGAGTGCCTTTTTGGATGGGTTGTACGGGCAGCAGCAGAGGTGTTACATTTTTGTTTCTTGACTGCAATATTATATCATTTACAATTCCAGAAAACCTCTCCTGTATCTTGGTGGCCTACATCTGATTAAATCTGCATGCTGTTGGAGAACAAGTAGGCAGACAGGCCCTTCAAGAACAACTTCTTGATGAAAACCAAGTCTCCAAAAATAATGGGGAGCCACATCTGAGCCACAGTGACTCATTGAAAAAGCTTCTCTAGAAAGTAAAAGGTCCTTTTCAGCCCTCTTCTAACTGCTGAAAGAGACAGTAAAATATGCAGTGCAATGTATCAACTTGGTCAACCAAAGAATTTACTAGACACATGCAGAGGGGTGTGAAACACTAGGGAACCATATCCATAGAGCTGCTAAAGGGAAATACTGATACAGCTATTATTGGCATCTGTCACAGTGATACCTGGAGACCTGGTAGACTTTAATTTGTCGCTTGCAGTGTGCAGTTGGAGATGACACTGTGCTTGGCTGTGCTCTGTGATTTTCAGAATCACCCAGGCTCAAATCAGTTGAGGTCTGTCTGCCTAGGCACATCTTGCAGCTCCTTCTGAAAGCAGCTCAGGGGGCTCCCCAGCACTGTGCAGACTTAAGTGCTGTGCCTCTCATGCCCTTTCCATCTGTAATATTGACTGCCAGCCCATACTTCCCTGACACCCCACATGGGAGAATGTGCTTTGATAAGGTTTTCTTCATGGAGAGGGAACAACAATATGTGCTACTGTGTATGCTGCGGAGAATGCACTATCCGAGAAAGAGGTGCATTTTTCTTTTAAAGCCAAAGATGAAGTGCTTTCTGATGTTCTGCACTTCCCTGGAGAGTTAATTCTGTGTTCACATATAAAGTCTCTCTTGCACAGATCACTGCTTCCCAGGGAAAAGACTATCAAATCCAGTATGGAGACCCAGGACCACTCCTAATACCTTGCACTAAGAGAGGCTGCACTTATGCATCTAATTCTTTGCTGGACATATTGATCTAGTGAAATCTTGCTGTCTACAATAACAGAAAATTTACTCCCTCATGTTCTGAATGAAGATGGAACATGAAGTAAAGCTGTCAGAGAGACGGAGTATTATATTTAATTTAGGACTCTGCATATGTCTGCAAGCAACCTGCTTTTACCCAGCTGCCAATGTAGCCTGATATATACTCTTCATCTCACAGTAATGGAGTTTGGGCCTTACAGTCATTTCATCTTATGGCCTATTATTCATTAAATGCTGGCAATACACTAAGCAAAATCTAAGTCTGTATCTCCAAAAGTTTACAGTATAATGGCGAGTCCATCAAAACATTTCAAGATTAAATTCTTTGATCTAAATATCACCTTGAGGGAGCTGTAATCTCAGTCCTAAACCTAATCACATCTCCATTTCTAACTACTAGCATTGCGTACTATGCACAAAGTGAGATGAAAGATATCTTTATTTTGTTAGGTGAAAGTAAAAACTACATCTCTACTAGTGAAAAAAAAATGAAACAGCCCACTGCAACCTACTGATAAGAGTCGATGCAGTATTTTGTGCCACATTGTTCTTTTTTCCATTGGTTTTCTGTTGGTGAAACCAGAAAATCTGTAGGAGACACAGCTCGGGGCTGATCCAAATCGGACTTTGATCATTAAGATGCAATTTGTTTCATGGAAGAGGGGAATTACTGTTTTTAACCAAAACGAAAAACAAAAAACCTTTAGATAACCTCCTGATTCATCATATGGTCACTGAAATCAGAGCATCTTACAGTTGTGATTTTTTTTCCCTGCTTTTAGCTATGGATAAATGAATATGCTCTCTCTGCTGTGATGCAAAAGCACCTGTCTGAGAAACAGGAGAAGATAATTCAAGGTGTCGTGAGCAGACTAGGCTGCCTCAGTGATGAGTAAGTATGGTTTTATCAGTAAGCAGTGCAGTAAAATTGCAATGCTGCATGCACAGATAAAAACCCGTGTATATTACATTGCAGAAAGCAGTGTTAAGGCATTCTGAGCATCCTCAAACAGAGAGACAGTTTCTGTAGGTTTTGGTCTGAGTGTTAAAAAAAAATGCCAACAGATAGGATGATTCCTGGTAAGGCAAAAGTAAAGTCTTCTTCAATTAGTCAAGTGGCGTACATTCTGTATATCTGTTCCTATGTTTGTGAGTTATTCCTAATCTTGAACCACGTTCACTTTGCCCTCTGTATCTCATGCCGGAGTTGGATATCTGTCAATATAAAATGTTCAGTCCAGCACCATTCAGCTCTACCTTTGCTTTCTGCTATTAGTATACTACTGACCATATCTTTGCATGTAAATGACTCCTGTCTCGCATTCTCTGTCTATATTCACTAAGGAAACTTTTAGTTTTGTCTCATCTTTGTTCAGCTAAAGTCTCTTTGAGAGACATACCGTTCAATAAAACAAATAAATAAATAAAATTTGTGTTATCTGCCTTATTTTGATTAAGATAACAAATGAGTTCATTCGTCATAGTTTCAACATTATCAAAGATCAATGCGGTTAAAGACTTGGCTATCTGGAATATTGGTGTTATTGCCAATGCACTCCTTTATTTTGACTCTACTTCTCAGTTCAGCCTCCCCTTTTCATGTTCTCTGACTTCAACATTGCCCAAGATTTGATACCTAGAGAGCTTGTTGCACACAGTAGGTAGAGACACAAACCCATCTTGAAGGATATCATCCCAAATGTGCATATAGCACATTTAATTCATTTTGTCCATAATCTACTTCAAAATGTGTTCTTCTTTTGAAAATTCACGAAAAATTTGCTCCAGCCATGTCTGCACTGCCAGCTAACACTATACCCTTCAGTGTCTCATCAGAGCGTGCCCCCTTGTTAATCCAAAATATGCATTTTCTTCAGCTTGAAATAGCTTTCCTGTAGGTCTGATTACATTCTCCTTTCATCTTATTTCAAGTCTATTATTTAAAAAAAAATGTAATCACAGATGCTTATTTATCTTTTTTTCTTCCTATTTTTATTTTAATTTGACTTCAGAGTGACAGAATTATATGTCTATCACAGTGTTATCCATTCATTACACCTGAGAAACATTGTAAGGCATGCTTAGAATGTGTGAGATGTCACAGAGTGAATAGTAGCTGTCATCTTTCAGCAATGACTTTTCCTGAGCATGGATATGCAAAAGCAGCAAGCAGCTTAGCTGGTTGATTTTTAATGATTTGTTTTTTACAGGTCTGTTAACTACATATTGCAAAAACACCGGCTCCTGCTGTGTTCAGTACTGAGAAGGTTAACTCTTCGAAGCATTGGAATGGCAGCTCTGACCCGCATGAGGATGTCCAGGAAGAAGAGCTTGCTTCAGGAGCTCAGAGAGCAGCACATCCTGCAGAAGGGTTCCTCCCACTGCCAAGATGAAGACCAGTGGCAGCTGCAGAAGGCAGTGGTAGGTACAGTGTCCCGGTGGGTTTTGTCCATAGTCATATGCTCTGATGTCTGGCATTAGAAGTAGCCACAGATGAGCTCCAAAATATAAAAATGTTCAAGTTCCAAATAAAAAATATTGTCAAAAATGCACCCACTCTTGATATAGGAGGTACCAGAGTGTGCCTGTTGTAGTTTTGAATTCCCTAATATTTTATCTATTGCCTATCTATGATAGGTGTTATCTTTCATTAGTGCAAAAGTTATCATAGCAAGCTTATTCAGTTACCAGTATTATATGAAAACAGTAATTAAAACAAGTCATGGCAACATGTATAAAGAACTTCTACACAAGTTACTGCTTTAGTGTAAGAGAAATTCCTACTAACTCTTCCAGGGATCATAATATGCACTTGAAAATCTGTTAATCAATATCAGAATAAATTGTTTAATTTCTCCAACAGACCTAGCAAAGTTCTTCTGTACTGTTGTCATTTTTCATTCTTCTCTTTTCTTTCTTCTCTGTCTGTGAAATTCTCAGCATCCATTCACCTGACATCCTTCAAAATAATCTGATTTGTGTAGGTCAGGAGATAGGAGAAAATTTAACGGATTTTTAGACTTGATATTCCCACAGGTCACTTTCATATCTATTTGCAACTGTGTTTTAAGGGTTACTCCTCCTGGTTAATATTAGGTTTTGTAGGTTATTACAAAACAATTACTTAGACTGGATACTTACCTAAAACAACAATGCATTTCTGATGTCAGCATCAGAGGGCCCTTCCCAGCTGGCATCAATGTTAGCCACTGCCCAACCCAGTGCTGCTGCACATCTGGGTTGAACCCACCCAACACCTCATAGCTCTGTGCTCCATGGCATCACTGCGCAATTAGCAGAGAGGTAATATTGTGCATGCCTCTAATTCTGATGTGCATAGCATGAACACTAATTCTCCACTTGAAAGAGGAAGAAGGAAATTCTGTCTGCTGCCAGTTTCGTATTTGATACTTCTATTGAAGTAGTTCCTCTTGAGTATGAAAATCTCGAAATATCATCAACCTTCAGAAGAAGTAAAATATAATGAAATACAAATGCGTATGACTGCATTCCTCTTGTTCCTGCATTTGTGCACTTTCCACTGTTACATCTCACTTAGTTCCCACAGGGACATTAATTGATTCAATCACTGTGTTCCCTAGAAAAATGAAATGTCCCCAGGTATTACGGTTATTTTAGTCTCTCTCCATTACAGGCTCTTTCCAAGGCCAGCTAAAACCAATCTCACAGAGACATGCCTAAAAATACACATATAAGATCCTTGCTGCCAAACAAGTAGAGCCTAGGTGTGGAATCGTGAAAAGTCAGCAAGAAAAAAAATGTTAGGAACAACCTCCAAAGCTAGAACCAACATATAAGGAGTTAATGAAGAGGTTAATTTTTAGACACTCAACCAGAGTTTAAGACATACTATGTTGTTTTAACTAAATTTAATTTAAATATGTTCCAGTTTTAGGCTGGTGTAGATAGTGTTATGCCAGTCTGTTTATTTCATATAAAATGAAATTTTATTCAGGAAAATACCACTATAAAACCCTACCTTGGTCAGAATGACAAAAAAAAAAAAAAAAGAGAGAGAGAATCAGTTTAATGACACTCTAGCTGTCTTTAAAAAATGTCAAAACCATGTCTGAGCTGTTAATGAAGACATGTCAGAATAGCCAGCATTAATAGGGACATCATTATTTTCCACAGATGAATGTGGGCAGAGCAGGTTCTTTTCCTACTTGCATTTTTTATTTCCAAGAGGGAATCAAATAGTTAGTGCTGAATACCTCAGAATAATTTAATTATATCTAGGCTTAAATGAGAGTATTAGTATAAGAGAGATATCAGCAATTCAATAGAAGGCAATCTGTGGAAAACTGTGATACACGTAAGAAAGAAAGAACAGGTTATTCTGGTGTGTCTTATTGTGCGTTGGAGACAGTTTGGAGTGAAAGTGGATTTAAAAAGAAGCATAGAAAATGGATGGTCCAAAGGACTCAAGGGACTGGAAGCCTTAAGAAGATGCATCTTCTGAAGTGTCATAAGTTTTAAAACTGTCATAAAGTATGTAAGTAGGGAACAATTTTTCACTTGTTTCTGATTTCTTATTTCTAATAAAAGAACAAGAGAGCACCAAGCAAAGCTACTAGATGGCAGGTTCAAAATTAAGAAATAAGTTAAGCCATAGAACTCATCAGGTGCCCAGAGTGCCAGTGGTCTCTAAGTGCTATTAAGTGCAGTCATGAAAGGCTGGAAATACAAATATGCCAAGTTTTTCTCAGGTAGACCCCAAAACTGAGTGTCCTAGAAACATAACTGCATGCTTGCCTTGTTCTTCTGCTCTTTATCAAGGTATCCACAACTATCTCTTACTGCAGTCAGTAATATAAATAAGTTATATAAATAAATATAAATATAAGTATAAATATAAGTATAAATATAAGTATAAATATAAATATAAATATATAAATATAAATATAAACATAAACATAAACATAAATATAAATAAGACCAAATTCAACAGTACAGAACACAAAAACAGGTATGCATCACTTGGAAATGACTAGTTGGACAGGACACAGCTGTTGTACATCTCATGACAGAGACAATAGCTTTGGTGCCAAGACAAATATATTAAGTGGCTGTACTGGAACTATACTGGAATTAAGCATTATGCCCGATAATTATTATATAAAGGAATTATACTGGAATTAAGTGACTGTACTGACTTATGCTGGAAATGAGATTAAGTATTAAAACAGTAACATTCTGAGTGGCTGTAGGATTTTCTTTTACAGTGATGCTGACTAAATTTGTGAATGCATTTAAATGGCAGCACCTGCTATCATTTTGTCTGATTACCAGGAGTCCCACATTTTGGAAGAGGAAGAGAAGCTAGAGGAAGAAACGCAGCAAACCCATTTAGAATTTCACCAGCAGTTAGTCACAGAAATGCAAGAAGCTCTTCAGTTTCTTCAGCAACACATGGAGCAAGTGATTGGGCGGACACTGCTACAGCATGCCCGACAGGAAGCTGGAAAAAGGAAATCAGATGATGAACAGGATTTCAAGGTATGGAATTGTTCAGTAGCAGCTTTCTTAACAAATTGAGTACTATAATAAATTGGAGGGCAACCTTATATATATGCATTACCTTATGTCTAGAAGTATCATCAGGAAAACATTACAACCTGTTTTAAAACTGAAGATAACTTGCTATTTACAAACATAACACCAACGTCAACCTACTGTATTTTTGAGGGACTCAAAAGAGGTTTTAATAAACCAAACCCCAGAACATAAAAAGAACAGAGGGTTCTAGATGACAGAAAATCACAAACATGGGGAAGAAATGGAGATTATCTATTGATAAAGATTTTGAAGTTAATTAATAGTATTCATATATTAACAGCTTAATGGATACATTTATTAAATTATCTTGTAGATAAATACATAAAAATGATACTCAATTCATAGATTAATAAATAGAATTGTTGTACATAATTGGATTTTCTGTATAAAGGAAAATTGCACTAGAATTACACATATGTTAATTTACTTTGCTGGCAGTTGGGTTGACAGGCAGAATGGGCTATGGAAATGGAACAGATAGAAGAGTGGTCCCTTCCCAGATGTAGTTAAGGCACATTAGAAAGATTTTAATGTAATTTTTCATGTTGAAATGTTCCATGGATTAATAGAAATACCTGTTTTCCAGCATATCAGTTTGTAACTTTTTAAGCACAAAATTCACAATCTTTCATACACATTAAAAATTAAATTTGGTGTTCATTTTTAGGCAGATTAAAGCAACTAGATTTTAACTTAGAAAATGAACCATTGCTTGCACTATCTAATGCAGGAGAGCCTGGTGGAAGCTGCTGTAGAAAGTGTATATGGGACCAGCAATAATATCAATAGACTGGTGCAAAACTACTACCAGCAAGTAGGAAAAATCACAGAAGGCTATGAAAGGAAAAAACTTCAGCAACTGAAATCGTTACAAGGTATGTATGATATTAAACAACTGTAAGATAATACTTGTATTTTAATAGATACATTCATTTTCTTATTGCTGTAAAGATCCCATAAAGATAACAGATATATATTATTGAAATCAAGCAACAAAGTAAAATGAATGTGTAGGTCCATTTCCATCTTTGAGGAAAAAGTAGTAGAGCTATTATCATCAGTAATTTCTTGCATTGTATGCTGGGTGTTGTTACTCAAAGTTTTGTATAACCACACATAGAATAATGACTTAGTGTCAAAGATTATAGTTTAACCATGAATTCAGATTCACCAAGCTAACATCAGAGATACTACCACTGTCACAACCACCAGTAATTGATTTTCTAGTGCTCTAAAGCTTAATACAGGTCGATTTAGAATGTTGACATTTGTACAAGTCTTACGTTGTACATCCAACCTCTACCATGAACACAGTTCAATTTACTGTATTTATATATGAAAATAAAATGAATTAATGGATTAAATACTGATAGAGTAAGAGGGTATATGATGGGAGTCTACAAGTTGGATCTTTCTCCTATAAGGCAGGAGACCCGTGTCTGCAGTCCTTGCTCCCATGTTAGAAAACATAAGCATCATTAGCAGACAGTCTGCTTTAAGGAGGAGATTCTTATATTTATCCCTTTTTTGACTCAATGAAATGTTGTTCTCTCTGCAATAGAGAAGATTCATGGAAGGATCAGCAAAAAGTCAATCGTTCCTATCCTGGAATGACGTACGAGCTTCTACATTATTTCTTAACTGTCAACCATGACCCTCTCACAGGTTGTGAAACTGCTGATGAGGTTTATGAACTCCTGGATCCCACAGAAACCACCACACACAGGCACTTTTTCTTGAAATTATTTCTAATTGTTCAGTTCCTTCAGGACAGGAAAAAAAGCAAGCTGTGATTATTGATTTCTTCTGTAAACACTCTCCCCTCCCCTGGATGAAGGCTGTTGGCATTAAATGAAGATAGCAAGTTAGGAGAACGGCAATAGCATCTAAGGCTGTCTTTGAGACACATGGAGGAGATAAATAAAAGCTGTTTTCAACATGCAATTTTAAATAAACTTGATTCTTTAAGCACAAAAGAGATTTTTTGAAGAGAAACAGGCCTATCCACTCAAGGCATGAGTCTGGAGATAAGGCATACTTTGTTAGGAAAGATTTGTGAGCCCCAGTTAATAGATAGCTATGCTTACTGTTTACAGAAGAACCTGTTTGTTTTGCATGTGTTTTACAATGCCCTGTTGTGGACCTTGAAGCCTTTAACATTGGAAGCTGAAGTAAAAGGATTAGGCAAAATGTGTGCAGGGATTTTTGATCTGTGTTGTAGACATTGGCAGCCAACAAGGCAGCCAGTTACTGAAGTTCTTAAGAAGTCTCTCTAAAGACTTCTTTGGCCCTGATTTAGCCAACTACAGAGTCTAAAAATCCCTTCGATTTGGGTTGCTTTAAGCAAGAATTTCAACAGAAGCTTGTTCCAGAACACTCCTCTGACGTGAACTGAGCTGATCTGGTATCATTACATACTTTAATGTTTTGCTTCATTGGCATTTTGGTATTGCTGTCTACTGGTTTCCCAAATAGCCTGTGAGACCTGGAATACCAGTCAGTAGAGCCACAGTCAGCCTGGTAATTGCTCTTTTAGATCATTTCTTTCTCCTACTGTTTGTGTGGATATATTGTTGTTTCAGTGCATTGATGCTCCATGAACTATGAGAAAGAAAATTAAGTGTGTAAGCAGCTACTAAAGGAGCACATTTTCTTTTCAACTGAGGAAAAATAAAATCCTTTCTTGCTGCAGTGTAAGCCTACAGGCATGAGGGAAGACGAGAGAATTTACGTTGGTAATAAAAGCAGGCGTGTTTTAGATTTGGGTGGCCAGAGAGAAACCAAGCTGAAACTGAAAGGTCAAATGAACTGGTACAATAAAAAAAATACTGCAAACATATATGTGCATACTCTAAAGTGTCTCAGTTTTTCTCTAACAGCTCCTACAACTCCTTCTGCTTTGTTGGTAGCTTTTGTATTAGGAGTGAGCAGTGGGTCTAATGAGGGTCTCTGATGTTTAGTTCACATAAGTCCTTTTTTACCCTGATTCCAATTTTGTGATGCAGACTGCATGTCTTTCTCATTTCAGCTGTTGTATGGCCCCCAGAAGCAATTAAATTTCTCCCTGTGATTCTTAACAGCCTGAAGTGCTGCCCCTGGGCACAACCAGACCCTCTATGCCCTGCCTTCCAGCCAGGAGGCAGGGCACATGTTTCTTAATTTTTAGAAGGGCCTGATCTGTATGTGATCTTCAAGCACATTTACCACAGTGAGAGAGTGATTTCCTGCACCAAATACACTGTCAACCTCAGAGGTGCCTGCCATCCTCTCCCAGCATTCAGAAAAAGTTAGATGCCCCCCATATAAATGTTAAATACCTTAATTTGTTACATACCTATCCATCTCTCTCCTGTATTTTAGAAAAAAACAGTGGTCCACAACAGTAGGTGTGAGGAAATGGGTTGCATCTGGCAGATTGCTACCAAGCAGTACTTTGAAGATAAGACTCAGGACCCTGCTCAGCAGATAAACACCAAGCAGAACTACCAAAATTACTTCACCTTCAAACAAGGGGAAGCATAGTGAAGTTAGGCATTCCCAGGACTAAGTGGCCTCATAGCTCAGGGGTTTTTTGTTTAGCAGTTTTCATTTAGGTATTTCAATTTTTGCTTAAGGCATCATGGTGTTTTCATAAAATGTCTCCTTTGAATTCTGTGTTAATCAATCACTTCGTGGGAGAAACAGGTAAGAATAATAAGAATTCACTGGCATTACCATCACATCTGAACAATGCACAACTTATTGTCTGATGTTTCAGCAAATCACAGTGGCAGAGCAAGCGTATGTAAGAAGTACTTGAGATCTCTAAGGAGCAGTGACTTTGGAAGGACTGCCTAGAACAGGGATTAATTTGTGTTGATGAAAGGCATAAATTGTCAGGTTGCCAGAACTCAAAACAGGGTTTGTAGTTTTGAGCAGAATATTTTACAAAACCATTATTTCAGCAGAAAGAAGTGAAAGGAACAGACTTAGAAAGAAAGAAGAGAATGAACACACATTGAAAGAAGAACAGACCAAAGGCATCCTGAACATATCATCCGCAGTCCACCAAAGGTAAGAGCAGGCAGAAGCACTACTGACTCAGTTTAAATGCTTTGACTTTTTGCAGATATATATAAATGTCTAGCTGAATAAATGTTCTGGCTTTGTATTTTATATTTTGTCCTTGATGGAAAAGAAATATTTGTTGCCAAATTTTGCACTACTCTTTGATCTCAGAGAATTACTTTTTCATGCTCATTAATTACAGACTGAAGAACTATATAAAGACAGTTTGAAAAGAGAGAATGAAAAGCAAAGCCAAAACACATGCCAAATTATTAAAAAAAAAAAAAAAAGATAATATAAATGTAGGACGGGAGCTGATGGTATCCAATTCATTACATTTCATTGTTTCTGCTTTAAAAATCAAGAATATATATTAATTTGCTGTTGAGTAAATATACCGTAATGAAGATAGCATTTTTGAAACATAAATAATATCTAAATGGTAAAATTTCATTGAATGCCTTTGAACAGTTAAGATTACTTGCACAAAATTTAGTCTTGAGTGCCACAAATGTTAAATAAAAATCATGTTTAATACATTATTTATTTTTTGAAATTTAGACTCTAGACAAAAAGCACTGACTATCCAATGGAATAAGTTGACATAAAAAGCTGTATTATATAAGTTTGAAGGACTTTCAAAATGACATGCACATAAAGTGTTTTTGTAATCCTTTTATTTTCTTTATTCTTGGCTTATTATCCAAAATAACATAGCCTGTGCAATTTTGTCATTGTAAAGAGGTTCATTCTTTTTTAGACATTCTGCTACTTCTACATTGACAGAAATTATTGCCCACTTTCTGTTTTTCATCCTTGTTTGAATTAGTATAGAAGTAGATTCATCTAACAAAGGGCTTCGGAAAAGATACATTAAGTATTCATTATCAAGTTCATGGTTTATTCTGACATACAGATTCACTTTTAGCTGTTGTCTCAATTTTTTTCTCCCATAACCTATTCTTAAAATAAAGTACAATTAAATTGGGCTTCACGTAAACAGTATAAATGTAACAATCTTTTTATGCAAGCTGGTCTCATAACTATTAGTCAGTGATCAAACTTAGTTTCCTGTTGCCATTCTGATTTCTTTTAGGGTGAAATCCCAGTCATGCATTAAGTCAATAACAAAATTTCTATTAATTATCTAACTCCTATTAAACTCAGAAGAATTTTTTATTTGCTTTTGCCCTTGATGGAAGGTTATAAGTGTGAGTTCAAAGAAAAAATTTTGAAAGCTAACCTTCTGTGAGCATTGACCATTACAATAGCAACTGCAGTATGTGTAAATGTCAGAAATGTTTTGTTATCTCCTTCCCTGAGGAATGCGATGGGTGATTGACAGTTTTGCTTCAAGGTAGATCAGACAAGAGAACAGAAGAATTACAGATTCAGCAATGTTGCAGCCATTCCGTTTCTACTGTATTAATATTAATCTTTAACCAGCAAAATAAAACAAGCAATGAATATAGTTGTCAGTGCTCGTAACACCGGGTTTCAGATTATCATGTTTCTGGCTCAGTGTCAGCTTGGTACTGAAGAGACCTGAATGAGATGCCTAATTCTTAATCCATTATCCTCACACCTGATCTTCTAACAGCTTGTCTCTTTGGCAAGCAGATAGGAAAACTGTCTTGATTCACTGCAGAAAACATACAATGGTTTTGAAAGCAAACTTCAAAATTAAAGCTGAACTCGAGCTCCCAAAGTCCAGGCATGGATGACCCAAACTGCTCTACCCTTAGAAAGGAGCTTGTGGTGCAAGCAGGTTATTCAAATAAGTAAAGCTAATTAAAAATCTACAACAAAATTATTTGTCCCAGCAGAGACTGGATGGGCTGATATTGCTAATGAGCTTTTGTCGCTACAAAATCTTCTAAATGCCCTTCACCAATATTGTATCCCTTCCTTGAACTGAACAACAAAGGTACTTTAAAATTTCCCTTTACCAGGATGATGCTGCAGCAAAAGAAGGTTCTGAGTCAGTTTGAACTGCACCAGCAGATTCGTCTGGAGTCTCTGAAACAGAAGCTTCTGGGATTGCATCACCTAGAAACAGAGCTGGAGAATCAGCTGAGGGTAAATCAGGATAAAATGATTCACAGATCTGAACCAGTCAATGGCAAAACATCTGTTGTTTTGACTCTTACTGTTTGACAGATTGTACAGATTGTAAGGGTCTCTTCACTGGCCCAGTTTAAATTAATGCTAAGATTCACTACTGTTTTCACCCCTGAAGCTACGGCTCAGACCCCAGCAACACATGCAGACAGTTAACAGTTTGAAACCATATACTACAAAGAGAACCTGGGACTTGGGTGGGGGCATTATATTCTTTATCTTATTTATTGATGTTTCTGCATCATTTCTATTGTGAATACAGACTCACATTTTGGTTACTTGAACGCCTCTGTCTAATCAGATGGAAACTGTTCAACCTCCTTATTAGTACATCAATGTGCTTGAGTTCACAGCCACAACAAGAAGGATCAGGCCCAAATGCCAGGTAGTCGCAACCAGCCAGGTTGCACAGCAACTCTTCATCACATACATGCTCTCAGCATATTTGAGTTAAGTACTGTTAATGGGAAGCTGTGTTTTGTTGTGCTCACTGAATCCCTTTCCAGTAGAAAACATCCCCAGTGTGTTCACACTGTTTCATGTGCTTCTGCAATAACATATCCTTTTTTTTTTTTTTGTCATGGCATGTGTCATGGCATAACATAACATGGCATTTTGTCATGGCATAACATAACCAGAATCAATATGTTTTGTGTTAACTGACCGCTGCTTTATCCTTGCATGCAGAATGCAGAGCAGGACTTTGTTACTGAGTTGGCTGCACTGGCCCGGATTCCAGTCACTGTGAAGAAGCAGCCTTCCAAAAGGAGCAAGCCAGCAGGTTGGTATGATCCTGGATTGTCTTAAAAACGAATCATTCCATTTAATTGTTTCAAACTGCAATATGACAAGATAGAGTTTTAGGAGAGATTTTTTTTTTTTTCATCAGTGCCATGTCCCTAATAGATGAGGGAATTGGGGTGTAGAAAAGTAAAGTGACCTTCCAAGGTCATCTGGGTTGCCTGTAGCTGAACCACAAGTAAATGTCTCCGTTGCTGACTCCAAACCTGTCCTTTAGCCAACAGACCACATTTTTTCCATTGAGGTAAGGCTTTGCCTTGCTCAATCTCAAATTATTTTTCTTGTCTTTATAATGTTCTTCAAAAAGGTCTCTGTTCACCTTGATCACTAGGTTTCTGGGAGGACAGCAGGACTGAACCACCCAGCTTTCATTCTCTTGGTAGAATGGAAGAATCAGCCATCCCACACACATACTCAAAAGTAAAATCTTACTGAATAAGGAAGATTGAAATATTTATATGAATTTGTTGCAGGTTTAACAGATTAGACTATTTTACTATTCAAGAGATACTTAGGGACAAATTGTCAGAATAACAGTTGTGTTCCCTGATGCATATTTGGAATGGGGTGTACACACTCTCATCCTTTGAGCCATGAAATCATCCTGTCATTATCAAAATGAGACATTTTGCATTACACCTGAAAGATACTGAAAGGTGAGATAGGTGTCTGAAAGGGAAAAGCAGCTCACTCACTGGACAATTTTGAATCTCTTTCCCTAGTCAGTTTTTCTCAAGCGTGCAGAGCTGTTTGTCCTGGTATTCACAGTGACCAGAGGGATACATGTGAAAGCTTGGCTCAGGACACTAAAAGCAGTGACTTTTTAATGTAACAATGTACTGATTCAAATCACATAAAATGATGTAGTGACTGTACCTCTGTTTGCTAGTGGTAAGGAGCCATTTCCGATTACTTGCTAAGAAAATATAAGATAGTGCTGTCAGTGGTTGCACCTTGCAGAAACTTACATCAGGGTGCAGCAATTTGAAAGTTGAAGTCCACTCTGTGAGAACTTATACTCAAAAAACAATATTCTAGTGATTTCCTTGTCATAATAATTTATATGTATAAAGTGCTACTGTGCTAGAAATCAGTGTTTTGTTTTGTTTTGCTTTAAATTAATCGAAACCAAACAAGCTCTAATATTGGTTATTTATTTATTTATTTGTTAATCCACATATCTTTGGTAATTCAGGGGAAAAAACAAAAAGAAGGAGCATTCACTCTCCAGAATTGGAAGACAAAGATGATTATTGTGAAAATATTCAAGAGCCCCCTGGACTGAAGTCCAGCTTATGCAGGTACAGTAGAGACTATAAAAAAGGGCTTGTGAAAAAAACTGCTTACACAATGCAGTAAAATATCTACTTCACAAGCAGGTATGCCAATCAAAACTAAAATATAACACCTACACTAGCTGATCTTCTTCCTTAACACTTATTTCTCACATGTACTTGACCTTTTTTTCCCATATTCTTTTTTAAATGTTGGAAAATCATCTGAGTTTGCTTGTCTGTGTTGTTTTGTATTTTATAAATAACTTCTGAAGTAGAGAAATGAGAAATACTGTTTCCAAAATTCCTTTAATTAGATTTTTAAAAACCTGAGTCACAGACAACATAAATCAGCACAGACAATTGAATCCAGTGGAACTAGGCTGACTTGTAGCAACCAAAATATGGCCTGTGGTATTTACGCTTTCAACTACCACCTTTATTTCATGAACAAAGGAAAGCGCCAGTCTTTGGCTGATGAGGGTAGCAGTTCTAACAATGGTTTTCTTGATAGATGTTTCAGTTGGCTTATGCTGGGGTGCTAACTAGAGGAGAAGAAATGGCTACAAACCTGAAAGATGCCAGCTGATTACTACAGGCAGATCAAACCAGCCAGCTGGTCACTGGGGCTTGATATATTGAGCAGAGAAAATCCTGTTGACAGGCAAAGCAAACAGTTGGTTCTCAGGAGCCACAGGCCTTTGGGGAAAAGTATTTATCCCCTGAGTGACCTCAGCCTGGGACTGACTTTAGGAGATGGCTCCTTTCCCTGATGGCATCAACCCTTTTCACACACTCCTTTCCCACAGCCAACAAGGGATACGTGTGTAGGGAACAGGGGCGCAGGAAAGGAACATTTATCTTTATGCAACTTTGTTCTGGCAGACTAAACAGAGGCAGCTGAAACCAGCGAGTGCAGAAGTTATAGTCATATAGCAAGTGCCTTTCTTCTCATATCAAAATGAATTTAGTTTAAGACAGAATTGTAGCCTTTGAAAAACTTGGTCTACAATTTTGTTTTATTGTTTATTTCTTTCAGAGAGAAGTTACAGAGGTCACATAAAGAGGAGGCTGAACCAAGGAAAAACTCAAAAATGTTAAAAAAAAAAGGGAACAGGTAGTAAAAGTATTTCTATGAGCTGTCTGAACACAGAGTACCAAAGCATTCTTCTGGGAGATCTCAGCAGCTATAAATACTTACTGAGCTGGTTTACTGAGGAACAATGAAGAACATCAATAATAACCGAGAAATCTTCTTTAGCTACAGACTGAGACTCAACCCCATGTTTGTTTCGCTGTTAATGAAACATTCGCACTTGATGTTGGCAAGGGGGAACAAAGAAGGCTTTAAATTCTTCCAGATCGTGTGGGGAACATGAGAGGAAGATAGTTTTAGATTAGGAATATACCTGAGGAAAGTGCAGAACAGATAGATACGCACTAGACCGAATGACGTTAGGATATCTCAGGAAGGTTTCATTTTAATATTGATGTACCATTTGCTTTTGAGCCTTAAATGCTGTAGATCTGGTCTTAGTATTTTGTGACTGCTGCTTTAGATAAAAAAAAAAAAAAAAAAAAGAAAAAAAAAAAAGAAATAAATTTAAAGAATACTTAAAGAGATTTGAGACTTTATTGGTACATCGAAAGATTAAGTTTGGTTTCTCCTTTGTTATATTTTAATGTTTCCAAGGTCAGGTTTTTTTTGTTTTTTTTTTTTTTTTTTTTTTTTTTTAATTTGTAAAAAGATTTTGTAAATCTATTTCCTTGTGTTTGTCCCAGATTTCAAATTATTATTTTTTTGGAAAAAGTGAGACAAAACTGGCTGTTTGTTTTTTTTTTGTATTTCATTTTCTATTCTTTGATAAATAAACTCTTTTGTTTTCAGCATACTTTGTTGTGCTCTTTATGTTTCTTATCAGAATTCTTGTTATGCAAAGCAGCTAATTCTCACTGGCTCTACAGTGTACCTGTATTGTGTAATAAATAGCCTCACTTACGCTATCTTATAGCTTCCATGAAATGAACATTTTCTGTCTTTTTTAAATGAAAATATATTTTGCTAACTAAAAGGCCATCCTTTGGCACTTGTAAAATCCTGCATCAGTTATGCAGTTTAGCTCAGATAAAAGTGCCGCCACACAAATGACTTTACTAGGCATGTTAGGCACAATTGTTAAATGGTTAATTTTCACTTCAATCATTGTCAAAACCACTTTTTTTTCTAAATTGTACCACTTTAAGCATTAGATTCTGCTGTTTCAGCAAGTGCTCTCCATGGTCTCTCTGCCTTACAGAAGGAGACATTTTATTGCCTGTCTGCTGTGCTTTTTTCAAAAGGATGCAGCCTATTTCCCTCTATTTGAACATCTTAATTCTACAGTGGACTCTATACAGATAGCGAGAAGACAGCTTTTCATAATAGAGGTGATTATGTCTAAAGATGCTGTTACAAACCATGCAGTGGTTTGAAACAGTCAGGATACAGCGGTTTTCCTGGATGCACTGTGATTCACTTAACTAGGCAGGGCTTATATGTTTTTTTCTGTCTTCAAAATGCTCAGCTAATCCCAAAAGCAGGGCAGCAGTGCCCTCTCTTGGACATCTAGCAGGCTTCCTTTTCCTTGCTGTTGGACGTCACCAGAGGAGCAGGGAAGGGTCACAGGGCTCAGGCAGCAGGTACCACCTCTTCCCACAGCCTCTCGAGGTGGGACCCCTTCTGCCACCCAAGCCACTGGGTCTGCCCTGCAGGCACCTCCCTGCCCTCTCATCTCTCTGGGCTCACATGTCTACAAACAGCCATTTCTCCCATTCTCTCTCAGGCACCTTCACTTCACAACAAAGAACAACTGCTGCTCTTGTCCCTGTCTTCCTGCATTACACCCAGATTCACTTTCCTGCTTAAATTAAAAGCCTGTACAGATTTCATGCATGGTGTGGCACTCATAATTCCGTGCCAGTGATGCAGGCATTGAACAAGAACACTCATCAGAATTTCATTGGCCTAAGAAACAAGTAAAGTAAATGCTAAGTAAATCTCACAACAGTTCTGTGTATTACATTATTCAACCTTAACCACTGCATCAGTCAGTATCTATATCATGATGCCAAAAACCTCTATCCCATCTTATGATCAGTCATTACAGAGGGATTTTATTTTTTATTTTTTTATCTGACCCCTCAGTTAAGTTTAACTCCATGTGACAGCTTATTTCCAAGACAACACAGAAGAGACAAAGATTTTTCCTGATGTTGTGAAATACTTTATCACCAGCCAAACAGGCACATTGCAATGGTCAAGTTTTAGCACAGAAGTTCCAATTACTTACTGTTCAGGAAAAAAAAAAAAAATATATATATATATATATTATATATATATATATATATATAATATATATATATATATGTATATATATATAATATATATATATATATATATTTGCCAGGAACAGGTTATTCAAGGGAGGGTGCAGAATATCCATCTGTGCAGTTTCAGCACTCAGCTGTACAAGATCCTGAACGACCTGTTTTAACTCGGAAATTAGCCCTGCTTGGAGTAGGAGGCTGGACTGGCTGACCTCCAGGTACCTTCTTCAACCTAATTCTTTCCATGACTCTAATATTCCTTCATACTGATCTGTTGCTTATTTCTTTAGTGCTTTTTTTTTTTTTTTTTCTCTCTCTTTTTTTAATCTTTCTTGTGTCTTAAGGGACCAGAGAAATAGCTTGTGAGCCAGGGACTGTGCCTAAACTCCCTGGGACATTGCTAAGCAGTTTTGAGAGCAGTTTTGAGAGCAGTCTCCAGGAACCCCACTATGGGGTGTCAGAAAATGGAGATCCCTAGGCACCCATCAGAGCTCAAAACACCTTCTTTATAACAGAAAGCTGTAAAGCACTATCATCTTTTAGTTTATTCAAGAGAGACTCAAAAGGAGCTTTGATCATGATTTACAGATACACACAACAAATAATGCAGAAATTTAAGGAAAAAAATAGGTCTGTTTTTCTTAACATCTAGGCTAGCAACTATAACAACAGCTTACAATTGTGCTGAACCTCATTCACAACTTTAAGACAACAGAATATCTAAAATTCTAAGTGTGGTGTTGAGAGTCACTGAGTGCGCTGTATGTCATCAACAAGCAAAACAGCCCATCACAGTGGTCACAGCTCTAGAAAAAGCTGGTAGAGCTTAAAGATTTTTAAACCAGTGTATATAACTATATAGTTACCTTTGCATCTCCCTGTGCTAGAAAAATACAGAATATGCAGGCAGGGAGCAGAAGGACAGGGTGCTGAAACCTACCTGTTTTACCCATATCACTGCAAATACTTTGTGTTACTCAAAGAAACGGTATGATACTTTGAGTATGATACTCAGAGAAACAGCATCCACAGCTCTGCATTTTTACTGCATTGGAAGACATTATTCCCTCTCCTGTACAGAATTTATTCTTAATTGAATACCACTTACTGTCATCACTGAAATACAGCTGGAAAGCATGTGCAAAGTTCACCAAAATCAAGATGGAAAACTGTTCTCAAATCTGTTTGTTGTGATCACTGAGATTTAATACTGGACAAGTCTAAATGGCAAGAACTAACTGGTGTCAAGTAAATAACTTGAGAGTAATGGCAGATTCAAAAGGAAGCACTTAGAACATTAAGCTGTACAAATCCTTGCTCTGGGAAGCCATAAATGCCAAGATTTTACATGGGTTTTAAAGGTGCCTTAGCAAATTCATGGCAAAACAATCCACTGATAGCCAAGGAGGGTAGCAATGCTATTGCTTCTTAAAGGATATATTCCTCTGAATACTGCAATTGTAAGTTTCCTCTTTCTTAAGCTTACATTGTTTCTAATGGAACCCAGAGTACATGGTCATCTGATCTGTCCACCCTGTGGTTTTAATTCTTAAGGAAGAATTCTTAATGAAGATCAGTGTATTGCTAGCAAGAAGTACTTATCAGCTGGAACATGTCAGTTTTGGAACAGCCTTAGCATCATCATTAACAGACTTTGTCAAAGGAGGTGCAGAAGATCAGACCTGTGGAGAGCTTCCTGAGTGATAGTTTGGACAAGCTTGCTTTACAGTTTGCCTACCAGAGTAATGCAGTTATGTTTAAATCTTAGTGTTTGTAACAAAGATAGTCCCAAAACTGTTTAGATCATAGGGACTAACTTTAAGGGGGTCTGCAAACGTCAGTGGGGAAGAACTAGTTTTAAATCATTAGGGCTATTTCCACTATTAAAATGTTATAGCCCTGCTATAATTCTTTAGAAGTTTGACAATTCAAAAGCCATGAAAATGACTTTTCAAACTACAAGAAGAAAGCAGGGAGGTAACAACTGCTCCCACCCACATGCTTACAGACTGAACATTGCCCAGATGGGCGCTCCTACAAGAGAGCAAATTCCAGAATAGTTTCCTGCTCTGCAAATGTATTCAGGATCACAAACTAATTCACTGTTTATTTATTATGATTTTATTATTTAGGGATAGCTTAACGATGCAGCAGCAGGGACACTGCTGTGAAATAGGCCTTGGGGTAGGAAGGGAGGCACCACTTACCTTGTTCAAAACCCCATTGTTGCCAGCTCTCTGGTGCTGCATCACAGTAGCTGTCCAGATGAGGTATCCATCCTTCACCTTACCATGCTGGTGACCATGCAGTAAGCTCCCTGTGCTCAAACGTAAAAGAAGAGGTCTTTGATTCACACCCAGGTAGTAGTTCTCCTCCAGAGTGGTGAGACCCAGGCACAGCACAGGATCCATGGGCTTAATGCAGGCTGTCCCCAGGCAGTGGCATAGGAGCGTGGTCAGGCTGCAAGGGCTTCCAAACACCGTGAGCACACTGGCACATTTCTCCTCAGAGAAATCACAGCAGAGTTACACTGACCTGACAGGCACAGTCTTGTCATGCAGAACCACTGAGCCACGAATCACCTTACAAACACATGTAGGTGTATTCATTCACAGGCACTTCAGCATGAAAAAGTAAATGTTTTAACAACAATGGAGTTTGCTTACATGCAAAGGGTTCTTTGGTTTAGGATTATGTTTTGCATGGAGGAAAAGTGGCATCTGTCAATACTAGTTATGCAATTCCTTGTTATCACCTCAGAGGTGAAAAGCCTCGTAGATTGAGTAGCGTTACTCAGAGGTAAGCAAACACTGCTACCCGCACAAGCACAGAAATCACTACGGAAATTGAAATCAGCAGTTCCGAAATTTTCACACTATGTCAGATTTTCCAGATGATAGTTTCACAAGCCAGCTTGCTTTCTATTTTCAGAGTTAAGATTACCAGACCTGTTGCTGGCACTGTCAACACTTAGAGCAAATAGGCTGAAATAACACAGTGGAAGTAGAGTCTTGGTTCAAGATTGCTAAACAAGATGGGTCACCTACTAGGCTGTAGGTTATTCCAGAACAGTTTGTCCTCAGACTTATATAAAGCAATGGCAGCATAGAATAAAACACACAGATCTCCAAGTAAGCAAGCAAGCCTAGAGAAGAGGGCGCTCTCCAGGCAATAGGAAACATGAATTTGAATCCTTGGGCGGGATAAAAGGGGTTGGTTTGTTTTTATTTATTTACAAGTATCAGAAAGAAAATAATTGTATTTATGAAAGGCTTTTTCTTTTATTTTGGAAATAGAATCAATTCAGTTCACTTCTGGATGAATTGCAGTGTTTCTTCACTGGTTCAGATCAAAGCCAAAGCAAAAAGAAAAGCCAGTTATTTAGACCAGCTCTGCTGCCAGATTTTCAGGCCAAGCCAACAGAAATGAAGTTTTCTGGGGCAGTGGTTCCCTTCCTAGGAAAGTTGGAGGTGATAGCACACTGGCTTCAGAGTAAGATGACATGCTTCAGTTAGGCTATTTTCCAAAACTTGACCAGTGCTACGTGGTCAAGCCCGAAACTAGATAAAATCATTCCAGTGGCAATGTGCTCCTGCAGTACTTTTCCTGTTGCAGCTTGGTAGTGTAGGAAATGGCACAAGGCCAGTGGGAGATGTTTTGCTGACCTGCTTAATTTCAGAGCATCCCACCCTCTGCTATAGCACACACTTCCCCCAACATCTGCAACACAATCAGACAGGTAAAAAGTGATAGAAAATGTTCCTTTTGCATAGTCTGTGATATAATCAGAAAAACTAGACAAAGGATTTCTTTCACTCTTACAGAAAAAGATAATACAAGTCCACATCCTCTCACCTTTCCTGCATCGTGTCTTGTTTACAACATGCCTGAACACTGCCTAAGGGCAGATAGATCAGCACAGAGCACACCAAGAAAACCAATACTAAGTCAAATACAGCTTAGGTCTAACTGGAGCATTGCTTACTGTTTATGTACAAATGAAGATGCTGGCAATCAAGTCCATTTGAAGCAAGCTAGGTAAACTTGAAAGCCTTGGAAGAAAGCTAATTTAGGTCTCACTTGGCCAAAATTGAGGCAGCTGCAATATAAGTGGTAATTTTTACAGTGAGCTCTAAGATGGATTATGGCATGCTTACATTATGCATATGCAGACAACTATACAACATCCCTTGTGATCTAGGGAGGTTGGTTCCTTCTTTCACATGATGCAGAACTAAAAAGACAGTTTCTCATGAGTTTCTCCATTCTAAATTTTCAATAATAGCAGCAACAGCACTGGAAAGCAGAGGAAGACGCTTACCCATCAATTAATTTCCTTTATTTCACAAGCTTTGAATTCAGAAATAGAACCACGACTAGTAGATCTTGATACGGTAGAGTAAGTAAAAATGCATGTGATTACAAAGGAAAAACTTTGTACAAAAAACTTTAAAAATCCGACGGCAACTTGGATTATCTGTAAGTACCAAAAAACTCATGCAGAAGGAGAGCACTACTGCCCAGGTGGAGAAATCCCTGCAGGGGTGGCAATGGCATTGCTTTGCATAAATTATGGCGCTGTTGAAAATGGAAACAATGAAGACACAGACTTGGAACGTACTGAGTGGGTACAGACAGGTGCTACAGAGACCATTTGTCATTCTAAGTTCTGATGATTTTCTGTGTCTGAGAAAGTCTGAAGTGCTTCTTGGGTTTATAATAAATTAAAGATAAAACAGAAGCTGCCTATACTACTCTACTGCATACTTTCAAGATGGCCATTTTCTTCCTTCATAAGTGTTTTTGGTGATGGTTTTCAAATACAGATATTAATCTTGGCATTGTGTCTAGTCAATTGTTGGCAACGTGTTCTATAGGGACTCACTCACTGAATGCAACTTGCATAAATAACTCAGTAACATGCATTAACTACTCTAATACAGCGAAAGGGTGCAAAGGAACCATCATTCAGTTACGAGACGAAGCTAAAACCTGTAGTCACTAAAGGGGCAATGGAAGCACCATGCTTTAAGGTGACTATGGCATGAAAGCACAATTGTGAGGCAAGTAGTTCCAAGCAAACACACCACACTATTATCACCTCTTCCTATACAAAAAAAAAAAAACATTTCATTTTTTATTTCCATTAGTACCAAATAAAACTGTGGGTTTGATAACACAGATATTGAAGGGAATGGACATTATTCCCATGATCTTTCCTCCTTGTGTTTCTGTCCATCATTTTTCAGCCAAGACTGGTAATATTGGAGCGACCACCAGGAGGTGCCACGATGCGGTGTCCAGTACGGCGTGGGTTATTGTCATCTATCTGAGCTCCTGCAACAAAAGGAATACAGGAAAGAAAGCTATGAAAAGGAAAAAATCATCAGCAGTGATACTTTACCTGACATTCCAGCTATGCTTCCCTCACATCAGTTGGTTTCTCTTGAGCTAGACCCCTGCCTGAAGCACTAGAGAGATCTTCAAAGGCATATTTCTGTGCCTAGCTCCAGTCATCTTCAATAAGAACTGTAGGCTTAAATGTTTGGGATCAGACTGATACTCATCCTACATGGGCAATTGTCTTCCATTAGCTTGACAAAGAGCCCATGCAGAGATGACAGTCTACAGACTGGATTCCCTTCATAAGATCAGACACTAATGGAAAAATATTGCTGCTCTAACTGGGAAAAATAAACTCACGTATGTGCGGAGTGGCTTTTTCAAACCTGCCTCATTGATTTAAAATACCTGTCCCCGCTGGGTCCATGGGTTAACAGTACAGAAAACCTGATGTTAGTGATTGTAAGTTCACATGAAAAGGAACATTGATCTGATATAAATTCATACTCACTTAAAAATGCATTTTAAACTGCTGGAAGATTAAACTTACATGACAGCCAGCTTTCTGCCACACTAAATATTATGTGATCACACGAGCTTCTTACAGGTAACGTAACACTACCATGAAAGCGTAGGATCATTTTAAATGCTATCATAGTCTCTGGTTCTGCTTAATTCCATAAACAGTAATGTGCATTTGCCTGATTTGGGTCATGCTTGTTAGCACCAGGTGCCATGGTAATACACAGATCCAGCAGTGGACTGTGAAACCACAGCTTTGCGTGCTTTTGAAAATCCCATTTCTTGTTTATCATTGTTAGAGGTCAAGATTGAAAGCACTTTTTTGCTTCATAGAGATTTACATATTTGTATATGCTCACCATGGACCTAACTGTGCAGGGAAAAATACACTCCAATTCACCAGAAGGGTCTTTAAAATATTTGCTCTCCTTAGGCATTCTTCCAGAGGTCTCATTTAGTTTCTAAAGACAGGATCTGTCAGGGATGAAAACTCCACCATTGGCTCCCACAGGGGAGAAAATCCAGTCACTTTCATAACAACATCATAAAGAGCCACTTATTTACCAACTGGGCCGTAGACTTTTGAAGGACAATGATTTGGCACACTTGTAATTATCTTCAAATGTCAGGAATTATTTCCAACAACCCCAAAGGATGATTTTCTTGTCTATTTCTTATGTACCATGGAAAATCAAGAGCAAAGAGACAAGAAATACTATAATCGGCATATTAATAGATTCTGCACGTGATTTTCTGACCATGGACAAGGACAGTTGAAGTTTCTGTGTCTAGCAGTTTCTGGTGATGCAGCAAGAAAGAAATGTGAGGTGTTTGAGCCACATGAGTCACACCAGGCCCAAGTCCCATCAATGATACATACTAACAGGCCTCAGTTGTATCAACCAGAGACCTCAGCTAACCATGAGGTGTCAGGTAAATAATACTACAAGACTGCAAGCAGATAAATATTTTAGATGACAAACATTCTGAATATTTGGTAATTTGTAAATATTCCTAGAGAAAGAATGTATACGAACATACCTAACTATAGATGTTCTTACATATATATATATATATGTATATATATTTCATACATATATGATTAAAGAGGTAATTTTTATAATTGAAATTTATCAGCAACAATCCATACATACTGAAGGCTTTAAAGGCATTTCTAATGAGTCAGGTTGACTTACCTGATAAGCTAAAATTAGACTGGTGGAGGTTCCTGATTGGTGGTGGCTGGTTTTTGGCAGGGGAGGATTTAGTTGAGGGTGCAGGAGTTGCATATTTTGGCGTAGCTGGGATTTCATACACAGGCCCATCATACATTCCTCTGGAGACTCCTTGCAGTCCTCCCACCTAGAGCAAGAGCAGAATAAAATCAGACACTGAATGCCCTGATAATGCTCCCTAATGATACTGGTAAACAGAGGCCACCGAGCACAGAGCTATATTCTGCATTAGCTGAGGTAAAAACACATTTGTACTATTGTCAAAGCTACAGTCTGCTTTGTATACAAAGGAAACTATGAAGTCTCCTCTCATTATTTTATAAATATATATATATAATAAATATATACAGACACATGAGATCAAGACTTAATAGGCTTCCTTCACAGTCAATGGAGAAAAATTGGATCTCAAAAGAGAACAATAGATCTCACCTAAGATATTTATTTTACGTAAGATCAGTCAATATCATCTCTACATTCAAAGGATTTTCAGTACGGTGGGATCAGGTGAGTCTCCTATGTGAGCTGCTGAATCACGTTTTGGTTGTGGTACGACTGACAGTCACTATACAGACTCCAGCAATTTCACTCTTAGAATCATAGAATATCCCGAGTTGGAAGGGACCCATAAGGATCGTCAAGTCCAACTCCTGGCTCCGCACAGGTCTACCCAAAATTTTAGACTGTGTGACTACATGCATAGTCCAATCGCTTCTTAAGTTCAGACAGGCTTGGTGCAGTAACTGTTTTGGAGCAGCTCTTACCTGCTTTCTCTGCTCCTCCCCTTCAAATATCACATTATTTTCATTAGAACCTCATTGAAAAGCAGTGACTTTTTTTTTTAAATAAAATTTCAAAAGTTTCCACTTCTTGTCATGAACTAGAAAAGCAATTATACAACAGACTGCAGCTTGGGACCCATCTTTCATTATCTGTCAATAGACTATCTGTCACCTGAGCTTTGATTTCAGTTTAAGGTCTCTATCTTATCCCTGTACTATCTGTCACCTGAGCTTTGATTTCAGTTTAAGGTCTCTATCTTATCCCTGTACTATCTGTCATCTGAGCTTTGATTTCAGTTTAAGGTCTCTATCTTATCCCTGTACTGTTCCTATTAGAATTATGAGGAAAGATAATCGTAACAGTCTCACTGTCCTAAAACAAACAAACAAACAAACACAAAAATCTAGGAAACAGTATTTTAAAAACACTTTAAATTTTCAGGAAGAATCTGAAGCCACTGAATTTCTTAATCCAAAGCCCATCCAAAGGATTATAAATCTAAGGCTTACAAAACTATTGTTTCAGGACCCTTTCCCCAGTGAGTTAACAGTACAATTAAAGTACTGGGGAGGAAGGCCACACTTTTCATGGGGGTCTGATCTTGCTCTTACTGAAATCAGTGCATTTTCCTTGCTTTTGGTGACAGGGACATCACGCTCAGAAGAGACACTGTCTCATAAGCTGAGCCAAAGCTAATGCCCCGAGGGAAGCAGCTGCAGATCACAGCAGTGAATCCGCTATCCAGGGCTCCACAAAGGCAGGGATTTGCACTGCTATCCATGTTCCAGGAGGTTTTCCCTGGGCCAGCTAAAGCTTTGCAGACCCTTGTGTGATGGGTTTTGCTGTGAGGTGACATAGCCACATGATGGTGGCTGATATCACCATCAGTGTTTTTTTCTAAACCTTTTCAATTAAAAAAATTTGACTGTGAAAAGAAACACAAGACATAAGACTGCTCTCACTTGCTCTCGGCAGGCAGCAGAGGGAGCTGGATGAGCAATAATGTCAATGCCTCACTTGGTCCCTCTGCAGACCTCTGCTTATGTATCTAGAATCAAAGGTCTTTCCCCAAATCCAGGCCCACTACAAGATGCAAGTTATTTGGGCTGGTTACTTTTGAGCAAATCCCTGGTGTAAGGCACCACTCTCTGATACTTGTTTTTGAAGTGCTGTTTTCACTATTTAAATAGCATCGTCACTCCAATTTATATAGCATTCCCATGTGCTTAAAACCCTTGAAAAGCAGATGTGGAGACCCATGTCACCTAACTGATTAATGTTAAAAAAAAAATAAAAAATTAATTTGTTGGTATTTGCAAAACTCGTTTGCAGATGCATTTTATTTTTATGCCTCTTATCCTTCCCACTTGTAGACTTAATTTCAGCTGCCACCCTTACAGGCAATGGCATATGCCTTGTTGAAGAAAATACATTTTTTTGGTAAATTTGTCGTTGCTACCTGTTCTCACAAAGTACTTTATTGCCCAGTGGCAAAAAACAATTTCCAGGCAACCCAAAACTAGTGCCAAGCCTACTGGTTTTCAACAGGGGAGTGTGAATATAATTCAATACCAGAACTGACCCAGTCGTGATCTTGGTCATTTCCCAAGCTTCTATTTAAATACACGATAAAAGCTTTCTGAGCTGTGAATGCTGCTAATACTCAGTTTAGCAAATGCACCAACAGCAGTTCAGAGATGCCAAATATAATGAGCATCTCCGACTTAGATGCTTTTCTTCTCTGCAGTGGGGCTGTTCAGCATGCGAAGCTTAGTAGCAATTTAAAATGCTATTTTTCTTCTGGCTAACCCTCCTTCCAAAGAATCTGCATCTTTTTGCTGACATCTAACTAAAAGTAAATTCTATCACTATTCCACCTCCCTTCAAAAGACTGCACAGCTGGGCATACAGCAATTATACCCAAATGGCACTTATGTGCTCTACCCACTGAAGTGCAATTTTAAATTATAGCAGCTCGCACTTGCAGAGGAGCCACTTTTTGGTCATATCTTGACCATATACAAACATAGGTCAGACATAGGTCATCTAATACAGATTTATATTAGCACACTAGTAATAATAATTAAAATTTGCTAATGTGGTTCTGAAAAGGTATGCCTTGGAAGAAAATTAAATAATATCTGACATTACCTTATTCCTGATTTTGACGCGCTGGTAAAGATATTCAGGGAAAGGTTTGCGAGGGATGAAGCGGCCCATTCCTTTATTTACGTGCAGGTTTCCATCTTCAAACACTATCTTCCCTTGGCTTATGACCACTAGCGGGGCACCGTGGCACTCCATTCCTTCAAAGATGTTGTACTCAACAGCCTGAGGATCAACCAATATACTCACTGCAAGTTCAGTACAAGGTCTCCTTCAGTTAGTAACTTACAATACACATTTGTAGTCATGTTTTTAAGCAACTGCCATTAACAGGCATATAAAATTGCTTTTTTTCTGAAGGAAAAGCAATGCATTTCTACGCATTGTTATTGATTAAATGATTAAAAAGCATCTGTCCAGTCAGACTCCCCTGTATGTATTGCCCACTTTCCATCAAGACTTTATCTCATTTGCTTTTGAGGACTTACCCAGTTTATCCAGAACCTTTAGAAATTCAATAATCTTAGTAAGAAGGAAAATTCTGACTCAGCTGTAGGATATCCAGAAGATTTAGTCCTATCATGCATGCGGTGTGACTGCATAAGGGAATTTCTAAGGCCCTGCAAAGAAAGCTTCAGACTTGCAGCAAGCACTGAGTTTTCAGGGCCAGCATATTTCTGTCTGAATTTTTCTATCTGAAAAAGCCCAGAAAGGACCAGGAAAGCTTGAAACTAGATGGAAATGACGGTCAAGTGGCAGGTGATTATTACTTTCTCAAAAATGCTGAGACATCTCAAGACAGAGAAATAAACAATGCATCTCGAAAGTTTTTAAAGGTTTTCAAAGGTTTCTGCCCTTTTAATATAAACCATATCACTAGATTTTCAATACAAGTTTTGGAAGAATTTCCCAATATATATTAAAAAAAACACTGAACATAATAAGATAAAAACTTTGAGATAGATAACATGTAAGGTAAACGCATAAGACCTGTCACTGCCAAAATTAACATGACTGTGAGTCACTGGTATTCTGTGCAAAGGGGCAGAGAAGTACACATCAAAGCTTTGGAATTAAATAAGAAATCCCATCCATGAAGCTGATCAGAGCTGTACTATCAAAATATTTAATCATCTATAATATGCTAGAATACTGTTGGTTTAATCGTGCATTTTATATTGGGTGTTTCTCATACAAGCAAAATAAGTGAGCTGGTTTTAAATGTATTTTCACAACTTTATTAACCTCAGCTGCAGACCTGCTGATTCACACCTATTTACAGGTCAGGCACAAGCATACAAAAATAGTGCAATTGTATATGCTGAGAGAAAAGAAATCCTTCCAATGCAAGATTCAATATTTTCATTTTCAGAAATAATTACATGTTTCAGAAAAGGATCAGGCTGTTACCCCACTCTTCTATACCCAATACGTTTGTTCACATGAATTCGACATTTGAAAAGCAACAGAGACATTGTTCATTGTTTGTTTTCTTTGTTTCTTACCGATTTATGGCTTTTAGCTGTTATAGTCTTCACCTTATCAGGGTCCCAAATAACAACATCGGCATCTGATCCTACAGCAATCCGTCCTTTTCTTGGATACAGATTAAAGATTTTGGCAGCATTGGTGCTGGTGACAGCTACAAACTGGCTTTCGTCCATCTTACCTGTGGCCTAAAAACAACATGACTTGACCAAAGCACGTTTATAATACAGAGGCTGAGTATTCAGAGTGCTGAATGGTTGGGAAGATACAGGAAAGTGTGTTGTTCATATATCTGGTGATGTTGCATGAAATTAGGCTTTACTGAGCAGGATTTTATACAAGGAACATTACTTTGGAGCTTCAGGTAAGTCAATGTGTTATTCCTGGCTGACAATAAAACCTGAATGCAGATGATACCATCAAGTTTCTCAGCTAAGGTCCCCTTCCCTACACTGATGCATGTGTGCTTTGCTGCTAGTCCTAATAATTTCCATTTAAACATTTTACTGATTTTAAACCAGGGAAATTATATTAGTATTACAAGATTAAATAAAAGATCAAGTATAAAAAATGCTCAGACTGTTTAGAAACATTTTTTGCAAATTAAGTCCATTCTACTAGTAGTATTACGACATCTATAAATCTAAGTAATACAACCCCAGTTATAAAGCTCTTGCCTGGAGAAATGTCACCACCAACTGAACTTTTTATACAGTCAGTGATGGCTTAATAGCAGCTGTTCACTGCAGCTTTTTGATTTTTCAGCAGAGTATTTTGGGGTCTTCCCTGGAAGTAAACAAGAGTAACGTTTATTTGTTTAACACATTTTCTGCCTAGTCAACCAGGAGATTCACAAAATACAAGCTATTCAGTGGTCCAGGAATTAATGTCACCACCTGTAAATCCCATTTAGTAACACTTGTGGCAGCTGTTTCCCTTCATATGAGTAACAAAAGGGAAACATCACTAGCAGGTTGCATTGCATTTTGCTTGCTTTCCTGCTTTGCTCCTACATGCCAGATATCAGAAGCTGCTTCTGTGCTTCTAAACTCAATAGCATTCACTGAAGAAAGGGGTTATTAAACATGGTCTGGGTAAAGTGCTCATGAGAGCATTTTAAATGCTACCACCTTGCAGTCTGCAATATGCATTCAAGTGCAATGCAGTGTAAGGTAATAAGTGTATGTGTGAGTGAGACTGGGTGTTTATGTGAAGACGGGCAATGGAGGGAGGATATCATTTTATATCAGGATCCGTGGAACCATCAAAAAATTGCTAACATACACCGGCACCCCACAGCAAAATATGCCACTATGAATTACATGCAGTGTTCTCCTTCAAAGCATTTCATGGTGTAGCCTCAGGCTCAGCTGCCATCCATTTGTAATTTCTCAAAAACGATGAGACACTTCCCAAATTCAAACAATCCATTCATCACGTTTATACGGGGTCTACTTCAAAATCATTAAACTGCTTCCAGATCCTATGTCTGTGAGAAGCAACTCCTCTGACACAACTGAAAAAATTACAGCAGTTTAGTCTGTGAAGCCTCAGGTCTGATAAAACACTATGGCTTTGTGCTGTCAGAAATGAAACACAGACCTGAGTTTATAAAACTTTGAAACAAACAGTTCATCTTGTAGTAGGTCTCTGGGAATTCTCAGATATATATTAGAAAGTCACTGAAGTACTGGCCAAGAGTCTCCTGGCTTGCATTATTCAGCCAACAGTCAAATTCTTCTTAATCCATACAAGTAAGTAATTACTTACTACAGCCTTGTCCCAGACCACAGTCATTCTTTCCTCAATTCCATTGACCCCTTCAGGAATCATAGTGAAGTTGTCCTTTCCAATGGCTTTCTGGGCAGTGCTATATGGGCAATGTCCACTTCCCGTCACCTGCAGGTCCCCACTGCGGAGTTAACACACAGAAGGTTTAGAGCAGTCACCAAGGCTACCTTGGTCTCGGACTCGCTCGAATGGACCTTTCAAGCCTACACGATGGAGGTATAGGCTACAAGTCATGTCAGCAGCCTCTACGTGTTGGCCACATATCACTGAAGAGCAACAGCAGTATTGGACATCTCTACTTTCCCTCAGGAACATCCTGAATTCCCAGATTACAGCCCCCTCAGGTTTAAGGCTGCTTATCGACAGATCAGACACAAGCACTAACCAGGACAAAGGATTATTAAAAGATTAAGGAAATGTCTGACGCACTCAGGATAAATTCATAACCGTGTTTAGAAATAAAAGCATATTTTACAATGTAGAGTAATAAGCATCAAGCTTGTTTCCCTGCATTTCTCCTCTGCACATATACTTCTCTTGTAATTTTTACACAAATATTCCTTGATTGGCCTACCAAAACAGAATGATGAAAATAAAAAAGGAAGAATATTCTACAAAAGGGAGTAGTATTCTAATCAAACAAAAAAGTGGATAGCTCAAGTGTACTCGCACTCTTGCACTCTGGATTTATTTAATCTAAAGGTCTTACACAGACAAAGGTATGGAGTAAAACATAGAAAGAGCAACCAAACAACAATGATTTTATGTATCTTTTTTTTTTTCACCTTAGAGAAAAATGCTTTGCAGAGATCAGAACTTGTACACTGCCACTTTGGGGAATAAGGAGGAAGAACAAAACCAATATATGGTATCTTGAAATAAATAAATAAATAAATAAATAAAGGTTCTTTACTATCCACAGGAAACAGCTAATAGTTTTAGATCTTAACTAAGTTTACAGGAGTCAAGCACATTAAAACAAACTACAACTGCTTCTATCAGTCCAGAAGGGTGATGTCCACAAGAGGCTAACAACCTTTTTTAAAACTGATCATATAAGTTCCAGCTTTGAAACATCTGAATGACTTTGATCCACAAATTTAGATTCCAACAAGCTAACAAATAGCCAACTACAGATAAAAAGGGGTCACACAGTAATTCTAATGCAATTTTCTGGACTGCCAGCCCTAATGATTGCTGACAGTCAGAGAAGACCCTTTAGCCTCTTTTCTGGTTCTTCACTATGATCACAACCAGCCATTCATTTTTTGTTCGAAAGCAAAGTCATGTATTTAATGGTAAAAAGGCAGATATGTTTTAGCTATTCCTAATTATTGAGTGTCTGGTATTACTGCATAGGATTAAACCAAATCCATCAGCAAAACATTAATTTATTCTAACACAGACACAAAGATATGAACTGCATGCCATTTCTTCTTTCTTGCTGTTCTTCTGTCAGCTAAGTTCTTCACAGCTTAGACTCTCTCCTCTTTTTTACTTCTCTGGCATTAATACAGCCATGAAAACTTCAATGTCACAGCCAAGCCCTATATCCCTGTCCGTTTCCTTGTGTTTATGTTGTTATGCTCTCCTTCCACTATGCTATTAACTCATCTGAACTTTACTTTTCTTCTCCTCTAACATCTAATAACACGCTCTGCACTCCCCAGTCTAGCCAACAGAAGACCCCGGCAGCTGCCTAATGTCACTCTTGGGAGATACCCAACAACTCAGGGTTATACACGAGCACTCCTACTTATAGATCTCCTCTACTAACAGCTAACAGATCAGCTAGCAAATTGAGAGATAAAGGGATCACCAGAGAAAACATCTCAGAAAAAGAAACTGGTGGGAATTATCTGAAGACATATATATCTTTAAGCACCTCACTAATACTTCATGATGTTATTCTTCACCATAACCGATGTTTTCAAGGCAGATGACATCTTCCATTTAGCACCAAGATCCCACCTCTCTAGTTCAGAAGAAACAGCACATCACAGCAGCAATAATATGGCAGTACACCATGGAAGATGAGAGCTACCCCAAGGTGTATGGCCCATGGATGAAAAAAGGACCAAATGTCATTAGACAAATCCAATCTGCAAACCTCATGAGACATCTTTGATTTTTATACTTACAATTTTTAGCCAAAAAAAAAAAATCAACAGATTCTGTGGGAAACAGCATAAGCAGTATGCATACTTGCAGAAGAAGATTATTGTGAGGATTCTTTAATGAATGTAAATTACCAATCTCCTGATGAACAGTGAAATAGAAAAGTGAAATATTATCTTTACCATCATTCTTGCATAAAATTCCCCACAAACACATGGCAGAGGGATAATATACACAGCTCTTTTTAGTTTCACAGTATAGATTTAAAGTATTAAAACCAAAAGCAGGCTAAGCTGCTGTCATTTATGATCTAGGACTTTAAGCCAGTAAGAAAAAAAAAGTCATTTTTGCATGGTTGGAGGATAATGAAAACTTCTCTGCCTCCTCAATTTGTCTTTCTGATGTTAATGTTAATGTCGTTATTTGGATTCCAGGTCTAAAATTTCTCTTGCTATTTTAGCTGATTTGTTTTACCCACATACCATTATTTGTGGACTCTTTCTGAAAACATATAGCTGTGTCTGACAGAGTAAAGGACCAAACATTCTTATACACATTCACGTATGCTGGCTAAGAGCTTACCCTCACACAATAAGCTTCACTCTTTATGATGCTGACAATGACATGTGAGGCCAGAAAAGTAATTTTTCCTTGTTTTTCTTATTTTAAGGAACAGAAATATCAATTATGGAAAATCAGGCCACCAGGCCTTCAGAACAGAGCAAATGCCTGCATGTTCTTACCAGGAATGCGTGTAACTCAGAGCTTGACTACACATTCATTAACAGTGCAGTGCAGTGCTGCTGTGAACATTTACAATTTAGTTTAAGACAGCCTAATTCTCAGAAGTGCTTCAGCTTACCTGCACCAGCTCTGACCAAAATGGCTCCAGGAAAGCTATCTTGGTTCCAGCTATCTCTCTGCACGGGGACAACTCTAATTTCAGGACCTGTGCTTGTGATATATGACTGGGGCTTAAAACTGAGTCTGTGCTCACAGATGGGGGGGTTATCCACCAGGCTACTGCTTACTCTGGAAGGTGATGTGATCCAACTATGTATTAACTATTTGGCTAGAGAAAACAGAATTAGATAGCTAGTTTGAAGTCCTAGGCTAAAGACTGTTTATCTAGCTGTGCAACTAGGAATCACTTGAAAAGCAGAAGGAAAAAGAAATATAACCTGAATAGCGAACAAGTGTATTTTGAATGTGCTAACTAGAATCTGGAGGGTCCAGGCCTGCTCACCAGACTGGCAGCCTAAACACAGGGGCAAAACAATCCCTGCTTTTCTACCATTCCTTCTCTGCTGTGTCTTGTATGGGACTGCTTTAAAGGAAACTGAGCTGATCCCTAGGTGCTTTATTCCATGTGGCATTTGTACTTGCCCAGCCATCAGCCTATAAAAAAAAATAAAAATAAGGTCTTACCATGCTAAGAGTGAATTCAAGTAATCTGGAGTGGTAGGATCAGGGCTCAGAGGTGGCGAGGTCACAAAAGCAGCAGCCTTGGCCCAGTTTTTGCTCCAGTAATGTGTCCCATCTGTCCCCAAGCTGGCAGTGATCGGCTCTCCAAAAACAAGGGGACCTTGGGGAAAGCAAGAATATACAGGAACTGATTACAATCCACTCTCTTTCCAGCACATTATAGAGCTTGCTGCACACAGCCATGTATAATTTATGCATTGCTACATGGTCAGCGTAGCTCCCAGAAAATTAAGCAGCATTGGCTTTGTCTGTATGATAAAAAATTAATCAGGAGGCTCTCTCAGTTACACATGCTTTTGATCAGGGTATTTACAAAGCTCTCTTTCTAATCCAGGAGGAGACAGTTCAGACCTGGTTTTAATTTGTACTATTTTAATCACAGACATGTTCTCTCTGTTGCTCTGCTTCAGACTGATTTTAGGTGGAGGATGGGCTCCAGCTGACAGATGCCTTTTTACCACTCTCAGGTTGGGCACAGCACCAGCAGATAACAGCATATGGTCCCACCAGCAAACTCCAAGTCTCCATGAATACAAATACCAAGATAATATTTAGCTCTTTGGCTTCTCCACAGTGCTCATGCACTTTCTAGCAGAAACCAGCAGAACAGTCCTGACTCCTTTCCCTCCTTCTTTTTCAAATGAAATGAAGGAAAAACTGACATTGAGAGTAAGACAGGAAAAGTGTGTATCAGCTCTTTATGGCCTCACCTTTTTCCTCACCACCTTTGTAAACAGAGGCAAGTGGAAGAAGAGGAGAGGCACTGTGGAAATAGTCAGAGAAATGGAGAAAACAGAAGACAAAGTGGGAAAAGAAAAGGAAAAGAAGGAAGGAAAAGGGTGGGAAAACACTGACAATTCAGGAGAAAAGAAGGGAGCAGAGGAGAGGAATTATTAATAAGATGCAGTTTGTGGCAGAAAGTGAAGATAGCAAAAGAAAGACTGACTGTGAAAGGACAAAGCTTTTCAATCTCTTGAGTGGCCCCATGCCATGCTATGTCCTGTCCCACCACCTGTGAGAAAGAGCTGAGTCTCCCAGTACTGCAGCACCTCAGGTGCTGTATCTGTGAAGCACTTGTTTCAGCAAACAAAGGTAACTTCAAAATGGGCACCCTCCAGGCTCACAAGTCCCTTTTGGGTGGTCTTTAACCTTGACCCTTGCACGGCTGCACTGAGCAATGCTGACCCACAGACATCCCCATGCACAAGGGTCACACCACAGTCTTGGAGGGGATGGGGGGGGTGCTTAGAGTTTGTGGAGCAAGACAACGGTGAATGGCCTCAAGTTGTGCCAGGGGAGGTTCAGGTTGGAAATGAGGAGACATTTCTTCTCAGAAAAAGCAGTCAAGCTTTGGAACAAGTTGCCCAGGGAGGTGATGGAGTCACCATCCCTTGGGGTGTTTAAGGAAAGGTTGGACATAGTGCTTAGGGACATGGTTTCGTGCGTGATACTGGGGGTACGGGGACGGTTGGACCAGATGGATCATGGAGGTCTTTTCAAACCTTAATGATTCTATGATTCTCAATGGAAAATCACAGAAGGGCCTATTTACAGTTTTCTTAGCCCCAAATATTTAGCATCCATGATCTGGGTCAAGATGTACAGATCAGTCTGCCAGCAACTTATTTTTTTCCACTGAGCTTCTATTCAACACAAAATCCAAGTCTGGGGGCAGAAAAGCAAGTCTCTTACCTCTCTTTCTAGCCAGTGCAATGATATCAGCTGCACTCTTACTCATCACTTTGGTGATGTACACTGGGCAGTTTATTCGACTGGCAATGGTGATGGCACGGAAAACTGCTTCTGCTTCAAGCTGAGGGATAAAGAATGAAAGAAGTTAACTGCAAAAGCAGACAAGAAAAAATGAACTGGAGTACTGAGCCATATTTCTCATTGTTTAGCAACAATACTTCAGGACTAGATTCTGTTTTTTCCATAGTGGGATATGCAGTGCTGGAAAGCAAGAGCTAACCCCCTCAGGCATTTTGTGTTAGGAGTAATCACAGCCAGGCTGTACTTGCTAAGGGGGTACAGTTGTCCTAGTGCTAACACAGTTCGCTGGCCCTCAGGGAAGATCACATCCAAGTGGCTGGCAGGGCTCCTTCTTATCTCCTTCCCAAGCCTGTACTTTGGGCCTCTCACTGTATTCTGCAGCTGGAAGGAGAACGAAGCAAGGGAACAGTGCCCCAGCTTGGAGCTCTCCCTGGCAGCTTACCCCCTGAAATCTTTACATAAGGATAAGAGGACAGTGAACGTAAAGTATTCCCAAACAGCAGCTTCAGCATTATGGACTGAATTTAGCCCATAATCCATAAAAGCCTTTGAAACATCGGCCAGTAAGTCCTCTCTGTCAGCAAGCATAAATACAATCTTCTTTCAAGGAGTCATCTGGGACATAGGCACAAAGCAGTCATCTTCATATGGAGGAGCAGTGCTTCCCAGTGGCTCCTATACTGTCATCAGTTCTATACCTCCTTCCTAGACAGACTCACAGTATTGGCATTTTAATACCTAAAAATCTGTTGCAACTGAAAATACTGACTTGACAGTGCACAAAATCCTCTCCCAAAGCTGTGCTAGAAAAGTTGACCAAATTAATCTGTCCAAAACCACAGGTCTTACTTCTTCACAGATTTGTAAAATATCTTTTTCTTAAAATCACACTGTCACTTCAGGTTCTCTTAGGACTTTTATCCCAATATTTGCTCTCAAATCCCCAAAGTCACCTACAGAAAAAAGGAAAAGCAGGAAAAACGGAAAAAAAATAATAAAGGAAAGCAGGACCTCTATGCCTCAGCACTGGGGCTGAGGCCATCAGATGGCACAGTCAAAAAGACATGAAATTCCTTCCTGGAAATTGCAAATGCAGATTTTCCTTAGGCCTTTACTCTCATTAAAAAGAAACGCCTCAATTATTTCAGAATAATTTAAGTGGAAGTTAAACAGAAAAATGAAAAAAACACATAAACACTTCAATAGAAGAATGTGACCAATTAAGTTTATTCCTCTTGCCTTGGGGAGAGGTTATATAAAGATCTGCAAACCACAACAATCTCTTCAAGTTTAGCCTCAAATCCCCAGGGTCTTGTCTCTTTAGTCTTCAAGGAAGGCAGTCACTTCCCACTACTGCCCCCCATCATGCTATTAGCAGCCTGATCTGTCTACATTAAGAGACATCGACATGTCTCTGTCTTTTCATTCTCATTAAAGAAACCCTTTCCAGATGTCTGAGATGATCCTTGCAAGCGGCTCGTTTTATTACAAGAGAATTGCATAAATTGAGCTGCCTCACAGCATCTTTCCATTCTCACATATTTGCATTACTACAGTCTGCATTTCTACTACAAATGTATCTGCTGACATAAACATAGATTCATACGTTGGCGAACATTTATGCATAGCATATACGTACACAGGCATTGTATAGGAGGTTTTCATCCAAGGCATTTTAATGAATCCAGTAAATTCAAAGTCTAACTCGTAAGTTGTGCTGCTGGCATTCAGCCTGCTGTGCCTTCCCCAACCCTAGAGTCAAAGCACAGCTGCAATGGGGTTTGGAAACTAAGAGAAATCTGAAATTCAGCCCGGTATTTGTAGTCACAGACCAAACAGCCAGGGTCACAGTCCAAAAGGCCTGCAGGCCTGGCTCAGCAGGGTGGTGGAGCTGTGACAGAGAACAAGGACACCTCGGGCCTGCGGGGATGCACCTGCGGCCGGCAGCAGAAGGGTATTTCATACGAACAGGCTTAAGGGAACCTGTATTTACACAACTTTGAGTAATTCTGGAAGTCACGGGAGAAAAAGACTGTCTACCCCATGCACCCATCTATCGTCTGCACGTACAGAGGCCAAGCAGTGGTACTACATGCCTGACAAAACATTTCCATGGATGACAAGAGCAGAAAAGCCTCTTACCTCCTCAGGCCTGCTCAGGGCATGTCCCTCGGGTCCCGTGATTCCCATCTCCAGGATGCGCTTTTGTTCCTGGAACAAAACAGATAAATACCGACAAACTCGCCAGGACAAGACTCTTGTACCAGTTAGCCCCCAGCAGGCTAACAGCCGTGCTTGTGCTTTCTGACCATCCCTTTTCTGTTAGTGCAAATGCAGCTGTGTAAGCCTGCTTTACAGAAAGTCCTATCTGACACCAAGATACCAGCCTGGGGAACAGACTTCAACCAGTATTTTAAATAGTAATTATGAATATTTCCATCCTGCAATTCTTTCTTTACTCCCAGAAGTTCCTTCTGTCTTCAACCTATGAAATACTGCTATCTTCATTAAAGTTTTAGCATTGCTGACACTTCATCAGATAAAATCTTGCCTTTGTCACTGAGCTTTCTGTTACACTTTTGTTTCCTACAGAGGGAATCACTAAGATTATGTTTTCATGAAAGTAAAAATGTGCACTCCAGTTGTGATGGCACTGTGTCCACACCAAAAAGCCCTGCTTAGGACCAGTGGGGGATTGTTAGAAAAAATCTATGCTACAAAGCTTTGCCGCAATTAGGTCAATTTTTTTAAAATAGAAAAGGAGCTTCACTTTTCTTTAATTTAAGTAAGACCAAGAAGTGGTATTGGAATACAGCTCCCTTGCTGTAGAAAGTGTTATTCAGCCACTTATGATCCGAGTTTGGTACAGGTCTACTAAGAGAGCAAATGTGGGAACAGAGATGCTGATGTCCTTCAAACCCTGGCCTGCCATGCCTACAGGTAATGAGCAGAGTGCAACAACTGTAACGTCTCTGACATGAACAAATGTCCCCAAGAGACTAGGATGGAGTTACCGAACATACTTTACTATGTCATCTAATAAATATTTGATCCCAGGTCCCCAGGGGTGCAAAGCTCACACATTACCAATATACTCAAGCAAAACCTAAGTTAATATTCACATATACTTTTGCCTTCTCTGCAATGAATCAAAGCTGATTAATATGAATGCATTAATTTGACAGTGTAATAAAGATTATTTTGGTTGGAAAATCATAATGTTTCATAGGTATTCCTAAAAGGAGATGTTCTAAACCATTAACACAACAGTTCTGAACACCGTGAGTTAGACTTCAGATAATTAAAATACAATAAAAAATAAACAGTTGCATCCATATAATACAAAAAATAGCAACACAGCACAATAGGATACATTTGTATCTTGAAGGAAATCATAAAATCAGATCAAATGATACAATTAGTCACTGTAAGAGGATTTGATAGTGCTAATAACATAGAGTAGTTGTTTGATAAGATCAAATTTTTATTTCCACACAAGATAGTCCTGCAAAACATCCCTGCACCCAGCTTTTTTTTCACCATCCAAATAATCCTTATAAATAAAAACATAAGGAACAGATTGATTTTATAAGACATAGCAATGCTGAGGAAATATGTTAATGTATAACATAATTCACATTTCTTTACTACTTCCTCTTTTCCTAATATTTCTTTCCTGTATGCTCATATTCCATGGCTGTATATTAAAGCTGATCAAAGAAAAAGCTAACAGAAACAGATTTTTATCTAAAATGTAATTCTACAATGCAATTCCACAAGTGTACATTGATTTTAATGGAGCACATATCAAAACATCATGGGGGCCATTTGATTAGTTTCATTTTGCCATTCATACATTAATATTGACTTGTGTTTGTTATTACTGATTTTGCTTCCACTGGACATTCAGTGCCACGCTAAAATTATAAAATATATGCATTGGTAGTTTTAAATCATGTTAGTCTTCATGGAAAATCAGCATTATTTTTCTCTCGAATCCTAATCGTAGTTTTCACTTGGTTTCAATGGGAGGAGGATACAGCTGCACTGTATGTGCCTGCTGACTCCCCACTAGTATCTTTTGAGTCCAGTGATTATTTTGGCTAAACTTGACCTAGGTAAAGAAGGCTCTCAAATGCCTTACAAAAAGTAAGTTCATACTACACAGGTTAAGGACAGAAATCTCACTGAGGGGAAAACAACAAAATGAACCCTTATGGGCAAGATTGCTTATACACTCCACAGTCATTCAAGCATTCACTTAAGAGCCTCCCTTATGCATGAGACAACAAGCATGTGGCTTCCGGAGTGTAGAGCTCAAAGACAAATTGTTTTCAGCTATTGTTACTGTAATTTCCCTGTCAGCTCTGTTGCTTAGTCTTTAGCTGATAAACCAGCAGATAAAGAGCTGAGCAGATAAATCAGTTAGCTCACTCGGAGCTTCACAGATCTCTGAGGTGCTCTAGACACATACAAGGGATCAGAGGAGTGAGATATCTCTGCTACTGCCTTAAAATATTCATCTGCCACAGATTTATGCATTCATAACAATACCCACTCAGGCCTCCCCATTCTGTTTTATAGGGGAATCCTGTCCTCAGACCAGTGAGAGATTTACTATTGACTACTGTCCTTGGGATACCTCTTTCAATCTGCTGCTGTTGCACAGATCACGCTTTAGCGTGAGGATAATCCCTACTTGGGAGACCTTACCTGCAAAGAGGTCACTGGGGATCTGGGACTTTTTAATGGAACACATTGAATTTGAATCCACTTTTCTGGTTCTGAGTGATGTCTTTAAAAAATATGACATATTTCAATGCACCGTTTTTAAATGTTTAGAAGATCATTGTGGAATCTTATATTCAAACCTTAGAGATCTGTAAGAATATTCCCCAAAACAAATAGGCCTGAGAGCTTTACAACATGCTCTAAATTCACTACAATATTTATGCTGACAATTGCAACAAGAGACGTTAGCATGAAGTTTCCCACATCCACTTTCTGTCCCCCAAATCTCTGAGCAAGGCTTTAGGTTGTTCTTCTTCACTTGTGTCTGGTGGATTCAGAAGAGATCTTGCTTCCTTCTGTCTCCCTCGCCAGTCCCAATTTGCAGCCAAGGCAAGGAGCTGTCTGGATCACAGATATACCTCACAGATGTTCTACCAAAGCATGCAGAAGCGCCTCCATCCTCTCACCCCAGGGTTTACACCAGCAGTGCATAAGTCATCAGGTTCAATAAAGGTTCTTACTAGCTAGTTCCCTTTTTTCCTACATATACTCAGACTGGAGGCACTTTTACTTCCCCTGCCTTGTGTGAATCTTCTCACAAAGTGAAGCAAAAACCACAGTTCACTCACCTGAGCTATCAAGTCTCCATTTTCAGCATGCACCAGGATCACAGCCCCGAGACTTTTCAGAAAGGTGAAGGCTTCATAGAGCTGCAGGTAGTACAAAAAAGGAAATACCGCTGAATGAGGAAAACACATTCACACTCAGAACTCTCTGTTCAGAAATTTTCTGATATTAGACTTACTGAAATTGTAGTTCCCTTTTCAACAGGTATTGAGCTAACATGTTCCTTACATAAATTAGACTTCAGTAATACAGGAACACATTTTTCAAACACAGATCAAATATTGAAAGCATGGTTTCTTCAGTGCCTATTTTATCTCAGCATCACTTCAGCTAGCATTAAATGGAGCAGAATACATAGCTTGCAACATGCACATTTGCACAGGGTAACAGGCATTAGTCCAGCTGCACATTTAAGATTTTGATGCATTTCTTCTGGTAATTCCAACCAGGAGATGAGGTTGGTGTGCACTGCCTCCCAGAGAATATTTATATATTATTCTGTCTAAAATTACAATTAAAACCACATGTATTGGAGGTGTAGCAACAATTATTTTAGAGACTGAGAGCTATAGCTCTAGGAATCAGTAAAATTTAAACATTTTCTCAACTGAATAAGCAAACATTATTATTACTAACAGATGCCATTGTCCATTTATAATGACCTGATACTTATGAATGGAAAAGTTGAAGAGGGTAGAATCTGTAATGAGCACTGGACAAACAACCTCATTGTTATCTCCAACCCTAATGAAAAATGGCCATCTCCACCAAACAACAACACTATTTAGCTGTTTGCAACAACTGAGAAACTCTTGAAGCCTCAAAACTGTCACTGCCTCATGTGTTTCACCATTTTCTCCCTCTCTGACACAGAGTTCTTGAAAGGTAAAGTGGAGGGCAAAATCTTGGGCAGTGTTGAGCAGTTGCAATGTTGGAGACCCCAAATAATCCTTGCAGAAGTTTAAAGTCATACACTAAGGAACATATGCGTATTTTCACCACCTCTCAGTACCGGCCCTTCAGAGAGAAAAAACCCTCAGTTGCAAATTCTCATCAGTGCCACTCAGATCAGTGGGAATGTTTCTCTGGGATTCAGCCTTAGCAACTCCTCAGCTGCCAGGAGGGAGATCACAGAAGACAGATCACAGCAACGAGAAACATTCAGAGCAATACCTGGCTGTCGGACATTTGATAGAGATCTTTGTAGGCCATGTAGACTTGGAAAGAGTTAACACCTGTTCCAAGACAAAATACAAAGGGGTTGTCAGGTCAAGTGGATTCTTAAATTGTATTTGAACAAAAGCAATCAGGAAAAACAGATCATAGAGTATTAATCTGGAATTTCACCAGTGAATGACAGAAATAAAGCAGGATTCCACAGCTGTATTACAACTACTATAACCAGAACCCTAAATCCCCTCTTTTCAGAGGGGATTTGCTGGACTCTGTGGACTGCAGTGTTCGGCCCTGCAGCACCCCATCCACCACTGCAGATGAGATTGCTTAGAGCTAAATCACAGAAAAATGACAGTGGCTAAAACAAGTATGTAAAATATGCAAAGTTAAAAAAAAAAATTGCAAAGATTTAGGTTCTGTGAATTGCCAGTTTTCTTTTTAGGTTTCTTTAACTAATCAGGAAAACATTTCAATTTGACCTGAAACTGTGCTTTTAAACAGATAAAGTTCCAGTTATGCTTCCCCAAAGTGCTGAGGAGCTAGCTGTAGGAACCATGTGTCTGAACTAACATACTGGCTTGCTTTTTCTTGATCCTACTGCCCAAAGCACCCAGCTGAGCTGACAGGAGACCCAGAATCAAAGCCTGAAATCAGCTACAAAGGGCAGCTTGCCATACATTTCCCTCCACATTCCAAAGATGGAAGGATTTATGTTGGCAGCAATACAGAACCATGAAGGATGACAGCACCAAATTTTAGAAATCAGTAAGAAATGCTAGTGTTGAGTGTTGGCGGCCAAGTATCAACTGTACTCACACCACTACGTTTTGCCATTTGTTTTAAAGATTTGCAGAGGGATTACACAGCTTCATATTTTAAGGGAATGGGAATTCCAGACATCTTCTGTTGATATCTTCTGTATATTATGAATTTATACTAGTTATAAACTTTCCTTACTCTTTGGTCTACTGACAACATCCACAGCTTGGTACAGGGACTGATCTCAGTTTTCTAGCTTCAAAGAAAAGTAAATTCCAGGCTAAGCCATGTATGCTGCATTTCAAAAGAGCTGTCAGGAAAACTGTACTTCCCGTAGCAGAAGGAAATAAGAAAGAGAACTGTGCATATAATTCACGTTGGTTGTGCTGAATGAATAAGGCTCCCTGATGAAGATATACCTTCTTCATGGGTCTACACATGCACAACTATATCCTCAAGCAGAGGGTTTGGTTGCTTACAGTCACACATGGACGATAAAGCCTTGAAATGATCCCTGGTATTATGTCTTCCTGCTAGGGCCAGGCAGCTCAAGATAAATATGAAGGGGGAACTGGCCCCTCCTCACTGACTACCAAGCCGAGAGAATCCACCCTGAACCATGGAGCCCCCTCAGCTGGTGTCTATCTTTGTTTCTGTTTCTCAGGATCCCATAAAACACACATGGGCTTTACTAACTGTAATGCCTCAGCCTGTTCCATATTACATAGTTTCAATGTACTCAGTACGTCCCAGCTTGAAGTTTCACTATGTTTTCCCTGAGACCAAGGCTTACACCTCACACCTGCAGTCCTGTCTACCCTCTGACTGACCACAGCAGTGTTCAGCACATCTCCCTAACCAGCCTTTGAGGAAAGCTCTGTTATCTCTTCACAATACCCACAGTGTCTTAGATGTCAGCTGCACCTGGGAGCCACCTTTCCGCACGGGTGACCAATATCAAAGCTAGTCCAAGCCACACAGACTAGCCTTAGTGACAGCTTGTGACTGAATCCTCTTGTATGCGTTTCTCTGTAAGCAAAGAGTTAGGTGACCTATTGCTCTCCCTTATCCACTGAGATCTAGCCAAAGGTAATTCATTTAATCACAGCCCTGCAGGAGGTAAGGCAATTTTCTCTAGGTATTATGGTTGGTAGACATGCACTGCCCAAGCATCACAAACTCTTCCAATTTCTTTTAGGCCCTTTTATGACCTTGGTAACAAGACAATGAGTTTTGCTCCCACTCAAGGTAATGTTGTCCCTGAACTCCAAGAAAGTAGAAAGCATCCCAGAAGGGACCCTGTTGTAGGACCGTGAGCCTGCTCCTTTTCTGACAGCTTGTGCAGTGGTCACTGACGTAAACCAAAAACCACATCAGATACACAAAATGGAAGGGCACTTCACAGGCTGCCTTTACTGCTAACAGGAAAGATAGCTTAAACTATCCAATCTTGCACAGACAGTGCCTTCACAAGATAACCAAGGTAAAATAACACCAATTTACATACACGGATATCCAACTTTAGATTTTTTGCCCAATGCCTAGGTCTGGTGCCTTGATCTCACTGGGAATACGTGGCTTTTCAAAAGACCTAGTTCACTGCATATTTAACTTCACATTTAACATTTGTTGCATACAACAATCTTTCCCACATCATGGGTGGATGCTTGTTCTTGCACCAAGAATGCTCAACGGCAAATTTCAATAAAATTTTTAACAGTGAAAAAGAACAGTAGTTAAAGAAATCTTCAAGGCCTCTGTCAACACAGTTCAGGCTGTTGTTCCTTTACATACACTGGAGAATCACAATCACAAATTAGCTGCTGAATTGCTCCGAGTCTGATTCTTTACAAATCCACACTTGGTTCTAAAAAAGCTCCAGGCCCATCTTTGTCTCTTTAAATTATCTTTGTATTGATTTAAAACTGATTAATTATTCAATTATACCTCATGACAGGGCACCTCATCAGCAGCTCCTGTTACTCATAGGAGCCAAGATCGTATTAGGTGCACACAGCACTGAAATGTGATTAACTGAGCCCTGCTCCTTGCCTAACTCACCCACCAGACAATCAGCCGAGAACAAATTCAATCCAGATTCTTAGATGATGAAAACCAGTTTCACTCCATTCACATCAAGTCTATTTGTACCAGCTGGCTCAAATGTTTCCAATTATCAGTAAATATTAACCGTTAATTTGAAATATTTTTATTGTGCTCATGCTTTCATATTCTCCCATACCTTGTGCCTCCTCACACGACAGTAATTCTCATTGACTGACTGAGCCATATTGCAGCACCCATGAGAACAAAGGTGACCTCCTAGTGCTGCTGCAACCAAAGGGACCACCAAGGGCCACATCATACATCCCACTTCAGGAACTGATAAACTGATTCCTGCTTCCTCTGAAAAGTGAAGGCAGGTCAGAGGTATATTGAAAATTCACTTTTCCACAGTCAGAAAAAACTGTTAACTATCTGCACTGGCCTTTTAATGTAAGCCCCAGGCACATGTGAGAGTGTGGAGCTGCCTGTAATTCACGTGCTCTGGAAAATAACACCCAACTTTTGAAACAAGGCACAGTGCACTTGTCTGATGGTCAGCTAATGCACAGCGGTGTATCCATGTTAACACTGATAACAGGGGAACAGCACCATCAGTGTCAACAGATGTCATCACCTTGTAAGAATCACTGATATTAAAAAGACCTACGTCAGATCAGTAGCAGTTTGTCTAAATTGTGTGTAATCTTGTTGACTGAAGAATTTTGTTGCCTAAACACTGGTTATACAGCAAATGTACAGCTGCGATACAGGATAAATTCCTCTATGTGACTTCACCTCCACAGTAATTCAGTGAATAACTGCTCACTCAAAAAAATAGGATTTTGCTTATTTTTTCTACTTTGATGGTATATTTCTACATGAAGAGAATTTTTGAAACCTAAGTCATCACTAGCACTACACCTAACAAATATGCATATACATACTAAGACTTTCTAACAGAAAGGTTGTCTGATTTACTCATGGTAATTAAATGCCGTTTCAGAAAATATTTCCCTAATTAATATCCATACATTTACAAAGAAAATATCAAGTGAGAAACATTTGAAAAAATATGTTTCTGGACAGAAAATCCACACTGTTTGGCAGGAAGCAGACCAAAACTTACTTTCTGAAGGCTAGATTCAATTGCCTGCACATAGGCATCTGGTGCTATCAAGATGCCCTGCCATATAAGACATTTCCAAACTGAAGTAGCAAATGTGGAAGATAATTTATGAACTGTTTTATCTGTCGTAGTCCCAAATGGTAGCTGGAGTCCGGATAGGGTAACCTACAGTATCTCACATAACAGTAGACCTGTTAATTGAACTGTATCCTGAATTTAGATTCCTAAATTAGTGACCTAGATTTTGTGAGTCCTGATACAAATAATCTTCCAGTAACTTCAGGGAAAGCCACTGGAGACCAAACACTTGAGAAAATCAGGACGCTTTTTCATTATTAGGTACCTAACTTTAGCCTCTCTTTTCTTCAATAACTTGAACCTATTTTAAAAATATAGCCATGTTTTATAAAAATTTCTAGCAAGTAAAGTATCTCAGACAACTGATGAGAAATTAGCAACAGCCTGTGATGCAAATTTCTCAGACACATATACTGATCTGGCCTTTCATATTTGGGCTTGATTTGATGAAGCTAAATGGACAGATTCCAGTCTAGTAAAAATCTGAACTCAATGTCTCACTCCCTCCATTCATGAAATGAGGTGAATGGTGGTTACCTTAAATGCTGCTCTCTGAATTTTATCTTAAAATAAAGTCTCATTATGCAATGTCTAAGCTTACTTCCACATGTAAAAGCAAGTGTAAAGCGATATGTTAGTGTCTGATAACATACATGGTCCATTTTACAAAGCAGCAAAAGCAGCAAGGGAATACAAAAGTTCAAAGTAGGGCAAAATCTTGGGCAGCATATCCAGCACCTGTGCATTTGTTTTCTAGACAATGTATTCTTTAACAACATTCATTTCACCTCTGTATGACATTTCACATTTCAATAAAAACAAAAATACTGTTTATTTTCACTCACTAACCTTTATCTTGCACCAGTACTTCCAGCTCTTCTCGAATTCCATCATACCAGCTAGTGATATCCACATGGAGAGAATAATCACAACAAGATTTGGTGTCAGCTGCCTCGTGCCACTTCTCAAAGGAGGTCAGTAAACTCGATCCAGGTTCGGGAAGCACATGGTCAACTGAAAAAGAGATTCAGTGTCTGTTACCCAGACTACACACTGTTCAGATTTCCTTAGTTCCTGTAATTAACCTTCGAGAATCTTGGCCAAAACAGTAGCCTTTGGGTCAGTTTGTGTGGAGACAGTAACTTTGGGATGTTAGCCAGATCCTGTTGTCTCAGGCATCACATACTTTGTAGATAGTCTACACTAAAAGCAAGGATTTTTGGCAAGCTGCTTGGTGCAGCAATAGATGCACTGTGGAAGACTCAAACATCTCACCATTTAGGGCATATTTATCTTTCCATTTACAGTTTTCTAAGAGACTTAACGTTCTGGACTTAGCTGTATTTTTTGTCTGGTGTGTCCATTTCTATGTCTTTCACAGTTAGCATCATTACTAATCAGTCCATCATAGTCACTGAATTGGCTCACTCTGCCTTAACAATGTATCAATGAAGAAAGATGTTGAATGCTTTCTCAGTGGTCAGAATTGGAAATATGGCCAAATGTTTGAACACAGAAAATAGAGCATGAAAGCAAAAATGACATAAAATAAGGACATGACTACTTATGCACGTATACTTATCTTTTTGAAGAGCTAGGTCAAAAGAAAGCATGGAAACAAAGATGGGCTTACTGATGGTGCATGCAAACCTAATGTATCACAGGAAGCTTCAACTGAAGAACATACACTGAAAAAAGATGCTAATGAAACTAATGAACAGCAGTGTATTTTGTGCTTATTGCCTGACATCCTTTCAGCTGATATTTTCTTCTGAACATAGGTGATTGATAACACCAATCAGAAAAAGTAGCTTCATCTTATTTCAGAGGGAGCAAACCTCTACCCCAGAAGGGCAGCTCCTCTGCACAATGAAGCTAAGAAAATCTGTCATCTGAACAACTGTCTCTCAAAGTCTAGTGAAGGGTGGGTCAAACTGCTCCTGGTAAGACAGAGATAAATCTTTTCCTGCCATATAGTACACAGAGGAAGGTTATTTAACAACTGGAAACACTTCTTCCTTTCACCAAGGATTCTAGGACATTTCCAATGAGGACTTCCTCAATTCTTGGTTCCAAATCCAAGTTCAGAAATAAGCATCTTGTTATTTCCAAAGCCCCTGAAATGTCACTAGGTGGGAACAACAGATTTTTGCCAGATTTTCTATATCATATAGTTATAGTACTAACTACAGTGTTTTTTTAAAAAATGTGCATTATCCCTTATGCTTGTTCTGTATTTCAGAGGGAAATCCAAGAGACAATTCCCTATGTTGCGGTTTCGTTCTAAGTGTAGGTTCATTTTCAGACCAGCCCCAGGTCACAGTGCTCAATGAATTCCCAACATAGTGCCCAGAAATATGAAGATTCACTGGAAAAGATCTCAGGGTACCATTATGCAGCCTCCTGTAACTATCCCCACCTACAGTAGAGGCTTCAACTTGGGGTGGGAAGGATTAGCATTGCCAATACTCACTGATCATGGTGGTGCCTCCTGCTAGTGCTGCTTTTGTGCCTTGATAGAAGTCATCAACAGTAGTCATTCCTTGGTAGGGCTTTTGTAGGTAAGTGTTGACATCTATTCCCCCAGGAATAACCATACGCCCATTAGCCTCTATGGTCTTTACTCCTCCAGGTACAATCAGATTCTCTCCTATTTGCCTAGGCAGCAAAGAAAAGCAATATTATTTTACTTGAAGAAGCAAAGAGGACAGAAGCTATTTGAGGCACATAGGGGAGAGAAACCTAGGGGCCATACAATAGGCAGAAAGTACTACAACCCCAAAGGGAAGGAGAAATTTGAACACCTGCTCTGGCTGCTGTGCACTGCTGTGGCAGAACAAAGCATTCCTGAACCTGTGTAGCTGGGCCATGTGCTCTCATTGCTTTGCATTGCTCTAGTGGCCAATGAAGAAGCTGTAATATACCAGCATTAAAAACTGTTTTTTTAAATTATTAATATATGATTCAGGATGAGACTTAAGCGTCCTGTCTTGCAGCAACTACAAATATCTGGAGTTAACTTTCTCTTGGGGGCTCCAATATTTTACATTAAGTTCTTAAATGAAAATTAAAAACACTGATCAAATATGACAGTACACTGGAATTGTAAATATATGGCAGAAGCAAAAGGTACATCAGAAAAGAGTCATAACTACTTTGTAATCAAACAATGCAAATTTATCCTTAAAACAGAATCTAAATGTGCTAAAATACAGAAATACACATTTGAGGGTCAAACAACTCTAGTCTACCAAGTCGCATATTCTTCATCCTCCTACAACTAAAGCTTAGTGAAACATTTTGCATAACTGTGTGGAAACAATGTTAATTACCTGCTGCTATCTTTCCCCTTTCAGTTCTTCAAAACAGGATTGTTTTCACTATTAAAAATATTAATCTGTCCCCAGGTTGATATCAAGCAAATTCTAGATACTTAAAATACTTTCAGTGTTCATGGACATAGCTGTGAGTAAATTAACCTTTAGCTTTTCAAGTTACGTTATGTTTTTATAGTCTATTTTGTATGATTCCTAACAGGAAAATGTACTGTTTTGTGTGCGAGCCATGTCTTTGCACTATTATCTGTAATCTATCTGGGCTTAGAGATAACTATAACATAGTGTAAGTTGAATTGTTTATCTCATATTGCTGACACACAGTCCCTGTCTTAATTTCCTTTTGTCTGGGATAAAATAACATTTATCCACAGCTAAACAAATACCCCAGACATCTGAGCTGCTCAATCTGTTTCTCTCCTATTAAAATGCAACTCCCACCTATGGAACAAAACACAGCACCTGATTAAAAGCCAATCACAACAAGTCAGAACAGAAAACGAATATAACTGTTAATTAAAGCCAGTGGTGAGAGAGAAGGGAACAAAAAGAAAAAAAAAAAAAAAAAAAGATAATTATTCAAATTGGAATTTGGCCAAACCAGAATTAATAAAAACCAGAGTTAATAAATAGCCCCAAGAGGTCTTTTTTTTTTTTTTTTTTTATATACCCTGTGCAAAAATGTCACCTCCAGCAGCTTGGTTCCCTAGCGTTGTGGGTTTTGGCTGGAGGGAAGCAGAGCCACTGCATGAGCAAACTCTCCAGCAGCAGCCGGAGCTGTGGTCTCAATTGCTCAGTGCTAAACAAATCCAAAAGTGCTTAGCTTGTGAGAGCTGATAATATCACAGCTTGAAGCCCGTTGAAGCAACCCCATGTCTGACATCTAACATTTATAAACACATACAGCACTTGGAGCATGCTGTAACCTGTTTTCAGCTGGGAGTGCTGATGATACCATGACAAACACAGAATCGATATGCAGAAGCAGCCCTGCACATCAAATTGCACAAGCATTTTGCAAGAAGCTTCTCTGCTGTCAAAATTTGAATTGCAAAGGCATAGCATAAGGCACTCCAACCCACGAGCAGATTGAGAGCTTGTATAAAGTTATGTAGACCCATGGATAATAATGGTGTGGCACCAATTTTTGTTAGTGGAATCTATTCCCCAGATTTTAATCAGAACAATCCTCAAGCCTTGTACAGTGTTTGTGTGGCTACAAAATTTGGAAGTGGAAAAAAAAATCTTACCAATCTCGTTTAAATACGTTTAAACTGGAATTGCACTCCAAGGACTACCACACCTTCTAAAAATAACATTATTAAAGCAAACCTATGCAAAAATATAAAGGCAATAAAAGCAATTCACTTTTCTTTTTTTTCTTCCACAATCAGTATCTACCAGTTCCCTATTCAAGAGGACACACATCCTAACAAAGCAAAAAGGTGCTAAGTATGCACTGAAGTTTTTTGATGACTCACTGCTCATTATTTTCAGTGTACCATTGAGTAACAGCTTATTTGGCAATAGCTGAAGTCACCTGAAGTGACATGGGACCAAATGGCCTTTGTGGATGATGCTGTGCTGTTACCTGTTGGGATCCTGTCTCATCTCTTGCCCTGGCATCAAGATTAAGGCTAGGAGAAGGTTGATCTTCACTGGCTTCCAAGGTGATTTTTACTCTGACTGACTCAAACACAGAGTAGGATAATGTGACAGGATTCCTGAATTGCTCACTCAATACTAACTGTATGTTAGTAAGAATGAGGTTCAGTTACTTGTGGTTGAAAAAATACAATAGCACAGATAACTCTATTCTAGGCACTGCATAAATGATTGAGCTGCTTTTCTGATGCACCAGCAACTTAGCAAACTAGAAAACTCAGACTGATAGATTGATGCAGTCTACAATTTTCAATTGAGCAAGCTGGCACATTCTGTCGTACACAGGCTGATTTAAACACAACGGATTTAAACACATCAGGCTTCCAGCTCTTCATAAGCTTATCTTGAAAAAGCTGGAAAACTCCCCCAGAACTCAATGGAGTTATTTCAGTCGTTATCAAGCCCAGATCTCTTTTAGATACCTCAGGCTCCCTCTAGCTTGGCTTATTGTCTGCTCAGCTCTGGTCCCCAGCCACCCATCCTGCAGACTTTGTAGTTGCCCCCCGCCAGGAGTGACCCAAAACCTTCCCTTGGCAGGGCTGGAGCAGAGGACAACAAGCATCAGACTGTGACCTACTGCTTCACACTGAGACCAAGTCTCATTTCCTCATGTGGATAAGAAAAACAGGATACATGTAGGCAAAATATATTATTTATGTAACAACAGTCATTTAAATTACTAAATATCTAAATTACTATTTAGATAACGAAGAACAGTCTCTCAGCTGCTATTTCAGTGTAAATTTCACTCAAAAATTCATGGCTTAAATTACAGCTGGAAAAAATGCACATGTATCAATGCTCCCTTGTAGCAAGGGAGCCAGTTTGAGCCTTGATAGGTTGGAAAAAACATCTGCCATCCTCCAAACTATAGATAATCTTCAAATGCATTCAAGCTTAAGTGTACATTCCTCTCTGCAGAACAATTTGCAGGTACACAGGCCAAAAAAAGACCCTACTTTATTTCATTAGTCTGCAAGAGAAACCCAACCTTCCGTTTTCTAATCAGTCTCCACTGCAGAATAGGAAAATGAACCCCAGTCTTTTATATCCCAGCAAAGCCATCACACTATTGCCTATTTGGGGTTGAGTGGTTTAGTGTCCATTCCATTCTGTGGAAAGAATTCTGTGTTAACAGCAGGATCTGCAGCAGAAGGGTTAGGACATCAACTGAAATGTGGCTGCCTGAGGTTCAAGATTCAGCTCCAAAGGATCTTGAGCAACACTGAACAATTATGTTAAACATTTAGACACAATGGGCAGTTTAAGCTGGAGAAACTGAAAAAGACCAATCTCACAAAATACAGCACTTTCTTGGGCTGCAGATTTTATCATCTGAACAGAGCTAGGAGCCAAGCCCCTCTCACATCAGGCTGTGCTCACAAATTAGCTCCTGAGTGTTTCAGAGCAGTACTTCTTGCATCTTGCACACAAAAATCTCAGGTCACCTAAACTCAGGACACTGGTCATGACTCATGATGTTGAACAGCAGATTTGCCTCCTCTGGGAAAGATACAGGAGTTTTAAAAATTAAGGTAATGTCCATACATTCATTATTAATCCTAGCTATCTTCAGCAGCTGGGATACATTGTGGAGGTACAGAATTCAGAGTCTATGTACTTAACGAAGGGCTGCTAAATGGCAGGGCAGCTGAAAACTTGGCATTGGTAAACTACCTAAGGAGTACCACTGCATTTCTGGAATCGAGGCCAAAAATTTGCCACAGATTTTTGCCACAGCAGTTTCAGACTCAGCATCTCATGCACTTAGTTGCTGAATCAGTTCTGATGATCGCAAGTACTAACAGAAAATGTGCATCTGAACAAACAAAAGCAGAGAAAAAAATCAACTAACATATCTATCAGAGAGTACAACTTGATTGCTCTTAAAAAAAAAAAGTATGTGTTCAAAATTTTGTGCTTTCTCTACTTATAATAACCGGTTCATTTTGTTTCTTCTGCAATGCATGTTATACCATATCTGGAAAAGCAGAGTGAAATACTAAAAAGAAAACCATACAGTCCGTGGATAAAAGTGTTCCAAATTTTTTCTCTTAAAAAAAAAATCATGAATAATGTAAGTAGGCACAGATATATAAAGAAGCAGATTTTTAATCTGATGATATCTTCTCAAGAAAAGGAGCTCTGGAAACAAGTAAGTAATTAATTATTTACCATATAGCCATAATAATATTTCTGTGCAGTAAATTTTAGCCTCTGGAGACCAAACTTGTTAGATCAAAAAGGAAAATGTTTAGCAGTCAAGAAAAAGGTTTTAATCCCTATGTACATTATAGTGCTTATAAACACACATAATTCAGCAAAATTATCCCTCATCCCCAAGTCAAGGTGTGACCACTACAGCTACACGATATCTCTGTTACTGTTTACTGGGCTTTCAATAATATCTATTTATATTTACCCAAGAATACTTTCCCAGTTTCTGTATTATATATCATAATAAATCTGTAGGATCCTCTTTTCTAACTGTGTGAAGATTTAAGATCAAATACTTTTTCTAAGCAAGAAAAGGGACATATGAGCAATATATAATACTGTTGTACAAACAGAACATGCTATACTTCAGCATTAACCAACAGCAGGACTGAGAAGGAGTTAGTCCCTCTCAGCATTGCATAACACTGATATTTCTGTGCTGCACAATACTGTACTGCATGGCTGTATTTGCCCTGATTAGATTTGGGAGTAAAAATGCTGTAACAACCCTCCTGCTATACATGGACCCAAAAAATATTAATTGGATTGACAATTACTTCTTGCTTTGAGGTATCCTGTCCTTGCCTCAGTCTGACTGTTCTGGAAGAAGCTAGAACTGAACTGTTCAAAGAGCAAAGATCTTCCACTTACAGCAAAGGTTATTTTCTACTTATCAAATCCTAGCAAGGATAAAGTGGCAGAATTTCATTATTTAGAACTCCACTACAATGACCCCACATCTAGAGGTAACCAAGATGCTATCTGCAAGATGTCTGGTCAACACCATCAATAAACCACATTAGTCTACACCAATAGGCATGCAAAAAAAAGTTCAATGTTTAAAAAACCAACTTTATAAGTCCATCTTCCAGGTATAAGTCTGCATAGAAGGAGTGGTCATCATTGATAATTCTTCCACCTTTAATGAGTAGTCGGTCACTCTGGGGGGAAAAAAAGGAAGAAATGTGGGTTTGTTCAAAATAATAAACATAACAACAGATTGATGATACCAAATAGGCGTATATTATATGCAAAGCCATTAATATCAAAACATTCACCCTAAGTATAGATCTATGCCATAGATTCAGAGGGGTACATAGGCAGTGGAAGAAAAAGCCCTGGTTTAACTGAGTGCCTATGACTGATTTTTGGGACATCAGGCCTCATGATGGTCACACAGTTTTATCCTCAAAGCAAAAAACATAGAAACACTTGAAATCCTGCTTCATCCCCTTTTTACCATTACCTTAGAGTAAGGAGGCCAAAAAGGAATGTGAATCCCAGAGACCAAACTGCCCAACACTGTAGATTAGCTCAAAGGGGATTCTTAGCACCCCTGGAAGAGTGACAGAGTTTGAAATGGGTAGAGATGAGATTGGAAGAGGCTGCACAGCCCACAGCTTGTGCTTCCAGTACTGTGTTACAGAGGTGCAGCTGAAAAAACAGTTTCTAGTTGGTTGCTTCTGCATGGAGACTGAAGGCATGATGAAGGAATCGCTCTCTGTTGGCTCATGGCAAGTACTTGCAGTACTTGCTGCAAGTACTTACCAAAGGGTTAATACAAGTTAGGTGGCTGGGCGCAGTCTGCACTGGGGCTCCCCACGCTGTGTATCAGTCCCTGAGCGTAGTCTCCAAAGTTAGGTTTACCTAAAATAGCATGTGGTACATCGGGAACAGTCCAACCTAAATGATTCTGTGATTCTATATGAAGTCTGCTGGGACACTGCTCACTACCATCATCTGTTTTCATTTTTCTCTATTCAAACAGTTACACTCTGTTCTCAAAAAAAAACCCACAGATTTTACAGAAAACAATTTTTACCACAGCATATTCCCCAGAACCAATATTTGAATTCCCCCACTGAAGAAATCATACTGGAAACGCCACCACCTCACCAACTACCCAGAGACAAGGAAAGTCTGCAACTTCAGAGCATGATGCTTTTGAAAGGCACTTGGCATTTGCCAAGTGACAGTGAATGCTGCAGTCAGAACCCTCTTTTCCCATTCATATATAATAGGCCATTTATTATAAATTAATTCCTTGGCTCACCAAACAGTAACCCACAATCTCCATTTTGTCCATGCTTTATTACTCCTCACTCCAGACTCAGTTCACGGTTTAATTACACGATGACTCACACATACAAATCACGTGTGTCTCAAGTTCCCAGTTTAGAAAACAACTGAACAAGCTGATATGCCTTCTCGTCTACAAAACCAGGGCAACAACCAAGAGCTCCTAAAAAAATTATTGATAAAAAATGCTAAGTCAGAATTAGGGTTGTTATAACAACCTTTCTTCGATGCAACTTCACAGTTACAGGCTTAATGTTGAGTATTTACTATTGAGCTTGTACTTGAATGTTTTGTAGGTTTGAAGCCTATATACCCCTCTGTATCATTCTAGAAAAGCAAGAAGGGAGAACGTAGCCATCATTATTAAAGACATTTTAAATACAGTGCATGACAAAAGAGTACATATACAGGTTTGAGGCTCTTCGCCCTATGTTGAAGCAGCCAGATGACCTTGGGGGGGAATCAAGATCCAAAACTGCACTGAAATACCTCCCTGGGACCTGCCTCACACATTGGCACCCTCCCACTGAAGCAGAGACAAGTGCAAGTCCTCATTCTGCAATTTGACAGACCAGGCTCCATGGTTCCCCCCCCCAGCCTCTCTACTGCCACTTATAATTGTAGCATTTGCGAATCAGCAGTCTGAAAGGTAATAAATTTCACCATGTGCTGGCAGTAGCATCTCCTCACCATGATGATGAACTGCACTGCCCACTGACCTGCAGAGACCACCATCTTGTAAGCTCTTTCTAAGCTCATTCAATTGCCTTCCTGCACATTAATACTGTCCTGCCACAAAGAGGCAAGAGCACATTGACACCAGCAGGGAATGCTCCTAGAGCATTGCATCTGCCACTGCTGTTGAGTTAAAAAATCTGCATGCTCATCAAGATGTTCTACTGATTTTTTTTATTTTTTTATTTTTTACACTTGGGAGAAGATGCATAATACATAGAAACAAATGTAGCAGGCTGAGAAAATAAAACAGACTAAAATAAAACAAAGCAATCCCAGAAGAATAACTGTATACATAAGGATTTTATATGCTTTTATATATGTATATGTATGTGGCAAAACAACATATTAGAAGAATCTGAAACCAAAAAGGATACAAATCTAGTTTCAAGAAAGCACTCAGTTATGTGTCATCCATTACATTAGGTCTCACTTACAGTTTATGAAGGATTACTGAATGTTTAGCTATAAAGTCAGCATTTCAGAGGGTCTAAGAAATTCTGGTGAAGAAAGCAATCTGCACTTTACAGAGGCTTTCAATGTTTAATTTCTTGACAACTTCCTGCTCAAAAAAAAAAAAAACAAACCTCCCAACACTGTTGCAAAAGGAAGCAGCATCTAAGTTGGCCTGTGGCTAAGACTGTGCTCAGCCAGGAATAGGAAGCCATGGGATGGAGATGAGGCTGCCAAATCCCCCACAAATTTTGACGCTCCCCACAGCTCCCCAAATCTGCCAAGCTACCAGGGACACAAGCAACCAGGCAGGTGTCCATGGAGCCGTGCCCAGCTTTCATCAGGACTGATCGATGCGGAAACATCCCTGACATACATTTTGATCCCAGTGAATCAGCAAATTCTTATGAAAAGTGTTTCGTTGGCACTTTTCCCAACCACTCAAAACCATAAGTGCGTCTGTAGGACGTGTTACAGATCACAACAAGCCAGGAGCAAAGCTGGGTACATTTACACAGACGGTGCTGATGGGCACGAAGGAATCAGGTCAGGTTTGGGTGCCACACGGACATCCCAGCAGCACGCTTTGCCCCCATACACCCTGCGGGGACTAGCAGTGGCTCACCTCCAGCCTGAACGCTGGTACCAAATGCCCGTATGCACCTGTCCTCACTGATGCATTTCCATGACTGTGCTAGAAAAATGACACAAGCATAACTGGCAAATAGGGAGGTGTGGGTTCACACTTCCAAGCAATTTGTGTCATTGTTTATGAAGTAAACTTTGGTCAACATGTGAATAATCAGAGCCTATAGCAGCCTAAGCTTTGGAACAGGCATGGCCCTGGCCAGAACACAAAGGGATGTTGCATCCCTACTCTGCTGAGATGCCCACGGTGCCAGGATGCTTCCTGTGCTGTTTCAGGTCACCAGTACTTGCTGCAGTGAAATCCTGGACAGAAATCTGGGTACACAGGGACTGAGAATTAGGTTAGCCTTTGTTCCCCAGCACAAAGCCCGGCTGTGTGTGTGTGGTCAGCAGCCATTTACTCTTTATCAGGGACCTAATGTCAGGCAGGCTGCTCACAGTTTTCCTAACCATGTGCCAAACATCCAGAAAAACTAGTGACCGAAGTCCTCTTCTTCCTAACAACACTCCAGGCTGGAGGACAGCCACGGTCCGCTGTGCCCTCGGGAAAGCAGGGGGAGGGAGGAGTGACCCAAAACTCATGAATTAATCATGCAGCGCTGGCCCATATTTCCCCTTCCCAGCTGTAAATCCCTCAAGGCAGGCCATTTTCTTTGCTTAGCTCTCAGATGTACCCTCAGCCACTGGGGTGACCTTCGGGTGCTCTCACAATACAAACAACAGCGCGCTCATTACTCAACCCAGGCGGTGACAGCAGTATAAACCTTTACATAGGACAGACAGCAGGGACACAGCAAAACAGAGAGGAGGAATTACAACGAACATAAAAACTGAGCAATTCACCGGGTGCCAAGACTCAACGCAATAAAAACCCTGCACTCATTGACATGGGAGGTGTGGATTCATGCAATTGCTCAGCATTTAGGGGGAGGATTGGAGCCGAGGTGGCTCTCCAGCCATCACTGCAGCATCGATGCGGTGGCACCAACGCCAAGCTGTTTGCTTCCGGGTTTTGGGGCTGGGTATGAGACAGCATCAGCTCAGCAAGCAAACGATGCGTATCTTGTGCATCCCCACAGCTCCATTTTACAAGCGCTCCGGCACCGCACAGCTCGGCTTGCTGCTGAGTACGATACAGCCGCTCCTACCATTCACAGCTCTCCACCTCCCAACCCTGCATGCTGCGTTCCCGGTGATTTTTTTGCTAATCTCAGGCTAGCTTTTCCTGCTTAATCTGGCAGCAAAGCCACCGAGCTTAGCCGGTGACATGACAGCAATATTCACAGCAGCAGAAGGAGATGCCACAACCTCAGCATCATTTGCTGCAGGAGGAGGGGCTGTCTGCCCAGACACCAGGCTTTTGCTAAGTTACAACTATTGTTTGCTTTACAGCAAGAGCAACATGAAACATCTGTAAGATGGTGACAATTTGTACAGATTGCCTGTTTTGATGATTTTTTATTTTTTATGTCAGCTTGGCTCAGCCCTTTGTGAAATATATCCATATTTTCACGTATTCTCAATGGTAAAGGGCCAGCAGAGACAAACAGGGTCTGAATCAACCTGCCAGATGATCCTGATGATGAGCCTGAACCCCACACTGTGGTCCTAAATTCTGCAGACAGTCCTGTGCAATTATAAGGGAAGTCAAATTCCTTCGGTCAGTAAATCACTCAACTCCAAATAATTTGAAAATATGATCCAATTGCTAGATTACAATGCTGGAGGAAGATCAACTGCAAAGAAATTTAAAATTATCCCTTTTTTTTCCATTCACCTATTGCACTAAAAGCTATATAAATTTAAAATTATTATACACAAAAATCTTTTTTTTTTTTTTTTAAATGTGCAATTCTCAATCTACTTCTAGAGCTACTGAAAAACACAGCAACAGAAGAAATAAATCTGCCATTGTCTGATATAAGACTCACTAAACAAATGTAATTTAAACCTGGTGCATCATGCCACAGTACAATGCAGCACAAGCTATAGTAAAACACACTTCTCTGCAGTATCCATATCCATTGTACTGCACTTGCACGTACCTTTCAGAGAAAAACCACACCTACACAGTACAAGATGGAGCTTGAAGGGGAAAAAAAGGCAAGAAATAATCTAACATTATCTATTCTAGACCTATGAAAACATTTAAAGAAATTTTAAAGTGATAGTTTAACCAAATAGCAGCATCTGTCCAGACTGCAACTCTGATATATGCTATTATATTTTTGCTTCTTTCACAAATGGAATGTCTATCTATTAAACCTCCAGCTCTAAATCAAGCAAGTAATTCCTTTTTAATTATTTACAGTTTGCTTTACAATTTAACTACAACGAAATTCACATGACATACCCAGAAAATAGGTCTCAGCACTGCTTCATGTTTAGAATTGGAGTTTTTACAATTGCTGCATTGCAGCCATTGCCAACTGAAGAGGTCTTTGCAACACTTCTAGCCCAAATTTTCCAATCCTACAGGAGGAGAAAACACTCAGCAGTGATTTCACCCTTTGCATAATTCTAAGGACTTACTAGAATATACCATTGTCCTCAGATCTCCACAGCAACAATGGGCGTATTCTCTAAAATCCAGATTAGTTCACAGCCCTGAAGATGAGTAAGGATTTTATGCTAAATAGCAGTTAGAGAACAGGTTAACTTCTAAACCCACCTCCATTTCCAGTTCTCTGACTGTAAGTATGTGATTTAAAAGACATCAAGTTAAACATAACAGACATAAGAAGGCATTAAGCTATGTTATCACACATGCAGCCAAGGCGTTCCTCTTTACTTTTTCAGCATTTGAGAGGTAGAATCCTTTGTTACCAAGAGTTTAAAAGGACCACTGAGAGTTAAAAAGACACATCCTCATTTTAGAGGTAAAGTTCAAAATCCCCAGGCTGATGTTTGTATTTTCCTTGGCTATCAAAATCTCAGTGTGAATATTTGGGAGGGAGCAGTGCCTCAAAAGCAAAACTCCCACTGGCAGACAATGGAGGGAGATATTCAGAGCTCTTCTGTACTGCCATGCATCCGTTCTTGCAGTTATTTCCCATAACAAATGAGAGATTTAAAAGATATTTGGCTGTCTACTTTCAGAGCTGGTCAGACTCAGAACCGGTTGTGTCACAATACAGTTCAGTTACCTTGGTTCTACTAAAGTACTTACAAATAAGGAACATTTTTTAACTTAATGGCAAAGGAATAAAGACATCCTTCCCAGGAGGAATGCTTGTTTAAAATCCTTTCATAAGGATCAAAGAGCTGTAAATGGGATTTCATGAAGTACTGTCTGCTTATAGAAGATCTGCTTTTAATCAGCACTACCCTCCCTTTTGAATTTTATGTCTAGGTTACACTCGATAGGAAGTAATTTTTAGCTAGGGTGAGCCCTGACTCAACCGAGGGAATTCCTTGTAAATCTCTGTATCCTTGAGGCATCATTTCTGCTATGCTACTAATGGAGAATCCTGCTTTTAAGGTCCTTTTCTTAGTAAACACACTCCAGTATATGGCAATTCATTTAGGAAGGATTATGTTGATTGTAGTAATGCTGTATCCTGGTCTGTAGCCAATGTATTCATTCATCTTTATTCATTTAAAAGATATGACGTTCTTTTGTTTCTCCTTTGGAGACCTAGCTTTTTATTCATCTAGCAATTTCACTCCTTAATCACACAGTCTAAAAGGACTACTCCTACGGCTCAAACTCCGTGGGGATTTCTTTGCTGTAAATGTCATCTTTGCTTTGCTTTTTGAACAGAAACACAACAAACATCTTATTGATGACAAAGTTCATTGGCATCAGCAGGAGTTTCACCTAAGTATGGGCTGGAGGGTTAAAGCCATTGCATCATGCATCATAAGACCCTTCTCTTGGGTTACACACTGGTTATGTCAATTAGAGCTGATAGCAAAATCTCAGCAAGCCGTTCACATGAAAGGTTAAATTTAGGGAAAAAAATAACAGCAACTCAGCATGGTTTCCTGCTGCGTGCCACTGAATTAAAATCAGTTTTATTTATATTCTAGTCAGAAACCTGCACCAGGTTGCCAGGACACGTCAGCCTTGGCACCTGTCAGGGGCACTACACATGGTCAAAATCTGGCTGAGACCATAAGGAACTCCTCTGGCAGAGGAGGTGGGAACAAGAGAACCAGAAGATGAGAATATATCCTTGAATATGCAATGGCGGTTCATGATCAACTAAATGCAGTGGGTACACACACATATTGTTTGCCTGCAGACATGTGCCAGCCATAGCAAGTCACGACACCTCCCTCGGTATGAGCGCTGGTCCAGGAACAGTCTTCCACAGTCTTACAGCTGTAAGCACTGAGCCAGCCACAGATAAGGTGTGCGAGAGTCATCATCTTTATTTGTGTCCTCAGAAGATTATAGAGTGTAGATTTTAATGAAAACATTGGGGATATTTATTACTCAGTAGAAATATAAGCAAGATCTGTGGCTTTAAGCCTCATCAGGACACTTACTACAGGTTGAAACTTGATCTGGTCACAAGCACAGTAAGAGAAGAGGGAAAACTAATCCTAATCTCTGTCCCAAGATACAATGCTACCATCTTTACACGTATCAAGATCAGAAAGCTACAAGTTATTTTGCAGCTTCTCTCTGTTCCACCTCTCTCTCACCTACAAAAGCAGCAAGAAATGTATTCCAAGTAGGCTGTACCATGCCTGAGTACCTCGCAGGCCTGGCGGCTCTCCTAGCTCCCAATGCTGCAAAGGAAAATGAGGTTTCTTCCTTTCACTGCATGTATAAACTCACTTAGGAAAGAAGCAAAAAGCAGACCCCTCATGTGTCAGGCAAGTGGTTCACTGACAGTGGTGGCTCTTGGCACTTGTGAGAGGGAATCTTAGACTTCTTCAACAACCACCTCGCTGCATCAGCTGTCTTCCCAGACAGCAACCCCCTTCCAAAGCCATGTGGCTTCCAGCAGAAGAGCAGCAGCTCTGACACTGAAAACCCTCATATACACAGCTGAGGGCACTGACTGACAAACTTGCTGTGGCAGTGCAAGGAACCACTGCCCCGAACCATTCTTTATGTCTCTGCCAAAGGTTTCAGTCTCCACAGAAGGAGATGATTGAAAGACAGGTCACCAAAAAGACCTACTGTGAATGTAACTTAAGACAGTAGATAGAAGTGGCTGAAGCAAGTGTTTACTCTCCTGTAGAAAAAAAGGAAAGAAGAAGACTTATCACAGAATCATAGAAATGGTGGTTGGGAAGTCCAATGACTTCTACCCAATCAGCTAAAGTGCCTCCAGAGCTGCCAAATGCAAGTCCAGTATAATAGACAATGTGAATTCACAAATGTTGACAGCAGACAGACAAACTGAGAGCGTCCAAGCCTAAAAAGCTGTAGAAAATATATATATATATATAACTTTGGGTATTAAGCAAATATACAAGAGTTAGAATGGATGTGGAAGTCCCAGGCCCAGGTGTTTTTAAAGCAGCACAAAAAGTGCTGTCTAAATCAGTCTAAATCTTGTACCATTAACAGAATAATAATGTGAGATTTTTTTCCTATGCCAAGCACTTTTCAGTGGCTTTTCAAAGACTTTTGGCACGTCACACACCAATCTGTAGCTTCATACTGTTCAACAAAGGTGGCTGGGGAAAAAAGCACAGCCAGGGGAGATGTGGAATAGATCCATACCCAGACCAGGACTTAAAGATTCCCCATTCCAGGCACTCACCACGCCTTGAACCTCTAGGACGTGTCACCCCTGGTGTCCAAGATGAATTAGCTCCACGCTGCTACTGTCTCACACCAGAACACCCTACATTACCCCAGCACGTTGTCCAGGCCCAACACAAGTTACCCGTCTTGACCCTCAGCAACCAGCCTGAGACCAGTCTCACAAACGAAAAGTCCAGTTGAATTTTGTCTGGATTTGTATCCCTCATAGCATTCTGGCATGTGCAGCTGAAGCCTACTTATTTCTCAGCTCTCTTCATGCCAATAAATTCAAAAGGCTACAACTAAAATTATTCTCTGTGCCCACTCCTCTGAATTTCTCCACCCTCTCTTCATTTTCCTGCATCTGCTGCTGCTTCTGATCTCATACCAGTTCTCCTCTTTACTTGCTAAGCTCAATAGCGAGGGAGCCTTTCCTTCTAACACCTCATTTTTGAGCTCTCTCCCCATTTCTCACAGTCTGTCAGCTCAGGACCAGCAGCTCCTTCCCCCATTGATGTGCCAACTCTTGGACCATTCCCAGGAATACCGTTCCCTTCCCCAAGAGATTCAGGCACCATTTGCCTCTTCCACGTGCCCCCCTGCATTTGCTTTCATGACTAGCTATTTTCCCTTTGCTCTGTGGAGCTGTCTTCACACCTCCTCTTCACTGAGCTCACGCTGGTTCTGTTTTAATGGCTGCAATCATTACTGGAACAAACAAGCCCTGTAACAGACATTTTATATGCCATATGCTTTTTTACTTGTGCTCTGTATATACTGTAATTTTGAGTTCATCTGGGCTTGAAACGTGTCGAGCACTACCAAAACATCCATGCCAAAATAATTTATGATGGATATTTCAGTGTCATCATCTCCATTGATTCCCTGTAGTATCTAGCACAAGAGGAGTGTAACAGTGATGTTAAAGCAAGGGGCGGGGGAACATACCCTGGAAAATCTGGTCTGTGTGAGAGCACGCCTGCACAACTAAAGCACAAAAGATTGCCACCTCATGCAGAAAAACACCTCAGCACTAGATGTGGCAGGTGACTGTACTACACATGGAAAAATACACCCCTGCAGATGCATTTGTGCCCACCATTGCATTATACATACCCCTTCCCCTCCCCAGCTAATGTTCCTGAATCAGGGGAGTGAGACCCCCAAGGGCCTCAACATAGTGAGGAGGACATCACCAAAATGCTCACATTTCATGGCTCAGTGTTGTCTCTATTTTACATCACCCAGATACCCACCTGGAGCTTCAAAGACAGAGCTCCTTCCCACAGCAGTGACAGCAAAAGGCACCCAGTTTCTCCAGTCTGACTCCCAGCTGAATGTCACCGTGCACTGGAGCAGTGCTGGTGCTCACACAGCAGCCTGGATGCTCTGCCAGATGTGTGAAAGGAAGCAGGGCAAATTGCAAGAAACAAGGATGTTCAGAGGCTTAAATGAAAAGCAGAGGCAGATTTGGCATGTGAAAGCAGGGAGCTGCCCTGATGCTTTGGGGGAAAGCGGTGAAGGGGTTATCACTTGGGCACTGCTGATAGCCTGAGGGGTACAGATAATGTGGTGCAGCCAGACAAGACATGAGGAGGAAGCTATGCCCACCTGGCAGTAATCCAGCTGGGACACCACAAGGTGGTCTTTCCAAGTGTAGTACCCACTCCCACACTGACCAGAGCTGAAACCACCCCCTGCTTCTTCCTTCAGGAAGTTCCCAATGCTGCAGACCTAACCCACAGCAAGCTCCCAGAGGGAAGTTTCAGCCCTGACTACAGGCACGTGGCTGGCCTGGTGAGGATGCTGCAGTGATGTTCCTGAGAGCCCAGGACAGCTCCTGGCCCCAGGCAAGGAATGCAGGTTTGGCACAGGAAAATCTGCAGCAATGTATCAGAACACAGGGCACCATCAAAAACGAGCTTCCCATTATTTCACTGAACCAAGACGATGTAGCTCCAAAAAGCAGGAGTTGGGGGAAGCGTTATGCCAGTAACAAATGGCATTTTTGTAAGATTTTATCATTGCTGTTGTTGTTACATAACTTCAGAGAGCTATCACATTTCCTCAGAGCCCAGAGGTTTGAAGCAGCAATGTATTTCCTCAGTGGCAGGATGAAAATTTCCCACACTGGAAGGGGGCTTTCAGAAGATGCATGGAGCCAGATGCAGTGGACCCTTCTTAGCCAGAAACTGAGTATAAGGTATAACACAGAGTGCCTGATTTGCTTTTGCTGGAGAGGAAGAAGTGTAAAACACTGAAATAAGGAAAGGCAGTCCAAGTCAGATGCCTGCCAACTTCACTAATCTTAATCTGTCTTTGCTTTGGTCATAAAACTTAACACTAACGTTAATGAATATTATGGAAGCTTCCACACATCCCATTCCAAAGGGAACAGGCTGGGGTTTGGGCTTTCTTTTTCCCAGCAATCCCCTCACCAGCAGAGAAAGAAATCTGGGAGAAGTCAAGGAATTAAAACAAACTGTTGATTCCAAGGCAAAGACCTTACAGTTCTTCCAGTGTCTTTTTTCATTCTGAACTGGAGAGCAACTAAGCAGCTATGGGTGGGTGTGAACCTGCTACACCCCGGCTGCAAATGAAGGTGGAGCCCTGCATGGGGCACTTGCTTGTTCCCCCAGGCCTGGGTGGGCATCATACCTTGAGCTACAACAACTCACACGATGTGTGTGGGACCAAAGCAGGATGAGCTCTCACCCAGCACAGCCCTGCTCACACCTTGGCCACCAGGCACTGGTGCCTGTTGATAGAGGGAAGCCATGTCTGTGGTATCACCCAGCCCTGCTTTCAGAAGGGTGCTGCTCCCCTCTTAGCCAAAGATTCTGGCTAAAGGATTTTTTTTAAATAATGAGAAAGCCTTGAGGTGCTTTCAAGCCTTGCAACACCAACTCAGATAATGCCTTTAGGGTACATTTTCCCATCTCCTGAGGCAAAAATCCCTTCTGAAACCTGTCTCTGCTCACCACCATGGTGTTTGCTTAGGCAGCCACCACACCCACCTCTCAGCCTTGTCTACAGCTACAGCAACTCGCCCAGCTTCCCAGCACCCCAACGGTGCCAGTTTAGCTCGACACACACAAACCTCTTTTGAGCACACCCCATTTCCCCCTCATTCCCCCATCCAGCCCCCCAAGAGCAAAGTGGGCCCCAGCCAGGAGACCCACGCTGTAAAATCTCAGCCTGGCCAAAATCCGGGAGAAATTTCCCATGAAAGCCCCCTCCCTCTGCCTCGCCTTTATCCCCAGCCTGTCGGTGGGGGTGATAAAACAATATACTGACTCCGAGGACCGGGAGCCTTCCTTTCTGGCATGGAAAGCCCGCTCCATTGTAGGGGGATAAAAGCATCTAGCGGGAGACAGGCACGGACAGCACGAGGATGGTTATGATTAACTCTTTGACTTCTGATCCCCACCCTGCCTGATGCAGGCACGGCGCGGAGGTGCTGGCATCATGGCGCTCTTCCCTTTTTTCCACGCTTTCTCCCCACCTCCCCTCCTTCCCTCCCTCCCTCCGCGCCCCCAGCCCCCCCGGACCCCCTCCCCTGCCCGCCGGGGGCGCCTTGTGCCGCAGCTCCGTCCCCTCCCTCTTTTGTTCTGCCTCGCCCGGCGGCCGAGCCTCCCGGGGCCCTGCTCCACCGACCCTACACTGTCCCCCCCTTGGTCCCCTGGTCCCCCAAACCGTCCAACACCGGGGTACAGCCGCTACCGAGCCCCCCCCCTGCCCGAAGCCATCGCCACCGGGATGGGGGTGGCGAGGGAGCACGGTGCGCAGAGGACGAGGGATGGGGAAAATATGAAATAAAATTAAATAGCGATGGTAAATAAATAAATAAATAACAGAATCAAAGACAATGGAGACAATATCATAGCCTAACGATAAAAGGAAAGCGAATAACGAAATAAAACCACTCCCAGCCCGGAGCTGCAGGAGGTGGAGAGGGACCGGAGCCGGTACCCAGGCGAGCCCCGGGGACCCCCGGAGGCAGCCCCGGGAGATGGGGCTCCCCGCCGACCCCCCCCGGCCCCCTAACAAAGGAGCGAGGGCACCGGCCCGGGCTGCGCTTACCGTTATGTGCGGGATGCTCTTCTTGCCCTGGTAAGACATGTCGGCTCTCGCTAGCGCCGGCACCCGCAACGCGCCCCGAGGACCGGCAGCAAAAAAAAAATAATTAAAAAATAAAAATAAAAAAATCCCGGTTGGAAATAACGGGAATAAAAAAATCGGAGCCCGCTCGGGTGATGGGGTGGGGCGGGGGCGACCCGGCAGAGCTGTGTAATGGAGGCAAAGTTTCCTCGCCCAGAGGAAGGGGAGAGCCAGGCAAACCCGGCACCTTTTTTTTTTTTTTTTTTTTTTTTTTTTTTCCCGGCTGCAATAAAACAGGGACGCGGCTCCCGAAGGGAGGGGGAGGAGAGCGGGGTGTGGGGGGGGTGTCGGCGAGCGCTGCCTCTCCCGGCGGCAGCAGCGCCCTCCCGGCTGCAGGTCGGAGCGGGATTCGCTCAGCTCAACCCAGGAAGCGTTTCCTTCCCTCCTGGCCCCCACCCCTAGCCCCCCCCGGCCCCCCTTTCCCTGCCCATCAAGGCAGCCGGAGCCTCCCCCCCGCACCGGCGCTGGGAAACGCCGCCCCCCGGCCCCGCCGCCGCCCCGCTCGCACGTTTGGGGTCACCGCCAGGGTCCCACGGGAGGGGGGGTCCCACGAGGGGGTGGGATGGGGGGGCATTTCTGCGGCTGTGGGGGCAGGCAGTGGCACTGCCGGCTCCGTCCTCAGCACCGCTGTCCCCCTTGTCACTGCGCTACCCCCCTTGTCACTGTCCCTGCGGCACTCCCAGCTCTGCCCTGTCCCCGGCGGGGCATGGGGTCGGCATGGCCAGGCCAAGGGGACACTGCCAGAGGGGAAACGTGGCTAAATGGAAGCTTCCCTTCTCTTCTGACACCGGGGGTCCACCCAGTGCTTGATTAAGGGTTCACGTCCAGCTGTAGGGAAGGTAAAGGCTGCCGGCACATTAGCCCCCTTCGCATGCACGAGGAAGCAGGGGCATGCTGCACACACAGCCCTGCCACACGCACACAGGCACAGGGTGTCCCCCAGCCAGGTGTCCCTGACACATCCCCAAAAATCTCCATTCAGGGTTTAGCAACAGCTCCAGTCCCCGCTGCGCAGGGGTCAGGCAGGTGGGTGGCTGCTCGCTACACTCCTCCTGAAGCCAGGGAGCTTTGTCCCCAGCCTCCTCCTCACCCCTGGATCCAATCCTGAGAAAGGTTGGAAGCATGGTGAGACCCATGGAGGTAGTGTGCAACGTGCTCACCAGCCAGCGCTTCCAGGCTGAACTCGGAAGCGGCCCACAGGGAAAACTGGGGGAAGACAGCAAGGATGTCCCAAAAGATGGGGGATGCGCAGGGTGTCCTCCCACTGCTGGTGGCACGGGGGTTCGTGGTGTGAGGTGGGAAAGGGAGGGCTGCACTGCAGCTGGCAGCCTCTGCAGGAGGTCCCAAGGTCGCTGCGGGGCGGTTGCGGGTGCTGTGTCCCACCAGGTGCTGCCCTGAAACCCACCTGAATTGGGGACCCACAGGGGGGGGCACCAGCACCCCTTCATACTCAAACTGAAGAAGGGGAGAAAAGAGGGGAAAAGCTCGGTTTTGCCTGCAGAAAGAGCAGATCGTGGGCAGGCCACAGAGCCTCCAGGCGGGGTGCTGAGGCAGAGGGGGGGGATCCGCACCGAATGGCTGTGCGGGGCAGGGCTGCCAGGCTGCGTGTCTTCCGAAGGGGAAATCACTGACCCGGTTCCCAGCAGAGCCAACCCCTGTCTGTGCCCCCAGCCCACATGCCACGACTTGGGGTTAGATGGAGAAGCCCACCGGCCTCACTTTTCCTTTCCCTTCTCTCTCCTGCAGCCCCAGGGCGGGGAAGCCGGGGCAGGGGTTTGGGGCGATGCTCCCGCCCTACACATTCTCCTCGCCCGGCAGACAATGAAAGCTGCCGGGGCTCCAGCAGGGGGTCGGGGCAGAGCCAGGGGCTCCCACTGGGACAGCCTCGGCGGAGTTTTCCCGACCAGCCCAAAAGTGCGGCGGGGCCGAGCCGTGCCGAGCCGTGCCGGGCCGCTTTGTTCCGCAGCTCGCCCCGTCCGGCCCGGGCTGCGGGGCCGGGGGTGGATGGGGGAACACACACAGGGGTAAAAGGGGGGCCAAGGGGGGCGGTGCTGCCCTCCAGCCCCCTCCTCCGCCCAGCCGGCGTGTGCGGCGTTTAGCCGGCAGGAAGGAAAACTCATCGCCATCACTTACAAAGGAAAATGATTTCTGCTGCGTGCCCCCACAGACGCCCCCTGAAAGCTCAGGCAAGTGAGACAGTTCACGGGCCAGGACAGGGGGGCACTGCCCCGACCTTCCGAGCCGAAAGACCCCTGGCAACGAGACCCCGTCCCCCCCTTATCCCCTTGCCCGGGCTCTGCGGCACGCCCCCCCACCATCCTCCCCGGCTCGGGGGTCTCCCCGCTCACCTGCCCGTTGTCGTGGCCCTGCAGCAGCTCCTTCCCCGCGGGGTAGCGGATCTCCACGCCGGGGGTCTTGTCCTCCCGTTCCCCCGGGGAGCTGATGACCGAGCCGGAGACCTCGCTGACGTCGCTGGCCGTCTCGCTGTAGTTGTCCCCCCCGTCCAGCATGTCGTGCCGGCTGCCGCTGCGAGGGGTCCGGGACCCCTTCTTCCCCACGCTGTAGGCGTCGAAGTCGATGGTTTTGTTCTCGTAGGCCCCCTCCACGGAGGCGAACATCCCCCCGTATTTCTGCCGCGGTGTCTGGGCTGTCGTGCCCGGCCTAGCCAGATAGACGGGCAGGTCATCTTCTTTATTCCAGTTCCTCTTTCTCTCGGCCATTCTCGCTGTCCGGAGCTCTCCCTCCCTCCCTCGCTCTCTTCTCTCTCTGCCTCCCACTTCTCGGCACCTTCTACTACCGGGATAGGCTGCTGGTGACCATAAAAATGAATGGATGGATGCAGCAGTGGCGGAGCTGGGTTGGCTGGTGGGATCTTTCCCTCAGGGAGATGCAAACGGTAACCTCCCTCCCCCCATCCACCCCTTCCAAAAGAATTAGAAAAAAAAAAAAAAAAAAAAAAAAAGGAAGAAAAATTAAAAAAGAGAGAGAGAAAGAAATAAATCCAAGCGGTATTTAAAAATAGCCGTGTTAGTAAAGAGCACGTGAAAATAAAGTACAAAGAGAGGAGAGGAGAGGGTGGCAGAGGCAGGTGATTGGAAAGCCCTTGACGAATAGGAAGCGCAGCAGCAATTCCCCGAGCAAGGACCGCAGTGCACACGCTCCCCCGGTATAAAGAGCGAGCCGGGGGGGGCGGCGGGAGGGAAGGAAAGGGAAGGGGAGGAGGGAGCCCGCTGCGTGCACCCCCCCCGTGCGGTGCGAACGAGGAAAAAAAAAAAAAAAAAAAAAGAGGAAAAAAAAAATCTGAAATCTCTGCAGGCCGGCTGGGGGGGCAGTTTCTCCCACTTTGCACACTCCCCGCCTCCCTCCCTCCCTCCCTTCCTTCCTTCCTCTCTCCGCAGGAGCAGGAGGAGGCTGCGGCGGTGCCCGGGGAGGGGCTGGGGGGGCCCCGCTCCGCCCTGCAGCCCCCGGCCGCGCTGCGCGGTCCCGCGGCGCGGAGCCTCGCTGCCACCGCCGGGCGCGCCCCCGCGGAACATCGTCCCCCTCTACCCCTCCCAGTGGAGCCCCGGGAGCGCGGGCGCGCCCCCGCGGAGCTGTCCCTTCAGCACCCGGCGGGCCTGCAGGCGGCAGATGCAAGCGGTGGAGGAGTTGGAGGGGCTGGAGGTCCCCGGGGATTCATCGGGGTGCCATCGGCAGCAGACCCGGGTGGCCAGATGGGTCGGTAACAGCTGCCCACGGGCCCAAAGAATGCACCAAGCAGCGATGTAACGCACCTGGGCAAGCATCCTGCTCTGCTGCTTCTCCTGGCTTGGATGCCGTGGAACACCAGGTGGTTTGCATGAGGGTGTCAGGGAACCGGGCAAAAGTTATGGTTATTAGCGCTCCGAGTCTGAGTAGGTGCAGCATCACTGCTGGTGTTTCTGAGCATGGATGCGCAGGGTTCCACGGTTCGCTTAATAAGCCTTGCTACATCATTAATGCAGTCATATCGTATGGAGATTTCATTGCCGTGTGAAAAAAATAAATGTATAGATTTTAGGGCATTTCTTTGATGCTTCCTTAAATAATTCTCTAGTATGTAGGCAAATCTTCATTTTTTTTTTTGCTCTTAATGGTAACATTGAGATTTATTTATCATGTTGGGAGAAATAAACAAAAAGTCCACTTGCTCCTCCACAGGACCAGACCCCCACAGTTACTGAAATATGAAGGTGGTAGGCATAACATGATGCATGACCTTCATGTCTTCCTAAGCGATGGGAACATAATTCATTTTATGAAGTCTATCCTTCTAATCAAGTGATGAATTCTAAACTCCAGAAATAAATGTTTCTGATGGTCCCACAGTAGGTCAGATATGTGGTATGTGATGCATGCGTCTGCTCAGTGACTCAGAGCTGAAGAGCACCTTTTGTTTAACAACCACAAAGGAAAGAAAGACAGACTATACTTACATGTGGGTTCTAGTTAGCTAACATTGCTCAGGGTTCTAAAATTGTTCGTTTTTTTAATAGCAAAGAAAAATAATATATTTTTTAGTATTAAGCTAGCACATTCATCTTAATGCTAATGCATAAGGAGACCACAAGACTCAGAACACATTGAATCAATGTTTTAGAAAACAGTATTAAACTTTCAGGATATAAATAAACATAAAATCATATCAGACTTTCTTTGCTTTTAAATTATTTTTTCTTCATACTATAGACATTAGTTTATTGAAACGTGTTCTAAATGAACAGATGTGTACTGTTCTTCTGTTCACTAAGAAATGAAGTTGTAGTTTAATCTGCTCCAGAAGAAGACCCAGTTACAGCCTGATACCCTGTCACCCTGTGAGTTTACCTAAAAATATGTTTGCAATTTTGGAGAAATACAGTGTTTTGTTATATTTTCCTGCAGACACTGCATCTCACCCTGTCTTGGCATAACTTGGTGAAAATAGGACAGAATTTGACTGCAAGTGCATCCTCTTCCTATAGGACCTTTAATCTTTATATTGACATAGCATAGCATCAATGGAAAATAAATTATATTGCAAATAGGTTAGATGAGAGGCAGCAGAAGACCTGGAGACATGCTTGCTTCACTCAACAAAAACCTTCAGAGTCCAAGTTTATGGACTTTGCAGTTGCAGCTGGAACTTTTCCTTCTGCATTGTGAATGCCAGGAGCTGGAACAAGACTTTCAAGTCTCAAGGACTTCTTGAGCAGGGGCAGAAGAGAACATGCGATATACATTTTGCACCTCTTTGCTGTTGTATATTTTAGAACAGAAAAGAAAGGAAGGGAGGAAGGGAGGAAGGGAAGAAGGGAGGAAGGAGATGCCCTGAAGGAGTGAGAGAAACCCAAGATTTCTTTCTCCCAGAGGAGAGAGTTGAGTCATCGAGACTCCCTCTCTCTGCTCCACATGACTGCTGTATTTCTAGCTGCCATGTATTCCTTCCCCTACAGAATCCCATCTTATGCTTTGGTGAATTGGACAGCCCCTTTACATGTAGGAACCATGGATCCAAAACTCCACAAGCTGGTGAAGCTTCAGGTTTCCCACTTCCTGAGTGAGTGATCCAGTCAATAGCATTCTGTTAAATCACATTAATTCTGCTAAGTCACCAAAAGCTGAATGGCAGCTTCTCTGTGAAGCAGAGTGAGAGCCTGGGCTTTCTTACCCCGTTAGCAGACCAAATAGCTGGTGGTTGCTGGCCTTTCCTCAAAATGGAGATTTTCTAGGTTTCTGTGCCAGGATACAGCTGCATTTACAACTATATTTCAGAAGTTCCATCACCATTTTAGATTTAAAAATAATTAAAATTATAAAGTTTTTAATTTAAAATATGCATACATTTAATATACAAAATTATACAAATTATACATTTAACTAACATAGAAAAATACATCTTGTTAACAAGATAAAATGTCAACATATCTTACATAATTTAAGTGAGAGTTACAAATCTGTGATAATCATCAAGTAGACTTTGTGACTTCATTACAATCCTGTATGCCCCCTAGTTACACTGAAAATTAATACATATATACAGTTCATACCCATGACATATGTCTTAGAGTGGAAATCTTTGCTGAAAAGTTATCTGTAAGGTTTTACTGGAACAGATCAAAGCAAGAGAGGCCCCTTTAATGTTACTGAAACTTCTCAGTTAGCTTCTCCACTTTGACACCAAAAAGTTTAAACTTTTTGTATTTATTTACAACCCCGCCCCCCTGAAAAAAACACACCTAAGTTGGTACATCTGTTTAGCAAGTATCAAGCTGTAAACCCCAGCCTTTTTGTGCATCCTTTGGCACCTCTTCAAGGAAGGAACCCAGTTTGCGTTCCTAACAACTTCTCTTCATGATATCTGGTTACCATCACACTGGTGGCTGTGCAGAAGAGTTAAATATCTGCACAGCAATAATGCTCAAAAGGCAAGATCTCCATTCATCCCAGATTTCTCATTAATACCTCAGGAGGTGGGGAAATATCTTTGTTTCAGTCCAATGTGAGTAGTGAATCTTTACTCCTTATTTAATTTACATGGTTTCTTTTTCTAAATTCCAAACAAAAGACAGAAGCCTAATTTATAAACAAGCTATAAAAATCTGTTCCATGCTGTGTCTTGTCTGACGTACTGTGAGCCCTGTAGTGATTTTCTTTGAACTATTTACATATTCCTTAAGACTTGTTTGTCATCACAGGGAGCAAGATAGAGAATCACCACTTTGAACTCTCTGATTCTCAGGCCCGCATTTTTTTCTACTTTTCCTTTTTTTCCAATTTCCTTTTTTTTTTTTTTTCCTTCTTTTTCTTTTTTGGTAGCTCTGTACCATCAAATTACTCCTAATTCCTAGAAGACAAAATTCCCCCCCTGTGCTAAAAGCTTATTCATTTTTTCTTAAGATCCGCTTAGGACCATCAGTGAGTACATGAATTGCCTCACACAGGCTTTTTATGTATTGGTTTTTATGCAAAAAGTGGTTTTGTCCTGTTAATTACATTTTTCTTCATTTTATAGAGGACAAAACCAAAATTCAGAGAGTGGAGAAATGCAGATATTCAGCATCGGTTGGTGCACACTGCACAGTAACCTCCCATATATTGGAATTTACATTCATATACCAATAGCAAGAGTCTGTTACATAAAGAAATAACAGTGAACAGAGATTTATACCACAGATACCAACAATGCCAAATACAGGTAGGTCTCCACAACTACTCTTTTCCACTCCTATGCATATAGAAAACATTAAACAGAGTGTGATGCTTTAGTGCCTATCAAATGTGAGCACTTATTTAGCCAAGTAGAAGACAGCATGAAATCTTGGTCCCAGGGAGAAATTTTCCCAGTAGAAATTTGCTGGACACTTCAGTGGTACAAGTGTTTCATCTAATACATTTAAACTTCCTCTTTCTTTTTTTTTTTTTTTTTTTTTTTTTGGCTTTACCTTCAACTTGCAAGTCAATGTCAAATAATGGTTTGTGCATGGATGCCAACGTAGAACTTGTCAGATGTATTTTTAATTCACATCCTACATAAGAAACTGTGTACTTTCTTTCCTAACAGGGACAAAAATTCCTGTCCATAATCCCATAGCTACTGATTTCTAATGCAAATATGTTTGGAGCCAAAGGCACAATATATTTTAAAGGAACTCTGCTGAAGCAGGAAAGAGGTTTGAGCAAATTTCTGTAATCCTCATGTCTGTTTCCCCTCTGCCTCCTTAAGGCACTAAAGGATTTCCGAAGGATTAGTGGCAAAACCCAGCATGCACATGTCCCTCCCTCCACCCCACAACCATGGAAAATTCAAATACTGAAATCCTTCATCTGCAAGTTAGAAATGCAGGTAGATTTGTGAAGCACAGATCAGGGCTTCCACTTTTTAAAAGTCTACAAGGACAAACATCAGCCATGCCTTAGCATAAGGTTTAACTTGGGAACTGAAGTGTGTATGTGAAATATTTCCTGGCAATTGTATTATTCTGAATGTAACGTGATTATCGTGCAGGAGTCAATCACTGTACTCCCAGCATATGCCATACATATTGGTGTGAAGAACAGAATTCAGGCTCTCAAGGTTGCATAAGGAGCTGTGGAAATACTGTAAGCTGCATTTTCAATATCTTGTGATGCTCTATACAGTACAGTATATGGGAATAAATGAACTGCCAAATAAGTCCTCATGTAATACTGCCCATTTTGTCCACATAGGGTGACAGAAGAAGGCTGTATTTACTTAGTTAGAACTTAGCAGCATCTCAATTCTCTGCCTGTAAGGAATTGGTCAAAGCAATATTGTGCATATAAAGCAATCCGAACAAAGTGCCCCATTTTGCATTCTGAGAAAGTTTAACACAAAACAATGACACATGTAAAGCAGCGCCTGGCACATTTGCCATAGACAGTACATCTAAACAAGTTAGCTCCTGCTTAGTGAAAGGAAACTGAACAGACTCTATGGCAACTAGACAGCACTTTCCACCATAAGGCAACCAGAAAATAATAGCTAGGCTCTCAGCCTCAGCTGATAATCTCACATTAAAAACTTTACCGCTTTATTACAGCAATTTCAGGTAAAGTTGGGATTTTAATTGCCAATCCTCAGCCACATGAAATGCACCCACTGGTCTATCAATTTAAATAATAAACAGGATTTTCCAATATTGGTAAGATGATTTTCATATTAGAAAGTGGCAGAATTTAAAGATCGATGTGGTAAAAACCTCAAGGAATGATGCATATTCCTTACACTAATCATTTTAAAATGAAACTGAATGGCAGAAAGCCTAAGATGTCACAAAATGCGAAGGTTCATTACCAAAATTTATAACTCATGGTGGGAGATTATGCATAACTACTAGGAAAGAGACATGATGTTTTAGTTCTGCACTTAATTCAAAAGTAAGAAGTAGGGTTTAATTGCCTGAGAGTTGTGGAAATGATACATGTTTTCAGGTGGAGGGGATGCACATGGAGAGAAACCTACACATATGTCATTGCTTTATTTTAAGAACTTGTAGTTAAGCTTCAAGTGTTACCATGCCAACGTGTCATCTTGTTACTAATCATAATCTAGAAATGCACATTACATTAATCTGATTTGGGATTCCACAGTTTATATCCTTCTGCCTCCTTTCAAAGAATATCTGCTATTACTGGGAGACAAAGCTTTGTAAAGACCAGCACATTCTAGCAGCTAGCTCAACATTAAAAAAAAAAAAAAAGTCATAAAATGGTTATCAACACTGAAAGTGCATTACACTGTAAGGGAGTGTTTTGGAGAGCAGTACCCATAGCTACTCCCACTCAGGTCAACCTGAGTATTGCCTTCAACAGTGCTGTGTGCAAGCTTTAGTTAAAAAAGGAATGTACATATCCATACAACCGCTTACGCACAAGTGTCCACATCTCCCTGCCTTCACAAATAGGTATTCAGTTATGAATAGCAGGGGACATAGGTGCATAAATGTACTTTTACTTACATAAATGTACTTACAAAAACATTTTGCAACGACATGTAATATTACCAACCAGTGTGCACAAAAACACCTATTTCAGGAAAAGCATGTATGCATGTGAATAACTTATCCAAAAATTAAATTCGGTGTGGCCTATTCATATGGTTACAATAATCAATCTAGTGTAGTACGACACAGTGTTTTGATGTTCCAAGTGCCTCCTCAATTCCTACTTACCCTTTTAAAATTTCATTTCATAGCCAGCACCTCAAGTAACGTGTCCTCAGAATTACTCAGCATCCTAACTCAGATCAAAGCATTGTTTAGGGATCCTCAAGACCATACGAGGCTGAAGATATTACATGCCCACATAAGCTGACCCATAAAGACAGGTCTGTACTTAACAAAGATTTTTCTTTAAAATGCAAATGCTTAGATCCTAAGAAAAACAAACAAACAAAATCTCAAACCACACATCAGTTTGGCTCACAAGGCCAACTTTCACTACAGTTTGTGGCTAAAACATGGCAGATGGTAAATCAGTGTAGCTTCTCAGTTTTCCCATAATGAAGCAGCTGTGGTAACCTCCAGGTCAAAGAACTTTTCCGTGTTCCTTCAGAGCAGTATTGCTTCTTCTATGTGAGCGATACATTGTTTCCTGGATAAGAGAAAGGTGAAAATACAAAGAGAAAAACGTAAGAGAAGAACCTGGATTACCACAATTTAAAGAAACATTGTTCATTTAAGGCCAAAATAAAATATTTGGAAAGTAGTGTGCCTTGGTGCTTCCGTAAAAACACAATAATTCCAGCATTAAGAGAACAAGTTGTGGAAACTGAATTGTTTTAAACACATCAAGATGTTCTCCCATGATTCACTGATTTTAAGATGAAAAGCATATCCTATACTTTTGCTACTCCTTCCTGTAAACAAGTTCCTCTCATCCATTTATCAATATGAGAAAGAACAATTCCTGCCATCTTCCCAACACTGTTTCATAACATTAGCTGGGATCCACAGAAATAGACTTTTGGATAAAGTTCGTTCCAGGGATGACAACCATCACAAATCCAACCTTCCAAGTAAACTCTATTTCTATGCCTCTTCCCAGAATAACTTCAAATTCATCATTTGAATCCTCCTTCAAATATCAAGTTTCAAAGTCTGGCTTTGCATTTTCCAATGGGGAATCATTATTACTGTTAAATAACATCAATGATGAATTGCCTGCATTTGTTGGCTAAAACATTATATGTTACAGAAACATACATCTTAGTATATCAAGAGCATGGGAAATGATATACACATACAAAATTCTAAAACATTGATATATTGTAATCGTTATTATAATAACCAGCTAGCAATAGTAATTTACTGTCATTAATAAAACACGTCCCATGTGTCCCAAAGAATAAAATCAGAAACTGGGAGGGGGAAAAAGAAAAGCCTCTATGGCTTCTACCTTAGGATAGGAAAACTTTTCCAAGCAGAAAGAGGAAGAACAGAACTAGAAAAAATATCTTGCAGAATGAGGCAGAATAATACTGGGGAGACCATAATTTTTGGAGAAGAAGCTATGTGGGATATTGTAGGAAACAAAAACAATAGGGTATGCAAGAGACAGTAATTGAGCCAGAAGTGTGCCGGCCATGCAAGAGCACAACTGTGAATCCTAGAGATAAGAGATTTTAAATCAGTCCTTCCGTACTCAACTTCACTAGTTGAGTACAGAATCTTGGATCAGAAGGTGGTGTTCAGACCTGTTTCTGATTTGATAAAACACCAGAAGCTTTCTGCAGACTTCTTAAGATATTACACTTTATATCTGCTGTAGGTGTATCCAAACCAGTTTTTGGAGTTTCCTCTCTTTTCATGGTCACATAGAGCCCTAAGCTGTACTGCCAACAAGCAGGTTATTGCAGGTTATTCTTGTCCTCAGGGGAAGAAAGGGAAGGCTACAAGATTGCTGGTACTAGGCTAAAGAATCACAGAATCATTTAGGTTGGGAAAGACCCATGAGTCAAGCCCAACCATCACCTAACACTACCAGTCAGGAACATATCCCTGTTCCTTGCCTTCCACTAACAGAAAATCTCTTCTCTGTTATCCTGTCAGTGCACATAGAAACTATGCAGGATCAGAGAGATGAGTCCCTAGGACTCATCTTATTTTAGAAGATAGAGAGTTTGCACTTTCAGCCTTTCATTTGCTTGCACAGGAGCCACCCATCATTGCCCATATTTACTGACTATTTCAAAGGGAAAACAGTTCTTAACGTATCAGGTCTGAAAACTGGTATGGCCAGAATAATAGAGTCTGATTCAAACTTCATTAATTCAATGATCATACTTTTTTATTGTTTTGCTTTGTTTTGTTTTCACTTCAGTGACCACATTTTTGTCAGCCACCAATTTAAATTTAAATCAAATTCTCCAATTTTCTAAAGTCAACATTAATGGATATTTGTGAAACAGGCACTGCAAAATATGAGAGCATTTACAGTCTTAAAGTCATTATTTGCATAAATTTCTTTCCATTTGTATAGCTTGTTTCTTCAAAGTTAATAATCAATTAAGTTTCTTATTTTTGTCACTCTTCACCTTCTCTTTCATGTTCCTTTCATTGTTCCTTCCCATATGAACTTATTTATCCCTCATTTTATTCTCCACTCCAGGTCTCTTTCAACCTTTATGCTCCTTGCAGTCTTATTTTCCTGACATATTTATTATTCACCCACCTCCTCTTCTTTTTCTTCATACCACTTATCTAACTCTAAATAATATGGCAAAGTAAATGACTACTGAACTGTTTTGTAATTCCTCATGTCAGGGAGGATATCTCTTTTGTGAAATGCTTGAGGCAAATAAAGAAGGTCTTCATGATGTCACTGTACCAAAGAAAATTATCAACCAAGCATGTGCAGTGCATAAGCACAAAGGTGCAGTTTCCAGCAGGGCTTCACAGTGATTAAAAACCAGCTGAGTCTTTATCAACAGTGAACCTATAAGTTTCAGCATGGGTATTTCTGGTGCTCAGAAATCTGATGGCTTCCTGTTCTTTGTTATGGCTAAAGCACTTGCTTGAGCAGCGATGCAGAGGCTGGGTTCATGCTCCTCCACATCACAAAAGGAGCAAAATCAATTTCAGTCACCAGCACAAAGAACTGCTAATGCAGAAGGTCATTAAACAAAACTGATTTCTTCATGACATTGAAGCCTTAAAGGGAACCTTACAAAATAAAAATATGCTCTACTGCCTAAGCCAGGGCTGAAGCATTCCCAACATAGCAAAGATCAGCAATCCATTTTCATGTGCCCACTTGATGTTCTTCAATCTTTTATAACCTCTGTGTAGTGCCTGGATTTATTTGTTCTATTTGCTCCGTACAATACCCATCTATCCTTGTTCATCACGCACTAAGTCTCAGGAAACTGTAAGATCATAGGAAGCACACAATTTTCTTCTGATTCTTTGAAAGAAAGCATGAAAACTTGTGATACCTCTATAAAAAGCATATCAAAATGATGTCTGCTAGCTTTCCAAGTATTTGACGTGTATTTAGGCAGTGGACCATCATGTAATTCCAACAGTATCACTCTGCTTTTTGACTAATCTTAGCCAATGCATACTGGGAATATTTGCTGATAATAACTAACACAACATCAAAGACCTGAAGTCACCAATACACAGTGAGTGCTTTATGCTTCAGATCTGATATACAGGGTAGGTACATCATTGTTTTTTTGTTGTTGTTATTATTATTAGAAGTATTTAAAGGAAAGAAAGTGAAAAATTCAAGGAATTAATAACATTTCTTTATATCCAACAAGGACATGCATATAATCTGTGAACAAATGTTTGAAGAATATACAGTGAACACCTGAAAATAATGTATGCTGCAAAATATAAAATATTTACTCTGCTCTGTATTGGCCATTACTAAGCATCACATATTATCCCCTCTTTGGTATCATTGAAGCACCACTGGCTTTTACCATTGTTCTGGAGCTACAGCGGCACAAATGAGAGAAAATGGCAGGCATGAAGGCTTGTGATGTTCTTCAACATTTGATAATAAAGTTAAAGATAATTTACTTGGTCTGACTAATATAATCATGAGCCATTTTTATAATTTCTATTAATTACAGAAAATTAAAAGTCTGTGGCATATGTCAATAAAAAATGATCTACCATAAATTGTTTCATGTATGTCTCATAGTACAACCTGAGTTCATAATATAAACTTCTTTATTTAGACAAAGTTTGATTATCTGATTATAGAAAAACTGGTGAAAGAGATTGCAAGAAAGAAAATGTTGCAAAGCTGCTTTTTACCACAATACACATGGGATCCCTTAGCCATTTGGTAAATAAATGTTGTTTAACCAAAAGCATACTGATCTTCACAAAAACGTTTGATTTCTGTACTTGGAAAAAGAAAATCAAATAGTATTTGATGTGGTCTTCTCATTCACAACTTGCTGTTTATAAAGTTAATTTTTAATTGATGGATTCATGTTGGAGCTCAAGAGGTGTGAATCTCATTAAATTCTGAATGGAGACATATTGATCCCAATTACAACTAAAGGCCAACAGAGCTTGGCTATATCTCAGAGGAAAGGAAAAGCTACAACAATTGCATCCAATAAAACAAAACAAAACAAACAAACAAAAAAAAACCACCACCACCAACAAAACACAAACAAACAACTAAACAGCCATGGCTGCTTGAAACCATAAATAAATTATATTATCTTCTGTTAGAAAACGAAATCATGGTAATCTAATTTTTTGTACTTAATAAAGGTATTACATACTAAATTGTGTTACATTTATAGATCTGATTCAACATTGTTGCTCTGGATTTATGTCAATTTCTTTCTTTTCAAACTAACAGAGTAATTCAGGGAAAAATTAATTCATGCAGTGATGAATGAGGTTTGTTTTAATCAAATTCTGTGCAAAATGCATTACTTTCATTAACAGTTGAATCTGGTCAATATAAAACATATGAGAAATGCTATTTAACGGTATGGAACTTTTCAGGAAAACATAACACACACTCATATTCACACTCTTTGGACAATTTAAGAGTCTTAATTGGGGTTGGGTAACCACAGTGACCAGGTGTTGCAAATGTAAATCTCACAAATGGGCATGGAGAGTTGAATTCACCGCTGTGCTGAGCACCATCCTGGAAGTTTATTTCTTCTAATAATGACAAAACTATATATATATAAAATATATATATTTGCATATTTGCTTTCAAAAATATCTTCTAAAATAACATCCTTGCAAATACTTCTTGTTCTGATGCAAGACACCCAGCTTTGACAGACTAATGCTTACAGAAGAATCCCAATTCCTAACCTCCTCCTTATCAAATATTCCAGAATTTTGCAGGCGGGCAGCAGTAACACGTGAACTTACAAGATCAATCTCTAACCTATAGTCTTGAAAATGCAGCCAAAGCAAGCCAGCTTGCCAAGGAGCTTAGTGTGAAACATGCTGGTATGAAGCAGTCCAAAAATTGGAAATGACAAACTAAGAAACCTCAAAGTCTGATCACAGATTGTTGAGAAACACACAGACAAAAGATAAAACCAGCTGGAATCTTTTTTTTTTTTTTTTTAATGATAAAGAGTTCACCCAGTGCTAGTCCTAGTTAAGGAATGGCCCCATTCCAATTTACAATAAGAAGCAATTAAACCACCTTTATTTTCAAAGCATCTTCCACAGGAAGATGTTTACTGATTTGATTTTCCTTTACAGATACCACTCCATTTATACACTCCAGACCTTTTACTAGCCTTGAAAATCTATTGACACTTATTAATGTATGGGATCTTTTCATCCTAAGGTAAATTGAGGACATGAACTTGGTGTTATTTATGTCTCTTTACATCTCTCATTAAGACAGTTATAATGGATTTAAAAGCTAATACAAATGAGTTAACCTCACACTATAGAGACAAGAAGAGCACAGCACCCTCAAATACAACAGCAGCATGGCACTGTTTGTGTGCGTGCTTTAGCACCACAGTACATTGAGTTGCAACTAGAACACACGGTGTTTATTTCAGTGATGAACATCTTACACCCAGGTTGACACACAACACTTGTGCAGCCCTTAAACCCCTAAACGTGCAAATAGAAGCATGATCAGCTCAGTTATTTCCAAACCTTTGGGGCTGGTGGGCCACTCCTTTTCCCTACAGGTTCTCAGAGAGATATCCTTAACATCATAATCTTAAAGATAAGATTCTGCCACTAATGTGCAATTCAATTTTCTCAGAACTGGAACAGATGTACTTAGAGCAAGTAACAGATATGAAGCCTGTAAAAAACCATGCTTCATTTTCTGGGTTCGATTCAACCTCCTTGCAGCAAGGCACTGCAAACTGAATCAACAGACAACGAGGGGAAACCCTGTGCCTCAGAGTGGGTCTGTGGGCGATGCTGGGGAAGCCAAGGAGGTAAGTGCAACCATAACATTTGAAAGACCTGCTGGCAGAAAAGAGTACACGTGAGCAGGAAAACATAACATCTTTGGAAGTAGAAGCCATCTGGGCCTTTCAGTCTCGGGAGAATGCTGTCTCTTTACCAGATGATCTTCCCAGACAGACATATTCATATTTCCATGGGTAAAAGCTACACAGAAGACCAAGGGTTGCATTCATCTATACCACAGCAACCTTTGTGCCAGAGGGGTTTTGTCATGGGAAGAGCACCACTGTGCCTGCAAATGTGGGGCTGCCATTGTCCTTCAGGATGTTTGCTGATCTGGAAAACACCACAAACCGTCCTTCAGAAAAAAAAAAACATTCATTTAAATTATTCGAGTTAGGGAGAGTCACAGACATTTTCTTTAAAAGTCAAGGTCATTAAGAATGGCTCACTCAATATAAGACAAGATTTTATGACTCACAGGAGATCAGGAAAAATCATCAGCAACACTGAATATTTAGAGAATAATGTTTAGTCACCAAAAACACTTCAAGAGTTATTGTGACCTCCTTAAACACTTTTTCTTTCTTTCTTTTTTTTTTTTTTTTTTTTGTTAATTGCTGCAGCAGAGCTGTAGCAGTAGCAAAGAAATATCTTCTCCTTAAATGCACAGTCATACAAGTAATTGATCAGCAGGTTTGCCTCGCTGCTGTCAGCATAAGAAAAATGGGCAAGTAAATTCACATTTCATCAAGGCATTTTAGATCTCCCTACCCCTTCAGCCATGCAAGGGAAAATGATATATGCTCATGCAGAACAGATAAGGTAGCATCTCAGATAAGGATTTCTAGATGCTCTGCACACCACAGCAAAAGCTTGGGAAGACAGGAGCACACAAATATTTGAAATTTTTATTTATTTTTATTTTGATTTATTTTTACAAAGGCCTGTTGCAAGCCAGAATAACTGCTAGAGTAGGCAGGATGTTTTTTTAAGTAGCAATCAAAAAAGTATCACTACAATAAGAAATCAATGGGAAATCATAGGCTTTCTGTGGTTGTTTCCTCAACCTGCTGCCAGACCGGCCTGCAGAAGATTTGTTAGGCAGCCTGCACAGCCTTGTCTGCCGCAGGCAGTGGGTGTAGGGCCTTGGACACCCCACAGGTCAGCTGGACAGTCCCCTAGTCACCTGGAAAGCTTAAGGACCAACACCAAATTCTGCTCAGAGGCAGCAATCTAAACTCTGCAGAGTTTAATAAATGATTTTATTCCAAATCTAACTGCTTTAAATATATTGATGAAAGAAAAACATCTGTTGTTCCCATCAATATTTACGGAGGCAAAACAAGTTTCCCTGGTCAAGCTTTACCCCTGTAGTGGAGGATTCAGCATTCAGCATATGACCTCCATAGAAAGAAGTCAATATTTTACATTCCTGTCCCCTTGAGCACTGAAAAATTTGGAAATCAGACAAAATGAACACAGTGGCCCAGATTCTCTCTGTCATTTGGGCAGCTTTGCATTGCATCATTAGTCCTAATTCACCCTACAGGGGCCATCATGAGCCTCAAAGTCTGTTGTACTACCATCCTCCTGCTCTGTGGCTAGAAAAAGTGACAACACGCTCACCCTCCAGGGACCTCTGACTGCTGAAATGTCACTCTGTAGCTGTGGATAAGTATAAATTACAGCAGGCTGCTATAACTTATACTGGGGACGTCTATTGAATTTTAAGTACATGCTTGGGACATACGTGCCCAGACAATTCTCCTATCTGTGCTGGACCAATATCTCTACTCAGACACAGACTTCAAGGTCAGCCATAAAGTAAGCAGGGGAAAAAGTGCAGGGTGCCAACACATATTTCATCTGCCTTTGCAGTACCGTCATATCAGCTGCTAGGCTTCCTAGAATACCCATGTCCTCAAATACCATAAGGAAAATGAGGATTTGTAGGCCATCAGACTACAGGCAGCCTGGCACTATGTGAAGAGCTGCTGCTGACCTGCATTCCAGCTACAGAGCTACGTAAAGGTGGGGGTGGCAAGGAGCTGATCTCCAGGCTGCTGCTTGACCCAGCCTATGGTTATATATGGGCATAACCAGTAAATCCCAGACCAGTGCAGAGATGATCCCAAACTAGCAGAGCCACTAGGATGACGTACACATCTCTTTATCCTCTCTTCCTCCTCACTGAGCTTTGCATGCACATATCTAAAGCAAGGGGCTGCAGGACCTCCATGATCAGGTGCTGGCATGTAGGGGTTTCCACATGGGGGTACTAAAAGCGGTCAGAAACACTTTTCACAGAACACTGGATTTTGATGAGGCTGCAGGAATCACGCCTGATTTCCTGCCAGGTCCTCTTCCCTGGTCTTCAACAGCACTGCTGGCAGATTGACAGGGAGTGGGAGTTTGAAAAAAGTTATTGCTCCAGGATCGCCTCAGAGATTGCAGAGCTCCTAAGCTGTTGGCTCTTCTACAGATCTCATTAGGCAGCTTGCCAAGAAACTCAGTGGAGTATCCCTGCTCGTAGACTCCAAGGCTGCCAGCTCCCTGTTAGCCCACCATACAGAAGGACAAGAAGTAAGAGTCTGGAAGCTCTGAAAATGTGCAACTCCTTGGCATCCCCATCAGCCAGAGGATGCAGACAGAGTGCCCTGAGCTGGGGACCCCAAAGCTTCTGATGCTTCCAGTTCCAGGTCTTAACTTAAACAAGAATTTTGGGTCGGGGGGGGGGGACGGGACGACACATGCACTCACTTTCATTTCAAATTAGAATACAGCCAAATTAAATTTATCAAAATTATAAAAATCCTCTGCAAAATGGAATGATCTTTTTCCATTCTACACCACTTAAATAATAGGCCACTATGGCTGATCTACAGCATGTCTTATGATCCAGACCCCTAAACATATAGATTGTCCTATCACTCAGCAAATAGCACTTTCATTTCGTTCAGAGGCTTTTCACTCTTCCTCCTTACCTCAAGTATTCATCCCCCCTCATCTTTACATTCAAAAGCAAGACCTTCAAGGAATAAGGTGTTTTGTGGGGTTTTCCCCATTAAACATACCTATATAACTGTGCAGCTCCAGAGAAAACAACAACAAAGCTCAAAAAGACACTAATTTCATATGCTTGCATTGACTAAGTTGAGAAGGATTTATTTTTCTCAAATTCATATTATCACAAAGCTCTCTATGCAGGTCAGCAGGCTTATGTAACAGTGATGCATCTGGCTCTCTGTCCCAAATAAGACAGAATATGCTGTGACTGCTACATAACCTTCTGTGCTGTTCATCAAAGGCTTGTATCCACCTATTTTCCTATTAAAGGAGACCCACTAAAATCTCATCCTTCAATTTTCCAAAGACCAGCAATTGTTGTATTTTCCCAGCCTGGAGCTTACAATTAGACACAATGAATTATTTTTCTGAGGCACTCTCTCTCTCTCTTTCCCTCTCACTTTTTAAAATTCCCTAGCACCCATCAATTCAACAGCAGTTTTGCTTCTGGAAAGAAAATATTTTGAGTTAATTAACATTAGTTATATTTTAACATGTTCTGTTAAGTTCAGTTGTTAATTTGTGTATTCACTCCATCGTATTTTCTTACTGATGCTACTTGCTCAGCCCTTTCCTATAACCATCTCCATTTTGTCATACATCCACCAGAAACCCCTCTGAAATGGCCATGGGCAATGCCCAGGGAATTTATACTTCTGCACAGGACACAGCACCAAGGAGATGCTATCCAGACTTAGATGTAAAAATCTTTTCTGCATTAAAACAAGGACAAGGTATCGGGAAGGGGAGAGGACACAAATCAACAGCAGGTGCCCAGCACTCGTGCTGCCATGGAGTAAGTACATGCACCTCCATGGCATGCATTCAGACTTGAGAACAACAAATTTGACCCTCTTTTGTAGTCACAATAACATATTTTATTCAGCTATTAAACAAATGTAGACATCTATGTAAATCCTAGTTCTAGACCAAGAAGGTAACTCTAATTTGCAATTCCAATCTCCAGCTAGCATGGAAATGAAACCACTGGCTTCTTATAAATATTCTAATATGGTTAAATGCAGGATGATGCACTAGGAGCAACGTGTGCAGCCCATGCCTGCAGAATAGCAGACCATGTCCAGAACAGCACCAAAAATGATGCAGAAACTTTTCTAGCCAACAAGAGGTCAGCACAACCATGAAGCACAAACCATAAAGGGTTAGGATTATAGGATAAAGGATGTAAACTAGCAGCCTGGTTGACAGACAAGCATTTGACTTCTCTTGGAGGCACCTGCACTAAGTGGCATGTGTGAACTGGGGATTCCCTACCATTGTTTCTGAGTATGAGGCTTTTCAGAATACACATTCTATAGGTATAACTTCCACATTTATTTTTACAATTGTTTCCATTTTTACTACAAATGAAAATATTGACACTAGATATGGAAAACAATTTAATACCGAGTTCACAAAAAAACAGTGGCTTTATCCGCAGGAGTATAACTAAAACTTCGAAAATTCGCATGTGCAATAACATCCAGAGCATGGCCTGTTAAGTTATCCAAATAGCAGGCATTTCCCAAGTAGCAGGAACAATTTTATGCTCAGTTAACATATGCAGTGCTATACTAAGCCCAGTAAAACAACAGTATCTATTCAGCAAACAGGAAAAAAATTCTGTATGTCTATCACACTCGATCAGATTTCTCCACCCACTTTAAGCAATTAGTTTCAGACTTTCTGACCACATTTCTATAAAATACACCCTTCCCTCCTACAGCTTGTTAATGCATTAGCCTGTAATTTTATAAGGAGCTCTTGGAGATAACCTTGATTACCTCATCACCTTCAACAGACTTGCATGCCTGTGGAGCTAGAATCCTATTTACCACCAGAGATCCTCTGGGTGTGCCTACAGAGAGAAGGCCATGGATGCAGATAACCTCTGCCCTTTTAGGCTCTGCACTGAATAGGTGAATGAGAAAAGAATGCCTGTCATCAAGCTACAGATAAAAGATAGGTCAGACTCACTGGAAAACCCCTGGAAGTGGGAAGTTCAGTTCAATTAAATTTGCAAGGGAAGAAGCAGATAGTGCAATCTGTCTGGGTGAGATTTGAGGGGAGGGCTTCTTATGGCCAAAATATTTGGTTACTAGGTGCTTTCAGCCAGGACTTCAGCTGGCATGGCTTCATGGGTGAGCTCACTTCTAGACGGATGGCTTAAGCAGCTGGTTATGTACTTGTGGCTTTTAGTTAATGGGCTTGGTCTTGCAAACCCTTCTCACACAGATCTGTTCAAGAGGGCTGGAATGAGAACAGTGCAGTCAGGAGACAGAAAATTAAGCCCAAAGTACTAGGATGCAACAGTTCTGCTGGCACCAAGTTACTGCAAACAGTTGCATAAGCTGAAGAAAGGCAAGAGCAATAGTTACAAGTGTCTGCTTTTAGCATTATATTTACAGCTTTTTCCTGACTGTGCATATATTAAGCAGATTGCAAACTTGTAGTGAGTGGAGGGAACAATCTGGGTATTTATAAAGCAGTTAACCTTTAGGAATGACCTTTGTATTAACATTAAACCAGTCTGCCTCATGTTCAGAGGACCAGTATTTTCATTATTTGGAAAATGAGAAAACATTTTATAATTATCTGTGAAGATAGCCAGAAAGAAGATTTCAGCCTCATACTCTGAAAGATCTTGGCTGGTACAGACTGTACAAGAGATGGAATCAATGCAATCCCGAGACAGTAATGAAGCACAAGTGGACAGTGCCACAATGAGGCTACTACATAAACCAGCCCAGGACTGGGGTGGAAAATAAAATCTTTTTTTTTGTTTTCCTGACATGGTGACCCTTCACGGCAAAGTGTTCCCACTGACTTTCTCCTAATCCAGACAAACATACCACACCTGTCTTTGTTGAGAAGCTACTGCCAGTATCAGCTAACAGCTGGAGTCCTCAGCGATATTATTTATCCGGTACTAAGCTGGGACCAAAATATGAGAAACAATGGTTGGCATGCCACCATTTTTCTGACCTTACCTCAGTGTTTTCTTGTTTCCTTGGCAACTCACAAAACTCACTGAAAAAAAAATCCCTATTATAACGGAAAAAGTAGATTTTTATATTTAGATTTGGCTAACCCATCCATTAAGAAAAGGAAACACAATCAAATGACATTGATAGTGGCAGTAACACTGATAAACACATTATTGTCAATGACTACATCTGCAGAAACAATTAACTGAAAGTACAAGACAGTTGTTTGTGAACGTCCTGGTCTGATTTGCTCAGGTTACTTTGTACCTTAGCAAGCTATTTCATAAAAATACTTCACACATATTGTGAATGCTGTAACTGAATTGCAATTTCTTTCATTCATTCAGCTGATTCAAAATTAACTCCCTGATAAAAGACCATGTGAGCCAAATCCTGCTTTTCATTCACATTCAAAGATACAAAAACAGTGAAGCAACCTTTGGTTTTCTCCAGAGAGAATATACGATGGTCCCAAACTACATATTAATACAATGAATTATTCAAAATCACAGAAGGTAACAACAAACATTTTGTTAGGTGTAATGATACAGCTTAAACATGAAAAAAAAAAAAAAAAAAAAAAAGAACAAACAAACAAACAAAAAAAAAAAACATAAAAGGACTGTAATTAGCAGTTACAACAGCAGAGTTAAATTAAACAGCAATACTGCTGTTGCCTATGCACTTCATCAGTGGATGGTTTCTGCTGCTTCAGCAGTACAGAACCATTCCAGCCCCAAGAGACACTAAAGTCTCAAAGATCCCCTCTTGCTCTGTGGGAAGACAAACCCAGAGGCCCATAAGGACAGGTACATATCCCCCTCACAAGTCCTCCTTCACTTCAGCAAACAGGAGGCAAGTCTCCATCTGATTCCAATTTGCTTATTCTCACTGGTAATATTTGAAGAAGAATTCGATAGATCATACACTTCTCCCTTCTCCAGCATGTTTGCCCAGTACAATCCTGTCCCAGATAACTCAGATTCACTACATCATAGACTATTATTGCAAATAATTCCGGCCCCATGTTTGTAAATGTGAAAAATTAGGTCTGGAGTTTAAGAAATACGCCCTCTATCATCCAACAAAGCACAAGGGATACTTCTTGGGGCTAATTAGTAACTCTTATACACTGCTGTCTGATTCAGCATGACATAAGGCATACTTCAATAATGTTTCTGGAAGAAAAAAAAAAAATTTCAATTCCACTACAGGAACATGGATTATGTGAAATGAGGCTTAATGTGTGCATGGTCTGAGTTGTTACACACCAGTGAAGAGCAGTCATTCAGCACACTACAGATCCTTACTCTATCTCATGAAACACAAATTTATCACAGAATAATATGATTTAGGAAGCCTAACAAGAAGACATGGAACATGTCTCCTCAGAAAAGCATCGCACTGTTGATGTGAAGAAAATTCAACTCAAAAAAGAAGAAATATGAAACATAAATACCCAGTGCTGTGCTCTTTAACATTAACAGATGACCTTCTCTTTTGACTGAAGGCCTCAGGTTGGAGATAATACTTCTAATATATAACCAGCTCTTCCTTATTCATTTATAATTTACATGTTGTATCTCCCCAGGTAAACATTATTTAGCAATACAGAAAAGACAATTTAAATCTTCCTTACACCCAGAAGTGATTTTTATTCTAAGTGATATGTGTTAAGGGATTTTGGCAAGCTCACAGGGAGCTACTAAATAAGGTAGTTCATTCACCCTCATTTCCTTCCACCCTTCCTCACACCTGTATAAATAGATATTCATGTGATGCCTTCACCAGACTCATTGACAGCACTGGGATGCAGCCAGTTCAACAGGTGTTCTCCTCTGATGGAGGGCAGCTTTCCCATGGCTCATGTCTCTGCACAGGCAGCAGCGAGGAAGAGGATGACCTTGCTTTCTCCCCACTCAAACCCTAAGACAACATTTTAACTTGCACTACCAGACACCAGAGTCAGTTCTCTAAATGATTATAGCTAAAAGAGACTGTGAAGGCTAGCCTAGATGTTCTGCATCCCGAACCTTTGCTTGAGCATATGAAGCTGCTGAGGATTATGTGGCTGATTATCCTGCAAACTGCATGGCCTTGAGCCTGAGAAAGAGCACACAGCTCTTAAAGAATGACACCAGACCACTTCCCATGTACTTTCAGGTCATTTACATTTCTCATGGAGACAACAGATTTTCTTCCTTGCTTCAAAATATGTAAATCCCTGCCATTTTCAGCAGCAAAAGGTAATAAATGCACACATTTCTCCCATCTTCCTCCTCCATTGCCCAAGGGACTCGAGCACAGAGCAAGGCACTCTGTTACCCATCTGGTTTTGTGCCTTACTGCCCTGGGTACCTGGGCCTTCTTCATGCTGTAAACTAAACCTTGAAACATGCTCAGCGGTTCTCTGCTTGCAAGACCTTTTTTTATAAGACTAATAGACACAAGAGACTCCCACATATTCAGTATATCTGCTTCATTGCTGACAGGAAGAAGAATAACGTGGATAATTTTCTGAGTTTGCAAATCCTTGCTTACATAAAAAAAAGCAATTAGATTAACTCCTACGTGAATAAGACCTTTGCAGAATCAGAACCTATTTTATCATCAGAAATTACACACCAAAGGGAACTACTGAGAGAACTTCTATTTTTATTTCAATAACTCTAATGCTATTCAGCCTGCTCAAGTAAGGACCAACTTGATATGCCTGGGTGGGTGGTGGCTGCAAGGATTAACTGCTCTACATCTCCCACATTTCTGACAGCACCAAGGGTTTTGAACAAAAACAAATAGCAATATGAGCAAAACAAATACCCAGCCATTCCCTGAGTCCCACTAATGTGGTGAAAGAACCTTTTTCTTTCAAGTTCTCACCTGACTACCACACTAAATTACTTCTGTCAAGGATGCAAAACCAGCAACTGCTGCCTCATTAGCTGCTGCACAGCCGTGTGAAACAAGACAACAGCTGGCTAATGCAAAAACCATCTTCATCGGGTGGCCTGGAGAAGGGGGCATGCAGAAGTTTGTGTCCTGCAGCCACAAGCCGCATTGTCTACCCCTTCCCTCTTCTCCAGAGAGCTCATTGCACAGCCAAACTTTTTTGTTGGCTCTTGAGCATGAACAAAACCACTTTGTGCTGGGAAGGAGGGGGGGAAAAGCAATGCAAATTGAATTGCTGATGCAAGAATCTTTCTTCCCTTATTTCTCCTACAGAAAGCTGTCAGGGCAGCGCTAGCCCTGCTTGGAGAGTGGGCTGACAGTCCCAACAAAGCAAGTCACAAAACTGATCTGGCTTTTCAGGGTCAGACAAAAAGGAAAATTGCTGGGACCCTTCTCAAGCAATGAGAGATTTCCTTTGTAGGACTGCAGGCCAAATGAAGGCTCACGAGAGACTACAACTTTAACTCGTTCTTTTATTTCAGTGGCTGTTTCACAGACTTAGCCAAAAGCTTCAAGTAGTAGCACAGTTGAGCTGTGGCTACATGCATATTTTTAGATTGGTTTCCAATGGAAACAGAGCATTCACCACTACTGTGCCTCCCCATACCTGCCTCCCTCCATCACTTTTGAACCCAGAGGCCATATTTAACTAAAACCAACATAGGAGAAAAGCCTCAAAGTTTCCTCAAGTTCCTGAGAACTAGGAGACACAGTACAAGAAAGCAACTCCTACAAAAGTAAGCTTTCTCACTACAGGAAAAGCTACACAAGTTAGATTTTTTTATTTTTATTTATTTTTCCCCTAGGGAATGCACGTGGATCCTTTGTGTACCCAGATACTGCAAAGTTTCAGCTGGGGTGTAACTCAGAAATCTTCAACACATAGGTAAATCTGATTCAGAAATCTGCTGCTTCTTCCCATGTACCACTTCTCATTGCTTTGTCATCAGTACAGGTTCCCACAATAGACCAGCGTGAAACCATGCCTGTTATCTAACCACAGTGTAACCTAGCATTTTCTCTCATAAAATGAAGTTGCCTTGTCCCTACTATAATACAAAGTCACGTGCTTCAACAATTTCATTCAGCACCAGGAACTTAGCTACACAGAAACCACCTTTTCTTCATGCTGGAAATATCCAAACAATGTCTGCTTCCCAGGGGCACGTTCACACATAGGATCAGTACTGGGACTGTCTTTTAATGGTGTGGCTGCAGACTGCAGCAATGAGACTCACATGGCATCATGTAAGGGCTTTCCCAGTGAATGACACCTCTGTGATTACTGACCTGTTCTACAAAAATTTGGCTTCAAGTGCTAGTTTTTCTCATACTCCACAAGTGAAGGGCCTAATCCACGTGGGACCGAATACTCTCTCGAAGGGCCTATGCATTACATCAGTGAGGGTGCTGGTTACAAAAAACCCTCAATTACTTCATTTATATAGATAGCCAGATCCTTCGGTGTCTTTACATTGGTAATGCAAGGTTACTATAGCAACCTCTGTATGACCTGCATAGTCAGGAGAGCAGGGAAGAGCTGATAGCTGAATTAATGTATTTTCAGCCTTGAATAGGAAACATTAAAGATTAATGGTCCATGAAATTCATATATGCTCTACTCATTATGTTATATTTATCCCTTTCCATCTCCTTTTTGAAATACATTTATCTTTAAATGTTAAACTACAGCACATGATACAATACCTTAAAAAAACATCATTTAAGCTTTTTATTTCTTTCCTATTTTCAGTTTAGCAAGGAGTTAAACTACTTCAAAAAGTCCAAAGACTAAAGTACATTTCAGAGTATGGTTGGCCAAATTAATAGCATCTTGTTAGAAACCAGAGTTCATAACTAGATTTGAAGATGTTTCCACAATATTTAAAATAAACAAATTCAGAACCAGCTAGCCAGTTTAGGGAACATCAAGCACATTTTTTTTTTTTTTTTTTTTTTTTTTTTTTTTTCCCATATTTAACTGGTTCTTAGGAGGTCACTAACTTTCATTCAACTAGACGCTTGCCAGCAGTCTACTACAAGTTCAAAATGCATCGAAACAAAAATTAAAAATTTGCTTGATATTACCTCAGAAGACAAAAGGAGACATTGCTCCTGGATGCAGGACCAGATGAATGTTGTTCACACAACCGGGATCACCATCATATGAAGGAAATGCACTGTGGAGGGAGATAGTGGGGAACAGCAGCAATTTTTTTCTTTTGCTGGAGAGTCATTAACATGATCACCTACTACGAGAATGACAGGCAACATGCATAGTTTTAGTCTACATTTCCTTCATTACTACTGCACAAAATGCTTGTGTGTGCACATATCATCATAGATCGAAAAGGCGTGGGTAGCTTTATCTGCCTTTTAACTGCTTCAGGTTCAGTATAGGCAAGAAATTCTCATTCAGATCAGGGCTTCAAGTGAGATTTAAATAGCATATAAGTCATATGGCAACCTTCCATATAGACGTGAAATTCTTTCTTTACAGGACAGTAAATAAATGTTCATTGTTCTCTCTCAGGCAAGTTCCTTTTTTATTATTTTTTTTATATATGTCATGGTAATATAATTCTTCTCTGAGCCAACTCCTTCTCCCAAAGGCAACAGGATTATTTTTCTGTTTTCAGGAAGGAGAGAAATTGAGCTTCAAAATGCTGTGCCTGAAAGCCATACACTATAAGGGGAGAGAAAAAAAAAAAAAAAAAGACCAAAGAAACCCCACACTAACATCAGTGGAGGAACTGATGGGGATGAACTAAATCCAGTAAAAGAATCTTCCATCACTATAGTCTTGACACAAAATGCCAAAGTATTTTTGTCCCTGGAGTCTCATAAAGAAGACAGCAGCTTAAGGGATTCTTGGACTGAATAACTCTGTCATCCAAAGGACAGTTGGGATTTTTGGGGTGCTTTTGCTTAGTTGGTTGGTTTTTAGCTTTGTTTGATTTCTCACTGTAGGAGATTTAGCTAACAAAGAACTTGGGTATCTTGTATTTTTATTTTTAATTACTTCTATTGCCATTTGTAGACAGTATGGGAAGGATAGGTCCTCACAAGTGCAGTGAAAAATTCATCATTGTTAGTCCACAGTCATTTACCAATAAACTCACCATTTTTTATGTAAGACTGGGGCAGCAAGGAGGGGAGAGAAACAGTTAAACTGGCTCCATCCAATCACTTCCCCAATATTAAGAGAGTTTTACTTAATTCCAATCAACTTGCATAATTGACAGAAACCCAAAAACCATCACACCATATGTCTAACTTCACACTTGTAACATTCAGACTTATTTCTCTTTGATATTTTAAGGCTTTTAGCTAAGATTTTTAAAACTTGCCTTCCTTAGCCCACCAGCTATATTTAAATGGCCTGCTTTTTAAAAGTGCTGAGTATGTCACACTGTCTCAGGGGTCTGGATGCTGCGTAGCTTTTCTTGGTTGTGGTCTCACATGTCACAAGTTAATCTTCATAAAGTCTTAGACCACACTTTTTGTAAAGAAATCTTCCTGGGCTCCTAGTGTAAAAGAGAATGAGAATAGATTTTGGGGGCAAATCACCATTGCATTCCCTCTTGTTTTTGAAAGTGAATATTACATCTCTCTAGCTGATATGACTGTACATCTGTTCTCTTCACCCCTTTGCCCCCTCCTGTGTTCTAAGCCTTTTATTTTAATTGGCTTCAGAAAAGGTTTCATTAAATAAGACAGCACTCTGGCTAGCAATTAAAGTGTATCAACATCACTTCTGCAACCCTCCTTTGAATACCAGCCCATCTCTCATCTTCTGTAGAAAAAAGTCAGTCTTTAAAAAAACATACAGACAAGCAAAAATATCCACAGATGTAACAAAGTACTGCCTGAAACCTTTATAAATTATTCTTGTGCTAAAGGTTTCAGTGATGTTCTTTAATAAAATTAGCATAAGAGACCTAAAATATCTATCTAAAAACATCTAGTAAAAATCCCTGTTAGTGCAGTGCCTCCATCTTTTCCTATTGCACCAATATTTGTGTCAATAAGTAGCAATGCTAAGACACTACCTGCAGTGGTACAGAAACTTTTAAGGGTGACTTTGTAGGCACTCATGCTTCAGACACTCAGACCCAAGAAAATTGCGTTGGCTTCTTTCTCCTCCACTGTCTTCTTGGGAAATTCTGGGGAAGTCACTTGGCCACTTTGTGTCTTAATTGTCTCCTTGTAAAAACAAGGATATAAAAACTACTCCAATTTTTAAACACCTGCTTAAAGCCTCAGATTATCTATAATGTTTAATTATGTACCTTTTTCTATTGAAGTTCCCAAAATGTCTTTATATCTTTAAACATACATTTAAGCAGTTTTGCTGATATGGTGCTAGGGTGTACATAGAGTATTCTTATATCTATGGTGATATTTTAAGCTATATAAGAATGCATTTTGAGATTATGACCCAAGTCAATATTTTCTTTCCTAAGTCCCAAGCAATCATGTCCGTTCTGCCTTTGCTAAAGAATCAATGTGGTACTTGGCTGCATGTGTACAAATTGAAGCCATTAATCTTTCCTGTTTGTCACCTCCAGATTAAAGTGCTTTTGCAACCACTGATAATGCAGCATACTCCTGATGTTGAAACAAAATTGTATGTCTCTAAGGAGGCTCTACTTAGTTGTAAAGGATAAGAATTGAATGCTTTATGAATAGCACCTTGAGCAAGAAGGAAATTGTTCATGTATTCATTTAAGCTTTGGTTCTGGCTAATTATATTGAAGTATAATTTACTTTTGACTTTAATAGGATCTATTTTATTGCTACTAAGAACATGCAAGTAAGTATGTAAAACACTGTTAACAGCAAATATTTTTTTCAGTTCCAAAGCACCATCGTTTTTTGAGACTGTATGATTATAAGAACAAAGACCATATGTTAGCAGATGGCTGAAAAGTACGTGGTTACACAATTTTTTTTTTTGTTGTGTTTTTGTAGTTGTTGGTTTGGTGCTTTGTTATTGTTGCTTCTTTGTTTTTAGCACATACCGCTTTTAAAGGCTTTTCCTATTTTGTGAAACGTATTTCAAAGCAAGTAGAAATATTTTTATTAAGTCAAATTTTTAACTTTTTGGTACAGAGGCTAGGTCATGGCTAGGTCTCCTTTAGCTAGTAATGAAGTGCAATAGGAGCAGACAGAGCAGAAGTATGGTGTTAAGGGCCTAATATCCGTACCATACAAGTTTGGGCAGGATTGATTTGGGAACGGCTTTAGTCTGGTCCATGTACTGAAAGCCATTAACAGCTGGAGAGGGTCTTAAAATATATTTTTAATCTTATATTTGCTTCTGTTGAAAAAGCTATTCAGTTAATCAGAAACTTTAAAAGTCTTGTGTGAAGAGCTTTGATTAAAGCTTTACAAGCATTATTAAAAATAAGCTTAAACCTAACAAACTAATCTAGGGTATATCACAAGAATCACTGGATTCTCATTTAAGTGGGTAAAACTATCTTGCCTCGACTGGAATATGACATAAACAAGAAAGGCATCCCTCTCTTATTTGTTTGGATTGATATTGTCTCATTTAATTTTGTCATATTTGTCACCAACACTAGTGCTGCTGTGTGAAATTTATGGTTTTCACATTTTGATTTGAAAGGTAAAAACAACAACAACAAAAAAATCCAGGTTGTCTTTCAAATGGGTAAATTTGTGTTGCTGGGACGGTTAGTGGACGGAGCAGGAGTGCAGGTAGTATTTTCGTCCATCCCTACGTTGACAGGGAGGGGTACAGAGAGGACAAGGAAAGCCCACCTGTTAAACACGTGGCTCCGGGGCTGGTGCCTATGCAGAAATCTTGGGTTTTTCGACCATGGGGCAGTTTACTCAGCACCTGGTCTGATGGCCGTAGACGGGTCCCTATCCTTTAGGGGAAAAAGGATCCTGGGCCAGGAGCTGGCGGGGCTCATTGATAGGGCTTTAAACTAGGTAAGAAGGGGGATGGGGCTGAAGCAAGGACTGTTGGGGCTGTGCCAGGGGGAGCAATGGCAAGGCCGGAGGATAAGGTAAAGGCCCAGCTGAAGTGCATCTACACCAATGCACGCAGCATGGGTAACAAACAGGAGGAGCTGGAAGCCATCGTGCAGCGGGCAGGCTACGACTTGGTTGCCATCACGGAAACGTGGTGGGACCAGTCTCATGACTGGAGTGCTGCGATGCCTGGCTATAGGCTCTTCAGAAGGGACAGGCAGCACAGAAGGGGTGGCGGTGTGGCTCTCTATATTAGAGAGTCTTTCGATGTTGTAGAACTCGAGGCTAGGAATGACAAGATCGAGTCCCTTTGGGTTAGGATCGGCAGGGACAACAAGGCTAGCGTCCTGGTCGGGGTCTGCTATAGACCGCCGAACCAGGATGAGGAGACGGATGAGGAGTTCTACAGGCAGCTGACAGAAGTTGCGAAATCGTCGGCGCTTGTACTCGTGGGGGACTTCAACTTCCCTGACATATCCTGGAAGCACAACACAGCCCAGAGGAAGCAGTCTAGGAGGTTTCTGGAGAAAGTGGAAGATAGCTTCCTGACGCAGCTGATTAGTGAACCTACCAGGGGTGGTGCCCTGCTAGACCTTCTCTTCACAAACAGAGAAGGACTGGTGGAGGATGTGATTGTCGGGAGCAGTCTTGGGCAGAGTGACCACGAAATGGTGGAGTTCACTATTCTTGGCGGGGCCAGGAAGGGAACCAGTAAAACCACTGTATTGGACTTTCGGAGGGCTGACTTTGGGCTGCTCAGGACACTAGTTGGTGGAGTCCCATGGGAGGCGGTTCTGAAGGGCAGAGGGGTCTAGAAAGGCTGGGCGCTCTTTAAGAGGCAAATCCTAATGGCACAGGAGCGGTCTATTCCCATGCGCCCAAAGATGAGCCAGTGGGGAAGAAGACCAGCCTGGCTCAACAGAGAATTGTGGCTTGAGCTTAGGAGAAAAAAGAGGGTTTATAATCTTTGGAAAATTGGGCAGGCCACTAAGGAGGACTATAGGGATGTAGCGAGGCTGTGCAGGGACAAGATTAGGAAGGCCAAAGCTCATCTGGAGCTCAATCTGGCTACTGCTGTTAAAGATAACAAAAAACGCTTTTATAAATACATCAACACAAAAAGGAGGACTAGGGAGAATCTCCATCCTTTACTGGATGCAGGGGGAAACTTAGTTACAAGAGATGAGGAAAAGGCGGAGGTGCTTAATGCCTTCTTTGCCTCAGTCTTTAGCGGCAAAACCGGTTGCTCTCTGGATACCCAGTACCCAGAACTGGTGGAAGGGGACGGGGAGCAGGATGTGGCCCTCACCATCCACGAAGAACTGGTTGGTGACCTGCTACGGCACTTGGATGTGCACAAATAGATGGGGCCGGATGGGATCCATCCAAGGGTACTGAGAGAACTGGCAGAGGAGCTGGCCAAGCCCCTATCCATCATTTATCAGCAGTCCTGGCTATCGGGGGAGGTCCCAGCTGACTGGCGGCTAGCAAATGTGACGCCCATCTACAAGAAGGGCCGGAGGGCAGACCCGGGGAACTACAGGCCGGTCAGTTTGACCTCAGTACCAGGGAAGCTCATGGAGCAGATCCTCTTGGGAGTCATCATGCGGCACTTGAAGGGCAAGCAGGCGATCAGGCCCAGTCAGCATGGGTTTATGGAAGGCAGGTCCTGCTTGACGAACCTGATCTCCTTCTACGACAAAGTGACGCGCTGGGTGGACGACGGAAAGGCTGTGGATGTGGTCTACCTTGACTTCAGCAAGGCTTTTGACACCGTCTCCCACAGCATTCTCCTCAAGAAACTGGCTGCTCTTGGCTTGGACTGGCGCACGCTTCGTTGGGTTAGAAACTGGCTGGATAGCCGGGCCCAAAGAGTTGTGGTAAATGGAGCCAAGTCCAGTTGGAGGCCAGTCACCAGTGGCGTCCCCCAGGGCTCGGTGCTGGGGCCGGTCCTCTTTAACATCTTCATCAATGATCTGGATGACGGCATTGAGTGCACCCTCAGTAAGTTTGCAGATGACACCAAGCTAGGTGCGTGTGTCGATCTGCTCGAGGGTAGGAAGGCTCTGCAGGAGGATCTGGATAGGCTGCACGGATGGGCTGAGGTCAACTGTATGAAGTTCAACAAGGCCAAGTGCCGGGTCCTGCACCTGGGGCGCAATAACCCCAAGCAGAACTACAGGCTGGGAGAGGAATGGTTGGAGAGCTGCCAGGCAGAGAAGGACCTGGGAGTGATGGTGGACAGTCGGCTGAATATGAGCCAGCAGTGTGCTCAGGTGGCCAAGAAGGCCAACGGCATCCTGGCTTGTATCAGAAACACTGTGACCAGCAGGGCTAGGGAGGTGATCGTCCCCCTGTACTCAGCTCTGGTGAGGCCGCACCTCGAGTACTGTGTTCAGTTTTGGGCCCCTCGCTACAAGAAGGACATCGAGGTGCTTGAGCGGGTCCAAAGAAGGGCGACGAAGCTGGTGAGGGGCCTGGAGAGCAAGTCCTATGAGGAGCGGCTGAAGGAGCTGGGCTTGTTCAGCCTAGAGAAGAGGAGGCTCAGGGGTGACCTTATTGCTCTGTATAAGTACATTAAAGGAGGCTGTAGCGAGGTGGGGGTTGGCCTGTTCTCCCATGTGCCTGGTGACAGGACGAGGGGGAATGGGCTAAAGTTACGCCAGGGGAGTTTTAGGTTAGATGTTAGGAAGAATTTCTTTACTGAAAGGGTTGTTAGGCACTGGAACGGGCTGCCCAGGGAGGTGGTGGAGTCACCATCCCTGGAAGTCTTCAAAAGACGTTTAGATGTAGAGCTTAGGGATATGGTTTAGTGGGTACTGTTAGTGTTAGGTTAGAGGTTGGACTCGATGATCTTGAGGTCTCTTCCAACCTAGAGATTCTGTGTGTGATTCTGTGTGTGATTTATAATCCAACAGGCTGACCAATTTCTGAGGTGACACAAGCACAACCTGGACACACAGAGCACAGAGACACTCAACAGGTGAGGCATGTCCATGAGTAGCAAACGGGAGGGCTGCCTCTCTGAAGGCAACAGCAAGAAGGGAACAGTACAAAGGATGCTCAGCCCCTCTGACATAGGTAGAAATCACCTTTAGACCTAAATATCTATTAATATATAAAAGTTACAATACCATAAATATTCTTTAAATCTAAAGGGACCTTCCGTAGCTTCCCACTGAAGGGCTGACTAGAGGTGGCTTTTCAAAAGCACTTCAGAGTGCTTCAAAACCTGAACCAATAAAAACATTTAAATAAACAAATATTGCTTAATTAATATTGCCTGTGCATGCAGGGTATGCAACAGCAGTATTTATTATTTCCATCTGCATTCTGGGATGTGTATTATGCAGGATTGTTCAGATCTCTGAGTAGCCAGTGCTGTGTAACAATTTTGCAGCAAAACCCAAAGCAAAACTCAGATGTCACATCTTACAGACTAGGGATTCTTGTCAAGGAAATCTTTTCTTACTCTTTTGCTTCATGTGCTGCAGAAACCTAACTTTCCAAGACATTTGGATTACTGTGGAAGGACCTGACTAAAATCTGTTTACCAGAGACACTCTGCCTAGCCAGTGTTTTTCTCCACTCTTTGCCAATACGCAACTTTCTACCTCTTACTTTCTTCATTAAGAGAAGGCATAGATTTCTTAACAAAATTTCAGAATATCCTCCAAACTTTGAGCACACTGTAGTTCTAACCCACTAATCCTTACATATTCATTTTGTTAAATTCTCAAGGCAAACTTTTCCATGTTAACCATGGCAGGACGTTTGATTCTTAAAACTGAAACCAAAAGCCATCAACTTTCCTTACAATTAGTCCCAGCTCCAACTCCATCTACCTGCTGCCACTTGGATCTCTCCTTTAACGAGACACTGAAGCATTGTTCATCAGATACATGATATCTAATCAGGAATCACAAACAGATGCTCTAGTTAAAACACACACACACACACACACAAAAAAAAAAAAAAAAAAAGAGTCTCCTTGTTAGAACATGCATATGTTTGACTTAAAGACACTTTTGCAAGAATAACATGGATGCTCACAGAGATGCTCAAAGGATAAATATTATCATTAACTTCATATGGAAGTACAACCCTACTTGCTGCTACCTTACAGAAGCTGGCTACAGGCTGTTGCTTTGCAGAGTGAGACTGAGCTTCAGACCATGGGACTTTTCTCCTACAACTGCACTGAACACTCGACTTCTCAGTAACCAAGGCAGAGACACCAGCAGTTTGAACAGATTTAAAATGTTACACAGAGACTGTGATTTTTTTTTTTAAAGACAATCTGAAAAGTGAAAAAATATGAATTGTAAAATGAGTTAGTTTCCTACAGCCCTTTTAGCAATACTACTCTGTAGGCAGCATTTTCTGCTAAAATACTAAAACTGTTTTTTGTTGGAGTAAATAAGTACTTCTCCTTTGATTTGAAAGGATTTCACCTCACTGCAGCAGCAGAGCTCCTCCTGTGTAATATAGGGTACAATAAATGGGTACAATGTAACATATGTATGTATGTATGTAATGTAGGGCACAATAAATGAAATACAGAGGAGAAATACCACAGAATTTTATTTTAATCTTGAAGAGTTAGCTTACACATAAGCATCAGACTGCTTGTGAGTAATGCAGACCTTCTTAAATTCTTAACAATGGAAAAGTAATATCTTTACCTCTTCATGAGTAAATTCTTATTAATTGAAGAGTTCACAAAGGTTATAAAATTGTTTTAAAATTAAATTAATTCCTTCATGCTAAAAATTTGTATGGTTTCAAGCCCATGATCGCAATTTTTTGGGGGAACTGGAAGTGTTAAATCACACTGAAAAAGATATTCTCCCTTTCCTGTGGGAGAGAATGCAATAATATTCTGGACTTTAACAATTATCCTTGACACAAAAATGCTTATGTTTAATGGCTCCTGAGAGAATCTTACCCCCTTCATAGGACCCACAATGGGGTGATTTGAATCTGTGAGAATTTCACAAGAAATAGAAAAAAATATCTTGCCTGATGTATTTTTAATGACAGCTGTTAGCTCAGTGGCACGGTGTGCTGAAGAGTTCCCAGAAGCAGAGACCAGGTGGAGGGGCCAAATGGACAAATTGAACTAATTTATCACGTGGCCATATTGTTTATGGCATTTCCATTGTCTTTATCATATTCTTATATGCACAAACAGTTGACGCATAGGTAAGAAGACAGAGAAAGGATCCAGTATCAACAGTGAGAGAAGTTATGCTACTGAATTTCTATGAACAGATGCAAGGTATTGACATGAGAAACAAGAGGTCAAATGATCTATGCAATTTAGACCATGGACAGAATCAAATAACAAGAGGCAATTAAGCCATCTGGGGAAAAGGACGTATAGGCAAAGCAGCATGGGTGGTGATTTCACAGAATTTGTTTGGAATAGCATTCAGGGTGAATGTTTCTAAGTTCAGAGAAATAAACCTAACCTCAGTGCACTTTAGCTTTAAGTGCAAATAATGGCATTAAAGAACAGCCGTAACACTCAGAGGATGTGTCAGCATTTGGATCTAACAACAGGCATGGAAAAAGCTAACTAGCAGTAACTCTGCCAAGAGCAATCTGACCCCACTGCTTACAGAGACTGACTAGGTGTCTTCCCAGTGCTCACTGCAGGGAGAACCACAGATCCCAGGAGAAGCTAAATGCATCTAAGAAGAGCCATCCCATGTCATGTGTTTTGTCCTGGGAACCAACCTCAGAGTGCCAGGAAGCCCCTGAGCAACCAACTGGCTAAGGGGCCCCGCTGAGCTCCCAAGAGACTTCCAGAAAAACTGCCAGGAACATGTGTATGCTATACAAAGCACTATTATCTTGCTTCATGCCTTTTTTATCAGAACACAGCATTTGGTGTTTATTCTCCTACATAACTTCTAAAATGCGAAGAAAGAATGACAGCTTTAGAGGTGTTCAAGGAGCAGTACACCCATCTATATCAAATGATGTGGTTCAATGGTTCCTCCACATTAAATATTGATAGAATAGATAATGTCGTTCAACAAAGACTTGGGTTACTTTGGCACTTGCTGAATTCATAGCAGACTTACACAATTCCTCATCTGTGTATAAACATGCACAAAATAAAAATAGGTATGCAAAACACAACTTGTTTAAGTGATTTAGTATAGGATAGATATTGCCTTTGGTGGTCATGAAGTCTTAGGTGGATATTAAATGGTTTCATAGCACCTACTTTATCATGATTTGATTAAATGGACTCAAATGCCAAATAGACCTTACATCTAACCTAGAAACAAACAATACAAAAACCTCTCTGACCATAGAATAGCTGCAATATTCACATGGGTGACTAGAAATTGTCCTAATAAAGATTTCTCATGTCTGGTTCCAGACCCATCTTCTGTTTCACACCCACCAATGAATGCAAAAAGGCAACCAGAGAGAGTAATATATATTTAATAACTTAGAGCCCAGGCTAACTATATTAGGCTAAATCCAATAGTCACTAACCTCCACCCCCTCCTCCACATACGCATGTTTAGGTAACAGACCTGCTTAAACATCTTAAAATAATTAAACACCTTTGACATTCAGGAAACTCTCATTCTATTTTCAAGCACAAGATACATTTCCAGTCTTTTAGGAAGCTGCCAGCTTGGTTTGCCTGTGCCCTGTGTTACAGAAAATCATAGGAATGCCTCCAACCTGACTCAACACTTCCTGCATAGGTGAAGTGGCACAGGTTCCTGCCAGCCACCCTCTGCTTGGAGCTGCACTGATGTATTCAAATTTTCTTTTAAATTGGTGTCCATATGTAGAGCCCATTCAACTCAGCTTGGGTTATTTGGATTCAATTTCAGCTTTGCACGGTAAGGTGCAACTTAATCCTCAGGAAGCAATGGATTTAGAGGGAACTGCTCAAAGAATCAACTCTTAGGGTAATGCTGAGCAAGGGCTTCAGCCATGAAACTAGAATTTCTGCTCGCAAAAAAATCTCCTGAGTACCACATTGTAAATGCTGACCAAAAAAAAAACAAAAACACAACACCCCAGATACAGACATATGGTAACCATGAGCAGTAATAATTCTTCAGCCATTGTCTTAATATGATGAAACACAAAGAACAATTTAAACAGCCCAAAGTGCTGTTCCTAAATGCACATATATATATATAGAGAGAGAGATCTGTCATAAACCACGAGTTATGGATGGTATTGTGCTATTATGCAAACTGCTCTTAGTAAATAAAACAGTCCTACTATGTTTTTAATATGGCAGGATCAAGCCCTTGATTAGAAGATGGGAAAAACATCCTTTCAAAAGTTCCTAAACCATTTCAGATAATACATGCATAAATCCAAATGACAGAATGACTAGAAGTAGCGATGTTACACTCATTGGGACTATGTATAGAGAAATGGAAAAGCAGAAAAGGCATATATTTAAATTAATTATGCATAGGAAGATGTGGAAGAACTGAGAAGAGTACATCATTTCCAACTACAGATGAGAGTGGCAGGTGATCGTGTACCTTTAATATTGCATTTATACCGAAGTAATATAAAGAAGACAATGTATTAAATTTATATACTGATTGTAGATGATAGAACACACTTTCAGCAGTTAACTGGAAAGGAGTCTCTTTTTTCATAAGAAAGAAAAAGCATAAGTAATCCCGAATCAGTCAGCACATATATGCTGGTTAACATGAGATACTTCAGCAAGTACCTAACCAGTTGTCAGGAGATTTGAGAAATGGCTAAGAGTGTTGTAGGATCTCTGGAGGAGGTGAAATGGGGAAGCTGCATGATGGGCCAGACCTGAGGAAACACTGAACTTAACTGTGAAAGCTACAAAAGTCACTGAACTAGGATAGGGGAAGATGGAGCAGCTGGTTGGAAAGAAATATTCTCTCATAATGAATTGAATAGTGTATGTCCTCCATTAATAGCAATGCAACCAAACCATCAAAATATTGACTACAAACCCTCATTCTGTAGAAAAGTATCTCTTTCAAGCCTACACAGGTTTTCAATAGCTATATAAAAGTAAATTATTGTATCTATTAATGAACATAGATTTTCCTTTTCTTCCAGGTAAACTGTCTAGCACTTTTCACAAGAATTAAATCTATTTGATACAAATAAAACAATTTCCTATTAATATTATGTCAGCTTTTAATACTTTTATACATGTTGGGTAAAACTTCGTTTCTCAACTCTTCCTTCCTGACATAGGATGATCCAGTGGTTACTGCACTGCCTTTGGATTTAGACCAGACTTTGATACCCTGGTTTGATACAGACTATGCAGGACCTTGGACTTACACTTAATCTTTTTGTACCTCAGTAAAGATAAAGCTGCTCTATTTAAAAGGCATGGTAAAAGGTGGCAAAAGTCTAAGAGTGCAAGCATCTTGAACATGATCAAAGCAAGCATTACATAGTTCTTGAAAGGAAGGTAAATAGTTGATTCAAATTGGAAGACTGAACAACCATTTACAACCTTTTAAATTTCTGTCTAAGCCCACGTGTAGGACTAAAACCAATGAGGAGCTAAAAATCCTCTTCTGTGAATAGGAAATATAATTAAATCTGGTATTTCAGCTAAAAATACTGTCATAATGTGATAAACATTTTTAAATAGCTTCTTTCAGAACCATCTTGATTACATATACTTCTACTTAGTTTGCTGTTTTTTTTTTTTCTTTTTGTAAGACAACATGATAGATTATATGTCATTGACGATTGTGCAAAAAGTGTCAAATCTGTGTCTGTCATCAGAAATGGCTATATTGATTTTATTGAGTGTTTCAAGATCAATGTGCTCCATGTGAAAATTAACACTTCTAAAATTAGCATACAGGGCTTTCTGTGTCTAAATTAAAATATACCAAAAAAAGAAGTATGACAATTAACTAAAAATTATTAAAAATCTTTGGAGATGAGACATTAAATGTTTGTTTATGTTAAACCTGTATTATCCTGTATCCTGCAATGAAAGTCATATTGCAGCATCCTAATGCATCATTTACAGATCTCTCTGAACCAACTATCAGGCTGCCTTCCCCCACTGTTTTAATAAAGCAGACCAAACCAACTGGCAAAGTGATCCCTGGAGAAAAAACAAAAGCCATACAGCAATAATACAATTCTCATTGGCTTTTCACATCAGTTTTCTCCCTTTTAGCTAGGAAAGTCAATTTAACAGTGTCCCCCATTCATACATCTGAGTCCTTACAATTAACTCAATTTTCAACCTTCTGGCCAGTTCAGCAGTGAGGTTTCAATATAATTTCAGCATTTGCTTTAAATGCTTTGATTCAATAGGGGCATATCTTTCTAGTATCAATACTTCCTCATCAATACTGTGATTTTCGCTATTATCTCTATACTTTGGAGATTAGCAGAACTTAAACAGTTTTTTATCTCAGCCATTATCTTCTGCATTAGCTACAGTCTAATAGTTTCCATCAAATGTTGAAACACACATGGTAGTAGGATTATGGGGACTTCAACAGACAAAACAGTGAACGAAAAAAAGCAGGTGTAATAGCATAGCTGAGAAAAAAAAAATCTGAAAAAAAAGCTGTTAAATTCTCAGGGCAGGCATCTGAGAAAAACACTTAAACCAGAAAAGGCCAACTGTCTTCCTTAATATTCAACAGCAGAATGAATATTTGGCCTAGAAATAGGTCTTAAAGTCATAAAGACTTTGACTTTAAAAGTACACATCAGAACTGACAGCAACTAAAAAAAGAGAAAGAGGAATAATGCAGATGTTAGTTGTGCATGCACAGTGTTAAAGAGCTGAAAAGAAGATATTCTCATGCTGTTGTTACACAACCCCAAAATCCACTTCATGCCTTGCCTGTATTAACCTGAGACAAGAATTTATAAGGCCGAGGATTTCCAGTGCACAAAAATTCTCTGCAGTTGTACAGAGGAGAGTGCGGTATGATAAATATCAAATGTTTCCAAAGGAAGCACTTACACAGAATAGAAAAGAAATGGTACACCCTTGTCTCCTAATTTAGTTCACCTTTCCCACTACCTATCGTTCTCTGATTTACCTTACAAGGTCTGATAAGGAACTCAGCTTGCAATATCAGTCATAGCTCCAAAAGTTTTGTCTATGCTCTGGAATCAGTCTAGTGAGTACTTTTTCTTACCTAAAAGAGAAAGAAAAAAACAGTAAGTGGTCATTTACATGAAAGCCTGACAGATTGGAGAAGAAAGGTTTTTTGACTTTTCAAAATTGTTTACTTTATATATGGCCTGAGATGGCTTTGGAAATTTGAATCCAAACACTGTGCAAGCAATGCTGCTGTTTGCTAGAAAGATTCCTCTGTAAATTTTATGCTCTACAATGAAGACAGATTCTTGGGTAAAAGTGCATCTAAGTGGAGAGGGAAACCAGGAACAACAAAATCCAGGGTGCACTAATGAAGCTGTTGGTAACAGGTTGCTCACAAAAAAGTTCTTAACATGCAACGCAGTGGTGAGCATCCTGCCAGGGTACAGAGCAACATGCAGAAAGCTTACAGGGGTTCAGAGAGTTTTGACATCCTAAGGGAAGAGAAATCTACTAAGGTTCATTGAATTAATAGAAACCACCACTGCTTCAAGAAGTCCTTGAGCTGCAAATGATTAAAGCCTTGGAAAGCATCCATCTGTCCTGGTATTTTCCCCTAAGTATCTGCTTTCAGCTGCTGTCAGGTGTTTTGTTTGTTTCTTGTGTGTTTTTTTTTTGTTTGTTTGTTTGTTTTGTTTGTTTGTTTGTTTTGTTTAATGGATCTTCCTTTTCTGTCCACAAGCAGGTTTTCATTCTCTAAGCATGAGAAGAAACACAAAAATTTGACTATTTGACTTCCTGAGGTACAACCTATTATGTGCCTGCAGAATGCAAGAGGATGTGACCTCTCCAGGAAGCATAAATTTTAAGAAACTATTCCTAAAACCAACTGCACCAGAGTACTGTAGCTTGGTTGTTCACTGGATGTCCGGAACATGGTGTCAGCACATGTGGGGGTACCACAGAGGCACAGCTCACACATCCCTGCACTGCCACAACCTGCAGCAGAAAACACAAAGCCCCTTTCGGCAGCAGTAGCAGATGTCATCTTGTAACAAAATGGCTTGAAAAAGTCTTCAAGGCATAAAATGAACTCTCAGTGATGCTGCCTTCCTTAATAGTTTATGAAGGATGTAGATATTAGCCAGATCAAACTGCCACACAGCACCAGCAAGGAAATGGCCATGATCTATCTGGATAAAATCTTAGAGTACAAAGAGCTATAACAGCTTTGTCAAAGGAAGCAAAACCCAGCTGGCAATTTAATTTGTGCTAGCAAACCAGATATTACTTCTGTCTCATTTAAAGCTACTTCCAGAGAAGGAGAAGAAAATCCCTGCTGTAACTGAAGTGACACGACAGTAACAAACATCAGCTCTCTGCGTAGAAAACAAAGTACTGCATTTGTCATAGCTAGTCTTATAAAAAGGCCGTCAGCTGAATACATATGTTCTTTGTCACAGTTTCCTCAATAGCCAGGTGAGTAAACAAAATGAATATGAATTCCTGCGTAGACAGCATCTGTTTCACTTTAACCCGTTTCCTCTGCCCTCCCCAAGAAGCACTTCAGCACCAGGCTCCGCGCAGCTGCACACGTGTGCTTCCCCAGCCCCAAACACACAACGTGTTTTGCTGTCTCATTTTATTTACCAAGTCTGAGTCAGCCCACCTGAAGATCTCTACTCCTGGCTTTGTGCTGTGGAGGAACAAAGAGCTCCAACATGATGGGACTGAATTTCACATGAAAGATGTATGCATTGACTGGTTCAGCTACGAGTTGGTGAAACTCATGGGAACAGAAGGGAGACTCCACACATCTTCCTTTCATTTCACTCCTTTTTAAAAAATAGCCCAATATGATGTTGACATGTACATCTTGAAATGTACCCCAAAAGAAATCTAATAAATATATTTTTTCCTCCTTCATAATCAGTGTATGAACTGATCAGATGCAAGGCAATCCAGGATATTTCTGCTGCTATGGTGCTTTGCTCCTTCAACAACCTAACTGCATTCCCTGGAAATACCAACACAGGGAAGCACAAGCGATGACAGAACTTAGATTATTTGTTTTCACTGTCATTTAGAAGCATAAAAGTCCCTCCACCACTAGAGGAAGCTGTTTGTATCCCACCACAAATCACAATGCCCCTGGCTTTCACTATGCCTTACTGAGGAATTAAATGCATTATGACAAATTAAGAATGTATACACATTTATAAAATATAATCACAAGAACTGAGAAAGAGGGATTCAAGCCCAAAATGTTGTCCTGCCTGACACACATTTGCTTGTTTTGCTTCCCCTTCCCCCCCAGCACAACTTCATTTCTTCTTCTACCAGCCCTTTTCTTCTGCTTCCAGGTGGATTTTTTTTCTCCCTCTGTCCCTTCCTTGCATCTTTCTCCAGTTTTTCATTGCCCCCTTTAATATGAGGTATGAAAGAAACATCATTAGCCAACATGGTCAAAATCCTTAATATTTTTCACTATAGTTTGTGGACTTCATGAATAATGAGTCTCCATGTCACCAGAAACTTGGCCACCATCTCCTAAATGAGAGTTTAGGAGTAGTCCTGAAGGAGATAGCCACCCAAGCAAGCCTGGAATTAAAGCCAACACCTGTATTTCCAGCCACAGGACTATTCAAAACTTCTCCCTGTAGTGAGAAAACTCCTGTTGTGGGAGCAGGAAGGTGAGTCCTGGTGCCCCCTTCCTGAGCAGGAGGTGCAAAGGGTGAGAGTCTTTCTCCTAGCTGTTCTGTTCATTGGTGCAGGTTGTTAAAGGTCAGGACAGGAAAAAAAGAAAAGCTTTTCTGGAAGTTAATAATCTTCCATGTCTTTTGGATTACATATCCTAACCACAAGTTATAGCCTGGATTCATTTTAAATCTACAAGTAAGCAGCCAGGGCTTGCCCCCTCTCAGCTTACTTGTGTCCAGTCTAAACCTAGCCAACAGCTAGCAAGTACAATGGAAAAAGAAATAGGCATTCAGATCCCAAACTGATGACTCACAGATGAGATGCATGATTGCCAATGCACTGAAATCACCCAAGAACCAGGCCTGAACTGAATTTCACCTGAATCAGTATAAACCTCCATTGAGTCTGGAGTTATACTACCCTTCACAGACTTCTTCAGAGCACACAATTCATTTGTTTTATAAATATTAACATTAATAACAATTCCAGTTGCAAAATGTTAAGGAGCAATTGCTGCTAAAAATACGGTTCTGATACTGAATTCACCCATTTTGAAGCCATCCGTGCTCTCATGGATCTGATGCTGCAGTGACAAATTTTGCAGATTGTGCTAATGGCTGTCAGTGGCAGCAACAAAAGACTGTTTTAATATCAAATATTTCTGTGGATGAGCTTCCAGCTGAGCTGCCCAAGCACACCTAGAACAGCAGTGCTCACAGGATGCTGGGCATAGTAAACCAAAACTCAAAACTCACTGCTGAAAGAGCCCAGCAAGCCAGACCAAACCAAGAAAGAGAGAATAACCAGTATCCAGGGTCCACTAGAAAAAGGAGGATGAAGGAGGCAAGGTCCTAAAATACCAGGTTTTATTTGTAGTATTTTCTATTATTTTTTTTTTTTTACCTTTTTTGTTTGTTTGTTTCCCCATGGGTCACAGAGATTCTCTTAACATTTAGAATACTTTACTGTTCTAAAGGAGGGGAAATCCTGAGATAGAGCTTGCTTAATTTATGACAGAGATTACATGACTTGGATACCATGATAACGAGGAGCTAGAATTGCAGACCCATGTTCCTCCAGCATCATCAGGCCAAGAGGGACAATGATTATACTGTTATTGTTACAGGTATCTTGCTTTCCAGTCCCTCAAGTAAAATTTATTTTTAGTAAACTAAGTAACACATGTCCATACAGAGTAATGTGGATCTTTGCCCTCTCATTCAGTTTTGGACAGGAAAAAAGAAGAAAAAAAAAAGAAAAAATTTGAAAAAAAAAAAAAGAAAAAAAAAAAAGAAAAAAAGGAAATTCAATCCCTATCTCAACCCACCCAGGGATTAAGAGTGCTTAGAGGGTCTGGATAAAATGAGAGATGAACAACATATTTGTTAGATGTAATAATGTATGCTCATATGGAAGGAATAGCTAAACTGTCCTTTCCTGTAAAAGAAACTGAACAGATTGCCTAGAAATAGGCAGCTCCTGTTCCCTTTAAAGAGAGAAGCAAATGCCATCCAGATGGAAATTATCAAATGGATCAAACAGCTACATTTTACTCCCAAATGATCTTTGTTCTACTTATCACTCATTATACCAGGAAAACTCTTTTCCCTATATCTCGCACAGGCAAGAGAACATTAATTATTGTATGGTCATTCAAACTATTCCACATTGAAGGGTTTCTTGATGAGATATTGATCTTTTCAGACAAAAAGAGGGAGAAAAAAAGTGTCCTTCGCAATGGGAACATTCACATAAGATCTCTGAGTTCCACGTAAATCCAACATGTGAATGAGGACTACATTGTTCCTGTGGCAGAGCAGTCAACTCTGCAGCTGCTTCTTGACACCCAGTGTGACTAAATGCCTTTTCAACACTCCTATTGCTTGCTTAGCTTTACAAAAGCGAATGCTACAGAGTCCCAGTGAAACAATCCTGAGGTTCTTCATCTACTCTTATTTATACATCCCCATGTGTAAATATTTCGTATGGAAGTTTACACTGAATAAACACACAATATAAAAACCACCAAGAATCCTCATCTTTGGCCCTACATAAATATATACAAGCAAGCATAATAAAATTCAATAAATAATGGGATATTTTCAAAGGGTTAAGAGGAATTAGTTACCATCTATAATGGAAACGCAATGAAATCTGGATACCTAATTCCTTCTTATGACTCTGAAAAAACTCCATAACATTTTATGTGGAAAAAAATCATATTTATTTCAGCATATGCTCCCCCCAAAAATCTGATTTTATTTACAGATGCTTATCTCTTAACCTGTTGAGTTATATATGCTCTGATTATATATTTGATTATAACATGATTTTTTCTTTAACCTGAAAAACCACAGAAACATAGGTACCTTCTTTTATGAGGATGTAAAACTTATCAGCTGTGGCTGAATGACAAAACAAGAGCATCTAATCCGACTGGGCCATGTAACACTATACCTTTTATTTCACATTAATTATTGAGCATGAGTTCAACTTGTGTCACAAGTCTATCAGGTGGGCCTATAAATTAGAAGTTGCTTTTTTAATGGGGTGGTCATCAACAGATAACACAGTTCAGCTGCAGCAGTTGAAAAAAAAAAAAAAAAAAAAAAAGTATACCAAGGATCCCAAGGCTTCAGAAATCACAAGAACAGTGCCAAGAGGGTGAAAGTGATTGTGGTGTGAGTGCACTTTCTAGGGCCTGAGGTCTGTGTGATGTTTTAATCTGTTTCAGAGTGTTGATGGAAGTGAGCTTTACAGTAGCTGGGGGTATGGTGGCAGCTCTGCTAAGGAAAAACAGGCCAGGGACTCTGACTAGGGGAGTAATACAAACTCTGCCAAGGGACAAAGGGGAGGGGAAATCCTGATCCATTGGGGTCCCAATGTGAAGTACACAGATGGAAATACATTTTCTTCCACTGATAATCCAAGGAACAGATTGACAAGCAGATTCAGACATTTTGTACAACACTATGACTTGGTAATCAATCCCAAAACAATTGTTTTGGAGCAGGAAGCAGCCCCTGATGTTAAACTGCCACGGTGCCAAGGTGAGATGGACAAAGAATATATTGCTACAACCTCTGTTTAACTGTGAGCTCAAAGGTAGTAACTCAAAGTAGGATATACCATAGGGCTTTACAAGTAAGTATTACAGACAAGACAACCTCTTCTGAGGGAAAATCTAGTTAGGAAATAAAATATGCATGTTTATAAATTAAAAAGGATCATGTTTATCCACAACAGAGGTGGTTAATCCTAATAATACTGCTAAGGTATTTGTCTTATTCATAAACCATTGCAACCGGTTTAACGCACTGCAGAAGAAATAAGTGTGTTTATTTTAAAAGAAAGGAGTGTTTGCTTTCATACTAAAGTTTAGAGTTTTATTTATTTTTTTCTTCCAAAGAGGACTATTAAACTGAGGCAGAACCTTCTTCTCAAAAACGGTTTATTAAACTGAAGGATGTGCCTTGACAATCGCATTGTTCTTTCTCTAGCATCCAGTTTGCCAGTGCACAGAGCTGCAGTCATTCTTAGTAGATGTGTCATCTTCCAGAGACTTGCAGGAGTCTGAGCAATTGCTTTTAATTTAGAAGCAGCAGAAACCACTTCCCTCCTTTACACTCTTTAAAGCTCCCAAGGAAGCACACAATCAAAGATTTCTTTTAATATTACCTTACTTAGGACACAGAATTAAAGAAAAGAACACAAAAGAGGTCAGAAGCCCTCTGAAGGAAACACATGTGCCTGTGTGATTTCCCAGAAGAACGGTAGTGACTGCAGGTATTAACCCACTAAAGAAAATTCACCACAGACCAGGCTGAATCCATGCATCTGAACACACTGTTTCATAAGTTGTTGCCCTCTCTTCCATATTGTTATATTTTATGCTGTTCAAGGGGAAGCACACACAAGTAAAGAGCAGTACACAGTTCACAGACAGAGAACAGTGAATTCAGCTTTTTTTTAATGCAAAAGCTCCTGAGTATTAGCACGAGACCTGGCATATGCTCAATGCCTCACTTGATGAATGTTGTCTCTGATCTCCCGTGGCCTCAAGAGGAATTATGTCAGGTCAATAAGGCCTCAGATCTACATACAGATTTTATTTCCTATTTAATATATGTATAATCTGTTACCTAAATGTCTCACATTGAATCCAAAAGAGCAGAAGACTATAAATAAAGACAAAACTACATAGTTAATCCAAGGAATGAGTACAAAGGAAAAGTCCTCAGGCTGAACATTGAAAAAAAAAAGAGAACATCACAAAGGCAAAGGTTCTGAAGTGTTAATGGCAATTATCTCTTATGAGAAGGCTAGTTCAGTGTTTGGAGCAGTTGCATAGGATGCAGGAGGAGGATTTCAGCTCCTTGTCCTGCTGGGCACTGTCAGCTCACCCCAGCAAGTCACATATAACTGTGGTCATATTTACTGCTGAAGTACTTTGGGTGGAAATCAGCTTCCCATTCTTCTGCAGTGTAGATCCCACATCTGAGATAGTCCTCCTCAGTTCATTTTTATATTCAGTGAGTGAAAAGACATCTCTATCATAATCCCTGTTTTAGGGATTACATTACAGTGAGATGAATCCTGTCCTGCAGACCAAGTGGTGGTTTTTGTTCAGGACTATTAGGGGCCCCAGGAGACTAAGTCAGACTTACACTTAGTCCAAGGAATCCCTAGATCATGAATCACACAGAATTCAAACTTAGTTCCTAAACAGCTGATAATAAATTTTCTGCTTTGGAGACAGCTACCTAACATTCACTGCTGTGAAGGTCCGCAGTGTTGGCTGAGCTGTCCTAAACTTGTTTGGGGTTCATAGTGAGACATCTCTGTGATAAAGTCTTCGCGGAAAAGCAAATGAGTGCTGTTCAGCCTAGGAACCATTTCACTCAAAATGCAAAATCTGTGCAAGAGGCTTTACCTTTAAACAAAAATCTGATTTAAGTTATACAGTGGAATACATGAAATTCACCTGTGTTCATCAGCCTCATTAAGGCTAAAGGGATTCAAACCCATATAACTCTTAAACCTCAAGAGGAGTAACATAACTACAGGCTAGCCTTAATATGGAGATGACACGCTGTACCCCCTTCCCTTTCCAAGTTCTGCTGTTTTTCAGGAAACAAATTTCAGAGGAATGAAATGAGAGGCAACAAAGAGCTTATATCTGTAGCATGGTGAAGATGTCACATCACCTGAAAACAACCAGGAAATGCTGAGTCAATTGTCCGTCCACTCCCAAAAGCCAGTGCAAATCTCAATCTCAACCTCTTGCTGTCCACACAGCAGCCAAATGCTGGCTGGATTGGTGTTTCTCCCACAGATCTACCGCTCTGAGAGCCAGGAACAGCTCCATGTCTCCCAAGGCACATTCTAATCAGAATCATAAACCACCAGAGCCTCCAGCTGCTGCCAAAGGCAGCCTCACCCCTAGATTTTAAAGCCCATTCAGCAGAAGTGACTGTCTGCAGCCAGCTGGAAACAAGGATGTGGCTGCTGAGAGATGGAGTCTCCCTCCCACAGATGGGGAAGCAGAGAGGCAGCTCCCAGCAGATGGTGGGGGCAAGGAAAGGCAACACCAGACAGCCACAATCTCCCTTCCTATCTGTGGCTTTTGCTAAGAATGAGAAAGAATTGCTCATGACTTTCAGACCTGGAGCTGTTTTCGAAAAATGACAATGTGCTCCAGGATCTCCCCATTTCAAGAAGGCTTTGCCAGACAGCTGTACGCTGAGAGGCCACAGCGTTTAAAGCTTCTCTTGCCCAAATACAATTAGCACAAGTCCAACCCAAAGGAGCTTCAAGGAATCCTCTGCTGAAATTACCCTTTGCTCTGCTCCATGTTCTGTACCCTGACCAAGCTGCAGCGGCTAGGCAGAAAATAAAACATCTTCATTTCCTATCTTCAAAAAAGCAGAGAAGGAAAACTTTTCATTCTTTCCATGAATGTTTGACCTCAGTGCCTGAGAAGCCAGGCTTACAGCTGGTCTCTATCACCAAACAGAGCTGCTGCAGCACAGTGGTGAACCTGACCCATCATCTGTAACAAGATCCTCTAGCTCCATTACTAGAGGTCAAAAGATCTTTAACAAGGGTGCAAGTCAGTCTAGTTTCCAGCACAGGAGCAAAGGTTCAACAGTTTATGCATATTAAAAAAGACACAGTTGGGGGAGTATTTTATACAACCCCTGATCTTTTTTTCATTCCCCTCTTTCAGCAGCAATGAGGCCAAAAGAGATGAGGGAGATCTAAACTGCTACAGGACAAGTGTCTCCCACTGGCCTGGTCCCACTGTCATCTACACTTGGGCTGGCAGTGGAGCACACAAATGAGTTTCCTTCCTACGGAAATGAAAATATTTGGGAAATGGAAGGTAGATTGAGACACACCTGGATTTTAACCTGCAGTAGAGTCAAGGTACAACCAGAACTTCCACTGCATAGTCTTAATGTTGTCTTAAGTTAAGGTTTAAATTCAGTCTAAAATAAAAATTTCAGTCCATTTCCCCACTTCTATTATTGACTCCCAAAGGGGAGAAGAAAAAAAAGAGAAAGATATGCAGAAAGTGATTTCTCCCTATTATTGTATCTCACCTTCATTTATGCCAATCCCCTGCATTTATACATACATAAGTATACAAATATACATAAATATTTCATACATATGTAAATTAACACATTATTCTGTGGTTCCCCATTATCCTGACTGATAAGATTGAGGACACAGACTGGGAAAAGACAATGTTCCTAAGTGTTCTGGGCCAAAATTTCTGAAATATTTAGCTTTCTGCCATAGCCCCTCCTCCTCTCTTTATTCTAAAGAAAAAGCTGCTGCAAGAATGATGGACGTAAGTCAGAGCTACCAGCTGGCTGACCTGCTAAGAATACAGTTGCACAGTTAGATCTGGGAGTTTCTTGGTTTAATCAGGCCTTAAGAGAAAGGTCTGCACTGCAGAAGCCTTCCATGCATTATCTGGTTTTAATAAGCAGCTTTAATATTCATCAGCTTAAAGGATAGATGAAAAGACTAAGAAGATAGTAGTGCTCTTGCACATCAGAATTGCCACCCAAAAATATAAACATGATTTATTAAGGACTACAGAAGGACTACTTAAGGACTACTACTATTCATTAAGGACTACAGATTGGCAACTCATTTTTGTCCTGACCCACACCAATGTCAGTCCTGACCATGGGACTGAGTTATCATGGGCTGAGCCTCAGATCTGATCCCCAAATCTCTGCACATAAAGTTTTTCATAGTGGATGGAGAGTGATAGGCTTCCAAAGGAATCCCTCTATATTTACAAATATTTAATCTCCAAGGAAACCTTGTGGTTTGAACAGTGAATGGTGGCATCATTTACATTGAACACACCAAGTTTTGTGGTCTTCCTGACTTTCCAGGCCTTTCTCCAGTGCACTCACTCACAATCTCAAAGGTGGACGCAGACCATGTTCCTTCCACATCCTGCTGCTATTGATTCTGACCAAACTATGTCTGGTTTAGATATTCCTATTATGTAACTGTCAACCGACTATCAAGAATTCACGATGCAAGTTCAAGCAAGACTGGATAAAATAGGTGAATGAAGACAAAATGTAAGACAGGTTATTATTTTTCTTTGTCAATATTATGCACACCGTTTTCCTGAAATATAAGAAGAATACAAGAAACAGTCTAATACAGGAATTGCATTGACTAAAGACAACTTCCTTAATATACACATGATCTGTCATTGTAGGTGTTCTGTTTCTTTTCATCTGACAATAAAACCAGCTTTATGTCCCTGTTTATGACCATTCCTACCAGATGAGATCAAAAAAAGATAATGCAAGAATGCAGGAGAATTTGTAGCTTCCTCTGACCACATAAAACTGCTTGTTCAGTACTAGAAGATTTTTATTATTATTATTTTTATATTTTACAGCTTTCCAGGAAAACAGTTATTCCTTCTGGTGGTTTTCGATTTTCAGATCCCACTCCCTCCTCCAGTGCATGCGCAAACTACTCTGCAGTGCATTTGTTGTCTCAGGTACACCATGGTTTTCTTTTTTAAAATTTATCTTTCACATAGCCTTTAAAAAGCACTAACTATGCACAATTGCCATGTATTCTGTTTGTATGCTATTTCTAAATGATATTTCTGTTAATACTAGAGGGAAAAGAAAGGATCTTGCTGCTAAAATACAACATTTTTACTTTAGTACTGGGGAGTTCAAGCACAGAAAAAATAACAGGGTGAATATCACCTGAACATGTTTAACAGGCATTCATTTGATGTGAACTATTGATCCTAGCAAATAGTTTTGTTGTTTCTAACCAGTTCTTTGTAAGTGGAAGAGTCTGAATGGGAAACAGCCTCTGTGAGTGAGGAAACACTGATGTCCAGCTTCCTTCCAAGTGTCCTGATCATCCCATCAAGATCTTTTCAATCGGGTGTTCCTTGGACACCAAACAGCAGATAATTCAACACAAGGCAACTGTTCAGGTAGGTTCTGTAAGCAAATTGCTACCATTCACCCTCAATTAAATAAAATAAAATAAAATAAAATAAAATAAAAATTCATTTACAGAATAAGGGGCAATATTAATTATTCTGTCTGAGTCACTCAGCATACTCAGACTCCCAAAGGACCTCAGCTTGGCAGGACACCAATATATGAACCATCTGGCCTGCCACTGTACGTCTTGGAGCTGGTTTCTATAAATGACAATGTTTAAAGCATTTGAAGGACCTTGTTTGCTGGTGTAAAGCATCATCTAATCTTGTACATCAATTAGCACATAATTATTTGGCATAATCTGACCATCATTTCTCATTTGCCCATTCAGTGGTGGGATGAAATGGAGTAGGACAGAAGTTTAAAACTGAAAGCTGACCCATCTTTTAGCTGACCCACCTTTTCTAGTGCTATTGCAGGCAGCACTGCAAACTAATCACTGTTAAGTTATTAGCATTCCTCCACTGCAGTATCTAAAATTTCCATTTTTACTTAAGAGAAATAAAAAGCAAGTGAAATAATTAGATGGATGATAACTGTGATATTCGCACATATTTACACAACCTTTTGTAGTAGGAAGAATTAATTTCTTAAAGAATTAAAAACACAGAGGGCTACAGGATTTTAATTAAAGTCTATGACTTGCAAAACAAAGATACAAAGTGCCAGCAGAGAATTTGTTTGCCTGCAGAATTGCTTAAGTCAAAGTGGACTTAGGTGTTACATGACTCTGTGAGAGTAAAACATTTGCAAGTGTCTGTTCCCCACCTACTACTGTGTGTGTCTGCAGCCATTGTTCAGGAAATCATTAATTCCCGAGGGAGGAAAAATGGGGGAAAATAAACTAATTAGCTGTAAGATGAGGCATGATAGTTAAACCACAGTTGTCTTCCATAGAAAGGGACTGGAACAAGAAAGGTTTAATTTTGTCATACAATACTATGGTATCAGTGATAACAGACTACTATCATACTATCATATGGTATTATTATTAATACCCTTATTATTAACACACTTCATGTATGGTGTATCTTCCCACTTGAACTACCAGGCCCTGTAATTTACTGTTAGCATGAAAAAGTTCCAAAATAGTTTTCATTAAATATTGATTCTTAAAGCATCATTTTATCAATATGAAAGTTACCGTGTCAAATATTTATAAGTGTTTTTCCTCATCAAAATCTCATAGCATTAAACAAAACAGCTGGTGGTAGGGTATCAGCTATGTCTTCAGAACTGCTGGCCAGAATCAGGAAGAACAGGAAGACACATGAGAGCAGGCTTCCAGATTTTAGATCCTCACAGGTGTCTCCTCTGCTTACACAGTGCTTCAAAACATCAATTCCAGAGGCTATTTCCTGTGGCATCTGGTGTGTATTTTCTAAAGAGGTGTTGGATGAAGACCAATTCAGTTACTGCTGTAAGCAATTGCACTGCTATGTTACTGAGCAAACGAAGATGGGTTTCGGACCATAAAGCATGAACATATGCATTAGTATTTCTTCAAAACTACTCATTTCATTTCAGCCTCCCAAATAGCAGCATCAAGCAACGTACTAGGAACCAACTCAGGGGTAATCAATGAAGGCAGAGAAGGAGCACAGAACAATGCCACATATTAAAAATTAAGTGTGCTAAAAATGCACTTTTCTTGTAACAGTGCTTAAACATAAAGATAGCTCTGAGATTTGAATAATGGAGGGTTTCTGAAAGTATTAATGCTGGTAGGATCCCAACATGAACGATACTTCAGTGTCTTGGAGAATTTACAGCCACGCTCAGTTCTTCCCCAACTCGAGTAGTGTTGGTGCACACACATCTCATTCCTCCTCCTTCCCATTACCCCAGGATCCATCAAAGGGTCACACAGAGCAGACCGCATCTGTTTGTGACTCAGGGTGGCCAGGAAGCAGTGTTACAGCTGTGCTAGCACAGCTGGCTTGGCACTTCTATTTACTGCAGGGACGGGGGTTTGGCAGCACCGCATCCACCCCTGGAACGCTGATGTTACTGTACTCATGATGCCCAAGCAGTCACCTAATGAAGTGCTCTGAAACAAGTCCAAAAAAGCTACTCAAGTTAAACTGCAGCTTGAATAAGGAGATTAAGGGTAACAATTGAAGGAGGATAATTTACAGATACTACCACCTACAGGAACACGTTGAATATCTGGCTGTAGGTCAGCTTATAAAGGTAAGAAAGAAAAAAATATCCCAAGGCATTAAGGAAACATTACCAGCAAATTTACCCTCAAATTTCTGTAAAATGTGATTTTAGGACACCCATGACACAACATCTCCTTAAGTTCTAGGTGAAACTGTCACTCGAGCTAGATGTTTTTTCAGAACTTTCTACTGCAGGCTGAAGAAATGGGTTATCCATAAAATCAAATGTGATTTAATAGATTGTTTCACAGTGTCATTTAAAGGAAAAGTAAATCATAAACAAGTGGTATGCAGTTATGCAATTTTGCAGTCATCTCAAACAGGTTGCTAGGCCATGCTAACTAGTAAAACATTTTTGTTTTATAAAATTAGTTCTTTTTATACATACATAGAAAATGTATGTACAAATAAATAAATAAATAAAAATCACATTGCTAAGATGCTTTACCTGGTTTTACTTCTGAGGTTTATATTCTTTCCCATGCAGCTGATTTCTCCCCACAGGATTTCAACCTTTATTACTTGCTGACAACATGTCTGACAAATAGCTTTTTGCTGCAGTAGCTGAGGTTGAGCCATCTGTTTTATCTCTAGAGAGCCATGCATTATTCGTAATGACATTTTTCTGTTTCATTCCCTGGGGAATAGCACCTGCATGCTGATTTCCTATTTGACCCCAAAATACATCATCCCATTCGGACAAGTGGTCCCTCCCTTTCATGGCCCAGGAAGCACCATGCTCTGAATGCTCCAGTGTCTCCTTCATCTTTGAGAGCGGAGGCCAAGGGGTTTCCTCCTGGATCACGGGCAGGTTGCAGTCACCTGTCAGGTTCGCATTGGAGGCATCAACTGAAGGTATCTGAGGAGCAATGAAGAGAAGAAAACCTCGGTCCCACTGTGTTTCTGCACCTTATATGGAAACAGGTCACTCCAGGCATTGTGGCTGATTTCAGCCATTGCTTCCCATTTAATTGTACAATAGGTCTGTGTCACGCTCTCCCTGGGATTTAATTAAAGCACACATGGTATGTATATATATGTATATAAATAATCAATGAATTAACAAAGAGCAGAGCCATCAAAGAGCTGTTTGCAGTTTGCTCTCTCTACTAATTCTCCTCTATTACAATATTTTTACCAATCATTTTTATATATGACTGTGATAAAGAAGATGACCAGGAAAGCAGCTTGAATTATCACATAAACCCCCGGAATAAATAGTTTAAGGATCCCATATGTTATCAGAATTCTGAGTCAACATTTTGTTCTAGTTTCTTAACTACAAAGAGACATCAGTGTCTTGCATCTTTTTTTTTTTCAGTTATTCTTGTCAAAAGCAAAAACAATGTTTTTATTTGTTTTATTCTGTTTATTTTAACCTGAGATTATAAAGAAAATTCATTAGATCAATATTTGTAACTACACTAGTTAGCTGGCTCTGGTAATTGCATATCTGAATTTTGTTTCCATAAAATTATGGAGAGGTTATGTTGTCTTAGAAAGGATGAAATCTCCTGCAAGTTTAGTTAGCAGCAGACTGTCACAAATGCAATTGCAATTGATCAACTCTGGTCTTAACAGGATTCCTGCAGTTAATGGAAATTACTATAAAGAGCTTCAGGGCATAGGAATAATTGGATCACTGAAAAAAAAAATGGAGGGGGAAAAAAAAAGGTAGGACAGGATCAACATGATAACTATTTCAAAAAAAAATAAAAATCCAACAATTTTCAGAGACAATCTCACCAAGAGTATACCATGATTAAAACAACAACTTTTAATTGTTTTACATGCCCCAAGCCATTCTTAAACAATGGGGAAGAAAAAGCATAATGAAAAACATTAAGTACATCTTATCTTCAGCTTGTTTAAACTAACAATAAAATGTGCATCTCTGGAAATGATCATTCAAATATTTATGTGATCTAAAAAAGGACAGCCAAGAAAAGTAGGTTTCACTAAACTAAAAATGATGAAAACAAATTTTACTGACCTGGCAATTTTTGCAATGGTTTTGTCTTAGCTCCCGAAGCAAGGCTATGATCTTCTCTGGACTTCTTAATTTTTTAGGAGAGCTGGCATACACATTTGGAGTGATGTGAGCACTGTGGATACCATCCACCTCTCGTAGAGAGTTTGCAGGTTTTGACCCTGTCGTCCTGTTCACTCTGACATATGTCTCGTGATCCTCTGACTGTCCACTAGTCTCTGAAATGTCTGTGGAAGAAGGCAGCATCTACAAGAAAAAGTACCATTTTTAGAAATTCAGAGTAGATGAAGTTTTCCAACACTGTGTATTTTGAATTAGTAGAATTTGCCTAGATTAATTAATCTATGCAAACATTCACAGAAATTAAATGTAAAGAAGTTATATTTACTGAAATAAGAAAAAAAAAATAGTTTATCAATTATCTTAACTGTGAAACATTCTTGTATCCATTTAAAATGTAATCCTACACTTCTCAAGTTTTCTCCAAGAACTAAAAACTCCAAATTTGGATATTAACTCCAAACTCCAAATATGGATATTAAGAAAAACTATTAAAAATAAATAAACGAATAAGATAGTTTTTTGATTGCATGATTTCATGTTTCCTCTTGAAGAATTTTAAAATTGTATTTATTTTGCATAATCTCTCACTCCACAACAAATTCAGGTTTGTCTACCTAAGAATGCTCAAGACAGTTAAGCATACTGGATTTTTAGACTATATTAGTTCAATTGCAAAAACTCTTCCACAGATTCCCATAAACTGAATTAAAATTTTCCTAATTGAATTGATTTCATTGCATGACCAGATTGACTAACACCACAACAAAGCTTTCAGATTATCCCTTCTGAATATCCTCTTCACTGAACTGAAGCTACATTTAGAGAGAAATGCAGCTTGTTTAATTATGCACATTTTCATAATAGTTGGAAACAGGAAAAGATCTCACTGAAAATAAATGACTACCACAGGTCAGTAGCATTTCATCATCCAAATACAAATTTATTAAAGCAGCAGGATTAATGCTACATTTTCTTCTTGCAGTTGCACAATGAATTTAAGATTGATAGCATTTTTTCATCCTTTGTTGTTGCTTTAATTATTTCCAAAATTAAAACATCTGCTTACACAATGAAGTTATCACCTCATTGTCATTAGTCCTCTTGCAAAAGCTCCAGAAATAAAAATATAAATATCCCAGATAAGAAATTGTTATTTAAGATAAAACACATTTTACTTAAACAATGCATTGTTTTTCCTCTGTATATCTTTAATGAGCATTAGCTACATTGAAAAAAAAAAAAAAAAAAAAACACAAAAAAAACCAAAACAGAACACAAAGGATTCTGAAATGTTGCAGTGTTGTAAGATTGCTCTGACATGACCCCTCCAAAAATGAGCATTTATTGACAATCTGATCCACCATATTAAAAAGCTATGAAGGCTTAAAGGAGAATGTATGATGTGTGAACTGTTGCCATTGCCAAGGAAAGAAGTTTCACCATCTTGCAGAAGTGATCACCATGGAGCTTTCTGAGAAACGCACAGCTTGCAAGCACTTCAAGAGCAGCTTCAAGGCCAGGGAGAGACCACACAGATATCAGCAGTGCTTTACTGTCCATAGCCTTAGAGCCTGAATCCCTGCAGGGTACAACCTAGCCTCACATGAGAAAGCTCATTACTTTCATCTCCTGCTTGCAAAGCAACACTCAAAGCTGTTGGGCTTCTTGGAGTATGTGTCTTATAATTTTTAAATACACCAACATGCTGACAGACAGCTCATAGTGTCAGGAGGGTGCTGCAGGAAAGACCTTTCACCGGGATAATACACCATAATAATAATAATATCCCCAGGATATCACAACCCCAGGATGTGATAGAATGTGAACGATAAACACGAGTGATGGATATTGACTTTGATCCCATTCCTCCTTCTGTTCTTGGCTCCCCATCATGAGAGGTGGGAACCAACACTGCTGAATTCTGGCCATTGGTCCCATTAAAATGCCCAACTCAAATATGTTCGGCCAGCTGAGACATTGCTTGTTGGTGGCAGCTACCACCTGGCTCATTTACTTTAGACTGAACAGTGAACAAGACAGTGACATTTGGGAACTGAAGGAGTACTCATATGGAACAAATTTGGGCACAAAAGGTGGATGGGTGCTCCACCCTAGGGGACTTGCTTTCTCCATCTACAGAGGGAGTCTGTGATCTGGATAGTGTTTATTTAGATAAGGTGGTATGAATACCCAATCATATCCGAGCACCACAGCTATAGATCAGTTGGAAATCAAAAGCTATACATTTGGATGGTTGCCTATAAACACTGAAGCCAAAGGCAGCTTCTGAAGTCCTTGGTTTCTAACCAAGGTTATGAAAACAGTGACTGTCTCCAGCACTCACAAAAAAATGCTGCCTTTGCTGAAAGCAATGGAGGGGTTACAAAGGGCAGCCCTGAAATGTTCTGAGGCATGAAGAGATTGGATCTAAAATTATTTGATGAGAATTTCCTCACTGCAGGAAGCACAGTTAGAGGCATCCCTAGTGATAGATGAGAATCACCAGGAGCAGCACAAGTTCTGGAGTTCAATGACCCGTGCAAAGGCAAATCACTGTCCTCTTCGGTAGGCAGTATTGCTGGCAAAGATACCAGGAAAAAACAGCACCAAATCAAAGCTGGGATACTGGTAGATATTGCTAGAAAAATAAGTAAATAAATAAAATAAAGGTAATTGAAGGGTCTTTTCTTCTATTTCCTTCAATTATTCAACCCACCAACTCTTTTGTGTTCTAGGATTGCTCAATTCTGCTGCAGCTGATATAGCAGAACTCAGCAGAAATGTAAGTTAATGCAAACCCTGGTGAGTGTTTTTGGCTGTATACGAAAGCTGGTATGATTCTCCCCAAAACACACTTCTTCAGCATTTCATAAGACTTTGTGAAACACTAAAAGTCAGATTTTCTATAGCATTATAGATGTGGCCCAGCTTTTACATAGAATCATAGAATCATTAGGGTTGGAAAAGACCTCCAAGATCATCTGGTTCAACCATCATCCTACTACCAGTATCACCCACTAAACCATGTCCCTAAGCACCACGTCCAACCTTTCCTTAAATTCCCCCAGCGATGGTGACTCCACTGCCTAGCTGGGCAACCCATCCCAACCCTGACTGCTCATTCTGAGAAGAAATGTCTCCTAATTTCCAACTTGAACCTCTCCTATTGCAGCTTAAGGCCATTCCCTCTGGTCCTATCACTAGTTATCTAGGCTGACCCTCAGCTCCCCACACCTTCCTTTTAGGTAGTTGTAGAGAGAAATAAGGCCTCCCCTGAGCCTCCTCTTCTCCAATCTAAACAACCCCAGTTCCTTCAGCCGCTCCTCACAGGACTTGTGTTCCAGGCCCTTCACTAGCTTCATAGCTATTCTCTGGACACGTTTGAAGGCCTTGATGTCTTTCGTGTAGTGAGGGCCCCAAAACTGAACACGGTACTTGAGGTGCGGCCTCACCAGAGCTGAGTACATTTTTATTTATGAACACAAAAATTCCTGCATTTTGTCTCAATGTCCAGGTGTGAATTTCTTCCAATACCTAATTATCACGCTTTACCTTTTAACAGTATTAATTCTATTTTCCTTTGATTTTTGTTTTTCCTTTCTTGTAAAATTTCCACAAATTCCCCCACCTAGGTAGAAATAAAAGTATTGTGATATTCCACCAAACTTAGCAGTGTACAAGTTTACCCTTCAAATTCTTGAAAGGATCAATATTAAAAACAAAAAATACTACCCTTCCCCCCATTACAAAAATGAAAAGATAATGGCTTCATAGATAAGAATAAAAAGTTTTAATTTCTCTGGATAATTTTAATTGAACATTTTAACTTAATATAAATTCTGGTATTTATGAGGAGGGTTCATTTTCAAAGTTATTTTATTTCTTTTTAATCATGGCTATTAGTCTTCTTGCATTTACTGTTCTAGACAAACTCCCACTGTTGCCGATGTATTAGAGCAAAACCCATTGCTAAAATATCTCTTTTATGTATGCAGTCAGGAAACAGGTCTAAATCTTTGTCAGATAAATCCAATTTTACTTTTAAATGGCACTAACCTTGAGTATGTATCAACTCCTCAGCCACTAAAAATTCTTGAGATTCCTTCTCTAAGAACATTCATTTACATAATAGTTGAACTCCTTTATTTGTTATTTCTCTGGAAAGGACAGGCTGCCCTTAAGTGTTTTTAATCCATATTTTATACTCTTCAGATTTTTATTTTTTTTTTCTGAAGGTCAAGTATAACATATCTCAGCAATGGATTTTACTCTTCTTTAAAAACAACAAAAAAAGACTAAATAATAACCACCATCCTTGTTCTTCCATCTCCATGGAATTCCAATTGATTCAGGTCACATTCTCTGTAACACCAGAAAAAGAAGCCTTTTCTTGTGAAAAACTTTGTCTGGAAAGGTCCATTGGTCTTGATCAGCATTTTCCCCAAAAGACTGTAACCCTTGAGTTAAAATGGTTTTCTACTCTAAGAGTGGGATTCACCTGACTAAAGTACATCTCTTGCTGACTCCTGTTACAATGAAGAGAAAGTCACTTAGACTCTTCTCAAGTTATCTAAAGCAGATACCTAAAATGAGCAGGGTAACTCCTTGTTAGTTCCTGTTTCTCTTTACTAACCATGGAAAGAAGAGAAACTACCACAGATGTAACTGTCTGAAGTACACACATCAAATGTATCTAACCCTCAGTGTCAGAAAAGCTTCTGATCTTAACAGCAACACACAAATCATTTTACGATGAGAGAATGTTATTTCAGGCCTGTTTCCTTCAAACATGATTCACAGAATCATGTTTGTAAGTGCTTTCTTGCAAAGAAATGTGTAGAGAAAACAAAACAAAACAAAAAAAAGAACCAACAAAGCATTGTTCTACTGAAAAGTATCTCAGAAGGAATCCTTTGATGCAAAGACAATAAAGCTACACTGTTCTGCACATGTATTCCTTATTCTGTAAAACAAATAATTCACTCCACTGGACACATTCTCTACTTGGAGCTTTCCATACATGAGGTTTAAGATGACTCCATGAAAAGCAATAAAAAGCACTACCATTTATCCTTGCACAAATTCCCTCTCAGATCTGAGAAACAGCTGCAATGGTTTCATATCCACTATTGGAAGAATATAAAAAATACATCATCAAGTCAAAGGCTTCCAGTGCAAGAGAAATCAAAGTAAATGAGTACAGCAGCATTATTCATTACAGCCATCAGTCATCTGAACAGAGACTGTTGACATAAAACCAGGACTGGTTGGCTCAGACATCTGCACAAAAAAATTGAACATACTCCTGTTTCTCCATGTGCACCCTGAAAAGAGAGAAAAGGCCTAAAAATACCACACAGCTGCACAGACTGGGATGAGCTCATGTGAAGGGTGAGTCAAGCTCTCTTGCTCCTCTTTGTGGTTCTGCAATATATCAAAAGCAGCGTGGACACAGCCTCATATTCAAGCTAGTCAGAGTGGGTAAAGCCTATTTCATAAACCACAAGTAGACACCTAATTTCAGAAAAAAATGGAAGCTCCTCTTTCACATTTCCTGTTAGTTATCTGAAGCATCTTCTCTTCTCTTCACTGCTACCAATCTAAGTAAACCAGCTGTTGCAAAGCCCAGTCCCAGTCCTTTTTATCAGCTGTCCAGTGAGCATGCATATCTATCCTAAGCCGATGAAAGCTGCCCCTTGTACATCTCATTGGGAACTGCAGAGAAACAATAACTATTAATAATGTCCATGAATTAATCCTGTAACAACAAGAAAACAAAGATGAGGACAGGTCCCTTCCAACTGAAAAAAAATAAAAATAAGCATTTAAAAGATCACGAAAATGATCCTTACATTTATTACCGGTCCACTACAAGGGGCTCAAATGGTTTCTCAACTTGAGTCTTTTAAAAGGAGAGTATATTACAAAGTCTAGAAATCACTGCAGTTAACTTCTTCATGACTCCTAAAGTTTCAAATCCATATTAGACATAGATTGCCATTCCTATGGCTTCCCAAGAGGTTATTTTTTTTCAAAACCAAGAGACAGGAATGATGAACCTTTTCTTCTTCATCCTGCACACAATCATCACTTTCAGTAGACTTATGTAGGGGTTTCCTCTGCATGAAAAAGAATGGAAATAAAACCTTCAGTGTAATCTTATATGTTTATTATGATGAACTAAAATAAAATTATACTGATTACACTAAATTACTAAATTAAACTAAATTAAAAATGAAGGGATTTAATAGTGTACAGTTTTATGGTGAGAAAAAGTCATTCAAAATCTACTCCTCTTTGCAGGGACTTGAAAAATATATTAAGAGAAGGAAAATTGCTTTTCCTTCTTAAACAGATTACTCCAATGTATATCTGGTGTCAGCAAAAAGTATACTGTTGGACCAAAATAAGGAACACTACATGATTCAAGAACATTTTAGTTCTCACTCAAAAAAAATTGAATGCAACATTGAGCTGTGACAATAATCAAGAACAACAAAACTCAGCATGAGTGCTGGTCTGCTGAACCAAACTGATTTGAAATATTCAGTTAGTGTAAATCAGCAGGATGGAGCCATTGGGACAACAGTGATTTACAGTTTCTGAGAACACAGTTTCTAACATTGAAAGTGAAGCACATCTCTGATGATGATTGGTTTTGCATCACACTGCCTTAGTGTTTAACTATTTTAATTGGGATGGGTATTAGGAACAAAATACTTCTGGCAAACAGTAGGGAATACCTGATTATCAGTTGTGCCCTGAATAAGAAAAGAACTAGGTTAGTGGTTTTTTTTAAACATGAGTAACTTGTGGATGCCCATAAACCTTCCACTGGAGCTGAAGCTTCCTAGCACACAGTTAGGGCAAATCTGTACCATCTAAATGTAATTCCAACACAGTGGGCAGGGGGTGGTGGTGGGAGGAAGAGTTCTGAAAATAATTTTAAAATACATTTTCCTGACAACCCAGCACAGAATTTTTTACTGCACTAAACAAGACCAGGCACTGATTTGAAGTCAGAGTCCCCTTCCCTTCAAAGGGCTCCATGCATCACTGCATACATTCAGATGAAATTCTTCAGTAAGCTAAAACAGGCAAGTCTGCTGCCAATGTGCAACAGACTTCTGCTTGTCACTGGGTCCAGAAATGAATAAAGCCAATTACAAATTTTTATTTTAAGAAGGAAAAAAAATGCATCTGTCCACCAAGTTTTCTCTAGAAGCATTTAAATGTTAGTAATGATTTAGAAGTAAAAATCTCAGGGGAAGGAAGGGAATGAGCTTTCAAAGGAGTTTTACGTCAGTAGAAGCTGGGAATCTTAGATGTGAATTTCAGCAAGAATATGAGTTGAAATGCAAAAAGTAATTCTCAGAGATGAAAGGTCAATTCAGTTTACAATATGTTGGCAGAATTCAGTACAAGATTTTGAAAACCAAAGGAATGTATCACATGAATATGAAACATTCTCTCTTTGTGATTACAACCAATACTTATTAAACTAGCAGCAGTGTCACTTGGAAATTTTCTCACTAAAATGTTTTCTATTGGACAACTGAATTCACAGAAGTCTAAATTTTTCATGGGAACATGCAGATCTGCCTTGGCAGGAAGGGTTTCCCCTATTACACATGGAATTACTTACCACAGCCAGCTGAAGCAGCTGGACCCAGGATGGTCTGAAGCTCAGCATCAGGGTGCCAGCAAGAATTAGCCTGTTGTCTGTATGATCAGGCACAAATCCCCACCTCCCTGAGACCAGGTGGGACCTCCGGCCACTACAGTGCTGGGTGCTATGGAGAGAGATTTCTGCTCCGCTTAAAGAACAGCTAAATGTCTTTTGGAGCAGGAAATTGTATCCAGTGCTCCTACATCCCAGATGAACTTATGGGCCGTCAGGATATAGATTCAGTCTAATTCTGTCTTGGTAAAGTTGTTGTATTTTGTGATAATTAGACATTCAGGAAGACAGTGTGAATGTGCACAGTATTTTGATGTTTTGTTTATTGGGAAGCTTTACACTATGATCATTCATCACAGCAATGTCTGAGAAAATGTCTGAAGGCAGTGAAGTATTATCTCCCTTTCTGACAGATGAGTTATTAATTCCTGACACACAAAACATTCATTCTCAGTGTGAGCTTGGGCAAGACAGTAGGGAAACCAGACTTGACATGCTCAAAGTGGACACAGCCAGATACAAAATCCAGTCCCACCCTGCAACCACACTGCCGTTTCTTTTTCTTTTGATTCCTTCAGAAATCTGGAATGAAGCATTGTGCAGGAAGAAAATGCAAAAAAAAAATATTTAAGGTCAAATTGTATCATATATGCTGCATTATCCACTAGGCTCGGTATTTTGTCTAAGTATTATGTAAGTGTTTTTGCAATGTGCACAGACATACTTGGCGATAAGCTCCAGAATAATTAAACCCCAACCAAAACTGCAGTAAACCAGCCAACTCCACTGACTTGCCTGAAGCAATATTTATATTAGGTGCCCAGATATATTTTATAACTATACACTGAGTCTCTCTGAACACTTTAAAAAAAAACCACTGACTTAATACAGAAGCTGAAAACAGAGGATCCTACAAGGACATACAAACACTAACCTCTTGATTACACGTTGGTGTAAAAGTGGCTGTGTACTCTGCCAGGGCCATGTCGTTCACCAGGCGTTTCACCTCTTGGTCAAATGCAGAGTTCTTAAATCCTCGCTGGTGAAGTTCGCCATGCATCCTGGTAATGAAGCTGTTCCTTTCTTGGCATTTTTGTGTGAGGCAAGCCAACTTTGCCTACGCATGATGAACACACACACATTGATCTCACTCCCTGCTGAGACCTCAAGATTGCACTTTGTGTCTGATGAAATTCCACACATTGACCCAAAGCTGTATATCGCAGCCCTATGCTTCTAGGCCATTTAGGTGCTTCTGCACCCTGCAGCAGAGGGGCACACACACATAAACTGGAAAGAAGCATCCACTTCTCCATCCGTGAAGACCCACTTTCCCAAACTGAACAATAATAGCAATAATTAGCAATAATTATCCCTTAGCAATAATGTCAACCAACCCTTGCCTAAAAGCCCAGGAGCAAGCAGCTAAGTCAGGAGTAGCTGCAAAAGCAGGCACACACACACACAGAATGGCTATGATACACTGAAAAATAAAGCAAGTCTGTAAACACAGGGATACCCATTTGTGGATGCCCTGCTTCAGTCTCAAGGAACACACACTACCTTCAGAGGAGCTAGCATCAGCTTCACATCAGACTTTCTCTTCTGAAGTTCTTTTGTCTGAAAAGTTGAAAAACATAATTTATTAACTTATTCAAAAATCACTTTAAAATATTGCAGCAATTTGTTAATATTTGTTTTAGACCTGACTTTCAAGGCATACACTTCACATAGCTGTGTGACCCTGTATCACAAATACCATGAAGCAGTGTAAGTTGTTTGTACATTGATAAGCCCTGGCACTGAAACACTGCCCTAGCATTGATGTTGGGCTTACGTATTACCAAGTGCTTTTGGATGCTTTTTAGATGTAGCCCGATAACACTGGGGCTATTTCATCACAGCAGAATCACATTAAAGGGTTGGTATCATTCATTATGCATTAATACTCCCATTTGGACTGTGAATCTTCCAAAATACTCATTTGGGGAAAAGTTTTCCCTTTTCTTGTTTGAATTATCTTGTAGAATGCAAGAAACACAGGAGGATTTTCTGCATGTGCATTCCATGGCAGGTTTTGAAATGTGAACATCAACAACTTTCTACTTTGACATGATTGATGCATTCACTACTATGAGGTGAGCCAGATGACCTGCTCTGTATCTTATGAGTAAAATGTTTATTATTCATGGGAAAACTGCTTTCTGATTACGCAGAAATGTAGTGTTCTGCCAGGTAAAATCTATTTCTATTATAAATCAATACAGTATTATTTGGCAATAAAGTACAGATTCATTTGCATTCATTTTGCTTGAGAATTTGTATTTCTATAAAGCCTGGAATAAATATATCACATGCGTCCAGGAAGAAAAAGACTCCCTTTATAAGAACTCAGTTATGCTGAAAGAGGTCACATGGTCCTCTGCCAAAAAATAGCAAGCTAGGGAAGGAACATAGTATGCAGGATAGAAGAGACATGTCTTTGCATTGCACTAGCTCTGAGGGAACAAAGAAAAAGCTGGAAGTAGGTCCCTTCGCTGGTAACATTAAAATTTTGATGAGGCACAGAACAAAATGCTTTGTTGATCCTACAGGACAATTAAGAGCTGCCCATTTATGTGGATAGCACGTCTCACCCTTTGCTCACCTACCATATGCAACATCCATCAATGCAGGCAGCAGACACTATAAAGCAAATTCATTTTACCAACACTACTCTGTTAAGAGGCAGCCTAATCAACTCCTGGGAGAAGCCACTAGGCCTCCACAGAGGGCTGGTTAAAGTAAATCACAGCACATGACAAGGCAGTGGATTTATTGTGGAGGAAGGGTGATGAAGCTCGTACTCTGCAGGAAGAATAAAATTCTCTGTCTCCGATATTTCAGAGAAAAGAGAGGGGAGAAGAATGTTCTGTTCATTGTGTAGTGTGCTATTGAGAAAATGCCATTTGCTCCATTTGCTAGCTGTTTCAGAGCACAATGGGCAATTCCAATTTGGCTCATATCGTAGCAATCATCTCTTTAAAAAAATTAGTTCCAAAGAAATGGAAAATAAAATCTAAGGAAACAAAGCCTTAACAGGAATTAATTTCCACCTAGGTGCTCAGCTGTTGCAGTCACACTGAGAGCAGTTTGACTTTAAGGCAGCAGCTCTACAAATGTTAATGAGAGTACCTGCCCTGTTTTGCCAGGTGAAATACAATGCACATGTGTAAAAACTGCTAATGTAAGCATTCTTGCATGTATATGGAGGTTCTCTTTTACCATGCCAGAAAAATAATCAAATAAACACTACAACACACACCAAAACGAAAATGAGTTAATGAAATTTCATAGTGTGCAACACTAAGAGCTGGATCTTAAAAAAAAAAAAAAAAAAAAAAAGCTACAAAAATTCTATTAAAATTCTACCTCTAGCTCAGTTTATCTCCTGGTCTGATACAGTGCAACAAGAGAGCCGGGAATGCTAAAAATCCTGACAATTTAAGCCAAGAAAGTGGCTCTGTAAAAAAAATTTCAGCACTACTTTGCTTGCATTATGCTATGGGGATTAGAGCAGAGACTGGTGGCAACTTTTATTATGGACTATCATCTTCCCATAATGTTGACCACCCAGACAGTTTATATCTTTGCCCTATTTCTCTGAAGCAAGGGTTACTTTTACATGTCTGTAAACCATTTAATTATCCCCAGACACATTGCTAGGAAAGATTGTGATTTTGGTTTTCTGTTTGGAGACGAGGTGGAATCTGAAGTCTAAGCTCACATCACTCCGCCCTTTCAACTGCACAGGCAACAGCTTTCCTGTACCTTTTCACATAGCTGAGTCTGAAGGAGTTCCACTTCATTTTGCAAGCCCCGAAACTGATTTTGTAATGCAGCCTGGTCCCTGAGCTGGGCCTTCAAGGTCAACACTTGCTGCTGTAATCTTTTATTGGCTATTTTACTCTCCTCTGTTTCCTGAGCATCTTTCATGTCGTACACAGGCTAGAGAACAAATACACAGATTTTCAAATTAGCTGTAGAAAAATATAATAATATTCTCAATCAAGTTTTAAAGCAACATACCTACCTTGTAACTCATTTTTTAAGCTAATATGAAATGTCTGACTTCAAACCTTCATAAACACAGTAGCATATCTTGCAGTAATCTTAAAATTGTTTATGAGCATTGAGTTCTTGATCCCCTCTGAGAGTAGGTGTAGGACTGGGATTCCACAAAGTTCCTTCAAGGTAAATACTGAATTATAATCATTTCATACTTGGGGAAACTGGGGCACAGGCAGATTAAGTGACTAACCTAAGGTCACAGAGTGAGTAAGAATAGAATTCAAAAGTCCCCAGTCTCCTGCTCTAACTTCTATAGAATATGCTCCTTGTTTTTTCATGTGTTTATCTCAGAGAGCAAATTGCATGCTTGCAGTTATATTTTTGTTATGGAAGATTAATAATAAAAGTAGTCTCATTTTAAGTACAAATATTAAAAATACTAAAAAATATTAATTACATTGAAATGTAATAACAGTGGTACAGAATAAGTGTACCACTGGGGGAGGAGGAATTAAATTCAGAAGCTCTTTCTTCCCCTTCTTTTTGTTTGTTTGTTTGTTTCATGCTCTTAGATTGAAAGGATTATTGAGAGTTTTAAATTTACGGTCAGCATCATAATGTCAGCTCCTAGAAGTGATACTATCAGGCTAAATATTCACATGTACAGTCTAAGAATGAGAAATAAAGGAAGAGAGGGTGAAGAAAGTCTTGCAAAAAATGTTAACACTGTTGTGAACTTATATTTTATAAATATTGAGTTGATACACACAGCTGTTCAAGCTTTCCTGTAACATTATACATGCAATTCTAAAGATATCAAGCATTTTGGTAATTAAGCTAAAAATCCTAGTCAGACCTACCATAAAAACACGTAACTTTCTGAGAAAATGTGCAAGGAGATGGTTTGATTTTCACGGATATTAACACTGAAACAGCTGAGAGAAGAGCTAGTGTTCAGCCACAGCAGCACAGTGTAATTCTGCATGGCTTTTTGACCAGCTTTTGAATTTGAACCCCTCAGTGACTAGAATATATTAAAAGTACCCTTTCACAGAAAACAGCAAACTGTATTGATAGATCATGTCATTCTGGCTGCAACACATCACTGCAACACAGATAAAAACATGAGTATGACATTTTCATACTCTTCCATATGAAGCAAGTTCTCTATGTGTAGCATTCTAATAATTCGTTCATGCTTTGTATCAAAATTGTTGGCTCCCTCTTGTGTTAAGAGAAAAGAACAAAAGCAAGTGTTGGACACATCAAGATTGATTAAACCAGCATTGCAATGACAAAAGCCTGAGAATGAGTCTAAGATATAGTATTTTCCTCATCTGCTCTCCTACACACACACAAAACAAAAGCACTTTAAATGAAAAATGGAAGCACTCCCTGACTGAAGATGCTTAATAGAAAAGAGGTGGAAAAAATAATTTGCTTGAAGGTTAAAGACAGGCAAGGGTTGCCTCTCTCCTTTTGCACTTTGCTGGCCTGCTAGAAGATTTCTCTAGCTAGAAGATTTCTCTAACTAGAAGATTTTTCAAAGCACAAATGAGGCATACAAGATTTATGTCACTTTCAGGTGTCCCAATTAACCATTGGTCAAGCTCCAAAAGGGTGAAGGACCCAGCAGCTGGGAAATAACTGAAGGATAACTAAACACAAAACTTAGCATTTAACACACCACATTCTATAAAATCTGACAAGATCTCTAGCATTTAAAGTTGATGCCTAAACATTAACAAAAAATATTCCTTCTCTATGTGCTGCGCTTGTCTCAAAACTGAAAATTAGAACAAATATGACCTTTTGGCTACAGGCCATGATAAGAATTGGGAGATCACTTGGGAAACATGGCACTTCATTTACTATGTACATTTCATCCAAAATTCATTTTCAAAGCTGCTCTCTTGATGCTCACCCACAGATTTCTCCGAACTCCTACTATACTGCTAGAGTTCAGAAAGCCACCTCAACAGAAAATTTCCCCAAATATTCTCATGTTAAATGGTACTTTCCCTGTTAGCAACACCACTAAAACAAGAAGCGTTAGTAGTAATTTTGAGGTATATTATATCAGCTTTCATTTGTGATGTATAATATCACAACAGTCTTTTGAAGTCTCAGCTGAGAACTAGAATCCCTGGCAATAGAGGCTGTAGAGCATAAGGCACAAGGTACAGCCTTGGGTTCTAGATTGAGAGTGCTCACATCCTCACTTCTTTCAAGCAATTTCAATTAGCAATCAGAATTCAACTGCCTAAACATCCTATCGTGTGAGGAGTAAAAGCCTAAATAAAGTACACAGGGCTTGCAGATGGCCAACTATGCTCTCAGCCAGGATGCCTTAAGGCATTTCAGTGGGATAAACAGTGACATTTAGGCAACTGAACTGAGCCCAAAATCTTTACATGTTCCAGAATGTGTTTTTATTTTCTTCTGAAGCCATATCTATCAGGTTCAAACTAAATTTGCAAATATTGCAGGTTATTACAAGATTGCTTTTCCAACTGATGTATGCTTCAAATTTTATCTTTGTAGTTCTCCTGTCAAGAAGGAGAGAAATATTTTGAAGGCTATCTGAAAGGTCTTTTTGAAAGCTGCTTCCAGGAGATTATTCAATAATTAAAAATATTTAATTAAAACAGTTTATTTGGGCAGGGGGAGAGGGAATAAAGACTTTATCAAGACACAGAACCCCCTGAAAATTCCAAAAGCTTCCATTAACTGCAAAAACACAGAATTTCTGTTATAGATATTTTCTAATTATTTTTTTTTCTCTCCCATGTGATAGATTTCCTGGATTGAGCTGCTTACACCAGTTAGATTTTGACTCCCCATTAATCCATGCCTCCTGCTCATTTGCAAATGAAGTTGCTCCACAAAATGTCTAGCATCACAGCTTCTTTTTGCCTGTCCAAAACTAGTTCTCTGCACTGGAAGGCAAAATGATGCAGTGGCCCAGCACCAGAAACATGGGCCCAATACCAGAAACATTCTCAAACTGCAGAGCACAGAAAGCAAAGAGCACTCAAAGGAAACACCTTCAACTTTTGGTGGTTTCGTTAAGGTCACTTGAAAATCCACTTTACATAACATCTTACTTTAGAGTTTACAGCTGCATTGTCTCTAGGTGCTCTATACTTGCTTCAAATTTCTTGCCAATAACATTAACAGGTGTCTCATCATCCAGAATGTCCTGTCCAAAGGAATGTGCTTTTCTTGATTCCTTTTACATACATACCATTAATTTGCAGTGCTGCTTTTGAAGCACTTTGTCCCCAGCTTCTTGTTTAAGATGGTCTAATTCGGACAGAACCTGTATCAAACGAGTTTTGATTTCTTCATATCTTGTTTCCGCAAAGCCAAGTTCCCTGTACCACTTCTGAGCCTAGAAGGAAAAAATAAAAAGCAAAATTACTGAGTGCAGTTAGTCTATCGGTGATACCTTTTCACAATACTGGCTTACAACCACGGACTTGAGTCTGATCTTCATGTCACAAGGTTTAAATTGTTGTTATTTGGTTTAAATAAATGGAATTATACCATAAAATACCATCTTATAAGAAGGAATTAGTAAAATAGCTTAAATCAAGTTCTGTAGAAATGTATTTAACTGGAGTTATGCAGTATAGTAGATTAAAATTGAAGTTGATTTCTGAATTTGAAGCTAACTGGATGACTCTGAATGAAGCTTAAAAAAATGTGGCGAAGGTGAATGTACTTACAGTTTCAGAGATTATATCTTTGAAAGCCATCAGAGCAAAATGAAAGTAAGATTTTATCAGCAAGGGGTAAAACAAATCCTGAAAAATGTCAAAAATGAAAAATACTGTGGTGGAAGAAAGAAGCCTATAGACTTGTGAGCTTATACCTTTGTATTACTTCTAAGATGAGTTTTCCCTGCTTATACACATTAACTGTCATTTCAGAAAACAACAACAAAAAACACTCAGTAGATACTCTGGCTGCCTAACAGCAAGCTCCCTTCCTCATATGAGGCATCATTTCTGCTCCTTTCTGAATCAAAGGCTTCACATTCTTTTAAATAAACTGAGGAAGTTGTAGTAATACACAAAATGATTAGAAGGACTCAAGTTAATCAAATTTTTAAAATTAAAAAAAAAAAATAAATTATTTTAAAATAAATCTCTTTGCAGCAAACTGTAAGGTCAGGAGTCAGCCATCAACCCACCACTTCATTCCATCTGCCTCATCTGAAATCAGGGAAGTCACACAGTGGTTGTCGAAGGACATCCATTTTGTACACCCACCATGTGTAATCCTACTGCTCTTTTACATATTCAGTGTAACACTTGTAATTGCCAGTGTTATTCCACAGGCAGTCTAAGCAATGCCTGTTATCATGTGAAACAGCTCCATAAATACAAGCTTGACATAAAGCAATACATTCTGCTTAGATAAGCAAGCACTGGAGATTGTTCAATAAAAACAGGAATGTTAAAGCTAACATATCAGGAAACGCACAATGCAGAAAGCTTCCTCAGTTGGTATTAAAACCTCAGATTTGCTGTACACAGGCACAGAATTAGCTGTCCATCCAAATAAGAATTTCCACATAGGTGGTGTTGGACTTTGTGTTTCCTACATAGATGTCAAGACAAGAGGCAGGGTGCTTGCTTTGCACTCTCACTAGGTATAAAAACCACTTGACTATATCAGTTTTTGTCATTTTGCCTCTTAATCAAAAATTTGTCTGAATTCAGGTTTGCCGTAATTCTCAGTGTTTCTGCTGCTTTCTGTTCTTCATTTCTAGTGAGGGGGAGGAAGCACTCTGCCCAGAAGTGGCTGCAGCAGATATTTTTGTTTGGTGTGTCTTTATTAAGCACTCAGCTTCTCTCAAAGTCCACCGAAGGAATGCACCTTCACTTGAAATTCCAGCCAACAATGAATAACTGTGCAATTCATCACTCACCTGAAAGATCACAGAGATATGGTTCAGTTCTGCAGATCAGAGACTTCCCCGTTTTGTAAAAGCATTAAACACTTGTAGAAAGAACATCCATGTAAGAAAACAAAATATAAAACAAATTTTCTCCTGAGAATTACATCAGAGTGGGAGGTTACCTCTATTTTTGATTTTTCCAATTCCTTTTGCTTTATTTTTAGTTCCTCTTTTGCCTTTTCCACTTGCTCTTTCATCATACTGTAGCTTTCAAATGTGCTGTCCTGGACACACAACAGAAAGACATGACTCCTCTCACCTATACACAATGATGTATGCACACATTTTTACTAAAAAACATACACTTTCATTTTATCTGAATTACTACAAATATTTGCATACAATCAAAATATTAGAGATAAATGTTCCCCTGTTGATCATTCTCAAATAAAGTAACAATTCTGCTTTTAGAACATTGTAATCTTCATAGAATTACACTGCAGTGTAAGATTCATGGTTGCAGAAGAAAAATAAAGATGAGAAACTGAGAATAATTAAAGATCTTGTCTTTACACATATTTCACAAGAATGAAAACAATTTAAAATAGACCCTATCAGAATAAAAACTAGTAAGTGAACATGTACCACTGCAACAGAAATTTGTGGAAATCACTCTACCAGAAGCTTTCATTCTTGCAAGCAAATAAACAAAAATTTCCCTGAGCCAATGCACTCAAGTATCATTTTTGACTTTTGAAGCTCACTGTAGCACTTTAAAATTCTCTAACACAACATTCAGAAAACAGCTCTCTGGTATTTTGCCTTCTGTTTTAAAGTTAACTGCAGCACCTCAGATCTCCAGGACATGGCAGCTTACAATACCTTCCATATTTCTAAGTTAATTAAGCTTTGTCCTCTGAAGGGCATTTTTTTAAGAAGATCCTGCTTGATAACATTCCTTATTGGTACTACTTACCTCTTTGCTGGGGAAATAGCTGGAGGGGTCTACTCCTTCTTCTTCAGTCTGAGTTATACTACATGATGTTTCGATTTTCTTTGGATTAAGATCACGTTGTTTACTTCTGTTTTCTTCTTTTAGGTTTACTACATTTTCCTTTGTTCCCAAGCATTTTTCTTTTCTCAGATCTTCATAGGTGAAACCCAAAGAAGACACTAATTCTTTTAATTTGTTGTTTTCTAAAATAAGGTTTGCATTTGCTTTTTGAAATTCATTAAATTGTTCTGCAGTTTCTTTCTTGATTCTGTCTATAGTTCTTTTTAGCACACATTTTTCCTCCTGTAAATCAGAAATAGTTTGATAATAGCTGGTTTTGCACTCTTGAAGTTCTGAAACCAAGGCTTGGTATTTGTCTTGTTCACATTTTACTTCTGCCAAACTTCTCAATAAAGTTTCTTTTTCATCTTCTAAAAGAGATATTCTGTGCAAGTTTCTCTCTCTCTCTTGTATTAATTCATTATATTTCACTACATAGTTCTCATTGTCTTGTAATAATTTAGCTATTTCTATGAAGCACCTACTTCTTTCTTCTTTCAAGTCTAAAAGCAGCTGTAAATACCTCATTTTCCTTTCACCAAGGGATAAAACACTCTTGGGAAGGTGATTTGATTTAACTCTCAAGGAATCTTTGTCAGAATTCCTATTTTTATCTTCAACATAAGAGAGATTCTTAGAGAAGTTTTTGGCAAAAATTGTTCTTGGGCTCATCCTGTTTTCTTCTGATATATTGTTACTTATGTTGTATATGTCAGCAACTTCATTCTCATTAAGTAAATTTTGAAAAGAAGCAATGTTAGCTTCATCTACTTCTAAAGCATATTGAAAATACGCATTCATCTCCTCTTCTAGTGCACACATCTTCTGAACGTATCTCTCATTCTCGTCTTGTAATAAACTGACCTTTTTTGAGTAATTTTCATTCTCTTGCATCAGTAGAAATATTCTCTGAGAACACACAGCCACTGCTTTTTTCAATGTATATATTTTCACATTATGCTCATTAACCGCTTCCAGTGGTGACAGATGACAGAAATACTCATAAAAATTGCTTTCTGGCAGGAACTGTTTGCTTACACACATAAGCAAACTCTTTTGCATAGGAGACAGTATTTTTAGCAGATAACTCTCTTCCTGTGACCAAAAACTTTTCTGAAGATATGCATATTGCACATTTTCAGCAGACATCTTTTGACATGAGAAATTCTTCTCTTTTGATTTATGTAATTTCATGGACTGGTCTTTCTTTTCTTTCAGTCCAACATTCCTGGACGACTTTATTTGGTGAGTTGTTTTCTGAGGTTTCTCTCCTTTCTCTTCCGTTTCCATTATGTCTCCTCTATTGCATGTCCTGGTCACATCAGAGATGCAGGTTACTGAGAGGGTTTCTTGTTTCTTCTTTAGTTCAAGACTCCCATTGAAATGATTCTGTAAGTCTTTAAAATCTACAGATATATTGTGGACACCTTCTGGGCTACCTGGTTTGTCTTTAGTGTCCATTACAAGCTTCCCAGGCCAAATCAACATAGTTTTATTTATAACTTCAGAATTTTCCTCAAAAACACAGGTAACTTGTTGTGCTTGGGCTTTCTCAGTCTGTATTTCTTCTTCTTTAACTCTCCTTATAAAGATTCTTTGGTGATACTTTATATCATTAACACCTTTATCCAGACTTTTATTTTTACATTTATTTTTGGGTAGAATTTGTTTGTTTTGCTGATGTTTTTCCAAACAGCATTTTTCTAGAAAGAATGTGAAATTGTCGTTCACAAAGCAAGGTGGATTTCCATGAAGAACTACAGAAGCTTTTTCAGAAAAACCTTGTTCTGCAACAACATAAAGGCCATCAGAGCAAAAAGTGGTATTTGCCTCACTGAAATCCAAGCTCCTCGTTTTCTTCACCATTGTGACAGCTGCTATGTGGTAGCTTTCAGGTTTTAACAAGATAAGGTAGGGCTTGTCCCTCATCAAAGTTTCAACCACAGAAACAGGGAACATCTTTGCTGGTAGATTAATAGCTTGTTCCTTCATGAGAGAAAACCATTCTTCATCTTTGGTTTCCTTACATATCTCATCAATAGTTAACTTCTCAGAACAAGGTGGAAGCAGTCTTGCTGCAGGATAGCTTGGGGTATGTCTAAACAAAGTGAAACTATCCTCTAGACCTCCTGGCTTTTTTGTCCCAAGGGTGACCTAGTAATAGCAAACCAGAAATGCTTCAAACTGAAAAATATAAGACAAGGTATATCATTCCATATCATTGTAAGTCATTTTTCACTTCATTCATTACACGCTTATTTACAGACAGATGAGAAAAGCATTGCCATAGTTTTCAAACAATCTCAATATTTAAAATAGAATAATGGTACAAATAAGAAGGTACAAATCATTTTCTTAGTGCACACCTTTACCCATCTTGAATAACATCTTTAGTAGAGATGATTTCAGGATACTTTGATATCCAACTTTAAATCCAACTCTTCTTTTTATCTCAAAATTCACAGATTCACTGTGCTCACAAAGATAACAAGAATAGCAGGAACTTTTCTTCTTACCAGTTTGATCTCAGATAAGCCAAGTTCTTCAGTAATGTTTGCAAAGGGTCCAGAATTTTGTTCCAAAACTGGTAGAATTTCTTCCCGTATCTTCTCTATCTGCTTTAGCCCATCAAAGCTACATCCTGGCGTTTCTGTTACAGTAAAGCACTGGGTAAGTGTGATGCCACTCACAGATGAAAAACAAACCCCCAAACTTCTGACCAGATACTTTGAACAGAAAGCATTTTAGTCAGAGTACACCCAAGACTACCTGTTCTAGAAAAAGTGCATATCAACTATGATGTGGAGATAAGCATGACATTAATCAAGAAAACATATTTCATAAGAAAACATAAATATTAAGCTCTAAATTTAGAAATATTTGGGAGGCTGTTCCCCACAGTTCTGAAAGCATCTAAAAAGGAAAAATATATCTCATTATAGTGAGTGGAGGAAAACTTGTAGGTTAAACTTAGAGGTTAAACCTAAGGGCTAAAATATTCTTTGCAGGTCTGTATTTGCATAAACTGAAATTTGCCATAAAATTCCCATTAATTTCAGTTAGAAGAATTAGCCTTCCAAAATCAGAGTTTTCATGTAATGTTTGGTCTAAAAAAAACAAATCTGAAATCTACATGGCATTCCCAAACACTATACTTCCATCTAGACATGGGAAATGTCCCCTAAATCCGCAGCTCTATAGCCTCTGGCAGTTCCAGGATTTCTTGGGAAAGCTCATATCTAAATGCTAGCATCATTGCTGTGAATAGTCATTCCCTCACCTTCTCAAGATATAGTTTGCAGATTAGGAGGTTTTTAGAAGGTCTTTTACCTTCTAAATCATGCATGCCACATGAATGAAGTCACCTACACTTTTGCTGCACAGAAGTGTAATCAAAAATTACATTTTGTTTTCATACCGTACTCTTTGGCATGTAGCAGTACAACTGGAGTTTGTGTAGCTCTGCTTTTCAGTGTATCTGATAGTACTCCCCATTTCAGATTTTGAACATCATCCTGGACTAGGTCGTCATTCTTAATGGGAAGAGGAGGAGACAAATAAAAAGCAGACCATAAAAACAGTGTTTCTTATATGAGAAATAGGCATAAAGATTTCCTTTCCTATTAGCATTTACATTCAAAAGACCCATTATTTAATTATATATATAATTGCTGCTAGTTCATACAGTTTTCTCATTCCAACATTTTCCAGTAAATGTCATGATTGCTAGACTTCACTCTTTCATACACTACAACTACGTAAGGAAGAAATCTGGGTAATAAGCATGTAATATGTTGGCACACAGATGGACCACTAGCAGAGCAGAGTCTAACTGATAAGTCCATGAATAAATAAAAGAAAGTCTAATCAAAGAGGAAATTAGACTAATAGTTTGTTGCCCAGCATACTGCAGGATACAAAGACAATTGCTCATAGACTGGAAGAGTTCTTTACAAAAAGTAGAATAATTGTTCAGATCAAATTTTTCTTTACAGTTAATACTGTAATTATAGATTTCATATCCTGCTCATCTATCTTCACTCTCTGATTGAATTTATATACTGGGACAATTTCTGGTGCAAAGCAGATACCCTTAATATTTGATACACTGCAGATCATTTCACATCTACCCTGCTCATTTTTAGTGAACAGAATAATCAGGTTTGATTTTTCAACAAAAGATATAATTGAGGCTGTAGCCAGAACAACTACAGCACAGAAACTAAGCCAACACAGTCAATTCTGTCTTCCCACACATCAGATGCCAGCAGGAAGAAATCTCATCCCCTCTGGGTTGAGCTGCAGCTTTACAGTTACATACAGATGGAAAAGGCAGTGACTTCAAAGTCTGCCTTTCGCGTCTGCAAAGGCCACTTGATTTTCCACACTATTACCAGAATAATTTTGTGTGAGAATGATTTTGATTTCAACCCAAGCCATATTCTGCATTATATTCATCCATATTCATGCCCAGTTATGATACCTTGATTGGGTAGCATGATTTAACTGGAAACCACAATATTTCCAACATTTCTTCTTTTTCTCAGTAATACTGAAACTAATGTTAGTTCCTTGAAACACACTCATTCTTTACCTGCAAGTTTGCCTCTATTTTGTCCCAGATATCTTTTCTTTATTTCGGAGGGAACCCTTTGTGGGTTCCATCAAAAGATGGGTATACAAGAAGGTGTAAAAGATACAATGCTTGAATGCCAGGAACATCACAGCATGAAACCCATGCTTTGAATGTCACGTGAAAGCTGTAGAAAGGTGCATCATTTGGTGTTTCTTAACTTTCCTTCATTAAAACTTTGAGTGACCCCCTGATATTTACATCTAGAAATTGCCTGATAAATAAAGACAGAGGTACATGGTATAAGCTGCTTTTCTGTGCATTTTTCGCTCAGGCATAAGCTGTAATCAAGACACTGAAGGCAAGATCCTAATACCAATTCTGTAAAGTCACATTTCTAATGAGATTTATCTGACTACACCCCTCCATACAATTAATTTCACCTAGTTTTCAAGAATAATTGATGTGCTTGGCAATTTGAATGACAAAACATTGAGTGAGGAATCTCATACCGTGTGTATTTCACACGGGTCTGCTAAGCCTGCCTTCACAAACTACTTTTTTCCTGGCTGAGGAATAGACAAATGATCCTATTTGCTCTTTCAGTGAAAAATTATATACCAGCAGCTTTCCAGAAAAGCAACAGCATGAAAATCTTTCTTGTATTGCATACAACTCCTCATCTGTATTCCTGGTGATAAAGTATGGAGAGCTTAAATAGGATTTCTCTTGTAACTCTTTTGGTTTGAATACTCCAAGACCAATGTAATGAGATTAGGAAATTCTTTTTTTAATAGGTGATACTAAAAGATGAGTTGAGGGGAAATAGCCCTCTTCAGTTTTACAATACAACACCAGAGGTCTCCCTCCTCCTTTTATCATAGATACTGAAATGTATTTCCTACTATTTCAAGACACTATTTTCTACAGGAAGAATCCATGTGAATTCAGAGCAGTTCAAAAAAAAGGAGGAAAATACAACCAGTAATGCAGACTACACAAGGTTTGATGCCGCTGGTGCTATGTACAGGATTTAAGGAACACAATCAACTGTGCATCAGAACAAAGTACTTAGCATGTATTATGGCATGTTCATTTATACCAAAGGTATAAACTTGATAAACTCATAAGACAACATAGCTATAAATGAATAGTTGGAAAATAAAAGATTAGTAAACTTTGTGTAGGAGGAAAAAATAACTTTTTACCATGGTACGACATAGAATAAATGAGATTTGGTTCTATTTCTTGAAGACTTTCTGGATTAGTCTCAGGCCATTAGTCAGCTGATATACCCTGTTCTCACACCTTCACATAACTCAACATTTACTTTCTCCCTTTCTGAATATTCTCAAACAAAGAAATTCTCCACTACTTATTATCTGGCTCTGAAAGCCCTCAACCTGCCTGATTTTAGTTGGGCAGCCTCCTCACAGTGCACTAGTTTGTTGTACCTGTGTATGACCCACTCCAAGTCTCTCTAAAAATATCTTAAGCTTGGCTCAGGTGATGTATAAAAATGAGCAACAGCAGTGAGTCCTTCTGACAAATCAGAGCAGCTAAGTAGAGGTCATCTATGCTCTGTGGAAGAATCTTACCAACCATTTTCTGGTACACACATACATACACACACACAAAATAAATAAATAAATAAAATAAATAATAAAATAAAATAAAATAAAATAAAAATAAAAATAAAATAAAATAATAAAATAAAATAAAATAAAATAAAATAAAATAAAATAAAATAAAATAAAATAAAATAAAATAAAATAAAATAAAATAAAATAAAAGCTCCTGGAACTCATTTCTTTGGGATTATAAAGCCAGAAATGGTACCAAATCACTACTTCTGTTAAGATATGTTCAAGTACCAGATTAAAATCTTCTTGATTTCTTCTAGGCATACATGCACAAAGGATCCTCTCTACTTTCTCCCAGTCCTGGAATTATTCAGTGTGATTGTCCTCCTACACTAAGGGGATTTTATTCATGCCCATTACCTCTCAGTTAATTGCAGTTAAAATTGGGATAGTTCTAGGGATATCAGGTCATATAGGGATATAGGGATATCTGAATGGGATAGCTGAGCATGAGGCTTAACTTATTTCACTTTACTTAACAAATCATCAGACTAAAAATACCCTCTAACTGAGTGCATAAAGAATAAAACCTTTCTTGAGTTCTCTGCATTAAAAGAATTATTCTTTGTCAGCAAAATGAATTGGCAGAGGCTGAATGCCATATTACAGTAAATGCAGAGCTTTCCCATGCAATGCTGGCGTGAACTGAGTGAAGCAAAGAAAACCTATTCAGTGTATTCAGAGCACAACACAATGATGTGGAGCTTCAAACCATCAAATATCTCAACTCACTCCCAGCCATGAATACGGTATCCATCTTCCCTTGTTTTCCATTATCCAGATCTCATAGCCAAGATTTATTTTCAGTTATGCTTTTTTATTTCAGCATCCGGGCATGAATAAGATGCAAAAACTCACCCAACCATATGTGTACTCTTCCTCTGAATGGTGTCCACGAGTCTTAGAAGTTCTCCCGGGCTTTCTTTCAGGTGCCAACTGAGAGTTTTTGCCTTGGGCACATCGCTTTAAAATGTGAGGAAACAAGATTTGTGAAGTGCCCTCAATGTGCACCTAGTAAAAGCAGTGATACAATGAAACTCCAGCTACTGATTCCAGTCAGTGTGAATTAGACACTGAAGTTCTAATACATCAACAGAAATAAAGGAAAGAAATTCAGGAAGGAAAAAGCCTGTTTTGCATCTCCTTTGTACACCTAATGACAAGTATAATCTGAGGCGATACAAAGATAAAAGTTTGTTATACTTCACCTTACATTTACTTACCAGGTCAGCACTACTGTCTCCATTTTCCAATCTCATAAATTGTGGGTCCTTTTCTTCCTTCTTTTTTAACTTCACCTGACTTCGATCTTTTAAAATCCTGTTTTCATCTAAAAGGTCTTCCACTTGTTTCTGTAGTTTGATTTCAGACAATTTCAGATTATAAACATAATTGCAAGATTCTTCCAATTTTCTCCTGAGAAAATCTTCAGTGTCCTGGGAGCACTGGAGTTCAGTCAGCAGGTCTGCCTTTTCTCTTCTGTTGTCCTCCCCTTTTTCCTTTAAGAACTTTAGATTTTGCTGAAAAGACTCAACATGGCTTTTCATGACATGCTCCATGTTTTCAATGCAAGTTTTCAATTCCATTACTTCCATTTCAGAAAGTTTATAGCCCTGAGTCCCAGTGGATGCTGATTCCACCTTCTGTTGGAGACACTGTGCCATTCCCTCTTCTAACTCAGAAGTCAAACAAGCAATATGGGCATTGAGATCTAACACTTGCTTTTCCAGCCTGGACACCTCTCCCCGCAGGTAACATTCCCTTTCTCTCTGTATTGTTGTTTGTCGCTTCTGCTTTTGCTTATAATGCTCAAAATATTCTGACTGGCTTTTTACTTCATCTTCTTTTGTCTTCAGCTGCTCCTGAAGCCAATGTAATTTTTCCTTTTGCTTTTTCTCTGACTTTTCTTGGTTTTCAACCTACAATTTCAGTGATTTGTATGGTTAACATCTCAATACCAGATCTCTTCTTCTCTTACCATTTTTCCTATTTTTTTTCTTAATTTTAATTCTGCTTTTTTTTTTTTTTTTTTTCTGTAAACTCAGAAAACTAGAAATATTCAAAAGCCAGTAAAATCCTGCATTCAGAGCAAACTGAGCTGTTCTGTCATTTCACTGAAATATCTCAGAAGGAAAAACAAAGCAAAAAATACAGGAAGTTTCACATTCCTTTGCATGTTTTATAATGCATATTTAAATAAAAAGAAACCTTGGACTGAAATTCATACAACCAGCTCTGAACTATACAATACATCATTGACACTGACACTGATGCAGTACTGAGGTGTTACAGACAGAGAAGCCACGGTTCTTTTGAAGAAAACAGAAGATGCACTTTTAAGAGACCAAGTTTTTTTTTTGCCCTTTGCCCTTCCCCATACCTGTCATCTGTCAGCTCCTTTTATGAGCCCATGGTAAAAGGAGAAAAGAACAGATGACTTTAGAATCTTTTTGAGAGACTTTAGTATTTTTGTTTGCACCAAAGTGTGCTTGAACATATAGAGGTGAAAGAACTTAACGAAAGGCAGAGGCAGAAAAGGCTTTCATGATTCACTTGCTGCCCTTGTTTTGAGCAGAGAAACAGCAACCAGTATCATAGTGCCAATTGTGGCAACTTTTAAGCAAGACTGAAGGACAGAGACATTGCTGTATTTCTTCAAGCACTTTCTTTGGTCAGTCTTTTTGATTTCTGGTATGTTCTTATCAGAAGTGTTCACCAGCAAGTACAAGAGAGGAGGAACACCAGGCTGAAATGCTATACAAAGTGAAGTAGGTGTGGTTCTTATTTCTGTTTGTTTAACTGCTGATGGGAGGATATAAAAATAAAAGCTTCCTGAATCTTGAGAAGTACATTTCACTTTTAATCAAAAAAGTTGTACCACATAGTGCTAGTGTCCTGTCAGATTATTCCACCTTGACTTAAAATGCTGATAAAGTGGAAGTGTATCTTATGATAAACTGAATTAAAAGACATTGTTTCACTGTAGACTGTCCCAGAAGAACACTTTCTATTCTCTCCATTCCTTCTCCATTTTAATGGATCCATCCAATGAGCTGTGCAAACTAGGGGAAAAAAGTCTGTTGTATGTGTTATCAGACAACAGCTGAGCCTCTTGATACATAAATATTTATTCCTATGCATATATGAATGCTCAAGAGAACTGAGGATTTTCCACTGAAGAGCTGATAATTTCAAAACGTGGGGGAGAGGCAGCTGAAAGGGAAGGAAATCAGCAGTAGGAGGTGCCTTGCAATGAGCTTGCACCATGCGCCCTGCAGAGAAAGGCTCACATTGGATGGGATCTGCAGACCCATCCATGTGACCCACATGACTGCACATTACAGGGAAAAAAGGCACAGATCAACCTGGGAAAGCTGGAAGAGGCTACATGGACCCAAAGCCTAGCAGGAAGATGGAAGTGGTTGCAACAGCAGATGAGGCCCAGCTTGAAAATATGTGAGCAATTCAAGAATCAGATGACAGGTTGAGCAGCTGCGTTTTGTACAGGAACCAGGTTGTCATGGTTGTGTTGTGCTGTTGTATCACATGGAGGGGGGACAGGGGTATGTGAAAAAAATTGTTCACTACAGTGCCAGAAAGGTAAGTCTGACTTATGGAGAAGGAATAGGTTGATTGGGTTTTGGGGAGGAAGAAGGAAGTGATAGCATATATCCCAAAGATCAAGGGCTCAAATTAAAACAATGTCAGTGCTGTCATAAACATTAGAGAAACACAAAGTGAGGCACAAACAAAAAAAGTTCTTCTAATTACTCAGGTTATATAAAAAGAGCAAGGCTGAAATGACATATTGCCTAAAAAAAGACAGGACACTGGAGATGAGATTGACTTATAAATTATTACCATACAGAGGAGCTAAACTAGGTCATTTGAAACAATATCCTCCTTACCAAGTTCATCAGCTCCTCCCAAATGACTCGCACTTTCCCTTTAACACGCACATTTGCATTTTCAACCTGGTGCACCTTCACATTTAGCTGATCAATCATCACAAGAAGGGTTTTGTGTGACAGCTCCAGCTCTTTCATCCTGTGATATTGAGAATGAAGATCTTTGCTGAGTAAATACTGAACAGTATAATGCCAGACATTATCGGCAATGCATCTATTTATCTTTATTTTTTCATTTTTTTCTCCCAACAATAAAAATAGTAACACATATTTGATTACTACTAATAAAAACTTCATTATCAGTAAGAGTCTTGGGGTTTGCACATTTCACTGGCGACTCTCAAAGCTGTTAAAGACAGCATCTATGTTCATTCTCTCTCTGCTCGTTTAATATAAAAACCATAAGCAAACACATTTACAAGATCAAAGTTCACTGAAGCTTGGCATGTCATATGAAGTAACAATGGTAAGTTGTTAAGGATAACCACAACTCTGGTCTGTACATGTATCCAGTCACAGGATTTTGCCAGGCTCATGTTTAGCAAACTCAAAGTTTATGACAACAGAGAATGCGTTCCATCATATTAACATAACAGGATAAAGATAGAAAACACATCATTAAATAAGTACCATTAAATAAGTACTCATTTATCAAAGTGACCCTGATGAGGTTCTTCCCCATCACTGGCACTAACACAGTCTATTCCAACACAGGTACCATAGAAAACTTGGCCACATCAGCCCAAAACTCTGCCCTAACTAGGGAGTTACTGACTCTGCTTCTGTGTATTTTTCATCAGTTCTGCCTTCCACATCATTCCTTGCCTTGTCTATTTGTGCTTCAGTCACAAGAACCTGTGGCACAGAATTGCTTTTCTTTCTACGGGATACCCAAGATACATGAAAACAGGCTTCCTATAACCCAGGCAGGTTTCTCTTGGTCATCTACTCTCCTTGAACTGTTTTCTCATACTTTCTCTGTTTTGATTTTAAATACAGTTCTTCCCATCTCCCCTCTTCCCAAAAATCTTTGTTAAAATAGGCCTATTTCCATGAAAGCTTTTATTCAAAATAAATGAATAAATAAATAAATAGTCTTTTTTTTTTTTTTTTTTTTTTTTTTTGACAAAAAGCACATTATTAAAACATTTCTGGCCAAATTTCTTGATGAAAAAAAGCAATTCAGAAATTATACAAGTAGTCATTTTAAATGCCATTTAAATTTTCCATCCTTTAAATTCTCTAGCTTTGTTTAGAGAATTTATTTTGATGCCTGGCCTGCAATTGCCAGGCATCAAAAACTCAATTTTATTATTCCAGTCAACTACATAATTAATGCTTAATGACATCTTTAGCTACACTAATGATTAGCATTAACATACATGTCTCCATGCTTCTTTTTGAAACAAGGAATTTCTTCTATGCAGCACAAAACTTCAAATTTAAACATAATTACATCTTCCTATTCCAAAATTAACTCTTAAAAGAAAAGTGATATATTCTGCAAGGAGAATTTACACTTTATGAACATTTAAGGATGAAATATCCTGAGAAAGCTCTCTGGTTATGTGCTAGTAGATTCTAGATCATGCTATAAATCTGATGTAAAAAATTTGAATATTGAATTTCTATTCTGACAGCTACACAAAACACTTATAAATTCATTTTATTAGACCCCTAAAAATGGATAGTCTTTCTTTTCACTAGTTTTGCATGAACCATTTGACATCCACTACATGAAGCAAAATGAAGTGTAGATTTGTCACGTAACATTAATTTCAAATGCAAAGAAAGAAATGTATTTACCTATTTCTTAGCATGGAATCTGAATCCATGTAGTCTTGTAAAACACCTTTCAGTTCTTGCTCCAATTTCTCCAGCTTTTTCATTCTGAGGTTCAAATTTTCTTGTTCAGCACTGTTTGCTTGTTCATCAGGTTTGCTTGTATCTTCTAATTCCTGGGAAATCCAGGAAGTATCAATTTTAACATTAAAATTCAGAGTATCGTAACCTTCATTACTAAGCATTTTAATACAGTAACAGAATTCTCGTTCTCTCCCAGATAAAGGATCCATGATGAAAAAAATTAAATTCTCAATGTATTGCAGTCTAAGCATACAATGAGTCTAAGCTTCTCTGATGGTCAGATGAACAGTCCTCAGTTCTGAAAACATTTATTATTTATGAGAGAGTTTAATTTCATTAGCCTCAAAGTAATTCAGCATGTGAAACTCAAAGGAGTTTCAGTTTACAATATGAGATCATTATAAAAGATATAATTAGACTAATTCATGAAGGAATTAGGTATCAAACTTTTTAAAAGGGAATAATTTTATACTAAATATAAAAGTTGATAAAACTGAGTACATTTATCATAAAAGATCTTATTTTTGATAAACATATGATATTTTTATTATTTTAAGACAAAAGATTTATGACTAAGAGGGACTTTCAAACTTGGGGTTTCAAAGTCAAGATGTTTTTCTTTTCCTTTACCTATTTCAGCAATAGTTCCTCAGCCCATAGTTCACTTTCATTTATATACACTGTCTTCATTAAAAAACAGGCAAATAATTGACAGCTGAAATGCCTTTGCTTTCTCTAGATTTATATAGGTTTGGAATTGGACCTATAATTGGAATTCAGCCACCAAGACTGAACCTCTTTATCACAAAATAATGCAATTACATTTTCTTGCTTTTGCTTGTTTGTTTTTTATTTTGTATTGTTGTCTAAACAAATGCTGGATCTGCAGCACCAAGAAAAAAAAAAAAAAAAGGTAACATTATTTTGCCACTGAAGAGGAAAAAATAACATCAAATCTGTGCAAAAAGAATAAACAAACAGTTCTCTTAGTGCCCCACGTTTTGATAGATGTTATTTGCACCCATGGTGAATTACATAAAATGTAATGTATTTTGGCCTATTGTACCACTCTTTGGCTTTATATCAGCTATGCGAGGCCCACCACCTAGACCTGAAAATATTCAGCCACTCCTCGATCCCTTGAGAAGCCATGACATTAAAAACTAGAGGTGTGGAAAGGCAAACAGAGCACAAATCCATGTACATGGAAAATAAAACTAAAACACTTATGAAGAGCTTCTCTAGACTTACCAGCCCAAGTCCCTCCTTGGTTTCCCAAGACCTGTAAGCATATTCATGTTTTTTAACCTGGCCTGTATAATTTGCCAAAGGGAACAGAATCTTTGATTTTGAACTCCTTGAGACACTAACATTTTCTCTGTATGTATTATTTGTAAAGTGAATTTGAATAGGCAGCATGCTCCCAGACAATAAGCACCCCTGTGTACTAAATAAATATACATGTATGTACAAAATATATGTACAAAATAAATATATGTAGTAATAGTGGACATTATTACTCTGCACATTAACAATTTACAGTGCAAGCTAAATTAATGTGATTTTCAACTGTGTCCCAGCCTAGTATATGACTCATAAACTGGAACAGGAAAAACTCACAGTGGGACATTTTGCACAAAGTAGCCACCAGATAAAAAAAAGAGAGGAAAGACTAGGCAGGAAATAAATTAGCACTTAAAATCATTACACTGATTTCTACTCACATATTTCTACTGTATATTCTTGCTTATAAGTGGACTTTTAGTGATATATAAATATCACAAAAGTTAATAGAACAATTTCTCAAGTCTTTTCATTCCCTATGGTCCGTGAGGTTTCTATGCTTCTCATGCTTCATCCTGAAAAGTACTGAGTACTTCAACATAAGACCAGCAAAGCTGTTACAGTTGATCTCAGAAATCAGAAACTCACTGTTCCCTTCTTTGCTTATACAGCTGGGAGAGATTATTTAAAATTTGTGTCACAGGAAGTAATAATCTGACACAGCATCTTCCACAGACTGAATACAATCAGATAGTACATTATACCTTAGACTGAATATAACCAGTTAGTACATAATACCTGTTATCAGGTTTATAGGAGATAGCAACATGCAATGGATAGCAAGACTGGAATGCTGCATTCAGTTTTTCAAAACTACATTCCTGCTAGCTCAGGACAGAATAAAAACATCGTGGATGTCATGGAAAATTTCACCCAAATCAGCCAGTTTCTTTGAGAAAACTGTCATATCTGAATTACAATATAATGGAATGAATAGAAGATAATAAAAACTGCTCATACCTTTTCTGCTTTGTAACAAGACCATCTCCTGTCTTTGCTGAGCACTTACCATTGCAGCCACATGCTGAATGACCATCCCACGTTTATGCTTCTGGTTCAATTTCCAACGCAGTGATGAGTAAACATTTAGTAGAAGAAAGTGTTTCTTCACCAAGTAAATCTAATCTTACTTTCCAATTTCTGTTCCATCACTGGTACCTGGTTCTGTTATCCAAAGCTCAGACTATCTCTGGTTATGGTCCTTCTTTTCAGAGTTACGACAAAATTTTTCCTTTTGCAGCGAAGACCTCATTTTTCCACATTCTGTCATCACACTGCTAAAAGCTTTAACACATTCTTTAAATGCTTGTTTCTTTTTGAAAAAAACATTACACGCAACACATTCTTCTGGGCATAGAGTTTCCAAACTTTTGCATGATCCTTGTGACCAGCTTGATCATTTCTAACTTAAATTGTGCTTTGTGTCAGGAAACAGAATTATTCAGATCCTCACATGAACTGCAGTTTTCTGCATCTGACTGAATTAATCTTGTTGAGTGCCTCAGCTCCTTCAGCAGATGAATGACCTTGTCTGGTGATTCTTCATGAAGACTACATCTCTGATCTTACTTCAGAGCCTGAAATATTATCTGAGACAACTGGCTTCTTTTGAGGCTGCTTCCTGCACCTCCAACAGTGAGATATGCAGTTGCTATGATACATCTGTTCCCTAGCTTTCTTTGTGCTGTCTTGATTGTTCTTTGCCTCATATTATTTTTTTTTCAATCATAATTTTCACTTTATCTGATATATTATCATAACCATCATTCCACTCTACATTTGTGTTGGAGTTCAGTGCATCCATGGGAGCAGACTTGTCTCTCTGTAGTTTTGCACATAGCCCTTTTAACACAGAGATGATTTTCAAGAAAATGCTTAGGAGGAGAAACTTAAAATATTGTGCTTTTAATATTGTCAGCTTGCCTCTACATTCCAGAAATAATTAAAATTACCTCTTTCTCCATATTGTCTTTCCAGCTCTGAAACAACAATTTGCTTTGCTCTTTTTGAAAGAAAAGGCTAACCTTTTTTTTTTTTTTTTTTTTTTTTCTAAGCATTCTCCACCTTAAACAACTCTTTTCAACTTCCATTTTTTTCAGTCTGTGCTTCACCTAAAAATTTTCTTGCAGTTCATGTAGTCAATGTCCTTGACTGTGTAAATTCAACTTCACTGGTTGAGGTTGTGCTATTTTTACTTCCTGATGGCAAACATCAACTTTCTTTCATGAGGATACCATCTTTTCAAATTTTTTTCCAAATACTTCTGTGCTTATCATATTCATCTACACATCAATTTCTTCAAGCCCATTTTTCTTCTTGACAAGATAACTGAACACAGAGTATTATTTGTTCTGTTTTCCTGACTTCACAGTCCATCTCAGAATCTTCTATTCTCCCAGGGCTATTTTTACAAGTTATTGCCTTAATTTTCAAGAAACATTGAAAAACTTCACTTCTCCCATGCAGCTCTTACCCACTTCAGAGATTTCTTAGTTCAGTCTTCTATTTTGCCTTTTCTTTAAAACCCATCTCTTCTCCATCTGTGGATTTCCAACTTTTGAAATTAATATTAATTTTGTCACTGTGGGGCTCTAAATCTCTATTTGTTTCCAACTTACAATAGTTTTTGGTTTTGTTTTTTGTCTTTTGTTTTTTATTCTGTCAGCTATTTACTATAGAGAACTCATTGTCAAACACTTAGCTTTTTATATAGATATTAAAAAGGAGATTTTGTGTTTGCTGGGTGAAATGAAAACAACATTGGCTGAAAGCATGCAGAATGGAGACAAAGATCTCAGTACTGTAAGAAAACCATTTGGTAGATAACAGTTCACATAGCAGCCAGTAATTGCACTTGTATTTTTTTCCAGTGTTTGATTGGTGTATGAATGTAAATTCTGTTTAGACTTTTTTCAGTGTTTATGATGTGCTGGTCCCTATTTGATTATTAAATCATTCCAGCTTGAAGCTATATCTTTAAAAAATCTCTAATTTTAAATTCAAATATTTTGCAGCTTCAAGTATTATGCAAACAGTTTTATGAAAAAAATGCACCAATTTAAAGCTGCTCAATAAAAATTTTCTATATTTTTGCACGTGGACTCAGCTGTTCACTCCATAGGTTCTTTTAATAGCCTGTATAATAAAACAAAACAAAAGGAAATAAAAATATTCTTCTCAGCTTTAGATAGACAAAATTAATTTAGGAATAAGTGTTGGCGTTCATCCCATCACAATCTCTTCCTAAAATTTTGATGTTAGCTTCAAAACAACAAGAACCAAAACTACCATCAGTAGAACAAAAGCAATCATCCCCTTTCTTCAAACACATCTTTATAATCATGTGCTCTTTTTAAAATATTTATGTTGTTTATTTTTATTTTTATATTTTTACAAAAGAAAGGAAAAATAAAAATGAAGGGTTAAAAAACTGTAAAAAATATATCTGAAATTCACCTAATTTTCAACCCATCTAATAATCAAAAGAAAGCTACTGCACTTGTAGCAAGTCAGTAATACTTTCATTATATTATACCCACCAGCATCTACCATTGTTTCATTTCAAAACATAAAACCTATGCAGAAATGCTAGTAACGGAACACCTGAGCCAGTTCCCAAGAGGAACTGAATATCAGAGCTTACCAGGAGCTGTATAAACTTGTAAAAGAGTTCATAATACAGGACTGATTTTTCAAAAGTACTTGTAGTCTGGGCAGAAAGTTTCAGGCTTAATATAAGGTAAATATAATTGTTTTTTTTTTTGGATTGACTGTTGTCAACATGCTTCATCTTATAGTACTTGACAGCAGCTTATAAATGTGTTGATTGAATTTACCACAGTCTTACCAGAAGCAGTTTCCATGAATGTAATTCAAAACAGATTTCAGTGAAGAAAAAGAATTGAAAACATGCAACAGTAAAAATATTGCATATTTTCAGTTTAAAAAACAAAACAAAACTCTACATAAATCTTCTATAGTTTTAAATCGTATCTTAATCTTCTGTCAATTAGGTTGTGGAGATATCCTCACATGCCACTTACATTGCTCCAGGGAAGAGGGCTTGGACTGATTTTGTCTCTAACCTGTATTTCCTTCCTGTTCTGTGTGAAAGGTAAGCCTTTCTAAGTCTTTAGCGATAGGTATTGCTACAGCTAAAGAAATTCACTGTCTTTTGCATTGAGCTGAAAGAGTCAGCACACTGTGGAAGGGGCAGTGGGAATGATGGTTGTGTTTGAAGGGAGACACATACAAATTTCTTAGTCTCATCCTTACTATATTGCATGGGCACAAAGAAGGTCAGTCATATTCCAGTTTTCTTGCATGACAGAAAGATATGATCCTATAGCCATAGCTGAACTTTTAGGTTAAAATGTACCCACTCTACAGAATTGAGAAGAACCCACTGAAGTTCAGGCAGTCAATATCTTAGAATGCAAAATCATATCTTGTTGAAAACTGAATGACCTTCTGCAGAAGCCTAGAAAGCTAACTGAAGACATCCAATTTGGATCTTAAATGTGACTCTTCCTCTATGTGCAAGCAAAATCAGTAAAGCCTTCCCAGAGTATTAGGGTCTTACATAGATGATTCTTAAAACATGGCAAAATCTAGGAGTTAAAAATTGAGTACAAAACGATATAAAGAATACCAACCACAAGTCTTGGCTCAGTTGTGTCATCAAGGCCACAGAATGAATGCTAGTGAAAAAAACAAAAAAAGGAACAAAAACTATAAAATAAGATCAAAAGAAAATGAGGAAAAAAAAAAAAGAAAAGAAAAAAGATGTAAGATATGTAATATGAAATCCGATGACATAATTTTACAGCAGTTAGTCTTACATCAATATTAACTGAGTTGATTTGAAAGAGGGATACCGTATACCAATCTTACTCTGAAAAGAGGGTACAAAACGAGGGTACAGGGTACAAAATTCAGTATTTGAGGGCAACATTTGTGGATTATGTAAACTTCAGAAACATCAGGTTTGGCTCTGTAACTTAGTCAAGCATGTACTTGTAATTACATTTGTGCAAGCTTGCCTGAATCTAGACTTACCCAGCTGAGGGAACAAGCTAAATGTAACCAAAAGGGCAGATAATCTGTTATGAGAAAATCATGAAGTGTTTAAATGGCACTTTTTCCTCATATATTGGCTGGAAGAACAAAACTGAGATTTTACATTATTGTTATGTACAGCCTTCGGAAGCAGGACAGTTTGTTGAAGAATACATAGGGCAAAAACACTACCACCCCTATTTTCTGATTTGACAGAATTTTACATAAAATTTAAAAATTGAATACATTCCTGGGGGCGAATAAAAAGCCATACTCATGACAAAGTCAGTATAAGTGACCCAACGCCCTTAGCTACAACCAGCAACAGGCATCAGATATACAAACTGTCACTCCTTCAAAAGAAAGGATTTCCTTCCACAAGAAATCACTGAGCTCAGTGTCAGCGGCAAGTATATGCAAGCCTCTATCCACTGACATATTAAACCTTCAAAAGACCAATAAGTAGAAGTGTATCACTCATTGATTCTCTGACAATGGAAATTTCCTTCAGACAGTCAAATTCAGAAAGAGATTTAATCTCAAGGAAAAAAATTAAATATGATACAGATAGATAGTCTTCCACCCAACCAAGAGTAGAAGGATAGAAGGATATCAGAAAATGATGAAGCCTTGAGAGGTCTCCTGCTAATGCAACATTAAGGTAAAGAAAACGTTATTCATTTTAACTAATTACCAGTTTTCAGTTCAGTTTGTGGTTACCTTACTTAATACAGTACTGAACTTCAGATTTGATTTTTCTTGTATTAAAATAGATCTCTTGATATTAGGTTAAATACTACTAACATCAACATAACTGGGAAAAATAAATTACTGAGGGGAAGGAGGAGGGAACTTTGGCATTGCCCAGGCATTTATTTACCTTTTCCTCAATTTCTTTGAGTTGCCTCTTTTGAAGTTCTATTTTATCTTCTAGTTCTCGAATCCGCTGAAACAAGAAAGTGAAATAGAACTTATAATATCTACTTTAAAAAACATATGAATCAAAAATATATGAAAAAAAAATTAAAAATGAAGAGAACAAATGCCCATTATTAATGTAACACCTCCTCTTCAGTTATATTGGACATGCTGATGGCAGGATTGCTCCATGTTTCAACAAAACCATAGCATTTTAAACAAGATGCACCCTCAGGCCATCATGTTTACTATCAGCAATTCTAATCTCAACACTCATTAATTGCAAATTTAACATATATAAACAGATAGCACCACAGTTCCAAGTACAACACAACTACATGCTCTGCAATCCCAGAAGGTTTTCTACCACCTAGATAGTCAGCAGGTGATACTATTACATTTCATTGTAACTCTCTCTTTTCCTACAAAATGTAATTATGCTTCTAGCACATTTATGTTATATCAGAATAATTGATATACCAGCACACTTCGATTTTCAGGTCACCACCAAGATGCCACTCAGACGTTCAAACCCATTCCACTACCAGGACCATCTCCCACCAGAGTTAGAGGGAACATCTCCGATGTATCTTTCCCTATTTGTAATTTTTTTTTTTTTTTTCAGTTCTAGAAAGCATCTCCAAAAATATGACTGTGGTTGAGTCTGAACATCCTACCTTATTTCCACCCCCTTCTTTCCTTTTTATAAATTCCTTTAAAATATATATATATTTTATTATTATTATTATGTTCCGGGCTTTTAGACTGAGGATGCATTTTATTACACTATTAGCATATTGAACTTCTTACAGATTTTATGAACTAGCTTCATTTTTTTTTTATTTTTTTTTTATAGGCAGAAACCTGGGATCTTCCCTAGGAATCAAGCAGAGACTTTATAATCTATCAGCTTTTTTCAGGATTAACTACCTGACGTTCGCCTGGCCTACAAAAATTAAGGTTATTAGCAGTTCATGAACTTTGAAAAGGAAATTACCATCTAGTCTAACTTCTATGCACAGGCCAACAAGTTTAATGTAGGAGCTGTGAACCACTCCCAAATTATTTGATTACTCCCAAATTCTTTTGAACAGCATCTCTTTCAGAAGAGCATCCAGGCATTACTTATAAATTGATATGATTAACTGACAACTTACTAGTCAATCATCTATATTCAAGTCAAAAACCTCCAATAGTGGGAAATGCCCCATACCCATGGCAACCCACAACAGTCCCAACAGCAGCAGTGGATCTACTGATGGCTCAGTATTGCATTGGGAACCACAGCGCTTGGTTTCAGCATTGGGAATCTAATTTGGAACTACCCCAAAGATTAGGTACATCCACCACACAGGCTCACCTTGCCCAGGGCATGCTACTCTCCCCCCAAATATTGCAGGCAGGTCACAAGCAACAGCTTTGATGCTGTTGCTGCTGTTTTTTAAAGAAAAGACTTTGTTTCAAGAATTGTTTTGCACATTGTACAGTTGGAAGACGTTAATCAGCCCCTCCCCTGTATCATGCTGCATTGCTCAGAGACTTCCCCAGATAATACAAATGCACAAAGCAGATTACCCTCATGTGATACAAGTTCATACAGCCTTGCTGACAAATGCCTGGAGCACAGCTGTATTAATTCCACTTTCCCTCTATTACATCTGAACTGATTTATACTTCTTCTACTCCATGCTTGAGATACGTCTATCTCTCAAGCACTTATTTTCATAAACTGTAGGTACCAGAAATATTACAAGAGCTGTAAGAAGCCACGGGATGAGAAACAGGCAGATGCCTCTGAGAAGTCTGGTCCATCAGGTTACACTCCTATTTCCCTCCCACTAATTCTGCTGATTCCTATTTACAACCACATCCCACATGCAAGTGACAGACTTCTACATTCTGGGGGTCCTGCCATGCTCTGTGACAAGATTTGACCATGGTGAAGTAAGTGGAGAGAAGTAATAATTTTAAACACCATTTTCACCTTCAAGATTTATTGTGTGAGCTATTGTTTCAATATGTGCTGAGAAAATGCCTCCAGGAAAAAAAAAAAAAAAAAAAAAAAGAAAAAAAAAAGTCCCCAAACATCTGGTGGCTTCCTCACTTCAGGGTTTTGAGTAGGTGTTCTTTTATAAAAGAATATTTTAATTAGGATTAGATAGCATTTTTCAGATTAGGGAATTCTGTTAATTAAGTAAAAATTGAGATGTTATTACTCCCTTATGAATTTTTTATCTTTTCAAGAGATTCCAGTTACTCAGTTATTCTCTTCAGCTATTAAGAAAAGTTCTAAAAATAAGAGCTGAGATTTCTGTTTTGCAGTTCTCACCTATAACCTCTCATAACTGTTAAACTTGGTGAGAATAAAGCAGAAAACAATTTTATGGTGAAAAAAAATTTACACTTCATCAGTTTAAAGATAACCTAGGAATCTAAAGGGAATACACACAGGGTTGCATTTCTTAACAGTGAAAATCCATCTACATAAAATTTTCAAAATGACTAGGTGTATATCAGTCGGGCAGGCAGAAACAAGGTGGATATATCCCATGGTGCAGAATTTGTTCTAAAATTTAACAGTGGGCTGGAATTTTCCACCAGGTATAAGAGCTTGGGGTTGTTTACTTGTACTTGCTTACTTGTGTTTCCCTGGAGTGTGTTAGGAAGATTATCCAGGGGGATGAAGTGGGCGTAACTATTTCAGTCAATACCTCGTCAGCATTGCCAGATAACCAGCCTAGTTCAGCTATTTATATATCCTGAAAAATCTGACTGTTATCTATTTCCATTTAAATGCAGCCATTACTTTAAAAGTATAAATATATCTTTCCAACGTATTAACAGGAAAAACAAAACAGATTTACATCTATGTACAGTAGGTAACATAAAAATCATTATTTTTCCCCTTTGTGCCTCTCTGTATTTATAGCATTATCTTGGTCATGTAAAGGTAATAATTTGCAGAATATGACTTAAAAATATACATACTGTACATCAAATAAATATAGCTTTAATAAAGAGTATCTTCTAGAAGCTGCAACAGATGTTCCTCAGTCAAGTGGTATTAAACCACTGAGAAGGAAATTATACAAAAATTTCACATCCTAATTAAGACTAAAGGCAGGACTGCTTGAGTTTCAATATAAGCACTTACATCTTTGTCTTCTCTTCCTTTTATTTGCAAGTACTATTAGCAATCAAGAAGCTGTGGACTCACTCTTAGGTCTTCAGCACCTGATGAGTTGCTTTCAATGAACTCTGATTTGTTTATGTTTTCAAAAGCACAACAGTGACAACAAATCATGCAGAGATACTTTATTGTTATCAAGAAATTCTACCTACTGTCATGCTTCAGGGCACAAATTGACGATCGGTAAGTCAAGCTTTTCTTACTGTGTCATATACAGGTATAACTATTGCACTATAAAAGATCTTTTTAGCTCTAGCGTTGAAAAAGGTTTTCAGGAACCTCGCAGAGTAAATCCAGTGCATTTTCAACAGAACAGACTGTGTGAGGAAGCCACTAAACCTATGGTACCCTCCTGTCAAAACACTGAGAAGTCTTGCTTGAGAAAAGACCCAAAGGCCATTGTTTTACTTTATTGTTATTATTACTAGAAAGGGACAGAAGACAAGTAAACAATCCAAAAGCATGACTGTTTACATTTCCAGTAACCCCCCTCCCCACACACACTATTTGGCCATGATCAGAGCGAGGACCAGGGACAAAGTGCAGCAGTGTTCTGCTGGGTTCCTATGGTTAATAGCTGCCCATTAGTCACATGAGTGCACCTTTTGGGGACTGGCAGGGTTGATGAGAGTAACACTGTGCTGTCAAGTCACAAGGCCATACAAAGGAATGACTGTAGGCAAACAAAGAGCCACAGTCAGAAACAGTGTAAAGGGAACGTAACTGTGAAAGAGATGCTTGGATTCCTAATGCTGCCCACCTCGCCTGCATTCACATCCAACCTGCCAAAATAATGAATACAAATCTGCCATTCATTAAATTGCAATAGCAAATAAAAGCTCACAAAACTTCAGGATGATGGATGGGCAGATCTGTGAATACTCCCTGTGACTACTTCCCCCGCATGGAGTTCTCCTGCAGTTTGGAAAGAAGGCTGGCCAAGCATCCATTTTAGTAGGGAAAGCACCTACTTGACAAATCATACTTCCATTAGCAATGAAGTTTGTTGCCTCTTCTGGGTAGGTGCTTGCAAGCAGCCAGGGAGCAGTAGGGCCTGCTGCAATGCCGAGCTACCAGCAGATGGCTCTGCCAGCCAGGTTATGTTGGAACAGCAAACGAAGCTCATTTAGCAGTGAGGCTCATCTTTAAAACCATTTGCAATTCCAGACAGCCATTTAAAAAGCAAACTGAAGATGGACAATATATATGCCTTACTTACCACTTAAGTGCAACTTGAACAGACTTTTAAGATCCATTATAAATTATTTTTAGGAGTAATTATACATACTTTAGCAAAAGCAGATGGCACTCAGCCTCATGGCACTCACCCTAAAGGACATAAGCCTAACAGTTCGGTAAGAGAGAGGGCATCCAGAAAGCTAAGGCAGTGAAAGCATACATTTTCTTTGAAAGCCTGTAGTTTAGTGATAGGCATAGGACTGAAAGTTTCCTAATGCACCCCTAAGAAGGCACTATTTATGATATTAATTAACTGAACAGAGATGTAAAAGGGAAATTTAACATCAGTTAATTCCAAGCGTATGAAGAGAGTTCACAGTATATGACTGCCTTGGTCATATACTTCCCTTCCCCTCCATTTCCATGCTTGGAGAGCTTCCAATCACAAAGGGCTGTCAAATTGCCCCAAAACAGGAAATCATTTTTTTTTTCTCAGCACAAGCTTCCAAATGCACAGAAGATTCCTCCCAAATCTCTTAAGTCGTTTCCTTTCACCTCACGATGGGAAGTTCATCTTTCTGGGAAACAGGATGTTCACTTAAGCAATTATTTCACTTTTGTAAGTTTGGATGGCAAGTGTCCTTGCTGTGCAGCTTCCAGTACTGGTAGGGAATTTTTGACAGTCAACTCACACTTTCTGAGGTAACAGAGAGATACCAAGATGGGAGTACATAACATTACTGTACCTAGCTGGCTGCTGCCAGCTGGCTGCTGCCAGCTAGGTACAGTAATAGCCAGTTCCAAGATGCCTTATTACTTTGGTGGTAACGCTTCATGAAAAAAAAGTAGCCAGCACAGATCTGAAAAGAGCATACAAGTGGGTTTATGCAGCATTATGCCAGGGCTAACGTGAGGTCTCAGAAGCAGGGTGGCTGGATAGCAACTTCCAAATGCACCAAAGGATGGCCCTGCAGTCTCTGCACCCACATCTCATATTTCCTGACAGCTGGATATTTTTGCTAGAGATAACGGTTATACATCCAAACTCAGGAAAAGGCTAGATAACACCAGATGCAAGTTCATTATTGTCAGGAATCCCATAGGTAGAAAAATAATAGTTTTAAAAACTGAAAAAAAAAAAAAAAGGCAATGGGTTCCTTGCAGACCATTCAAATCAGACGAGGCCTAATAGAATGATGCTAATGCTTTGTTCATGGAGAACCAGCTAGATATGCTATGTACCAATTTCAAAACGGAATTTTCTTCGGTTTTTAGTATGGTCTAGGTTCCATGCCTATACTGCAGCTTCAAGGAGATAAACATCTCTGGACCATCTGAGAAATTAATGTTTATGTGAAATGCAGCAGCAAGATGATGGATATGTGCTTCAGAATATTACTGCTTTCAGTAATAGATAAATTCCAATAGCACTGGCTTCAAAAACTCAGTTTGCATTAAGGATCAAAGAAGTACAAATAATGAAGCTAGTAGTGAAAATGATAACATTACACTTCAGTTACTTCTTATTATTGAACACTTTAACAAAAATGAAAAAAAAAAAAAAAAGCTCAATTAAAAAAAGCTGATGTACACATGAAGTATGTATGTGCAATTGGTGTTGCAATAGCAATCCATCTACATTAAGTACCATTTCCATGAATACAGTGCCCATTCGAAATGAGCACTTAATAAATGCAAATCCTTCGGCTGAGCTCATTGAGCCCTGGATTGCAGTCACTGAGCCATCATTTTTTTCTTTTGGAGGTAATAAATCAGCCCAGTAATGATTTGTCATCATTTTGAGAGTTTGGCATCACAGGAACTTCAGCTTTACAAAGAAAGATCTGAGATATAAAGAATTGCTTCTAGGTTCAAATTTTCCTTACCAAATAACCAGAATGTGGGGATTTTTCTTTTACAATACCTCCAATTCCTATGAGAAATGTACTATGCCTCTCTACAATTACAATTCAGGTATTTTACCCCATCTCTCAGTTACCTTCCCAGTAGCAAACAGATTCTGAGAATTCTGGTGTTTTCTGCTTTTGGATAGTGATGCCCACTGTCTAGTATGCACTGAATGCACACTAGATGAAGTGGGACTTCTTCATTTAAGCCTTTTGTCCTCTCCAATTCACTCATGGCATTAGCCAGCCATTCACAGCCCTGAACCCATCTTGGATGGCTTCTAGTCATCAAGGAGCTTTGCGAACTGAGGAAAATGTGACAGGAAAGAAACTTCTGTGGCAAATTTCAGCTGCTGAAACAATGACACTTCATCCTTCTTTTGGTGTCCAGCTGCAGAACTTATGTTCTTGTTTTCTAGGTAAGTGTGTAAGTTAAGGGCTCATATGAACAAAGACATTGTTTTACTGACAGTGACACCAAGAAAATTAATTTATTTGCCTGCAAAATAAGCTTCTTGCCATACCTCTATAATTGTGAAAACACAAGATCGTACTAAACGGGGCATAGAAATCACCTTAATAGTTCCTGTGACTCGTTCTTATTGGATTTACACTCATCAGCAAATCCAAGAAAACAATTTGATAATTTTAGCACAAAGCAGACAAAGAAGGATTTGCTAAGCTGCTTACAGCCTCAGCTCTGAAATGTCTGAAAGGTTCAGGTTGATATACATTTACAGAATGTGCACCATGAATGGACTATATCAGACGTGAAAGATGTTTTGAATCTTTGAATCTAGCAGGTGATCAAGAATGTATCTAATTCTGCAGAAAAAGTTAGCAAGTGAAATATTTTATCAATCCAACATAGGGAAGAATCAATATTGCTTCATTATATCACTCTTTTAACCAGCACCTCAACGATATTAGGACACAGGTATGTAAGATATTTAATAATATGAACAGCATAACTATGTTATATGTATAAATTTAAACAAAGATGAATATAAACTGCTATGCCTTTAGCTATTATTTGAATCACTTAGCTGATGGATAAAATCCCTTAATGAAATATAAATATATGTATTTAGATCTAATGCATTTTAACAGCTGTTTAAAAGACCCTACTGTGCTTACAATACAATTTACATGGGTAATTGCTAGATGAATTTACTCAAGCTGTTGTATCTGCTACTGTAACAGGCCTGGACTCAGGAATCCAAATGCTCCCTTTAGTCCCATATTCCTAGAATGTGATTTTGCGTAATGAACATAAGGAAATGAGCAAACACATTGTAACATCAATAGCATAAGCTATTTCTGTTGCCATCTTGCTTTACTTTATGATCATAAACTTAATATAACTTTCAGACATTTGAATATAATAATAATACCTTATTTTTGGATATGCTATACCTCTCTGAATCTCATCAAGATATTTCTTTACAAAGCAGGCAAAAACTTCACTCTTTTCTATGTTCTGTAATCTCAACCATGATAATCCAATTAATTGTTACTGAAGTAGGAGAGTTGTTCCTGTTAATCTTTATTATGCATTTGTAATTTCTTTATTTGCCTTCCTGAGGAGAATGAATCTTTTAGCAGCTCCACTGATGCATCTCAGCATGAACATTAATATGTATTCAATTACATTGGTCCTAGCAGTAAATCAGTGAATTTTATAAATGAATTTCAATTAAAATAAACATTTATTATTCGCTGATATGGAATGATTATTTGCATGTGAAGATATGGCTTAATATTTATAAGTAAGCTTGATTTTTATTTTTTAGCACTGAGAGTGTTTGAATTTATTCTATGATAAAACTATATCCTACACTGATAGCAAGCGGCAGAAAGAACTACTCATTTCATTAGAGGAAAACAATAATTTAAGCCATATGAGCTTTATATCTATACAGAAAGGCTATTCTAAGTCTATGGGAGCTCACAAGACAAAATATGTTCAGGATATGAAAATTGACTGCTTGTTAGTCCATACTCATTATCTGGTAAATAATAAGAATAATAAAATTAATATTAAAAACCATAATATTTATTTTGCATTACATTTAGATTATTTTATATTCTTGTGGTTTTGAATAGCAAATTTCCATTTAAATAATTATATGTATGAACTGTGCACATGAAAATACATTTAGTCTCCACTTCTGTAACAGACTTTAGTACACTTTCTTGTTTTTAGAGTTATCTTTCCCCAGCTCCCACAAAGAAACAGGGCATTCAGAATTTCAGATGAGAGGATTTCAGCATTCAAACTTCAGATGAGAGTCTGAATCACACCTCTTTGAGGACAAAAGAAGACTTTTCAGATATACCTGGTATATCTGGAATTCAGATATATTCAGGTATTGGACCAGCCCTGCTATCATCCCTTATGCATACAAGTAGCATTGCTAAGGCAGTTAGCAAAGCAGACATGATTTGATCTGAACCCTAAATATACAGAAAACATATACAAGAAAACATGGTAGGATAGATATATAAAATTACTAAAATTAACTCTCATTTATCATGTCATCTGTGGGAAATCGCCAAAGTTTATTGTACTACTGTAGTTATAGCAGCAACAATGGCTTGAAAGACTCAACATTCAATACTACATCAATACTACAGGTCAACTATGATTAACCTAGTCATGATATACTTGATGACTGTAGATTACAGTTAGATATCTATGGTATCTGATGCCCTCAAGAGCATTAATGAATATCAAAAATGCACCATCATCAGCAATCTATCATATACTGAACAGTCAACATTTTGCAACTGCAAGCATTAGAAAATGCAATAAAAGATCCCTGGTTGCCCTATGGATTCCTCCTTGCATACAGCTGCATGCAAATAGCTGTGGACGAACTTTGCTAGCACCATAACACTTAAGATTTAAAATTAAAACATCAAAACAGACAGTATCTATAAAGGGTTAGAAGTAAATTGTCTGAGATTTTCCCCAACTACTGTTGTGTAAGTATCATCAGTAAAATTTACACCTACTTTCTGAATTCTCTGACAAAGCTGTGAGCTTTTGACCAACCCAAGCTCTCTTTGGCACAAAGCAATGTTCCAGAGAGGACAAATGGAAGACAACACCTCCTCATGCCTATCAGCGAGGTACGCTGAGCTTAGCATCCTCTTCTAATTCAATAAAGTAAGCTTTCATCTCTTTGTCTCTCTCCAGAGCATTCAGAATCTATCATTAAGCCTTAATAATTCTCCCTGGGTGACAAAAAGATGGTCTATCAACCATAACAGATTACACAGCACAGAGAAACAGAGCTGCAGTATTTATCCAAGCTTTAACTGAAATCAGTAATATATCAAGCAACAAATCTCAGGTTCTTACTTCACATAGGCAATTAATATTTTAACAAATTAATGTTTTAAAATGAAGGTTTTCAGCAAAAACCTTATAAAACAACAAAAGCATGTTTTCTGAATGGCTCAGAATCTGATAGAAACAGTGATATCCAGTCTTATGGGATTGTGAACAAACTGCTCCCACAGACATAACAAATGATAGCAGTGTGAAAGATTTGTCCTGCTTACAAAAGAGCGAGGAGAACTCAGGGAGGAATTGCATCCACCATAGCTTTGTTTGATCTACAAGCAGTAAGAATTTAGCTCCTCAGGATAGAAGAAAAAAAAAAAAAAAAAAAAAAAAAAAAGAGAGAGAGAGAGAGAGAGAGAGAGAGAGAGAGAGAGAAGAAACAAAGTAAAGGAAATGAGCTTGGAGTTTCCTGATTTCAAGTTATGTTTACATTTTGATATTTCAGGATGAAATAAGACCTAACTTCTGCTTCTGACTTTTCCTCAGTGCCCATGAAGACAAGTGCCTGAGGCACTGCATTTGCAGTGAACCCATCCCTATGGCAGTGACATGCAGAGGTCAGTTTGAGTTATACCTTTTTGGAAAAAAGGATTGTCCTATACCTTCTTCTAGTAAAACACGCAAAGTGGTAGTTTATGCTTCTGTTACCAATGAATAATCCAACCTGGTCATAGGAGTAAAGACAATAGTTTAAACGAAATTAGTTAAAATAATTACATCTATATTCCGACTGTATAAGGCTGGAATTTTGATGCTTTCAGCATTCTGCAGGTGTATTATTTTCAGGTTTAGAAATGAAGTGATGGTTTTCTTTACTCTGTAAAACTTAGCTCCACCCAACAATATTCTAAACCAAATTAGAATAACCCCCTCCCACACACACAGTTCAGTTTAGCACAGTGACTACAAAGCAACTCAGAAAAGAACAGTTTTACACCTTCTGATGGCACAGTGAACACGCATACACATTTTCTATTTCTTTTTCTTGTAATTTTAAACAAAGACACGACTGCTCTGGGAAATTATTGGATTACATTAATAAAATCTGTCTCTTGCATCCTTCTTGATTGGCAGCAACCATTTTTGGAACTGAAAGTCTATCAGTCTGCTGTCCTTCAAAGATTTTGCCGTTTCTCCTTGTACTTAACATAGAATGAAATCAGAATAAATACTGTTATACATTTTCCTCATGTTTGAAGACTGCCAACGGTGCAATGTGAATTAATCTATCCTAATTCAGAGTGTGGTTCTGGTTACTTTCCACAGTTTTTTACTCCAGAAACAGCTACACCCAAACCAACAGGAATATATTTCAAGTTAAGTCCTATATGATAGACATAAAGCAGAATTTGACCTTTAAAATGTACTAGTTTCAGCAGAGAACAAAATCACAACCTTTTTTTTTCAGGAGATCTGGACGTGTGACTCTCTTTCTCTCTCTCTCTCTCTCTTTTTTTTTTTTTTTTTTTTTTTACTGTAAATAGAGCTTGCTTAATTAATAAGTTGATATAACTACTTCAGAAACATATGGTATTGCTCTGTTTGAAATATTCTTTTCTAAGAGATTATTTTTGTAGCTACACCACTACATTTTTTCTTTCTCTCTAGATATTGCATGAAGCATGTTATTTATATAATATATCCTAATTCACAGAATCTGCTAGTAATGATCCCCATAATTGCCAAAATGCACAAAAGTCATGCCACTGCATTGGCTAGAGAACAAATGTTACTTTAAATGAAGTTCTGCTAGAAATAAACCAGACACTGGCTTATAAAAGCTTATAACGATACTGCAGCACAATAAGATACTTTTTTGATGGCAATATACACAGGAACAGCAGTTGAACTGCATATACCCTATGGCTAGGAGCAAATAGCACAAGCTGCTCATGACAGATTTTTAATTAACATATCTTGCCTCCCACAAATAGAGAGGATGGTGGCACCTTCACTGACTTAAAGGGAATACTGTCAATGTGCTTCAGCCAAGGATCTGTCCCCCACATTTCCATGTTGCAATCAGAGTTTAATAAAAGCTTTGTATGTCTTAGCAAGAAGATCCAATCACACAGTCTATTTAATTTGGTTCCACAGAAGCCTGGTTTCCTTAATACTCAGTGGGTATACACAAGTAATTCTACCTATATTAATGAAAAGTAAAAATGTGGGGTTATGCATGCTAAAGATGAACAAAGCTACCAAATTAAAACAGGGCCTAACATCTTAAAATACATTTATTTCACTAGAACAACACCAACACCTAGTGACTAAGAACTATGGCTTTACATCAAGAAAAAGCAGACACACAAAGCAGCACAGGCTCACATGTGGACAGCTTTCACCCATACGCATCACTGTCCTGTTCAGACAGTCCTTTTCAGCCTGAAAAAAAGAATATTTACAAAACTAAATTTCTCCTTCTCCATCACCAGTTGGAGAAACATAGTTTCTGCTTCAGAGAAGCAGAAATTTAAAAGTGTTTGTAACATGGACATTTCATATCCAGTCTTGAAGGTCCACCATGCTGCCGTGTCATTCTCCTTAACCTCCACTTCAGGAGATTAAGAACAGTGCATACTGCAAAGACACTCCACAGTGCACAAATATGAACAGGTCTAGACTACAGTTTTGCCAGAATAAATGTAGTGGGTGCTTACTAATGACATTGTGTCAACAAAACCTCTGTTGGCCATAAATATATCAAGAAAAGAGGAGGGTTTATTTAATGTAACATCTAAGGATGTAGGACATTTAAGACATTAGGACTTTGCTAACACAGATATGCTCTCGTTTTTGTAGCATTTCAGCTTCTGTCATCTGCTAGCGCAGACGAATGCAATCCTATGAGGATTAGCTCTGTGACACTATTGTTCCATTCTACAGCATTTTATTTGGTTGCTTTGCTGTTGTTTTTTAAGCTGTGCACATTGCACACAACCACTAGGTTATCAGGGTTGACCACAATTCACATAAGAACCCACAAATACAGCCTTCAGAAAGGAAACAACAGAGAAGAATCCGAGTGACGGATTTGAAATGCAATATGCTCATTTCCCTTACACTGGGCAAATTAACTATCTCTGCCTTTGGTTTTCCTATCTACTACAGGGGGTTAAAAATAGATGACAAAAATGATAAAAAATGCATAGCTCCTTATTAGGCAGTAGAATTAGTTTAACGTGTCCTCCAGGGTTGTAACATTAGCATGCCTAACGAGATGGGCACAACATGAAACTCTAATGACACACTGTAAAATGCATCTGGAGACAGGTACATAAATATCCATAGCTAATGAGGCTTTGCTTATGTTTATATTTTGCTTTAGAGCAGGAGCAAAGTTTTATTCCATACCCATCATATTTAACTTTTTATTGTGGAATAATCTGTGAGTACATAAACCATACCCAAATGAGGATGTGCTCTAACTGGCAGTGAGCAGTCCCTGGGACCAAACACACACCTGAAATGCACATAGCATGCCTGTTGGGTTCTTGGTACTTTTTCACTCTATGAATATATTCCTACGAGTACATCCTATTTGCCAATGCTATATGAACCTAAATCAGAAGCTCTGCCCAGGTGTCCACAGCAGGCCACACAAAGGTCCTAGTTAATTGTGGTCCTTCAAAGAGCATCGTACATCGTCTGGTGGAAGCGAAGGACTAGGCTACATCTGGTCTGATGTAAAAATCTCAGACTGCATATTGCTTAGATGTAGAGGCTTTAGCATCAAGTTTTCATGTGGTGTTATCTGCTCCTCTGAAACCCTCTCTTGAAAATGTAGACATAAAACTCCATCATCTATCAGATCCAGTAGAACTGAAACAGGCCAACTTGAAGGAAAATCTGAAAAGTTGTGAGCCTCTGTAGCACATGGCTGAATGCGTCTGTGTTCCTGATGAGAGACATTTATACATCTAATAAAATAAAATTCTTATTCCACAGATATATAAGCTATTGTTTCAGAGGTTTTGGGTAAAGACAGACTCGTGGTTGCTTGGAGCTCAAAGTGCCTTATTTGATCTTTCAGAGCTGTAATAGGACCTAAAATGATTAATGCTGTATTCACTAGTCAATGAATAGAGTCAACACAAAATAACATTCACACCCATTAAATGTCAGTGATAAATAATATTTACCTAACTGAAAAGCACTGCTTATCATTCTGAGGAAAAAAAAAAAAAAAAGTACAAAAACACCACAAGTGTAGCTAGGAGATTAGACTAGCAAATAAAACCCATTCTCACTAATTTTCAGCTACACTAATAACACAAAGCTAATAACTTCTGGTTCCATTCTGATTGTCCAAATTTCATATGTATTTACTCTACCGTCTCTTTCTGACACTTTTAGTACCAGCTGGTAATACCTTCTCCAGCTTTCTGTACACCACCACTGATCTGAAACCCATTAAAAATAAATAAATAAATGCAAGAGTTGCTCCTGTTCTCCTGATCTCAATATTGCAACTTCCAAACCAAGGCAACATAGTGAAGGTGTCAAGAAAAAGGAGACTTTTAGTAAGTCAGAACTCAGCTCAAACACTGACACAGCATAAGTACTTCTCATCACTGCATAATGAGAGGAGATCAACAAAATAGTCCTGGGTCAGCACATTACATCAGTTCTGGTCTGTATTAATCTACAAAGCAAATCGGAATAAAGAGAGGTCTGGACTAAAGTGAAAGCAGTCCCTACCCCTACCAGCATTTGAGACAGCAACAGAATCCTGAACACATCTGCATACTACAGATTCTGGCATTTAAAATATGTGATGCCAGATTTGCATTGAAAGTAGCCAGAGCAACTGGAGGGCAGGCTCCAAGACCTAAGACACCTGGCTGCATCTCCAGAGGTTACTATAATGAGGAACCAGGCAGGAAAAATTATTCCTGCTGGAATAATTAACACCCCGAGACATGTAGTTCTCTTCTTTCCCTGAATCCTTGCACAGAAAAAACAGTAGTCCTACAAAAGAATTCTCCAGTAATCAGTGTGCTTCCAGAAGCCGGGAAATTGCCTGATTCTAAGTTGTAAATATTTGTCCCAATGGAAGTTGTTTAGAGAGACAAGGCTTTTCTAAACTAAATTAAAGGCATGAAAGTTTGTTAATAGTCCCTTAAACTACTGCTTTTGCCTTTCCTCTTTTCATAGTGTTACAGTCTTACAACCATCCTTCCATTCAAGCTTCTTGTAATTTAGGTCTTAAACCTGCAACAAGCCCTTTGTGGAGCCCTGTGGCTGTCTGTAGTTCCACACACAAGAAGCAGATTGTGCAACACAACTTCGTAGCGAGACAGTGACCCATTGAGCGTGCATACCATGCCCAGGACAACAGGGTCCTCACATTGCTCATCTTCTTGACACGGGAGCAGTACAAAGCCTAGAGTAAGCATGACTCAATGAGGTGAGGGTGAGGTGGTGCTGCTGTATGTGCATTGGTGGCAACCACAGTGGTAACACTGACAGGAGGGAGGAGAGAGACCAGGGATTACCTGCTGTGCCTGCTGCAGCAGCTCCATTCGCTCGTGCAAGATCTGGCTGTCAAACTCACGGCTCTGCCTCAGGATCTGCCGCCGCACCTTCTCCACTGCCGCCCGCAAATCCTCCCTCTGGGCCTCAGTCAGCGACTCGCTCGCCCGCCTTCCTGGATCCTGCTGCAGGGCATTATACAGCGTGGCTTCCAGCTCCTGGATTTTCTAAGGCAACCCAAATCACATACAGACAGGCTGCCATTTGAATCCAGCAAGCAAACAACCCTCCCAGAGCTAGAGGAGAAGGCTAGCGAGCAAAGCCATAGGCAGGAGGGGAGGACAGACACAGACAGCTGGACAGAAAGCAGCAGCCGTGAGCAGTGAGCAGCATTGCATACGCAGTGCACAGAACCACCCGGCACCTATTTACACCTGGGCTATGCTTTCTATTCCACTAAATGATCAGTTTCTTCCATTTAGGAAAGATTCATGGTAGTTCTGCATTCAATACCTGGCAAAAAAAAGAAACCCCTGATGCTGAAAGTTACAAGATCAATGCAAACTAAGATTCCCTTCAACTGCTACAGAATTGCTAAACAGTTCTGTAAAATAACAAGGCCACAGCAAACAAAGAGAAAGCTGTGAACAACAAAAATAGTACTGTCCTCTCTCCCTTTTGTTCTTACTGTCCTGCTATCCATTGTTTGACATCTACTTCACTCTATTACCAGCTGCCAAAAGCAATGAGGAAAAAAACACTTAAGGGTACACTAATCCCTCTTCAGTCTCTTGCCATTTGTCATACTGCTAATTAGATTTTCATACCTAACCAAAACTCTGGTAGTTTGCAAAGCAGAGAGCACCGGAGAACTTTACATTCATATGGAGAACCATATTACCAAGAAGAAAGAAAGAAAGGAATCATGGCAGTATTTCTCTTGCTACTGGGGTTAGTATGTTCCTATTACAAAACATACAATGACATTTAGATCAAAAGCATCTGACAACATCCCTTTAGTCCTCGTAACACCTTTGTGAGGTAGGTAATTCTATCCATATTAGTGATGCATAAACAGCGGCAGAGAGGTTAAATGGCTTGCCCAAGGTCACAGAGATAGAAATAGAGCCTGCTTGGTTCCATCTGTTATCTGCTCTGAGCACTAGACCTTGCTCCTTCTTGAAAATGTTTTCCCCATAAGAAATATTTGTGATGTATGAACAATTCTTCGGGTCATCATATTTTGATTTCCTCAAGTCAAACACTTAAGGAAGTGTGGTGTGCAGTTTTGCCAATTCCTCAATAATTCCTGAGGCTTCATTTTATGGTGCTTAGCCTGAGAGAAGGTGAGGTTGCAGCCTTCCCTTTGAAAAGTAGGAAAAGTAAAGTTGGATAGGGCAGCACAGGAAGGGATCGCATAGGAAGAATAAGCATTCCCAACTTGGGATAGGTTAGCAGCAGCAGTATTTACAAATGGTTAGGGAAAAGCAGTATCAGAGTTCTGAAGTTATTTCTGGTATATTTTACCAGGATAATTTCATGCACATATAAGCCAGCTCTTCCCATTCTAGATGTACTAACGAGATGTTCACACATTTTAGAATTAAAAAATAATAATAAATCAAAACCATGACACTTCTAAATAATATCATCCATTTTCTAAGTCCCCATTTAAGTTGTAATTGATTTCCTACTCTGGCAGAACAGTAAGTGAATTAAAAGAGAACCCTATTTATAATTAAAAGAAAGAAAGAAAAAAATAATAACAACAATTGTATTTTATCAAATCTGTTCAAACAAGAAAATTTAATGACTGTTCTTTTCCTACCATGTATGCCTGGTCCAGGGCTTGTTTCCTGTAGTCGAGTTCTTCCTCTAAATAACCCTTCTGTTTACTGAACAGGTCCTGAGCAATAATAAAAACAAGGGAGTGTTTGTTCTTTATCCTAAGTCACGAACAGTCATAAATGCCATCATTTTTATGTGAGCTTTCCACTTGAAAGCAAAAGAAAAGCTTAGCTAATGACCACATTCACCATAACGATATTCGGAATATCAAATTTACAATATGAGCACTTAAAATACATGTATCCTACTACCAAGGTGTACCTAGAAAGTGCAGACCTCTTCACCAGTGTACAAACCTGCCTAGACCTTCCAGAGTTACACACAAAAGCTGAGAGTTTGTGAATGTGAGGTTGCATGCATTTGGTCCAAGAGTCATTGTTTGCACCATGCAGGCCAAGAGAGGGATGAGAGTAACAACAGTGAGGTCACTTTACTGTTTTTTGAAAAATATACAATATACACCCCTCAGGAATTCACAGGGCAAAACATAATCCATGTTGCCTAGCCTCTTTTAGACAGGAAATCAGATCATGCCCTAGCTGTATCCTGCAGCAACAATCCCTGATGTGTTGGCAAAGCCATAGAAATTCAGTTCTCAGCTGTTAAAGGTCAATTTGAAATAGGTAAAGTGATGCCAGAGAGGTTAAGTGACTTTAGCTAAAGGGCTGAAGAAGTTTTCAACACACCAAGGTTTTATAGGGATTCTTTTTTTTGTTTGTTTTATAATCAAACACATTAAGTTTCACAGAAGCAACACCTTACAACAGAGAAGTTGTAAAACAGGGTGGGATTTCAGTAAAACTTGATATCCAAAAGCATGATGTTGCAGGAAAATTATGGATAATTGAATGTCTGAGTGAATAGTCAAACTAGAAGGGACTGGTGACAGTGGTTTCACAAAACATGCCACTAGAGTGTTTTGATGAAAATAAATAGATCATAAATTAATTAGTTGGTTTTATTAACTTTTCTTTTAAGGCATGTCATTCTCAAATATAAAAAATAAAATAGTAGTAGTCCTAAAGCAGAGAGGCCTTTTGATTGAATTTAGTATTTTTCATTGATTTTTCTCTATTCTACGAACTCTTGCATTTCTTATAGACATACATATATAATGTAACACAAAGAATAGATCCCAATTTAAATATACAGGAGTCTTGTATGCTTTTTGATGATGCTTGTTTGTAGCTTTTTTTAGCACTATAAAAAGCTAATGTTGCTGCTCTGGTTACTTATTGATTTATTTTAGTACCGCAACGATTTCCAAATACAACAGAAGGGTGTTGCTTCCGAAATGTATTAGCTATCATGACAATAAAAAAAAAAAAAAAAGATATTGAGGATAGCCCGAGTCATTTATTTGACCAAATTTCACCTTCAGACATACATGTGCAAACCCAAAGCTTTTTCTTTTAATTGTTGGTGTAGCACTGATGTAGCATTTGACTAAACATGAACAGTACTGATGATGAATTGTCAGCCCGAACATCTTGTTTTAAAATGAATGCACTCTGATCAGCAAATTAATGTTTGAGGGGGGCTGTGAGTACAAAATGACTACAAATACATTTGTTCCTGTAGATGACCTGCCAGCCCCTTGTTAAGAACAATTCATAATTGGTGACAGCAGCAACATACAAAGCCAATACTGGAAGACAAATTAAATTGCTGTTTTCTGTACAAGGATTATAATCTTTATTATTCAGGTGTTTGTATTTTATTATTATTATTATTTGTTCATGGAGTTCTTTTAATTACTTATCAATTAATACTGAAACTAGAACTAAAGTTTAAGCCATGCTTTGATCCTGAGGCTGGAATTCCCTTACAGACCGGTGTCTACTGCTATTGTAACCATTCTAGGGAATGCTACTTTAGCTGTCAAGAAGGGTCTCCAACAGGTCCTACAGGACATACTTCCCGGCCCCTCTTGTACATAACTCTAAGAAATCTAATATATATTATATATTATGCTTATGCAGCTGAATCCCACCTTGACTACCCAGGTGGCATTATTTTCTTAGGCAAATTACAGCAACAATGAATGTCATGGCTGTTGTAGAAGATGTCGTTCTACCATGCACTGTTCAATGCATAGTAAAAAAGGCCTAGTCTACATATGTTTACAAAATGCTTACAAGAAAATGAGCAAGATCTCAAATTCTTAACATGGGTTTCAAGGACAACTAAACCTCAACCCTTCTCAAAGTGGAATAGTGGAATATTAATTCTAAACTCATCTCACGATTCTATTTTAGGTGATACAGTTATTGTCAATGAAGACTTTTAGATTGCCGTTCTAAACAAATACAGGGCTATCCAGAGTAATACTTGAAAAAAATCACAGATAATAACTGGGAGGATAACAAACTAAGTTAGAAAGAAACTATTGTTTACCAATCCCTTTTATAAACAATCATTTATAAACAATCAAGCATTTGTTTGTATTTGTATTGCATTACAATCAGCTACACTCAACTGAGAACACGGTCTGAGCACAGTCTGAGTTTTTGCATGGCCCAAATACACAATTCTTCAGTGGCCCTGGGCAAATCACTTAACCTCTTTGTCTCAGTTTCCCATTCTCTAAAATGGATGTAATGCTGATTACTTATCTACCTGGAAAAGGTGTGGTGAGGATTAACCTGTGTTTGTAAAGCTTTTTGAAGATGAGAAGCACGACATGAATGGTAAACCAATAAAACCAAGCACTCATTTCAAAACTCTTTGTCCATCATATGGAAAAATAAGGTGAGTATAACACTGAGTTTCTTATGTAAAACAGAATTGCTTTTGAGAAAACAGTCTGCCTTTAAACAGGAAGACCTTGGTGCAAGAAAGGTAATCTGGATTAGGAAGAGGTCATTACAACTTGTCCAGAAACTGAATACCGGAGACCAAAGGATTTAGCAATTCTTCAAGCATGATTAAAAAGATTAAAAAGACGATGCTGTTGCCAGACAAATTAATACATAGAGAAAGCACAAAGACAATTTCACACTGTTTGGTTAATATGCTTTGTAAAGTTATGCCTTCATATGCTATTTTGTATATATTTTGCTATTTTTGCTCTATATGACTTTGACATTTCCCTTCCATTCCAAAAGACACAAGCATTAAACTGGGATAGTGCTTACCAGTTCCACCATGAAGCAATCTCAGTTAAGCAGAGAAAGGCAGCATGTCAATCTGTGATGAAGTTTATACACTTTCCCTTGAAAAGATTTTTTTTAGCTAAATGAATTCTGGTTTTGGTGACCTTTACTTACCTTCTCATTCTCCAGGTCTAACATCTTCTGTGTCAGTGCAGCTTCTGTCCCCTCTATCTGTTTTAACCACTACATGAATATAGTAGTATGAAGAGGAAAAAATAAAAAGTGAAAAAACAGAGCTTGTGAAAAATTTTCACTGAATATTTTGCAAGTTTGTTGCCAACATTCCCAGGCATATGCTTCCCCCTTATTATCTATTCACTTTGAAGTTACACTTGAATAAGCAGGTTGTGAAAACAGGCAGAATGGAGGACTATAGAAACATAATCAAAAACAGTAAGTGGAGGCTATCTTCTTATTAAAGTTTCTTTCCTCCTGTAAACTTCAAGATGCAACATAGATTTGGGTAAGCAATGCAAAATTAATCTTTTTTTTTTTTTCTTTTTTTTTTTCCAACTTAATATACTTTTTGGCTAGATTGGCAAAATAATAAGATTTCAGGGCACCAGTTCTGCACTTTTCCAGGCGTAGGCCAGTTCCCATTAAGATCAATTTGCCAGTGATGAATGCTTACTAATATTAGATTACTTCTATTTAGTTTAATTCTTTGATAAGCGTTGCAGAACTTGTTGTTGTTGTTTTAATTTGTTTTTTAATTTGGGATATTGATTTCAAGAATAGCAAAATGTGAATTCATGAATTCATGCATTTGGACCTTCCACTATTTAAGATACTAATGGATAAAAAACCCATGAAGTTCGCTTTATCTATTTAGTATATTTAGCTTTGCATACAGAGTTGAAAGAAGTGTGCAGGAATCATCGTATATGATATTCCTGTATTGTATATACAATACATCGTATCCCCCAGAGATTCTGTTCTCATCATAATCTTTGTTTTCTTCATTTTGAAGGTGACAAACTGAAGATATTGCTAAACAAAGCCCCACTGCTGATAAAGGACACTGCAAGACAGTGAGCATTCTGAACCCTTTAAATCTATAGAAATTGGATGTCCTCAGCATCTCTCACAGTTATTCTCAATAAAGACTTTTTTTTTTTTTTTTTTTTTTAAGGATTATTTGGAAGAATTAAAGTTCTAATTTTTGGAGTTAATAGAATTGATAAAAAAAAAAAAAAAAAAAAAAAAAAAAAAAAAAAAAACATTGAGTGTGATTAATTAGCATACATGAATGTGACTGGCACATCTTGTACACTACATAGGGTAGCACCCTTACTTTACCAAAACATCTAATTATGAGGTGTGATTACTATACGGTACTTTGTAATTAAGGAACTATAGGAATGTACATGGGATGTTGTGTGTTCCTCACATAGCAGGAAGGACATCTGAGATAGTTACATTTTACTAGAAGAGGCAGTAGTAGGGTTGTTTTAATCTAAATTAAGTCTACACATTCAGTAGAACGGATGTTAACGCAATAATCTAGTTTTACTTATCAGATTTTGTCTTTTTCATTTTAGCTTCTCAATGAGTACTGTAAAACATACAATATTGTGCAAATATGTGATATGTTTTTCTTCTCAAGGACAACATAAAACTGTTCTCTCTTATTCTTTGTCTTGGTTAAATTTGGATATGGATAGTGTCTCCTCTTATGAAGAAACTTAAGAGTTATTTGATGTCATTCATTACCCTTTGCCTCAAATGTTCATCAGGAAAAAAGACAAAAGATTTTGTGTTTCTCAGAGTACCCTCTTCATTCAATTGGCTGTCAGGTTGTGCTTATGAGTTTACTGTGAGAAACTTCACTAAAATGGCAAAAAAAATGATATATAGAGATAAAATGAACTATTTTCTTTTCAGTCTTAAAGTGCAGTCTATTAGCCTATGTAAGATAAAATGAAATATTTAATCTTTCTGATAGAGTGGTGAGTTTCTGATCATCAGATTATATCATAAAACCATCATAAAAATCCATTGAGGCAAACTATGACTGCACAAAACAAGGAAACAAAAGCAATCAACCAAACAAATAAAACCCCCGCAATTTTACCTGGGTAAAAATTACATTATAACTTTCACATTCAAAAATTAATAAATAAGGATTAATTTTTAATTTTATGGCTCTATTTATTTAAGGAATTACTTCTATTGACAAAGATGCCAATCCCTTATTACTAATGGAAATAACTTACAGATAACAAAGTGTATGTTATACGTTGCACTGACACAAATTAAACAAACTCACTAATTCCACTGGCACTTTTTATGCAGACATTTATTTATTTGAACAATATTAACCTAATCTCACCCCTAAAGTCTGGCCATGTTTTAGGCTTGAATACTGGGGTTCCTCCACCTTATTTTTTGAATTTAAAGGAAAATTAAAGGATCATCAGCTCCTCTTTTTCATGCGATAAGGCAATCAAAAGGATAGTGCTTTTAGCCCTCCTCCTCCTTTTTGATATTGCTTATAGCAATTGCTCAGTTAAGCTAATGATTGTCAAATTACCTTATTTAGATTACCTACATTAAGATATTTGGATAAGTAGATTATTAAAATTATGTCAATTAAAGCAATAATTACTTGTTAAACAAAATGTTCAATTTTTACTTTTAAAGTTCTGTTTCTGAATTTTAAAAGTGAATCTAGGAAAGATTTACTATCAGCCTACAAAAGAGTGAAGCTTCTTTAGATTAAAAGACCAGTGCTTCTTAGTTCTAAATGACATCATTATTCATATACAGATTATATTCTCTCTGTAATTGGAGAATTAAAGAGCTAGCCATGTGGAATTGAGTGACCTGACTAATTATCTGTCTTGCGCAAGTTTTTTTTTGTTATCTATGCCCATTAATTTACAGATGAAAGTAGCACAGGCTGCTCAGAAATTTTTCAGTCATATGTTGTGTGATTTACAGAGAACCTCACAGCACACCTGGTCCCAAGAGGGTACTGGCATTTCTTGGAATGAAGTTGCTCTCTTTTAGTGACTTTTTAGTAACTTATTCTAAGGGAACATCCCCAGAAGAAATTTTTATTTTTAAATTGGGTTTATTCTGAATATTTGATTGTACCTCAAGACATCACAATCCCAACAAAGCCATGTAAGGATGAATACATGCTCTAGTCCAGATGCATTTAACAGAAAAGCCATGCTTCCCTGGCAAAGTTACATCAGATCTTAGCAGACATGGTCAGTCTTTAGGCAGAAAAAAGTCTTTACTGAATTCACCTTTTCACAGAGAGAAAGTACAGTCCCAGCTTGGATTATTGCAACCTGTTCTTCATTTCTCAAATTCTAAAATACAAAACAAAACAAACAAAACAAAACAAAGCAAAACAAACAAAAAGATGCATTTTAAATTGGATTGGAAATCTGTTCTTCAACATGTGATAAATTTTAAATTAAATTACAGTTATAAATTCTGTACATTTCAGAATCAAAGTATCAAAGTAAAGAAACTATAACATTTGGTATTGTATAAGTGAGACCAAAATGGGTCCCATGACTGAAAATATTGAAAGTACTTAGTTTCCGCTTGAATTCAGTATGACACTCAGTAAAAACTGCAATTGCTCATTATTTAGTGAGACCTATTTTCCATTTGAGGATTTTGAAATTTCTTTATTTTCTTTTTTTTTTAGATAGAAAAATTCCAGTGCTGTGAGGAAAAAAAGTGCTTTAAAATAACCACAAAACTAGAAGTAAGTTAGAAAGTAAAAAACTGTTACCCCATTATCTCCAAGAATATCTAGCTTCTTCATAAGTTCTGATATATTCACATCCTGAAAAAGATGTTCAACACATTTTTATAAAGGAGTTGAGAAACAGTTTTGCATGCTACATTTTATGTACCCTTGTACCCTTCATTCACTTTGCATGCAAATGACGAAATGCAAATAAATTAAATGTTAGTTTTGCATCACAATTATGAACATGTTACTGATACTTTCAGAAACAAAGCCAACTGTCACTTGATTACAGCAAGCAACCCCAAGGTCTGTGCATTAGGTCAGACTGTACTGTTCACATCCTGCTGATGGATGCAGAAGAAAAATCAAAACTGATAAACAGGTCTAAATGACTGCTTTTTTTTTTTTCTTTTTTTTTTCTTTTTTGTTTGTTTGGAGTGGAGTTTGAAGTGCATCAGGCTATGTAAGTCAAAGGGACAGCAAAATAATTGTTAAGAAGGTGTTTTTTGTTTGTTTGTTTGTTTGTTTGTTTGTTTTTGTTTTGTTTTTCTTCCCCTTTGTTAAGCAAAAGAAGAGTTCCATACCAGACTCAGAGGGGCAGAAGTGAATGTGCACAGTGGGCTCAACATGTTCTTCCAAATATTACTAGCTCACAGCTTTTGTGAGTAGAAAGTCACATTTCATTGCCAGTCAACCCCCCAGATCCACAAAGAGCAGCAACCAGCCCATCCCTATTAAGTGTCTAGTCACTGCGCTGCAATCAAGAAAAGCTCTCCACTGATTAAAAATAAATAAATAAATAAATAAATATAAATTAATAAATAATAGGAATAAATTTGCAGATGATGCTTTCATTTGTTGAAACTGTTCATGCAACTGTTTAACCTCTGATAGTAGCATACTCCAGAACTATCCTGAGTATGGCCCGCCAGTTAATGTGGACCAAAGATATTCCCATTGACAGCTTGTATGCGGCCATGCTGTTTGTGAAGGTAGTGAGTCTTGACAGCATGAGCAAAGACCAGCTGATGTTAGTCCAAAATGCTTAATTTACACACAAAAAAGACAGCCATGATAATGCGGGTACTCTCAACTTCTCATATTCAGCACTTCTTAGTAGAGGTCAGCAGTTCACAGTGGCTGTGTCTTGGCTCATTAGTTTCATTACTTACAGTGCATAGTGCTGGTTTACATCTGTGTTGCACAACTGCATTATTTGGGAGTCAGGATGATTGATCTTTCAATTTCTTTAAAGCCAAATTAGCTATGCTTGCAAATTACATAACTACATCAGAACAGATCTGCTAATGATTCTATATCCAGCAGACTCCAGAGAGTAAGTCTTAATAACGAATTGAAAGATTTCTTGAAAACCAGACACAGTTGTGGGAGAGAGTCCATACAAATTAGACTATCCTGGCTCCAAAATAGGAATAATGTGTTGTTTTCAAGTTGGTCTATCCTGGGAAGTGCCCTTCCTCACTCCCCTCTCTCCCCCAACACTTCAGCAATACTGCAGAAACTACTAGAGTAGTTTCTAAACAGTGCACATCAGTAATTTAAGAATGGTGCAGAGCTTAAAATACACTTCAATTTAAAATTAAAGCTGTTGATTTTGATCAGCTGTGACAATGTTGAATAAGAACTTCTTTAGCTGATCAGTTACACTGGTGAGGAATGGAATTCAGAAGGATATGCCAGTTCTAGGCCTTCTTAACCTATAAATACTCATTCTAATTAATTGTAATATCACTCATTGTGATATCTAGTTTTCTGCCAATGGCTAACAATTTTGAAAGATACTGAAAACACAAAAAGCAAGAAATTTCAGTATGCCCATATCAGGTGACTGTCCCTGCTTCCAGGCAAGTAAACTGAAAAGAGGTTTCAAAAACAAACAAACAAAAAAACCCTACCATTTATATTTAGGAAAAAAAATGTTCTACAACAGAAGGCAATGCATAAAAACAAATGAGTTCCAGAACCTGTACATGCTACAACGAATATGCAAGTTAGAATAATAGATAAGTTAAAAAGCAGATCTGGCATCCCATGGAAGGTCTATTTGAAAGGCAATACATTAATTGATGACTCTTGCTGTGGTGTTGGGAAATGACTAACCAACCAAACATGTAGGTTTTACCTTAAACCTCTCAGGTGTAACCTTTTTTTTTCTTTTTTTTTTTTCCTTGTTTTTTTTTCTAAGACTACTCAGTCTTCCCTATACATAAAAGAGAGGGGGACTATATAGCCTATAATTTCAGTTGATTTCCACTACTGAAAGTATTGCACTTATTAAGGGACTGAATAGAAACCAGTCTTCTGTTAGGGAGCTTGTAAACACAATTACAAATACAGGCAAAAATTACTAATGTGTGCTATTGATTGTAACACAGAGATATTCCACCTAAGTTACTGATGGAGAAATCAGCCTGGCCTGTTACACAACATTACTATCAAGACAAGCCTGAATTCAGTCTTAGGTGAACCAGCATGCAAATCAGTTCGTATGGTTAGCTTATTCAAAGGGGTATAAAAGTAGAAAGAACAATCTTTTCTTTCTAGTAACACAAGCTAACCAAGTGAGATCCTAATGTTTGTCTTGTGCTTGATCTAAAATGATAGTCTCACCTGTTTGAATAGCTTTTGGATCAGGCACCTCATGCTTCAAGGCCCTGATCCAGGCAAATAACCTAAGCATATTAATTCAACACACAAAATGTCTAGGGACTTCATGAAATTGGTTGTACAATAGTATGTGAATGTGGTATTTCTGACCTTAGATGTAAGTATTTATTGTGAAGGAAAGACAAAAGTACTGTAACTAGCTTGACAATGACTCATATCAAACCCCACATTCTTCTCTGCAATGTTTTTACAACAGTTACCTAGACTGTACACTAATTATCTTGACTAGCTATCCTTAATTTTCATGAATGAACTCCTGACAGACTACCAGATTCCAACCAAATCATATTTGTATGAAATCCTTTTCCCAGTTATAAATATATTTGCTTACTATATGTATTTTTCATATTTTCTTCCCTACAGTGAGACGATAAAAATGGCAAACCGTTCATTTGCGTATTGGGTTCTTCATTTTGGCCATCCAACTGTTCCTAACTTCCCACATATACCTTTATTCCTTCATGTTGACAGAACAGTTGAAGCGCACTTCCATTGTTTTCAGGGAAGGTGGTTATATGAAGATTAAATGCTGGTGACCTTCGTTCTCTCTCCTGAGGAAAGATTTCGTTTAAAAACAATATGTGTGATTACATGTAAACAATTATTTGCCACCTTTACAAAATAGACTTGTAAATTAAAAAGACAGATTCCTATTCATATTCCAAATATTTCCTCCTACTTTCTTTCTTTTATACTTGTAGACTGTTGGTCATAGCTATGAAAAAAAAAAAAAAAAAGATTTCAGATTCTAACAAATTCCATACACACAGTTTCTGCAAAGTTAACAGACACACTCCAGAGCCAGAAAACCTTGCATGTTGCCCAAATAATTGACTGGAACTGCAAAAACTTCTTTGCAATAAATAATGTCAGTTATAACCTCATTTCACTATTGCTTTCTTTCATTGAACAAATGATTACTTAGGAAGAATAAACTGCGGGAAAAAAAAATCAACAAATATTATCACAGATTTTCTCAATAAAATTAAAGGCGTGTATCCACTCCTTGTTTATTCTTCAGTTAACTTTTGTATTAAAGCATATGAAATCCCCAGACCTATTCTCTTTACAACCCAGGATGCTGGGTTTTAGCACAAATATGCCTTTGTGCTAAAGCTAAAAAATTATAAATTTTTATTTGTCTAAAACTAATAGTGTTTCTAAAACATCCAGACCATCTACTTGATTTTCATATGTTGCTTCAAAATATCATTGCTATTATTTCTTTGGAGGACAAAAATACAGTAAAACAATAAGTAAGACCTCTTACTTAAATGGAGTTTTAACATGGTTGTGAAAATGACTGTACTGAAGACCCTGGAAACCAAGGCCCTGGATCTTACTCTGAACTCACTATGGCCATGGGAACATGAGTGAAGAAAATCGTATTTCTTCTCCATACAACAATGAGAGGTACCGACAACAAGACCTTCAGTTTCAATGAAAGAGAGTTTCTGCAAATATTTTACTTCTGTCCATCCATTCATGCCTGATTTCCTAAGCCATAAAATGTGGCACTTTAATTGATAATGGCGGGAATAAGGGATGAATCCATTCACTTAAGCAGATTACAAAGCATGGCAACTCTTGTTCATTAACTAGTCTAAACCTAATTTGAAATTACAATGTTGAGAGAAATATCTCTGTGCTCTGTATATTTCCTCCTCCCCGCCCCAAAGGCTCTATTTTAAATAATTTTCCTAATTGTTTCCTAACAGCCTAATTTTGAAATAGAATTAAGTGACATAGCTATTGTAATACAAAACCAGAAGCTTAATTCTTCTGTGATCATTATAGATTTTTTTTTTAATTAATCATTTGTTATTGCACTAAACTTACATGGATTTGCTTGCATTAAATGATAAAAAAAGATTCAGTTTTCTACCCTAATCAATTTTTTATCTGAAATAATTTAACTGTTCTGAGAAAAATACTGCTCTGATTATGAGAAGCATTTACAATTTTACTAAAGAATTAACATTGTCAATCACATTTGTGTCTATGTGCTTGCCTACTAAGGAGAAAAAACTTTTATTGCAATCACACAAAAATACTCTCATTGTTATTCTGTGAAACAAGTCTTCAAAGATTTGGCAGATAACAAAACTAGACACATTATACTGAGCTACTTTTCATGTAATTCTTGTATGTGGAAAATACTTTTATGAAGGATGTTTTGAAGCACTTTTTTTTTTTCTTTTACAAGTATATATATGTATTTCAGATTGTTTTACTTCTAAAAGCACGTTTTAGGGAGCAGATTCTAGGGTAACTGCCAATTTAATGCTAAAGTGTTCAGCATTTTACTCTACAGTTGCTTAACAGAATACAAATTATATATATTACAAAGCACTTTTATCTTCCAGAATACTTACTGAAATTCCAATAATCTAAATCCTTAATTTAGAATATAATGTGCTATGACATTAAAAGGTATGGTAGATAAAATAAAAGATTACAAAATAGACTAAGAAATATCAAAGACAAAATGCAGAATGTCCATATAACAGGATGACATGACATTTTCATCTTTATCAGAGAAGTTATACATGCCAAGATTTTTGGTGAAACGTGCTGGATGAAAATTATGGAGGAGCGACTTTGACAGGTTTCTTGGAGAGTCTATTCTAAATGGTGTTAAGAAGGCTGATGATCTTTGAAACTGAACAATGTGTTATCAGGCAATACGACTGTGTGATAATGCATCACACCCAACTAGTTTACTAAACTCCATACGGGCCCCATTTATGAGGCAATGAGAACCATTGCTTTCTACTGTGATCACAGGCTACATATTCAAATTTTTATTCACAAAAATTATTCAGTTATTTCATTAACTCAAAGTATAGAATTTGTTAAAGAAGTTTGCTAGGGGCAACATACTACTTCCACTTACACACTGTGTAAGTGGTGTACTTCACCACTAACTGACATTCTCAGAGGGTTTTTTTCCTTCTTTTAACTGAGTGATGAAAATTATTTCAATTCCATGACCATTTTATCCAATCAGAAAATGGATTCAGGTAAGAGAAATGATTTCAAAGCTGCTATCAAAATGTGTTCTTTTAAGATCATTTTACTTCATATTAATGCTGTCAATCTTAAATCAATGTAGTTAAAAGCAATTATACATTGATGTGATGGATGTGTCAGATCTTTAGATTTCAGTGCATGCAAGATGTGAGAAGGTGTGTTAATTGAAGCAATGCCAACCAATGCTGTAGTATACATACTGAGTGATTTTACATGCAGGAAAGGAGTAGTTATGGAAATGAAACAAATAAAAAAGGCAAAATACTGCAAAACAAAATATTTTATTAGATGTAAAACAAACTATATGCAATATATATTAGCTATATTACATCTTCATAAACATTAGTGAGCACTCTCTCCAAAACACATTAAGGCAGTGGCATCAATTTCATTATCCCAAGATACAACATTTAAAAAATAGATACCTAAGTGATTTCCCTTAAACATGCACCAGACATCAGTAATCTTTACAGGAATTTCAGCTTGGGTTCAAACATAATTTCTGCTCCATTTGAGAGTTTGCAACAGAGAGAATCTCTTACTTCAAGCTCTAGCACTCTGAATTCTAACAGCTCATTCTGGTCTTTTGCATCTTGCATCTCATTCTTCAGCTGATGCTCTTCTTGTTCCATTCTGTAAATCTAGGAGACAAATACAACATCATTAGCACCCTGTAAACAGTGGAAAAGACATCATACTAAGTTATGGATCAGGGCTTTAGACAAAATGTTGGTTTTTTTCAGTTTCTTGGCAGCTACTAGACCTTGTCTTGGAGATAAAGAAGGAACTTACCATCAGAAAAGTGTTTTAAGAACTGACAGCAGAAAATAGTCTATGATCTCTTAGAATAAAAATGTGGAAGCCAGTAAGAAAAGTGATATGAATACTGTATCTAAACAAATTAAAAATATAACCTTTCTTTTAAAATCAGGTGAATAAAACTGGATTCAATTAACATTTGCACAGACTGTTCTTATTGTCTTTGCATAACCAGACATTTACATTTTACAGCATATGAAACACAATAATGGAGAGTATTTTAATGTCTAATTTTTTAATTTTCCAGACTTTTGCTTTAGGGCACTAACAATGACAAAACAGAAATTCAAAGCTGACTCTTTGTTATGCCACCTAATAGTTTTGGTCTACTGGCTAGCTTAACTGGGTGATCTTTTTGTATGAAACTAAACAGAAGTGTAGTACCTGGTGGAATGTGCTATAACATTTAGAATACCTGTGTAAGTGTCTGAATAAATGAAATCCAGCTGTAACTGTTTTTAGTCATGCACTTTTCTTTATCTTGTTTCAATTGTATTAATATTGATCTGCTAATAACAATAATAATTGTTACATTCTGAGTACCAACTAACATTCCCTGCAGCATCAGTGAAGGACAATGAGGATGCTTAGCTCTGAATACTTCAGAAAGGAAATGATACAATAGACTTAAATCAACTAGTATTACTTAATGTGTGGAAAAAGTGTAAAAATCCAAGGCTGGAGTGAGCAGGAAATTTTAGTTGAAGTTTAAAATTTAGCAGTCCTGACAATAGTCATACTTGTGTAGCTGGTAAAATATAGCATTCCACATTATCATTAATATTTTAGATTATGTTTTGGCAGAAACTAGAAACATCAGTGGCCTGTACAAAATGTAATTCCACAGTAAAGAGCAGCTTCCATTCCCAAAGAACACAAAAGCATATTGATAATGGTACTTTAATCAGAATTTCTGTTTCTGGAGAAAAATAAAGTGTGCAATTTTTATGTTGATGTTCCAGTATTTGGTACATTCATTTCCTTTTACCATTCATTTTATGATAAAGGACAGCAATTGTGAAAAAAATCCCAGACTCTGAACACATACCTTCTCTAGCAACTCCTGATTTGTTCTGATTAGTAGCTGCTTTTCTTCTACCCATTTTGAATCCTATGAGGAAGAAGAGGATTAAAAAGATATATATTCATATATACATATAGTTAAACAAGACAAATAAACATACTAATTACAAGATTCCAGACACCGTTGCACATTCAAGTATAAAAATGGTCACACATCAAAGAATCATAAGTATTTCAAGGACAAAGAGCAACTGAAACTGCAGAGAAAATAAAAGTTCATTTCTTTCCCTGAAGCTGTCTCCTGTCTCCTAATTTGTTCCAGCCAAGCATTTACTTTAAAATGTTTGCATATTGCAGTAGTGGGTAGAGAGAGTTACATGACATTTTGTGATTTAAATAATATATATATATATATTTATTCAGCTATTTATTTTTCCATTGCAAAGAGTTGGGAAGTTTCTTGCAAAAGCACCCCAATTTGTGTTCTATAACATAAATCCCAATGGAGAAAGGGAAGAAAAAGGAAAATAACTTTCAGGGACATACAGTTCCCCAAAAAAGTGTGAGGATCAAGATAATACACAGTATTTATGACAAGGAATTCAAGGTATGGAGGAAAGACAGTGATGTATGATGGTCTTCTAATAAAAAATGTATTTCTATTTGATCATTTGCTCCAAAGCTCCTCTTTGCTTTTATGTTTTTCCATGGATTCAGAAGGCTTCATCAAATATCCTTATAAAGACCCAAATTACAAAAACAAAGTTGGACATTAGTATTTAATGGATTTTAACAGTCAAATTCACTCTGTTCTCTCTGTAGAGAAACATACAACCTAGTTCATTGTGCTCTAATTAGTTTAGTTAGACAATGTCCAACAACTTATATGACATTGCATCCTTAAATCAAATTATTTTCTTGCTAAAAAGGACAATTCATTTAAAATCTAAATCTCTTCACTGCAGCATTAAGGCTGATACTTCTTTTTTGTCAGCTACATGTATGTATTTGCACATTGATGCTGCACTAGAAATTAAGGAAATCTGGCTAGCCAAGCCCCTCAACTAGATTTGAAAAATCCAACAAAAACACTCCAAGACAATATTTATTCCAAATACCCTGTTTTTTCTACTTTCTGTAGACAATAGTTTCATATTCATGAATACGAATATGAAATTTTTGAAAAGGAAAAAAGGTTTTTTTCTCCATTTTTTCTCCTTTTCTCACTTACATACAAGAATGGGCAAGCACATTTTAATTTTCATGCAGTAAACAAGTTCTTCAGTGTTATGGTGTTAAAAATGTTATGCTGAGAAAAATGTACTAAAATGAGTGCTGGAAAAAATTGTATTTGGAAAGAATTTTTGAAATAAATGAAATGAAGGAGTCAAGTTTCAAAATATTTTTTAACAACACGATTTTAATTTTCTGGCTTGAATTTGACTTCAGGAAAATTGTGAAGGTATTTGCAGTTTCTGTTTCTTACAGCTGTAATATAATACTAATAATTCCTGGGATAATGCACTAGAATCTTTTATTTCACTGTTTATTTTTGGAAAACATTCTAAGGATGGATTCCCCAAATGAACATTTCGCAAGTGTTACTAAATTATCAGTACTACCTTCTAGATGATGGAAAAAAAATTAAAAAAAAAATCACATAGTGCACAAAGAATTCAGTTTATCATCACCACCTTTTATTTTGTTGAATATAAATACTATCAGGTTAGGAAAACTGAATAAATAGGTTCTCAGGATCTCAGGAAGACACTGAGACCACTTCTGTGAAAAGGTAATGCTAGTGTACAAACTAGCCCACTAGGGACAATATTGTATTGCTCCTTGTGATGTCACATCCCTGTTGGCCATCTCAGATTACCAAGAGATACAAGGTTGCAAATGTGGTTACGAGGTGTTATTATTAAGAGTTATTATTATTATAAAGTAATAACTAACTGAATTCTAATTTCCAAGTATACTTTTTTCATGTACCATTCCAGAAACAGAAGTCACAGAAGTATTTCTTACATGTGTATCCATGGTTGCTTATCTTATTCACATACATTGAACTTATATCTTACACTGTAATAGTCAATTATTTTGTTAATATTTTCAATTACACAGCAATTTGCCTACAGCACCTTTATCATCAACAAACTAAAATGTCCACTGTTGATCCTCAAGAGGTTTTCAGTTCCAATTGCTATTCCAAAACCTCAGTGGACCAATATTGTTTGATTGGTAACATATTATTTATTTTAGTAATATTTTATTTACATACAATTTACTAAGCAAATTGAAATTTGTGTGGAAGTGAGCATAAACAATTTTATCAATTTTTATCCTTAATATGAATATGGTCCCCTTTGAATTTATACAGAATTTTACAGTAACCTTTCTTACACAGAATAAATAGTATTATTTGTAAGTTGCTTTTATTTGATGCTACAGGATTATTAGTCTTTGAAATGCATTTCTATAGATAAATGTGTCTTATTTTATTACCATATTACCTGCAATCTTAAATTACTACTTTAAACAACAAACAAAGCACAAAATAACCTCCCTGATATTCTCAGTGTGTTTCAGTAGTTATGCAAATGAACATCTTTTAAATGCAGTTCTAAAACTCTAACCAGCCTTCCTGAAGATCCTGGACTTTTTAAAATATGCACTACTAGCATTTACAAGGTACACTGAAGCATGAGGCCTCATTTTATCCTGTGTGGTGGTATGGAAGCATCTTTTTCCTAAACTATGCACTAAAAATATTCTAAAATACAAATACAGAATACACATCTTGTTGGAATATATAGCAAAGAAACAAAACAGAAGAAAAGCCTGCACTGAATGACAATGGGAACAGAACTTAGAATGCGTGTAAATGTGGATACTCCAATATCACACTTTAGTGTTAGAAAATTAATCTTTGATGGACTTTTTTTTAGTGTATGTAATATTTTCCTCTAAGTAATCCACTGCTGGAGTAATAATTAGGCTGCATCAGTCACACTAACACACCAGCAGGCAATGAAGATGGCAAGGGCACCACTGCATGCAAGGGAGAAAATGACGTGGCAGAGGACATTAAGAGAGCCTTTTACCTGTCCTTTCTCGATTAGAGCTTTCTCCAGGTCCTCAATTTTTGCCTGACACCTGAGAAGATCAGTTTGCAGTTGTTCACGAGTCTGGGGAGAAGAGAAAAATGTTATAAATTGTGTGCATATGCATGCACATACAAATGAACCAATATATTTACTCTTATACAGAATCAAAGGATGCTTTTCACCCACCTGTGGGTCATCCAGTCAGCTTTTAATGGTTTTTATTAAAGTAATTGTTTTTGGCTGTATGTTACAAAATACTTAAAAACATCAGTTAAATAATGTTTTTCTTTCCTAACCTATGAAGATATTAACATCACATATTCAGTGACAAAACTCTTCCCAGAAGAGAAAGAAAATGTTAGGAACAGAAAGAGTAATTCATAAGAAGAAGATATTTGTAAGGTAACTAGGCAGAAAGGACAAGACAGAATTGCAAAAAGCAGTGAATAAATTAATAACAGCCTCTGATTTTTAAAAGGGCTAAGAATTAATAAAACATATAGACCCAAAATAATTCGTTTATCCCATAAACAGCATATACCACTCATTTTTCCTCTTTCTACATGATTCTTAAACTATCAAATAGGTATTACCCACTGAGTTCAGAGATGACCTAGAAGCATCTGCATCATATAACGCACCAAACAAAAAGTGTACAAAACTGAGGATATCTGGAGATCTTCAGTCAATGAGACTCCTTGGAACTGCTGCAAGAATTTTCTGACCCAACTTTAGGTACTTTTTTACTCACACAGTTCAAAAATTCCCACAAGGATCTCCTTTGCGTCTTCACATCCTTGTTGTTTACCTCAAGCCTCATCCTTGAACGTAGCAGGAAACGTTCATCACACGAGAACATTGGGCCAAAACTAACCATGAAAAAAGCTGCCTTCTGAAAACCATCTGACTCCCTCAAACAACAGATTTGTATGAATGTGACAAAAAAGATGAAAATGCCTTTAACAACAAAGAGCAACCATTCTAAAATGTATTAAGGGACATTTTTCAAATGCCTGCAAAATAAATTTTTTTGAAGCTATTACAAAAATATTCATATCCTTGTTTCCCTTCCCATGAAGACAGATGAAATATATAATGATCTCTCATAAATGTCAAATACATCAGTACCTCTGAAATCTTAATTTAACAGTATATGTAAAAATGCTCCCAGACTTCTTTTTTTTTTTTTTTTTAAGAAATAAAACAAATAATTTGCTAATCTTTGAGATTAAATGAACAGCAGCTGCAATCACATCATATTGTTAACATTGTAACAGCCTTTTGGAATAGTAGAAATTGCCACACAATGGCCAGGGGAAAAGCAACTCTTATTCCAACCAAAAGCATGTGCAGTGAAATACTACCACAAATATTCTTCAACCATGCTATCATACATCAGAGAGGCTTCAAATAAAAAAATAAAAAATAAAAAATAAAAACATAAAAAATGATAGATACTAAAGGACAATGTCTAGCAGGTGAAGGTAGCCAGACTATGGCATTAGACCACTCAGTTCTGTCTCTAGATTTACATCTACCTTGAGAAATTATTTACTGTTCTTGTCCTCAGCTGAGCTTCCTAGGTAGGGTTTCAAATGTGACTAAGCTTTTGTATGATGTTGAGAACTCTAACAAAAAAAAACTACATAGAAGAAATTCCTCTGTTATAAGAACTGTATTTCACAGAAAAGAATAAGTGAATATTGGTTGAAAACCAGACAAACTTGGGGAAAAAAAAGAAAAAAAAAAGACACATTTTAAAAGTACAATCTGAATTTCCTACATACTGGCTCTAGGGATAATAGACCAGCATTTTAAGATGTAAGTAAATGCAGATAATGTCAAGCAGTCTACTTTGTAACTTTTATTTGAAAAGCTTTGTGTATTAAGGCACAGCAATTCTCCTCCCACAAACATACTGCTTCTATGCTTGAGAAAATTCTGTAAGTGGATTTTAAAATGCTTGGCAGAAAAAATGATGTGGATGTAATGGTAAAGTGAGTAATGTATGCTCATCCGTAATCTAACAATATGTAATTTTGTGAGAATTTTATTAATTGTTTAAGCAGTAGAAACATCAAGTTAGCAGCAGCTCTTACCTTGGGGATAAATCGAGTCCCTCTCCACCAGTAATTTATAAGCCTCATAAAAATCTTTGCCTTTCTGCATTATTAGCAGCATACTGTGGTGGCACAGGACAAGGTAACACGTAGCAAGGTAGAAATATGTAGTAAGTCACAACATGTAATACGTTTCTACAATTTTGTGGTTTGTGGTTATTTTTTGCATTTTTCTTTCTTTTTAATTCTTAAATATATTTTTAGAATCAGTCTTACTGAGCTTGAAAGAGAGCTCTGGAGATTTTCTTGTCCAACTGCTGTGCTCAAAGTAGGGGGGCATGTATAGCAGGTTGTTTGTCTATCTGAGTTTTGAACATCTCCGGGGATGGAGATGCCCGAACCTCTCTGCGAAACACATTCCAGTATTTGACCACCACATTCTTCCTCACGTCCAGGATTTTGTAGTTCCCTTTGCTGAATTTCATGAGATTCCTGCTTACTCTATTCTCCAGCCTGTCAAGAACCCTCTAACTGGCAGCACAAGCATCTCATGTATCAACTAATTCTCTCAGTTTCGTATCATCTGGAAACTTGCTGAGTAACCAGGTCATTAGTGAAGAAGTTAACAGTAGTGGAACCAGTAGCTACCACTGCAGTATATCACTGGTGACTCACCTGCAGCTGAATTTGTGCCACCAGTCACAAACCTTTATGCAATTTCAACCAGTTTTCAGTCCAACTCATTGTTCACTTATCTAGTCCGTACTTTATCTGTTTGTCCACGAGAATCTTATGGGGGAGAGTGTGAAATGCCTTACTAAAGCCAAGAAAAACAAGATCTATTGCTTTCAACTAATCTCTCAAGCTAGTCGTCTCTTCATACAGAAGACTATCAGGCTGTTTAAGTGTGATTTCACCTTCATAAATCTAAGCTGATCACTCCTGATCACCTTCTTGTCTTTCACATGTTTGGAAATGGTTTCCATGGTTATTTGCTCCATCCCCTTCCTAGGGACTGAGGTGGGACTTACCAGCATTCAGTTCCCCAGATCCTACTTCTTGCCTTTCCTGAAAGTATGAGTGACATTTCCTTTCTTCCAGTCCTCAGGAACCTCCATGCAATTGTCAGGATCCTTCAAAGAGTGGTCTCACAATGACATCAGTCAGTTCCCTCAGTATTCAGTACTCTACAGGTTCAAGCTGTACTTGATGTAGACTGAAGGACATGAGGTGAAGGTGAAGTTTCCAGTCCTATGGCTAGTTCTTACCCCTTTGGATGTTATTCAGTAGAGAGAGACCTGTAGATACGCTTTTACATTTCTAGATATGCCCCTACATGCAAGGAGTTGGGATAAAGCAGAAAAGATGTTGTATCTAGTAAATCCAGCTCTTATTTTCACAACAGAGCTGTTCAGTGAATAATTGTGAGGCGTGAAAATACTAGTCAGGTCACCAAATCATTATGAAGCGACTACTCTGCTCCCCAGTTTGGAAAACCAGCATGCAAGATGTTGGCATGATTTCTGCTGACCTCATCCCTATGATTTATTTAACTAAATGGTTAAACATAGTGATGGCAGAAGTGTAAATGAAAAAAGAATACATACTATCTCATACCTCAAATATCTCATTAAAATCTTACTAAATAGATTGCTGTGAGGTTAAAAATGCATTAATTTCAGAGAGAGTCAATCATGCTGACCTAATAGGAAAAAAAGTGTTTTTTAATGAATACTCTCTTTATCTGAGATTGTAAGAACAAATTGAGACTTCATACATTCAGAAAACACTTGAAGAAAAATTCTTACTTTGTCAGATTGGCATCAGATTTTTAATATGCTCATTGTAAAGGTACTAGAGTACTCAATACAACTTTTTCTCCAAATAATTTTAAATCCATCTCCAAATTATTTTATTCAAATAATTTCAAATCCATCAATCCAATCCATCCGATTTGGATTTTAAATCCAAATAAAGGCATCTTACTCCTGAAATCTTTTACACATTAAGCACACTAGAATGAAGTATAATGATATTTTGTTTAGATCACACCAGATAAATCTAAATTGTTGCATAACTGATAATATCCTCTAATCCTCAAGAACATCCACACTAGGCATTTTACTGACCTGCAAAGATATCTCCTACAAGACATCATTTTTTTTGGCTTTTTCAACTATTTCAGAGCTAAAAGAAATTCCAGTTAAAAATAAATTAAAAAAAAAAAAATTACCCTTGCTTCTCTCTCTGCATCCAGGGTTCCACCAACTTGTTCTTGAAGCAATGCGTATGCTCTTTGCAAAGCTTGATACTCTCTTGTTAGCTGGCAGAATCTTAGTTCAGCTTCTTCCTTTGGTGTGCTCTTAATGAAGAGGGAAAAAAAGTGGGTTTGTTTATCTAATGACAAATATATATGATAATGTGTTTTTATACATAAACAGAGACATAAACACACAGCAAGAAACACAATTGTACTGAGTCTCAAAGTTCAAGAAAGCTTTAAAAAAAACATCACAGGTAGAAATGGAAGGAAAGATGACTTGAGGATAAGGTAGAAATGCAGAGGATGAGGTAGAAATGCAGAGATCAGTAGCTGTATCAATTCAATAATTTCAGGACAGTGTAAGATACTAGGTAAAGCAGTAATGCATAGAAATGGCAAGAAACTGACTGAGGAATGTCAAGGGGGATCAGTTCTATGCACCATTTTCTTCAGTAACTCCAGTGCCACAAGGTGTTCAGAAGGGGTTTGTCCTACTTGTCATGCAGTCCACCACTTACTTACTCTTTGTCTGTACTACACATAAAGCAATTTGTCAGGAAAAAAAAAAAACAAAAACAAAAAAAAAAAAAAAAAAAAAAAAAACTTACAAAGAAGTTATATTTAAAAAGCCATAAGATTTAAAAAAAAAAAAAAAAACTTTTTTTTTTTTTACTTGAAGTAATTTTAATATCTTAATTTGCTTTGAATCTTGAGCAACTGACATCAACACTTTAAAGGTCTTTTTTATAATGCTAAGAGCAAGAAATGTCCTTCCCTTTAATTAATTTTTGCTCCAGGAACTCAGGCTCCGAGGAACAGAGATTAAAATATTATTAGATATTAAAGCTAGGAAAATAGGAATCCTGTTGTGAGGGAGGAGTATGAGACACAAGTGAGTGAAGAGGATAGAAATATGAAAGAGAGTATCTAACTCATGCTTTGTCCTCAGCCATGCAATCTTCTAAAGTAGGCCAGCTGCAGTGTGTATTACAGAGCTCAGACAAAACATTACAGTGGGCATTTACTACCTATGATCATTTAAGCCTTCATGAATTGCAAAAGCCTCTCTTACTATCACAAAAAACAAGAAGAAAATCCTGGTTGTAACAAAATAGTAAAATAAATTACAAGGTTGAAAGGCAAACTATTGTCTATTAACTATTGACTTTTGGCAATGCAACATGCCTATTCGTTTTTTTTTTATCCACAACTAAGGGTTTGAGGAAAACATTTTTGTTTCTCAGCCCAATTATCTACCAAGCATGTAAGGCAGAATGTTAACTTATTAAATGACTATTATTGCAATGACTATGGGTCCTATTGTTTGTTTGTTTGTTTGTTTTTGTTTTTACTGGACTTGAGAAACACAAAACAATTCCTTGACAAATATGGGTCCTATTGTTTGTTTGTTTGTTTGTTTTTGTTTTTACTGGACTTGAGAAACACAAAAAAATTCCTTGACAAATCTTTTTTAGTTCCTACGGCAGAACAGTTGAAAAATGTTTGCATTTATACCCCCTGCCAATTTCTGTAGAAGTTAGAAACAAATCATGTGCTACTTACATCATCCAAATCTTCCTCTGGTGTTGCTGGTGTCCTGTCTGTTTTATCTGTGTTATATGAAGTTACAGATGATGTTTCTGAATCTATGGATTCTTCATCAAATCCAAAAAATGTCTCCACAACATGCCTCTGAAAAGTTAGTTTTTCTTAGTTACTAGCAAAACAGAAAACCCCAGTAACCCGGTAAACAGCAGCCAAGGTCTTCTCTGACCATTGTTTTAGTATTCAGGAACAAAATGGTTCCTGCGTAAACTCTTGTTCTATGAATTCTGTTTGATTAGTTAACTTTCCAGCATCATTTGCCTAAGTAGATTCAAGAACTAAACTGCACGTAGCACTGGGTAATTGCCAGTATAATAAGGCTTTAACACAAACATCAAAGCTAATTATCAAAATCATACAGATCTTGAATACTTCAAGATTCACAGTGGAGGACTACAGTATCTATACAGAAGAAAGTAACCCAATAGGCTGTAACATATATGATGTGGGACCAAAAAAAAATAAATATCCTCCAAAGAATTATATGTGGAATTAACTTTGACATTCATACTGCCATACTGATTAAAAAGAGAGAGAACAATTTATAGTATTTATTTTTGCAAAATCCTACCCAAAAGTATGCATTATTCCTTTCCATTTATTTTTCCAACATCATCATTCTGTTTTTTTTTCAAAAGTTTGCTCCAATGGGAAAAAAAAAAAAAAAGTACAAAACCCAGCATTTTAAAGTTTTTAAATTTTAAAAACTGTGCAGAATGTAATGCATGCTTGTAGACAACTAGAGAAAATTTGTAGCCAAAGGAAGTGAATAATACAAAATTAGTACTAAGAAATATGACATTTTACATAAAATGTCACAACTGCAATAATCCTTCCACCATTTCCATCAATTTCCTAATACACACTTAGAAAGCAGCAAATTCCTATAGAAAACGAAGCTGTCCAAAAAAAATAAAATAAAATAAAAATAAAAAATAAAAATATTGCTTTAACATTTAACTGGGAAATAGGTTTCTCAAGCGTTGCTCCTTCCAAAATACCATTAACAAATATTAACTATTATTAATCAATAGAAGTCTAACTTTCTACACTACACAAGTGTTCTGGTGACCCACAGAAATTCAAAGAACCAAGGAAATTAAGAAAAAGATACAAGTTACTGGAAAAATTAAGTCAGGTTACAAAGCATTGTAGACAGAGAGGCTGGTGGAGAGAAGTGGCTCTAAGAAGATGAAGGAAAAAAAAATCTGCCTACCTGTCTCTATATTTTTTGGCCCTTCTTGATGCTGAATCACAGATTCTGATGTCAGGTTTTTTTGTTTGTTTTTACTGTTTTTGATGTTGTTGTTTTTTAACTATAAACTACAGGTTGTACTTAAGTTAATAGCCCTATAGCCCTGTTCATTAAATATGCCTAAAGGATGAAAAATAATCATTAAAAAAAAGATTAGTTGTTACTACTTCTGAACATCAGACATTTTACATCTCAGCATGGCCAAACTGGCTAACTGAGTGGAATCGTGAGCTGTCATTTTCTTTCAAGGTACTGAAAGGCTTTATTTTTATCTATATTGCTCTATCTCATTATGAATTCTGAATATTTACTTTTCACTGAAGTCTTCTAGACTTTATCAATTCTTCCTTATAGGTATGAAAAATACTATCTCCACTTTTGCATAAAGCCCCATAATGTATGGTACATTCTTTTGGCTTAACTAATCAACAGCCAAAATTCCCTAGCTTGAACAAAGTCATATCATAAAATCAAGGGCTGAGTTGGTGCACTGTATTTACAGCCTGCAGCCCTGGCCCACTCTGGTCCAGGTCACCAGGTTACCAAGGTCCTCTAAGTCCCACCTTGCTGAACAGCTCCACAGTTCTTTCATGGTACAGCTAATCCCACTCAAGCTACTGAAGAAAGCTTCAAGGCCCTGTCCTAAGACATTTAATTGCTTTACTTAACATGAGTCCTTCACATAATAATTTAAAAAATTCATTCAGATTGCATTTTTAAATGAACTGGTTTTACTAAAAGCACCTGAAATGATATTATGCATTCAGAAAAATAAAATAAATAAATAAATAAATAAAAATCACATATTTTTCAAATTGTATAAGGGTCTACATCCATCCATGGATATTCAGATAAATATGATATTTCTTGCACAGATGGCAGAAAGCTTCTATCAATCTTTAAAAGTCAACCTTACTTTTGCAAGCTACTAGGCAACTAGCATTACTATCAGGCATATTCAAAAGAAAAGAAAAGCAGTGCAGTTTTAGTACTAAAACCCTGTAAAGGCACATTTCTGTTCTCTCAGTCATTTCAGAAGCACTGCATTCCCAGCACTGTAAGCCTAGAAGAACTGTCTTAGGTGCTTAAGACAAACACTTCCCCGGGATAATTTAATTATTTCTTCCAACATTCACATTCTACACCAGTTTGTTCACCATTCTGCCCTGATCAACAAAACAAAGGACACAGGAAATAGATTTAAGCTGTATTCTAGAAATATAAAGACTTATCCAGAAAAATAATTTGTTCTCTCACATTCAGGTTACAAAAATTTCAGACCCTTCTCTCATCAGCACAAAGGTTTACCAAGAAAACTGAGGTGAACAAAAACTAGACTTTCAGAGATCCAAGACCATCCAGTTTTCCTCCCACACTGGACACTGGCTACAGCCTACAATCATCTAACAGTAGTACTACAAGTAGATACTGGGAATTGAAAATAAGGCTAAATAGACTGCATTCAAGTTATAAGGAAGGCCACAAGACTGCTTTATGACTCCAGACCAATGAAGAGATATAGTTTCATAAAAATGAAAGCATATTATAGGGAGGTAAAGACGATGAGAGAAGGCAAACAAAACCCAAGAGACTCCCACCAAGACTGCATCTGAATTTTTCAGTGTGGATACTTTTTACTCAAAGATGCTGAGAATAAACCCAAAACAAATCTGCATTCAGACTTTTATTCCAAAGCTTTGGAGGAACCTAGCCAAGGACAAGCAATTCAGAGTGCAGAATGGCTGACCCTGCTCATGCCTAAAACTTCAAGGTTGCTCATCCTCACGAAAATGATTCAGCAATGTTCAAACAAGGCCTGCAATGAGATATAGACTTGAGGGCTGACAAAGAGAGTAACACTCAAGCCTTGATCTTAAAAAGATCAAGGCTGGTAGAAGGGACTTCAAAAGATGGACAGCAAAACTCCAGTGTATACAAAGCACAGATAATAACACAGATAATAGAGTACCATGAAGGTCAACAGTTTCTTAGCCAAACCCATTTGGTATAACAAATCTTATTTTTAGGTGTTTATTGTTGTTGTGGTTTGTTTGTTTGTTTGGTGGTTTTTTGTTTTTGCTATATTTCAAACTACAAGCACTTTCGCAGATAACTCTTAACTTGCTTAAATATGCTTCTTGCTTAAACCATACACACACACACCTGTGCACTGTTTCAAGGAGTTAAAAAACAATAGTAAAGCAATATCTTTTTTGACTTTGCATAAATGTATACAGGTTTGCGAAGGTACCTAAATAAATGCCACCAGTTTGAAAAAAAATATGCTGGCACTCAAATATTTACAATTGCATATATTAATAAATAAAATTGATTATTGGATGGAAGAGAAATATGCAAGAAAATTAGTGTTTACTATGATACTAAAAAATCCCAAAGTTTAAAAGAAATTCAAAAGTTAAAACCTGTTAAATGCTATGCTATGGCAATAATATTTAATGCCTCCTTCTTCTCCAGAGAAGCTGCGTATTTATCATCTTGTGGATAAGATACTTTCCACAGAAATAGAGAATTAGCCATTGTGTGTTAATCATACGTGTATGAATTTCTCCATGACATAATTACAAAATAGCTGGTTTTATTGTTGATAATCTAATATTTGAAGCAATTATCTACAAGAAGTGATTCACAGCAAAGTCAGAACAAATTAACTGATAAAGAAGAGCTGTAGAGAAAAAAAAAAGAAGATGACATCTGAGTCATACAAAGTTTGTTGATTAAAAGCATAAATAAATACAGTGACTTCTAGGGAGATCCACATATAGTTTAAGAGCTGGATCACAATGGTTCTTCTAAAGTATATGTGAGCATGTATGATACTCACTGGATTTTTGTAACAATACACTGTTTTCATTCAAGTTTCATTCAAGCTTTTCTTAAAAGTCACATTCTTCAAACATTCTCAATCAACAAATTATTCTTTTATATTAATTTGTACATTCTATTGTTACCTCTAAATCATAACTGAGAAAATAGTCCCATCAGTTGCTAAAATTGTAATTTAAATTCTAATTTCCTCTGACTACTATTATGTATTTGATAGCAAGTATTTTTCACATGAATTTGTATCAATGATTCCACATAATTTTAAAGTAAAATTGTGCATTTGGCCTTTGTAATTCAAGTATTAAGGTTTCTACGGAAGTATAATGTTCAGTAAACATAACTATTTAATTATTATAAATCAATACATAGAACATATTTCATGCATATTTCAACATAACTTCATTTTTAATGGTTTGGGTTGGATATACCTACATACAAATATTCTAATTTCTCTGTTCCTAAAGTATGAACTTTACAGTTAAATATCTCATTTTCAGTAAATTAATCTAACATGATGAAAATAATCCAGGATGAATTTCCTTGTAATTCAGTCAGACGAAATTATCAGTAACTTCTTACCTTCATGCTTATAAGTCATTTCTTGGCAGCCAGAAAAATACAGGCACACCAAAGCACAGAGGCAGATAAAAAAAGAAAAATATAAAACAAGAAATATGAACTCCATCACACTGGCATGCAGGCCTTCCACTATCACGAATAGAGTTCATTTGTTAAAGTTTAAGTAAAGAAACAAATCTGCAGTCCTGCAGTTACCAAGCAAACTGGACAATAAAGCCTTATTTTCAAATACATAACACCATCAATCATGGAATCATTGTTATTCCATTCTGTGTGTTAAAAAATAAAAAATAAAAAATACACTGTTTCCAGACTTTGTTATTTCACTAACAAAATGGGGGGGGGAGGGGGGGGAAACAACAATAGCAACAACAAAAAGGCAAAGAAAAAAATGAACAAAACAAAACACTAATTGAGCTTGAAAAACCAAAACAAAACAAAACAAAAACGTGCCTTAAACAGCCAAAATAAGGAAGATTTACTCTGTGACTTGCAGTCACAGAGGTTATAAGCCCCATCCCACTATGCTGCTCCTTTCCTCATGGGTGACCTGAGCTCATTGCCAGTGCTCGTCCATGGATCTGTATGTCCCTTGGTAATTAAACGAGTGCTCAGTTAAAGCTACACTAGCAACAGTAACCTAGTGCACTTACACTGCTCCAGAAATAACGTAGATATCTAATTGCAAGAAGAAATAATTAAATCCCTGATACTTTCTAAAGCTTTTCAGCTGAACTAATGTTATTTAGACGCAATGGGGCTATAAAAGCTATTGGATTACTTTGAAAGATCATTCCCACAAGCTGTTTTACAGACCAAGAAAGGTATGCCATAGATAATGTTCTTCCTAACAGGAATCACTGCTAGGAAAACACTCATTTTAGAAATGTCCATATACTGGACATTGTTTAGTCAGAATACTGTGAAAATTAATGAAGCTGAAGTGTACCCATTCAGGAAAAGCTGCAAAAGTATGTGAGTGCAATAGAATCACAGAATGGTTTGAGTTGGAAGGGACCTTAAAGACCACCCAGTTCCACCCCCCTGCCATGGGCAAGGACACCTCCCATCAGACCAGGTTGCTCCATCCAACCTGGACTTCAATACTTCTAGGGATGGGGCATCCACAGCATCTCTGGGCAACCTGTTCCAATGCTTCACAACCCTCATAGTGACCCTCATAGCCATCCATTCACCTGTTTACTAAAAGAAAAAATGAAACTTCCTATACCTTCTAGTGTAAGCTTATCTGACTGCATTCATAAAACTCAGTTCCCATCAGTTATTTCCTTTTTCACTTTGTCAAAGAAAGTGGGGCACTGATCTGGAAATAGATCCAACTCCAACAGCCAAACTTGATAATTAACTAGTGTTAAAGATAACTTTACACTTAACAAAACTTAGAAAAGCAAAGCCAAAGATTTACATCAGTAATTTCTCCTTCTGAGTGGTTGGTTAGGACAGATACAGCCATAATTTCTTCTACTGTTATATATAGGTTATCATCTGTATGATATAAAAATCTTGTGTAGATCTTAGACAGAAACACACTTGCACTGTACATGTCTCTATATAAAGCAACTCATCCTAGACAGCATTTATAGTTCATGGACAGAAACAGGCAATTTCAGGACAAAACCCATATGGCCTATTTAGATATCTGCTTCCAGAGGAGAACAATCACAACATTAACACTCTGTCCAGAGTGAGATGTCTGTATCTCAGTGCTCTGAATGACATCTACCCAAGCATTTGGTTTGATGAGTTCTACCATTTTCAACTAGATTCCAGAGATGGGCTGTAAAAACAGAGAGGATGAAGATGGTACAATCCCAACAGCATATTCATATGAGCAGTCCATTCTACATAGATTGTTTAAATAAAAAGTGCTGGAAGTTTACATAGCTTTGATGATTTTGATTTATCTTTCTGGATTTAGAACCTAACTAGAGTATTCCAAACCCTTCTGACTACCTGTTCACAAAATATAGGAGTCAAGAAAAAAAAAAAAAAAAAAGATAAATTCCTGACCTGAGATAACCTTTTGAAAGTCCTGTTAAACTAACCTTTAAGTGGGAGCTAGGCAGGCACAACTAAGACAAAGCACATTTTGCAATGAACTTTGAGGAGATTTTAAATGATATATTATATCTTTTCAATATGGCTGCCTATGTGGATTTTGAATTGGAGTCAAGCTATACTGCCTCTGTATAAAAATAATGTAATAACAAAAAAATGTAAATTTATTTGGCTTATAGCAATCATTAAAATAAAATAAAAAAGAAAAAATGATTTAAAATTAAGGTATGAAATTTTAAAATGTACCTATCACACTTATACAATTATTTGACAAAGGCCTTAGACAGGGGGGAGAAAGGATGGTTCTTTGAGTTGAAAATTAAGGGGGGGGAGGGAGAGGAAGAGAGGATGCTTTTTGTTTTGTTTTGTTTTTAGATTTTGGAGTGTAGTTCTATTTTTTGTTAAATTCTCAATGCCAGCTGTAACTCAATGTTTTTATAGAGAATTAAGAGTGAGAAATAGCAGTTCTAAAACAGTAAGGCAAAAAAACAAGAACATTTACTTAGACGATTTGATATTAAGATGTAACAGGTTAGCTGTGCAAAGTTTCAAAGCATAACTTTGAATGAAGTTACAGTTATGCCTTTACACAGATAGTCATCATAACCCAAATTACACATAACATACAAGCAAGTACACATAGCAAGTAATAGGACCCTACTGATGACTTATTGATGACTTTTTTCCTTCATTAAAGAATTAGCACATTTAAAAACTACATATCTGCACATATATGTATGTATACATAACATAAAATGCACCCAATTTTCAACTAGATCTGCCTTTTCTCTTTTCCCAGGTTGCCCCCTTCTGTCTAGCTGTTCCTCCACTTCCATTTTCTTCAGAAGTCTCTATCACTGTCCCCTCTGTAACGCACACAAGTGACTCTTTACACCCTTATTTAAAATTCATATGGAGAATTTTATACCCCCAAAACCCAGGTCCATAGAGAGCCAGTCCAACCTAGCAAACCTTCTCTTTTAATTGTTATGTTTTTTGTTGCCCCTCACTCTACCAACAATAGCAATTCACATTTCCCTACCCAACTGAGAAAATTATAGGATGTTCTCAAATTGCAAGTAAGTAGAGACAAGCTTTATGATAGGAATGAAGACTTGCTTCATATCACGTTAGTTCCTAAAAAATCCTCCCAAGAACCTTTAGCAAGGGGAAGGTCTTCCACAACAAGGTCTACCTCATTTTTTCTAGCTCAGGCCTCAGTCAGGGTCACATCCTCAGGATGCTCACTTGGGATCACACAGAAGTCTAGAGGAGGACAGCCAGATCATCATGAAGAGAAATACTGGTACAGAAGAGTGATGAGCAAAGGAAGGAAGCAGCTGGCAAAAGCTCAAGCTTTTCCTCAACAGGTAACATGGATGGAAATAAGAAGCAAAACACTAGTAACTCTGCTGCTCATATGCACACAATTCTTGCTGTAAACTGCAGATTACAGCATTCTTGCCGCATGAAGAATAGCAATGCAATAAAGTTCAGTGGAATCAAATCCAATTCTCAAACCCTCATGTTGTACAACTCTCGTTTTGGTCAGTAAGGAAAAGAAGATGATATCACTAGGAAAAATCTCACTCAAGGAAAAATAGGTAAAGAGAAGGGGTTTAGAGTTTAGGTCAGGTGAAGTTCTGTCAACACAGGATATTTTTAACACATAAATTAATAATTATGAGTGTTTTCAACCTATGGAAATTAGCAGTGTTGGTTATCAAGCCATATATATATATATTTTTTTTTCATTTAGGAACTTTGCAGTTTAGCAAAAGATCTACACAAATTATTTAAAATATGAGGAGGGCTAATAATTAGAGAAGACTACTATAAAAATATGGTGCCAGATTAGGTACACGCTTTTTTTTTTTTTTTTTTTTAATCTTGTTTTAAACTTACTCACAATACATAAACTTCCAGACAATACTCAAAGAAAGAATAGCTAAGGTTTACTGTAAACACATTTGGCCTCCATCAGCCTTACATTATATAAAAGAAGAAGGTATGTAAGATTTATGATTGCATCTGAATTTTTCTTTTTTGTATGTCAAAGACACATCATTATTAGAAGCATCATTTCAACAATTACCACCAACACAGAGAAATGAAGAGGAGAAATATTTCAGAATACAGCCATTACAGAGCACAGAACAATAAAAAAGCACCACCTGGAGGTCATCAGGAGTATACTATGAAGAACACATCAACACAAAACAAAAAACATACTAAAAGCATACATCTTAAACTGTGATATACTTGATAATAATCTCTCTTCATTTCCATTTTCTCCCTCTTACCCATTCTCCTCCCCTTACATGCTCCAGGCTGCTCATGCTCAACTTCACAAAAAATAAGCATATTGCAATAAACACTGAAGGTACATTATGAAACAAAACTTTTCTAAATTCTATTTTTTTTTCTTTGCACCTTAGAAAAAAACAGTTACAAGAGAAAAAGTTATATCTTTTTTTTTTTCTATTTATATACCTACATAAATATCATTTCAATAACAGCCCTAGCATGAGTTAAAGTTTTCAATTCAATTAAACAGTACCTTTGTGCAAGTGCTTTAAAGGAGTATCTTGTCTTTAGAAAGGACTGAGAATTTGCCCTCTAAAATATTGGTTGTTTCAAGTCATTATATCATTTAGGCCTCAAGACTTAGAATTAGGCCACAACGGCTAAAACTGCAATTATTTTGTGTATTAGAAACAAATCTGTGTGCAGTACAAAACTCCTTAAGCAGCTCCTATATTATCCAAAAAAAAAAAACCCACCAACAACAAAAAAAAACTTAATAGGCTCTTACTAGAGAAAACAGAAAAATTACATGAAATGTTATCATTATAAATGATAACAATTAAATAAAGTTCTAATTTCAGTAAGTATTTGAAACTACTTTTGTTCACAACAATCAAAATGCACAGAAAATGAAGATTTGCTCACCTTTGGAGGCTTCAGACTTTTCCTCCTCTGTTTTTTAGACCGTAACAACCGTTCCCTTTCCTAGAAGGAAAGATAACATTTTAGTAAAGATTTCTTTTGAAATATATATTTAGATATGTTTAACACAAAGAAATATTACAAAATTCTTAAAGATAAAACTAACACAATGTCTTTATTTTTTGAATAACACCATGTTGGTGTAACACCACATCGTACTGCAGTTTTATCTCTTTAAGCAAACAAACATTCTGCCACATGCTTTACACGCTTGATTGGAAGTTGGCAAGAAGAGGCTCTCTTAAATATTGGGCGCAGATTTTTGACAGTTCTTTTGACTCTTTTACCAAGAAGCTCACTATGGAAACAGAATTAACGTTCTCAGTCCAGTGTTCAGCCATCCTGAAGAAGCAGTTTGGTAGCCAAAAAATGAATCCAGTGTTAGTAATCATATTAGGCATCCTCTGACATACAGTTTGATAGTGCTACATGTGACTTATCCTCGTATGGCAAAAGTCTAAAATCCAAAGGTATTCTATTATTAAGGGAAATTAGCCCTACATTTAACTTAGTACATATTAAGCATATTAACATTACTAAGCATATGTTTAGTAATATTAAGCATATTCAGAATAGCCCATGTCTTTCTTCTAATTTGGCCTTGGAATAAGTTTGCAATTAACTAAGTCATAATACAGCTACAATTGGAACAACACTGGGTTGAGAAACATTGAAGTGCAAGACTATTGTCTTGAATTCCAAAGAAGAGGAGAAAGACAAGGTAAGAAATGCAAAGGAGGGCATAAATTAAAAATAATAACAATAAAAAAAAAGTGGGTGATTTATCTCCTTGCCTTTTTCCCAATTCTTTCGTTAGCTCTGCATCTTTGTTTGCAACACCTCTATTTTTAAAGGAGTGACAGCACTAGCAAGTGCATCTCCAGCAGTTATTGCTCACTGTATGGTATTTTTCTATTCGGAGTTACTTGTTATGCATTCAGTTCAGAAACTGGACAAATAAGAAGCACCCAGTAGAAATCGCAATAAAATAAATCATCTTTACCAGCACATTGTCCCAAGAAAGAAGTATTGGAAAGTAAGAAATAATTCAGAAGAGCGCAACACTTACTATTGCGCCTTTAATACATCTGGCTTTTGAAATAAGGAAAAGTAACAACTGCTGAGGTAGACTGAAACAGATATTCCATGGTGTAGGAAAACATAATATATAAAGACAAACCTGAAACCACACAGCTGAATTTCAGACATTGTAGGAGATGAATGTTCCCTCCTCAGGGATCTGGTTAAAGCACAGTCCCTGCTTTAACCTAGGTATCCTGCATCCAAAGCATTTTTCAAATAACTGGAGAAACTAGCTAGTCTTCTCACTGTCTTTCCTTTTCTTTCCTCTCACTCCACTGAAGAATGAACAAACACTTTCTAAACCCCTCACTCCTTACTGTTACTAATTTTGTTTGCAAGAAGACTGCTCAATTTACTTTCTGTCTCAATCATACATCAAACTACCAGAACAATACTAATGCCAATTTAAAAAAACAACAAAACAAACAAACAAACAAATAAAACATAAAATAAAAAACAAATATTAAATCACTAGCATGTTTTGCAAGCATCTGAGTTTATCTTGACAGTTTTCCTGTTAAGACCTGACCGGGAAACCCTGTCATCAGAGAACTCAAGTTGATGGGGATTCAAGAGCATCAAAGATACTCTTCAAAGGACAAGGTAAATCGATTCAGATAATGCTATTGCCTAAGACTATCATTCTTTTGTCTGTGTATCACATTGGTCTCAGCTGGAGTTAAGCTCATGACTTTTATATTAATCAAGTATGTGGCATGTGGGTAATTTTTAATATTTATGATACATTTGTATTCTCCTGAGGTGTGATTTGAACCAGAAATAATAGCTAAAAAGCACAATGGAAGTGCAGAGTTCCACTGCATTCATATTGCAGGTGAAGCATCAATTAGTTTGTACCACCAATCGAAGCAGTAACATAGTTAACATAGATTTAACTTGGTTTTGCCTGTGAAAATGCATCTGTAAATAAGAGACAAAGCAACAATGAAAACATATTTTAAAATGCTTATTAATTTTATTTTCATACTAAAAAGTATTTAATACTAGTTGAACAGTTAGGATAGGATACATTTCTTCAAATAACTGGCTGAGATGGAGTGGGTAGAGTTCCTTCATATCCACTTCAAGCAGAAATATAAATAGAGTTATATCTGCATATATTGGGAATTTAATGTAGTGACACAGACCTTGCCTGTAAAGTTGTATTAGGAAGGTAAAGCAGCAACCCTTTGTGAATCAGACCTTCCATTAGTGTCTGGCAAACATCCTACTGCTTGCAACACTGTGACACTGGAGAATGCACACAGACATTGGCACTAATTACAGAGAGAAATCCTGGGTCAAAATCTGAAGGGAACTGTCAAGACAATATTCCAGACTGAGCAATAACATATACTCTTTTTTTAAAAAAAATGTATCTTCTGTTTTTATTTTCAATATTCTAATCGATTGCTTAATCACAGATTTAAGATCACAGAGTGATCTTAAATTTCTTTCATCATCATGTAGCTTTAGTAGTACCAATCTAAGATCCTCTAGAACAGTGTGCCTGAGTTCCAGGTGCTGCTCCAGAAGGGCATGGATCTCTCAGAGATGATAAATAATTTCTTCCAGCACCAGAATGGTGTATCTTAATGTCCAAAACACATCTAGAACAACTAAAGTGAGTCCCAAACAATGCAAAAATCTCTAAGCATCATCTTTAGTTTTCATGGAGGATAACAGCTGTGCCAAATACCAAAATACACTGCTACCTTTAGTTAAATTAGTCATGCAAATTTCTCTCTATTTGCTATAAATACAGCTAGTGTAGGCAGCTTATTTAGGTGAAATGAATGCCATTTTGCATGTTTTTTTTTTCAAGAGAACTCATAGATCAAGGGAGAGGTTGGGTTTACAGTAGGGTCTATATCCAACATGTTTCAGTCATTAAGTTTTGGAAAGTTTCCTTTCCTCCAGGTTCCTCAGCTGTTGACAGCCAGTTTTGTAAGTAAGATGAATGGACTGATGCACCTCTTTCCACAAGCAACCCATAACTGGTGAGTGCTTTAAGATCCAGAGATTTATGCACATTTCAAAGGAATTCATTCACTACTTGGGAAATAACAAGAACCCTTCAATGCTGAAGAACTATTTCTATGCCACTACTGCAACTGGAGTTAAAATATTGCTCTCAAATCTTCAGTTTGCCTATAGATGTGTATGCATGTATATATGTGTACCAGATGTGAGAAGTATTACCACTGTGAGATCATCAATAACGTGCTGCTTTTCTTTGACTTGCAGTCTAAGAAATTCAATTTCTTGTTCCTCTCGTGTGCTACTAAGATCATTTAAAGATGTGTGCCTCTTCAGTGCTGGTTGTGCAGATAACTTCTCTTTCTACAAAATTAAAACGAAATCTGTTATTAACAAGAATGTTTTAAAGGGTCTTCCCATAACAGTAAGAACATCCTCACATATATAGCAATCAAGAATTCTGCATACTCATCACTGCATCCCACACCACAACATAAGGCCTCTTTCACCAGCAAAATATTGTACATTCTGTGTGCCTTAGTGTTAGTACTTCACATAAGGTATTTTAGGGCAGCATCAAAGACCCATCAGGGACAAAATTAGAGACAAGCAAACTCAACATTCTATAATGGTAGAGCTATTGGCACATGCATTTAAATTCAGTTTTGACTTTTAGTCAAAAAAGCAGCGTTACTGAAGCTGATTTTATCATAAATTTTTACAGGCTCCAAACACATTTTTAACAATTTGTGATCCTTTTCCTTAATCAGTGTGAATTGACACAACACAAAGACACAAAGGATATGTCACTCTGAGTTTAGAATAGGAATATTCATGTGCATTGGCTGAATTTGACAGATATACCATCCTATGGTTGAGACTCTGAAATGTCTGTACCAGAGCAAAAGCCTCACAAACACTTCCACCTTGAAGCAACTGTGTTCTCTTAACATGAAATTAGATATGATTACTTACCAATTCTATATTTTCCCTGGACAGATTTTTTATTTTTTCTTCCATTCTCTGAATGCACTGCATCATATCATCATTTTTTTTGCTCATCCTCTTATTTTTTTCAACCAAAGGCTTCAGCTGACTTTCTGTCTCTCGAGAACGTTTCAGCTGTAAATGGCAAAGGAACAAAGTAAGCTGTGCTTTAGTTTGTAGTTGTAGGAAAGAAGAAATTTGTGGGTTTTCTCTTGCCTTTATCCTTCATTCAGAAAGTTTAGTTCTTTCGTTAATTGACATCTGATAGGCTATTGCTAAACTAAGAACTAAAGGAGTCCAAGCAAAAAAAGAAATAGCTCTGGTCCCTATATTGCTCCTGGAAAATGCTTATGATTATCTGAAAATTTGATTTCTTGATAAACTAATCTTGTTACATATAAACTTACTGTGATCAACTGTGTCTAGGGTAGCAATCTTTCAACAACTCAACTATGCCCTGGTAAACTCTTCCTCCTTTACTTTTAAAAAAAACATATACTTAATGTGTAATTAGAGCAATGAGAGAGTCAGCCAGAGGGCACAGATTCAATCTCAGCATTCTGCTGACATTTCCAAGCTGCTCAATTTTGCTCCTGTGGTCTTATGATGTTAGACAATTAAGTGAAGCAAATTACTGCCCTTTCTTGTATTTGTGTGCATTCAGTATTCCACTACTTTTATTTCTTTAATCCTTGTGTCATTTTCTATATTTTTTCCCAAAAAAAGATTTTTCAATTTTCTGAGTTTTAACCAGAAATGAGAAAAATATAATCTCTCCTGAGCTAATTTCTATGAATATTTGGTTTTCTGTTTCGTTCTCAGAATAAAATGATTTTTACAGTACTTAATCACAAGAGCTTACTGATATTACTGGGTTTATGTAGTATTGTCTTGAAATATGACAAAACCTCTTCCATATGATTTCCAAAATGCATTTCTGAAACCTCAGCATTTGACTGAGTCATACATGCCTTCCATTTAGAGGGACACTGCAGTAAAGGTGTTGCAGTACTTTAGCATTCTTCAGGGATGTTTTGAATGACTTATGTCCACAGAAGGGATTAGGAGGCTGAATAATCTTGTCTTTATATAATGCAACCTTGAAAGAAAGCATGATGTTCTTGTGAGTACAGAGTAGAGAAAAGTAAGTGTACTGGTAAAAGTGGAAGAAAAAGAAAATGAAAAACCACACCACTCAGCATCTAGGCAAAGCAGTGAAAACAGATAATAGTACCCAGGTTAAAAAGCATGCTCTCCCAATAAAATAAAATAATTAACGAGGAATCAATTTTGTCATATGAAAAGGCAGTTTAGACTATATAGCTATTTAAAATGGAATAGATTTTTTTTTTTTTAATAAATTATTATGTTCTCAATTAATTCAGTTTTACTCTAGTATGGTTCAATTAACTTTGCTAGTCTAGATTCAGCCAAGATTTTGGACAAGAAAATTTCAAAAATTAGTTTTGATAATCATCAATATATTGCAACTAAATTTAGTTCTTTCATCATAAAGCAAAGCCCTCAAATCTCAACAGGAAAAACTAAGTATGTCAAAGAAACTATGAAGATGTCAGTGCTCCACTCAATTTATTGTATTGAAATTCTACCCTCACCATAAATAATAGCATTGTTTTACAGTTAGATACACAGGTTGCATGAGGGCAAAATTCCACCTGATTAGAATGAGAAATCCTTTCTACTGCCGCTGGGAATAGAGCATTGTAACAGGACATGTATAAAAATTCTTATTATTAAAACTCACTTTCCGTTGCAGTCAATGGGAGTTTTACCATTAATCTCATTACAAGCAATTAAGAAGAAATGCAGGCTAATAAAATTCATTCTTAAATTACTGTCATATCCATTCTTTTATGAGTTACTATCATTCTCCTAGGACAATTTCACCTACTTAAGAGATTACCCTTGAGAAAGGGGATGGCAGATTACTCATCTCCAGTACATGAGAGCTTTTTAACTCTTAGCTAGCATAAGCATGTCACAAAACTAATGTCAATTTTGTCTATTTCAAAGATTAATATAGTAATTTGAGTGCATGGATTATGCATATTTTACACAACACTATTACACAGTGCCACAGGCAAGCTACCAGTCTATTTGGTTACAATGGCCCCAAAATAAAATTATAAAGCTTTATTACTCTGGAACAAAAGGGATTCCATCCATGTCTATGGTGACAAAGTGAATATCCATAGAAATGTCTCTTACCTTTAGATATAATTGATTGTGGCCAAGCAGGACTAATTTGTAAATTATTTATAACAGTGACTTTCCAGAATTAATTCATTTACCATAAAGATGCCCTCCCAGTCACCATCTGTGTTGTTACTAATTAATTTACCAGTTCATTTCTTTCATCCGCTAAGAGAGTATTTCTGTCTTCCAGCTTCCTTATTACAGCATTCAGTTCAGCGATTTTCAGCTGAAATCTCCGCACATCTCGTTCATCCAAATGCTGCTCCTTTATATCAAAAACATACAGACATATAAAATTACCTTTTAAAATACACTTTACTATCCATAAATGTAATATCATGGTTTAGCAAGTAGACTGTGTAAATCTAAAATCAACTCTTACATCAATGTCTGGAAAGCATATTTTAATTAAAGGAAAAACTAAACAATAACATACTGTGGAAGTGCTATGTGACATCTTACATTTAAAAGGGTCTACTTGCCAAATGTATGTAAAGATTTCAAAGGGGTTTTTTTTGCTTTTTTTTAATTAAAAAAAATATTTTTTTAATTAAATTATTTTTTTTAATTAAAAAAGGTGGATATAAATAATATTTCATATATTACTAGTAACTTCTCACAAGATTTCTTATTATCAGCTAGAACAAATCCAATGCATAGCACATGGATTAAAATCACATGCCGCTTTTGAAAACTATAGTTTCTATTTTATAATTCTAAAATTATGAAATAAACAAACAACTCTATGAAAATAATGGGATTCTAGATAAAGAAAGTTTCTTTTCAGTCACAGAAAACTAGTTAGTTCATAGATGAAGCTCACTTTTAGCTCACAAGCTAAAAGCTCTGTATCCACCTGTTTTTCAACATTTTTTGAAATTGAACAAGTCTAAGAAATTTCTAACCATCAGCAAAACACCACAATGCAGTGCAAGGCTGTTTATCATGAATTAGTACTTCTAGTATTTTAAAAGTAGCCACAAAAACAATGTGAATACACAGGCAGTAATTGTCCCATGCTTCCCTTTTGAAGGGAATACAATTTTCTTACCGGGCTTCCCATCAGCTCAGTGATATCCCCCACTCCTGCAGGAAGCTCTCTCTTAGGGCTACTATGGTATCGTTCTGCCTCCTTTACTTGGACAAGCTGTTCGTCCAAAGCTTCTTTCTGAAGGAGGAGTTTCTGTGTATGGCCTGCCTGGACACCAAGGTCTTTCTCCAGAGCCAGAATCACTCTGTCTTTGCCTTTTATTTCATCCATCTGGAAAGAAAAAAAAAAAAAAGCAAGAAGGAAGTTTCTATAATACCCAGGTGTTTACTGCATTTACCACAAAATTGCAAAAACAAAGTTCTGTTTCTCTCAGATTTATACCAGCAGCCAAACTGGGGTTGCTAAAAGGAAGATATCTCTTCTCTGAAGTCTTTTTCCCTTCCCTTAAAAGAGTTTCAGCCTTCACTTGATCATGAGTTTGCTGGGTGCAGTCTCAATTCAAGTAACAAACAAAAATAGATGCAAACACACACTGAAACAGAATATATAGCCACTGAAATTGTCTCCATTTTATCTGACTATACACACTATACACTTCTATTAGCTGAAGAGAAATCTCCCTTCACTATGTCCCAGAGAAGACACACAAGGCTAGTATAAGGTAAGACAAGAAGACCTTTTAAAACTCACCTAAGCTATATTTTGAAGTTTAAGCAATAAACATTTGCTGACTTCTCTCTTTATTAGTGAAAAATCACACAGGGTGAATCTCTTCACAGTCGTTTTAAAATTAGTAGCATACACACACACACATTTCAACATCAATTCTTAAGCATACCTAAGCATTTTGTGTGCCTTTGCTATAAGATTCAAAGGAGGCCTAGTCTTTGTATAGAAGGAAAAAAAACAAATGCATGCTGAGCATTAGAATAGATGGTAGGGAGAACTACTTTTTAAACACCATCTATGGTTACTGAACTGTGTTGTTCATACATCTCAATTCCAAATAAAGCATGCTGCTAGCAGGGATCTATTGCAGCTCTCATAGGATTTGTCCCTCCCAGCATTAGTGTTAAATTCAGTTTGGTACTATTCCAAATGCTAGAAGTGCGAATCTGCAGCAGTTACTATAGAAACACAACTCTTAACAAGAATATTAACCATTAATGATATATTTATTAGAACCATGTTGTATCTCCTTCAGCTTACTAAATCATTTTATTGGCCAACAAACTCATGGAATTTTGGAAGTCAGAGTATTATATTTGTATGCAAAAAATAAAAATGTTAAATCATACATGTATTGTTTATTATAGCTACATGTATTATTTATTATAGTCCTACACCCATAGAAGTCCTTCAGTCAAGTTCTAAAGTTCTAACCCACTCTCCCACACCCTGGCAAAAAAAAAAAAAAAAAAAAAAAAAGGGACTGTGCAGAGAACAGCAATGACAAAAATTAAGCAGCTGCCTCATTCACTGAATGCTATCTGTCATGCACACTGATCTACTCGGGATCTCTTCAGAGGAAAAAATGTCATGTAACTAAATACTGTGGACAAAGTTTGGCTCTCAATAACACAGGTGTTCATACTGAAATAAGTGGAACTGCATCTATGTAACTGAGATAGAAACTTGGCCATGTGAGGCACACACTTAACAAGGAAGAACTAATGTTATGTAGGCAGCCTTGATTTTAATTACCCATTTAGTCACACATTTTGTACTCTTCATACTCTCACAACTTAAATGTTAAATGGAACAATATAGGTGTTTAAGTGGAAATAAAAAGAAAGCAACAATTTTGGTGTAGACTGATAGATGCTGAACTGCAGCAGAATAAACCTTCTGAAACGTGTCATCAATGAAATGGTGCTCGGGTCACCCTTCACAGACACTTCCATGGATGAAGGCACACAAGCTCACACACATCACAAAGAAAGGCCATGAAAGAGCATGGTCTAGGGTGCGGTTAGGGGAAGGCAGGGAAGAAGGCAGAATTACCCTCTACTCTTCATACTGCTTTTTCTTCTACCATAAATTCTATGTGGTGAAAATTTTTGGAGAAAACAAAAAAAAAGAGTTTCAGTCAAATAGAAAAATCATTGAGACATTGATAAGAATTGAAAAGAGTAACACAATAGCCATTACCACATACTTTTTTTTTTTAATTTGGACTTATATCTTAAGTTACACAGTAGAGAATCCTTACACGAGTAAACATGCATATATACACAAATGTACAGAGTACTGTAAGAGTGCTAATTTAATTACAAGCACAAACTAGCAGGATTTTCTAAGCAATTTTACTCAAGTAACTTAAAACAAACTGATAGAGATGAACAGAGAAGCAGCAATAACACCTATGCCTTGAATTCTGTTTTGGATGCCTGGTTCACAATACACTTTTCCTTTCTTGAAGGGGACAGTTACACATATGATTTCAATGTAAATATATCAGCCCAGTCACTACCTCAGTTTCTTTAAATTTACCGCAATGCCTGACCCAAAGATTTACTATCTTTCTTCTCACTTGCATACTACAGAGCAAATTTGTTCATCTTCCCCATCTGCTTTCTTAGTAGAGACTCCAAATTAGGAAAAAAAGAAAAGGGAGGAGGCAGGGGGAGATGATTTTTCAGGGATGCAACATCCCTCAGCTCCAAGTGGGTGAGGTGCCAGGTCAAGGGGCAGGCAGGCAAAGCAAAAGATACAAGACTAAACCCAAGTGATATCTCTCCTTTTCCTAGACTGAACATAAACTGATAGTCAGAGACAAAACAACTCTTCAAAGAGGCTTAAGCAATGTGTAGCCTTATTTTAACAGTTGTAAAAGCATTCACGTAGTCACCAAGCCAGTTCAACACCACTGGAGAACTATTCTTTTCCTGAAGAAGCCTTGCCTGGTTTGGTTATACAAAACAAAAAAGGTATCAGGATAAAGCAAAACAGCCGTATATTATCAGACTATGTATTCAGGTTTTTATTTTAGGAACAGAAAGAGTGTTTTCCATCAGGAAAATTAAATCCAAAGTGAATTAATATGCTTTCCCTGTAGGATGCTCTTTTGACCGAATACACGTTGTGGAAGTAACATTGTCATAGCCAAGATTGTCTAGGAAGCCACATTGTCTAAAGAAAAACAATTTTTTTTATTACACCATGTGATGTAGCAAGAAAAAAAAAAGCCTTCAGGTAGAGAAGCCCTTCAGCAGATTAAGAAGCCTTTTGCTTAAAAGCTTTTTACATCTATATAAGTTTGTTTTTGCCATAAGTATTTTGGTACTTATACATGTGTTTGTGTGTGTATGTGTAATATATATAGGCTAAAGCTGATAAACCTGGATGAATCAGGTCTCACTTGATGATTTATGACATGATTCTGAGCAAGAAGCTTTTCCGCTGCATTCCCTAGCCCCCCGTGGTCCTGGGAATATGGTGCAGGACCTGCCACAGCAGGTACCTAGAGGATGTTTCTGCATCTGTGGCACAATATAGATAAGACAAGCAAGTGAGAGCTTGTCCCACTGCTTTTGTCTTTTATTCCCTGTATTACTATTCATTTGAGACCTCTCAGTAAGATACAAAGGGTAGAGACCATCTTTTATTCCAGCATATTTAGCGAGGTGAAATCCCAATCCAAGCATTGGCTCACAGGTATTACATTGAATCAAATAGATAATCCCAGAAACTCCTTCCAACTGCCTGTTTTGGTTCCTAACTTTTTCTCAGTTTTTAAAAATTGACCTTTTATTTATTTATTTATTTTTTCTGCAGCTATACAATACAACAGGGTCACACATACTCTTTTGCATTCTGCTCCACATGGATTTTAAAACATTTTAGAAAAGTCACATTTTTCTTTATGCAGTTAAGCATGCCACAATTCAGCATAAAAAGTGATTCTGTGATCAGAAGGCAGTGGAGCAGCAAGAGGTTAGAACTCATTTTCAATTATATGCTCTGAGAAGGGAAGTAGTAGAAATAACTTCAGAAAGAGCATTGAAAAGAAAAAAAGGTCAGCTGTAGTAGGGTATTACTACAAAATCACCTTGGAAGTAACTCTGGTGTTGTTGGTTAAAATTACCGCTTTCTGAAGTATCATTTCTTAATTAATGGGTTTTGTACTGTCATATATTAGGTGTGGAACGCAGCAATTACCTGCATTATATCTATGAAGAGCTAGTGTTTATAGCTTGTGCCAAAATTGCATGGTTTCCTAAGAATAGGTATCTAAGCCTCCTAAAAGCTATGAGAAACGAGCAGAAATAAGTGTTGTAATAATATTTATCAGACATGAAAGAAAACCAAGCAGCCATTGGAAAAAGTATCTCAGTGCCAATTATCCTACACTTCAATAGCTGCAATGAAAGAAAGTCTGAGACCTTTGGGGGAACTTTAGCCTCTCACCAAGTTGAAAGAGAAATTCCCAGGGAATTAAAAGCAAGATCTATCAAGGCAGTCACATACTCAGTTTTCAAAGTGGAAAAAGCCAGCTGCTGCATGGCCAAATGTAAGACCCATCCATATCAAAGTTATCTCCTAGCCAACTGCAGAACAGAATTCTACAGTGCTTTTCTCCAGAAGAACTTGAATTGATCTTTATACTAAATGCTTGACATTGAAAATAGGGTTATATTGACAGGAGGACTACTAGTTACTTGGAGAAATAGAAAGGAGAGACTACTCAAATAAATAGCTAGAACTAAATAGAATTAACAACTTTTACATTAATAAAAGGCCAGTAAGATCTAAACAATATTCTACACTGAAAGCATACCTGAAGAGAGGAACCAAAACATTTCTAGGCTGTGTGTAGTCTCCACTACAGCAGACATGGTCACCTATTTATTTAAATGCTTGCTGCTTATCTAGGAACCTCAGAAAAAGAGGGAGAAAAGATCCAGTGGAGAAGGAAGGGTTATATGTGCAAGTAGTTGGGACTTATTCTTAAAATTTTACTAAACCACTAGAAAATATTTACCACCAATAGCTTTTTTTTTTTTTTTTTAATTAAGGAATATATTAAAAGTTTTGATAAATTATACAAGATACACTATAAAGACAGACAATTCCAGAACTTTTCGATAGGTTTCCGGTATATTTCTCAAAAGAAAGCACTCTGCAGTACTGTAGGTGACTGCAGCCTCTTAATTGTTCATTGAAAGAACTGAAACAAAAGTAGTCAAATGGTGGAAAAGGTAGAAAAATGCAGTAATCCAAACTTCATGAGCTCTTGTCCAGGTGCCATACCATACATAATTTCTGTGGGTTTTTAATACCGTCTAAAGAATTATGTACTTTGTACATAAAAGTCTGATTTGTGACCTACCTACAATAATAGAGTCCTAAGAAAACACTAAGAATAAACACAAAATGCTGAGCCTGTATTATAAAGCACTTCCATTAGATCTGCTTGATTCAGGAAAAATACAAGGCTCGGGTGGAATGTTGCCCTGTTAGCTCTTGAGAGGAGAAGCATAAATCTTCAGAGGTCTGAAAGCAAAGTTTTATTTGCAGTCCTAAAATGCTGAAGGTGGTAGAAGGGTCTTTGCAGGAGATTAGTTCAGCCTTGGAACGTAACTGAAACAGGCTTCTCAAACAGATGGCAAAATCCAGAGAAGCAGCATACAATTTGATATCAGCAGCTGCGTGCAAAATACATACACATTTAAGTGGGTGATAAGAAGCATGTCACAGCAATCTCTACCCAACCATGCATGACTGCACACACTTAGAAAATTCAAAGACAACATGGAAGATTCAAAACTCAGCTTCCAGTTTCAAAAATTCACTATTTGGGAGAAACAAAACTCGTGCTTATATCCACTGCACAAGTGAAGTGAAAAAAGCCATGCCCCATCACTCTTTTCAAGTCTCAGGGCAGCAGAGGAACAAAAAGTCCCCTGCCAATAGCCAACTACCAGAATTTTGAGAGAGAAAAACTCTTTATCACACACACTCCAGGGTGTAACCTAGAAATACAAATACCAATGCCTTAAAATGGCAAAATCCTAGTAAAGTGAATGCAAGAGAAAGTGAATGTTACAAGGAAATAGTTACAGCCAATACAAAGGATGTAATTTTTTTTTTTTTGGTGGAGTGTTAAACTTTTGCTCCTACTGTTTTTCATGTTTTACTGAAAAGAATTGCTGAATCTTGCAAGACAGATTTTTATTTGGACATATAAATTTTACCCCTTAAAAATTGAAGGGAATAATGCTTGCTAACTTCTTCATCAACTACCCAGATGAAGTAATGGAACACCAAATTTTGAGAGCTGCTACAATAAAGGAGATGTCTGCCATTCAGAGGGACTTTGACATGATGGAAAAATCTCATGGAGTTCACCCAAAACAGATAGAAACTCCTGACCCTTAAATAGTTTAAGCTCTGCAACAGAAAAACGTGGAAGCCAACTGCAGCTGATGGTTCAGCAGAAGAAGAAGAGGAAAAAGAAAAAAAAAGAAAAAAAAAAAGAAAAAAAAAAAAAGAAAGGAAAGGAAAGGAAAGGAAAGGAAAGGAAAGGAAAGGAAAGGAAAGGAAAGGAAAGGAAAGGAAAGGAAAGGAAAGGAAAGGAAAGGAAAGGAAAGGAAAGGAAAGGAAAGGAAAGGAAAGGAAAGGAAAGGAAAGGAAAGGAAAGGAAAGGAAAGGAAAGGAAAGGAAAGGAAAGGAAAGGAAAGGAAAGGAAAGGAAAGGAAAGGAAAGGAAAGGAAAGGAAAGGAAAGGAAAGGAAAGGAAAGAAGAAAAGGCTTTGGTGCTGCTACCACTGCAACTATAAATGGGGACATTGGGGTAAACCAGGCAGATTTTTCTCAAAGATGCATGGCAAATGAAATAGCAAAATGAAAAGCATGGCAATCAGTGGTAACAGAAAGAGGAATTCCAACTAGGTCAAAGAAGAAAGACATTTCACTCCATAAGTATTGGGGCTGCCATAGAGGATGTGGAATCTTCATCTTCAGAGATTTTCAAATTTGACTGGATGAGGCCCTGAGCAACCTGATCCAACTTTTAAGATAGCCCTGCTTCGAACAGGACTTTGGGATAACCTTGAGACAACCCTCACAATCTATTTTTTTCTATGATTTTATGATACTCCAGTTCACTTATGAAATTCTAATGCTAAGAAATACAGTAGGGCATTATAGGCAGACACACACAGTAAGAGCTGTGCAAGGTTAGAAAACACCAACTTACAAAGGACTAGAGTTGAAATCTGGACTTTGGTTTTGTTCTGAACTGGAACAATTCTTGCTTTGAATTTAAATCCAAAAAACTATTTAATCTATTAAGTTGAATTATATTCTTTCAGGTATGGCATTTTGCCATATTTGGGAAACACTAAACTGCAGAAGAGGTTACATTGAAGAGGTTACATTGGGCTGATGGCCAGTACATTGATTTTGTGAATAAGAAAATTGTGTCTATTTTACATTAAAGTGAAAAAAGTCTTTCAATTCATTTAAATCTGAACTGTTTAGGAATGTTCAGGATGACCATGTGTGTGAAGACTTTACTAGGTTGAACAGTATTTATCTGTAAATTGGGTGAAAGATTTTATGTTAAAGACGTTTCCAATAGAGGAAACTTGTTGCATGTCACTTACAAGACAAGCTTACTGGAGACTCAGGAAAAAAATGAAAAAATGTACTTTTCAGCATTTATCAGGTATTTTATTAAATTAACTCATACCACCCCAGACCTTGGTGGGAAACTAGACATACTACTTACAAGGATGTTATTAAAAGTCTGTTGATATAGAGCTATTTAGGAATGTACACACTTGCCAATGTACAGCCTCCATCTGAATATATGTTTTGGAACTGCTTATAGTGATGTTCAGTGAATAAAAATGTACTAGTATGATTCTGCATATTCTTTTTTTTTTTTTTTTTTAAATCTGATCCAGAAAAACAGACTTTAACACTTTTCCTTCACGCAGATTATTTTTCAGTTTGCTATTACTGATTTTATTCCCATTTGCTGTTTTTAATGTTATTTCTATATTTAAGAAATGCCTCAATCTGTATCATAACAGTTTTCGTTCTATACTGAATAGTACTCAGACTCAACTACTTGGAAAATATTGTATGAAAAAAAAAAAAAAAAAGGAGAAATAATTGTTATTGCATTCTTATCTTCTTCTTCAAGTTGTCTCTTTACTTTTAAAGCCTCTGTTTCACTTGTGCCTCCACTTTGTTTACTAGTTATTTTTACTTCCAAGTTTTATGTATTTTCTTTTGGGAAGAAGGAAAAAAAAATCCATGTCCACAAGCACTCCTTGAATCAATGAAAACATTTATATAACTGTTATATGAAGTCAGTTACAGGAACTGAAAAATTCCAATATAGTTTCATACTATATCAAGAAAAAGAGTAACATATTCTTTGTAAAGTAGCTGTTTTACTTTCCCTTATTAGGAACTAGAATCTTCCCATTCATCTTGTTTGCATTGAGGCTTATTGAGTATTTTTCATGGCTCAGTTCAGAAGTGTGGACATATCTCAAAATCGATGAATATTTCTAAAATACTAACATTTATACAATACAAACATGGCTGTTAATGCACCCAATGTAATTACAACCATATATTCATAGACAATGGATTTTTCTTTTTTCTTTTCTCAATACTTTTTTTTATTATTTTTTGACCACAAGCCAAGAAAAAGCAAGATTTTGCTCAAATTAGTCATGGGTATTAAAACCATTGGTAATAGTATTGATTTTCTTTTCCCAGCTGCAATATTTATATAGAATAAATCTCCAAAACCTGTGATCTAAAAATATAAAAATAAATCTGTCAAGTCTATCAGGACAATCATACACTGAATCCTGATTTACTTCATCTGAGTTTCAATTATTGAGTTTCAATGATTAATTTCAATCATTTTGGCCATTAATACCAAACACACTGATTTCTTAATACTGCACATACAAAAAGCATGTTAATTGAAGCTCCGTTATAGATCTGCACTAATATTGCCTGCCACATTCTTGCCATTTCATTTCACAAGGGTAGGATCTAAAATAATAGAGTACCCCAAATCTGCTACAGACACAGTTGATTTGAAATTGAAGGCAAGCATCCTTTGCACTATTTAAAATGAGGGGGCAGGAGGGAGGGAAATATCCTGATAATCTGACTCAAATCCCACTTACTCTGCCAGCAGAAGATAGCAACACCTAAAAACTCTGCAGTGCTTTTTTTTGTTTCTTTATTGTTTTTTGTTTGGTTGTTTTTTTAGCTTGCCCCAGAGTAAAAGAGTGCCCTATACAGAATCAACTGCCTAAATCATTATGAATTCCTGGAAGAAACACTTTTTTTTTTTTTTTTTTTTTTAATAAAAACTCACACAATTTAATGAAAAAAATTGAAATTCATAATCTGAAAGGGGTCAAGCCACTGCAGGGCAACACCAGACTTCTGATATTTTTCTGATATTTTTCCCCACCTTAAGGTGGAGAGGAATATGAACACTTCTAGTGAAAGGCCATGAAAATAATGGCAGAATTCCATCAGAGCTGGGAGTAGATAACAGGAGTTATCTACACATGCTTTAAATATAGTCATCTTTTATAGACATAGTTGTACTGGATAATCGAGGAAGAAATGGATTAGCCCAGTAAGGCTCCAATTACTATTCTGAATGATTTGACAGAATTGTTTTGTGCCAGATGAGAAACCCTGAATGGCCCCCTTCATCACTTTCATATCACAGCAGGCTGAAAGGTTTGACTGTTGAAAGAGAAGTGCAGTTCCTTTACATTACCACTCAAAGACACACTGTAGGTGTGTTTACTGGGGTAATTCATGATGACAAAATCTAGGATGCATATGTGCCTCACCTCACCATTTCTTGGGTTTCAGAAAACTAAATTTAATATCAACTATTCTCTAGAAAAACATAGGTGACAATGCAGTAAGCTCCTCTCCTCCTTAATACTTTTTTAAAATTACCTGTGCTTTATAGTCATGATTTTAAGACTCTAGATGTATAATATGGAACAAAACATGAAAGAAACTATGTTCTCAGTAATATCATGTTGTCAGTCTTTGCAGTGGTCATTATCAAGTGTGTTTATCAATGAAATGACACCCCTGAGAGTTGATCAATATCCGATCTATTTAAAGCACAAATATTAACTGCATTAAAAGCTTTAATTACCCCAGAAAGAAAATCATCACCCATTCATAGCTTTCCCTCACCATCTTTTTTTCCTAAGGAATCAAAGAAATGAGAGGACGTACCTGTATAAGCTTAAACTGATAAAATATTTTTTTTTGCTTCAGAAAAACGATGTTTTCTTCCATTTAAGATGCAGGCTTTACATATGAGAAATATTTAATATATTTTTTATAATTTTACATTTTATTTGCATAACTATTGTACTGTTAGTTTAGCCAGATTAACTATCAGATCTTGAATATGCACAGAAAGTATCATGGTACCAACACAAATGTCCTTTGATGTTGAACGACTCTGCGTACACTGATGTGTACGACCCATGTTATAGATTATTTACCTTTTACAAAGCTGCAGAACTTGAAATATTTGGGGCACTTGCTGTCAGGAAATTTTGTCCGTTCTTCCATTTTATACAAATGGCATAGTCTGGCCATCTGTGCTGAAGTTCTACAGCTTATGAAACATGACAAAAGCCTGCTGTCCTGCACCCTAATTTTTTTGCCCTTAAAAGGCATAATAAAAGCCCTGAAATTTTAAAAAGCCAAAAAGAGCAACAATAGTTAAAATTGAATGAGCTGGACAATGATTCAGAAGGAGAAAATATATTGTCTTGGTTCATTGCAACTGGTTCACACATAAAATTATAAAATCGCTATGAAAATTGAGTTTTGCCATCTCATAAAGGTGTTGTTGAACTAAAAAATGATGAATGCCTAACTGTTTTGATCAAAGGGATTTTTGTAAAGAAATACAGCTCAGGCAAGTAAGAAAGGGAAAATCAATTTCTTTGATCTGTTGAAAAAATTCACTCTGGAAAGTTTTGGTTTACTCACATTTGACTTGATGGGACATAAAACTTTTAATTGGGTGGAAACAGCCATGGAAGCAAGGCTGATCTATGCTGTACAGAAGAAAAAGTAATGGAAGTAGCAGCCTATTGTACCAACCAACACTGATAAAATATGTCACTGCAGAACAAGTTAGATATTTGTTTGTGGGTAGATAAAGCAATATATTGAACACTCCCATAAACTGCCATAGGCATGTACAACTTAAGGAACTTACCAGCCTGCGGATATCTCTCTCACATTCACGCTTTATTCTATTAATCTCATCCTGATGGGACTGATAAGCCATGCGCAGATCAGCAGCTTTCATTTTATCTGCCTGCATAATGTTGTTCAAAGCTTCCTCAAGCTGCTTTTTACCAGATTTCAGCTCCAAGATCTCCTGTTGCAACTTCATTCGTTCACTGTCAAACGCCTTCCGAGCCTCCTCTTTTGCTTCACTTAGCAGTGCTGTCTTCACTTTGTCAGCTGCCCCGTCCCGCAGGACATTGACTGTTGACTGCAAACGCTGAATTTCACCATCTTTGATTTTCACCATTCTCGCTACTTCCTGCTCATGCTGCCGAATCAGTAGCTCTCTGACACTCTGAAGCTCCTTCATTTTCTCTTCATGGAGCTTAGCTTTCAGTTCAGAAACATAGGCAGTGTGTTTGTGCTGCTCCTGCTCCCTTTCTTGCTTAACCTCTTGGATTTTCTCTCTCAATTTACCCACCTGGAACATCAATATAAAATATTGATTAGCAAGTACCTCTACACCTTTAAAAGTCATCAAGGGAGCTTTGTCTTAAACCTTAAAAACTTATCCTGAATATTAAAAAGCAAAGACCGCATACCTGAAATTTCTCTGTTCAGTAAACAGCTAGAGAACTAGAGCTTGAAAAAGGCTATGCTTGTTCCTGTGTGTGCAAAGGAATCTGCTGTGCAGATGTGTTACTGGCAATGAGATCTCAAAGTATTCGGGGATAAAATAAAACCAAGCAGCATCCAACCCTGTCCTTATTTCCTCCATCAACCACCCCAGATTACTCTTATCCACAATCCCTCTATTGTGCCCAACAAGATGAGAGAAAAAGAAGCAGAGACAGAAGTGTTCATATTTATGCTCTGAAGGAAATGCTAGAAAACCTTCTAATATTCAAAGGGCCATACTTCAAGGATCCTCATAGTGACTTAGATCTTTACATACATTTAATTATTTCATTCCCACAACATCCTTCTGTAGGTAAGAAGCCGTACCACTGTGTTACAGATGGGATCCCCAGCCAGGCATAGACTGATTTATCTAATTTACGCACACATACTGTCTTTGGGATTTGAGTCCCAAATCCCTACACCCAAATCCACTACTTGACCTAAGATACTTCCTGCTAATAAGATGAGGAGGATAATAGGACCTTACCTTAAAGTATCAGAAAGAAAAAATTGTATTAAAAAGGTGGATTATTATTAGTAGAAACATTGGGGAGGGGGTAAGTAGAGGGAAAATAAAATGAAGTTGATTTTATATTTCCTAATTTCATAACCACTTTAATGGGAATGTCCATACTGGATAAACCAAATTAATTGTTCTTCTGAAAATAATCAAGTCTACTCAAGGGGTTTCAGATCGGACACCCCAAAAACGAGGTATTCAGAGTCCCAGACACCTCAGAAAATGTAGGCCAGTGACTCTAAGGGCTGGGGGAGAAGTCTTATAGCCCTTTATAGTAATACCCACTGTGATGAAATCTCATTATAAAATGATGCAGGCTGCACGTGAAGCAATGCTTTTTCCAAGTGGGATTAGACATTAATTTAGACATTAATATATAAGGGGAGGGGGAAAAAAAAAAAAAGAGAGAGAGAGAGGGAGAGAGGGAGAAAGACTTGCTTCTCTGTTGTAATATACCAGAAAGTGTATAATTTATCCAATCACACATAATGTCAGTAACAATATCACCTTAATATCACCTACAACCCCTGTAGCAGTGTCAGCCAAAATATGAGCTCCACACATGATCTGCTGCTCTTAAGGGAAGTCAGAGAGAAGCAGAGAAGCAGAGATTTCAAACATTTGTATTTTAACCTTGAGTGGCAATACAAAAATATAAACTACGTAGTGCTTCATGGTAAAATGAGGTTACTGAGCAGCTGGATGTTAGGCACTGCTGCAGTGTTCCTAGACTGCTTGCATCTCTGCTATGCACAGCTAGGATCCGTTGTCACACAATGGATTTCATTTATGCTAAACTATGGTAAAGTTGCAACTTGCCTCAGATTTTAATGCAATATGGAGGGGAGACCTCTATTAATATTCAGACTAACATTTACTGTTTAGGCATAATTAATACAATTTATTTTTTCACAGGTCTACATTCTTCAGTCATAGAATCAAAGAATATCCTGAGTTGGAAGGGACCCACAAGGATCATCAAGTCTGACTCTTGGCTACACACAGAGCCACCCCAAAATCAGACCTTATGTGTGACAGCATTGTCCAAACACTTCTTGAACTTCAGCAGGCTCGGTGTGATGACCATTGCCCTGGGGAGCCTGTCCCAGTGCCCAATTACCCTGTGGGTGCAGAACCTTTTCCTAACACCCAGCCTGACCCTCCCCTGTCCCAGCTCCATGCTGTTCCCTCTGGTCCTGTTGCTGTCCCCAGAGAGCAGAGCTCAGTGCCTGCCCCTCTGCTCCCCTCGTGAGGGAGCTGCAGGCCTCCATGAGCCAAGCTCCCTTGGCCTGCTCTGCTCTGGGCTGAACAACCCAAGGGACCTCAGCCACTCCTTATACGTCTTCCCCTCTAGCTCCTTCCCCATCTTTGTAGCCCTCCTTTGGACACACTCTAATAGTTTTATGTCCTTCTTATGCTGTGGTGCTCCAAACTGCACACTGTACTCATGGTGAAGCTGCACCAGCACAAAGCAGAGTGGAACAATCCTTTCTCTTGACCAGCTGGTAGTGCTGTGCCTGATGCACCCCAAGATATGGTTGGCCCTCCTGGCCTCTCTACCCTTAATGGAGTCAGCAGCTCCTCCCAATTTAGTGTCATCCACAAACTTACTCAGTATACCTTTACATCCTACATCCGAGTCATTTATGAAACCGTTGAGGAGACTGGCTCTAAAATGGAGCACTGTGGAACCCCACTAATGAACCCCACCAGCCTGATGTAACTCTATTTACTATACTATAACCTTGGAGTCCAGAGAAAAGTAAAGGGTTAAAATATAAGCAGTAATACCACTTCAGGAAACATTTAGAAGGTTTCATTATTTTTGTTTATTGGAACAGGATAGGGAGGGAAGATACCTACATTTTCATGTAGATACACTGTGGACTAAACACCAGCTGGGACAGCACTATAATTACAGATGTGGAAAAGGTAACACTTCTGAATCAGGCACTGTCAGACCTGGATATTATTGCACAGGTACTGTTTTATTATTACTAGATGATTCAGATGATAATTCTTTATGAAAAAAAAAAAATAATAATAAAAAAAAATCAACCCCAAATGGTAAATCTAGCTACTGGAAATTATCTTCTTTAGATACCCGTATTTTATTTTATAACATCCAGTTCCATTCCTATGGTCAATAACACTGATTTTCAATGCTTGCATTAGGGTACCCAATTCAATATAAAACAAAGCTAAGCCTATCTACTATCACAAGTGGATGAATTTATAGTCAAATTTTCAAATGAACCAACACTCACAGTGACTTAAATATATTAGTTATTTCTTTACTGATGAGTAAAGAAAATTGCAAATGAAATTGAGAAATGAAACCCACAAACAATTACACAGGAAAGCAAATTGTATAATGGCAATTATAAACAAAGTTAGTACTTCTCCAGAACTACAGTAATTAAAATTAGTTATACTGTACATTAAGTATGCAACTAAAAGGCAGTTTTCAATCTAACACGTTATTGATTGTTACTTCATAAAAGCATTTTAATATATGAGAAACTGATTCCAAAATTTTGGAGGAGTACTGGTTTACACAAAATGGTATGCTTGCTCAGTGGTTTTCATCTTGCTCTGAATGCATGTCAATGTCTATATGGATTGTTGCTGTCTGTGACAGCATACATTAAACTACTCAAAGTAACTGAGTATCATCACGTATCATCCAGTCATTTCACTTACAAAGTTTTAGCAAGAGCAATGTAAACAAAAAGAATAACAGTCCTTCTAAAATCACTGGATTTTACATGGCACATTAAATACATATCACTCTTCATGACCCAGTAAAACAGATGCATCCTAATTTTCAAGGTCTTTAAAAAGTCTTTTCTTGTTATTGCTTCTTATCAGAGAAGACAGACAGATCTATCTGTTCAGTCTTCCCTGAAAGCTATGAACTTCTCTCCCTCTGTCCCTCTCTCCCTCACACTATGCAAATCTCTACACTTCTTGCTTCCAGAGCAACCAATGGAATGAAAACAGTAATATGGCATTTTCCCATATACCTTACTCTCAGTTTCAAAATGAACTTAAACGCAATTTGTCTCTCTTTAGTTTCCGGCATTCCTTTTTTTTTATATTTTTATTTTTTAATGAGAAAGCTGTTCTGTTCACAGGAACAATATCAAGCATAACCAGGAAATGAAGCCAATAAGCAAACAAATTCATACAGGCTTTCAGGGCACCACTGAGAGTGTCTGGCTCCATCTTTACTCCCCCTATCAGCTATTTATGCAATTTTAAAGTCCCCCTAAAACTTCTCTGCAAACACACACTGAGCAGATTCATACACAGTAGATTAACTCTACAGGGATTCTACCATCACCAGAAAGATTCCTCAAAACATTTTTACATTTAAAACAAGGGTCACATAGTCTGATACAAACTGATATTTGAAAAAGCATTCAGCATCTCATTCTGTTTCTCTTAAATATTTGCCTTGAATTTATCCTTTGTGTTAGAGATCAACTAACTGTAGGTAAAAGGACAAGAAATAAAAAAGTTGACAAATTATCCTACTGTGTGACTAAATACGGCTTAACTGAATTGCAGCAATATCTACAGCAACATCTTAAAAACTTTCTTCTCTGCAACAGAATATGGTAATACAAATGTGTCATTTTGGAAAGTGCGTAGGGAAGAAAACATTTTTAGTATGGATTCCAGTGGCATGATGAGACAAAACAAAACAAACAAACAAAAAACACACAAAACCACAAAAGAACAAAAACAGTAAAATAAGAACTCTTTGGTACAACTGGGTACACATAAATCCAATGGTAACCAATGCACCTCAAACCTGCTCTAGCCAAGATCATCTGAAGAGTCTTAACAATATTTAATAGAAATACTTTGTTCCGGGCCTGATCTTGAATAATCCTGAGTATCTGCAAACTGCTCTGAACCATCATCTCTCCACAATGCAGGTAACACAAGCTTTCATTGCTCCAAATCCAGAGCCAAGGCTATCTACTCTAAATTAAATTGGAAAAACATAGCATTAAGAGGTTGTATAAACAGAAATATCAAGTGAATTTGCCATATGCTTCTGAAATTCTACATTTGGTAAGTACATCATGCACAATTCTTTTTCCTCCTTCTTTTCTGCTTTTCGAGGTAGCAAAGAACATCTTCTACGTATATACCTTCCATTCTGCAGCCGGCTAGAAAAGGAAACTATTGTTGCCTTCATAGCAATCTTCCTACCTCACCACGAGGGTCAAGGTGTCTAACCAAGCATTTGAACATCAATGAACTGTTGCTAGACCACTTGAAAAGCTCTTCAGGAAAAGTTTTTTTGCATCCACATCAGCCATATTGAAACCGTAGATGTCACCATCTGCTGAATTAGCTTTGCCTGTCTAATCTTTACCAAGGGGGCTAGTTATAACCTACAGAAGGCCGCTATTGAAACTGAAGAGTGATCAGCTTTGCAATCTCTGCATAGTACCCATTCAAATCAGCAATGTACTTGGAGGTGGGGTGGGAGGCAAGTCTAGAAGATTCATTGAGGACACCTGTTTGGAACAACTTTAATACATCTATTCCAGTACGGAATCCAAGGATAAGGAGGGGAAGTGCAAAGCAACCCCAAAAGCTCTGCCTCTGTGAGGCACTCCACACACTATCACATAGGGAAGCTGAACAGCATCGTCAGCTGCGATCACCATCCCCTCTAACACAAACTCTCGCTTTGGTCTTTGCATCAGAGCCTACTCATACAGCCTTGGGTACTGGGTGATTTACAACTGCTGGACACCTGAAGCTCCTTCTTGGAAGTGACATGGCATTCCAATGAATCTTAGAGCAAGAAAAAATGACTTGGCAACAGGCTAGTTTCAGAATGAGGAGATGATGAAAATACTCAGCGTGGGAAATTCATAACAATTCACACAATTGGTTTGTGTGTCACAGGATAAAGTATCTACCAATTAGATTGCAAAAATTCTGTGCTAAAAATAAATTTAAAACAATTTTGGGGAATAAAACAAGCTAAAAATCTGTATTTTTTAGGATTGGATAACTTTTCAGTGGAATATTAAGCTTGTAATGTAGATGCCTGAAAATTAAGCAATATAGTGAAAGACTACCGGAGAATTCACAGGCCTGATTTAATCTCTTTATTGGTGGTTACAGATTTTCACATCAGTCCACAGCCTAGGAACTCTTCTGGCTTCCTTCCTGATTGCACCATTGCATCGCACCTTCACAAAGTAACAGCTTTTCTCACTTCTAGTTATATAAGATATAAAAGATATATATCTAAATTATCTACCTGCCCAATACCACTTTTTCTGTCCACCTGCCTCTGCTGCTTCTTTCTTACTCATTGTTCTTTCTCCATAGCAAAAAAAACAAACAAACTTGTTTTCACTCTTTATTCTGTCCACTTTTGTAATCATCCAGTTCTGGCATATTTGTTTTCAGTGGTAACTCTTTAAAATAAATTAATATACATATATATATATATCCATCTTACATTTCTATTGTAATCTTTCTTGCCTAAAGATTTTCCACTTCTGATAATCTTTTAACCTCAACTCTCAAGATTATGTGACAATATTATAGAAAATGTGTTTCTACTCATATCTGAAGATATTTTCCTGTTCTGTATTGGTGGAATCCTCTAGAAACTTCTGAAGGCTGCAGTGACTGTCCTCTTATTTCAGATCAAAATAGCTTATATATATAATTTGACAAATTTTAATTACATAGGCCCCACTAGCATTTTAAATAGAATTTTCTTGTGGATCACATTGTAACATCTGACTTTTTTAAGGATGCCTTGCACCGCATTTTCTGTCAACATCTTCCAACATAACAGTATCATAATTCAAATGCCCTTTGACTTTAACTGGAAAAACCTTTACACATTGACATACCAATACTTCTGCCATTTCCCTGCCCCAAGACGATTGCCAATTATAACCCCCTACTACCTCCTTGTTGTTCATGAGGCGCTTTACAGTTCAGTAAGTTTATTTGTTTTTCTATACATTGAAGATGGTAACATTCATTTATGTACATTCAGTTTGTCTGGATTCTCAAATCAAAATCTGTATGAATTCTTCCATATGTACTAACCATAACTCTTTCCTGTTACTTTTTTAATCCTCAGCACATACAGATGTTTTGCCAGAATCATATGCCACTGTTTTTTTTGTTTTGTTTTGTTTTGTTTTTTAATTTCACATATTGAAAATAGAGTTTTCAGAACTTACATTAAATCTCTGTTACACAGAGATTCAGTATCTGACACCAAAGCTGAAAAAAAAAAAAAAAAAGCTAAGAAATCTGGGGAAAAGCATAAAGACTTACAAAAACAAGTTGTGAAATTGAGGTAGCACAGAGACAACTGGGTTGAAATGTCTCATTTATTCTAGCTCTGCAGCCTGTGGGACATAAACTGTATTAGGAAAGGTAACAAATTCTGGTGGGGCTAATTCATTTAATTTAATTCTCCTAAACTATTTTCTCCCTCATGTATATGTGTATATTAATGATTTATCTGAGGAGAAACTTTCTAATTGATGAGAGACGTTACAAATGGAAATTAGACTTAACATATTTCTGTGTGCATAATACCATTTTGTTATTACAACTCCATAAAGTGTACAGTCAAATGCTGAGGACTTGATAATATTCTTCTCTAAATGTTCATGGATCTCAGCATAGGCACTTAACCACTGAACTGATTCACATTTTCCTGAGTCTGGCTACCAACACAATGCTTATTCACTGCATCTCCTTGTGCTTACTGCACAGGACTTTAATGTTCAGATAGGTTGAGTCCTGTCTCCATTCATATTAAAGTAACTACAATTTTTGTACAATCCAGCTGCTCTTATGCCAGATGACCAAAACATGAACAGCAAGAGCCACAGCAGTACATATTCAGAGAACTGCAAGCACATCACTTTTAGATCAGGCATTGTATAAACATGGCGGGGAACAGTTTTACAGGAGAAATTTCTTGGACAGTCTCAACAATAAATGAAATAAAATGAATTTGGAAAACATTCACAAAGTCTTTGACGTCTCTTGGATAAAATCCCCCCCCCCAAAAAAAAAAAAAAAAAAAAATCACACAACAACAAAACCAAAACCAACCAACACCAGTACTTTGCACACAGAAATATATTACAACTAATTTCCATTTGTGATGTCTCTCATTAATTAGAAAGTTTCTTCTCAGATAATTCATTAATAAATGAATATACATGAGGGAGAAAATAATTTAGGAGAATAAAATTAAGTGAATTAGCCCCACAAGAGTTTGTTACCTTTCCTAATACAGTTTATATCCCACAGGCCACAGAAATGTCTTTTTCGCAGCTTTAATACATTCCCTCTTACCTCTGTGTCAATAAAGCCATTTAATTTATTTAGAATCCTCTAGGCACAGTGTTTTTACTACTCTGATACTAAACTGTAATTCCTGTTGGTTTTGTTACTCATTTTTAAGTTGCAATCTAAAGAGGTAAAATCTCTGTAGCTATAATTTAATCATCTTGTCAATCAGGCCTTCACAATCTTACACAGCCAACATGTACACAGATAGCTGTTGCCCCGATGCTGAGAAAGAAGCTTTATGGCCTCAATTCCAGTCAAATGATTTACAACAAACATCACAGAACAGACGCAGAAGAGGTTGAAGATAGCACTTCCCCCCTCCTCCCAGAAATGCATTCATGCAGCAGAACTTACTATAGAGCATACCGTGCATTCAGTATACAGTATGTGTATATATAATAACTTCAATACTCAAAAATGCAAAATTATCAAACCGTAAAAAGATTAACAAGTAACCAAACTAAAGAAACTGTTGCTAGAATGGATATAAGTAAATAAGCAGACTAGTTTTAGAAGAAGAGTGGTAGTGTTTTGAAAGCTATCCTTCAATCTTCGTTGAATCAGAGTTAAACTTGACACTATTAAAGCATCAAACTTTGAAGCATACCAGGATTAAACTCTTTTTAGTGTTTGTGTAGTCTTCAGTGTGAACACTCAAGATTAATTCATTCTTCTGTCCTGTGTTCAAAAATTATAACTATATAATTTTTGTGCTCTTTCTAAGGCAATTAAAAGGAGATAAAATTCAAATTCTGCATTTCTACATAAAAAGTGATACAGAACAAAATAACTAAACAAAAGAAATGACTAGCCAAAAGTACCAGCACTTTCAATTCTCTTCCCAAACAGAAGCAGATAATAAATAAATTAAAAAAGACACTAATACAATACAATATATGAGCTTATAAATTCAATTTTAGAGGGTTTCAGCCACTGGTAAATTTCATGTAGTGATGTTTTAGGAAGCAGAAGGAGTCTGCCCTGCTCTTGTACTATAGTTTATTCACATAATATGAAAGAAGAGTAGAAGTTGTTAGATGAGGAAGCTAATACCAACATAACTGGATTTTCTCTTCACTCATCAATACTGGTGACCCCTAAGAGACAGGAAGAAAGGATGAGACAGACAGAAGTTCATAGCCTCTGCAGTCTAAAAGGCAATCAAAGCAACAGTAGGAAATGAAATAAAATAACATCAGAATCCTCAAATTTCCATTGTATAAATTGTATCATCCTAAGACCTTTTGCTTTAGTCTGTGCAACAGAAAAATTCTAAGTTACCAGAAATTTCCATTTTTCAATAAATGTAGTTTCTCTGATACATGCTGAACCCATTACTTTCAGCCAAGAATTAAGCCTTTATTGTTTATTTTTTCCTCTCTGAGAAATAAATTCTGAAGATTCTATTCACAGGTTTATTTGTTTGTTTTATGAAATAATAAAATGAAATAAAATAAGAAAATTAACACCATTCAAAGCTGAGTATCACATAAGGCTGTTAAATAAACTTGAACATACTGGAGTATTATTTTCCAGGTGTTCCAAAGATGTTCCGAATTTTACACTGATATAAAGAATCAAGTACAGAACAAAGCTATTTTGTACAAAGTGAACACATTTTTAGTGCATACTTGTTCTACTGGCAAGTCCTTGAAACTCTTAGAAATATAGTATCACCAAGAAAAAACAGATAAATCGATCTCTACATGGATTCATCTCCAGAACTGTATTGTGCAAAGTCAAATGCACTAATTGAAATTAATTTACTTATAAAATAGAAATTACCTTATTGGCTTACCATATTTCAAAATGCTACAGAGATACATAAAAGTAAATAAAAAGTAAATATAAAGTTTTATAAACATCACAAACCATATGCACATACCTTGCTTTTTTCCTGCTGAAATTCTATCTGGATGTTGGTTAGTTTAGTTCGTAGCTCCTCATTAGCAGCTTGCAGTGCTTCAGTATCCATATCGGACTTCTCTCCTTTGGAACGACTTTTCTTTGACATAATTATTTTTGAAGTTTCAAATAAAACTTTTGCTCCACACTGAGCTACCAGCTAGTGCCTTCTGCTTTTAGCATTTAAGAATCATGCAGTGTTCAATAAAATCTTTCACATAAATCTCTGCCATTGTGTGTGCTGTTCCTCATGTCCTGAAAGAAACAAAGTAGTAGGAACAGAATTAGACTGCACCATTAAGCATAATCAAGCATCAGACTTAACATCCTGTTTTAAAGCACACTGAACTATATACCTTGTAGTATACACTATATTGCATAGTGTACTAGACTTAGAAAGCAATAGATGAGAAAAGAAGTTACATAATATTTCATCTTATCTAAAACCATATCCATTCCCATCCTATGCTCACAGAAATAAAACTTTTTGATAATTCTAGCATATAAACATAAATCATATCTTATTCAGGACCCAATTTGAACCACATACAGGATTATCAAGGGCACTGAGAAAGTCATAAATTAATTGAGCCAAGTGGTGTTTCAGCAGGAATAGTTTACTTCCTATAGTAAGAAGTACCCACTTTTCACATTTATTTATCAGTTACACTGAATTACTCAAAATTATCGAGGAGTCTCACATCAGGATATATGGAAAAAGTATTACAAATTTAGACAAACATTTTAAAATAATTAAATATACATGCTTGTGTGTGTATGAATTGCATACATTCAGGGTTGATAGTTTGAAATAGCCTAATCAAAACATTAAAGTGGTAGTTTATTTCATTTTTATTCCCTAGCATGCATCTAAGCTTAAAAAGTATTAAATTATTTAAATCAGCTTTATATTCAAGGAGAATATCAGCAGCAAAGAACTCTAATTTCAATAATCAGGAAATCCATGGTTAGTTTGCTTCATGGTTAATTATAACAGCTTAATCTTTCCCCCCAACCCTATCTCAGTACTACTCTAAGAAGAACTCAGTGATCCACAGGAACAAACTGAGCAACAAGAGCTGTCAATGTTAACTAGTTTCCAAAACTACATCCCCTGCTTGTTTTAAATATCCACGTAATTTTCATCATTGAATTCCTGATAAGGCAGAGACATTCTTACCTTAACACTGAATTACATTAATGGGGTGTTATATTTCCAAGAAAATTGCTACTAGTATTCTTTCAAACAATAAATTACTTTTTTCCACCTACAACTACCTGGGAGTTATTTTAGATATTGTACTATAACAAAAATCATGTGCGTTCTTTAGTGAATACATTTTAAGGGGTTAAGAATTCATATGGATACCAACACTCCATTTGGTGGATTCAACTAAATACTTAAGTTTTATTCTCATTTTAAAGACTGGTAAAAACTGAGGAGTTAAATATCTTGGTCAATATATATAATAATATCTTGGTCAATAATATCTTGGTCAATATCTTGGTCAATAATATCCATATATAATAATATCTTGGTCAATAATATCTTGGTCAAGTCAGGTGAAAAGGGAACAGAACTAAGGAGGCTACCTCTTTAGTTTGACAACATTTAATGATTCTATGATTTCCACTGAGTTCTGTTATCTGTTAAAAAACAGTTGATAAAAGACCAACTATACCAATTATTTTGTAATGTAACAGGTAAAACCACTGTTCTGCTTTGTAATATTAGATGACTTCCCTTCCAAACTTAATAATCAGTTTATCACACATAATAAAACTTAATCTGTTCCTTAAATTCTTATATCAAGCATTTAGAATGCATAATTAATGAAAAATGGGGAATTGAATTAAACTTTAATTTTATTTATATATCAAAATTACATTACAAAACAAATAAGCACTCATACTGTTATTTCACATATAATTGGTAAATCAAGAATAATAAAATAGCAATATTCTTAGAGTAACTTGAAACAAGAGCTCTTCAGTGCATAGAAGAAACTTGCAGAAGTATCGCTCTTAATAAAGGAATTTCATGTTATTAATCTGTAGTTTCTATTATGCTAACTAAAGACTTTTTAATCAATATACTTCATCCAAAATCATTAACTTTATGGAAAATTGGACTTCAAAATCAGTTTCTACTGCTATTTCCTTGGCCAACCTTTAAAGAAAATCTAAGATAGCATAGATGTGCAATCCACTATCTAATAATCATTAACCATTCGGAATGGTGAAGGAATGGTTCCTTATCTCAAAAGCTATCTGGGTTACTCAGATACTATCCAGGAATTATTCCTGCAGTCCTTATTAAAACAAAATTCTTAATGCAGCCAGATCATATATTCCTTAGTTCAGTAGATCATTAATTAAGGAAACCAGAAGTGTCCCTTGCTGGTTTGGCTTCAGGAATTTTAACCTCATTAGATCCTTCCATCTGCCCCCATCTCAGTTACAGTTTGACATAAAAAATATTTAAATGATATAATGAGAATGTGAGGTAACTTTGTTTGATGTGGCTAAAACTGACATCCAGAGAACAGAAAAAGAGGTTTGAAATTACCATGTACATCTTGTTCAGTAACAGTAAGCTCCCCTGATTGTACCATGTTCACTAGCATATCACGTGCTATACACAAACATCTACAGGTGCAACACGAACGTCAAAACTTACACTTATGCACCTCAGTAGGTGGTCTCTCTGTGAAGTTTTGATGGTGTGTAATTCTGACCTGAAGAAAATCACCTACATCTCTGGTAAACTTTGAAGGAAAACAAAGCAAAACAAACAACCTGTGGTGCTGGGCACAGAAATATTTCCATTTTTACTCTTCTTTATACGCATCTTCCAACCTATCTATTTCAAAAGCAGAAACTATGGAACCACAAAGCCCCTCTTAACACTGACAAAGGCACCAAGTCCAGATATATAAGGGTTGCTGCAGAAGAGGATGCATCTTGGCTCCCGAACAAGATGCATCCCGAACAGTGAGTACCAGGATTCTGTGCTATTTGACTAGTTGTGCTTACTGTTTGCATGACTCTAAGGACAGAAAATATTAAACTTGTAAACACAGCAAGAAAAAGGAATGAAGAAACATTCTACTCTGCTAAAATTTGTATTTTACTGACTCAGAAGCTTCATATAACATACTTGTTAACTCACAATACATCCACCACAGTCCTTCAATCACTGTATGAATACAAATAACCACTTTCAGCGCTGTTGAGTGCTACACACTTACTGCAAATCTTAAGAACTTCTGAATATATGCTATCATTTCAAGAGAAGAGGGAGAGAGAGAGAGAAGACTAATGGCCTGTAAGTCACAAGTCACCTTTTCAGCAGTCTCTGGAATATACCAAATACTTGATAGGTAAAGGGACACTTGTAATTCAAAATAAAGAACAGCAAAAGAAATAAACTTGATTGGATTTGAATCAACTATTCAACAGTATGGGGGACTAGTACATGAAAGCCAGTATTTCACACGTGAACCAAGTATGTGAACCAATATTTCACATGGTTAAGAAATTATGACTCAATTTCTTTTATATTGGTCATCCCAAACTCAGCATTCTAGCCTTGATTCAATTGGGAACAATGTTATTCAGATTGAATAAGATTTCTGGAAGGTGAACTTGTTAATGAGTCATCTCAGCTGAAGCATCAAGCAAAAGTACAGACAGACAAAAAATGCTTGGGGGAGGAGAAAACAGTTTGTGTCAGTTAAAAAGCTATCTCTCTGCATACCACATGGAATCAGTTGCTTCCGTCTTAATGTGAAAGAAAATTGTTGAGTTGCAAGTACAGCTTCATTTTAGACTAGGAGTTTTCATTCAGAGAAAGATTTCATCTTTCAAATGCAACACAAAAACCAACAGTGCTAAAATCCGTAGTATATGAGAGTTTTACTGAATTTTAGGAAGAAAAAAAAAATTCTTGCAATGTCTCTCACATGCCTCCATCAAAAAAACAAAATTAAACAAACAAACAAAAAAAGATAGACACATCCAGGCAAGCAATTTTCTGAAGAAATGATACAGAGTGGTACATAAACTGAAGATTAATTATTCTTACCTGAAGCTTCCTGAAAAACAATACCATTTCATGGTTCTTGCACAGGAGATTAAACTGCCATACTTTAGCAACATAACTTATAAAAAGAAGACATCTAGGACTAAGACATAAATAGACATCTGCAAATGTGTATACAGGCACATAGTATTAAATGTTCAAGTTCATATTATCAATTAACCTAATCATAAATCTTTGACTACACATATTTTTACTTTGAGAACAACAACATCTCGTCCTCTCCTTCAGGTCTGACATGCATTTTGTTTTTATCTGACATACAAGCAAGGCAAATGGAGAAATAGAGGACAATAACAATTACTACATATAATAAACCTTACTGCTGAAATTTTCACATTGATTCTACTTTAAAAACAAAACAAAACACCATACCACACCTTCTTGCTAGGGCTCTTACACAACAAATACATTCCTCAATTTCTACATTGTCATTGCCATATCTGTCTAACATGGAAACCAATAGCATAGATCTGGTTTCTCTTCTCCCCAAGAAATATTTTAGAAAGATTCACTCGGCATTTGTCTGCATAACTATCTTCATTTTCTGTGTGAATACATATTGCTTTTAACCTTCTATTTCCAATTTTAATATCTTCCGAAAACTCAGATTTTTAACTTACAGACATCTTTGCAAGAAACAGAAAGAACTACAACCCTTAAAACTCTCAAGGATGCCTGAACACTGAACTTTGCCATACTCACCTTTTCAACAAATCTGTTTCTAACATTTAGCCGTGGGAAAACATTTCTGTAAAATCACTGAGTATTTATATATTCACTGAATATATATATATATTTATAAAATATCTTCAATACATTTCCACAGACTAAAATTGCTCACTTTAATATATTATTTTTGTAAGGATACTTAGTTACCTTCCAGAAGTTCCCCGAAGGCCAACAGTAATTCATGCTACTGTGTATAAAATACATATATAAATACATTAAAAATAAATTTAAAAATTAATAAGTAGAAGCTTCTTCATCTAGACATTTTGCCTCCATTCAGATTAAGGTTGCCTCTTTTTTTTTTCATTTTAATTCATCAATTCTTTTACAATATTACAAAGCCCTACTGTGGCCTAACCACAATCTTTATTATGCTTGTGAACATGAGACAAAAGTACCTCATCAGTACAGCACAATTCTAAATGTTCAAGAAGTTTAAAATCAAATTTATTACCCTTGCACCTGATAAAAGTAAACTCAGCGGACACAGGTACAATATGGTATCTTCAGAAGTGCTAGTTCATCTATGTTAGAATTTTAAAAATGTGATAATCAGCCAATGGCTGTATGGGAAAAGGGACATTCATAGCTGTCAATGCCCAAGGCATATTTCCCACAAGGTTCGGATGACCTACATTTCCTGCTTCAGTTCTCAGTTGTATGTAATAAAACATGACTGAATGGATAAAAGCAAAAGCATCTCTAGAGGATGAAAAAGAATACTTTTCCAAGCCAAGAAATATAAATCAAAATTATCAGGATGATTTTTTAAGTATACTGTAGACTATATTTTAGTAGACATATCTTAGATACCCATTTGTCAGCTACCTAAGAAATCTATTTCTGTAGCAGTAGAGCTTTCAAGGATTATTTTAAATCCTATTGTACTTAGGGTATTGCTGAGTTTCCTCATCGTGGAACACTTTTAAGTGCCACTTATGACTTTTTTTTCAGAGGATAAATATATATATACATATATATATATACACACCTTTAGAACCAAACTATTCGGAAAGCAATCACCAAGAAGCACTAAGCTGTTCAAATTGGTGTTTTGCAACAAGAGCTCATGTTAACATAATTGTGTCAATCATAGTTGAAGAAAATAAACATTTATTTTATAGAAACATTTATTTTATTTTATATTTTAGTGTAGCATGAGTTCAACTTTCACGATACCTGGCTTAGGAGGGTCTGTAACAGATGATACCCTGTGTATGAACAGGGTATTTGTAAGTCACTTAACTCTTCTGTCAAGGACTGTAAGTACCATCATTATTTTTTACCATGGCACCTCAGCAAAAGAAATGTGCTAAAATTCTGCACCTCCACAGACTTTCAGAAAATTTCTCATTGGTCCCAAGGATCGGTAGCTGTGTTTTAACATCTCATTACAAATCACCACCTTCCAGGTCCTTACTGTGCAGTTAGTAGAACTGGAATTTGGCAAGCTTCAGAATGAATTTCATCAATATATTCATTTTTATTTCAGTTAATTGGTTGCCTGTGTCACATATGCATCTGCTAAAACACATGCAACAAAAATATGCTTCCAAGTCACTGCATGGCACACGCAAAAAATCTAAGTATTTCAAACTCATTTGAACCCTCTGCACAGACTCAAACATATGTGTACTTACTAATACAACACTGAATAATTATTTTTGATTGGTAGTACTGCAGGCCATTGGATAGCACCCAGTACATTAATGGCCTCATTCTAGTCAAAGAACATAAGCAGCCCATCCAAAAAAAAAAAAAAAAAAAAAAAAAGCAGAAACAAAAAGCAAGCTAGCTCTTATTTGCAATAAATTATCACAAGTAAGTATGCAGTAAAAAGGAATGTTAGAGCTGCAAAGGACAAGGCAGGGGGAAGGGAAGGAATCACAAATATGTTTAGCCACTAAGATTAACTTGAACTTATGTGCATAATTAAAAAGAAAAAAAAAAAGAAATGGGTTGAAGCTACTTACAGGAGGGACAATATTGTCAGTAGTCCTGGCAAGCCATTTAGAACAGGAACCACAGAATAGCTACACAATGAAAAAGGATTTAAAGGAACAACATGTCTCTGATTTTACAGATTGCTCTGCAGGGCAACTGAAGGACCAGTTCAGAAACGTAAGTTAGAATGGGCTATTTACTGTGACTACAGACATCTGTCATTGCCAATGCACCACAAAGCAGCAATTGAAATGCAATTTTGGGTGCAACAACGCTAACCTTGGATATGAGAACCCTGTCTGATATCCTGAAATTGATACATTTCCTCACATCACTACAGCTGCCCATATCAAAGCTACTAGAACATTAGAGAAAAAGAAACAAACAAACAAAAACAAAAACAAAAACAAAATTATCTAATGGGATGGAAAACAAAGGAAATCAGAGGCCTGTATACACTGCAAATGCGTATGCACAGCAACACAGATTGTTCAGAGACATCTTGGTGCTCACTGAGCAGTATAGCTGCCTTACAACACAATACCATAGGGTCCTCTTGCAGAAAAGTAGTGGAAAATGCTGGCTCTATCACAGCCACCCTAGGAGAGCAAGCGAACCTCCACACATATCCTCCCCAGTGCTGTTCCTCCTCTGGCTCTGCTGGCCTCAAGACCCTGTGTAGACGTACTCTGCAGCTCCCTTTCTGCACTACACAGCACTATAACAGACCAGAATTTACCTAAACTTTGGCCTGAATCTCTTCTCAAAATGCTATGAACTTGAACCAGGCCTCTGAGGTAAATAAAAAATATTCATTGGTTTCAATGAATGTTAGATTGACCTCTGTTAACATTTCCTCACTTGGAGCACCAATTTGAGGGTTAATCTCTATAATGACCCTGCTAAATGCATTAAAGACAAACTGTCTGAAGCAGCAATCCTGTGACACACAATACTGAAGACAGAAGCACCACAATGGGATGTTCAAACACAACAACAAAATAATAAAACCAGACCCTCCCTCCACAACCTTCCAAAGTCGGCTCTTCTACAGAGCCTGAGCCCTTTAAGGTGCTGGGTTAACTGTAACGGGAGGCCAGCAGCTTAGGGCAGAGCCGTTCCTCTGATCCTTGTGCCAATTCCTTTCCCTTGAGCACATGCAGGAGACCTGACTGGACACCTGCTGTCCAACGCAACCTATGTCCAGCCTCCCATCCTTCTGCTTGTACCCAGGCTGTGACTCAGAGAGACCCCTGGTCTCACTGATTAGCAGCTCTTCCTTTGAAGCATGGTATTTAAGAGGGACAGGGACAGGAAGAAAGATTAAACTGTAGCACTTCCCAATTAGGGCTAGAGAAATGGCAAATACAGAGACAGACTGTACAGATCCTCATTCACTCCCACTGACACCCTGCAACTTAATCACCCTGTCAAACCTAGGCCTTTGGATTATACTATTGCTTAGTTATTTATCTGAATTTTGAGGGAAAGTTCCTTTGTTGGTGGTGGTAGATTTTTCTTTTTCTTCATTGGTATGTGTTTTCATCATTATCACCATTATTATTACCACTGTAGAGGTTTGGAGTAGTTAAAACCTGAAACCAGAAAAAAAAATGAAAAATTGACAGATGTGTAGGAAACATGCAAAACAGTCAGACTGAAGGAGAGAGGCCCAGATTTTCAGTCAAATGACTTAAAAGAGAAAAATTGAACCTTAGCAAGAGAAAAACAGGGGTATTGATACTTTACAAAATGTTGAATGCTTATTTCATAAATCTATTTTTTTTTTGTAAGTCTGGCCTCTGATACATCTCAGTCAAGTAAGTGTTAAGGAGAAGAACTCAGACTTCTTACAGTTGACAATTATTATCAAGGACTTCTGCCAAACTATGTTGCTGAAGCAGGACACCCCACATTCAATTCTAATTTCTAATCTAACAATTATTATAGTAATGTTTTTATTTTGTGGGCAGAAGATGGGACAAAGGCTTGATGGATTTTGGTTTCTCCTATGGTTCTGTCACAGATTCCTAGTATGACCATGAAAATATCACTTGATCTCAGAAAAATGGATACTACACTTGCATACCTCATATTCTGAGGACAATATTAAAATATGAAGCAGTGAATAGGGATTATGAGAAAAAGAGATTAAGAGAAACTACCATGAGTTTGCAACAATTGTTATTTGGCAGGGACCATCAAATTTAGCATATCACAAAGCTGCAATTCCCTCAAAGGATCTATCCAGGAATTCCTAATAGATGTACTTTTAAAAAATTAGTATTTCCTTGAAGATCAAAAACAAGACAAAGTATTTGGGATACAGATTCATAAGATTACATGAGTGTCCCATATAGGACTAGACAAAAAAATAATATCCAAAAATCAGTCCTCTGATGCTCTCCTTATTTCTATAGGTTTTTAATATGTAAAGTAAAATCTTTATATATTCAATTGTTTCTTCTCAATAAAGAATTTGCATAATCCTTCCATGCAGAGCATAATCTAACCACTGCAGTACAGACTAAAGCATTTAAAGCTCTAGTGAAGCAAGACTGCATGCCATCTTATTAACATTTTCTAGCAAGTGGCTTAGATAACTCTCATGTTAGTACTTTAGATACTGTTCTGCAGGTATGTAATACCCTGTTCCCATATCCTCTATTGAGAGATAACACTTTGTTCTGATTGAAGATTTCAGGGATGCTAGATCCTGTGTGATCAGACACCATGCTGGCCAATTCACTGAGCATCCTTCCTGGCTGAGGGAAGCAGTGAACATATTTCTTCACATGCGTGCCTACCAGTGGTGACAAAACGAGGTGACTCACTTCAATTTATTCTTAAAACAGTGCTCTGATAGTCAGCCAGCTAACACTGACATTTCAATTATTGATAATTGAATGATTGTTCATTAGAGTGAACAGAGTTTGTCACTCTGGTTCTGCAGTACAGGCTTATGGAAAACCTAGGATAAAATACTAAAAATTGACATTTCAGCCAGATGTTAGCTTCTTTCATGTTTTCCCTCAGTTCCATAAGGGAGCAGCAGCTTAAAATTACAGCCAGTAAAATGCACAACTAGATGGTAATGCACTAAGAGCCTGAAGACAAACTTCCACTTCTTACTCAGATGACAGAGACAAGCATGACAAGGCACAAGAAAAGCACAGCAGCGAATCTTTGTGAACTAAAGACTTTTGTTGTGTAATTGTCTTCCGACATCCACAAACTGGAAACTTCACCACCGTGAGAAGACTACCAATAAAACATCCTTCTGGCAACTGCCAGCAATTTTGATTCAAAGCATGCCAGGCTACTTGGAATGGTTGTTGGCAAGTTGCTCAACAGAAGTACAAAGGTGCCCTCTGGCAATGCTCAGAGTTGAACGTGCTGTCCAGGAGCACTTGCAGAAAATACTTTTATTCAGATATGCATGTCAAAATCATAACGGTAAGGATAGCATCCCTCACAATGCTAATAAACAAACAAACAAAAAACATATTGACAAGTCAGTCATACATTGGCTTAAAAAGTAACATGCAAAACAAAACCTCAGAATTACTCTGTGACCAGCTACTACGAAATGAGACTGAGTGCTGCCCAGGTTAGACTGTATTAAAGTCCCAAGGTATTTTGGAGTTCAGAATGTAATCAATGCACGCAAATTTTAACTTTTCCAGTAAGAAATTTGGGCATCCGAGTTATGTGGGTACAGCATTGGTACCAGTGTATCATACACTGCTGAATGCTGTCAGTCAGGCTATTTTGTTTTATTTAGGGGAATAAAAAAGTGATTTATTGTTAACTCTCAGAAAAACTTTTCCATATGTGATTTTTCCCTATGTGATTTTCCTTTTTGTACCTATATAATATATTTTTTTTTTACTGTTAAATAAAGATTTTATTTCAGTATTTTGTTTCAGAAAGCTAACCTTTGTTTAACTCAAAGTGAAGATCTACGTATGTCACCTATGGCTTCCCAGGAGCCTATATGGTTGAAGGAAATATGTTTATGCGTATGAAATCCTTACAAACACAACCTCTTTCTTTCCATGGTCTAAATGCTACTGTAAATCATCTTTGACTATGGACAAAATTTTTATTCAAGTTTCATTATCACATAAATAGGAGTCTTTTTGTCCAGTTGTGTAAAATTATATTCATGTAATTTCTGCTATCCAGTTTTATCACTCTCCCAATCTCATCTTTGAGAAGAAGTGGCAGGAACAAGCCTGAAAAGTTAGGGCACCAACAGTGTCTTTGTAGGCACAAGTAGCCTTAATGAAGGCTTTGTAGAGAAATACAGAAATAGGTATTGGCACATCACTCATCATCTCCCCAAGTGGAATCTCTGAATAAGATTTTATTTTAAGGCTAAAGTCAACACAGCTAAGACAGTAATAATGCAATTTTTCACCTCTTAAACAGCAAAACTGTATTAACAAAACTGTAACAGTTTCCAAAGCAGGAAAGAAAAAAAAGCAGTGGCATACCATTTCAGAACAGAGCCTCTAATCTAATAGAGCCCACTCCTTACCACTAGCCCAAGTAAGAGTCCTATCTGCTGTTTGTCTATTAGCCCACCAGCACCCTGTGGAGTCTGTCTCAGCTCTTTTCCTCACAACCACTAGTCCTCAAAAAGAGGAGAAGGGAAAGGAAGTGCGTATCGGAACAGGAAGAGAAAGGGGAAAAAAAAAAAAAGAAAAAAAAAAAAGGTAAAATTAAAAGCTGAGTTGCACGCAGATCAGGATTCCTTTTGCAAGAAAATGCTGAAATACTGCCTGTTAATGAACAATGTGAAAACTAGAAGCCCTGAATTCTAACCACGGTCTTTCCCTCTAAGGAATATCAATTCAAATGGCTATGCTGCACACACATTTATGTTTTTGTTAAATAGTAAAAACGTGGAAGGATCACATCAAAGATTTTCATTAACATTTCCCAAACTTCATAAGGGATTAATGATAGGAAATTAGTAGATGTTTTCTTTGATATGCAGGTCTTCACCAGTAAATAACTACATAATGAGTCCAGTTTTAGACTGATCTTTGGAAGTTAACTGAAATGCCCAAAACCTCTCCACCTCTCCTACTACCCAATTTATCTTTTTTCTTGGGTTGTAATAATTTACCGCACACCTGGAAACTGCTGTCATGCCTCTACTAGCATTATAACCCACTTTCCTTGCTACCCCTCTTTCAATGACTTCTATTTACTTGAAAAAGTCATTCATGTATGATCTCTAAATGAGGAATATATTAAGTTTTACCTAAACAGGAAATTGTTACCACTGCAGTCTTGCAAGCAGTTTAGCACAAGTTCTTTTACTTGAGAAAAATGGGAAGTCAGCTTTCCACGGTTTCCTGATAAGCACAGAAATATTAAACCGCTGCAATCGAACAGATGGAATAAAGCGCGACTGATCCCAAAAGTGAAACAATACCATAAGTCTCAGAAGGACAGTAAAATACTATATATTTTTTTAAATCCCTTTCCACTTTGTTGTCTGAAACAACCATGAGGCAATAAAATATTGCCTCAATAAAGCTTCTAAATGAAGCAATAGAAATATCTCTGCTATAGATTGGAAACTCGTAATTTACATCTCAGTATATTCCCTCACCCCCTTCCCCTACGCATTTCTTAATTTTAAGCTAGATTTAACATAAGTGAAACAGAATATATTTCCTTCCCCTGAACTTTTACTTCAGTTTTAATTGCAACAAATAGTACTTAGGCTAGCAGTGCTGTAGCAATGATGTTTATCAAGCTCGTACACCACTTTGGGGTTGCCAACTAATCTGATGGCAGCCTGTGAATTCCAACCTTCCCTGGCCGTCGTTCCAACCACAACCACCTTTCTCACTTTTTTCCCACCTCTGCAGATTGCATACAGCTATGAAGTCACCCTTGCATTAAAAGAAGGATTTTTGTCTGTTCTTCTTGCCTCTCCTTATCCATGCATAACATCTGCATATTAACTGAGCCCTGCTGCTTCTTCCTTCCAAACTCCAAGAAATAACCCTTTTTAGCAGTCCTTTCAGTGAAAGCAAATGTTACCACCATCACCACATTGTCCTCTGGTTGGAAGTTACTCATTGACAACCCACATGCAACATGCTTGCTCATTTACATTTTAAACTGATATTGTTCTCTTTGTTACCAGTCAGGAGATCAAATTGTGTTGTTTTTTTTTTTTTTTCTTCTTCTTCTTCCTTTCTTGTTTTTTTTTCTTCCTTTCTTTTTTTTTTTTCCTCCCAATCCAAATGATTTAATTAAGTCTGATTCCTCCCACCCCTCAACACTTTTTTCATCTTCAAGATGAAATACAGATTTGCATCCCCAATGGTCCTGACTTCAGAGCGCACCTACAAAACCCATCATTCTGTCTACATACTGTTTTGCCACACTCTTCAACTGACTCATGTGGTCAGTTTCTATTATTCCCCCTTCCTAAACTGTAAGAGGATTCTTCCTGGAGGATGAACCACTACTGTTCTCAGGGCAGGGGAAAGACAGGGAAGGGTACTGTGGTAATAAGCATCTGATAAACCTCCAGTACATAGAATTTCTGGTTTCAAAAAAATGATAATTCTTCTAGATAATAAATGTTTAACACATCTGTTTGTCAGTTTTGGTCATAACTTCTCATCATGGCTTAACATCTAAAAATAATTCAGGTATAGAGGATCACAGAGATTTAATCAGTGAAACAAGTTTCAGACTTCACAGCAGACAATTTATTTTCCCAAGATGAAATTGCTTGTTTAAAAGTGGATAAAATGGAATTTAAGAGAATTTCTGAAAGTGATGCCATCTAGTAGCCTATCCTCATACTGTATCTTCAAATTAAAATCTTTGATGAGCAAGCAATTTTTCAACACCAATTTGAATTCTGTTGGTCAATTTTGCAATTAGAAAGTATATTTATGCTATTCAGCTTCATTCTGACTTAAAAGAGTGAATTCTCTGGAAAAGGCTTTTTTCTTCATTATGATGGTTTGTATTTTCCAGCTAGCATCGGTAGGTTCATGTTCTGCTTTATTCATTCAGTTTCTATACTCACACATATTTTATTTTTCCCCATATTTTCCCTTCCTCATTTCTGTTCCCTGCGATAACCAAAATACAAAAGATCTACTAGTACACTTCTAAATAGGAAATGTTAATAAATGTAATTCTACCAAATAAGTTAACATCTGAAGTCCTTTTTTCAAAGAAATTTAAGGTAGACTTTCTAGTCTGTCTTGAAGTTTGTTTTTTGACAGTTCACACTAAATAAAAAATGAACTCAGCTGTGAGATGGGAGTGTTTTGGTATGCAGCATTTTTCAAGCACACTGACTAGATTTAATACGAAAGATGAGGAACACAAGGTGGAAAAGGAACAGAAAAGTCTTAATGAATTAAAAAAAATTCAATATTATTGTCAAAATAATACAAACATCACCCTGTAGTACTGAAGAAATGCAATATTGAGATACCGAGTGACAACCTGAAATTGATTGCTATTGTTCAAGCTGGTTATAATATGGAAACATATAAAGTACATTTTAAAATATGCCGTTGCTTAAGTTTATTTGTAATACAATATTAACAAAATATATTCAACATAAATGTGTATATTTATAGTAAGTGTGTACAGGACAGGTTTCCTTCAGAAAAGATAAGTTTTAAGTGATAAGATAATACAAAACTATTCTCCTGAAAAATCAACATTTATAAAATTGCTATGCATAAAGTGTGTTTTTTTGTTTGTTTGTTTGTTTTTTTACTTATGTTGCCAGAATTAGACCATATCATCAAGGTTATTCAATATTCATAATACACTGTTCAGTGTTATTGATGTTTTCAACAAATCAATTGAATATTAGAGCTGAAAAAGAAGCACAAAACCCCACAACAAAACTCTTAAAGAGCTAGAAAGAGAACCACAAGGAAGAGAGACCCTATTTATCAAGAGAAGTATATTATTACAAAGATGGCATCATAAAAAGATGTCAAAATTCTCAACTTCTTGTTCTCATACTATTTATTGAATGTATACCATATAGGCTAAAGTTTTCTCATGGTTCATTCATACCTTCCTTTTTCCATTCATACCCATTTATGAATAGACAAGTAGCTTCATAACAGACTGAAGATCTGTTTTGCTTAATATCCAACACCAAGTCTTAAATATATGAAAGACTTTCCGTGATACGGGAAAGGTCTTTTTAACACTTCTTGCAAACATTCAAAACAGAGAAGTCCTTTTACATAACTAAGCTATCTTATCTTAACGAGACCATTACCAGCCATGTACTTATCTAACTGTAAAATGCATGTGGGAATTCTGCCAGCAGCTTAAAACCTATCAGATGTCTAAATGTAGTACCTTTTTAGTAAAGCTGAATATTTGCAAGAGAAACTAACCAGACATAAGCAGGTTATAGCAATTTGTTGTGTTTGAAGAGTAATAGATTTGTAGTCACATGGTAGGGTACATAAACAATATTTGTGCAGATAATTAGTCAGCACAGATAGATTGTTCAAAGGCTGTTAAGAAAAAAAAAAAAAAAAAAGAGAGAGAGAGAGAAAGGAAAAAAAAAAAGGAAACATATGAGTAATACCAAAGTTTTTGAAGATTTAAATTGCATTAATTTAAGAGAGAGAGAAGGAGAGAAGAAGAAAAAATAAAAAGACTGTAAAATCTGCTAAAATTGCAATCAGTCAGAAAAAAAAAAAAAAAAAAAAAAAAGGAGATATTTAAAAAACACAAATGTGCCTGGCCCCACACCCACTACATTGCAGCAATCCCAAATTTTCACAGGAAAAAACAGGCAGTCTTTAAAGCAAAGTGCCCACACATAGCTGCATGATGTAACAGTCCCCATTCAAATCAGTACCGTTCTTGCACAAACATGTTTGTGTTTACACAGTCATTCTGAGGAGGTAGTTTGGAAATATCAGAAACAGTCTAACCAAATAAATATGACATTGATATGCAAGAAATATGACTAATCAAATAAACAGGGACCAGATTTATATATATTTTTTTTCTGTAGCATTGGGCAGATCTGCATAAGCAATACAGAAATTCCTGTGCTCATGTTTTCATAAAGTAGTATATAAGTTAATGAGGTAAAGTATATGAGGCCAGGTAATATGAGGCCTCCTTATGTATTATTTGCATGTAACAAAATAAGTTTCAGAAATACATTAGTTGTTGAAGACTCTCGTATCTTTAACATTTCGTTTTCATTATGCTGAGTCAGCTAAATAAAATATTCAGTCTAAATCAATTTGTTAATGTATGTTCATCTGCTTAGATGTACAGGAACAGGATGGAACTCAAGGACAACAGAATAAAAATCTTTAAATAGCACTCCTTTGAGATTTAAAATCCAAATGCATCCATCTTAGCAGAAAGTCAAGGCAAAAAAATCAGCATTTTTACTCTTTTCAAAAGCATTATCATCTACTTTATATTATTAATAAATAGATATGAAAAAGTTTTTTAGATGCATCTAAAGTCAGAAGTAAATGTTGAAGTGCCTACCCAATTACAGAAGAAAGAATTTAGGATCACATTAGTGTGTCTGTTGCCCTCAAAACACACTTAGTTATAATAATTCTTCCCTATACTAAAGTGTAATTAATGAACACAAAATTGTTTTAGACATTGTTTCACTCTTTATATACTCTTTGATAATGACTGTGCTATTCTCTCTCAAGCATTAAAATAGAAAATACTAATGAACTATTAGCTGTACTTGAGTGTCACAGAAGACAATCAAATACTACCCAGATAGGCCCTAGGACATTTCTCTTATGTTTTTGTTTTGCTTTGGTTTGTTTGTTTTTCTTTTCTTTTGATTGATTGTTTAAAAAGAAAACAAAAACTTTACCCTTTCCATCTTCAGGATGTTTTCAGTAATGATTATGCACTGTACAGCTGTCATTTCTCATAGCACTCTCCTTGCTTAAGGTCATAATTTATCCTTCCATCAGAAGTGGAAGATAAGTGTTTTTCACTACCCACTATATTTAATATAATTGCAGGGTTTGTGAGCAAAAACGAGGCAACAATTTCAATATGCAAACTGCAAAATATCTACCAGGAAAGGATATTTTCTAGGTTTCTGCTACTTTCTTCATTCTTTGGCAATATAGTTTTTTGACTAACCTTGATGATATTCAGTGTCTTTCTAGAATTATTTCATTTCTAGGATCCAATGGCATTTTGCTGCAGTAAGTTACAGAGTAGGGGTTTTCCCCTTACTATTTCTAAATCTACTAACTGCATTATCGCTGCAGTTCCACTGTAGGAATACTACAACATGTGAAAGCCAAGAGTTAGGCATTGTGTTAAACTCTTATCCTTGTCATAGTTCTCCAATAGGAGGAAACTGGTATTTTTCCCCATATAAGTAGATGGTCTCTCAAGGCAACCAAACCATTGACTTTTCACGCACAGCACATAAAGCTGCTTTCTGAATGCCCGGACTTGTGCATACAGTAAACACACAAAAGTCAACAGAAGGTTTGGAAAGTCTGTCAAAGAAGCTTATCATTAACAGGGACCAAACTAGTCAGAAGCATTAAGACAACACCTCTCAGACCTATGGATTGATTTTTGTGTGGTCCTGTCTGTAGCCAGGAGCTGGACTCAATGATACTTGTGGGTCCCTTCCAATTCAAGATATTCTCTAGTTCTATGATTCTAGTGAAAGACTTTCTTCTTTATTAATGGTGACAGGTATACAGGACACAGGAACAGTAGTGAGGTTAGAAAGCATATGACAAATGTATGACACTGGGCAACATTTCTGTACTGAGGACTTAAGATTTTATGAGGAGAAAAAATCACACACAATTAATAAAAAAAAATCACAAGTATGAAAATGTTGATATCAAGAAATATATTCACTGAATACAGGAAGGCTCCACATAAAGGGAACCACATTAAAGCAGATACAAACTTCGTACTGATTTGGCTTATTTTACTGACTGCACATCTGGTTGGGTTGAAAGTTTATCTCAGCACAAAGGAAAAAAAATAACCTGTGAAGTTCCGAGTGATATTGTCTGTAATAAATTGATAAACATGTAACTACTTTTTAGCTTTATTCTTCTTCTGAGCAATCAACATAGTGATAATGCACAGTACCTTTCTCTTGTCCTCAGGCCCCGAGGCAGTTGTGTTTTATTTTACATTAAAGAAGTTAACACTGAGCAGCACCAGTAGTGAAGTCAAGAAGTATGTTTGTACTGGGATTTTCCACACCACAAGTCCTATTCCTATTGGCACATCCTCTTTTTCATCAGCAAGGAGGGATTTCTGAGCAATATTAGTGACATCATCTGTCAAACAAAAGAAAAAGAGATTTAATTCAAATCAGATTTGATTAACAGCTTTCATGGTAGTAATGCAATGAAAACGTAATTACACAGGGTAACAAAATGCAACAGAAAAAAGCATGCAGAACTACAGCCATGGCTGTAGAATCACATATCCACACATATGCAGTCTAATTCATGGTTGTTTTGGCTAGATGATCCCCAACAAAAGCTGGATGAAAGCTGTTAAGCTACTTTACCATCAGAACAGTGCAGCGCAGATGGGTAACTGAGCATAGCTAATGCTAAGGTTGTATTCCTTTTCAAAACAAATTAATTGTTTGGGGGGTTAAGTTGCTTTAATTTAATTTAAAATTAATTAATTAATTAGTAATAAATTAAATAATTAATGTAATTTAATTTTAATTGTTTGGGGGCTTAAGTTGTGGTGACCACCTAAAAATTGTCACATGCCCACAAGCATGTCTTTGATCTGGTCTTTGATCCTTATAAATACCCAAACTGTACCAACAAAAGGAAGTTATCACGTGTCCTGTTGAGCAGAGGACTAGACTGAATTTCAGAAACTTAATTTCTATTCTTTCTGTGTCTGTCCTGCATAACAAAGGTAAAGATGCTAATTACCTCTCTTAAAAAATACTGAAAATAGATGCACAAAGCCCTGATATTGTTTCACTTCACATTTATTGAAAATACTTCAACTTATTTTGATCATAAGGGGAAGCAAGAGAAGCATGACAGCACCTTTACTTAAATTTGTGAAGTACAGGAAAAGGAGTGAAGTCTCCTAAGCAACAAGTCTTGTAGTACACCCTTTGTATTAGTCAATCACAGACTTACACTTCAAAAGGGATTCAGACAAGGGAAACAAATTTCAATAATGTAATGATGTCTAACGCAAGCCACACTAGGGGCTCCAAAGCAGAGGGTGGGCAGACATGACACAGAACTGATCAAAGTCCACGGTCCGTCTGGCAGAGAGCTGCAAGCTAGACAGGATGCCATTTCAGAACAGCACTGAAACATGCTGTACATATTACCTTGCACTTGGTTCAAGCCTTCACCAAAAGCTGTACCTCACAGAGAATACGCCAGGCTTGCATCCAATGCTACCAGCCCCCAGAATGTTAATTCTTAATTGATTTCCTTTCCTTGGAAGCATTCCATTCATTTCAAGTGGTTTGTTAAAGGTTTTGTCAATTCTCAAATGTTAGTGGGATAAAAACTAAATCCTCAGGGAATAACTTAGCAGCTTGTATGCTCAACAAGGACAGCCATCTAGGCAGGATTTAATGGAAACGGGGGAGAAAAAATCTTCATGCTTATTCCTTAGGGCCAAATTCTCTGCTGTGAGAGAATACATTTTAAGGGGATGAAAGTGGAACTAGGACCATATCATGGCAAGAGATCAAAGTGCTGAAACAGCTTAGTCAGCATCTTAAGTGGCACAGGAGGCTAGAAAAGAGGAATTTGATTTGTTTCTGTAGAATCAAAACTCCTCAGGGGACAGGGAGGCCAAGAACCTGGATTTTTATGACATCAGAGTTCACCTCATCTTCATTACCCTTTTGGAGCTGCCCTGTTTCTAAATATTCCAGTTGTTATTCCACATAAAAGAACATCTTGTGCTTCTTTTTTTTTTTTTTTCCTTCTTGCTTATGGAAGCTAATTTGAACATATTTGAACACATTTGATCAAAAGGGAAATAGAAGTTTTTCCAATGTTAAGAGGTAAATGCAGAAATGTCTAAGAGAACAAGAATTTAATTGTCAAAAATACCAAAATACAGCAATCAGGCCAGCAAGAAAGCAGAGTTAGAAGACAGTTCTTGCTAAGTAGTCACAGAATAAATATTTTCAAATTCAAAAGTTACCCTGATGAGTTTCCTACATTTAAAAATGTATTCAGGTTTCAACAGATCAATTCATTCCATAACACTAATTATGGAAGGAGAAGTTCTTGCATGCTAGAAATCTTGTTAAAATAAACAGCAGATGTATTTGAATTCTCCAGTAAATTTGGGAATAAAAAGTATCTTAATCACATTCTTGAACAGGAGGCCTTCCTATATGAAGGGAACAGTGTTTATAAAGTTTTGAGAAGGATGAACATAAATCAAAGATGTGCAATTTCAAGCTGCTGAAAGAACAGCATATATAATAAAAACAGTATAGCAATATAACAATATACCCTTTTTAAAATGGAAGTTTCACTGGTGTAGTGTATCAATAAGATTAAAACAGAAGAACTGAGAGTAAGTTTTACAAAAACTATTGCAGGAACATATTTAATTATGCCTTCATGTCATTAGATACTATCAGAATGCTTCTTGTAATAAATTACCACTAACCACTGGAAACCTACAAACCAATAATCCTTCAGTAATTTCCCCAGTTTCTTAAAAGATATGGTAATACAGAAATAATTTAAAATAATTGGATACTTAATTTCCCATTTCCAGTAACTGTTATGCTGAATCAACTTCTGAATGTAGGGGGAAGGATAAAAAGGAGAGGGAAGTGGTTGGTTTGGATATGTATTTCTTAATCTACAAACAAACAGAGCATTAACCATACTCATTCAAATTCATTCAGAACTCAAAAGATATCGTACATGCCAAAAACTCCTCAAAGAACCAAAGCTATTATAGAAATAATATGACAGTTGAGCTGATGTTTGATAAATGAGTAATTTCTTTCAGTGTAATGAAGTCACCAACATATTCATATCCTGTAGTTAGGGTAGAACATACTAAATAAGGAAAGTCAATTAAATTATGTGCTTTGTTACATAATGGCTCTCTAGACAAAAGTTCAGTGTTATAATAATGAAGGTTTTATTTCTGTTTACATGGCAATGACTTGCAATTCTGTCAACACTTACCAAATACTTAGAAAAGGGATATATCCAAGATATATTTTTTTTCAAATGACAAACTGAAATGCAAAGAAACTTCAACGAAAATTCTGTTTCTGACACTTTATGTCATTATGTCTGATAGCACCATCTCTTGAGATCAACATAAATTTAAAGGTAAGAGCATAAAAGATTGATGCCCTTTGCTTTAGATTCTCTAAACGGGTAAAGCACTCAGCATTTATAGATTTTAGCCAGAGCTATTTGTACAGGACATCCTAATCCATTTTAACTCTTAAGGGAGTGCATTACCTGAGGAATGTTAAAACCATAAGGTTAACAGATATTTTAGAGATTTCTTCTTGGAGACTATAACACTTGAGGAAAGTTCCTCTGACAACTGGGGGGATGTTGCATACGGTCCACATATGCAGGATCTGTCGACTACAAAAGGAAAAAAAAATCTCAACCTTTTGCAGTACTAGAGAGATAGTAGCCCTCACTCCTCTGTCCTCCAAGCCTCAAACAATCATAAGTCACCGGCCAACTCATTTTCAGAGCAGAAAAACAAGATAAACAACAGCCACATCCTTACCCTGAGGTAAGAGAAGAGTATTTTCCCTGAATATTTCAGATGCCCTCTTTATATTCTTGTACAGCTGATCCACATTTTTAAGTTTTTTTGGAAACAATACTTTTTGGTTTTAGGATGACTAAATGTAAAGTAAAGCATGGTAGACAGTGACAAGAATGACCCAAATAAAAGGCAATACCTTTGCAATGTGGGAATACAGTGCTGAGCACATCTGCAAGTTCTTTGCAGTAGTTGCTAGAAATTTTGCTTGGCAAATGCTTTTTAATAGGAATTTAATTATAATAACTTCTTAAAAGAAAAAAGAAAAGGTAATCAAAAATTACATGAGGGTAGGGTGGGGGTTCTTTCTTATTACCAAATGTTCACATATTAAAAAATAATACAGAAATCACACTTCTTTCCAAAAACCCATGACATTTTACTATAGTACCTTGTTTTCTAACCTAAACCTTTTAATTCATAATATTAATTTGATTTATTTGATTTATAATCTTCTAGTAAGATATATACATGTCTGGCACACAAGATACGTGCAAGAAGACTGCATCTTCCTAGTGTTGCCTCCAATTTTTGATTTCTAAGAATGTGATATTTTCTTTGGCAACAGATTTTCTGTAATTTCCAGGGGAGCAAAGAATTTACATGCACATAAATCAGTGGCACAGACACAGCCCTTCATGAATGGGACTCGACATGTCAACAGCCCAAACACACCAGCAACACTTGCATACAATGTATATCGCTTGCTCTCTATTTTACCCATTCAGTCTCCACCTAATGTACCAGATTATAGTCAGGAAATGTGAAGCCTTCCAATGTAGCTGCACCAAAAGCAGACAGAAAAAGACCCGTATTTAACATAATCGCCAGCACAACATTTTTAGAGCATTCTACAATCAACTCGCACACAGCCAAATGTACAATCACCATCATTTTTATAGGGAACACACTTAGATCTTAATAGGTGCTGACAGAATGACTGAGGACTTTTTCCTACTTTACTTATTTTTATATCATATTTGAAGTTGATAATAACATAAATCAAAGACATTATAAGCAGTAAGTTCTTGCCTACTTCTTCAACAGTCTATCAAGGACACTGACAGAAACTTTCCTGATCTGTTTTAGTCTGCTGTTTTTATTGCAAAATATGTCTTCATTGGACAGAATTTTTATTTGGATAGTAGGAATGACCTGCTCTAGGTGGCCAAGCTTGAGCAGGCTGGGGGTTTAGACCAGATGACTACAGGTCACTTCTAAACTCAACCATTCTGTGGTTCTATGACCTGAGCTGCCACAAAGCAACGAGAGGTAGAAGCAGTAACTCACTTTCCTGCCTCCTCCATCCGTACTAGAGTTTTTTGTTTTGGCAACTCCTTAACAAGTCACTCCCAGGGTCCATCTAAACTTCTGACAGCAATGGTGGACTACCAAAAAATAGGTCAACAATTGGTTTGTTTCTGTGTTGATTTTGCTGTACTGCAGATTAGTACAACAGTTCCCATAGGCCCTAATGATGGCTTGTAAACAGCATGTCATGCAATACTGGTTTCATAGGAATTGATATCATTCCTGCCACCTTGTTGCTTTAATTGGATTTTCAATGCAAAGAAAAATCTTCCTCTTTTTATTTTTTTTTCCTAAAGTAGGAAGCAATAGGCATTCATCAGTGGGTGTTTAAGAAGAACATGAGTGTGACTTGCTTGTACAGTTGATTTAACACCATAAAACACACTTGGAAAAGAAGTTAATTACAGCATTTATTAGATTTTGCATGAAAATTAGCATAGGTTGCAAACTACAGGACACAGTTGCTTTTGTGTACAGAAGTAGGAAAATCTATGTTACATAGGGCATATTTGTAATAAATATATTTTTGTAAATCTTCTTGGTAATTAAAATGACTGTGATACAGAAGCATTTGTGTGTGGAAGAGCTATCCAAGTGAAACTCTCTCCTTAAATACTAACAATAATTAAACATTACTTGAGAATGACATTCTTTATTCATTAAATATCAAAGACATTAATGTCTGTTAAAAAAAATAATCAAAAACAACAACAACAACAACAAGTTTCAATGAGATTTGTTGAGCATAGCCAATGGCCAGAGACTACACAGTCTCATTCACACTAAGAATCAGTCTTTTTATACATGAAGAAAAATAATATAACATTCAACATAAAAGGTTTTTTTCCCCAACTCAGATTTCCTTCCTGGAGGTTGTGATGGGTGATACCTCTCAGCCTGTTTACACAAGTTTGTGGGCTCTTTTTGTTCCCAAATCAACCTACTTCCTGGAGGCCCCACCCCCTGAAATCCATTCTTTCTCCTGAAAAAGCTTTCAGAGATAGCTCCATAGTGCTGCAAGGTCTGAGGCTTCTTAGACCTTACAAGGAGAAGATTATTCCGAAAGTTATCAAAAAACACTTGAAAGACAGCAGTCATTGGTCACAGCGAACACGAGTTCACAAGGTGAAAGTCCTAACTAATTTAACTGACTTAATTTCATTTTATGACAAGGTTACCCATCTATCTGACCAATGGAAGCCAGTTGGTGTAATATGTTTGGATTTCAGCAAAGCCTTCAATATTGTTTCTTACTTTTGGGCAAAACGTCCAGCATACAGCTAGACAAATACATATTATGATAGGTGAAAACCTGGCTGATGAGTTGGCCTCAAAGGGTTATAGCAAATGGGGTTACACCAAGCTGGCAGCCAGTCACTAGTGTGGCTCCCCAGGGCTCTATTTTAGAGCTAGTTTTCTTCCATGTTTTTTTAAGCGATCTCCAACACACGCGAACCTTCCAGATAATGCTAAATGAGGAAGAGGATCTGTCAATTCATTTGAGGGTAGAAAGGCCTTGCAGAGAGATCTTGACAAATTAGAGCACTGGGCAATCACCAACCACGTGAAGTTGAACAAGAGCAAGTGCCAGATTCTACACCTGGGAAGGGGCAACCTGGCTGTACGTACAGACTGAGGGATGAGAGGATGGAAAGCAGCCCTGCAGAAAGGGATTTGGGAGTTTTGGTCGATGGTAAGTTTAATGTGAGCAAGTAGTGTGCCCTAGCACCCAGGAGGGCCAACCATATCTTCAGGTGCATCAGGCACAGCACTACCAGCTGATCGAGGGGATTGTCCCACTCTGTTATGTGCTGGTGCAGCCTCACCTAGAGTACTATGAGCAGTCTGGGGCACCACAACATAAGAAGGACATAATACTATTAGAGTGCGTCCAAAGGAGGGTTACAAAGATGGGGAAGGAGCTAGAGGGGAAGACGTATCTATAGTGGCTGAGGTCTCCTGGGTTGTTCAGCCCAGAGCAGAGCAGGCCAAGGGTGGCCTGCAGCTTCCTCACAAGGGGAGTGGAGGAACCGGAGCTGAGCTCTGCTCTCAGGGTACAGCAACAGGAGAACAGCATGGAACTAGGACAGGGGAGGGTGAGTCTGGGTGTTAGGAAAAGGTTCTGCACTGGTGATTGGGCACTGGGATTGGCTCCCCAGGGCAGTGGTCATGGCTCCGAGCCTGCCAGAGTTCAAGAAAAGTTTGGACAACGTTCTCAGACATACGGTCTGATTTTGAGGTAGTCCTATGTGTAGCCAGGAGTTAGACTTAATGATCCTTGTGGGTCCCTTTTTACTCGGGATATTCTGTGATTCTATGATCCATGGAGAGTTTCTAACCCTTTCTCTCTAATGGAAGCTTTCTCTCAGATCAGTTTCAAGCTGCGGAATACCATTTTTTGGTGCCCTGGACTGACCCAGCACTTGAAGCTATTTTGTCTTGCTATTATACAACTTGCTCAAAGACATAGTCTGGAACAATAAAGGTTTTCAAGACTATTTTTATTTTTCACTCCTACACAGAGTTTAGTAGTACCTTAGCAAAGTGACTGTGATTGCTGAGGCAAGATTGCCAATTAGACTAGCCCTCAAAGGGGCCTTATTCATGTGCTAACTTTCTTCTTCACTATTTCAGCTATTACAGACATGTAGTTTTTAAGTCTGAAGAACTGTTTTTCATACCTAAGTCACGGATAAGGCAATTATGCCCGTGATGGAAAAGTAAAGGTTGTCACTTTTAAAAACAACTATCTTTCCACTGGTGCTCCTCAGGCCGTATTATTTGCTAAACTTAAGCCTAATGAAAGATTTATTAGGCTATTCTGGCCTTTAAGTTTCTTACACCTATGGCTTGTTATGCCTCAGCAGTTGATTCAAAACAGGTAGACGTGGTGCTTAGGGACACGGTTTAATGGGTGATAGTGGTGGGATGGTTGGACTGGATGATCTTAGAGGTCTTTTCCAACCATAATGATTCTATGATTGGGTTTATGTGTCAAGGCTGTGGTTGGGGGTGGGAGAATGCAGAGGTAGCCTCTGTGAGAAAAGACTAGGCATTCCTGATTCTCTCAGCAAGCCCCCATCAGCTGCCTTGGCCTCCTACTACTATTGTAGTACATAAATATGGAAGACATTCATTCAGCATTTATAAGGGTATCAGCACATACATGTTGGTGGCCCTTTACAAAAACAACTGTATTTCTAAGTCTAAACAACCTGCAAGCTGTTTCTCATAGCTCAACCCTGAAAGCCCCTATGCAAAGGCTAGAATTTACTCATTTAACTTCTTAATTGAAGTCAAAGTCAATTAAGCAAGAAACTTTCACATTGGTAAGCTATTAGCATGAGTTGGGAAATAGACAAAAGTGACTTTCTGCAAATAATAGTATTCACATTAAATTCCCTTGTACACCAATAAGAAAACTGCACTGTGCCACAACAGTTATTCTTCATTGCATGTATTTTATTTTTCAGAGGTTTTAACAAACTACTCAAATTTTTATCTTTTATTTTTATTTTTTCTGGCGGCTCTATGGCAGTTCTTTCCTTTAAAAGCCAGATCCTAGCAGCTACCAGCAGTCTTGAAATAGACTATTCAGTAAGAGAAAGTTTGAAAATAATACATTTAAAATTCCAGCCAAAATGAAAGCCAAAAGCTATACTGTCCTTATGAGGCTAGGAGTTGGTATCATGTGAAGAACTGGAAAAATATACATTTCTGCTTCATTACATTACAAATACCTTGTAGGATATGATCACAGAGTAGGCCACTTAAACTTTTCCAGTAATATCAGAATAAAATTTCTGACTTGAGGTGCTGCTCTTGTATATTCATAATTTTTTGCAAAGCTACTTTGAAAAATGAAGAACAGTAGATACCTGAAAATGGTCAAAGATTAAGAAAGTTAGAATATACTCTTCCTGAACAGGCTAAGATTAACTGTAAAAAGGAGGCAGACAAGATGTCAAAGACTCATTACAGAGGCAGTCCACTATAGTGCTATAATCTCCTTCTAATTCCATGAACTGTATATTCCTAGATAACAATATGTATCCATGCAAAAAAAATTCATACCTAGGTAAATGAGAAATAACATCAAGTTGGAAGAAATCTATTGGTATACCTACCGTGAATTTCAGCACTAGCTTTGCTTGTTATTTTTCCTGTTTAAAACACAGCCCTCTTACTAACATTGAATCAGTGTTGCAGAATCAACTTGCATATGTTCTAAAATCAAGGAAGCCAAAGATAAATTTATTCAACCCTCATTTCTAGTTTTCTCCTTTGTATCCCCCGACACACATATTCACTATATTTCTTTTCATTGCTAATACAGTGCCTAACATAATGCTGGTAAAACATCCAACACCACAGATCAGTCTCATCAAATCTGCAGTTTCAGCCATCCAAGAATACCCTCACAGGTACTACTTGACCAGTACTTCTTTGCAGATACAGTATGCCAAGGGAAGAGGTGTACTCAAGGTCACACAGTGAGTCAGCAATGAATAGCAAAAAAGACTTGGGGCAGCCATGTTGCATGTTCAGCACTTAGCCCTTGGAATAAAACCTCCACTTTCCATACCTAAATGCGTCAATTAGCTGTGTGTTATGACACAGATTGAGCATCCTCTCTGATGTTCAGTTTAGAGTACATTACTATTAAATGCTTCAATTCCAACAGCAAAGTTGCAGATCTCTACATTTCTCAGAGTTACACGGAAACCATTAAGTACATAGATCCTGCATACTTAAGGACTTCATAACGATCATTAAAATGACAGGTGTACATAGATGTGTAAATTTTGAGCTTCTCACTGCTCTCTTCTTGACTTCTACAATGACTTGAAATTTAATAATATCAGAACCTGGTTAGTGTATTTTTCCACCTACTCATAAAACGTATTTAACATGCTGTCTCTGAATAGAAAAAGTGATGTACAATAAAAGCTGATAGAAGTTTAATTCTCCCAGAAACCTTGGCGAGTCCAATTAAACACTGACAAGCGTAACAGTTTGAAACAGGCACTGTTTGATACAAAGACATTACTATCTTCAAATAAAGGACTTCACTCTAGTTTTAAGTGAACAAAGAGCTGCTTCCAGTTAGAGTCATAATAGTGGGGGATGGGAGGAGAAATAAATCCAAGTGATCTTTAGATACTTGCCTTTATGGAACAATTACTCTGTGGTCTGGTCACATCCTTCTTCAGCCTTTTCACCAACTGTATGGTAAGGAAAAGTGCTGTAGAGATGTGGTAATGTGTAATACTAGGTATTAAATTCCAGTTTTCTGTTAATTCATTTCTGTTTATATACCAAACTGAATTCTTCACTATTAGGAGGATTTCACGCCTGACAGCAGCACACTTCACAACAGGACATAAAAAAATTTTACAACTATTACTGAAAATGCATCTACTTGTCAAAAGTTATTTAGATATCTAGGGATGCAAAGAGCTAGCTGTATTCCGTAAAACTGACAAACAATGTATGCTGATACTTGCAATCCTTTTTCCTTTCTCTCCTCGGGCATTTTTATATTATATAAATACACATACACACAGAGAGAGTAACATATATATTATATTCCAAAACAGAATGTTGTCAAACACATTGCAGAAGTGGCCATGGATTTGGAAGAATAAGTCAGTTTCTGTGATGCTTATTGTCCTCTATTCTCATCCAGAAACAGCGAGCCAACCAAGCACTACATTGGTGTTCACAAAGGCCAGGAGGAATTTTAACTGGGATGTGCAATACCACAGTAAAACAGCCATGCTCCATACTGGTGGGAAGAAAAAGGCCACAACAGGAGGAGCCAGCCTGCAGGGCACAGTGCCTACAAAGTACTCTGTGTAGTGTGTTTTGTTTTTTTCTTTTTTCATTTTCCTGGATTTGTTACACTCCCTTTGACATTTCAAAGATCTGTTTATAAAACTGTGCAAAATACTTTACCTTTTGGGAACATGAGCGTGGAGACCAAGCACAGACACAAGCTTAGTTCTAACATTCCCACAAAGAAGTTCCTCACAGCTCTCATCACTGTAACATGTGCTGAGCTTAAAATTCTCGCAGGCCTGTCAGCAATAGCATAGCTCTGCTTATTTTACTTCGCCAGTTCAAAAAGTTCAAGCTCAGCAGCCGTAAGTGCAACTCAGTGCTGTTCTCTCATTTCCACACCTGTGCAGAGTGAACCTCTTCTGCTGGCTAACTCACCCATGGATTTTTAAAAGTGTCCTGCTGCTCTAATAGATTTGCAAAGCAAAATAAACTCGGTTCCAGGAGAAGTCTCAACTTCCTTTAATTTGTCTGCTCCATAACAAATTAATATTCTTCTAACATTATGTCAGGAAATATCAACTCAAATTATTTGCAATACCTAATACATTGTACCAACTATTTTTATTCATGATTCGGTTAAGCAGTATGACAAATAATTTTATTTGAGGTAGACCTAACTATGACTTTGTTAGGATTTCCTCACAGTGTTAACAGTATTAATTTATTTTTCACTTTGTTCATAACATGGTCTTTAATAAGAATAATAAAATAATGACTTAAAAAAAATATTCATTGCATTGCCACATATAATTTAAATGCCACACAGAAATGTTTTGATAAATTCTTTGTTTGGTTTCAGTTTTTTTGTTTGGTTGTTTTTTGCCTTTACTTTTCCCGCATTTAATAAATTACTTGGTTTTATTCCACATTTTGTTTACTGCATATTTATATAATCACCTCTCAGTAAATAAAATTTCAGGTGAAATAGACTGCTGCTCAAGTCAGCGAAGATGTATTAGAAAAAGAGACACTAACATATTCATGCTGGTGCATCAAAGGATCCATATTTATTAAGGACAATGGAACAAAAAGTCAAGGAAAGTGCAACCATCAGCAGAAGTGCATGTGTTGCTGATAAAATATATTTCAGAAGCCATGTAAAAGTAATACAGTCCTCAGATATAGTTCAGCTGGATTGTACAATCCTTTACACAGCTAACTTTTGTATATAGAGATAAATATGTATTTATACATATTTATATGCATATTTATACATATATTTATATGTATACAATATTATAGATGTGTATTATATATACATATAAATATATACATTATATATGTATATAGGCATACATACATACATGCACACATATACACATATAATATATATATATATTATTTATATAATACGTATATTTATATGCATATTTATATGCATATATTCATGAAATATATGTATATATATATATATATATATTCATATATACATATTTATTCAAAAAAAAAAACAAGATCTTTTTTTGGACCAGCATCCATTTGTGTACATCTCTCTAAACCAGGAAAACATAACACTTAATATCAATTCCTTCAGAAGGGTTTAAAATGGATACACATACACTTAGAACTTTCTGGCATATTTTGCCTTTTGTTAAGTGGTAGGTATATTGGTACATGGTAGGACTAATGCTGTGGACATGACCTCTAGTACATGCAGTACTAAAGGCAGTTCAGTATCAGCTACCACCTAATAACCCAACATCCTGCCTGATGTCTTTCTGGTTCAGCACAGCCTTTTAACTAAGTTGTTCACAAGGTTGCATGTATCTATTGTAATTTAAAATCTAGCAGACTTCACAATTTTCCATTTGTGCATCCATTACCTTGAGCAAACCTGCACTAAATTTTTTCTTGTCACCATGCAGCCAACACATCCACAAGCTTTGTAAAATCCTTGAGTTTTTTTGTTTGTTTGTTTAGAATACTCACTCACTAACACAACTTATTTGTTGAAAACATAACAGCTGCTATAAAGCAAACAAAAAGTTAAACTGTATACTGGAGCAGTTTTAAGTATGAAGTGTTAATGTATTTCAAATTTGAGGGGTTCAAAGTTAGTTAATTTCAGACCATTGAACATTTAATGCACAACAAAAAGTTTTTAAGTTCCTCAGAAGTAACTTAATTAGGGATTATAGTATATATCTATAAATACATAATGTATCTATATCTGTGACTATATCTATATCTGCCACCTAGTTAATATCATTTTTAAATACCAAGCCAATCAGCAGCATTTGAGGAAAAAAATAAATAAAAGTTACCTATAAGATAATTGATGTTTCTTGGTACTTCAACAAGAAGACAACAGAAAGGAAGTCATAATCCCATAAAATCCTCTGGTTGCTGTATGACAATAGGATAAATGATCCCTTTCTTTTTGGTTTTGCTGTTCCTAAAATATGACTTAGTACTTCTGCAACCAAGTGATCAACATGTTTACAGAGGGAGGTGGAGATGATTTATGCACACGGAACTATATTTTCCTATGTACACACTACTTGTTTACTCTAAGCTCCATAAAACTTGGTAATTGTATGAGAAAATTTTAATACAGTCCACTCTAACTCCAAAGTCTGGAGGCATGGACTAAAATGTATTCCCTCATCAGTATGCTGCTCTTTGGAAGGATGTTGTGACCTGAAGAGTTTCTCCAATCATTCTTGTTAAAGAACAGAGTTATTACAAAATTTATAAATACTATTATAACATCTCAATGAAAAAAAAATATATGTTGAAATCAAGAAAACTGATGACTGAAGTTTCAAACAGACCTGAGATCCTGATTCAAGAGCAGCACCAGAGTCTTTTAAGAGAGAGACTTGATGAATCAGTAACATGGATACATTGATCAACTGGAAATCTGGCAAAGACTTGATACATAATATTCCGTTATAATACAGAATTATTGCTATTGTAATTATTATTATCTATTACAGAATTATGTAAAATACTTGATTTAAATTATATGTATATAAATCTAAAATGAGGCCAAGGTTAAAACAGCAACATAAATAATGTAATTTTAACAACAACAACAAGAGGAAAAAGGAAGAAAAGGAAGATACATAACTTTATTCCAACTCACCTCTTGTGCAAACTACAAAGGTGGGGTAAGAAGCTAAAAAACACTTGTCCCTTGACCTGGCTCTTGCTAATTACCAGTTCTAGCATTGTTGGATTTTAGCCTAATTAAGAAATTTAATTAAAGTCCAACCTATACTACAAATGATAACTGTACTAGAGCATAGCATCTTGCTGGCTTTGCTGCATCATTAGTGCCTCTCAGTGAGTGTCAGCTGCAGTACACCTCTCTTGCGCAGGTGTGCTTTTGCACCTCAGCTTTGGAGCCAAGGGAAGCCATCCAGCAAAATGAGCACTCTTTCATCTACCCCAGAAATTACTACCCGTTACTCAGAACATCACACAGCTCATTAGATTCAGGTAAGTATAAACCAACAAAAAGGCTTCATAAAGGGACAAAATTGTGTTTTTTATTATTTGTAACACCAGCTTTCACATTTCTTACCTGAGTACCAGTTGACAAAGACCAGATTGGAATTCCCTTTAAAGAAAAAGTTAAAATAATGCAACTATATATAATGATCTCTTATTCCAAAATATGTTGTATTGCACATACTAAAACATTTGCTATCTACATTTTTTTGTTTTGCTTTGCTTTCAATTTAGAGAAAGAATGAACTTGAAATGTCAAAACCTGGAGTTATGCCTAGAAAAGTTTACTGTATGAGCTTCAAGAACAAATTCTTAAGTTACCATCCACAAGCAACAAAAAGATGTATATAATTATGTCTGCATCAAAAATTTCTTCGTAAACATAGGTGATAGTTTGGTTAAAATGCTGTGAACGATAAATTATCTAGAAGGTCCCATGTAGCACATACCCAGAAATGTGCATATCATACTGTGCATCAGTCCCAAAAAGCAGAAAAATTAGTGCCCAAAACATACCACCTCTCCAGGATCTTGGAGACAGTAACAGAAAAAATTGAAATTGTGTTGTAGTAATCAAATTGGATAAAATATTAGTATCTCCAAAATATTTAACATTATGTTTTGCTCAATTTCAAGTTAACATTACAAACAGTCAAAATATATCTGGTATGTTCTGGTATGAGCATCACATGTGAGGTGTTTCCTTCCTTCTTTTCAGTCTAGACTACTGCATCCAGTAGTTTAGATAAAAAAGTTTAGATAATATATCTAAAAAAAAAATCTAGCGACATCTGTTTAATAATATTTGAGTAGCAGTCTGGTCAGACTGTCAGCCCATACATGAGCATTTAATGAGCACGTGAAGAATTCTTTCTAAATATAAACCTCACTAAACTTTACTGTAGGTGGGAGAACCAGACTTCCTTCTTCTGTGTGTATTTTTCTAAATTACTTGCAGATTCACCATCTGTATTGTTTAGACAACATGCAATACTAAACAGCACAGGCTGCTGAAGAGCTTAAGCATAACCATACTGGCTCAGACCAGGATCATACAGTCAAGTATACTGACTCTGCCACTAACTGGTTACTAATCCAACAGCAGATGTCTTTGAATAAAAAGAACAAAGCAAATGTGTGTGTGTGGGGGGGGGGGGTGGGGGGGGGGTGCGGGGAGGGGAAGACAAAAAGTATGGAACAGCTCCTGGGCAAAGAACAATCAAATGAAGAACTCATCAACTTAGGAGAGGCAGTTTGAAGGTGGATATTCACATGATTATTAACATGAAAAAGATACTCAAGAATCAACCACTCTTCTGGAACAAAAATGTAGTAGGATTCAGATTTAGGGGAGGGAAGAAATGGAGGAAATCTTCAAGCAACAGGTAGTGAAGGCTTAATGAAAAGATGCGTGGCAGTAAAAATTTAGATGGGTTGAAGTGGAGAATGAACAAATTTCTGAGGAAAAAAAAAATCCACTAAGGGTTACTAAAGACAAAGAAAATTGTATTCAGCATGGAAAACCACTGAGCTACAAATAAGTGAAAGCTGTAAGAGTTAAGTGGAAAGTATCATGTATTCTTGACCTGCTTTTACCCTTACCCTGTCCTCAGATTAGTTACACTTAGGATACCAGATGCTGTGTTAGATAAGATTCAATATGACACAGTATGATGTGTCATAAATATTACAAGAACATACAAGAATCGGTCAGCTCAAGACCTATACTGAAAGTTTCTTGACCCTCACTACAAAATATTATGGTACCTGTTACAGCCAGCATTACAAGAGTGGACTTGAGTTGTTTAGCTGCAAACATTTCAATGTTTTACTTGGAAAAAACAAAAAAAAACAAAAAAACAAACAAACACCTTTCTTAATGTCTTGTTTTCCATAAAACTGGATCATTTTAATTAGAAACAAGTTACTGAAGGACACACAAATCATATCATTTTTTCTTTTAGAACATCTCTGAAGTATGATTTTTACTGAATTAAGTTTTCATAATTTCCTTAATAGTGAGTAATTCTTGAAAAATATTATGCCATTACCTTTGTATTTCTAAGCATAGTGCTTATGCAGATTTTTTGTTGCTGTTGGATAAAATTAGAGAACAAGCCTATTTCTAGTTTCAAAATCGAATAACGGACATTAAAGCACAGTTTGGGATAAAAGGAGGTGAAGTAATTGCCTAAAGACTGGTTACCATCTTCATCCTGTATTATGGTGTCAACCTGTCATGTTGAAAAGCTTATAAAAAACACAGAAGAGAAAAGAAAAAGCAATCTGACAGTAATTTATACAACAGATTCCCTAAAGCTGTAGGAAAAACAAGTTCTGTTTGATACACCTTGTTTTTTTTTTTTTCAGTCATATCTTGAGGGCTTTTCTCAACATCACTGGAACTACTTCTTAAGGAGGGTTTAGGAAAATTCATACCTAAGGCATTGCATGAATTTTTTTCACTCTATGACATTTATTACATTTCATGCTCTGAAGAGCTGCTCAGCTTTCTGAAAATTCTGTAAGGAATGACACTGCTAGAGTAATATACACTTGATATTCATATTATGTGTGATTTTCCCATTGATATTGTGGATATTCATATTACTGTAATACATGGTTGAAAACCTACAAATCCTTTTGCATACTTTTAATGAAGAAAAAACTATAATATGTGGAAATGATGTATGAATGACAGATATATTTCAGAGTTTTTAGTATTTCAGCAATGTTCCACAAAGGATATTTGTTGTTCTATAGACTTGTATCATTACCTACTGGCCAGGTAAATTTTGTCTGTAATATATAATATGCAATAATGCTACACAACTGCTTTATAGCCATATTAGCAGCATACCTGTTTTAAATAATAGTGATCATATACAAAACTGTTAGGCCAATGAAATAAAACATGAAGGCTAGGGAAGTTTGTGTTTTAGATGTTAATCGTATGTAAATACTTATAAGGAAAAAGAGAAAGTCTTCACAAAAACGTCCTTCAGTTAGCATACTCTTAGACAAAACCTGATGGTTTCAATAGTTATGAGACAGGCTAGTGCAAAAAAAATACAACTTTCTGAAACAGAATTTGTCATTTTGTGACCAGGTGGGTTAGTGTTCTTCACAGTGAGGGATGACCTGCAGTCCCTCTCCTGTGAGCACACAAAGAAGCTGTACGAGACCTATGTCAGAAGCACCCTGCATGATACTGAGATATCTCAGTCTACTGCTCCTCCCTTTTCCACTCAGAGGGTTTATTCCCTACTCAGCTGGTCTCCAACCTATTGACTCCAACTGCTAGAAAATGCCTGCAGCATTAATGTGTATTCTCCCATTTCTTAGAAGAACGGTTAATTGCCTCTTTTCTTCCCAACATATTGAATTGATACCATGCACATAAAATCTATATTTAGAAACTAGTCTATAGGTTCCATGATGTGCTTGTTTACAGCACATAAAAGCCAGCTCTCCATTATCAAAAAATGAAACAGAAGTAAGAAGGCCCTTTTTATTGTTGCCATCCTTACAAGAGGATTTTCTTTTCTTCAAAGCGGAAAGTACCAGTATAGTGGCACAGATCAGCCCATATCAACCATGCTATAGGTTCACATCAAGAAGAATCAAAAAGGAAAATGTCTAAAAAAGCCGAATTCATCCGTTACAATGCTGAAGTTCAATTCTTTCTACTTCGCTTTCTAAGCAAAAACAGGAGGAAGTCTAGCAACACTTTCTAGTGAAAAAAAGCGTCATTTATCTAACACCCCAACATGCAATGGCGTGTGCATATACTCTTCACAACAGGAAGGAAGAAACTTCAGCATTAAGGCACTTTGGTTAACAAAAACTTGTACTTTTTTTTTTTTTTTTCCTTTAAAATGAAAGAAAATGATTCCTGTAGAAAATGACTGCCTCATAGCTTCAATCCCTCTATTTCTATTGAAATTCTGAGACCTAACAGCTTGAAGTTTCTCTAGAAAAGAAATGAAGAGAGAAAAGCTATGAGAAAAAAAAAAAAAAAATATATATATATATATATATATAATCTTCTCTTGAAAGATTCCATATAAAAAAGGAAAGAAGAAATTGCTCATCTTTTCTATGAGAAATTCTCTAAGTACGGAACTGAGGCAAAAGGATTTTAAAACTTGTCCAAGATTACACGTGCAGCCTGTGACAGAAATAAACCAGGATAATCCATTTAAATCTTATCATAACAACTGTTACTAATCTTGTTATGAAAGCCTTACTTTTTCTAAGAGTAAGGCACAAATTTCTGAGTTACCTCAACTCTCCTCTCTCAATATCCCATTAGACTTCATAGTAACCACTACCCAAATGTACCAAGGCACATGGAATCTTTCAATGAGTTGCTTGCTTGTTTGTTTTTCCTTCCAGAAGTTATCAATTATTACATTTCTAACTACTTTTTCACATAATGAATTGTAACAATGTAACTATGCTGTAACTACCCCTTTAGTCTTTAGGACCAAAGGAAAATCCTTAGGCACATATAGAAATGAATTAGTATAACTCCCTCTCAAAAGCAAATAGAGTACTTTTAGTTGACAAAACTTCCATAGAAAAACAATCCTAAACTCAGAGCCCTTCTTAGGTATAGTCCAATTCACTCTCTCTTATTTATTTAAATTAGTTATCAAGATTTTCTTTACAGAGCAGGGTTATAGGCTACTGACTATGAAAAATATTACTTGGATTTTCAGCTCCCCACCCACTGGTAGTATCATTAGATTATATTAGTTTTTGTAAAACAGGCTAGCTACATCTTCAATAGCATCATTGGTCCTTGGTAACATTTCTTTTTTCTTGCAGTGTTGTGTTTGATTTTTTTATTATATTAGAAAAGTCTTAATCTGTTGTTATTCATGTGCAACTGGAAATCTCATCTAAGTTGCCACTTCAGCTTCAGATACAATGATTTACAAGACTTCTTTCTCTCACTACAGACTCCTGCGCACACAGTGGTACTCTAGGGAAGAAGCTCCCAAAGTGATACAAACTCATCATCAATGATACTCCTCCCAAGTACACTTAGCAGAAGGCTGCCTCCTCAATTCCCAGCATGTGGAAATCTTGTGGGAAGGACTTCCAGATACAGCATCCAGTATAGGAGTGCATGCCTCTTCTTGTGCAATCGTATGGGCTCATACTCCCAGACACCATTTGCAGGTACTAGTGGTCTCCAGGCAAGTTAATGGACCAGCAAGCATCCACTGCAAAACATTTATGTTGCTGGTTTCATTGAGGTCTGCAACTGTGTACTGGACTTTCATCCTCATGTCCAACAAAATTAAAAAGGATAGCTAATCTCTCTAGCTTAGTTGCAAATTAAGCTAGTTGCAAAAGGAGAGAGTTAGGAGATAACTATTCCTTACAGGACTATAGGTAGAACATAAAATACTCATAAAGTTAATAAGAAGATATTCTTACTTCGCTACTATTTTCAAAGGAGTTTTAGACACATGAATCTTCCCCAAAACAAGAGGAATAAACAAACTACCTCATTTTCAAGTGTTCAAATGACTGCAGTTACTGTGGGTTCCTGAGTAGGATGTTCAATATAGAGCACCAGAATTTCAGGACTGGTGGATAACGCAAGTCACACAGACTCCAGGGAACAACATAGATATTTCGATCACTCCCACTTCACACAGTGCAAACATCGCAGCCTTTGACACACATACTAAAAAAACAAAACTCATAAATCTGTAAATTCAGAAAATAACACATATGTAGCTATCCCAACCCCAAAATTTAAGTTCTCATTGAAATTTTAAAGTTGCAGTGTTTAGTAATATATTCTAGTTTCTCCTTTCATTAAAGGCTAGTAGCAAAACCTCAATCTCCCCCCAAGTAATTTCTTTGATCTATTTCCATTTATAGCTACAAAATACATCTTCTTGCTCTCCCCTAGCTAGCTGCCACCGCTGAAAACTAAACTTTACCCCATTTAGAGAAGAACATAGGCCAAATTTAAAAAAAAAATTACTCTCTCTTCAAAAAAAATAAATAATAAAGTTGTGCATTTTGTATGCACGCTTATAAATAAATATATTTTCTAGATGTAGAAAATCTTCTGTAGAGCAGACTTTTTCCTATAGAAATAACAAAAAGCAATATATTAGTGTTTCAAACAGGCAGATCACATCAAGAAAGTCACCCCACACTTTGAGAAATTATTTATTGATTATTTACTGCCAAGGATCTTACCAACAGTGCAACTGGCTTTTCTTCAATTCAAGATATACTTGGACTCTTGGATTTTCACTTGAACTCCAACAGTCCCTTTGGAAGGACAAAGCCAAGGACATTCAAAAAAAAAAAAAAAAAAAAAAAGTTGGGGGGAAGCAACCATACTGAACATTTTCCTAACTGGGGAGAGAGGCAGCCTAAAGGCAAAGAAACCACAATAATCAACTGGGTTAATTCTTTGCTTAAAAATTGCTCAAAAAGTGGCAGAACAGGTGCTGATGACTGTGCTTAATGAGATAATTTTCAGCCTGCTTTTGTACTGGCAAGCTGCCCCTTGTCATGGTGTGATCAGTTTTAATTATTTTTATCAGTCAACTTGATAGAATCACCATAAAAAGGAAACCATAGTTTTAAGGTCTTTTCCAGTAGTGCCTTGCTGGCATATCACAACTCTTCAGATGCTCCACTTCACACCAAAAGCTATTTTTCAACAAATTTCTGCATTACTGATCCTGACAGCATATGACACACTCTTTGCAGTCTTAACTATATTTCATTTATTGAAAGATATGAAATTGGCAAAAAGTTGTTTTCCATCTTTTCTATAACCCCCCTTTAAGTACTGAAAGGCCACAATGAGGTTTCCCCAGAGCCATCTGTTATGCAGGCTGAACATCTCCATCTCTCTCAGTCTTTCTCCACAAGAGTGGTGCTCCAGCTCTCTGATCATCTTTGTGGCCCTCCTCTGGACCCGCTCTAACAAACCCCCATCCATCTTGTACTGGTGGCCCCAGGCCTGCATGCAGTATTCCAGGTGAGGCTTCACAAGGGCAAAGTACACCTCCACCACACTCCAGGGGACAACCACCTCCCTCCACCTGTGGGCCACCCCTCTGGTGGGCCTTCTGGTCTACAAGCACACACTGCTGGCTGTTGTCAAGTTTTTGGTCCACCAGAGCCCCCAAGTCCTTCTCTGCAGGGCTGCTCTCAGTGAGTTCTTCTCCCAGCCTGTGCTCCTGTCTGGGAGTGCCCTGACCCAGGTGCAGGACCTTGCACTTGGACTTGCACTTGAACCTCATGAGGTTCACGTGAGCCCAGTTCTCAAGCTTGTCCAGGTCCCTTCCTAGCTTTCCATTTGCCAAGTTTTCTTTCAACTTCATTGTGTAACCAAACCATTATGTCCTACATGTAATCAAACAATTACGTCCTGTCTTACGTGAAGTAGGGCAGGATAACTGGGAAGGCTTCTTAAGCTTCCTTTAACTGTGAATTAATCTGACAAAACCCTGAGAAGCACCCTGGGTTACCATTAGACATCTTCTGGCCAAGTAAATTAAGACTATTTACAGTGGAAACAGCAGTTCTCTCAGGCAAGGAGAGTCATTCCCAAGAGCCCCTCCTGCAGTTTTGTAGCCTGGCACTTCTAGTGTGCCAGAACAAAAGGTGCCCTCCACAGCCTTCAGCATTGTCAACACCATGTCCAGCCAGCCTTGCTTACCCGTGATACCACTAGCACAAGATTATATTGATGTCTTTGTAGTACAAAGCGTTTTTATAGAACTCATTCTTGAGCAACCACATGCGAGTTAAGAGATGTAGAGTGGACCACTGCCACACAAAACAACCTCCCTCAAAAAAAAAAAAAAAAAAAAAAAAAAAAAAAGCTTCATTAGTATTCCAATAACACATAATCCATAATTACGCTTTTAAAGTGCAGGAGGAGTAAAAAGGAAGTGCTCCTGAGAAATATCCTGATTGTAAAAAAATAACGCACTTAAATGGTAATAGGGTTATAAAACCAAAATTACAATAGAGCATTTCTGTAAAGTGTTTTTTTCTTACCAAATGCATCCTTTCAAAGGAAAGAAATGCTTTCTAAGTTCAGAGGGAAGTAAAAAACAGTTCTTTACCACATAGAATCATGCTGATAATTACAAAAAAAATAAAAAAAATACACTCCTACTGCAAAGTTATCCTTCAAAAAGACATATACACTGGATTCATAATCCTTTTTGGTTTAATTTAAAAATTTCTTACAGATAAACAGAATCTGGATGGGAGAAGAGACCAGGGAAGACTCTATTTTCTCTTCAGGTTATATTGCTGCCTTTGGACAGCGTATAGATAATTGTCTTAGCTTCCTGGCTCTGGCATTAAAAACTTCAGTGATGACTTGTACAGTGGCATTTCACCCTGTATGTGTGAAACCCTAATGACTCACAGAGGAAATTGAGAGCATCAGGGTTTTGCTGTTTTTAAACAGAACTAGACCTCATTTCATCTGTGATATTATTTAAGAAAGAGATAGAAGCCCTTCTGAGTTTCTAGAAAATATCAGTGTTAGGCCTGGCCATCCCATCTGCAGCTCAGCAAGCTGCCAGCAGAACACTATGGTGACATTCAGTTAATTGCCCAGTCACCTGGGCACTTCAAGAACAGTCTAGTTAGAGAAATAAATGCATCCAGGAGACACATTTGGAACAGATGTTTTGTTTTGAAATATCTTTAAAACAAAAAGAACTTTCTGGCAGAACAGTGAATTGTATTTCATTCAATTATGGAACAGCCTCTGTTTCATCCTCGGTGAACAGTCAGCATCATCAAACCTTACACTAACTGAAACCCTGCTGCTTCTGAGAGCACTCGGTGACTTCCATGAACGCTGAACCACTTTTGATTATGACTTTTTGATTTTTCTTTACTACTTTTTGCTTGAATAGGAGACAGACTAGCACTGTGTTGTAAAGATACAATATGCTTTTCAAGAATAGCAAAATTCTTCTGTTAAATAACAGTGACTTGAAGAAAATAAATACAATCCAACCCTAGCAGAAGCGAATACGCCTGAAACCTCCCTTTATCTGGGACAAACTTTCCTGTTACACAACACAAGAGAGAGCAGATACTACAGGACCCAAGGGCATTATGCAAATGCATCTACAACAGAGTCAGGACCGAGAATTAAACTGAATATTGGCTGGAGTTTTATTGCAAGAGGCAATTCAAAAACTGAAGAGTTCTCAAAAGATCTAGCAAATAAAGACATCGGACAGTTAAGCAGGAAATGTAAAAATACTAAGAGGAGATAATGAAGTCAACAATATACTGTTTGCCTTCTTTCATTTTGGTTACCGCTAGCTATTGGGTACAAACATGAGTACACACAAGGCACTAAACCTAGAAATAATGTGAGGTGAAATGGCTTAACAAATCCAAAAGTGTATTTATTTCTCATTATCAGAAAGTGGAGAAAAAAATTCATCGGCTTTCTGAAGCCAGCTACTGAGATCAGTATAAAATTTTCATGCTATGAACTCAAAGTGCTACACCAGTTACCTAAAATGTATCATTGCCACAAAGTGTACTATCTGCTGGTATATTGCACTAATTGCTTTTCAAACCCAAATAAACTACAGAACAAAATTCATCCTTATTTTTCTGTTCCTTCCTTATAAACTGTAATAGTCATCAGTGTTCCAAAAATTCACAATGATAGTAAGGTGTCCTTCAGTAATAATAATAAAATAATAATAATAATAATAATAATAATAATAATAATAATAATAATAATAATAATAATAATAATAATAAAATGAACTATGTATCTGTTCATAAGGCCTTAGCTTTTACTTCTCTGGGAGAATGTTGCCAAAGCATAAGAAACTCTCCCTTGCATGAACTTAGGTGTAGAAAGAGCAAAGTTTACCATTAAGGGGTAGCGATTATCATATTCAGGACCTGCAGCCAAGAACTTATCCTCTGGCAAATGCTTTAAACCAAAATAGCAATGCTGCAAGCAGATGAATGAATAGTATAAAAAGTAACATGATTTAACCTTTCATGTCTAAATCAAGTCCTGTTATGTGATAACATGCTTTTGAATTAATTAAATAAATAAATCATTATTTTAATTCCTTCAGCAGACAATGCAGCTGTGTCAAATATCATTAAAAATATGCCATTTATCATCCTGCAGAAAGTCTGCTATGTTGTAGTACATTGACAGAAACAGAATAGGTGTTGCCTTCCTGACAACATAAAGTATCTGTACAGTTTTGCATAACTACATATGTTAGATTAGGATGGGCATCCTGATTTTGTGGGGTATTCCCAGCTACATGCATTAACTTGCAATTTCTGCCTTGCTTTCCAACGAATCCTAGAGATAATCACTTATCTGTGCTAGCCTAGAAGAGAACCACGTCACAGCATTGCTTCCACCTACACTTGGCTGCTCTGCATGCTGTCTGGCTACTGAAAAATATATTCAGGAGGAGGAAAGAGAAACTTAGTGACTAACAGTCACTAAATGATGCAATTTTATTTTATATAACTTAGAGAAGACAGGAAAATTCAATGTAATGATACATTACCATGACACAGGAAAAATAAACCATTTTTGAGGTTCAGATTAAGAAGTATAACAGTGGTGCCCTTATTCTGCACAAACAGTTATTTAGGAGTCTTCTCATACAGTTCCTCTTTATGACAAAGGACAAAGTTTACGTCAGCTTCATCTTTAGCATACCTGGTGACTATAAAAGCTTACCATCTATAGCTGCATATTTGTGCAGCTGCTATTTCTTCTTAACCTGCTTGCTTTATTATCAGATTAGAGTACAAGCAGAATTTCTGACTGCAATTATGAATTTGCTCCACTTGAAATGATAGAAATTTTGTAAATATTATTTTAAATCTTATTTTAGTACATAAACCTCCTCAGAAGAGGTCATCTCTATTGCATACATTCACTCAATCCCATTTATCTTCCCCATGTCTTCAATGAGTTTATAATATCTGTAGAAAAGAAAAGCATTGAAGAAAGATTACACTGGATAAAAGTGAATTTAGCACAGGAGCTAAAAGCAGAAGCATACTAGAATACCAGAAACTGCAACATCTATATGCACAGAGAATATATTTTAGAGTAATTTTTTAGAGAGCCGGAGGGAGTTAGATTTACTTTTTTTTTTTCCTTCACTTCAGAAAGTTAATTTAAATTGGTACTCAGATTAATTAGGGCAGCTAACTTTGCAGGTAAAAAGGTGAGATGTTCCCAACTAGAGAAAAAGCCATCCACAACAATGTTAAAACAAACAAACAAATAAAACAAAACAAGTAAACAAAAAAAAAAAAAAAGATTAGATGCTTAAGTGTTCAGAGCTAATAAAAAAAAACAACAACAATACATGATAGTATCCTCTCGTTATGCTCTTAATGACAGGCAGTGTTACCTTGCTTTATTTTACCTGGGTATCTGAGATACACAACTCTGGAAGAGATAGTCCTTTGCAAAGATGTTTTACTTCTGGAACCAGCAGACTACACAGATAAAACACTCATGGTGGGTTCCTGCCATACAAGTGAGCTGTCCAGCATTTGGGCTAAATCAGGCTTTATTCTAACTATGTAAGGATGTTGCATTTCTTATAACCTCCATTTGGATGGTTTTCTTTTAGCTTTACGACAGTTAGCCTGAGCCAAGCCAATATCAAGCCTCATTTTTTGCTGCAGTTGAGAACCATCACTAATTGATGTCATTTAAAAAACTGTCTTTTTAAATATCTTTAACATGAAACACTTCACTGTAAACGATGCATTGATGAATGAGTTAAGAATACTTGATTGAGAAGCTGCCATTCAATTTCTCACTATTCACTATTACTCATGCTGTTTTGTTTTAACCATGTCTCTGCTGCTCCAGTTGCCCAGTGCATTAAGATCATCCAAAGGTGAAAGAACAGCTTAGGTCATCAGTATTCCAAGCATTCAAGTTCCTGTCACTTCAGGTACGTTCAGAGAAGGAAAAGCAAGCATTTCCAACTCTATCCAGATGCTGCTACTGTGAAGAAAGAAAAAAAGACACAGCTTCTAAGTTTCAAGGTTATTCTGAATATGTGAGTTGGTAGCACACTGAACTGCTGGGAACTGCACCTGGTGTTAATGGTGATGTTATTGCAACATTTTTAGTTAATGATTTGGGGCTAGATCTGCAGAGGGATTTGGCAGCTACAGCACTACAAAATGCACAGCTCTGGTGCTAATCACTTGAGAGAAGCAGAATATCCAGCCTTCTGCTAAACCCTTCCACTATTTCTGTAGTGCATGGGAAAGTTTACTTTCCCCTCTCTGTACAATCCTCAGTAGAAAACAGACAACAAGATGCATTTCTGACACTGAGATTTCCTAAGATGGCATCTCCACAGAACACTGCTCTAACCCCTGTTTTGTAGTTCAATTTTTCTTGCCAGTTTCTTCAAAGATGAAGCAAGGGTCGATTTTATCTTTAGGATGCAATTGGAAGACTGTGCTGTAGCAGCCCTTCACACAAACATAATGATTGCAGTCCTTGCCCTGAACACAAGTGATTCATTATTCTCCGCTGAGTGCCCCAAACATTTGTCTAGAGAGCTATGTCCTTCCCTAAGGACCAATAAATCTTTAATTATTTTATATGAAGTGACCTAGTTTCAATGGGGAACTAGCATCCTGTAATATTTTGTATTAGGATTGCTGCTGATTTGAACAAAAAGAATTCTGCAAGAACAGAGGAAGCACTCTTCCTCTGATAATATTTCTGAGCAAAAATTCCAGTAAATACATTCTTTAAGGCCCCCAGTTTACCAGTGTATTTTAGCACAGCACATCTACTGACTTAGTCCACTATTGGGAAACAGGTTAGGTTAAACACAGGTAAATAGTGACCAGTTCAGCCATGGAAAAACATGGAATAACTCGGAAATATGTAAAACCTGAGCTACAGATACACAGGAAACTTGCTTTTAGAAACAGAATGGAAGATACCAAGCAGACATTTTGAGAATTGCACCTTTAGTTTCAGATAATTCAAACAGAGGAAGGGGATACAAGAGATGACTGCTAAGGCAGGTACTTGAAGGAAATACCATCATGAGAAAAGTTTCTATCCATTGATATTTGAGGTACTCCCTCAATGGGCATGCAGAGAGAGTTATCATTCTCTCCCTGCAACATGCTTCAATTAAGACACAATTTTATGAACATTTCAAACTGGTGTAAACCTTAAAAAATATATATATGTCATTGCCTTGAGTCAGCACAACTGTTGTAATCATTTAAAAAAAAAAAAAAGAGAGAGAGAGAGAGAAAACCAATCCCAGATAATAGCCAGTCATTTGCTGTTCTCAATATCTTTAGCCTTTAACACTTCCTCTGAGCCAATTTCTCTCATAATCTGTAAAACGCTGGAGCCAACACAGAGAGGTTGGCAGAGGAAAAGGCAGCTAGGTGTGGAAGAACTGGAACACCTCCTTCAGTTGAGGTGTTGGCTTCAAAAATATTTCTGAGACTATGGTTTAACTGTATCTCAAACCCACTTCCAGCTTTTTCATCCACTTTTGTCTACTGAACATCTAATGAGATTTTAATGGCCTACAACCCACTTGATTTTTTTTAACTTAAAAACACATGGTAGAATAGACGTGATCATTTTTTCCAACTATTAATATATAAAATAAGCATACTAATCTGATTAGTATGAAATTATACATAGCTGTGAAAAAGGAAGAGAAATTCAACAAGCTGTACTTTACAACTCATTGCAAACAGACCCAAAAACTTTTAACCCCATTATTTTGTTGTTGGTTTTGTTTTGTTTTGCTTTGTTTTGAATTTAGAGTTCCTGCCTAAAATATAATGGTATTTGATATTCATCTTTTTTCTTTCTTTTTTTTTTTTTTTTTTAAGTATCACAGACTCACAGAATATCCCAAGCTGGAAGGAACCCACAAGGATCATCAAGTCCAACTCTTGGCTCTAAGCAGGAAGAAATTAAGACCATTTAACCCATACCGTGTTCCAAAGCACTAGTAACAATCCGCATACACTTCCCTTTATATTTGCAGTAAATGGGTACATTTGTAAAATAATGGATCTCTAAACCACCTAAATTGGTACAGACATTTTTAAGCATTCCCACTGCTATCAGACTTCAAGCCCTGTATTAGAAATGTTGCAGAGATTTCTAGAACTGGCAGAGATTAAAAAAAGAGGAATAATCTACTTTACTTGAGCACTGGACAGTATTCTGTACAGTGTTGGATTTCCCAATATCTGCAAGACCTTTACAGAATAATGGAAGAGACAACCAAAGGGATATTTGAAAAAGATGTGATATGGTATGATATGATATAAGAAAGACAGAAAATGTCAGGCGTTGAGTCTAAGTGAGATAGGCCTGGGACAAGTTGCGTCTCAGAAATAGCCCTTTAAGAAATTAAACTCAGTTGATATAATATCCTTCTGTAGAGATAAACTAAAGAAGATCCTAATCAGAACATTACTGTGAGATGGTTTCTTTCTCTGTGAGCACTGAGCAAACGGGAAGCTGTCACTTGATAAGACAGGGCAGGAAGCGGAAGCTAGCAGTTGAATATGAGACACTCAATGGAATTTATGAGCAAAGTTTTAGTACTCTGGAGGAAGGAGAAATTGTTTTAATGAATAAAACAAACCTGCCTTATAATAGCACAAGTAAAGTTTCTTGTGAATCAGGGTTTTTGTAGGCCTCCCTCTTGCTAGGAATCAAGAAGAAAAAATGCCAGCCCTCTGTGAAACAAAGGAGCATTATAAAATAAGGCAATAGTTGTTCCTAAAAAGTGGATATTTATCATCTCACTGGGAAGTTTAATATGTTTTTTAATCAAATAAATTTTAATAAATAATATTCTCCTTAAAATAGAACCATTCAAAGTTAAATGACTATTACCAAAGTCTCTTCATTTCACTTATTCTGCCTTAAGCATTTTCATAAGCAAGCAACATTTATCGCAAGAAAGCTGAGATGTCAAATGCAAACTACCAGGTAGCACAAACCCCTTGGTCTTCACAATTAAGCTAGTATTTCATAGTGAAAGAACAGCTTAGTAAACAAAAAGCAAAACCAAATTATACAACAGTACCTGGTCTCCTGGTATTAAAATGGAGAGATCTGCTATAGCCTCAATCAAATTAGTGATCAAGTAACCATGATTGTCGCTGTGTTCATTAAAGTGGATCTAACTCACTGTCATTTATATGACATATACAAAGGAAACTTTTTTGACTCATTGGATATGACTCCTTCCTTATGTAAAAGGTGAAATCAGTCTTTTCTTTGTGCTCAACCAATCTTTAGGCCTCTTTTCTTACTCTCTTAAAACAAGCAAACAAACAAACAAAAATATGTTTACTATTATAATATGGCCTGGTCTTTCCCTTTCCACACTATAGTTGCATTTTAATTTCTATCACTTATTCCTGTAGTGACATGACTCCAACAAGTACCAGTCTGGGGAACCATTATAACCAGGATTTACAGAGTGCTCCAAAGTGCTACCTGAAAAGTGAAGAATCACGTACTGCTGTGAACAACAACACTGGTTCAGGTAGGTCCAACTCCATCTCACATTGTATCCCTAATATGGTCTGGTATAGTGTGATCTGTGATCTGGGAGCATTCATGAAGTACCTTGTTTGCTGCAAAACACATTGCAAAATGACCTGGGTTTTACCTGAACATTTTGACTTTTCCTACTTAGAAAGACTTATGTACTTGTCAAGATCATTAAAAAAAAATCTGGACACATTGACTATATATACATGATATGCATAGTGAGCAAGCCAAGACTTCTAAGAATGTGGAAATTACTGCCCATGAACAGCAAATCTGATGTCCTTACTAAGCACCTAGGGCATGCAAAAGCACTTCATTACAGTACATCTGCACATTCTTCTGCCTGGGAAATTCCAGGCAGAAGTACAGGTGCCCTGTCACTGTTGGTTTTCTAAACCACTCTTACAGCTCCTCTCCACATTTCTTAACTTAAATATCACATTTGTGACTTTGCATTCCCATTACTAAGGCATGCATCAAATTTCTGGCAAATCTTGCGCTGCAAATTACTTAAAACATAAATCAGATGAAGAGACTTCTGATAGAAGTTATTTTTACAGTAACACCTGCAAAATACCTTGTTAGCAAAAAAAAGAAGGTGAAATCCTTACAGACTATTGAAGGCAATTTGTGTTCACTCACACACCCCTGAAATCAAAATGTGTGTGAATATACGTGTTGTTACAGTTCCTCGGGTACTTATTTCTAGAACATCTATCAAAGCATTAGATATATACCCAAATACACTGAGGAGAGCATAGACAACTGTGTGAGTTGAAAATCAAACAATTTCAAAGCTAACCTGGACAAAGTAAAGGGATAATGGCAATAACTACTGTTATTATTTGGAATTTCAGAAACGCTCAGAGAGCCTGGCTGAAAATTGGACTGCTAGTATAAACATGCTAGTTTTCATCCCTAGGTGAAGACAAGGTATTAGAATACAATAAGAGTCTTGTCCAGGTGAAAAACAATTAAAAAACCCTCTATCCTTACATCACCTAAGCTGGTACAGATAAAAAGCTGAAGGATAGACAGACTGAAACTAGCAAAGCCCCATCTTGTTAAAGCATATGTCGCCTGTCTCTGATACTTTTAACACATGCTAGAACATACTGGATGCATTATCACATTTATTGCCTTGACAACAAAGCCAGAATTAATAGTACAGGGTAGACCTTGTTCCAAAGAACTTAAATTCAAGAGGAAGCAAAGGAAGAATTACATGTATCTTCAGATACGATCTGACAAGATACTTTTTTGTTGAAACAAAGCAACCAAAAGCCAAGATTTTTTAAAATTTACTAGTTAACTGAGGAAATACGTGATTTTTCACAAGGCCTTCCCAGCTGATGCTCTCTGCCAGGCAAAATCAAAACAAGAAATTTAAGGAAAGCTATTTGAACATTTTTGTACAAATTCTGATCTTAGATACCATGTTTAGGAAAGCTCTACTGAAAACACCTTGAATGTGCTTGGTCTCAAGTACTAAATTATGTTTGCTTTATAATAAAAACAATATTCCAATTATTTTTCTTCCATGATACCTCAGCTTCCTACAACCAGAAAAATCCTGAAGTACCCTGAGAATATTTATCAGTCAAAAATTTGTCTCACATGACATAGGGCAACAATGCTATACTGCCCCAAATCAGCGTTAAACTGTTAAAAACAGCATTTTGGGGGGGGGGGGGGGGGGCAACATGCCTTGTGGAAAGGTAACAAATATTGAATAAATAGAAACATAAAAACACCAAGGGTAACTTTTCAGTTTAGCAACGCTCATAAAACAGCTAATGACTTGCTAATTCAACAGCCAAGCTAATAATGAGATGTTAAATAAGATTTATAATACATCGATTACTAATTGATTTTCTAGAAAGAAGCAATCTTACTTTTGGCTTTTAATTATTTCACTTAAATTTTGGGAATTGAGCTTTTTACATTTCTAATGCATGACCTAAGAACACTTTTAGTTTTGTCTTTAGAAGATTGTCATAAAAACAATGAGGTGTTACTAATAGAAATACTCCAGTGAGAATCATTTTTGTTCCATATATACAAGATAGGATTTCCACAGCTACTAGGCTTTAAAGAAAAAAATAAAACTTAGGGTCAATAAATAATCTTTGCTCCATTACTAAAGTGAAGAGTGTGAAGTTAATTATCTTTATGTCCTCATTACCTTGTTAAACAGATCCTCTGTTTAGGATGAAACAACATAAAAACAGCAGCAAACTTACTCTGTACAATGAATTAGGAAAGGGACTGAGATTTGCAACTACTCACAGTTTTATGTTTTGTTTAAACAAAATTTTACTAATATCACTTGAACTTGGTAGACATGGTATGAGTTTATCAGATTTGTGTAATCTTATCTGAGAAAAAAAATGCAACCATGCGTTATGACCAGACAATTATCCTCTTCACACCTTCAGGTAAGGCTTGCAATCATGCCAAGCCCTGCTTCTCTCTAGACATGGATATATGAGAATGACTTCATACCTGAAACTGAAGAAAACTTGGCATCTGGTGAGTTCACAGACAAAAAGCAATGCTACACTGAAAAATGCAACTCAACGAGTATAACAGACAGACGTTGAAAATTTTGGTACTGTCAAAAGCAGTGCTGCTTACCCATCATCTAATTGATACTGATGCCTTTAGAATGAAACCTTGCAATGCCAACTCCAGGCTTTGTAAGGCCAGAAAGTTTAACCAAAGCACTGGGAAAGACCCTTTCAATTTATCTGCCTACTGTGTAAAATTACTATTGGACTACAGGTCCATGCAAACATACACACTACCAACTGTATAAAAATTATGTCATCTCTGACCACATGTGAGGTCCTATAGAAAAACTGATAAACAAACCTGTTTAAAATTTGCTGCAATCTCTGCATCTGTTCCCTCTGTGAGTATGTGTTTTTGCTCTGGTTTGCTTCAAACATTTGAATGGAAACCTGAAGGTGATGCTTAACGTCACTAGAAAATGGTGCTTATAAATAACAATAGAAGTATTTAAGTATTTATATAGTAGCATAATATAAAATAACGTCCAGTATCTTACTAAGGAATACTGCTTCTACAAGTCCATGATGGTTCATAATTTTATTGGAAATTTAACGATTCACAAAAAATAACCCAATGGGAAGCCATACATTCCTTTAATATATAAATATCCTATAAAATCATTTATATTACTTTCTTTTTGATTGTGATATATTGCAAAATCATATTTTGTAACTGGTAGATTTTTTAGCTAGCAGTATCTGTACTTTTGCAGCAGTGCTTCAAGATTATAGCCCTAAAACAGAAAAAGGAAGACTATTTCTTTACATAACTTCATTAAAGGGAAAATAGATTCATGAAATATATGCAGCCTATATTTCAAGTTTATTCTGATATGACTAGATAATTAATATTTGCATTTAAAACAAACAAACAAAAACCCCACCACCACAAGACCCTAAATAACAGCAGAAAACTCACAATAAATTCCATGAAAGATTCATCAGTGAATCTCATTTCTGGTTTTATTTATTTGTTTATTTATTCATGATACTGAAAAAGGTGAACAAATCAGACTACTACTGACAGTCAAAACTGAATGACTTTATGGTAGCCACATATTAGATTAAACTACAGAACTATATTTAACCTGACCAGACAGGGTCCCATTTATGTAATCCTGCTTTAGAAGCTTCTAATGAGTTACTGCAGCCTAACCCAGATATGCCTGCCAGCTACTTCACTGTTGGTTTGGTTTCTTTTGTTGTTTTCTTTTTCAGTGTACACAATAATGAGAGTACAATTTAATTGCAAAAATTGATGCACAACACATAGAACACTCTTGTTTAATGTGTTGGTCATCAGTATAACCAGTAACCTAACAAATATACTTCTGCCTACTTTAACTCAGAAAGTATATTTTTGTTTGTATTAGATTTGCTATATACCCATAGTCACCAAGTTACTACGAGACTCATGCGACAGGGGAATAAGTTGTCACTGGAATTAGGTAAGTAAAGAAATTAGTGAATTCCTTGGCAGTAGAGTGTTCATGGTGAGAGCTGATGCCTACGTTTACAAGTTAATGGAACGCATGCAGAAATCAGTGAAAGGGAGTTATTATCACAGTGGCCTCTTTAAGAAAATGTACCACAAATAAAATTCTTCCATCTTAGAAACATCTCCGTGTTTTGGTGAGGGCATCCGCTGAGGACCACGCCACCCCACCGCAGTCCTGCGTTCAGCCACCTGCTGCGCAGACACATATGGCTCTCAGGGATCAGCGGGGGCTGAGCGGGGTGAGTGGCGGTCACTCAGTAACATCTGCCAGCTGATCGGAAGGGGCATTAATGATATTCTAAAAGGAGGTTGGTTCACTCCTTCTTGCTGAAAGACAGCTGTGGTGACAAAAGGTGTACAGAGAAAATAAGATTGTAGATGTAATGGTGCAGGGAAAAGGATGGAGCTTTTCAGAACATGTTATTTGACCTAAGTCATCCACAGGAAACATCTTACAAAATAAGCTGTATGTACTGTCTGGAATCAAACACAGCATGAAATATAAAACAGTGACATAAGAAAGAAGGTTAAGAATGGTAAAAGTTACAAACAGAAGAAAAAAATAAGTTTTCAATGTTATGATTTGTCGTTACATCACTTCAGTAGCTGTTGTTTTGAGATTTGGCTGTATTTAAAGGGTTGCTAGTTTGAAGATGACCTCGATAAATGATCATAATGCAAACATGATATATGCATAAAAGTATCTTGGATTTGCAGTACTTCTAGTTGTTTTTCTTTCCTTTGCCTACTGATACTGTATATACAGGAGAAGCACTAAAAATTCAGTTCAGTGAGCTATAGTTTCATTTCACCACATTTTCTGCCAGGGGCCAGGATGCCATTCTCTGTTGCTGTATCAGGTCAACAGATTTCCAGATTCAGAGAACAGTGGCTATACTGGGGATGAAGATACAGCATTCCAAAAGCTAAACAAGATAAATAGACCATAAACATAGTATCTTGGCTTCAAATGGTAATTATTTCTCTACAAAGCTGAAGCCATAGTCCAGTGGAAACTTCATTCATTAATTTAGCTCTTCACAAAGGAAACAATGAGTTGCCTCAAAGAAAAACTGTTAACATTTATTTTACTCAAGTATTTAATAAAAAAAAAAAAAAAAAGTGACAAAAAAGTCTACTATTTAGCAAAAGAATACAAGAATTAAATCTTATGGGGGAAAAAAAAAAAAAAAAAAAAAAAAAGCAAGATTGATGATGACTGGCAAACCAAACCCTAAGCTTGTTTGACTATTACATACAAACAAATCAGAGATTTTATTCTGTGAAGGAAATGAAACAGAATGTGAATTCCATTATCTTTTCCATCATGTGGTGAACCTACCAATTAAGGCAGACTTTCTGCACCATGTGAATGCAATACAAACACATCTCATTACAATCTACCTGGTAGTCAAACTATATGAAGACTTTTTTGTTGCTAAGATTTTTCTTGTCTTAAACTACCATCTGAAACATAGAAAACTGCCCTTGGGAAAGTCATACTCAGTCATTAGAATCAATTGCACAAGAAGGGCCAGGTTCTGAACCATCCTGAAAGACCCATTCACGTAGGGCTTTGTGTGTATCGTATATTGCACAGTGAGCTAAAACATACAGGAGAAAAGTCTAACTATCACGTCTGATAAATATCTTCTTTGATATACTCAAAGAGAGAATTTCAGCCTTCTTTCCAAGCCAAAAAAAGTGAATCTATATCTCTGAGAATGAAAACACTTCAACCACTTCAATCTTTAGATAATAAATTTATAACATACTGAAAATTTAGAAGGGTCATCACTCTTGTTCAAAAAGAAGAAAGCATAGAGACATAAGTGAAGTCTGATGATAACTAAAAAGCAAAATCAGAAATTAGAAAAAACAGTAACTTGCTATTTACAAGGAAGAAAAAGAATGGTAACTTTTCGTATTGTAAGGGCAATTCAGAAAAGCACTGCACATTCTCTGTAAATGTAAAGTCATCCAACAGCACGTGATCTTCAAATAGAAAGCTGATTTGGAATGCATAAAGGTAAATCCCATGTTTAGCAGCAACAAAACTTATGTAAAATTATTTTTTTGGCACAACACAGGTAGAACGATATTAACATTTATGATTAAAATTGCATAATATCGAAACATACTATGAATATTAATAAGGATAAATTGCAAGAATACACATACAGATTATCTGTGCAGAAAAATATATATTCTATCCTAAAGAGACAGGCCATCTCAAATGAAAAGAAGGAATTATATAAAAAAGAATCATAGAAGGAAACAGATATTGGAAAAAGGTTGAAATTCAAGTTACACTTAGGTTTAGGTGCTTCATGAAAAAAAAAGGAGGAAGAAAACTTCAATAACAGAGAACTTGTACTATGGAGGAGGAGTTACTAAAGCAACTGAGTTTAAAATATGCAGATTATCCTATGGAGATAGGACATATCTAAATATAAATTCTATTTATCAAAAACAGAATCAGTTTTTGCAGCATCAGACAAAAATGCTAAGCTAAGAGCTCCAAATTGCATTCAGATTGACATTATGAACATGGCGTTTTCCTGCTGGCCCAGTGTCTCATGTAGAAGGATGAGGAAAAAAAATGTCTCTTTGCCATGTGGTTATACAGAAGGATAACTGAACAACATCAGTTTTTAAAACTGTGCTTTCTGTATATCAGGAACAGTATGACAGTTTTGTCTCCTTGACATACTTCCACAGAGACTATTCTAAACACAGAAGGAACAGATCAAACTCCTCTGACAATAAAAGATGAAATAAATTTATGTACAGAGACTATTATTCCCCATACACGTATTCACGAACAGAAGCAGTCAAATTCTGATCCAGCTTGCACATTGTCTCTTTGTTAGCTGAGATTTATGCATTAATTCTGTAACACATTGCATGGCTTCACTACAGGTATACACATGGCAAAAGCATACAAGCATAAAAGTCTGGCCACATCTTGCAGGTTAAGGCCACTATACAACCAGACATTATTAGAAATTCTTTCAAAATTTTTTCTCCATAAAAAATACAAATAAAATAAAAAATAAAAATAAATAAAAATAAATAAAAATAAATAAAAATAAAAATAAAAATAAATTCTTCTTCGAATACAAATGCCACAGCACTTGCCAGTCTACTCCACCATTACAAAACCAAAAAAGTGCAAAATTTAATCAAATAGGTTAAGTTATGAATCGTTGAATTTGAATTTGGTTTGAGACTGTAAATTGCTAAAAAAAGAAAACAGTTTTAATCTGACCGTCCCATTGAGACTAATATTTCTCACTACACTGCAAGTTTATTTAGTCTGTTTATTAGCACAATACTACTAACAGCCTTCAGAAAATAAATCTCAGATCTAGAGCTGGCTTTGAACCTAAGCTTGCCATAGTTACAGGTTAAAGCTGTGCTTTAGCATCTGCATAGGTACTATACAATCCAACCTGAAGCCTAGGCAGCGTGCTGACAGTCATCAGTGCCACTCTGGAGCTATATAATTCCATATTTCCTGCAACTCTTTCCCCATGTTCTTCTTGGGCTTCAAAAGCTCTTTGTTAGTTCATGTGGAATTACATAGCATTTAAGTCTTCAGCCACGTGGTTGGCACCATTTCTCCAAAAACCTGCTTGTGCAAGTCAAACAACCCTAGATACCAGAATGCAAGCTGACCAGAGAATCACAGTATATATTTGTTTAGTGTGATCTATATGCTTTGGTATGGCTGGAATATGCCTTCAAAATCTCCAATGAAAACTCCATAATGAACAGGATGAAGTCACTGTATAGGGAAATTAAACTACAGCGTGTTTGGTCCTGTACAACTGGCCATAATTTTTCAGATTCAAAGAGGGTGGAAATGGCACCAGAAGAGACCTTTCTGGCAAGAAGAGATGAGCAACAAACCACAGCTCCTGCAGTCTGCAGCATGAGTGGGTGTATTGAGGGTTACTGCAGGGCATATTCCAAAGGGAAGCAGTTTTGCTGTCAATGAGCCATTACATCCAAGTCCAGCATACTGAAAACATTTACCTGAAAAAGGGGGGAAAAAATAAATCAGGAACTGCTTGACAGTTCTCCAAAGGCTTGTCCAGGAATTTCAACACATAGATTACAAGCTGTCCCTCTGCTCTTGACATTTTGTTTAATCAGCAGACAGTAAAATTTTATGTGCTACCCTGTCCATAGACAGCAGATTCCAGCATATTAGAGGTCTCTAAGTTGATAGCAGGTTAAATCCCATATGGAAAAGAAACCTGCAGTTTGCTCTCAAGGCAAACACAATCAGGTAGCCTACTACCCTCCTCTTACTCCATTTAAGCTGAAATGTTTATCGGCACTTTAAAAGTGGCTTGTACAAAGGAATAAAATTAGATTTATTTTTTTTTTTTCTGGAGTGGTATATGTGCTATTTGTGCAGCACATTACAGGAAGGACAGCAAGAGTCCTGATCACATTCCAGTGGTGCTGACGTGCAGCAGCCAACAGCTTCAGCCAGCCAAATGCACATGGAACACAACATTTCCACCAAACATCTCAGGGCCAAGCTTTCAGAAGCCACAGCAAAAATGAACAAGAAAGTTCCTGCAATCTGAAGAAAGGCAATCTGATATGTTATCTGAAGGAAGTTAAATCCTATTTGCCCAAAACAGATAAGGAAGATATCAGCACCCAACACACAACATCTGAGTATTTCCACACTGATGCTCATGAAGAAGACTCTGTGGTTAACGGACACCTGCAAACATATCAGCATTATTCTTTGCTGCTATTGTGCTGCATGCAACATATAAGCTATAGGTATAAATGTTTCTGATGGAGATCAGTCTTAAAGCTGCTTTTGTAATTGGTACAGCGACCAGGAACACCACCTGCGGAACTGATTGCAGCTTTGCACCAAAACCTGGCTTTCCAGTACTGAACTGGAGGCTCACAGACCTGGAATGAACTCACATGTCAACAGTTACTGGCTTCTCTATTGCCTTAGTCATCTCACTGGCATACTGTACTGCAAGGGTGAGGAAAGCTACAAGAATACTGTAACTACTGTAAGAATTCTTCTGCTTCAAGTGCACAGCCATTTCTTGGCAGCCAAAATCTACTACGTGGTGTGATGTAGTGAGTATACATACACTGCCTGCCCTTCACCCAAAGTGTCAGCATATCTGTCAAGACTCTACAGCAATCCTCAATACAGCAAAATCACACAGCCAGTAGCTGTTCTGCCAGGTCAACAACGAAGGTTCCCTCTGTGACCTGTCAACACTTTGGAGATTCAGAAACTAAAGGAGAATTTCTTGTACATCTCTGGTGCCTTCTACACATACCACGCACCTTCTGGGAAACTGCACCCAGCCATACCGGTCTGACGCCAAATGGAAGAGACTCAAGGAGAAAAGACTCAAGCAGAGAGTACGGGCAAGTAGAAGTAGAATACATTGATGGATTAAGAGACTGGCTCCAGAGATAAACAGAAGATGAGTTTACCTAGAAAACACTGATAAATGCATTCTAGAGTGATTCAAAATAGGCTCAGCTCTTGAACTCACTGCAAGCTGATAACAGAACTAAGCACAACTAGTGAAGTCCTAGTGACGGAAGCATGCATCACGTGAAACTTCGTGACATGGATGTTCACAGGCAGGTTTAATGAGTGACAACTACAGTACAACTGCTTTGAATAAATTAATTCACATTCTAATTCACTAACTTACTGAATTCATTTTATATCAGGAAGAAGGTCTGTGTATGTCTTCAATCACTAAAGTTTTGGACCATGACCCTGAGGTCACATTTGTCTGTTAAAGTCTTAAGAACATACACAAGCACCCGCTTACAGCCCTACTTTTCAGGGCAGGATTCATCAGTCAGAAATACTTGGGGCATGAGCCACAATAAAAGCTCTAAAAATCCCGCTTCTAGACATTACTGTAGGTTGAAAAAAGATATATATATAGATGTACTCAAACCCCCCAAAACTGTATCAGCTCTTCCAGTGTACAAAGGATAAGGCTGTTGGTCATAATCCCAACCATAGAATCACAGAATGGTTTGGGTTGGAAGGGACCTTAAAGACTTCTTAGATCCAATCCCCTGCCATGGGCAGGGACAGTTCCCACTAGATCAGGTTGCCCAAAGCCTTACCCAACCTGGCCTTGAACACCTCCAGGGATGAAGCATTCACAGCTTCTCTGGGCAGCCTGTGCCAGTGCCTCACCACCCTGAGTAAAGAATTTCTTTTGAATAACTAATCTAAACCTATCCTGTTAATTTAAAACCATTACCCTTGTCCTATCACTCCACTCCTTAACAAAGAGTTCCTCCCCATCTTTCCTGTAGCCCCCTTCAGGTACTGGAAGGCTGCTGTAAGGCCTCCCCGGAGCTTTCTCTTCTCCAGGCTGAACAACCCCAACTGCCTCAGCCTGTCTTTGCAGGAGAGGTGCTCCAGCCCCTTGATCATCTTTGTGGCCCTCCTCTGGACTCATTCTAACAGGTCCATGTCCTTCTTGTGCTGGGGGCCCAGAACTGAATTCAGGGCTCCAGGTGGGGTCTCACAAGAGCAAAACAGAGGGGGACAATCCCCTCCCTCCCCTGCTGGCCATGCTGCTTTTGATGAAGCCCAGGATGCAGTTGCCCTTCTGGGCAGCAAGTGCACATTGCTGCCTCATATCGAGTGTAGCTACTACAGCCAACCTCTCTGCCCAAAGAATTTGTCATTTACATCCAGTGTAAATTCAAATACATGTACATGCAATGAAGTTGATGGACATATGTATGATAGACCCATGTTACACATGCTGAAATCAAAATTAAGGCAGTCAGTACCAAGAGGGTACTTATTTTCCTTTTTAAAAAGCCACAACCATTAAAAGAGAGAACACATGAAAAGAAAAAAAAAAAAAAAGGATCACCTTTGGGGTGTCTCAGGAAATATAAATCAGGACAAAAAGAAGAGTGGTTTGTTTAACTCAAGAACTCTCAGAATTATATATTTCCCATTTTACAGTTCCATTACTGAAGAGATCTTAGCCTTAAATTAACTATACCCTTCCAATATAAAAAAAATAATTAAAAAAATACAACAGAAAACAGAATGGCATGGCTTAAACTGTGCAGAACATCCATTCCTTTATCATGAAAAAGAGCACAGCAAAATAAGAACATGTAGCAGTTTGCCATCAACAAAGCTGCTTACATAGACACCCACTCTTTCCTATTTTCTTTTGTAGCATGTTCTTTTAACTCACTCATCTCCTTTTGCATCTTTCACTGACTATTCTTTGACTTACCAGCTTCTTCAGACTGTTCCCACAAGAAATCCAACTAAGGAAATAGTTATTTGGTTACAATCAGTTCAGAATAAATCATCTGTTTTAATTTTTCCTCTCCCGAAATATTCAGATGCCAATAAAAATAATTTCCTTGAGAAAGCAAGGGGTTATTTCCAGGGTATCTGAAATCTGAAATAACTGGAGCAGGATAGTTATTCTGCAGATCTAATCTTCATGCTGTGATAGATTCATTCATTTGGTCCCACCTCCCAGGAAGGAGCTGGCAATTACTGCATTCCAGTGAAGGACCGTGGATTTCTTCCAGCACCCTGACTCCATATGCCATTTACAGCTGCTTGTGGCAGCCAAACCAGTAATGCATTTTAGCATGAGATGCAAATGAGCTAGATATACTGCAAGTTTGCTCCTTCATACCTAGTATATTAGTTGTTTTCTCTTTCTGAAGATGAGAATTATCTTTCTTGATAATAATGAAATTTCAGGCTCTGCTTTACTGAAATACAATAGGGTTTTGATTTACAGATGCAGATCTGTAAAAAATATGTCTTTAAGAAATGTATGGCAGTTATTACCTACAGTGATATTGGGACACCTCCCTCTTTTTAAAGATTCATTTGCTTTGTGTGACCAATCTGAAACTATCTCCTAAATTAGAAATCATAGATAACTAGAATACTATGTTACTTTTGTGCTCCTCCAAGAATTAGCCTCAATATATACATTAAGTAAACTAAGCACTATAATTAGAGCTTAAACAGTTTTTAAATCAAACATATCCTCAGTACATCCCCTCTTAAAGTCTAATCTGGCATTATTATGAAGTTCTTTTATAGCACTAGAATGTGGGAACCATCTATTTCATCCAGTTTGTCAGATACACTGTCTCCAAACACATATTTATTTGTATGTTAATTCACAAAGTATTTTCTTAGTGCATGTGTATACACACACAAATTCTCTGTGTTCACCACTGATACTCTTAGAACGCACTGCTTTGTTACCCAATAGCTAGACTGCTAGTAGTTAGTTAACTAGACAGAGTAAACCTAACTCAGCCATACCTAACCACAGCTAGGGTCACAGTTCCCCATTGTTGTGCAGAAACAGCCAGAGAGAAATAGTCTAGAAGTCATCTAGGAAAGGCTAAGGTGGGAATGTGGGAAAAATCAAAACAAAAAAATATCAAAGTCTTAGAGGGTTTTTCACACAGTTGACACACACGCAAAAAAAAAAAAAAAAAAAAAAAAGTTATTAATATAAAGCCATGTTAGTAAAATTAGCATACAGCTGAGTGCAGGAAAGCTTGGTATTTTACTGCAAGGCACAGTAATAGCCCTGACTTCTTGGTTGGTAAGATGCAGTCTAAAGATAAATGGTAACACATGATGGTAAGCCAATAAAAACAAGGAAACAAAAATGAACCTGAATACATTAATGGGACATAATGAGGTATCAGGAAAAAAAAAAAATGGCCCCAGAATTTTCACTTTTCAAGGTTACTCTTTACACAGAATGCAATAGTGAAACTGCTTTAATAATAATAACTAGGAAAAAAAAAAAAAAAAAAAAACACTTATCTAACCATCCCATTCAGGTGTACACATCTTGAGTTCTGGGGCAGAAGCATTGTCTTTGAGACTTCAATTCCTCTTACAAATGCAGTTTGAGTAACAAATTTGTCCAACAAATTCAAAAATTAGTCATAGGGCAGTCAGAGGCAGCAGAAGCATTTAAGTCTAATTTCCATCAGAAGCCAGTCTATGGCAAATATAATTAAAGTTTTTAGTAAGAGTTTGCCATTTTACTAAGTGACTCTGAATTGCCAGAATGAGCATTAAGTGCTGGCGGCACAGCAACCCATCCTCCTTCCCCATGTTATGTGGTAGTGGCCAAAGCCTTGTGCAAAAGCTAATAGTGTGATTATCTGCTAGGATTATGCAGAACAGAGAAGCTGAAGTCTGCCTTTGTGAGAATTAAGTCCATCATCCTATTGGTCAATGGAATTATTTTATTTTACCATGGTGCAGATAGATTTTCACTCTGATCTTTTTTAAAGTGAGTGAATATCAAAGGACATCAGCTTCAGAATCTGGCATAGAACGCACTTACAAGTCATTCTTTTTGGTTTAAGAATGAAAAGTCCAGGAAAGGAAATGATGTATTCTTCTTTAAGAAGTAAGCTCCACTGAATTAACAAGATGATAATTATAATACAGTCTGTATCTAACTAGTTTGGTAATGAATGACTAGGATGGGTTCTGTTCTGTGGGAAATGTAAAAATGTGACTCTAAGCACATCAACAGAAGGTAGAAAGATTGTGCAAGTGATGTTTTACACCCCTATAAATAAAACAGCTGTACTCACAGGGTTTCACCCCACACTTCTAAGCAGTTTAGAGAAGCAACACATCCCAAAACACTCTCCCCATCCTGACAGGGACCACAGTGACTTTGTGTCCAGATAGGGCATAAAGAACTGAACGAAGTACTTAAATCATCACAGAAGTGCCCGCAGCTTAGACACTCAAACAGAGATGGCACCTATATCTCACAAAATACAACCTCCTCCCCAGAAATGTGCCCTGATTAGGTTCAGAGTAGTAGTGCATTGCCCCCAAGTATTTACAAAAGTGTCGAAGAAGCTTGTTCAGATAATTAGTAGTCTACAAGAAGGCTTGTACTTTTGTCTGGCAGGTAAAATCCAAGTTAGCGAGAAGAAATGCAAAATATTTGACAAGATTTAGCAGCACAAGTGGGAGTGTTATGGTGCAGTAAATAGTTATCAGATGCTGGTTACTGGACTAGACAGAAAACAGAAAAACAAGATGAAATCTCAGCCCCATAACCAATGAAAATACGGAAAGTCTTATTAAAGATAAGATGGACAGATAAGATGTTTCTCATTCTGATCATAAAAGAAGAGAAATAAAGCAATTGTGGAAGAAGTCAAGGAAGATTGCTCTGCAGTGGCTCACTTTTATTCTTACCATATAATAATAATTATTATACTTCAGTTTCAATTACACTAACATGCCACTTGGCTCACTTTAATCCTAGTGTTATCTATTTGGTTTAAGATAAACTTGAACACACTATATTTAAGAGGAAAAAATAAGCACCTACGTAGTGAAGTCAAAGCAAACAGATAAGCAGTCAATGCCCAAAATGAAGGCTGACAACCATGCTTACCTTAACTGAAGGTACACCATTTACTGAAGTTATTGCCAAGGCGCCTTGCATTTCTTCTGCAGCACATGCTTAACATCAGTGCTAAATCAAAAGTGAAACTGTGAAAAAACAGCAGTGGGGCAGTAACGACACTTCCGTAATGAATGAAAAGATGACAGCTATCACAAAAATGACTAAAACTGTTCCATACAAATGTCTTGTCAAAGACAACTGAAATGGAGGACAACTTTCAGCTATCCTAGAGGATGAAGGTTAAGTCAAAATGAAACTAAGAAACATGAAAAACATACTTTCTGATACAGTTCCAATCTTCCTTACTTTCTAGTGTGCTAGAGAACAGACAAAGTACTGTTAGGGTGGACTGAAAATTAGAAGAAAACAGCACAAAACCTCAAAGAATAATGACAAGAGTTACAAGAGACATCTTGATCCTCCTATGGTTATGGCTGTGTTCAGTAGGGATTTAGTGATATGGTTTAGTAAGGAACAAGAAAGCATCACATGAACAAATACATACTGAGATGATAGCAGAAATAGCATCCCTCTTAATTTATACTGATTACACAATGCCAGCTCACAGTCTAAATATATGTATTTTTAAAAAATCTACAAGAAACAAAGTAATATTTACATCAAAGGTCTTGTCATCATCAAAGTAATATGATGTTCATCAACCATCTTCCATTAATATCAAAGCAAAAAAAAGAAAAAAAAAAGGCACAATGAACTAATGGAAACTGCTTTTCAAGGAAAACAGCCAATATAAAAAAGCCTATTCACTATTTCTAAACATATTGTTTTTGCTTATCTTTCAGACTTTCACCTCTAGAAACTTGTGTAAGGTAATTAGATTTTTCACCAAGTGATTAGCAAAGGAGTAAAATAACTGTGTATATATATGTTTTTATATAATGTATTTAAGACACACCTGCCATAAAACCAGAGGATAAAAAGACATATTCAAAATGGCCAGTCACTCTGCATCTTGCTCTTTATATTGACATAAAATTTCCCATTGTGAACAGTTAACAAGATACTTTGTGCCTCCAAATTTTTGTGCCTAACAGACATCAAAACCAAAACAGGAAACGCAACCTTTCACATTGTTTCTCATTACATCAAGCACCTTTTCCACTCCTCATCTAATTTATAACAACAGCTGTAGGTGGGAGATTCCCAGATACATTTGGCTCTTTGTTTGCATTTATGCGTTTGTTTGAAAGTACATATGGTAAAGAAAGAATGAATCAAATTCAAGAAAAACTGTGGAAAGATGCCAAGTCTTTGAGCCTGGTGTTGGGTTGAGGGAAAATGGGGGAGAACTCATCTATCACAGCACATTGAATTAGTTTCTTTTAAGCTGCCATTCCTATGAGATGAATGGAGAGAAGAGATGGAATATTGCAAGTACGGAATCAACCAACTTAAAGCTTTGAAGATCTCAAAGAACAGCTCACTGAAGCATTCCATATGAGAAAACATGTTCTAAGCTTTACCACAAGAATAAATAAATAAATAAATAAATAAATAGAGTTTAAAAATGAATTTAAACTACTACAGTTCCATTTTGCACTATTTATTATGAATCTGTATCATTTTTATTGGAATACTGAAGGTGACCTATCACTGAAGTTATTGCTAGTAACACTTTATATTTTTTAAAAAGTCTTAGCAAAAGTTAAAAAGAAATTGGTTACAAAGTTCACATACATGAGGAAGCCTTCCCAAGGTGGGAAGAAAAATAAACACTTTTTTAGACCATGAATTGTCCAGGATATTTTATTATAACATCTGATAACTTATAAAACAATGCCTATGAAATTGGTTTTCCTGAATAATGCAGAATAACATTGCAATAAGTACCATAAATCAGCAGCTGTTCTAAATATGCAATTTTTTTATTTTTAAATTAAAAACAAAGACTTGGAATGTCTTTCTGTGTTTCAGTGCACAAAGCTGCAATTAAGGCTGCATATTGTCTCTTCGAAATGAAGCAGAATAGAGGTAATGAAAGTTGAGAGAAAAAAATGAATCAGGAGGATTACAGATGAGAACACGAGGAAGAATGTAATGGTTTTTGTTTCCTGGATGGCAGAGCAATTGTAGTCCAAAGTTAATATATGAATAGATAAATTGAGACTGATCGGTAGCCCCGCAGTAATCAGTGGTACACGTCCATATATCCTCTTGGAAGGTGGCAGCATGCAGCCTTGCTTCTTGACAGATGCAATCCAACCACGCCGACTGCATTGTGTGCTGTTCCTGACACATATTTATACCACCTAACCTTACACTGTCCAGAAATGTGGCCCATTTATTACCTCAACATATCTGCTAGTTCTATATCCCCTATTTTTCTATCATATTCTAATCAAAATATTCAACAGAAAGAAAAAAAAAAAACTATACATGAAAATAACTATTAACATCTATATGCTGAGAAATAATATTAAAAAGCAGAAACTAACAGCACAGCTGGGATAAACTGCAAGAAAGATGGTGCTGGAGGGAAACTGGAATGGACGTTAGCAGAGACACAAAAATACTAATGAAAACAAATAGGGACTTGAATGAGATGGACCTCTAAGAGAAAAACATGATGATAAATCTTGGGTCTATCACTGTGTAGTGGAGATTAACTTTTTAACAAAGCACATCTCTACCAATTCAAGCCTCATTTTTAGCTCTGGTTCAAACCATGGCCTCTTAAGGATATTTCCAACTCTTACGTTCCCATAACAACTGTCTAAGACGCTAAAGGAACATACATTTAAGTGAAGAATGAACATCATTCAGAGCATTTCAAAAAAAAAAAAAAAAAAGAAGGGGAAAAATGCTTTATGTGCATGCAGAAGAACTTAAAGATGATCTCTACAAATCTCTACACCAATGAATTCCTACAGTACTTGTACCTCAGTGTCTCAGGCTGAACAGGCTGAAGCCCCAGGGGGTGGCCTCCTTCTCAAACCTGTGGGGCACCACTCCAAACACCTGCTCTCTCCATCCATAAGCAGAACCACCTCTTCTAGCAGGGCCTACATCCTTGGCCCTCCTGTTTAAAACTCCAGCGTATGAATTGACTTCACATTAACATCTTCAAAACCTCCACCCATCCAAAACAAGGACCCAAACCCCAGAAAGACGTCACTCTCTCTCGGGTGCAAGAAATAAAGTCATCCCAATGGATTGAGAAATATAAACAACAGGGAACAGAAATTGACAGCAAATTTATAAACCCTAGAGAATACAAAAGCTCCTCTATTACAGTAACTAATTTTAGCATTATTAGTAGTAAGCATGCATATTTTCAATGCAGAACAAAAGCACCATCTCAAACAATAATTAAGCAGAATTTAAAACTCTTCATAAAACCTTCCTGCCTAAATGCACCATGAATTAGTGTCTCTTACAATTGGAAAACATTTATTTTAAGCAGGCTTTAGAAAACCCACACAAAGCGTATTCACCCCTAGCTATATAAAACCTGAAACGGGAACAGGCATCTCACAGAGATAAAACACGTAAGACCCTAATAAGCATTACAGAATCCCATTCCTGCATAAATGCATACGCGCATCATGCTTACTGTCAGTGAAACCAACCAAGGAAGAAAAGACATTGCTGTGTATACATGATAGGTCCTAAGTATATGGCAGGGATCTTAGGGAGCAAAAGGAATCTGGAAATGAAAGGGGGCTCATTTTCTTCTTCCTTATGAAATTTGCTATGATTTCTTTCCAATAATTCTGTGAACTCAATAAATAAATAAATAAATAAATAAATAAATAAAATGTGTTTAGATTAACATCATTCCTTAGAATTTGTTGTTTATTTATAGGCAGCACGGTACATTTAAGGCATTAGTCAGGCTAGTACTATATGACTTCTGATCTGTAAAAACCTAACAAAAATTGTTCCTAATTGCCTGTTAAAGCTGAGCCTGCTCCATCCTCTCTTTAAATAGAGATCCGGCAGATCTGCAGTGACCCACGGGCCTACCGGCTGCCTTAAGGGCTGAGATGAGGAACTTTCCCCCAAACCTCAGCTATTCCCCATGACAAACCAGTCCTAATGGAGAGCTGACAAACCAAAATCACCCTATATCTCAATATTCCCCTCATCCAGCCCCCCCGGAGCGATCCACTCTGTGGTGTTGCCATAGAAAATGGCAAGGAAGCCTCCAATTAGAGAAGAGGTCACACTTAAGCAGGGATATTATGTAAATAACAGCCTGCCAGCACCCCTCACGGAAAAAAATCAAATCAAATAAAGGCCTCATCTTGCGAGTCTTCCGAGGGCAGGCCTGGGATTTGCTCCCGGGATCCCCAGGGAGCAGGGCTGGGCCCCAGGTAGGGCGTGCAGGAGGGCGGCGGGGCGCCGGGCATCGCTGTGCGCCCCCTCCCCCCGGCTCGGGGGGACACGGAGGGACACGGGGACGACCCCTCGGTGGGGGTCCAGGGCGGTTCTTGGGTTCTCCCTTCCCGCAGCAGCCGCGCCCCGGCTCGCCGCCCCGGGACAGGCGGCGCCCAGCCCCGCCGAGGACCGGCTGCCCTGCCCGGTTCAGCGGCACCGAAGGGCGAGCGGAGACCGGGCACGGCCTCGCCCAGCCGCGGGCTGGCACTTTTATCCCCCCGCACGGTCAAAGTCTCCGAGCACGGCAGCATCCTGCCTGCCTCCCCCGCTCATCCCTCCCGCCGCCGCTACTCACCCACGCCGCAGCCGGCAACGGCGGCAGCGCCCCGCCGGCTCCCCGAGCCCCCTTGTCCCCTCTTCGCCCCCTCAGGGACCCTCCTGGACCCGCAGCGCTGCGGGCGGAGCCGCCGGAGCGAGCGGCGGCTGCACCTCGGATGCCGGCTCCGGTCCCCACCCCGGGCTCCCTCCCCGGCTGTCACCGGCGGCCCGCCCTCGGGAGGCGGTGGCCCCGAGCCGAGCTCGCCAGTGGCGCCGGGCCCTGCCGCTCCCCGCAGCCCCGCCTCGGGCGGGCGGAGAGCCCCGGCACCGCCACACCGGGGAGCGGTGGTGGTCGTGGTGGTGGTGGTCGTGGAGGTGGTGGCGGGGAAGGGTGGCGGTGGTGGCGCAGAGGGGCGCGGGGCGGCGGCTGAGGGGAGCGGGTGGCTCTCGGTGGATAAACGGGGGACCACGGACACGAGGCGGCTGCTCCGCGGGTCCTGCTGGGTTTTAGTCCCAGCTCTCTGGGCAGCGTTTGCCAGGGACCCCCAAAAGCCTCCTCCCACCCCCCGTCCCAAAGCGCGATGTGCCCCCCGAAATGTCCCCAGCCTGAGGGGAGCGGTGCCCGCCGAAGCCGTGCCAGCCCAGCTGGTCTCCCTTTTGGGACCCTTCTTGGCTTGCCACCCAAATACAGGTGGGCCCCAACCCTCCAAGAGTACAGTGCTGAAAGGGATTTATCGATTTAATTTTTTTGTTAGGGGCTATCGTTGCACAGAATTAGAGCTGTCAGATTAACTCAACCGCTAACGCTTGCTATCCACGCCAGACGGCTGTAAATCCTAATGCCATTTAAAACCTCATTATTTTGTTAGAATGGAAGAGAATATCTGCTTGAGGCTCGCAGGCCCAGGCTTTGCTTCCAACCAGGCTGCCTCCTTGGTGCTGTCACACCTTGGCTTCGAAAATACCCAAGCTGAAGCACTGCTTGTGAGTACACACATGTCTGGTGGGCCAGGTTCGGTGGCAGGCCAAGTCCACGCAGCAGAAATGTGCTTGGGTTAGTAAAATACCAAGATCTCTGCAGGTGGGGACTGTCCCAATAATTAGCTCAATGTTACATTGATGGCTAATGTAGCATTTGTATAAACAGACCCAGCCTCAAGGAGACAAGAAGCTGTGTTACAATTTATTTTTTTTTTTTCAGGTTGTTGCAGCTGGGGTGCAAGGTCCATACTTAGTTTCACAACAGGATATGGGTATGGGAAAGTAGCTAGATGTATTTGAAGGAGGAACCACAAATACAAGAAACTTGCAGCCATCTTGAAACATACTCGGAGAGGTAGGTCGAGGCAATTCATCAGAAGGAGAGCTTTAGGGTGACTAGGCTATAACACAGCAATCGAAATTTGATGATGGGATACTTCAGCCCAACAGGCAAAAGCGCAATGCTATTGATGGCCAAACCGAATGGCCAAAATCTAAATTTGAAACAGAATGTACATTTTTAATGATAAAGGCAATTAACAGTCAGGACTACATATTAAAGCCAAAGGGAACATTCATTGTAAGGCAGTATTAAGCAACATTTAAACAAATCTCTTTCCAAAGGGAGGTATTTCTAGCAGGAGCTACAGGAATTCTTGTAGTCTGAATAACCCTGGAAATTTCTCTTCTATATTGAAAATGCTGCTTTTGATTTTAAAATTAATGACTTGAATGTCCTGGCTGGCATTAATTACTTCATATAGTTTATTTGTTCCATTTTCCAAGACACTATCAAGTATAAATGTTTGATATATACACTCTAAAAAAGTCAATAAGTTTATTAGTTGCTGTGTTCCAAGTCTGGATTAATGAAACAATATTAAGCAGCCCCTTATGCTGTAGCTACACTGTAACTCTTTTTTATAGAAATAGGATTTCTGACCCTTAGTTCTGGCCCTGATCAGAGATGAAGGAAATTGAAGGTCTTCAATAATGTATGCGTAGCCTTTTATCAGTGTTGTGTCTTGTGCAGGGATGCAGGATTGTCTTCTGAAAAAAAAAGGATGTTCTGTATAGGATTTGCATATAACGGGCTGATGTTAACTGATGATAACTGGGTTTGCACACAAGCTAATTTTCTTATGTGTGAAATCATTTTTGCTTGACAGTACTTGTAAATAAATGAGGTGAAATTTATAACCCAGATAACACTTTGTTTCTCAATATTTGTTGTTAATAGAAGTATTTGCGCTTTTTAAATGTACATAAATTGGGCTTCATTTGAAAGTAAGGGTATGTGATCATCTTGCCTGCACAAGGCAAAAATATTAGCTTCTTGTCAGATGTAGATCTGTAATGTACTGTCCCTTTCAGTTGGAAAGCACTTTCACTTTACAAACTCTAGAGCATTCTTTTAAGAGCATGTGGTTTGGTATATCCACTAATGTCTAGAAATCAGTATTGGATTCATGCTGAGGGACCCATTGCACTGTTTGTGCAGCACAGATGTACTGCAGAGTTTCCACACCTAAAGCACTAATGTTCCTAGTAAGCATGCAGTATCCAGGATGACTGGAATATAGAGTTAAAGATTTAAAATCTGACCTGTGTTTTTTTTTTGTTTGTTTGTTTTGTTTTTTTCTTTTTCTTTTTCTTTTTCTTTTTCTTTTTCTTTTTCTTTTTCTTTTTCTTTTTCTTTTTCTTTTTCTTTTTCTTTTTCTTTTTCTTTTTCTTTTTCTTTTTCTGGTGTTGTGTCAGGGAAGCTATGTTAGCCTCAGTTGGGAGCTTGACTTGCTTCAAGAAAAATCTGGGTCCTATAAGACTTGCCCAAATCCACCCAGGAATTCTATGGGTTGGCCAGAAATTAATCCAGATATATCCTGATAACTGTAGTGCCCCTGACAGAATGGGAGGCTTTTGAAAAACACACATGGAGTACACAGTTGCGAACTACAGAAGAAATCTAAAAGGAAAACAGACATTTTGCTCAGTCAGTGTCTGACATATCATTACTGTTTGTTTATTGTGTTACCAGCTTTCTAAGTCTGCCCTTAGTCATTAGTAAAGCAGATTGAAATAACAAATACAAAAAGTGCTATGTGAGACAAGTGCAAGATAATACAAGGTTCTGTTTGGTATCCCTCAAAATGAATGCAAATTCTTCATTTATTTTAGTGGGAATAGAATGGGGACTTAAAAGTAACACTTTAAAAATTAATTAAAACACTTGCTGACTTTATAGCTATGGAGTTTAGAATTAGAGGCATTTTGACTTTCTTGTACTTATGCAAAAGTAACTATATTTAGTAGAAAGCAAAATGAAATTTCAAGGACAGGCCATAATTGAAAAGTTAATCCATTTTTAATATTGATATGCTCATCTTAAAGAGCTTTAAGCATGTGGTTTAGCAGAAGTATATCAGAATCCATGCTCTAAATTTGCCCTACCTTTTTAGTAGTAAGAAGAATGCCTTGCAAACAGTGGTGGCTCTCCTACTCAGTCAAAACTGAAAGTATGAGAAGTTTTTAAAACTTTGTCTCTGAATAATAGTAATGCTTTGAGTTCTTACATTCTTTCATTAAAAAAAAAAAAAAAAAAAAAAAAAAAAAAAAAAAAAACATTCCAGACCACTTCTGATACTGATTACATACAGGGGAACAAATTATCTGCTGCTGTAAATGTGGAATGATTGCATTGATTTATTAGTTTCTTTTACTGTTTTAGAAATCAGAAATACACATTGAAGGGCAGAATTTTGTTTTATGCAGTATGGTTTTTGTCCATTGAAATGCAGCCATCTGCAGGCAAATATTTAATAGTGCATAGCACCACTGCAGCAATTATGTATAATATATGGCCATATTTAAAACTTCTCACTGCTCAGCTCTGATTATTATTAATGTTACTATTGTTTATGAGAGGAAAGGAAAAATAAATTACTCTTAGGGGGATCCTTAAGCAGACTGACTGTCATTATGTGCCCTAAAGGATTTTTGTGTGATGTGTTGTATAGGAATGATTTTTCTATGAAAGATGGATTTAAGACATCCTTTTCAGAGAGCCTGGGAGATTCAGAGTAGCTGAAACAGAATAATTTTTATTCTTGTAAGTTATTACAAGCCCTACAAAACTTGCTTTGGATTTTCATTTAAAATAATGATGGTTTCCTATTCATCAAAAAAAAAAAAAAAAAAAAAAAGTAAAATACTGCTGAACCAAAAGGGAGACCAATGCTGGTGTCTGCAGATCATAGTGCAGAATCTAAGTGGGATGGAGGCACTGTTCTGTTTGGCCAAAGGCAAAAACTGCCTGCAGCTGCCTACAGCCTCCTGTGAGTGGAACAAATTATTTCTACAGCACATATTTTGTCAGAATCGAATCTTTTACAAATGGTAAAAACACTGATATGACAAGGTGTAGTGTTTCTTCTTAGCAATGTTCTTCACTCTCTCTCACCCTATTGATTGGTTCTGTCATAGGTGGGTATTGGTAGCAAAATCCAGAAATAGTATGTGCTACTGAGTATGTGCTTCTGTTAGGGAATACTTTCCATGCACTCTTATCAATAGCAGGCAAAGGAATCAGACCGCAATTAAGAGCTGAAATATGTTATTTTCCAAATTTAATTTTGACAATCATAACTTACATTTCTGTGTTGCACTGAGTAGATTGTACACTACTCCTTTCTTTTGTGTGGGAGCATATGTCTGAGTGGATATGCACGCACTTTTAATATTTTCTTGCACCTGTTTTTGAGAAGCCTCTTTTTCAGTAATAGAGGGAGAAAAGTCTTCTGGGAATATACACCCTAAAATTAAGATTTATTATAGGCTTCATGTACAGCTGACTTGGTTAAAAGCTGCCTTGCTGTGTAGTCACATATCAAATTGATAATGACAATATAAATAGATGAAGTTAATGACTGTACTGTGGAATAGGGGAATAAAGCATTTGGCCCATGTTGAATCAAAGGGGAAAACTGAAGATTTACAATATGTTAACCCATGTTTGGTTGAAGATATGGCTACTGAAACAAGCACAAGAGGTTTGGGTGGCAATTGATTTCTAGTGCTACCTGTATAGCTCTCTTTAACACATATGTTGAGATGATTAACTCTAATAAGGAGAGACTGGGGATTAAAGTAACAGCCATAATACTTAGAAAGAATTCTCTGTGGACATGCCTGTGATTCACTCATGCTTGCTGTAGTACATAGTACACTGTGAGCTGTTCAGAGCTTTGCTGGAAAAAGGCTGCTAAGCATGGACATTAAAAACATTACATTTTGGTGGCTTTTTTCTCTTCATGATTCACATTCTTTCTTTTTAAGGATGAGTAGTTTAATGGCCACCTCAACTTTCTGAAGATATCATTGTAATATTGTACATATTGATAATACTCTATATGTTTGGCAACCTTGAGTTGCAACATTCCTTTAACACAAACTTCAGGTACAAATGAAAAAAGTGAAAAAAGTCTGTCTTATTAATAATATAATTCATATTAGAATTTCATCATATTGAAGATTTTAGTGTTTTTAAAGCAGTCTATGTGGTTAGTAAAGTAGATGTACTTTTCTTGTATCTATTCAGAATTGTAGGCAGTCTGGACATAATACAATGTTATGTGCCATTTCAAAGGACAGCAGCCACTTGGAAATCTTTGTTAAGAAATACCACAGCTTCTGTTACTCTTTCTTATAGAATAGAAAAATGTTGCTGTCATAAAGTTCATTTTCATGAGGAAAGAAAGGGTGTTAGAGAAATGAATAGATCAGCTGACAAATTCATTCCTTTTTCCCTATTAAAAGAGGAGAGGATCCATAAATTTGTTTAGCTTTGCAAGCTAGGATGCAGTTGAGGATAGGAAATATGCAAGGTCTGCTGTTTCTCACTTGAAAGAAGCTCTCTTTGAAGACGGAGCAGGACTTTGAATCTTGAATGTGGTCTTTTCTTTAGAGGTAGAAATTGGATAGAATCAGCTGCCATCCAAAGGAGAAGATACTGGAATCAGTGAGTTATATGCTGTGGAAGATGAACTAGACACTTCATTACTCATCCCAGTGATGCATTAGCATGATATTTGTCAATGAAGACACTGCAATTGGTTTTGTATTATCATCATATTCTAGAAGCTCAAAGGCAAAATAACTGAAGTTTTTCCTAACAGTCTGTAAATTGCTTAGTACTGCAGAATTCGGATGCTCACATACTTAATAAAAGCACACTTAATCTCTGTTAAGTGACAGGGTAATGTGCAACAGAGGAAAATAAAATAAAAATACTTATCAATTTTAAAAATTAATTGTATCAGTGTCAGGTATAATTAAATTTACAGTAAGAACAAATATTTTTAATTAATTGTCCTTATAATTCAGCTTTCCTTTTACCACTTTAAAGACAATTTCACCATTTAATAAAACAGAATAAGAAGTAAGAAGACATCTTAGACAGGGTTAATGACATTATCTCTGTCCTTACTACATTTGTCCTTTGGAAAGGGTAGAAAATCAATTAATGTCTTAAAGTACAGTGCCCAGAGTTCAGTCACAACTTGCCTAATTAATATTGCATGAACATAAACTTCTGTCCAAATAACACGGGATGTTTTCCAATTTTCTTATGTCCTCGGACATGTTTTAGTGAGCTTTATCTATAGCAATCTTTTTTTTTTTTTTTTCACCTCTCTTTTCTTTACATGGCTTTGGAACAAATGTCTTCCAGAACTCAGATATTTGGCAACTGTCGCAGTGCTTCGTTGTTGTGTGTACTTCAACATGTTCCATTAGCAGCACAGCCATAATCGAGAAAAGTAATACTGATCAAAAGGTAATGTGGTATTTTGTGGTATGACAAAATAACAACAGATACATTGTATGCAACTCAATACATGCTGGCATAGATTGTGACTATCATTTTATAGAGGAGGGGCGAATCACATTGCAAGTAAAGAATAGGACACAATCTGAATGCATGTCAAACAAATCTAATTAAACTGTGTAATTACAGTCCTAGTTAAAGAGCAACAGTATGAAAATGTAGTGGTGAGGATTTCCCATAAGATGATATTATACACATAACCATTTGGAAAAGGTCCAGTCAACTGTTGTCTAGCCACGGTAATACAGCAGGAACCTGATAATAGAAAGGGTATAGAAATTAGGTTATAAGAAGATACAAAGAACATGTAATTGAGGAAAGGGTAGTCAATGGCAGGTGACTGAACTGCTGAGACCTCTCAGCTACAACTCTTTGTAAACTGGTTAATTCACAGCCTGATGGGATAATGGCTATGCAGCTTCCTGAGAGGCAGCTTGGTTAATCTCTGTATGGGCAGCTGAGGGCTGGCACTAACCACGTTACTTCCTCATTTTTTTTTCCCTCTTTGCTTTCCCTCTGTGGCTCTTCTTCAGTTGTGTTTCATGATTTGCATCAAAAAGAGAGGGCTGTTGAGATTACAGATCTAATCTGCAGGTATTGTATACAAATATATTCGCTTTCTGTACACTCTTGTCAATTTCTCAGAGGCCATCTAAGGAGACTGCAGAAAAAAAAAAAAAAAAAAAAAAGCAAATAGATCACTGTTTGTCAATATCCTTAGTGTACAAAATAATTTTAATCTGGTAATGCCAGGTAAATCTGGCAAACTACTCTGAAGGTGCTCAAAGTTTCCTTAGCTTTTTTTTTTTTTAGATATTTGTGTATTTGGAATTCAGACTGCCTATTTCCTGTAGAAGCCCTTCCTGCTCAAATGGAATGAATCAAGCACAATGTATATAAAATGCTTTGTGGTGGTAGATGTGAGACAGTGTAATACAAAGTATTACCCCGCTTCAGAAAGGAAATGGTAGCTAACCTAAAGGGAAAATGAAATTAAACCTCCAAAGGAATTTTCAGGTCCTTGCATCCCTATCAGAGGGTATGACGTAACTTGCCCTCTTGGAGTACACTATGAGTCATTCAAGTGGTTTGGGCCTTTAGTTGAAAAAATCTTGGCATATTCTGAAGACTTTGAGAATGGCCCAGAGGAAAGAGGAAGTGAATTAAAAATTTAAAGCCTAGAAAAATTTGTGAACTTCTAATTGCATTTTAATGAAATCATCTTTTTAGTCTTGACAGCTAACTTTAAAAAATACAAAAAAAAAAAAAATCCATGCACCCTTCTCTGCCCCCTTTTTATCCACAGAGAAATTCAGGGTGGGATGACAATAACTAAAGGGAATCTAAATTAAGAATTTAATCCATCCTTTCTTTTTTCTTGTGTCCTGAGAGTTTTTTGAAGATTTGTTTCTATGCTGCTACTGGAGGCTTTATTTTAAAACCAGAAAAGGTCACCCTGAACATGTGTAAACAGCAGATTTTTGACTCTTTGAAGTAGTAAGGAAATACTCTATTAATGCAATAATTTACATATGTATGTCAAAAAATAAAAATAAATAAATAAAAGACAAATTGATTACGGGTTATTAAATAGCTAACTGTGAATATATTGTCAACCTTTGTGTTAGCTGTGCAGCATTTTTGAGTAAGCAAAGCATTATGTTCATCAGATACCCATCTTTGGCTTTTACTAAGAAACAAGATCAGTGCTCTCAGCTGTGTCAAGCAAAAACAAACAAACAAAAAACAACAGTGGGATTAAAAGAGACAGCAAATAATAAGGGAGTATTCTAACTATACCTTTTTAAGTGGCATTTAAGTGGTATATTGCAAGAGTGATATGGAATGAAATGCATGCCAAAATACTGACACTTATCAAACCTTCTTTAAAAGAAGTGCAGTTCAAAAAGAAATAATACTTTTCATGGTAAAATGAGAAAAAAAATACATTTGAATAGCATAGGAATGTTAATAAAAATCTCAGAGCTGGATCTGAGAACTGTCTTGTTCTCCAAGGCATTCTTCTTATGGCCTGGATGTTTCTTATAGAGGTTTATATCACCCTCTTGTAAAAACAACAACCAACTCTGATGATGGAGACTCAGACTCAAATGGTCTGTTTCAGTGTTCTTGTAAAGTTTTAATTAACATCTAATCTAAACCTCCTTTGCTGCAAGTTATTTCTAACAGTTCTATCTACTTTGAGTTCTAAAAGCATTCTCTTTGCAGAAGATTTTGCATATTTTGAAATATCTTCTTTTATAGATCTGGAAGACTAATTTTTCAACTTTCCTCTGAATTCCTCCTAGGTTTTGGACCACTCACTGTTCGCCTCTAGACTTTGTCCATGTGATTCATATCTTTATCATAGTATGGGCTTGGCTTTTGAAGCGTGGCAGCTGTGGCCTTACAGTCCTGAGTAGTGGTAGGATTACCTTGTTCGCCTTACATGCCAAGATGGCCTTTATCTGAAATAGAATGACATTCTTGATTCATCAGTTTTTAATCTACTATAATCCCAAATATACCACTACCTTGCCAGTTATTCTTCATTGTGTGTTTCCTACTTGATCCATCCTGTTATTGACCTATCCTAGATCACTGATTAGCTGGGGAAAATATAACATTCTCTATTTGCTCCTATTACTTTCCATCTGGGAGGCGAGGATGTTCTGTTTGTTTGTTTGTTTGTTTTTGTTATCTATTAAATCTATCAAAATCATTTTAATGGTAACATCAGTGAAGAACCATAGCATATTTTCTTGTGAGAAGTCATTTTTTTACTCTTTCCTGGATGAATTTCAACAAAAGAGAATTGGATCCTGCATCGGGGTAGGAGTAGTAGAGGATTGGTTTTGAATCTCTTCCAGTCCTGTGTTTTTGTAATCATATAGTGCTATTTTTTTAATAGTTCCCTTTGCAGTTAAAATCAGCCTGAGACTGAGGACAGTCTTCTGCAGTGAACTGTGTGAACTGTTGTAGTTTGTTTTAAGCCATGTTAATAAATTCTAATTCTATTGAGGAAGATACATAATCTCCTTCAATGAAAAATGCATCTGAATTTGAATTTAATACCAGAATATAACAGTATCTTCTGATTATCGTATTGGGAAAACAAACAAACAAACAGAGAACTGCAGATTCTGTTTTGTTGAAAATGTTCTAGCATTCCTTTTCTTTTATGAAAGTCAGAATACTACTATTCATTTGTTCAACAGGAGGAGTATTTCTAGGAAATAAATCTCAGAATAAAGCATGCATGTGTATACCTGTGACTGCTGCAAGTGCATTAAAACTGAATGTTAGCAGTGGAGAGGAATAGATGGCACATGTTAAAAGCCTGAGACCTGATATTATCTTGATGGGTTTTTGCAAGTATTTGCTTAAATATGCATGGACTTAAGATAAAGGATATTAAGAATACAAAGTGGTCCAATATTAGGAGAGAGCACAATCATCATACTTGCCTTTGCATCCTGTTTCTGTCCTCTTACGTATATTTGCTGTGGATTTTGTCTTTACTTGCATCCTAATTTATTTTTATCTGTATTTTTTGTCTTATTCAGTTCTTTGTGAAAGAATCACTGTTCTGTATAGCTGTTTGGTTTTTGTGGGGGGAAGGGAGGAGGAAAGTACAAAAAGGTCACTTCTATAATGAACTTAAAGTCTGTATTCTTAGCATAAACAACTTAAATGGGAACAGAAGTAGCAGTAATTGCTTGAGCAAAAATATTAGGTTAGTTTTTAGATGGGTTCTTGTCAGTGTTTAATGTCTTAGAAATTTTGTAGTGTTTCATAATATCTGGAGTGTTTGTGTGTCCACAGACTTGTATGTCCAAAGCTATACTGCTTTGTCTAATAAACAATATTACCTCTCTCTAAATCTTTGCTTTATTTAAAGATTGGTAAGATACTTTACAAAGGCAATTAAGTAGTTCTTGGAGATAGAGAAGCAAGTATCAAAAATGACAAATGCGAGACCTGAGGCAAGGCAGCAATTCAGTGGGACAATTAGGGCTAGAACTCACATTTCTCCAATTCTAATATGAGATACAGTTAATATGGTTTACTGAGCTCATTGCTGCAGCATGGTTATGGGGAGTATGGTTTTCCTGCATCATGTTCTTTATTATGGTAGAACAATGTGAAAAAATAATCTCTGTTTATATTTCTCAGCTTTAATTCTGAACCATACATTCAAGTAACTGTCAGGGTTTCTTTTGTCCTTGAGGAAGCATTATATTCATGATTTTTATGTCTTACAATGACTCACCTTCTGTTCTTAGTTGATTCTGACCCTAGTCAAAGTATGTTTGTTTTCATTTTAGAAGTGTTACATGCAGCTCTTGACACGTAAGAAGACAACCATGGCCCCCTCATTAGAAAGAAAGAGACAGTACTACAGAACAAAGCTTCTCAGACTGAAAATCTCTGGTTAGATCAGGTAACTTCTTTAAATGTTGACATGGGAACTCCAAAGAGAAAAAGGAGATGAATGGTGTACCTCTAGAAACAAAGTCCTTTATAACAGAGATATGGGAGCTAGAAGTTAAACATGGCTTGTCTTGCATTCTCTGACAGTGTTCAAGATTGGAAAGTAAGAGAACAAAGGGCTTGTCTGTGATGCGTCCCTGTAATTGCAGTGACAGTTACTGAACATATATGCACCTGTATGAAATGTGTTTGCAGAGTCCCATTGCATTAAAAAATCCATCATATCTGTGGAATTAGTATTTGACCAAAAGTCTTAAAAGCATTTCTTGGGTAGTTGTTTCTGTTCCATGTAGTCATTTCTCTGTAAACCTTGGTGGCAATTTTCCCCCTTCAGCAAATAGTAGGTTTGAATTACTTGTTATTTAGTGCATACGAGCTTCTAGCATTTCTAAATGCTTTTGGCCTTCACTGCTGTTTGCTGTTTTTGTTGGGGGGAGGGACGACATTGGTTTGATTTTCCCTGTATAAACAGAGGAATGAAACAATTACTTGTTTTGTCGAACACATAACTAGTAGTGGTTTTTTGTTGTCTTTTTTTTTGTTTGTGTTTTTCCTTTCAGTTCTACTATGACAAAGGAAGAGCCCCTTATGGAAAAGCAGAACATTCAAGAACTCTGATAACATTTAAGTGTGTTTTTTTGTTTGTTTGCTTGTTTTGTTCTGTTTTGTTTTTTCTTTTCTTTATCCAGGCTAAAAACGCCTAACTTTGCAATGCATTTCATGCTATCACATATATCATATTTGTCCTGTAGACCATATCTATCATGTGCGTGAAGTAGCTGGCATTTAGACCCCATTGCTTTCAGTAATTCACCAGATAAATTCAGTAACTGAAAACAAGGGAGCTGTGAGACTGGGGCTCTTTTAAAATGTTTTGAAGAGGTTTACAAAAATGTACTTGCTTTTCAGTGACATACCGTTAAGCTTAACTAGCTGTTCTCTTTCTAGCTTTGTGTAAGTAGTTAATGCTTTGTTGTTGTTGTTGGTTTTGTCTGTTAGTTTTTGTCCACACAGTCACATACCAGTACTGTGAATGCTATATACTCACCAGAACACTTTGTTTCCTGTTAAAAGAGTTGGTGGTGTTATTTGCTTTAAAGTATAAAATTTACAATACTTTCACTGTAAACACATTCTCTTCCCTTAATAAAAAGGTCAAATAGTACAAGTGAGCCCCTAAGTCTTTCTCTAGATGCGTGTTCCTCTTCCAAGACAATAAAAAAATCTCTCACAACCCTAGAGAAATTTCCATAAGTGATTTAGGTATACATCTGTGATGTTTAATGATACACCTCAGGGAAGTTTATTTATATATATTCACATGCAGTCATCAATGCTGCATTTTTAATGGTTTAAAAAAAAGCAGTACTCCAAGAGACCAATTATGATCATTATACTGAATTGCTGTACTACCAATAAATATAGTTGTTTCATGTGTTTAGCATTACATTTTTTATATTTATATTGTAGTTTATTATACTGTATGAATATAAAGTAATTGAGAGTTTCAGTCATTTGTAGTCAAAAAGGCATGCCCTGAAAGCCTTTCTTTTTTTTTTCTTTTTTTGCATATTTGCACTGTAGTTGCTGATTTTAGTGAAGAATCTCATTATGCATTAATAACATAAGAATGAGCAGAGATGACTTTAAGTCTTTAAAACAAGTTTGATGCTTTTAGGACAGCTGCCTGATTTACCACTGAATTTTGGGAGTCCATTCTGGCATCATTTTTTTTCTTTCCCTTGCAGTTATCAAAATGTAAATTACAGGGTATGTTTGCTTCCAGAATCTGTAAAGAAAGCCACGTTTTCAAATCTGTATTTTACTTTTTTTTTTTTTTTTAATGCGGTTGCATTTTATATGTTCAGTTTGAAATAATCAAACTGCCCATTTCTCCAGCCAGTTAAGGTCCCTCCAGATGGCAGCACAACAATGTGGTGCATCAGCCACTCCTCCACATTTAGTACTGTCTGCACACTTGCCAAGTGTGCAGTCTGTTCCGTCATCCAGGTCATTTGTGACGGGGTTAAACAGTATTAGAGGCAGTATCATCCCCTGGGGTGCAACTCCAGTGACTGGCCTCCAGCCGGAGTTCGTGCTGCTGATCACAACCCTCCGAGTCTGGCAGTTTAGGCAGTTTTCAGTCCATCTCACTATCCAATTACCTAGTCTGTACTTTGCCATCTTTCCTGTGAGGGTGTTAAGGGTGTTATTGGTGGACAGTGTCATAAAGCCATCCACTGAGCTGGTCACCTCATCATAGAAGGCTATCAGGTTGGATAAGCATGATTGCCCCCTCATGGGGAAAGGAAAGACGAATCCTAACACAATTAAAATAATTATTGAAGCAGAGTCTGGAAACATGAGCTCTCATTTTAAAATCTCAACCAAACAGCTAGTCCTCTTCTTTAGTAACACTTGAGTTTTTAAGCTTTGCTTATTATTACCACAATTTGTTTTAATGCTGACATTTTTATAAATATGTCTAGGTACACTGATTTGATTCATTTAAAACATACAGATTTATTTCTGTTCAGTGTTAAAAGAGGCTATGGTGTTGTAATACTGATTCATCTCCATCACTGCTGGATACATACAAAATCTTCAGTGTTGGTCTTTATCTCTTCAAAGCCAGAAAATTGTAACTTACGAGTAGAAATGTAACAATGAAATGATTAAAGCAGGGATCTTTAAAAATGACATGCCTAAAGAGAATTAAAATGGTAATGGATGCCTTCTCTAGACTCCGGGCTGCCTAAGTGAATATAAGTGTATTTGCAGGGTTTCTTTACAACTTTGGAGTGTGAGCTTTCAAACCGGCTGTGTAACAATTCAGATGCTGAATCTGTCTGGGAACAGTATGATTAGAAGGCTTTGGGGCATGCATAGTAAAAATTATGCAAAAAGTAAATTATTCCTTATAAAACAGAATGTAATCATGAGTCTTCTTACCTATAGAGAAAAATTTGTAAGTCTGAAGATGCATTGAATGGTGCTTTAATTGAATATGCTAGAAACAGATTGATTGAGCATAGGCTTCCTATTTGGGAGGGAAAGAAAACAAGCAATTAGAGGATGGATAATAATGGTGAGGGCTATGAATTAAAGAGTATCTGCAGTCCAGACCTAGGGAATCTGGTGAACTCAATAGGCTTTTTCTGCACCTTCAGTGGCAATTTGAAGCCTTGAAATCCTGTGCCAGAAGAGTAAGATTCATACAAGAATGCCTAGTGAATTTAAAAACATAAAAAACTTATTTTTTTGTGTTTTGCCTTTGAGGCACATTTAAATGAGCTTTCTGAGGATTGAAAGAGACATTCGCTGGAAAATGTTATTCAGGGAAACGTATTTTTCAAGAAGAACTAAATTCATTCATTTGTTAGGATTTAGAGTACAATTTGAGGCATGGCAGCAGGTGTGAAGAACACCTTGTGGCTGCAGAACTACTCTGCCGGTGCTTTGCTTCACAGATTTCTTCCACAGTCCTTGCAGAAAACTGGTACACAAAATGGGATTGTTGTATAACATTCTTCAGTTACGTGAACCTCAGCTCTGGCATAGGTGGTCTTGGCTAAATGTAATGGCATACTGATGGCATTTAATGGCATACTGATGCTGATGCCCATGGTTATCTTTCAGACAGTTACAGCAGAACTGCTAAGTACACTTTTGGTTCTTAAAAGGTAAAGAGTTGGAACTTGGTGAGTTAAAGAAAAGCTTGGAAATGGAATATGAAGGGCAAGAAAGTCTAGAAAAGGCAACTGGATTTTTAAAGGCAAGATCTGTACAGTATATACATGTTAGGTATTAATTCCCTATAAAACATATATATGAAGAATAAAAAGGGTTTGTTTTTTGTTTGCTTGTTTGGTTGGTTGGTTGGTTGGTTGTTTTTTTTTACAGTAGAGCAATATAAATAGCATATGGATGAATAGACAAGAGTAGCTTGCATAATATGATAATAATATTTGCTTCTTCCCTTCTCTCTCTACCCTGCTAATCGATTTATGTTTTCCCTGCTGCATGCCAGGTTCACATTTGGGTTTTATTGCTGGATGTTTTGGGCACTAGTGACAGTAAATGATGGCACTTCTTTTCAACATTTTGCCATGCATTTTCACAGGTTTGTTCACCTTTTTTTATTTTTTTCAGAATATAATAAAGAAATTATTTATCTTGCGTCAAATTTTAAAATTAGGGTAAATCAATGTGGCATTTGAAATTATCTACAGTGCTTCATTTTGTTAGTGAAGGATGTTTCCTTGTTTCCTTATATGCCTGTCACTCAGAAATAAATAATCTGTTGTTTGCAGACTAAAACTTAAAAGACAGTTTTGAAAGCACTTGAATAACTATTCCATTTGTTCTTCCTGACCTTGCATGCCAAGACCACTTGCTCAGCTTTGATGAGCGTTAGATTTTAAAATTGACTTAAACCAACTCAGACTTGACCTGAACAGATTAACCACTAAACCAGCAGTAGTTACTTTCTTGAAATGTCTTTTTTTTTTTTTTTTTAATCTGTTCCTTCATCCTTCATCTGTTTTGATTCTAAAAAGGAGTAGATTTCAGCTGCCTTCAGGAATGGAAGAAAACATCATCCTACCTTCCTGGCCTGATGCTGCCAACCACAGGGCTGTACGGCAGCTGAGCTACATGGAGATACCTCCTCTGATTTCAGAAGGAATAGCCCGTCCTTCACTGAGTTCCACCTCCACAAGACAGGGCCAAACAAAATACCAACAAAGTATTTCCTCTGCTCCCATACAGCAAAAGTAGAACTATAATGATTTATTTAACTTGCAGATCAGTCTTTGCTGTTCTTAACGGTGTATACTTGTTATTGCTAGTCTTACTGCCTCGGTTTTCATGTTGATCTTGATTCTGTGTTTATCAATCTAAGTAATTTCAAAAGCTGAAAAAATGAAGTCGATTTTCATCTGCCTTCCACTAACATTATCCAGAATTCATTGATCCTCTGAAGAAGTTACCCACTTATTGGCACAACACTCTGAATAGAAACAAACAAGAAAAGATTCTTAGTGTATTTGCTGGACTGTTTGCTTTCAAGTTTGAACTACTGAAAAAGAATCAAATTAGGGCTCAACAATGAAAACATTATTAATATTCTTGTATATCTATTAATATCTAATATCTATTTCCTCAAGTGAAGCAGCTTTTGTGCAGTTTTAGAAATCAACATTTTGATTTGGGAACTGATTTTATATCTCTCAAGTTACTTTTAAATTCTTTTTTAAAAGTCTAAAAATTCAAACATTCTTGTGCTCTTACTGTTTCATTTGGAAATACTGAATGATGGTAAGTCATTTTTCTGTGATAGACCTTCTCTGGTATTGTTACTAAAATGATAGCTGTATATCATATTTAAGATTACAAAAGCTTTTAAGTCCTTTTGAGACTTCTGAGAGCCTTTCTGTGAATTAATGCCAGGCTGTTCAGAACAAGCAGAAAAGAATCCTGAGGTCATTAAAAAGGCTTCCCCCATCCAACATAAGCTTATGTCTGTTAAAATGTATCAGATATCTTTTCTCAGGCTTATTGTCTTTTCCAAATGTAATTGTTCGGGACTGCAGGTGATCTCAGTCACATGTCTGTCAAGGTAATTTCTTTTCCCTGATTTCATAATTGGACCAAGATGCAGTCTATAGTGAATCAGCCATGATTCACCACACCAAGTCTACTTTTTTTTTTTCTTCTCTTCTGGAACAATTAAATTGGCCATCAGTTATCAAATGTTCTCCTTACCATAGAACATTGGTAATTAGAATTTTTAAAAAGTGCAAGAAGTTGTATTTATTCTGAAACAATAAAACACAGACATCTTTCTTATCAGTTGTCTGTCCGTCTTCCTTTCTAAGACAGTCTACCTTGCTCCCTGCAAATTAATCCTGAAGGCTTCTCTTTCTCAATTTCTCATCCCACCAGATTTGTTTGATCCATAAAAATGTATGTCAATCAATTACCATTTTTGAAGAAATTATGTATTTTATAAAAAAAATCTTAGCACTTTTATATGGTTGTAGCCTTTTAACCAGCTAAAAATGGTTATGGCTGTTTCTAAAATTACTCAGTTCTTTCCAACTCCCAACTGTTAAAACAGTTATTTCAGCCTGCAGGCTGGAATATGTCTGTCCTTTATTTCTTCATGATATTAGTTTACAAGACTCCTGGTCTGAAACTATTGCTGAATCCTCATTTTCTTCATATAGCCCTAACTTAAATAAGGTCAACACATTAATACTGGGAAGATTTAACGCCTTGACACGTGGCATCCATATACATCAGTATCCATAGCTGTATGTCATCCTAACTTCCTTTATGCACATTAAAATGAACATAGCAAAGGTGCGCTGCCATCCTGAATAAGCTGTCTCTCAGGTCACAGAATTTTTGCAGATGTATGTCATTATTTATCTCCCTCACAAAGTCTTGCAATAGACTTATTATTAAGTATATTTGTTGCTTATTTTTAAGCAGAACACACAGAAAACTAGCAAATGGATGAAAAAAAAAAAAAAATTGCCATTTTCCTGTCTAAGACTTATCTAAGTTTTATTTAACAGAGACATTCAGGATAATTCTAGGGATAATTCAGGAATGTAGTTGCATGGAGAGTTCACAAAATTCAGAGTCTAAATGCATGGACCAAAACATATGAAGTAAGATTCATCTTTGAAATACCAATCTACATGAAAAAAGGCAGTCCAAGTTATACACCCTTACTAGCCATCTGAACAAAGAGTAATTAGAATGACTTAAAGCATAGCAGAATAAATATGACCTTACAATACAATGAGAGAGAAAAAAAAAAAAAAAAAAAAGTATTTATTGTGTATACTGTGCCAAACCAAAGAATTTACAAGTATCTGACTCAGCAATAATGGCTAGAACATTTACTGCATACTGGGCTGCCCAAAATACTCATAAACCAAATACTGATGGCAGTAGAACTGAGTATAAATAAGAAAAAAAAAAAAAAAAGAATTGTAATAATGTCTTAAAAAAATACATGTGGTTAATCAACTCTCTTTTATCCAGATGTAGTTCATCTGCATTGCAGATTAATTGTGCCAGAAATACAAAGCAAATTTACATCAGAAAGCATATAAAATTTCAGCATATAAAATAACAAATTGCATCAGTGTACTACCACTGACACTGGATCCAGAAATGACAGAGACATACTTCCACCTCTGTGTTTGAGTGTGTTGGAAGTAGGAAAGGTGAGGTGATGGGTGATACTATATATAAAGCATCATTAGGAAATAATAGGAAGAGATATTTTTGCAGGGAATTATGATGAGTGAGGCAAGAAATGTGTGCCAGAAGTTACTGAAGAAAAGTATGAAGAACATCAGTGCATTTCCATGTAATTTTTGCTACTGACACTCCATCGTTTGTGACACTCAGCTAAGGTTGCCTCCTGCTTTTTGGGCACCATTCCTGAGGAAGTATGGTGGTAGGAAAAATCCTTTATTTCCATTAGAGTAGGTAGCTGAAGAGTGTGAAAGAAGGATAAAACATCAGGTATGTGTATAGTATTTGACAATGTCCTCTGTGACTTGTAAATGCAAAAAATTAACTTAAAATTTCTACATAATGGATGTACGTATGAGTATGGGAAAGCATGGTCTATAGAGTGCAGTTGCACTGGCCTTATTTCTCTCTATATATTTTTTTTTAACACTGTGAAAAGAAATCTAGAGTTCTTCATCTTTTCCTTCTGTTGCAGTACATCACTTATATAATTATGTTGCTTTGGCAGAGAACAATTTTGTCACAAAGAACATTTAATCTTTAACAGGGAATGGGAGCTGCTGTTTATGACCTGTGCTCCCTAATGGCTCTGGCATTCTGAGGGTTAAATTGACCCTGTTCCAAAATTTGTCCGAACATGTGTTTTCTACTTTTATTCTTAATTGTTTTGCATTGTAATGGTATTTCCAGAAAAGGGAAAAAATATTCATCAAGTATGCAAAATAAAAAACATTAATGCAGCAATCCACACTGGACAGAATTAGGTCTACGATAATAAATATCTGACATCATCAGGTTGGGGACATTTTTGATTTATTACCACTAAGCTCCACTTCAGTGAATACATCGTTATTAGGCCTTCCTAGTGAAGTCCATTTATGCATAGCTGAGAATATACCTTAGATATCCTGCAAAATATTTAGCTCTGTTGCTGTATAATATGGTTTGAATTTGTAGTGAGCTTCTTCAGCTGGAATTTTCCTATACTCGATTCCTTACATTGAAACAGAACGTGTCTTAGTACTGCTAGACCTTTCAAGAATATATATGGCAGTAAAGTTTTTCAAGTTTTGCAGCCTTTTTGTCTTAGCTATTCATGTTCAAAGGGCTTTCATCCAAAAAGCTATTAGAAACACACTAAAAGTGGTATTAAATGACACATTAAATATATTTTTTCAGGTTTATGAGTATTTCATGATATACTCAGTCATATAAAACTAGCAATTATTTTTCATAAGCTGTTACATCTAAAACAGTAACTTGTAACCACCTTACATTTTCCTTAACCTAAACCAAATGCAATATCCTATTTCAAACAATGCTATAAATTACTTTTCTCTGCAGTTCAAACTTCTATTTAACTACACAGGAAAGGGCAATGGCTATGTTAATGCAATATTTTTATTGCAGCATTTTTTTCTTTATTCCAAGTGTAAGCATTTTGGAGAAAAGAAAAACGAAAAAGGGCAGCTTATGCAATCAGACAAGTTGCAATAGGTTAAAATTCAGAATACACAAGAAAGGATTCTGACCATGCATCTTTTTTTAAGTTACTATGGTTCAGAAATACTTATGGAATTTTATGCATGTACACCTCTATGTAAGGGAGCAGGAAAAATTTACTTTAGTTGTTTAGGATTTGTGGAAAATATGAGTTGATGGGTATAGTGCTGGAACTTAGTGTTCTGCTGAGTGAAAATTTACAAAAGAACTGCATTCAAAGTATGCAAGATGACCTTAGTTCTTAAAAATACAGTAGGTTGCATTGTAATAGCAGAAATAGGCATTTGTTCTAAACAGTTTCCTCTGTACGAGAAAGATTGTAATGTTTGTCTCCATCTCCTTCCACAGAACTTTCTGCTTGCCTGGTTAGATGCTGTCCTGTTCATTCCTTGTGAAGCCCTCTTTGGGCACTTACATCTTCTCACACATTATTAGAGGGAACTCCAGAAAATAACTGAGCACACGGCATGCCTCTGCGTGATAACATACTGAAGAGTGGAGACAACTATTATGAAACTAGTTTTGAGATACCACACTTGTTATATCATTTGCCTCAGAAATACTCTCTTCCTGAAAATTGTTCTAAGAGAAATTTGAGGATTTTTCTCACTGGTCATAAACTTTTTGGAAGCTGTCAGGCCAGTGACTCTAACTGAGCTGCAACATATCTGGAAACCCTGAATTTGTGGAACAAGCACTGCTGGTCTAAGCAGGTGCACAGATCTGCAGGTGAAGTGTGTTTGTATAAAGATTGCTGACTACTTGCAGAGCATCTGAAAAGTGAGTACACAGCAAGTAATACTTTCTCCTTTTATAAATTTACTGTATATAGCAGGTGTACAGCACTTACATAAGTGCAACTAGATTAAAAATCTAAAATGTACAATTATATTGCAGATGAAGGTGTGGATTTGATCAGTCTAAATTTGAGCTAAAATTGTGAGATTGCTGAGAGGTTTAAGCTCTCACTAGTAAATTAGCATTTCATGCCGCCTGCTGCCTGGGGTTTCACTGAAAGGCAAATTTAAACAATTTCAGTTTCTCAGGAGCCAAGTTCCTATTGCTTGTATTTGTATCGAAATATATTGTAAAAATCTATTAATGGATATTGCCCAGAACACTGTTGTCACTTACAAATGACCTTTTCTAAGTGCCTGTAAAATCACAGAACCATAGAATGGTTTGGGTTGGAAGGGACCTTAAAGCCCATCCAGGTCCAACCACCTGCCGTGGGCACAGACACCCAGGTTGCTCAAAGCCCCACCAGCCTGGCCTTGAACACTGCCAGAGATGGGGCATCCACAGCTTGTCTTTATTATAAATCACATTTTTCCCTCTAATTACTACAGAAAATACATTTCTACCAGCCAAGACTCAGCAAATGCTTTAAGGAATGAAGTGTTATTGCCACCTGGTGGGAACCGTGTGTGTATCAACTTAATTAACAGAGGGTTGTGAAGATGTTGAACTCAGGCTGACTAACGCCACCCTCAGGAAATCCACTAACTACAGTTTGCACCACGATAATAATTTGGTGATTGCATTTGCTATGACAAAGCAGAAAAAAATTATACAAAATTAGAGAGCTTAAACCTGTCCCTACACTCCTTTTGAAGCCAGGTAAAGTCACTGATAAAGTTACCAAAACCCCCACCACTTTTAATGTTAATCAATAGGATTGGAATACTGAAATGTATAAATCAAATCTGAACAAGCACAGTGAAGTCTATAGCAAAAAAAGTTGGATCTTAAAGGTCTGGGGGAGATAAGAACTGAATGGACAAAGAACAGATGTTTTAATCTGCATTTCAAGTTGACCAAAGCCTTTCTCTTGATTTTACATAATTGACAAGGAATAATGTGAACATGTGCAGATATTATCAATCTGAACTTCTCTATTTAATATTTAATTAATTCGCTCATATCATTAATTAACTCACATCACAGTTCCCTTTATTTTCACATTTCTGACAATGTGTTTTTAGGCAGGAAGTAGTGAGATTTGGAAATAGCACTATTGATATAGGTATGATTTGAAAATTTAATGACTAATACGACTCTATGGGGGCTTCCTGACTAAAACCCAGAAAGCCACAATATGACAGAATTTGATCTGACAGGTATAGGACTAACAGCATATATTCCTGTCAGAAATGTAACTTGCAATGTGACAGTTTTGCACAATTTTGAAAACTTAATTAAATGCTACGCAATGTCTGTTACAGAATCCTTTACATTAAACATACCTACATTTGAGACGTAGCAATGCAGTTTTTAAGACAGCATTTATACATCGTATTTTCTGGATGGAGAACAAAATGTTTGCTGCTGGGTAGCAGATGGAATCCTGGAAAGGACAGAAGGTAGCTTATAGAAACATTTTTGTAGTATCCTTTGTAAATTATTAACACTTTACATTTCAAGCCATGTGAACTGGTTTGACAAAGAAATGGTAATTTCTATTTGTCCAAAGTGATTTCCTCCTGAATTGTGGAAAGATGCTTACAGCGTGAATTCTTAATATCCAGGGACTGAAATGACTATTTCCCTAGCTAAATTCCCTGCAACTGTTAAATTCCAGATTTAACATTGCCAAGTATCAGAACTTTTCCATGATAACTTACTTCCTACAATGATCTGCTCTATTTCTCCTTTTCTCCTACAGTTTTATAGAAACCAGACAGAAAAATATTGGGTTTATAGCAAATTATTCTGCAAATAAAAGGGGGGTGAATGGTTATTTGGATACTTGGATATACCAGGATTAAAAAAAAAAAAAAAAAAAAAAAACTCGATATCACATATAAATATGATACCAAGTACCATGTATATATGATACCGAGGTTAAAATTGGGGTCAGGAGTTGGTAAGTCTCTAGATTTTAGAGCAATCCTTGTAAAAATTCTTGCATCACTACTTTTTGATTTATATCTCAGATACAAAGTGGAATACAAGGCTGTATTTCTAAAAGTAAGAGTAATTTCATGTGTTTGGAAATGCTGGAAATTACCTGAATCATATATAGTTGGGCTTTTTTTTGTTTGTTTGTTTGTGTTTGTTTTCTTTTGTTTTGTTTTTGATCCATAAAGAAAAATCTAAACACAACTACACAGCAATCAAGAAAGATCTTTAAATTCTTTATTTACTTTTTATTATGGCTGAAGGAATGTTTTTGTTTTTATGGTTTTCTGTTCACGCTTTGCATGCTTGTTTAATCCATAAAACAGGCTGTTACATAGTTAAACAGATGGCATGCGTATGTGTCTCCTCAAACAGGTAACGGTATCAACGCTTATAATGTTCTACATGCACTGCACTGCATCTGAACTGTGGTTCTGCCTGAAATCAATTCATAGCAGCATCCAAATTGTTTCATTCATTTACACTAGAGGTCACTATAAGCAAAAGATTATGCTCAACTGGTAAAGGAAAGAACATTAATATATCAAATTACAGTACAAAATTTGTGGCATACTTTGTAATTTTTAAGCTTGGTGCAAACTCATTGATGTTAAATATGGTGTTTGAGACACGTAGTACCCACGGTCCTTCTTGGTACAACCTCATTTATTTACAAGCTATTTACAAACTAGATTTACCTCTACCAACGAATTCTGTGTTTGAAGCCATCAAATGTAATGTTAGACCAAATTTCATCTCCAGTGACACCAACTTGATTCGAGATATAATGCCAGACTGTTAATACTTGCTGTTTCTTCCATGTATAAAGATTTGAACTAATATTCCTCTAGTCAAGGAGAACTGCTCTGTTTTCCCTAGACTGCAGCAGAACAGAATAAATACAACTTTGATCCAGGTACTGCTTCAGGCTTTAGAGCCAAGTCTCATTTAGATTGTGGATTAGCAATGAAAACAGTAGCTCCCTCGTAGTGATGTTGCAAAAAGAAGAAGCAAGAACATGAAAGAGGAGCACATTCCCCTTCACCTGATCGGCTGGGAATGCATCCAGCCGAGGCATTACCTCAGAGTAGCTGCTCTGTCAGACGTTCACAGCCTTAATTATCACCTGTGTGGTTACTGCACCTGTACAGTACAGCACAACTGGCTATGGCATCCGTGCACGTTTTTATAACCTTTTCCATAGTGTACATGTATGTCCATGACTGAAAAACAGCGGAAAAATAAATACAAAACTGAACATCTGATGCCACGTAAGTGACCTATAGCATAGATACTTGTGAATAGGAGAATGCTGACCCTCTGCTCCCAGCTGAGAGGGCTTCTGGGAGAATTACAGTGCCTCCTGCCACACAGAGTACTTGGCATAAGGACAGTGGAATAAAGAGAAGTTAAGAGAGCAGTGGAAAGGTGCTCACATTACCCTACGTAATGCACATGAAAACAGGTGCTTAGGCAAAAGCCCATTCACCTCTGAGGCAAGAGTGGTATTTAGTATGCAGATCTGACAAGGTTCATCATCAATCTTCACAGATTTGCTTCCCCATTTTTAGCTGCTTTTTGAGTCCACCTTTCTATGTTTTACTGTCCGCACCCTTGCTTTTTATTAATTCTCCCTCCCAAACGTCCATCCCAAACGGCACCAAAACTCTAGTCACTGACATCACATTGTTCATTTTCTAGATTCTACGTCTGTCGTCTCAGTGTGCTTAAAGCACTGAGCTCAGATTTCTGCCAGAAAATGCCTGCTGCTTTAGATTTACACTCCCCCCCAAAAAAAGCCTGTTTTCAGGTTGGTCCTTAGTCTAATGAAACAATAGTGCCCCAGCTGCTCATGAGGTATGCTGGAGCTTTTATTGCACTAATTTTATGCTGATGTAATTCCTCCATCTATTAAATTATGCTGTTAAAATGGGTGTAACAGAGTAAACAACAAAACCTATTATTTTGAAATAGCAGCTGTTCACTTAATTGGAAAGGTGGGGCAAAAAAAAAAAAAAAAAAAAGATATTTAAAACAGTTTTTGGTACAGTTTATTTAGCATTACATAAATATTTTTATTTCCATAATGTACTTCCTTTCATAATATATAACTACTGAAGATGCACATGGCATTTTTCTCTGGATTTTACAGCTCTCCTTACTCTTCATAACAATAGCGCTGCTGACAATATTTTTTGTTAGGATTTACATATTCTGGAAACATCCAGCCTAATTACATCAAATCTGTTTCTGACTGTACCATAGAATAAAGAAACGTACTCCTATTCAGAGCTATTATGACAAACAGAGTTGAAGGCTATTCATTGGAATGATTCATGCAGGTCTATTTTCTTGGATTATCAGTGCTTTCTCTCATCATCTTAGGAACTACTTGATTAAAGATTTTTCTCTGGACCGTTGAGAAACTGCTTGTATGCCAACAATGCTACAAATGTGATTTCACTTCAGCAATATGAAAGGTAAACCAGTTTGAATTGATTGATTTAATAACAAAATGTTGTATGTAACATTGCTTACCATGATCTCTTCTCTTTACTGGTACAAATTACCAAGAGACAGCCTTTTTTTAAAAAAAATGTTGCAATATTACACTCATACCTAAATGCTGGAATACAAATTCCACAACAGAATGTAAAAATGTCAAGTTTGTATCGCATTCCAGTCACTGCAGTTTAAGAGGCTACATATGAGCTGCTTTAGAACATGTCCCTGTTCGTGTGTGTTTCTAGAATTCCTTGATGTTTATACGGAAAAGCCGTTAATTTCAGCCTGTAGCTCTGTACCACACCTAAGACATTCAGGCAGTCACTCAGATCTTATCCTATCTTGAATAAACAATGTTTACAGAAATCAGCTAAAGCCAACACCACTTTGTGAATTTACAAAATATTTTTAAAAGGATTGTTGGTTCTCTAATATGAAAGGAAACTGGCTGAATTTCAAGCTTTTTTCTTTTTGTTAGGATTTTCTTTTATTCATAGCACATAACTGAAATTGAAAAGGTGTTGTAATGAGTTTTTACAGTACTTCCATGTTCGTCTCTTTAGCTGAAACAAATGGCAACTGTGATTACGCCAAATGCAAATTAACATTTGTGATACAGTGAGAGCCAAAGTGAAGTTAGTGAAGTTGGTATTGGTTGTTGCCACCATGTTTCAGCTTGGTTTACTCTCAATTAAATTATGTGTATTTATGTACATGTGTACATGAAGTATGTGACAATCCAGACACTGAGGTTTATGTGTTATTTTCTAAACTAAGGAGCTGATTAAGTTCAGCAATAGCACTAATACACATATCCACTGTACAATCACTCATAAACAACCACAGTACGTACTCTACATAGAGCTTCGCTGTTAAACTGGTTAGCATTCAGTGGAGACAGTTTTAACCTTGAACTGAGCTCCTCGGGAATGGCTTATGCCATGTGTGACTGTGCCTTGTGTTGGAAAGAAGCGGACATAAGCAGCAGAGGGAGGCTTTATTTTACACTTCCTTGTTAGTTACTTTTCCAGCTACCGCCCTCATTTCCACCTGTTCCCGAAGCAAGTTACATCCGTTAAGCACACCCACTAAATATCAAATCAATTGTATAAAATAATATCTTAAAGCAAATGTGAATAGGAGGGGGAGCAGATTGCAGCACTAAAAGTTGTATCTGAACTAAGTCATACTGTCAGTACGAAGACACAATTAAATTGCTAACACAAGACAGGCATTTAGGTTCCTGATAAAACTGTATTTGATTCAGACTGCATAGGCATCCCCTTAAAAGTGACCATTTTGTTTTTCAAAGTTTTATTGTAAGTAACTAGAAGCCAATCTTCATGCTCATTGATGTTTATTTGGGGTAAAAGGTATGATTTTGTTAAGAGTTGCAAGGCATGGAAATAGTAAAGAAAGAAGATACTGGGGACTACATTTTTGTTTGGGGATTTAAAAAAAATGCAGCAACATCAACAAATAGGTAGTATTTGCTGTTTTAAAAATGAGATATATCACAGCACCCCATGATCTGCTGCAAAGTAGGAACTTACACAAGCTCACTTACTGACTGAATTACTCGTACAAATTACTCTGAAGTTGAAATTTCATCTCCTGAGTTTGTGAGTTTTGTTTTTTTTTTTTAATTAAAGCTGTTCACAATACTGCATAGAGACTGATTTGTTTTAGGTATCTCAAAAACAAAAAGTAAAGTCTTATCGCTAAAAGAAATGAGTTTACTACCAGTACAGCACCAACACTTTTGGATACATTCACATCTCACCACCAGCCCAGGAGCTTTTGCTGTATGTGCCAGAAATACAAGCACATTTAGTAGCACCTTTTAAGTTCGAGTCTCATAATTAATTTCACAGTTACCACTTTTTTTTTTTTCCTTCTCTTTGCTCCTTTAGTTCTCTGCATGTACAGCCCAGGGTAAGCAGCTTCAGCTCGCTCCAGCTGGCAGCACCAACCCCCGGCCGCCTCCTTGTTCACTAACCACGACGTATTTCGGCCCAAATCCTCACTTTTGTCCCCCAAAAGCACGACTTAAGGGCCTATCTCGAGAAAAAGGCTTCACCCGCGCTTCGGACGCCTCAAGGGGGAGCCGTGTGGCGCTGCCCACCGACGCTCGACCCCCACCGCCCTCAGCGTCCCGCGCTGCCATTTTGGAGCTGCCGAAGCCCTCCCCATTCACCTCCCTCACGGCACCCTGCGGGCAGCCACCCCCTCAGCACGGGCAGCCCCCGCTATCACCACCCCCTTCTCGGCCTCTCCTCGCCATGGAGCGGCGGGCGGGGAATGGCGGCGGCGCTGCCCCCTCGCAAGGCGCCGCGGGAAGGGGGCCGCGGCCGGGGGCGGGACGGGGCCGCCCCTTAGGGCCGCCGCCACCGCCCCACTCGGCGCCCGGCAGCAGGCGGAGAAACTTTCCGCCGGCAGTGCCTGCTGCTGCCTTCCCCCCGCGGGGCTCGGGGGAGGACAGCCCGAGCTTCCCTGCCTGCCTGCCTCCCTCCCGCTCCCCACGGGGCTTCTGGGGGAGCCCCGGCACCGAGGGAAACTTGGGGAGCCCTTTGTAGGACGGGGAGAGCACGGAGTAGGCTTGCGAGAGGGGAGTGCTGTTGGTGGCTCGCTCAGCTCGAGGTAAGTCCCGTCCTGCTCACAGCACGCCCACGGACTCAGGCCTCTGGTGGCCGGTTCCTCGTCCCGGATCGGGGCCGCCCCACAGGCGCTGGGGGTCGGCAGTGGGGCGCATCCCCGGGCTGGTCCTACCCTGCTTTGCCTCCCTGCGCCAAGGTCACGCTCACAACAAGATGCTGAGTAACTTTTGTGCTTGTATGGTGGTTAAAAATACTCTTGCTGGCTTACTGGAAAGTATTTTAATCTCTGTGTTTTCCTAGGGCTTGTCCGAAGGTTGGGTGAACTGGGCTGTGTTGGTTTATTTATAACTTTATAGAGATACAAGACAGAAATGCATTTCTTTTTTTTCAGTAAAACATTTTTTGGTAGTTTAAGGAAGCTTCATTTTGGCAAGCACGTTGTCTAAGTTGCAAAGAATGCTGTGTGCTGATAATACAGTTCTCGCATCCTGCTGTGATTTTAGTGCCCTCTAATTAGGGCTGGAGTTGTTGCCTGAATTAGGGACTGCATCTGCAGTTTTGGCTTAATGCTTCCACATCGTTAGGTGGAAATACGCACAGAATTTAAAAATGCAGCTTGTTGGCAGACACCTTTTACAGTGTTAGCTGTGAATTGCCACATTCCTGGGAAGTAAGATGCTGTAGAGCAGCTGGAGTTACTCTATGTTACACCGTGATAGTGTCCGTGTACATCTCCGCTTCCTGCCTTGGAAAAGCTAAGTTTTCAGTAAGCACTTCTGTGAAAGTTTGCTAATGAAAGCAATCAAACTGCAGAACAGAGATCCCCTCCTCGGTCAGGAGAGGCTTTACAGTGGGAGTTTGGGCCTTCTCTTGTGAGGAATTGTAAGGCCTCTCCCTCCCTGCCCTACTGTTTTCTATGTAAAAGCTATTTAATAACATAAAATAGTAACTAAGTAGTAAGTTGAGTGACCTTATTTTGGATCTTGTCAGTTTCAACAAAGCATGTCTTTGGGGGTGTACCTCCTCTCATTTCCAGTGTCATAGCTCCACATCTCCTCCTCCTCTGCCTTATCCTTCTGTTCTTACTGTGTTGCCTGACTGAGGTGGTGGCTGTGGACCAGGTCCTTGATAGGAAGTGATTTTTCTGTCACTTTAGAATAGTTGATATTGTTCTATAAATAGTTAGGGGCTAGTCTTTTTTTGTTACATGTGGAAGCGCAAAATTAGGTTCAGATAAATTATTTATATGCAGTTTTTATGGGATCGATTCATTATTTTTATTTTGTCAAGACCTGAAAACCAGTTCTCATATAGTTAAGGAAAAAAAGCAGTTGATGTTCTTGCTTAATTATACATATATGAAGATTCTTATTCAGTAATAACTGTTAATGCTTAGAATTATTCAAGGATATTTTTATATGTCTTGCTTAGAATTATTCCAGGATATTTTTATATGTCTTGTGGTTACTATTGACATCTTTGCCCTTTTCAAGGCTTTTTGTTAAATTAATTATATGAATATATTCCCATCTTAAGCTTTATTCAGTTTTTGTGTATTAATCATGATAATTAAACCTGATAATTAATTACAAGTCTCTTCTTTTACAGCTAAAATGAATTCAGATCCTGATCCCCAATCAAGTCCTCCTCAGCCACAGCAACATCTTGGAAGGTCCCAGCTGAACGCTGCTGCTGTGGACCACAGTGAGAACAATCGGAGGTCAGGACCACCCTCAGGAGATGCTGCAACTTTTCCTTCAGGTTCTGACTACTCCCATAGCAGGGAGAAAGCTGAAAAAAATGGTAAGCATGAAAGCAATTTCTCTGCAAAATTGGGTTATGGTAAACATTAAGAGAATAAAGTACAAACACACATTCAGCTCTTGCTTTAAAGTGACACTGTCAAGTAGAAAAATAAATGTCTCTAATTTCTTAACCTATTGTTTTGGAAGAGAAGTTTTTTGCTGCTTATTTTGTACATATTTTTGTGTTTTTTCCATCCACTTTTTCTTACGTACACAGAGCAACAGGAAAGAAGTTTCTGTGAAAAATTGGCAGGAAGAATTAAATGTAATTTAGCAGAATATTAAGGTTTCAATTTAATTTCTTTAACTAGCTACACTGCTTGTTAACTGTAGCTTTAGTATGAGTTTTAATCTGGATGAATAGATACTACCGTGATGTAGAGTGAGGGAATAATAAGCTGATATTTCTGTCACTCCCGTTTCATATAAAGTTAAGATTAGCAATCAAGAAGTCAGATTAAGAATGAAGATACATTTTGAAAGGCAGAAGAATACTTTTTCTTCCTTCCTGTGAACCTGTTCAGTTTCATGAACTTTGAAAACTGATCGTGGGATGAGAGAAAAGTTTCTTGCAAAAAGTAGGAAGAAAAGTATCTGACTCTGGTGTTCAGCTGCTGAGTTTCACTTTAAATTCGGTTTGTAATCTAACACTTCTGCAAGAAGTTTACTATTCCAGGTATAACACTTCTACTGCTCTTTAATTTTCTTGGACTTTAAATTCTGAAAGTGGGTGCATGCCTTAATACCTGTATATACATATGACTTGCTTTATTGAAGGTAATAAAGCTATCCAATGGTTTAAAATTATTAAATGTGTGAATATCTCTGTGTCATGCATCAGATGTAGGTAAGCGCTGCATGTGGTTCAGGCCAATATTGTGGCAGTGTTAGTGCTTCTTATATCTAATTTGAAATTGAATTCTGGAACTTTCTTGGTTCTTTGGTACCAAAGGGCTCATTCCCAACAGAAGAAAAAAAAAGATACTTGAATTTCGAACATGCTTCAAGGTATCACTACCAGCTTTGTCATCTCACCCACCAGTAAAACAATTCAGAGATGCTGGAGAATTGACAATTCTGACGTTAATTACATGATTCTTAATTTAGGATTAGCACTAACAGGTATGTTTTCTTCCTTTCTTCATTCTTCTGTTTCTTAGTATGCTTCAACAAGAAGAGAATAGCAACAATATTAGGAATATGGTGTGGAGTTACCTTGCACTTTTTTATAGTATCACTTAAAACGGAAAGGCATCGGTTTCTGCTGTTGGTGCCCACATTCATATGCGATTCTGAAAATTAATACATACTATCAATACAGTGTTATTTTAAACAGATTCTGTCAGATATCTTTTAGCTAATCTGGAGATTTTCTATTCTGTATCAATATTGGGCTTTTAAAGTCATATCAAGCTATGTCTCAATTCTGTCTCTTTACAGGTCTGTATATTTACTAATGATCTCTGTGCTGGTTTTTGTATTAAAGGTGATTCTCTTTGCACCCCTATAAAAGAGGACTGTCAAGTATTGATACATTTCTCCATTTCAGTTGTGACTCATTTCTGATTTAAATCAATTCCCATAAAAATCTTTTCGGTACTGGTAACACTGTCATTGCCCTTTACATCCCCTTAATATACTCAAGTATTTAATGCTGTAGAATGAGCTACTGTTGCAATTATATCTTGCCAGAGTCTCTTAACGGCCAAGATTTGAGTGGACATAGGTAGCAGATGTGTTCAGTAAGAGCATGTTTCTTCATCCAGTATTTTCTTCTACAGTTATTTTAGACTTGACAGATTTTTCGTAATACTAATAGTTTCTAGAACTGAAAAATTCTCTTAAAGAGGGGTAGCAGAGAATTTTTCTTCTATGCCCAGCAGCAGTGGACATTAAAACTTAAAAACGGGGATTTAAGGAGGACTTCAGAAAGAGAAGCACAAATCCACAAAAGTTCACACAGTCATATATATCTGCTTATTGAAACATAAATATGAAAATCTCAAATTGAAAATTGGCACTTCGGCAATCTTAAGAATATTCAGACAGAATAGATATTCCTTTGAATCACTACAGCCTTTACCAATAAATAATGTTCCAGTTGCTGATAGATGTAGGAAGAGCGAAGGATCCAGTCTTGTGTCCATGACGTGTAGTTCTGTTGTGTTCTGATTCTATGAAAGGACATAGAACAGATGCTTTGAGAAGAGCAGTTGCTGCTTCTTCCTCGGAAAAGTAAGCCAGTTGCTTTGAACAGTCACTATGTGTCACTAGTTCCTCTGATGACTGCAAATGATGCAGAAGAGGACAGATAAAACCAACACATTGCTGTACAGAAAGCTATCAGTAAGAATTATTAAAGGTTTAGAACACTTCCTCTTTATGACTGAAGTATCTCATAATACAAATTTTAAGCTTGTAGCATTTTATACAAGTAATGTAGTCTTCAATAAAAGTGCTCTGATTTCAGTTGGAGAAGGAGTGGTGTGCTGTGTCTGCTGAATGATGATCCTGAAAGGCAGTTTCACCTCAAACCTACCTATCACATGTCCTGCAGCCAAGGAGGCAGATCCCATCCTGGGCCTTAGGAGGAACGTTGCCAGCAGGTTGAGAGGGATCCTTCCTCTCTGCTCAGCCCTGCTGAGGCCACTCACAGGGTACTGGGCTCAGTTCTGGGCTTCACAGTATGAGAGAGACATGGAGCTGCTGGAGGGAGCCCAGTGAAGGGCCACAAAAGTGATTAAGGGACTGGAACATCTCTTCTGTGAAGAAAGGCTTAGAGGTGGGACTCTTCAGCCTAGAGGAGAGGGGGCTTGGCAGAGGACTGATACAGTCTGTTTTCAGTGGTGCCCAGGGACAGGAGAAGAGGCAGCAGACACAAGCTGAGACATGGAAGGTTGTGTCTGAATACCAGGAAGCACTTCATTACTGTGTGGGTGACTGAGCACTGGCACAGGTTGCCCAGGGAGGTTGTAGATTCTCCTCCTTGGTGATTTTCAAAAGCTGCTTGGATGTGGTACTGGGCAACCTGCTGTAGTTGGCCCTGCTTGAGCAGGGATTGGACCAGATGTCCTCCTGTGGGCCCTTCCAGCCTCAGCCATTCTGTTACTCTTGGAATATTCCTGCCAAAATTTCTATATTTCTGATACGTGCTTTTCCTTACATTTTCTGCTTACGCATACTGTGTCTAAAGCATAGCATTGATATGAACATGAAGTAATTTGTTTCCAGGAAACACCTATCTTCTACTCCTGCAGCTTTATTGGTATCTTGCAGCATAATCTAGCAATGGAGTCAATGCCCCTGGCTCTGACTCAGGAAAGCACTTAAGCACAATACACATCCTCAGCTGCATAGGTACTTCATTTGGGTCAAAAGCCTTTACTGAAGGCTTTTTCTTGGCAGTTTTTCAGTTCATCTTAGGCTAATACATCATTAGGTAGTGTTTGTTACTCCTTATATAATCAATTTCACAATAAGCGGTAACAGCACTGGATTTACACTTCGTGTAAATCAAACCTGGATTTGATGGGAAAAAATATATTCAGTTGATGAGCTTAAGATGATTTGTAGATCTTTTTTTTTCTTTTTTTTTTTGTTCTTTTTAATAAGGGTTATTCTACCCAAAACTGTTGTTTTCTCTGCAAAGCTTCTGCCTATATAAGTTCCTGCTTTTGTGTATGGAATGAGTTAGGAATGAATGTGTATCAGTATGTTGACTCTTGTGTTGTTTTGTTTTTTTAAAGAAAAACAAAGTTGTTACTCTTTCATGAATGTTCCTGGGCAGGAAGTTTACTGGTGAGCAAAGCATATGCACTACTAATTAAGGTTTCCAAAATTTTAAAACCATTGAGTCATCAGTATTCATGTAAGCAAATTACAGGAGAGTTGCCAGTTGCTTAAATAAGTTCTGTCATTGTTTTGATAGTCTTCATCAGTAGGAACATGGTATACAGCAAGGAAGACCAGTGGCTACTGGCTATTGAAACTTGAAGTTTGTTGAAACAGACTAAGACTCAAATCTTCTAAAACACTTCTGTGCCTCCCAGGTGCACATGCTCTCAATTTCTATCCATGTGCTATGTACCTTGTAAGAACACTGGGTCCTCCAAAATAGGCTTAAAAGCATAATTCTTGCTAGTGGAATTGTTTCCCATGTGTGTACATGGATCATGGCTTTAAAAAAAAAAAAAAAAAAAGGCACCATCAACATGTTCACTTAGTCAGCTGAGTATCTCGGTCCTGCTCCTATTAATGTTTTTGGAAGAGTGAAAGAGGCTTATGAATCGATGTTCTAGGTAAATGTGCTAATAATAGGATGCTTGCCTGGGATCTCTGCGTTCAAGTAATTAGTTTGAGTCGGCCATAATAGTAACTTGAGCTGGACTGACTCTCATTCCAGCTTATCTGGATGTGCTTGTAGCGCCTAAACTGCTTTCAAGTATGCAAAGTGTCTTTCTTAAAAATTGTTAGAGAACTGTCTGCTGGTCAGCAGTAGAAGAGGAGGTAAGAGGGCATTCTAGGATAACAGAAATCTGGTACGCAGTGTGAGGGTGACAATTTCTTATACATGCATGAACAGGATTTTATTTGTGTAGCTGTTTTCTTTTTACATTGTTCATGTACATTTGGTAGCCAGTGCAGCTGGAGAAAAGGAATCAGGTAGTATCTCAAAGTTTGGGATAGAGTTTGAGAAGATGATCAGAGTTTAGGAAGTTTTGAGAGGACTGCAGAACAGAGTTGCAGTGCTTCGAGAAATGTCTCTTTGGTTAGAGGAATATTTTTTCCTTTGTCCATTTTTTTGTTGTTAAGGCAATATACACAAATTTCTTGTTCCGGAATTGAGAGCATTGGGGGAAAGTATTGTTACTAGGAGCTTTGAGGGCAGAAACCACTGTCTTAAGTTTGTAGATGAGTGGACTTCTGCTTAACCTTCTAAAGTTCATGCAGTTCTTTGTATTTCTTAGAAGATTATTTTATAAATTGCGTGACATTAAATTTATAAACACTACACAAAAAAACACCTCGCAGACAATTTACAACACTGTAAGAGTGTGCAACAGTGCATCCCCAATACATTGCTAAATGAAAGCTAACAAATAGGAAACATTGCTAACTTACGAATATTTTCCAAATGTTAACCTATTCCACTTAAGGTTACAAAGAACCTTTGCTTCAAAGCTCTATTTTAGCACTTCTTTGTCTTCATTTTCTGGCAGTTTGCTTATACAGGCTAACTGTGGAGGCAAAGTGAAATGTTTGTGCAAAGCTTGAAGAAAACTCAGAAAAATCTTTGATTGTTAGAAAGGGAGGATTATGCCTTGAAGTATTAATTACTTAACAATTTATCTGTCATTTTATTGATGTCCCTTCAAGCTTTACCTGTAATTACTAGGGCTTCTGGAAAACTCATTTGCCAAGTATTACTGAGGGGGAGAAAGGATTCTATACAAACCAAAGTTAATGACTGTATTTTCAGATAAAATTTTGGGACATAGTCATAATTAGCGAAGAACAATGGAAATCGGCATTTTTCAGGTCTGCTGCTATTGGCGTCAGTAAGGTTTTTACCATCCGTGGGAGTAGAATTGGATGTCCATTTATGAGGAAGAAAATTCCTTCCTGGCTTTTTTTTTTTTAACCATTTAAGATATATATAAACATTTTCTTTGGCAGATAAACAAAGACTTACAGGTTCCTTAACAGAAGTAAATTTTGCATTCTTGAATTTGATGATGGCTGGGTATCTGGGGGTTGCTTAAGTATAAGAAATATTTCTCCACATGTAGCTGAAGTTAGTTTCCTCTTTCCACTCTTCCACTGGGCTGTACCAGCACAATAAATTTTTTGCCCACACTGAGCCAAATTAAGGAAAGTGCCCTGGCTGGATCATCATCCTCTGTAATTTTTACAGGTGGATCAATTCCTTAATCTGTTTTAGTATATGATAACAAAATGTTCTAGTAGAGTCCCAAGGTGTTAGAGTGATAGAAATGAGCAAGAGAAGGGAAAGAGCTACATTCACATGAATAAATTGTGTAATGAAATAGGAGTCAATTGTTTGATGCTGAGGATCCAAGGTTCAAATTGTATCCATCTTGTAGGATGTATTTATACCAAACTTCAGCTGGTCTAAATTAAATCTAGTAGTTGGAAATACATTTTTTTTTTCCATTTAGTTTCCTCCAGAAGGCATCCAGTATGTGTGTTCCAGCGTGCTAACAAAATGCTGTAAATGGGACCAGCTGGGAAGTTAAAAGCACATTCCTCATCTCAACCAAGGCTCTAACAGAATGTGCCTGAACTCATCAGCAGCAGGAACCTCTGGAGACCGGCTGACCTCTGTAGATGTTTTGTAGTAGCTTTGAAGGAAAACATTTGGAAGTACCTAATCCGTACACCAATGTTTAAAGAAAACTGCAGCAAACTAATGCATAGGAGAGATTCGAAACCGTGTTTTTAGAGGGACCATTTGCAGCAGCGGAAGGCCTACTTCCTTACAAAAGTTAGGAGATGAGTCTGGTAAAAGTAAACTGGGAAATAAAACCAACCGTTTGCAAAGTTAGCTACTTGAAGTGCTTAGTGAGCAAGTTAACAAGGCACTAGGGACCTGCAAAACAACCTTTTATTTTTTTAAGGGTCATCTGTTTTGATTGTAAGCTAACGAACCGATGGTGTCTAAGTTAAAGAGCATCCACTGCAGAATTTCAGTAAGTCTGCAGAACGTTGTGCAGGTTGTTATGATAACTTCAGTTCCTCACCTACAAAAATATGTGGGCTTGGTAAGGTTTATGATTGCAGAAAAGCAACGTCAGAAAGAGTTGCAGGTTGATGTCCTTAGTTTTGTTTTGGTGGGGAGGGTTAACAGTGTTTAAGTTCAACTGAGAAATGACAAAAGGCTTATTTACTTTTCCAGTTTGGCAACGTTTGATCAAATTTTTATTGATAATTTGGGATAAACCTGAGGTGCAGGGCTATATTATTAGTTGTGTGTAAAATTATTTTAAATTACTTTAAATGATCATTGTACAATAATAGCTACACTGGAAAGAAATACCTTTTAAGAATAGTTTTCCCTCCACTTTTAAGATTTATACTCTCTATAATATCATCACTCTTAGTCTTCCACCTACATGCTTTTTTTCACTGCTCTCCTGACAATTTGCCTTCATTTTGTGGGGGTGCAGAAGTTGTTCCCTTTTCAATTTAATGCTATTTTGATGACTTGCAATTGTGGTGTGACTAAGACTGTTATCGTATCTACAAAGCCATTGCTGCTCCCATAGAAAGCAAAGCTGAGTTCTAGACTTTAGCACTTCTCTAAACAAATGTTATTCCCCTCACTCTCATCCCTGTTATCACCTTTCAGAATAGAGTGCCTCACAGTGTGTGCTTTTACAAATATATTTAACTGTTCTCGGGGCAAGCAGGACTGTCTTAAGGTATTACTGTGTAAGTAGAAGCACATTTAAAAAAAAAAAAAGTGCATTATACTGTTAATTGTACCCAGCCCTTATTTTACGGTTAGAGAAGAATACAGAACACTTCTGAATGGATGAAAGGATTGAATCACAGAATCACAGAATTGTCTAGGTTGGAAGAGACCTCAAGATCATCAAGTCCAACCTCTGACCTAACACTAACAAGTCCTCCACTAAACCATGTCCCTAAGTTCAACATCTAAACGTCTTTTAAAGACCTCTAGGGATGGTGACTCAACCACTTCCCTGGGCAGCCTGTTCCAGTGTCTAACAACCCTTTCGGTAAAGAAGTTCTTCCTAATATCCAACCGAAACCTCTCCTGGTGCAACTTTAGCCCATTCCCCCTCGTCCTGTCACCAGGCACATGGGAGAATGGGCCAACCCCCACCTCACTACAGCCTCCTTTAAGGTACCTGTAGAGAGCAATAAGGTCGCCCCTGAGCCTTCTCTTCTCCAGGCTGAACAAGCCCAGCTCCCTCAGCTGCTCCTCGTAGGACTTTTTCTCCAGTCCCCTCACCAGCTTCGTCGCCCTTCTCTGGACTCTCTCGAGCACCTCAATGTCCTTCTTGTAGCGAGGGGCCCAAAACTGAACACAGTACTCGAGGTGCGGCCTCACCAGAGCTGAGTACAGGGGGACAATCAACAGTGAACGTTCATGGATGAGCAAGTAATGGTCTGAAGTAGTAAAACCATTTATTAAAACAGTGATGTTTGTTTTACAAAATGTTTCTCCCTCTCCAGTCAGTTCCTCCGTTTGTATCGTTATATACTATACATGTATGAACAGATCATGTTTATGACATGATGCTTAGTGTCTGCTCTCAAGTGGAACATCAGTCAGTCTTTCTGGAAACTTTAGTGCAACACAGGTACTGCGCACAATAGCACTGAACTCCTGGAGCTTGTGCAAAGAGAGTAGGAGGATCTCTCTAGAGATTCAGACTGGCTCCTCTGAACACTGAGAACTCTATAGTACAATCCAGTGACACACAAAAGCTATTAGAACATTAATTTTTGTTACAAAATGTACAGACCAACTTTTTCTAAAAGCCTATTTATAATAGACATTCTGCCTGCAGACGAACAGTTTAAATCTCTCATTCCTGAAAGGCGTTTGAATTTTTTTCCCCTTTCATTCTGATATGTTTACATAGCTGCTTCTAGAAATAAAATTATTCTTTCTTTTTTGTCATTAATATGTATATGTCTTTGTTCCTAAGTGTGGTTGGGTTTTTAGAGAGCTTGTTTCACAATGAAAATAAAATCTGTATTAAAGAGCTACGGACTGTTGCTTGAAAACTTTGGTTTTGTTGGTTCTAGTTAAATTTCACCAATCTGTGTTTTTTAAAAGGAACACTTCCTCCAAAAAAAGAGCCACTGTAACATTTCCCTTTAGAAGTGCGTTAATAGGACTTGACTCCAAAAGAAATACCTTCTAGTGAGATTTAGCACGAAATGTATTCTGCTGCATCTGTTTAGGTCAATATGCCTGTGTGGGCATGCCCTGAAGCTTTCTTTTTCCTAGTTTTTCCATGAAAACATTTATTGCTTGAACAGATTATGCCTGCATTACTTACTGTGCATGTGTGTGCATTTCTGTTGCTTATTCCCTGTCTAACATTACAAAATCTTCCATTTTCAACATTGTTAGACTTTATTTACAAATGGGCTACTGCAGAGATCTGCAAGAAAATTATATTTTATAGCTAGTATATTTCACTTGCGAACTCCTTGAAGCAAACTTGTTCAAGTCTTCTACCAAACTGCTTGACTTGGGTGACAGGCTGTTATTTCTGATGCTTCAGTCATGTGTTTTCTTCTTTTAGTAGTCCCAGAAGACCAGATGATTACAATACAGTCCTAGCATAGTTTTGAACTCCGCAGCAAGGCCTCCACTCTTTGATGTAACAAGCTTCTTTTTCTGCCTGTAACTATAGCAAAGGTAAATACTGGAGGAGCAGAGAACAAGGCTGATGAAAGCCAAGGAGTAGGAGACGATTTTCTTGGAACAGTGGCTTAAGAATCTCACGCTGCTGTACAGAGCTGGAAGATGTCAATGCTTCAAGGCAGTCTGCAAGTACAGGGGGTTGTTTTTAGCTGCTGGATGCTTTTTAAGAAGCCAGACAATGATTCATTAATACTAGCTTTATTTTACAGAAGGCACTGAAATCTAGGGGACAGAGTGTGCGTTTTGGGGTCCATTAATACAAATTGAGGACAGAAAATGAATTATAAAAACTACTGGCATCCAGGAAGCTGATTGTGGTTTTGTGGATGTTTTTGGTTACCATAAATGTGATACACATCCCTGCTGTGTACCAGCCTAACTTCCTTTGAGACAGGATTTATAACATGGTTTTGAGCTGTTCCTGGATGCTGCTTCTTCAAGCTAACCCAAATTTGGGTTAGATAGCTATGGTGTAATATAAACTCTAGCTTCCCTGTTGAAACTCGTGGCACAGAGTGCATTTGTTATTATGAACTAAAGTACATAATGATAGTAGAATAGTTTGGTTTTATCTGCAAGTACTGCTTTAGTGTCTTTATCTTGACGTTAAGTATGAGATAAGCTTTACATGTAGCACTTCAGAAACATGTTTTTGTGACAAAAGATTAGAAAAAAAAGCTTCAAGTTTATCATATAATGAAAGCCACGAAGAGGCTTTTTCAAATGCAATAGCTAACCCTCTCTCTGCCATGACTGCACATACGGATTTATTTGTTCAGGGTTGTGTTGAGCATGATAGGAACAGTAGAGTTTAGCAGTGAACACAGGTTATTCATTCTAGTATCCTATCAAAGTAAAAGTACAGTAATTTACATGGCAATTCAGACACTTTCCTTTCAGATTCTTTTACAGTAAGGCCTTCTTATTAAAGGAACTCAATTCAGTAAAACGATGGATGCCTGGAGCTTCACAAAAGTTCAGGGCTATACAGCACAGTACTGATCAGTTGAGACATCCGTATGTTTTATGGTATATGGAGAATTTGTTCAAGTGTGGGAGAAGATCTAATGTCAAAAATGACATTTTTTCCCTCCTCTCTACCCCCAGTGACTTAGCTGCCAGAAAGACCTGTGGGTGAAAGCTTGTTCCATGCTACTCTTCATCAAACATGTAAATTATCCTTCCCTGTTTCGTGCTATTAACTGACAAATGCTTGACATCCTGTGACTCCTTATAAGTAAGGAACCCATTTATATAAGTAGAGAGCTTACTGGATGAAGCTATTAACGTACGAAGTTGTGTTTTTCTTCCTCTGGGTATCATTCAGCTTTTTCTTCTCTCCTACGTGAGCTAGTGCGGGAGTTAGTCTGTGAACTCCACATGAAGACCTGCAGAAGGTGCTATCAGTATTGCTGCTGCTGGAGAGTCTGAATGGTGACAAACATTTTTCAGTTACACATGTTTTTAATCTTTTTTTCATCTGAATCCTTTACACTATTGTTTACAGCACGCCTGCTAGACCTAGGGAGATTTTTCTACGTGCAGTGCTAGTGCTCTCCTCATCAGTTTTACTCATACGGTACTGACACATTAAAGGTGTGCAGGAGCTGCTGGTTACTTCTCAGTATGTTTAGCACTTTACAGACTAGAGATTTCATGGCTGACAGGTGAGGTCTTCATATTTGAGAGTGCTCCGTGGGTGTTTCTTCTGCCGTTGTTTTCTCCAGTAGCTTTTTAAGCTCACGCAGACAAAGCAGTTTGTTATAGCTCCAAGGTTTCAGTCTGAGTGGTGGTAGTGAGTTCAGATCTTATCACTGTGAATATAGTGATAGGATAACTTTTTCTTATTTTGCATGTACTGTTTCATCTTTTATCACTTAATCAATCATTAAATCCTTTTGCAGTTTATCATAGGTCATGTTTTTTGTTGTTTTATTTCCCCTGTGTAACACAAAATCATCAACAGAATTTGGCATCTCTATATATGCTGTTTTTTTCAGGTCACACATAAATGCATTAAATAATACAGGTCTTATTGTATATTAGTCTAAACCAATAATCATTTCCCTAGGAGTATTGAGCTGCGTATTTCTACTCTTCGTTTCTTTATTTCTTAGTCTATTATTTGTCCGTGTAACAGCCTTCTTTGTAATTTCTTTGTAAGACTTCTGTGAGAAGCCTTACACACCACCCTTAGAGAGATAAATACAAGCTGGATCTGCCTGTCCTCCAACATTTTTACTGCTACAAGGGTGTCATGTCAAGGCTTTTTATTCTCATTTTACCTAGTATATCTTTTTTTTTTCACACTTCACAGGCTTACAATTTTTCTTCCTTTCGTGTATTCGCATTGTACAGATATCAGACTTAATGGTCTCTGTTATCATGGATCTCTGGTATCTTGTTTGCCACTTTCATTTCTCAGTTTTAAGTGAGAGGTTACATGCTACAGTATATAGTTCAATAGATTTTAGTCCATTAGAACCCTTGGATAAACAAAGAAGAGAAACTATAGGTGTTTTTTGTTTGTTTGTCTTTATATAGTTTTCAATTACAATTGAAAGAAACAGTAGTTTCTTAAAAAGTAAATAAATAAATAAATCAAAGGCACTTGAGCTTCCTGCACAGAAGCCTCTCAGTGAGATTCTCTGTTGGGAGAGGAGGGGAGTATATCTGTTACTAAATCTTTCACTGTGCCCTTCTCTTTTTAAAATACTCGGTTGCCCTTGAGTTGTCTATAGTCTGCCTGGTAGGTTGCTGCAACCTGTGTGCTGGAAAAAGGCATAGAAAGAAGTAACAGGTTCTTCAGTGAATTGTTCTGCAAACCTCCTCTTGGTCTATCATGGTATAGGTTTTAAATTTAAATGTTTTAGATTAATTGTTTTTCTATTTTTCTTTGTTTTGGCATGAGCTCAGCTTTATAATGATTTATGCCTATTTCTAAATAACTTTCTATGACTTCTCCTTTATTTTTCTTTTTTTTCCTCCAATCCTGTTTTGCTTTTGAATATGACCGTAGCAGACTTTTGGCTTCTGACATGCCTAGCTGAGCACTAAATCTAAAGTGCTGTTAGAGTAGCTCACTAACATCTAGGTTCTGTGCACTGCTCAATTATAGGAAAAAAAATTAATCTTTTTCTATCTGTTGCTTTATTTACTGAATGTAGCTAAAATCATACATTTGTATCGCTCTAATGTAATATTCACTTTCTCTCCGGGAGGAATTGAGGTTGTTATTGCTGTTTTCTGGCCTTCTTGCTGCTCCGATTTTTCTCAGTATGTCTTAATCATTTTTATTCAAACAAAGCAAAAAGGAAACTGCATGTACAATCTTGCAATAAAAATAAAAATCTAGCATTTGCAAGATCAACTGTGAGATTGACAACTTAGCATTTTTTTTGGCCCACCTTGCTGGGATAAACCACCACACCTTGATAGCAATTTTCATCTGTGACAACTGTCATGTCTTATGAAATACTTCTAAAACAAAAAGTTTCTGTACTTTTCTGGCTGTATATTCAGTGAGCTTGGAAGTATGTTATCACTGACTAGGTCTGAATGTAGCATATGTATTGTGCATATGCTTAACTTACTATTTTCAGTTGCTTCAGGAATACTCGCTGTAATAATAAAATGGGAAGGCCAATCAAGAAGCCTTGTTTCATATCTTGTCATCTAAGATCCTTTATTCTCCCAAACACATGGTTTTTCCTCCTCCTCCTGCACGTCCCTGTCACTTTCTTTCTCAGCCCAAATGAATGCTTGTAGTCGTGATCATGCAAAGTGTGTATGCCGTACAGGTTTCCTTCATACGCTGCCTGGGGGTGTTGCCTAATGCGTTCATCTTTTGTTCTGTAGCGTTTCTATGCAGTTCTCACATTCGCTTGTAAAACCTGTAATTTCTTTTAAATTTATATATTTCAAATTAACACTTTGTCTTCATTATTACTTCCTGTCTGAGAAGCTGCTTTCAGTTTTTCTCTTATCCTGTGCTCATTAGGTTTCTGCTGCTCAAAAGACATGGAAGTGCCTGCCTTGTATTTGTGTACAAATTGATTTATTGGGTGCAGTAACACGGCTCTCTTTTAGCTGGCCCCAATAACAGTGTAAACAAAGCAGACCATAAGCTCAAAAGGTTTGTGATCCAGATTGTGATCCCTTAACATACTAGTTTTTGGTGTTGGCGTTTCTTGTTCATGGTCTTCATTTTCCTCTGTTATCTGGAGAATTCAGGTGATGTAGCTGTGACCTAAACGGTGAGAAGAAAGAGCTGAGTGTACCTGGCCAGCAGGCAATGAAAGCAGGAAAGGTGCTAAAACTTTGCCTAACGTAGCCTCCTCCTGGTAAAGTCTGTTCTGCTGGGAGCTGTGATATGCTTGTGTTGGTAGGAAATTACATCGATAAACACTTGTATTATTCAGTCTGCGTCCTGTTGACTCTTTCTGCATGAAGTAACTTGAAAGAATGTTTTTGAAGGAAGGCAGTGTTATCTAGCAGTTAGAAAAATGCAGAGAAAATGGAGGTTGTTTTATGTGCTGGGTGAGCACATATGATTTACTCTGCATATATAACTAAAAATCTTTCCTTATATGTAAAGATTATTATTTATGTATGTGCCTTACATATTTTAAAGCTTATTAATGGTGATGCACAGTGTACATTAAATGCTAATTTTTTTTTTTCGAAACAGCATTTGTCTAAAGCATGTGCAAGACATCTTGCTAAATATGTCATTGGACACTGAGTCAGCCTGTCTCCAGCAGTGCACACGTGGTGTGTTTCAGTTGGAGATGTGACGGACAGAAAAAACAGAAATCTATTGCTATTCATCAATATTGCTATTCAGGAATCTATTTATTACTGACTTCTGCTAAAATACTGGGAAAGAAATTTTATGACAACAACCTTTGTCTTCTACAAAATCTTCTGCTTTGAAGAGGTTTATCTAGAAATATAGAGGTCCATGCAAAACATTCCATGGATGTTGAAGCGTTTGTTGGTTTTTAGTCCCTGATGCAGCCCAAAGGTGAGGCTTATATGTATATGTATTTCTTACATGTGTTATTTAACCTATGATGGCATCTTCCTTTTCTGATTTATTATTAAACGCTAATATCTCTGAATATCACGCACACAAATCCCCTACTATATATAAACTACTTTTTTGTCAATTTAATTGTTAAATGTCATGTTAAATGAGGGACAATAACTGCATCCTACCGTAGTGTTGTATAGACTTACTGAAAAAACAGGATGTTTTCCTTTATTACAACATTTCTTCTTTCTGATCAAAACCTAACAAAAATTAAAAATTCCTGCCCATGCAAAAATTAACAGTAAATTTCCATTCAAATCTTTTGCAGCAAAGCTGGACTCCAAATTGGAATCTTACTTTGTATAGTAATGCAAAGTAATGTATGAAATTTCAGGAAGGAAATTGCCTTCAGTTTTCATCAGCTTACTTACAATCTGTGTATATAGACAGCTGTGTTCAGACTTGTAGTGTGGGTTGTGAAACATACTTTTAACTAGTAAACAAGTGGCCCTAAGAAATGGTTTTGATGTCACCTTTTAAGTGCTACCAGTTAATAGTGCATCAGCTAATGATGTGCAGCTTTGGCTTATTCTCCTAAATGCTGCTGTGCAGTTTTAACCTTTGAAATGAAAGGCCTGAATAAAAAACACAGATACTTTTGTAACTTTTCAGAGGTTTAAATGCCTTCTGTAGTATGAGGACATAAATGCACTGGACTGGAATGTACACATATGCTTCATCCTTTGCAGATTGCAAATCTTTCTCTCTAATTCCACTCTTTTTGAGTGGAGCTGAGAAAATTAAAGGATACTATATAATTTCATATATTAAGTTTGACTTAAATAGGACTTTAATATATATTTTTTAATTATTCTATTAGTAATGTCATTGTTCTGATGAACAATTTGTGGTTTTGAGTAGCCTGTCCCCAGGAGGGTAGAACTAGCTTGTTTCATAAACCCAGAGCTGAACCACGGGGTACCCTGATGATGGCCACCACAGGGTCTTGGTGGCAGAGCAGGAGCTAAAGGTAAATACAAAGTACTATCCACCCTTCTGCATCATGGTCCTGCCTTAATTTGTTTCTTATATGAGTGCTACATACCGTTTTAAATTTGTGTGCTTTCACCTGCCTGCTTTCATTTGAATGACTTCAGTGCTTGTGAACCTTGAATAACTGATAGACTTCATTGGCTTATATAAATGCACCTGACACACAACAGCTAGTGAAGTCTATTTTAATTGTCATAAAAGATGCATGAAGTATTGTAAGATGAATGCTTCTCTCTTCTGGAAATTTTTATATTCAAGACAGAGTAAGATTTGACATTAAAAAGACATCATTTTTTAGCAAAGCTGGAAAATAAAAGCTTCTACTGACAGCACTTCCATTGCAGTACTACTGTGTGGGAGGAATAAACATTAGGAGGTTAAAACACTAAAAACATGCTTAAGAACACGGGTGCTAAGTTATAGATCATCACTTAGCCTTTTTATGGTGGGCAAGTCTTTCATTGTGCCTGTCCTCCTAGCATTGAACTGAACTGAAAGTGTCTGTCCATCATGGTTCCTAAACACATTTGACCGTGTAACTTTAACCTTCAGAGACTGACCTAAATACTTTGAGAAAGTCAATGGATAGGGCAGGCATGCAACCTGAGTCATTCATACCTGATCCTTTTGTTCGCCTTGTAGGCCTGCCTCAGACAAAGCATGGCAAAATACTGATAGTTGTGGAAATGCTTTGGTATGAAGTTATTCCAACCTTGACCTCCAGAACTCACCACAGCTGCTCTTTTGCCCTCACCATGCAACTACACAACCAACCCACAGCCATAATTTTAATTAGCTATCTTCATTTATATTTATAGGTTCCACGTGACAGTGCATAGACTAAGTGATAACAGGGCGGGAGGGACTGGGCTACAGGTAGAAAACAGCAGCAGGAAGCACTTTTTTCCACTGGAAGTCTGCTCCTTTAAAGCAAACATTTCAGCAGGCTTGCCTGCGGTGTCAGCTTGTTTTACTTTCTCTTCTCAGTGAAGGTGGTAGTCGGACCGTAAGGTAATTATATCCCAGTATTGAAGAAACCAAGGAACAAAATGGGCTGGCGTTAGGGATTTATATTGTAGTAAACATGCTTATCTAACAAACTTCACTCTGAGCAAAAGGTGGAAGGGACCAGAGCATTGCTGTGCTTCTGCACATGCCAAATGGAGCAGGACACAAAAGGAAAGTTGTTTGGCCTGTATAAACAGCTGGAGAACAACTCATATGGTTGGGGCTTATGTGGTCTTGGCAAACTGCTCTCTCTGACTTCCGTGTGTAAATTCCACTTAGTTATCAAATGCTTCTGACCTGTGCATCCTTTATTGGTTCATCCAGAGTATGACAGACATATACGGTGTTTTCTTCTCAACATGCAGAAAACACTGAATGGGAAAAAAATAAAATAAAATCTGTAGCCAAGATTATTGCTGCTGAAATTCTGATTTGAAAGGCTTAGAAATAAGTCAAAGCACAGGAAGCAGCAGGGCAGTGCTGTATTACCCAACTTTTTTCATTTGGGTGGGGTATGCATGACTATTATATTCATTTCAAACAATAAACTGTTTTCTGTAACTTCTGCTTTACTGTTAGCCGAGAGCCCCTGAAGGATGGGTGCTGGTGTGTGTAGTGCCATCCGGAAGACAGGTTTCTGACTTGTGTAGGGTTCAGTGCTTTTGGTTATACATCAGGGCAAGGAGATTAAGTGGTTAATCTTCCTGGGATGTTGTTTGCCTATTTTACAATAATATTTTTACAGCTTTCTGCAAAGAGGGAGTAGTAAATGAAAATTATTTTTCATTATATGCCTTGTTTAGCCAGACAACATGTTATAATCTGGCATTAGTGTTTTTTCTAAGTGGAGGTTGGCAGACAAAACTGTGGCATGGTGACGGAGAGAACTTACTTCATGGTTTGTTCTTGTTAAAATAAACCCATTTTAATGAAAGAGTTGGCTTCTAGCCTGTTCTCGTTTGGAAATAGTCCCAGTCCCAGTGATATTAAAGAACGTAAGTAGCCCTGTTCTTTGGGAGATCATCTGGAAATGAGTTTATTTCTTCCTTCCTCCCACCTTTTGAAAAATCAGTGATACTAAATGGCACCTCGGCTAGCTGGGCTGCTTACCAAGCTTCTCGCATTATTGCTGCCCTTAGTAGGCAGAGACTGAAATCTGTAGCTTTGAGCAAGTGCCAGAATGCGTCTCTCAAGTTTTTTCCTACATTTGGAAACTGTGCTTCTTAAGCTTCCTAGCCATGCTTTCTCATGCTGTCTGCCCTAAATACGTAGCTGCCAAGCATCATGATGTGGTTGGTGACCTTACGGGATAATGGGGCAAAGCTCAAGCTTTGGAGCTTGTTGTTGAGTTTGGATCTGACTTTCTAGTTAAGTTTTATCTTGGCTAGTAAACAGTATAACAGACCACTGATTAAGAACATATCTCACGCACTCTCAGTTGAGTAAACTGTAAATTGTATTGTTTTTCTCCTTATCGTTTTTCCAAACTAACTTCGGATTATAAATTCTTGTGGATGGGGTGGGGAGAGGGAGTAGCTGTCACAGCCTTTGTTAGTTTTTGTATTAAACTTGCTCTTCATTCGTAAAATTGTTCCCAGCATGACATTATTTACAAACCCTGGATATCAGATAAAGCTCTGATTTTTTTTCTTGATGACTGACCTGTAAAGCAACACAATGCTTTTGAAGAAGAAAAAATAAAATGTTCATCTGTATTTATACAATCAGATAGGAAAGGAGAAAAAAAAAATGTGATTGCTGAATTGGGCTCGGTATAATGAATTTTATAAGCATTTAATCATTTTGTTATTGTTTCTATATACTCTAGGGACTGAGGAGCTGAGATTTCAAATATACCAGATAAGTTTTACAGGCTTTTTTTTTTTTTTTTCTTTTTCCAAAATGCTTGAGAAGGCTCCACTACTAAATAAGTAATCAGCTGAAGGACTCGAGGGCCATCAGGAATAAGAATAACAACAGTACAAAAGTTGATCTATACTGCAGGTTCTGTGCGTGTTTATATTTATTGTAATGAAATTTCTTCTGTTGAGAGATTAATCCTGTGGAAGTAAGTGAGAAACTGTAAACTGTGTACCATCCTGTGGCAGGTACCAAATAACAAGTAATGGTGCCTACGCTGGGGTGGAGAGAAAATATTAGTTAATTTCCACTGCTGTTCTTGTAAAAACCCTTGTGTTGGATTTTGTTGATAAGATCCTGTAATTCTTCAACCAAATATAATAATGATTTAGAAAACTTCAAATTCTGCTAACAAACTGTTTTCTTTCTCAAATTCATTTAGAGGCCATGAAGGAAGAACCTGAAGTGCTCTTCGAGGAACTGCTTGAGAGGGCCAAAGCTGGAGAACCAAAAGCACAAACAGAGGTAATTTTATATGCTTTTTGTCCAGTGCTGTTTGCTCTCAATTCCAAAAATAGCATTGCCAGCTTTTAGTGGAACTCTTATCTCTTCCAAAGACACTTAGCTGAACTGTATCTGTTTTGATCATAAGCTGTTCAAAGAAAGGTGAGAAAGGTGACGCTGGGTAGTTTCCCAGCCTTGAGAATTGCTGCCTACTTGGGTTTCAGGTCCTACTCTTGCATAAGCCTTTAGGATGAATATCAAAATGGGGTGGGGAGTAGGGGAAGGATTAGGCTCAGAGCGTGGAGAAGCCACGGTGCTTGACTTTTATTTTTATATTTTTATGTACAAGAGTTATTTGTGGAGGTAGTGATTCTTAAATGCTGTTTGGATTTTTGGTGTTGGACTTAATTTTGTCACTGGAGCACAATTGTTTATCAGAATGAAAGCTATGTCAACACTGTTCAGTACTTCACTATGTACAAAGACTCTTAGGCTGGACTCTCTGGAAGAAACTGTCACTGAGCTGCTTCAGCAGGAACATCAGAGGTTGGTTTTTCCTCTATCACCATTTCTATGTTGAATTAACATAGAAAAGAAGTTTTAGAAAAGAAGCCCTTCATGGTTTATTGAAGCTATCTATATTTAGTTGTGTAATGATAGATCCAATTAAATGATAATGGTAATTCTACCCCTGTATATGTTGGTATTTGGGTTTCCCATAGGTTTTAGAAAAGTTTTCTTTCCTGTCCGTTGCATTATGCTGGAGTATTGGTCTAGTTGATCTAGTATAAATAGCCTAAAACTTTAGAGAAGGCTTTGAATTCGTGCTTAATTTGTCTGGTGACTGACTTAAGCATTCTTCTTCAGCTTTGGCTTTGACAAGGAGTGCTCATGGTCTCCTACAAGCTCATTGGTGATTTGTTGTTTTTTAACCCAGGGATCACTTTTCAAGAAAAAAATAAAAAATATTGCAATGCCAGGCTCTCTCCCCACTCCATCTCAACTTGTTTGAGGGCAGGCTGTCCTTGGAGCTGTAACGTGAGACAGTAAGGAATTCCTCACCTCTGAAACAGCCAGCAGCTTTCCAGAGGATGAAGCTTTAACCTTGAGGGGATTGCTGCTACAAAGTCCACATCTTGGCTCTATTCCTTCACATAAAAGAGCAAGTCATAATATATTATTTCAGGATATAAGTTCCATCTGAGTAAGAAATCCCTTTTGCAATGTGAGCCTCTGATGTGTGTGCATGTATCTATAAAGTTTTTACCCTTCTCCTTTACTCTTTTCCTTTAGCTCTTTAACTGTGTACACTTTCTATTTCCACACAATAACAATGTTCTTTTCAAAAAAAAGATCCAGCGTGCAATTTTGCTATATTATGCACTCAGGATGAATTGACTGTCCAAAAAGGAACCCTAAATACAGTTGTTTCCCTTCTAGGGAATCGAATTTCTTCTGGCATGTGGAGAAGGAATTACTTTTTATTTTCAGAAAACAAAAATTATATATATTTATATATATATATATATATATATGTATATACACACATACATATATATATATGTATATACACATACATATATATGTATATATACATACATATATATATGTATATATATAAATATATATATACATATATATATGTATATATATATACATATATATATATGTATGTGTATATATATATATATAAAATATATGCTTCCTTTTCTATCATGGAATACATCCCTTTAGATTCCACTCAGACAAATCAGACAAATGTTTTTTAACTTGTTACCATTGTAGGATTATGAGTAAGAACCTGCGATGGCATCATTGTGCTTCTTGCTGATAATTACCAAATCAGATATAAGGAATCACTCAGCTCATTGGCGTGTAGTTATTTTTGAATAAACTCCTAGTAATAACATTGCAATGACTATGGAAATAAATGCACTCTGAGTGGATGTCAACCTGCATTACCGTAGCTTTATATAATTCTTTATTGAGAAATAATTGTGCAGCGTTTACGAAAATGAGACACCCACAGGTGGATTCTGTAATGGAGCAGAGGCAGCTCCGTGTCTAATGAGAGGCACTCTGCAAGGGGACTACCAGAGAGAACTGCTTCAGTTAGCAAAGCCCAAAGGTGAGAGGCAGGCTACAACCTTTGCACTGAAGTAAAGTATGAAGATCTGTGTTAAGCCATTACCAGCTATGACTTCATTTCCCAGTTTTACGTAATGGGAAAGAGAAAATCCATGGTTTATCACTTAAGCTGTCTGAGGCTAATACTTTTTTGTGTTGTTTCTTATTTATTTGATTGCCACAGGCCAGAGCAGTGCGGCCATCCTTGGGTGGTTCTGCCTAGAAGCTTTGCTGTGGAAGTGAAAAGCAGCTGCTGCATGGGGCTTGTTTAGAAGTTGATCGTTCAGCAGTATATCACAGAAAGGCTAGATGTTTGATCTGGGATGTGGAGGTGTGCTTTTGCTACTGAAACATTCAAAATACACAAAAGCTTGTCATTTTGTCATTTTGTAATCAAAATGAAGGGCAAATATTTTCTGGTTGATCAGATTTTGGGAGTGGTATCTTTTTTGTTGTTTTTTTGTTTTTTTGAGGGGGGTTAAATAATTAAATCTTTATGCTAAACTTCAAAGCCAAATGAACAACAAAACTATAGGGGAAAAAAAGGCATTTCTATCATAAAATCACAGTATTATGCTGTCTTTGCTTTCCCTTTCTGCTACTTTATGTTGCAGTACAAGTTTTTATGACCAAGAGATCTTCATAACTTGAAGGGGCTGCATCAAGTGCTATTTATTTTTGAAGCTTTGCTCAGAATTTCAATGGCTATAAATATAAACACACTCAAGAAACAACTGTTCTTCTCAGAGGATGTTATTTACCATACAACTTCGTTCAGGAAGCAATTGCTTGAACAAATAGCTGCAGTTGGGTGATAATTTTTCAGGCAATTGCACTATCAAGGTTGAAATCTTAAAAATCCTGTCTCAAATACTCTTCTTGGTCTGCCACTATATCTGTGCAGTGCTTGTTGAACTCTTGCATGAATTCACAAAAAGCGTTAAGTTCTGTCTTTTGTATTTCTTAGTATTGGGTAGCTTTGCTGCGTATACTATGGGTTTAATCATTCTGGGGTCTACCCAATCACTATCTAAGTAGAAGCTGTTTGAGCACCCAATTAGGTGTTGGAATCCAGTTGTGAGGTTGGAGACCTAACCTTTAATAGTTAAGAAAACAATAATTTGATGAGATCAGTGTGTTCTATCTGTATGTAAGAACTCTATATTATTAATCTTTCAAAAGTATTTCTTTAGTCACCTTTATTGGTAATATCAAAAGCAAAGTTTCAGATTAACTGTCAGTTGTATTTTTGTTTTGCCTTGTTTTTGCAGCAGATACTATGGTGGGTTTATGGAGCTGTACTCTATTTTCAGTTACATTCTTGGTGTAATTAATACAAGACCTTAGAGAGAGGAGTGCAGCGAACTAAGCAAAAACATTTCCCAGATACTCTGTACATGCAAATAAAATGTCCAGAAGTTTTGTCTATTCTCTGCCACTTAACACTTGTCTTGGGGTATGATAAGCAGAAGTGTTTCATGCTACTGCTTGAGTGTGTTTATGTTACCATATATTTCAGTTTTATAGAAGGAATGAAGGTGGTGTAAGACAGTGATACAGGCAATTGTTCCATAATTTCTGTAGCCCAAAATGGTAGGGATTTTACAGGCTATATCACTTAAATTGCCTAATGCTTAAGAAATGTTAGTTTTATTCTATTCGCTAATTAATCACAAGTTTGCTTTGACCTTCAGTGGCTAAACTGCTATAAGTCAGGCATTTCCTTCCTGAGACTTCCTTCCATCCATCTCAAGGCCCTCTGCCAATTTACTTCACCTGAATTTCAGAATGTTAATGGCACCAGTAATTACACTTAATTATTGTATATTTTAAATAAGATTAACAACATGGTCTGACCATTTTTATAGGAAGAAAGCCATCCAAGAAAAGACTGCTGCTAATACGATGTGTAATACCAGGAGCTTCACCTGATCCTTCTAGATTCCCAAAGACCAGTGGCGACTAATTCATTGACCTAGTCAAATGTACTGCGATTCCTTCTTACTTCCACTTCTGGAAAGTGATCTTTCTCTGAAGAATATCAACTTACAGCGATGTTCTTTAGTGCTTAGAGCAAATGTTTTGACCTTTTGTTCAAAGAGAATTTATTCTAGCAGAGGGAGAAGGGAGACAGAGACTAGAGTGTATTTCAGGTTAACCAAAGGAATTCTGTTTGTTGCTTGTTGTAGGTGGGAAAATATTTCTTGAGATTAGCGGAAGAGGAGGATGAAGAACTTAACAATTGTAGTGCGGTTGACTGGTTCATCCTTGCTGCTAAGCAAGGTCGAAGAGAGGCTGTCAAGTTATTACGTAGATGCCTAGCAGACAGAAGAGGTATGGGTTCTCTGAGAACTTTTTGCTTGCGCTTTCTCCTTTGTCTGAAATAATGCTCTCTACATTTCAATACTGAAAAGAGGGGGTTAAAATATGTTGGAAATGTTCATGGCAAAATTATGTGAGTAGTTCCTGACAGCACATTCAAATAGGTAATTTTAAATGCTTTTATGAGCAGAGATTTTTTTATATTAATTGTTTGCTTGAATTCCTTCATGGGATTCATGCTCAGCCTTCCTCTCCCCACCTTTCATTGAATCTTCTTTCCTTGACTGTGAAGGTCACATGCAACCGTACACCACCTACACGTCTGCTGTTGTTTCATTCTTTTGCCCCTTTCCAACCTCTCTCCTAATTGGACTTTTTCACTGTCTTCTCCCACTTCAAGATTCACACCTTCCTTCATGCTGCTTCCCACGCTTGGAATGGGGCTCCTCTTGTCTGCCAACTATCTGAACTCTTATTTAAAAAATAAATAAATGAAATTCTTTCTGCTTTTAACGTCAACCATAGATATCTGCACCATCTTTTGACTGATCTGTTGTGCTTCAAAAATTGAAAAAGACAAAAGAATAATGCATGTCATGTACAGTTTTTGAAGTACAGTTGATACTTAAGTAATGTAATATGATTTTGATAAGCAATGGGCTCAGAAGTGCACTTGAGTAGCTTACTTAAGGGGTCAAGAAGTGAATGAAATTTCAAAAGTTTCAGACTAAACCGAGAAAAATAAATTGTGGGCAAATCTGTCATTTCAGCATGAGTGTGGGATAATAGTATCTAAAGTATTTTTCTTTTCTTGAGGCATCACTTCTGAGAATGAGCAAGAAGTGAAAAAATTATCATCAGAGACTGACTTGGAGAGAGCTGTGAGAAAAGCTGCCTTAGTCATGTATTGGAAATTAAATCCAAAAAAGAAGAAGCAATTAGCAGTTTCTGAACTACTGGAAAATGTTGGGCAAGTTGACAATGAAGGTTTGTTTCTGGTATTGGTGAAATATAAGCTTCCAGGCTAGAAACCTAAAGAGCTTTACTTCTGTCTCATGCCTGATTTAGAAATGTATGATTTAGTTGAGAAAAAGTAACTGTCCTAATGACTGTCTATTTTAATGTTTTAATATTTTAATAAATGTATTCTCTGGACCAGTAAAGTTATTTCCTAAAGGCCTGCCAACTCTTGTTGTAGGTTGTGATTTGGTTAAGCCCTTACACAAATGACAAAATATTAAAGGTATCTGCATTCTCAGCACTTGCTATCGTTGGAAGATAGATGTTTTATGATGTTGCTGTGTTTAACTTTTTTCTTTAACAATCAACCTTATATTTTGCCAGATATTTCAATTTGCAAATGTAGTATTTAAGACACCTGTCTCATTCTGCCATTCTGACAATATATGTCACCTGTCAATGATCTTCCCTTTTTTCAGTATAGCAATAATGATATAAAAAGCTATATAGCCACTTTCTGCGTTTGTATATATATGCTTGTCTTGTGCTAAGTTTGACAAAATACTATTATACAGATATTATAGCTTTAATAACCTTCTAGTTTTTGTTTGACTACTTTAATTGACTGCTTTGACTTTCCGTGAACTTGTGTTATTGAACCAGGTGGTGAGAAGCAACCCGGCCCAGTCCCAAAGTCAGTGCAGAAGCAGAGAAGGATGCTGGAGCGATTAGTGAGCAGTGAATGTGAGTCCATGGTGCTTCTTTCAATCTTTGTAGTTTAGTTTCTGTTTAGTTTTGCTAAACAATTCTGTGCTGCCAGAGTAAGGCTGTATAGCAAGTTTGGGTTGCTATAAACTGATGGCGTCTATTCATTATGTGTGCAAGGTAAATGTAACTGATCTGCATGTGAAGTTGTAGAAGATGTTACCATTCTCATCAACTTGTCAGTGATTAGTATGCTAAAAGGTGTTTGCATGTAACTTGTCATCTTTATGTTCTTCCTATTCGAGCACTTAAAAAGCTATTCAATGCTAAATAAATAAATTGCACTTTCAGTATTTTTTTACTTATGAATTGCAGTAAGCTTTCTGATTACAATAAGGGAATGAATTATGCAATCTTTAAATGTGGACAGATCCCTCATTCTATTTGCCTTGCTTCTGTTTGCCTTTCCCTCATAAATAATGTTTGTGTTTTTGTATCTGTTAAAGAATTTATATAAGAAAGATGTACTGAGATACTCCTTTTGTAACTTAAATAGAGAGGAACAACTCAGTTCATGTAGTGGGGAGAACTAAACCACTCAGTGCACATGGTTCAGACCCATGGAGTCAAATCTGAGTTTTGTAGGGTTGGGAGGGCTGGACTTGCAATAAAGTTCTCTCTAGCCCCACATACCTAAGAAATATAGCCATGCTCCTGGGCCCTCAGGAGGAAAGTCAAATCATTAGTAGTCCTACTGCATATTTTCTGCAGTCTCGTTTGCACTTGTTGGATGAGGAAGGAACCCCTGGAGGTAAAACTCCCTCTCTCCAATGAGTGGGAATGCAACTGAGAGTTCTGTTGTTTGTCATAATAGCACAGAAAACAGAATGAATAGACCTGAAAACTTACAAGTCTGATCCCAGTCATGAATAGCTTAAAAGATATGGGTGACTGGTTGGGCGTATAATAGGTTCTTAACATTGGGATTATTTATAGGTGGTGTAGTAGAAAAGGTCAGAAGAAGAATCCCATCAGAAGCTAATGAAAAAGAGCTTTAGATAGATTCACTTGCAATACAAGAGTAGATGTGCAATATGAGGAAAAAAAAAAAAAAAAAAAAAAAGGAAATTCAAAACCTAATTAAAAGAACAGGAAAGACTGTCTCCACTTTGCCCAAAGTATTAAAATGCTTAGCAGAAAATTGAGGACTGGCAAAAGAGGAGTGGCAAATAAAATTAAGGATGCGTTCAATATGAATGTTTTGTGGTTTTCAGTTCTAAAGGAGATAAGTTTTCTATGGATTTCATGAAAAAAACAGATGATTGTGGTTATGATCTTCCTCTAGGGCATTATCAATGGTGTCAAAGGAGATTGGACTTTGTGGAGCATTGCACTGGCTTACTCTGAATTTCTGTGCTAATAGTATGCTTGTGCTGCTAATACTTAGATGTGTTAATTACTTTTATAACTGGGGGAAAAAAAAAAGCAAAACAGGTTAAAATTAAAGAAGACTTTAAATTAAGAAAATGGTTTGCAAACAGTACAGCATGTATACTTTTCAAAGTATGTTATCTAGCAAGGTTTAATTAATCACATGTCGTGAAAATCTCATTTTTCTTGAAATGCATTAGTTTATACAAACTCTGGATCAATTATTGAAAAACTGTTAAATATTCCACATCATAGAGCTCTGGTACATAAATTAGAGTGGAGAGATCAGAATGAGCCTCGATACTACTTCATTTATTTGATCACAGTGTGGGGAGAATTGAGACTTTGAAGCCAGTTTCTATGTGTTCAGATGGAGAATAAAACCATGAGAAGAAAAAGAGTAGAGCTCTCTCCTGGGCATAGAAAACTGGCAGGCTGTGACAAAGCGAGAGCTCTCAAAACCTTCCTATCAAACCTCAAACTTGGACCTGTCATTTTCTGGATGGCCAGTTTCCTGCCAGCCCACCTATTAGGTCATTAGAGATTGGAGGTATGTCCCTTCTAGGCCCTGGGTAGACTACCAGAGGGGCAGTGTCTAGCATCAAATGAACCTAGCTGCTCATTTTTGAAGCAGTAAGGACCTAGTGTCAGAAACTGGTTTTGTTATTTGAGCCAGGTTCTACTGACTGCATATGATTGACTCCAAGCCTGGACAGATATTCTCTCCACTTGAATACATCTTTTACCAGAGCATAACAATCAATTAACAATCAATTAACAATCGACCTCATTGCAGTCTACAACTTCCTAGTAAGGGGGTGTCGAGAGGCAGGAGACCTTTTCTCCATTAACACCAGCGACAGGACCCGCGGGAACGGGGTTAAGCTGAGGCAGGGGAAGTTTAGGCTTGACATCAGGAGGGGGTTCTTCACAGAGAGGGTGGTTGCACACTGGAACAGGCTCCCCAGGGAAGTGGTCACTGCACCGAGCCTGACTGAATTTAAGAAGAGATTGGACTGTGCACTTAGTCACATGGTCTGAACTTTTGGGTAGACCTGTGCGGTGTCAAGAGTTGGACTTGATGATCCTTAAGGGTCCCTTCCAACTCAGGATATTCTATGATTCTATGATTCTATAGTACTGTATAATATATCTGTAGCTTAAAATACACACAGCTAAGGTGTCATATGTGGATTGGTGAGCCAAACCTGGGTTTTGTGCATTTAAACCACTTGAAAGATTAAATTTACATTTCAACAGCTCAGTTTGGCCTGTACCTTCAAGGATTGTGTTCATTACACAGGTGAGTTCAGAATCAAGTTATACAACTGGCACTCCAAAGAAGAACAAAGTATTTCAGATTTGTTAATTCTAATAGAAATAAAAGTGGAGGAGGGACACATGGTTGTGTATATAAGTGAGGGAGTCATGATAGGGAGACATAGTATTTTGAAGACCAAACTTTTAGTCCTGTCAAAATTTCTGTGAGAGTAGGCCAGATGTTCCTGTAACTAATTTGCCACTTTTGGAAAGCACAGAATAGGATAAGGATAAAATTGCTGTGTTTCACTGGTCATCGTATTGTAAAGCAGATGTATGTGAGTTCATTGGAGTTACATCGCACAGGTGTTCACTGGATGACACTGGTGCTCTTTCCATTCCTTAGCTGAAACAACACGTGCTGATAGAGCATGGGTGCAAAGCAAGTCACTTGTTCTCAATTCTTCAGTAATTCAAAGTTTTAGAAAAGGAACTAGCTTCCCCCCATTCCCCCCCCTCTTTTTTTAAGGCTTAAATGGCAGATAAAATAACAGGAGAGTAAATGAACCTACACGTAAGCGTAGGCAGAAATTGATGTGCATATTTTTCTTTTCCTATGGCGGATGGGGGAGGCAGGGAAATTTGTCATAACCAAATTGAAGAAAAAAAATCTATGAATAATAAAGTAGAATCTACAACATACGCTTTTTATATCAATTTGAGAGACACTTGGGTGACAAAATACTAATAACATTTAAAAACGAAAAGTTTTCATCAAACACTTAAAGTAGGAGTTAAGCTGTTACCTTCTCCTCTAGAGAGCTTTTATCTTTTCATGGATGAGCAAGACAGCTGTTACTATCCTGCATTTACTTCTCTGATCCACAGAGTTTCTGCATTTCTCTTGCCAACAGGAAATTTTTCCTTCAGTTTTAATACATTGCCAATGCTTGGAAGATAATGTTTAAACCAGTAGCATGTTCTCAGATACCTGATCTGGGGTCTCCTTAATGAAGGCATAAATAGAATATTAAAGCTGATGTTTGTCAACGGACAGTCATTGCATGCTTGAGAATATACATGCCATTACACTTTGCAGGGCATCTATACACAGTAAATTAATAACTCGCCCTCTCAGGAACCATGATCTTGTAGGAGTGCCTTTAAGGAACTTTTGTGAGGTTCTAGTCAGGTCTGCTTGCTTATTGCACACCAGAAGCTTGCACACCATGTCCAAAGACAACAGTAAATGTAGATGGCCTGTTTGGTATTGGGCCTGACCTGGAGCTCACCAACGACAAGTGAGGAGCCTCCCTGATCTGTGTATGCCAGTGGTGCAGCCCTACAGCTGGTGAAAGAAAAGAATAGCTAGGAGAAAACTAAAGTGCTTCTTGGGAGGCATACCATGTGGTATTTTTCAGGGCATACAGGCTCATACAATGGAAAAATAAAAAAATAAAAATATATATATATATAAAATAGGAGAAGAAAACATCCAAGTTGTGAGACTGAAGGAAAAGATAAATTGTACGTTGCCATTTTTCCATTGAACTCCTTTAACACACCTCTTCCTGTAGCAGGTATCTTGACACGAGTGTTTTTTGTTCTGTATCTACAGGTTTTTATAAAATATTTGTATCTTTTTAATATTAAGTAGCTTCCATAAATTCTATCTTTGTAAAAGTTGAAGAAAAATAGGCTCAAACCCACTAATCCTCTGGTGTTAAACTTAGTGAATCAATTCAGTTTTCTGTCTCTTTAAAATCTTAAACTAGTATTAAGCAGGCCAGCTTTCGTATCTTTTTATCAGCTGACTAGCTAAACTGACTGCGTAGGAGGTGTGTTACAGATCTTTGTCATTCAAAAGTCTTTCATATCTACAGCAGTGTCATTTGCTTTTAGTGTATGGAAAAAGTTGCTGTTAATTATCCTACTTTACAAACGACATCAAGCTTGTCTACCATAGAAACTGGCTAATCCATGCTAATTCAAGGCACTGGCTATGAAAAGAGTTTGAAGCAGTGTATAAGTCATCTTGCAGCATCCCTACAGATCTCTGAAGTAATCTCTTGCTTCCCTTCTACTCACAGGAGTGGGTAAGGATTTCCAGATCCTCTGGCCATCAGTGTTTGTGTCCTTGTGCTCCTGATATTGCACAACAGTGTCACTTGCTCCCTGACCTTCCCCTTGTAGTGAGAGCTCAGGGAACACCAATGTAATGATGTTACAGAACTTAATCATTTTAAACTGATGTGTTTGTTACAGATCACTATTTCAGTTTCCTCGATTACTATCTCACTTTCTTTCTGTACTTTGAGAGAAAGCATCTCACTTGATTTTAGCCTACTCTGTTCTGAAACTCTTGAGATATTTGTCTGAGAGCCTCTAGCAAAAGCCTTCATTGTGTTGTGTGCTGCAGTGTGTTGCCACTGAATTGCAACAGTATTAACAAGTTGGTGACAAAATGTTAGTGGAAAAGATGCATCATACCAGTAAATAAATCATGCTTCATATTCAGATACTGTACAAATAGGCAGTGATAGAACTTTGTGTACAACAGCGCGAAGTGTATTTTGTGGCTGGGTATTTTAAATCATAGTTAATATAGTTTGAGGGAGGACTATGCGTAGACAAAGCATATTAAATTAATACACTAAAGTAACTTGTAGACCTGTAGTTATAAATAATTGGATGCTTCCCATGATTACATCTGTCTAAGGTATGAAATTGTGAAAAATATCTGTTAAACACCTAATCAGAAGTCAATTTTCAATCAGTAGTGCACAGATGAATCATCACTGTTGCTGTACAATTATTTCTTTTCAATGTGATGTTAAAGATTTCTCTCAAAGTTCTCGGAGCTATGATAACTTGTGATTAAAACTGTGTAGCCTAATCCAGCAGTCTGTTTTCGTTGGAATACTTGCAGAAAAGCTACAGTCACTCTGTTTTCCTACTTATAAGTAAAATAAAATTACCTGCTGGTCTGACAAGATTTAGAGTAGTCATATATTGCTGGCAAAAGCAGCTGGTTGTTTTCAGCACAGATCTTGGAGCAAGTTGCTAGGGAAGCCTGTGTTATCAGTAGTTCAGTTTTTGAAGCTCAGAGTAGATCTTTAATAACAGGGAAGAAAATATCAGGCTCCCCAGGGATGTAGTCATGACACCAAGTCTGTTGGAGTTTAAGAAGTGTTTGGACTGTGTTCTTAGTCATATGGTCTGAATTTTTGGGTAGACCTGTGTGATGCCAGGAGTTGGACTCAATGATCATTGTGGGTCCTTTTCAACTCGGGATATTCTTTGATTTTAAAATAAATATTCCAATGCATATAATCAGGATAGTGTTGTAGGGATACTACTTATCTAAAAATCTGTATTTTGTCTCTTAGCTAAAAAATTCATTGCTCTGGATGACTTTGTGGAGATTACCAAGAAATATGCAAAGGGAATCATCCCATCTAACCTGATTATGCAGGAAGAGGAAGATGATGAACTGGCAGGGAAGACTCCTGAAGAGTTACCCCTGCGACTGAAGGTAAACAGACAATAATGAACAGGTTATTTTGAAGAACTCTCAACTTGCACATTTCAGACAGAGGTGGCTTACACTCGACTCTCAAAGCTGATGTTTAGTCTCAGTAGAACAGTATGAGAATTCTTGTTACAATTTGGTTTTAAAATTTACTTCACATATGTGTTTACAGTTTCATATATACAAGCCATATATTTAAGAGAGAGGAATAATGGTTTTCCTTGCAAGGGGACAATATGACTTCATTAGATCTCAAAGAGGATTCAAATGGCCCAATCATAACAGCCACATTTTTATTACACTTACTTTTATATACTTCATATCTTTCTTACATAAACAGGAACAAGAAGGTGGGAAAAATTATCCATAACCTTAAGTATAAAAGGGTTGGATTATGAAGGAATTCAAGAATGATGAAATTTAGTGTCAGTGGCTTTCTATACTGGTAATTCTCCAAGTGTAGTGAAAGAAGAAGGGAAAATTAAGGAGCATGCATTCAATACCAGTGTAAATTTCAAGTGAGGAAGCAGGTTTTTGGCTACTGACATGAGTTTGTTGTCATTGTTGTTGTTTTGTTGTCCATTCTAATATGGTAGGGTTTTCTGACTTTTTATGTTTTTATGTTTGTATTTTAAAAAGGGGATGGGGGAGTCTTTTTTCCAATATTTTGAATAACTATTATTCTGAAATATGTGCATTTATAAAGAACAACATGGATACTTCTGCTAATAAACAGGCTTATGCCAAAGTCATTGTATTTGTTACCCCATTTCATCACAATGCATATAGATCTTCACTGAAGCATTCTTGGACTTCCCACTGCTGCAAATAATATAAAAGCATAAGTTCTGGGACAACATTGAAAATTGGCTTTTTACGGGGGAGGGTTTGCTTGCAGTATCTAACGTGCAGATGGTAATATTTCAATAATTGTTTGGAAAAAAATAATCCTGTAACTTTTTGTAGCTCAGAGATTGTGTGTGATTCGCAGAGGAATTGATCCAGCATTTCTTCTGTTGTCATATGACTGAATTGGGAAATGCCATAAGATAGATAGAATTTTAAGACCATTTACAGTTACTCTTATGAGGTTAAAAGAATAGCTGTAATTACTACATGCAAATACACACGTGCATATAAATATAAAGGTATTCCTGCTGTTTACAAAACAGATTTTGACAGCTGCATCCATAGCTACTTGGGAAGGATTTTTTTCTTAAAGATAAACCACAGCTGTAAAGACTTTGTGTAAGTCCTTTTCATTAGAATGTATAACATAATCCCTGCAGAACAGTGGTAGAGTTAAATGCTTTAAAGCTACGGTACTCACACCTCAAGTAATGATTTAAGATTAACTACATGGCTGTAGTTCTGTATTATCTTCAGTAAGAAGTTAGCAGAGCGGAGTATTTGACAAGGAAGCCATTTAATTATGTGTCAAAGGTAATGAAATTCATCTTTCCTGAAATCAAAATAGCCTCTGTGCTTCACCTGACTGAATTAATCAAAACAGATCTAATAATATCAGACAAAGTAATCTCATTTTATTGGCAACATTCTTTTCAAATAAATATCTTTTCATGTCAACTAAGGTTAGATAATTTACTGCTACTGCTTCAGCTATGATCATCTGTGATATACAGATACAAACCTGCTCATAAATAAAATGCTTCTCTCTCTCTCTCTTTCCAGGTTGTAAAATACCCACTTCATGCCATTATGGAAATTAAAGAATATCTGATAGATATGGCATCAAAGGCAGGAATGCACTGGTTGTCTACCATTATTCCAACACACCATATCAATGCTCTCATCTTCTTCTTCATCATCAGTAATCTGACAATTGATTTTTTTGCCTTCATTATTCCATTAGTCATATTCTATTTGTCCTTCATTTCTATGGTTATTTGCACACTGAAAGTTTTTCAGGACAGTAAGGCCTGGGAAAACTTCCGCACTTTGACTGACTTACTCCTTCGTTTTGAACCAAACCTAGATGTTGAGCAAGCTGAAGTGAACTTTGGATGGAATCACTTAGAGCCATACATATATTTTTTACTCTCTGTGTTCTTTGTAATTTTTTCCTTCCCTATAGCAAGCAAAGACTGTATACCGTGCTCAGAGTTAGCTACCATCTCCGTTTTCTTCACGGTGACAAGTTACATGAGTTTAAGCACATGTGCAGAACCTTATACACGAAGAGCATTAATGACCGAGATAGCAACTGGTTGCTTATCCCTATTGCAGGTATTACCTGGGAATTTTGGTTTCTTGAAATTCTTAGGTAAAACTTTCTTCACTGTTCCTGTAGGCCATTTCTTTGTGATAAATGTAAGTATCCCATGCCTTTTGTTCTTGTATTTGTTTTATCTTTTCTTTAGAATGGCACAACTACGGAATTTTAAAGGCACCTACTGTTACCTGGTCCCATATCTAGTCTGCTTTATGTGGTGTGAACTCTCTGTGGTCATTCTGCAGGAGTCCTCTGGCATTGGGCTTATTCGTGCATCAATTGGCTATTTTCTGTTTCTCTTTGCACTCCCAGTGCTAGGCGTAGGCATTGCATTGATGTGTCTTGTCCATTTCATTAAATGGTTTGTATCCCTGGAGCTCGTGAAAATCGTAGTGACTCTAGTTTTGTGTGCTGTTCCTCTGCTCTTCCGATGGTGGACAAAAGTCAACTTCTCTGTAGTTGAAATGGTTAAATCCCTTACTCGAAGCTCAATTGTGAAACTCATTTTGGTGTGGATTACAGCTGTAGTGTTGTTTTGTTGGTTCTATGTGTATCGGTCAGAGGGAATGAAAGTTTACAACTCCACGTTGACATGGAATCAGTATGCTTTCCTCTGTGGACCCCGATCGTGGAAGGAGACTAACATGGCACGCACTCAAATTTTATGTAGTCATCTGGAAGGACACAGAGTGACGTGGACTGGGCGGTTCAAATATGTGCGTGTTACAGAAATTGACAATAGTGCAGAATCTGCAATAAATATGCTTCCACTTTTTATTGGTGATTGGATGAGATGCTTGTATGGTGAAACATACCCTCTCTGTGACCCCAAAAATGTCACTATGGAGGAGGAAGAATTGTGTCGTCTCAAGTATTTGACGAAGCATAACTGCCACATGAAAATGTTTGATCGGTACAAATTTGAAATAACTGTGGGTATGCCTTTCAGCAGCAAAAACGGAACCAAGTCAGTAGAGGAAGATGACATAACCAAAGATATTGTGCTGAAGGCAAGCAATGAGTTTAAGAAAGTGTTGTTGAATTTGAGGCAGGGAAGTATAATTGAATTCAGCACAATTCTGGAAGGTCGTCTTGGCAGTAAATGGCCTGTCTTTGAACTGAAAGCAATCACTTGCTTGAATTGCATGTCTAAACTCCTACCTGCAGGGAGGCATGTGAAAATAGAGCATGACTGGAGGAGCACAGTGCATAAAGCCATTAAATTTGCTTTTGATTTTTTCTTCTTCCCATTCCTGTCAGCTGCATAATGAGGTCATATTGGTTCAGTGGTACCTTCAGTGTACGGTGCATTTATACTACCAAAGGTTTGGCTTAAAAAGAAAAATAAAAAAAAATAAAATAAAATAAATAAAAAAAAAAAAAAACAGAACACCCTGCTGTAGCAATGCTCAAAATGTATGTTAATATAGAGCATTGGTTGAGTTTTGTAAGTGATACACTGTATCCTGACTTTAAAACCCTATATGACTGAAGTGATATTATACTAGTTTAATATTGTAAATGAATGCAGGGGATTGCTGCTGACTAATTGCATGGAGACTATTTTGTCCAAAATGAACACGCTGTTTGCCTGTGGTACGACACTAGATGTATTTACTTGCTCGATGTTAAAAGCACTTTACTGTTTAAATATTCACAACATGCCCATATGTATTTTCACAGGCATGAGTTAGAGTAGGTAGCTGACAACAGCTTATGTTGCATTTATTGCTTGTATTTATTTGGTGTATTCTAGAAAAAGGTGATCATATAATCAGTACCTGGTGGTGTTATCTATGTACAGAGCTCATTGTTTCACTATTTGTCCAGAAGATAATGATTTTAAGCTTTTTTGAAAGGTACACCATTTCACACCCCAGCAAGGCTGTAAAAAAAAAAAAAAAAAAGCTCTCAAGCTTTTATTTTGCTTTAAATATTCTGTACAAAACACAGTATTTGTTCTAATTGGCTATGATCACTACATGTATGACACTAAGGTATAATCCATGCTGGCATGTGAATGTCAAACACCAGATAAGAAGATTGTGATGGTACAGACAAGCCAAAGCAACTGAAAACAGTATGTAAAAGTCTACAGTGGAAACTGAAAAGAACGTGTTTAATGATTTGTATTGTGCAAATAAATACAAAAGATAAACTTGAATTAAATGAGTAGAACATTTGTTCATTATGCTTTGACACTTTGAGCAGTTGTTCATGTTGCACTGATAATTGTGTTTTCCAATGAAAGCTGTTTGTTTAGCTTTCATTTTCTTGTATGAGATACCTGAAGTTGTACTTCACATTATTTCAATCTAGCAGTAAAACGTGAGTACATCAGGCCAAGTTTTTATAGCTATGAAATCTTTATACTCTGCCTTTGCTTTCGTTGTGACTTACTACTTTCTGAACCATTGGATGCGTGTGTATCACATGCATCATGCTATTTCCCCTACCGCTTTCACTGATCCTGCATTCATATTGTTTTTGCCTTGGCATACCAGTCATCAATTTGGGGTGTATGGGAGAAGCACAGTCAGTGAAAATAGATAGAGAAGGGGAAACCTGGATAAAATGAGGCATTTGGTTGTGCTCCAACCATCAACACCATCTTGAACATCACACTTTGGGCTGCAGCAGGGAGGAATCCAAAGGCTCCTCCAAACATGCTGCCAGATTCCCAGGCAATTAGCTGAGCCTGATGTTGCAGACCTGGTCATGTCTGAGCCTATCAGAAGATCTGTGAAGTAGAATTATGTTTTCAGGATACTTTTAATTTTGAAAACTGTAAACCATCTCTTTTTCTACCTGGGGAAAATAAATAATATAAGGTTGCAGGTAAATGCAAATTTTGACATAGGTTGGCTTATTTCCAGCCAAAAGGAGACCAGGTAAGCTAAATTTTGTCTTTTCTCCTTCTTTGTTTCTAGAAAATCTGTAGGTTCCTTTTGAATATTTAAATGTTCTTCCTTGTTCTGAAACTTAGGTTCTAAAGATGCATTTTTTCCTTAGATAAAAATAATTTTGAAACTTCTATTCACATGTTTGTCAGGAGGAAAAAAAAAAAAGCAGCAGTCTTCATATTCATAACTAGCATTAATTTTTTAAAAAAGCTTTTACTCCTTGCATAAAGATGTCAATTTACAAACTTCGGTGCATTGTGAAGAAACTACATGTCACAAAAGGGAAAATTTGACTGAAGTCAGGTGGAAAGGGTTGCAAGACAAAAGCATTAATCCAGGTACCTCTGTTCCCATATATAACATATTGTTATGAGGTTTAACTCCACCAACTTTGAAAATTCAAGTTTATCATTTTCTCAGTAAATTATTAGGTGATACTGGCATGTAATTGTTGTAAGGGAATAACAACTCATCTGCTCAGAGTAGTGGCAGGTTAGATGATGGGTTAAGTTGTCTAAAGCTGCTATCTGCACACAACTCCTCTAATCTTTGCATGCTTCAGCCCAGGGCAAACAGCCAAGTTGGACTTTGAATCCTATTGAGAACAGGGAGCTGAGAAGTGCCCCTCTAGTGCTTTCAGTGCACGTGTCAACTTCCACACTGTAAAGAGGAAAGAAAACAATCCTGACCAGCTCACTGTAGGAACCATAACAGCAAAAAGCCTCTGGCACAAAAGTACACCATGGTAGGAAGGAGATGCGTGTTTTGTTGTCATTACTTACACAGTTACTTTGCCCTCCAAAACACTATTGCCTCATTCAGTGCTGCTTAGAGGGAAATATTGGAGGGTTGTCATGAAGCAAACTTCTGGCTGGAGGATGTTTCCCTATTCAGGGGTCAATAGGGAAACCTTGTGATGCTCTTAAAAACAAATTAGGCCAAGACCTCCAAGTCTGAGAGGAATTAATAGGGAACACACAGAGGGGCACACCCCCACTTGATGGGGACTGTTCAATTTTTTAATGAAAAAAGAGGATACATTAACATGATGGATAGGTACTCCATTTTCTTTCCTGTATAGTGTTCAGCATTCTCAAACCTTCAGCAAGTATTTCTAAATTGTAGCTGACAAAATCACTAATTCTTACTAAGTGTGATTGCAACCCCAGGCAAGGTGTTTTTGCAAAAGTTGTTTCAAACTACCTCAAATCTTGCAGGCAAACAGAGCACAAAATAACTTTGTTCTACTGCTGTGTGCCACATCTTCATATTCAAAACAGTTCATCTTCCTTAACTGCAAAGGAGAGAGACAGAATGTGGCAGCTGCTGTTAATTATTCACTTCTACATTTATTTTCTTATTTAATTTTGAAGACATAATGAATTATAAACAGTTCCAAAGATAGGTGCCCTTTTTCTAGGCTGATAATTCAATCTTTTGAATTAGTATTAATTAACTGAGGAGGAGGAAGATGATATTACATGGCTATTGACACATCTAAATTAGGTTCAGCTGTTCTGTAAGCTTAGCTTTAGCATTTAGAATATACAAAATTAAAGTAAATACTCATTATTTTAATTCCATCCTCAAAGTAACATGAAAAAGTACTGCTTGTTCTCAAACTGTTACATTCTCCTATAAGCACAGAAAAACAATTCGGCACATACAGAAATTCTGAATAACTTAAGAGCCCACTCTGTAATGACTAACAGCCTCTCACTTTAGGCAGGAATGCAAGGAGTTTATACTTTTCATTTTGCCCAGTGCTTCTGGAGAAGTAATTCCTACAGATCTACTCATTTCTATGTTTGTTTTTTTATTTCCCAGAACAAACTGGTCTTCTCAAGTGTCATAAAATTGATGTTATTACAGATTTGCTTTCAATTTTTCATAATACGTGGTAATAAGGATGTTACCTTAGGGGTAGCACCATGCTTCCTTACAAAGTTGAGCATGAGCCTTTGACATAAAATGATATGTCACCTTCCAGAGCACTTCAATGTCCATCTGTCTCTTGGCTTCTCTGTATCCACTGAGAAAGGCAAAATGAATTTCATAATTATGAATACATCCTTAACACTAGCCAGATGCGTTGCAGCCTTTCAGTGTAAGGGGTATGGTCAGTAGCAAATGAAGGAGGTTGTCCTTCACTGGGGGCTGTGCTCCCATCTCAGCTTTACACCTGCAATTGTTTGAACAGCAGAGAGTTATGGTGGAAGAACAATCATTTAATGATTAAGTTAAGCAAATAGTAATCCATGCAGCAAAAGTTAGTTGGAACTCACCAAGTTAGAATGGAATATTATAGCTGCTCTAATAACTTATACCTACTTGCAAACATCGTTTAAATGCAAATATGGATGGCTAGAAACCAAACAAACAACTTTTGGTTATATGCTTTCAAATGGTTCCTTTGCTTTCCTTCCTTTACTCAAAAGCTGTAATTAGCTTTTGTTCTGGGAGAAAATAAGATAAAAGGTCATGAGCATCCTGCAACTTCCTCTTGTAAGTTATAATCCAAAGTGCAAAAGATGAGATTCACCCCCCAATTAAGAAAGGACAAAAAATCGTCATCTCCAATTAAATCCAACTCTTCTTCAGGTTTTGAAGCCAGACATGAACATAGACAAATCACTTTCACCCTTCCTTTACAAAATATTTTACATTGCTATGGAAGGAAACATACAGAATAGAATCTTCCCACTGCCAGCTACAGAAAACAGCTTCTGTAAGACTGCAGCTTCACAATTCACTCCTCAGCATTTGTCTGACAATTTTTCATATAATTTTGTGCAGTAAGTGATGTGACCTGTGGCACATTTTTAATTGAGGACTGAATTTCGTAGAGTCTTTCCTCTGAGGGGCTGAAACTCACAATGAGGCCACCAATTTCTTTGCAGTTCTGTTGAAAAGAATGTGTTATCACACTTCCCAAAATGCAGTAGAAAATAAATAGCAGGAGGTTATCGATAGCATTTTAGTCAAGAACCAGGTGCACATCCAGCACACGAGTAAGTTGGGGCATGTCTGTATATAATACCTGTAGTCAGTACATACAGAGTTGTTGCACCAATGTCATCTGACACTTCAGCTTACCCACATCTTATAAAATGTGCCCTTAGGGTTTTCCTGTCAAAGCATCACATCCTCAGGACTAGATGTTGGCAGTCCATCCCCAACCTCTTTTCTCTGGTAGGCTTTCTTAGCCTTAACTCCCCTCTTGTTTCCCAGATGGCCTGTGGGTTGGAACATGCATTCCTCTTTAACTGTCTCGCTTTGCAGCAAGGAAAACAAAGCAGTGAAATTGTGATGTTTTCCAGAGCCTTCTCACTACTCCTCCAGAACAACAAGCAAGTTTTCCCACAATTGACTGCAAACAGAAGGCCACTAGATTCAAACACACACAAGATAATCTCCCATGGCAGCAAGATATTAACAATTCAAGCATGACCTTACAGCCCAGGCATTCATAGCCTGATCTAGGTTGGTGGGGGTAGTCCTGGAGACGGATAGCACTACCTGTGTATCAGTGGGTTTCACATGAGCCTCAGCAGAAGTAATCCCCCTGCAGTGGATCTGTCTGAATTGTCTGCTCCAACAGAATTATAGTCTGCTGCACCCTCCTCCCTTCTACAAATTCCCCACTACAAAGAGAAAAAGAGCTTTTATAAGGTTTGGGAGGGGAGACAGATTTAACAAGTGAGGCTGAGTACAATTAGTTACCTTTTACACCTGCCCCCACTAATATAATCAGGCCAGGACAAAATCAGCCTACTCCAGCACTGTGCTGTCTCTGTTATCCTGGGTCAGCACTGGCAGAAGCTGCCTGCTGAGAGGTGGTACGTATTTTATGGGTGGCACTGTGCGGATGGGATTGCTGCTGTGAAGGTTGAGTCTCTTTTCTGCCACAAAATGTTTCCCTTGCACCCTCCATAGCTCAGCATGAAGCACAGGAATGCCACTCTACTGCTGATGGCACAACTGCTGCATTTCCAGCTAAGTTAATTTGGCATTGCCGATGCATCTGACGTTATTCCTGCTCTTATGACAGCTGGTATTTGTTGTAACCCTTTTCCTGAATGTTACAATTAGATGCCAGTGTACATTTTAAGAAAACAAATAAAGTTTTAAGAGAAAAGGGACAAGTGCTCTTTATGAACTAGAATCCCCCAGACACTAAGCTTGATTTAAAATCCCTTCATTTTGTAGTTTTCATTTCATTAGTTCTAAGGCTGGATTAGTCAGGGTTAGCGACATCTGCATCAGCTTTATGGAGACATCAGTGACTGCTGAACAAAGGTAATTAACAATTTACATTTCCATTCTCAATTACTGGCAGATACTTAGTTCTCATCTACAGTTTGACGTAGGATGACAAAAACATTGTGGTACAAGCCGTTACCCAACTGTTGATGAGTTATACTTTTGCAATGTGTGTTCTTTAAAAAGTCAGAAAATATGGTCTTGGGGAGTCTAGTTAATGTGCTCATTAAGGGGTGCTGCCTGTGAATTATGTTTCATTATTTCATTAATGTCCAGAAAGAGCAGATTTGTGTTTGGAGCCTCTGTGCGCTTGTTTTCCTTTTCAGTTCAATAATTCTTGCAAGGAAGTGGTACTTTTCTGTTTTGTTTTGTTTCTTTTTTCTTTTTTTTTTTTTTTTCTGTTTGTTTGTTTGTTTTTTTCAGGGTACATACCCTTTTTCTAGCAAGCACATAAGCAGTGTGGTTTTAATTTGTGCCATCAGATGGCACTCCAGGTTCACTTTGCATTTTCTCTTCCTCTCTTGCTGTCTCCAGAGGGCACCGGCAGCGAACAAAAGAATCAGGTTCTGGTTTTACTCCATTTCAGGGAGGAAATGCAATCAGAAAATATTTTGTGAAAAATGGATAACTATTTGCAGACCCAATTTAAAGCCCTCTCCCCCACAAACAGTAACTAGCAAAGTCACTGTCACAGTGTTTCTATAACCCGAGACCATAATCATGGAAAAAATAACCTTGTGATAACGTACTGTGTAATGATAAACTAAGAGGATATGAAACAGTGCATGGCAACCTTGTGGAATGCACTTTCTGGCTACTTTGTAGTTTATCAGCTTTTTGAGGAGGTTTCTTTTTCTAATATCTTTTATCACAAATCTTGCAGTGTTAATCTGCATTGTCTGCTTCTGCATGGTGACAACAGGCAGTCCTGATGTCCATTCTGGTGAAAACTGTTTTCTTCATTGCCTGCATGTGTTAGATGCAAAAACAAACAAACAAAACAAACCAGGGCTTATCACAGTTTATATCTTTTTATAATTTTTTATTAACCTTCTGTTACCTATCCGAGAGAAAATCTGTCTCAGCATTTAGGTAAAACTTAGGTGTAAGACTTGTTGTTTTAAGGGAAATTCTGGCTGCAACTCTTGCTGTAGATGTTCATGCACTAGAAATTTGTGCATGAATTTGAGGAAAGCAGAAATGTTGGGTCAAGATCACGCAGGTAAAAGCTGGTGAAAGAAACCCTGAAAGTCAGAATTTTCATACTTTATAAATGAGAGATGATAACAGGTGGGGGTTGTTGTTTAGTTTTGTTTTTCAGCAGGTTGTTACAGAGTTTTTGTTCTAGTTTTGAAGATGGCAGGATTTTTCTGCACTAATAGCAGGTTTGGCATCAGAAAGGGCCTTGCAAATGTTGCAGTTAACCATGGGAGATGGCAGGAGATGTCATGCTAAATTAAAAAGGGCTTGAACCAAGCTCACAGTCCCCCTAACGCCTCAGAAATCAGTGTGCATTGAAACCCTAGCTTAGCTCTGAGTGACCTGTCTTTATCTCAAATAATTTCTTCACTTTAAAGAGTGAGGCATTTCAACAAAGCATCTCTTCTCTAGTTCCCCCTCCTGTCCCTCCCTCCCTATTCAGTGCTGGTGACAGCCAGGATGTTTCCACGACAACAATGCGTTCTGTTGCCTCAGGTGACAAACTATAACTTCAGTAAGTAATCACTGAGAATAGCTTCAAACAATTAATTAGGTAATGGAAATGTTATTTCAATAGGGTTTAGATGCTTTGGCAGTCTGCTTGAACAGATTGAATTCTGATCAGGGACCTGTCCACAAGTAAAGCTGAAACTACCAGCCAAAGGTCAGGATGGATGTCAGTGTTTGAGTACCCTAACAGGCCTCTAGTTTAAAAAAGAACATCAAAAAAATCTATCAAAAATCCAGGTGTGTTCCTTGAGGATGCCACACAAAGGAAATTTAGTTCATTTTGGTGCTAAATTTTGTTCAAAGCACATTCTGTCATGAAGTACATTTAAGGAATTTATTAACCTTTCACAGCCACCAAATCCAGTTAGAGGCCAGAGCCCTGTTTGTGCAGCGTGCCCCCACACCAGCATGAGAGACAGATGATGATTCCAGCAAATGGTTTAGCAATAAATGGATTTTTCAGTCTTCTCTGGACAGAAGATGCTTTCCTAGAGTTATAAATGGATGATTCATAAATCTCTCCTAATGCTGCTTCTAGTAACAGTTCATTTGATCTTTAATCGTTATTTAAAAAGTGGGTCTCCATGGGAATGTTTCAATCCTGGATCCTGAAGTTTCTCTAGCCCAGGGTAGTTCTTCGTCTTGCAGCTTAGAGATAAAAATAGTCTTTAAGCACAAATAAATACACTGAGTACAAGTGTGTGCCTGATATCACAGTTCTCATACAGAACTGGTACTCTTTGGTAATGGTAGTTGTCCTGGCAGAATTTCTTTTTTGCTTTATATTTTCTTTCATTATTACATTCAGTTTCTCCAAAATAGTGCATCCATGAGGGAAGAGCAAGAAGGACAATGGTTGCCACCTTTCCCAGTCCCATGGAAGTCCGTGGGTTTTGTCCACACCAGGTTTGCAATGCCAGGTGTGCTTCCAAGACTGGTCAGGGATTGCAGTTAGGGATTAAGACCTGCCTTTCTGTGCAGAAAAATCCTAACCTATAGGTGAGGAACTCTGCACCACTCTTACTGTTTTTCTCAAGCAGCTGCTTTTTTGGGGACTAGACTTTTTTTTTTTTCCAAAACATAAAGGTGCCCTACTACCTCTCTTTGGAGTACGTTGGGTTCATCTCGCTGTTGCAGTGTGTCCCTGCACAACAGGGATCACAGTTTGGAATAAGGAAAATGGGACAGAATAGGCACTAAAAACCAGCAATACTTATTTTACAGGAAGCTTTTGAGGCAGAAAATGGTGATTCATCCAAATGAAGTTTTGCAGAGCCCCTACTTCTTTTCCTGTGGCTTTATCAGTTCTGCAATGAAATTCAGGCGTATTGCGGGCGTAGCCAGAAAAATCTGCCAGCAGTGTTGTTTGGGGTGTTCACATAAAGCATGCGGAGGCCAGGCTCTGTTTGTAGCCTGGCTCACCTGGTATGGAAGAAGAGAACTGAGGGGAAGATGTGGGGAAGATGTCTGTTTCTGAAGACTAATAAATAAGGTATCACCCCAAAAGGGAAAGTAACAACTGTCATTCCCATGTTTAAGCTGTAAAAACCAGAGAAGAGAGGCTGCATCACATCACCTCATGTGATCACATTATTTCATATTAAGAAAAAAATCTTAACTGGAAGGTTTGTGAGGCATTGGAACAGGCTGTCCAGGGAAGTGGCTGGGTCACCATCCCTGGAGGTGTTCACAAGACATGTAGATGTGGTGCTCAGGGACATGGTTTAGAGGTAGATTTGGCAGTGCTGGGTTAGTGTTGGACTTGATGACCTTCGAGGTCTTTCCCAGCCTCTGTGATCTTCCATAGGCTGATCACAGCCATGTGCCTATTTCACCAAGTTTTCATGGTGGGAGTTTTCTATTCCCTCCTGGAAACTGTTCAAAACATTACTTTGTTTCCTACAAGACCAATGCACAAAACCTCAGGGTTTCTCTGCAAACAGAAGGCCTTTCCCCATTCCTCCTCCCACAGGAGAGCCAATGACACAGCCATAGGCCATCTCTCCTCCTGACTTGCCTGTGCTGGGAAGGGAAAATGCTCAGGGTCACATTGGCACGTGGGTTTGTGTGTGGCAGCCGCGTCCCTCCCGACGAAGGCTGGAGCGGCCTTGTGCATGGTGCATGTCCCTGCCTCTGTGGGGTGCGTTCTTTAACTGAAAACTTACACAGCTGAGCTGCTTTCCTAACGCATCGCTGGTTGCTAAGATACAACCTCCCTGAGCCTGTAAATCTTCCACTTGAAGCTGCTCTGTGTTGGCAAACAGACCTTTCCTCTGTGGCTGCTCAGGAGATGGGGAGACCACGGTGTTTGGTCCTTGGGTGGGACTCAGCGTGGCTTTTGTGAGGCCCAAGGCTCAATGGGGAACGTGCAAAGCCATGGGATGAGAAGCTAAAAAGGAACGCAGCGAGGGTAGAAAGGGCAGGGAGGCAGCAAAAGGGATTAATCACGGACAGACAGCATCTTTCTGTACCCCTCTTTCAATAGCTGCAGCACGAAATGCTTCCTCTGCCCTCCTGTAATGACGGGCAAATCTGGGGACAGTCTGGGTTTGGGACTGGTCAGACTGGGCAGGCTTTCCTTAGGGATAAGCTGTGCCAGCAGAGATTTCTTGTGGCTCCTCCAAGTGATAAGGAGACATCAGACTGAAAGGTAGCCCTGGATTCCTGGAAGCTCAGTAGCAAGGTTGCACTGACAGCCCAAAATAGCCAAACATTTTAAAAAGAAGCCTAGCTGAGCCCTGCTTGTTTGCAAAATGTGTGGAGGAAGGTGGGATAAAACAGTACAGCTTAGCTTGCGTTCTGCTGTTAAGTAAGCCTTTAGCTGTTTAAGGTTGCAGAGTATTGTAATGCTGTTGACAGAGTGCAATTGCTGCAGCACCGTCTCTCTGGGTTTGCAGAGGCCTGGATCAATAGCTGTGAGAAATGGAGACTGCAGCCCTTCGTCTCCGGGAGGTGTGAGCAGAGATGTCAGAGGCCAATAATTGAAACAGCAACGTTCTCCTCCCTGCCTCTTCCCCGAGCCAACCCAAAATGTGCGTACGCTTACGGTGAGCACACTCCTGTCTTACACAGACCAGACTGCCAGCATTGCTTGTATCTGAGGGAAACCTCTGCTTCCTTCCGTGTCTTCCCACTAACTGAGAAGGAGTTCGGCCCAGTGTAACCCGCAAGGATGTTTGGGTGGGTTCAAGCCTTGCCAAGGAAGAATTAAAAAGATGTAGCCTGCCAAGGCTGGAATATTGGCGTAAGTTCTTGACAGGGGGATCCCACTCTGGAGTCAGTGTTTGTGTTATAGGTAGAGCAGGGAAGGATACCACCCACTCTATCCCCAGTCTGACACCCTCATTCCAGTCTGAATTACGTATTTATCATTTACAATCAACTTCTCCCAGGATTTGTTCCTCCAATTGGAGAAACAACGAGAAAGCCACTGACACTCAGAAGGAGGCTACAGTATTTTGTTATTCTGGGGTTCTCCCTGCTAAAGACTCTCACTGGGGCACTTTCAGCTGAATATTTTGGTCCTGAATTTGAGGTTAGAGCTGTTGGGCTATCTTGGGTCAGCATGCCCATCCTACTAGTATGACTAGTGCTACCCTGCATCCTTTAGCAGTCACTACAGTAGGTTTTATTCTTTTTAGCAGCCACGTTATACAAAGAATATATATAGTCACCATGACTATTAAAATAATTATCTGATGGAATTGTTGGTTTAAGTATCTTGTCCTACTCATTGACTGTCTCCGCTTAGCAAATGGCAAGACAAGTAATTATCTGTACCCTGACGGGCTGATCTGTATTCAGGGGAGCTTTTAGAGCTGAGGGAGCTCAGGAGTTTGCTCTGTCAGGTGCCTCACATGAAATGCTTCGTGTCTCAGGCTTGACTTAGGCTCTCGAAGTGCCTAAAGAGTTGCGCTCACTTTCATGTGAGTAGAAGTTTGATCCGAGTCCAACTTCAGAGAGAAGGAAAAAAAAATTGCTGCTAATAAAAGCTTTCACTCTGAAAGCAAACCTTTCCAGCATGCGTGTCAAGCTGTCATGTACCAAACATCCAGACTGTTTCATGGCTTCACAAAACCAAAGACACATACCCTGTCCCAAGTGTCTTATAAAATTAGGGCCAATTTTTTTGAATCTCTACCCACACTAGTAATGCTGTTGCCTTTTGAGGTTCTGCCACACAGGCAAGATAAGTGAATTCATGCTCTAATTTTAGACTTAATGCAATTTGCTAGAAAGACAGCAAATGGAAAAGGATTACTATTGGGAGTGGGAGCAAATTGATGGTAATAATGTTACTGAAAATTGGACATAGAAGGTGAATAATCCTTATACTTCCCTTCACCAGGGATTGAAAACCACAGCCTTGGCAGGGACCAAAGGATGTAAGGCTGCCTGAGAGCAAGACAACTTGCTGGCTGCACATGGGGGAAGCAGGTGGCTCTGCCAGCATTTCCCCACACCCCCACTCCATGCAGAGTGAGATTGCCGTATGTGGCTACTAAATCTGCTGGTGACAATTTTGAGAGCAGGAGAGTTAGCCATCTGGCTCCTGCTTGTCCTGGGCATTTAGGGATGAAAAAGGAAACTGGAAAGGTAAATAGTGAATTGCTTGATGTGTTGATTTTCAGCCGAGATTTCTCTCTGCAGTGCCTAGACATATTTGCCCATCTAAATGAGTGGGATTGACTGTGTCTTCCCAGAAAGGAGAGAGGGGGGTGGAATTAGCGTGTAAGCTCTGGGGGAGTTGTGCAAAGCAATACCCTGCCTAATCTAACAGCTGAGGCAATGTATTCTGGTCCACATCCAGAAAAAGGACTTAACCTTTCAGGGTGTAACTCACACGTGCCGATGCCCAGGAGGCGTCTCCAACCCCGCAGCTCCATGAATAACATGCAGGCAGGGTGAGAGATTCGAAATAAAAGACCAAGGTTTGGGGTAAGCACCACAGTAGCTAGGGGAGGCTCAGGCATCAGTTTGGGCTGGGAAGTGAGTCCTTTCCTAGCATTAAGTGTGTGCCAAACCAGCTTGTTGAGGTTTGGCCCCTCTCCTGAGCGGAGGACAAAAAGAGAGGTGGTGACAAGGAGGATGCTCCTCTGCTGCCCTCCCCCTGGTTCTTCACCTGGGCCAGTGTCGATCTTACCCTGATCCCTAACTTATCTTACCCACTTACCCTGACCCCCTAACTGTGGCTCTTACTCCCTTGTAATAGGAGCTAAACAACTTTCTTGTGTCTAGCTTAAAAATACGCTGTACCTTGAAGCCATCTCCTTATGCCTTTTTTGTTGTAGTTTTATTGAAAAAGCTGGTATTAACATATTTATATTTTTATTCAACAACAGTTAGCTAATTTGTGCAACACAAAGAATGCAGCCATGAACAACAGCTTTCAAAACAATCAGGTTTACCAACTTTACCATCACTTACTCTACACCACTGAAAGCTCAAACTAAAAAGAGAAAGAAAGTTGGAAACGTTCACAATGACGATGTTAACTTTCCATACATTCAAGAAGACCAGGAAACCGAGCTGTAGTAGCAAAGTCAAAGACGTGAAGGGAATACTGGTCTTTGAAAGATTTCTATTTATTTCCTCTGTAATCACTTCATGGTATTTTGGTTGGGTAGTTCATTAGTTTTATAAAGCTCCAAAGATATATTTACTTCTTTAATTTTAACAAGATCTTTTTGGTACCCAGAGCTGTAACAGAGTAAGGTACTTCAAATTAAGAAAAAGAAAAAAAAAAAAAAAGTTGTATTAAGATCTGCTTTATAACGTTATCTATAGACTCTTACTTGAGAATGTTAAAAGCTAAATATATGTTTTACAGTACTTCTAGCTGTAAATGCCAATATGAGCTCATAGCTTTTTTTTTTTTTCTTTTAATTTTATTTTTTTGAGCTGCAAAGATTAATGAGGAGGCCAAAAGTCAAAGAAATCGTATGACACCCTTGAAGCGGTAGTTTGGCATTAGCAACTTTTCTATACAATTTACCACATTCTTAAACCTTTTTACAAGGAAAAAGAAAAAAAAAAAAAGCAGTTTTGTTAAATTTCATTAGAATAAATATGTACATATACTGTCCATGCCTGCTAGAGCATACAGTATTTTATAAACAAACATTCCTCATTCCCTTTAAAATTAACCTACACATTTCATACCGTATGTGTTTAGTATGGCTGGAAACTGATGCACATGCGTTTGTGCTTCTACACACAAAATTTACAGCATTGATGTAGAAAACTTCAAACATACAGATTTCACGCGCTGTGTTAAGATGTCCTATAAAAGAGCTGTAGACTTGGTTTTTCTACTTCTTGTAAGCAGATTTTCACCCACCCTTTTCCCCAAACCCAAGTACAAAAGCATGCAGATCTCTTTATCAGTACATTCTCCACTCACCAAAGAAATCAGTGCATAATGGCTTAGAGATTATTTTTTTTTCTGAGGAGTTTTAATATGGGCAGATTAACAGGTCATCTCAGTTGTGCTCTTGTATTCGTGATTTGAGAAGAAATCCTTTGGGCTATCAGTTTTTCTGCCAGAACTATTAGGGAGGCTGACCATTTTTTTCCCCTGGATGAAGAGGACTTCCAGCCCACTACGCTTTTCCCATATGCTTTCCGAATGAGGTACAACAATTCCTTGTACTTTCATTTGCCACTAAATCACTATTCATTTGGAAATAGTGATAGATCTCTCTTAGAGCTAGATCTCACAGAAATGTATTTATGTGGAAGCAGGTTTGGTTTGGAGGGTTTGTGTTTTTCTGTTGTTCCAGAAATACCTTTGTCATCTAGCAGTGGACTTTAAAAAAACCTTTAAAATTCACTGAGCAATGCTACATCTCACAGTACCTTTTTTTTATAGTGACAGAGATTGTGGCATTGTCTGTGTTGCCCAAATGCCGGGATGAAAATAATTATGCTGTAAAAAGATAACAAGGGATTTTCTGAGGTGTATTGAAGTGATGTGACTTTGCTTCCACTGAAGCTGAAATTTGCCTTCAAGGACAGCATTTTTAGCCAAGACTTCTAGAACTCCAACCCCCAGACAATGTTGTGGGTTTATGTATTAACTCTGCTAGGCTGTGTTTAAACAGCTAGTCCCCGTGGAGTAGTAATACCAAGGTCTTAAATAGTCCTCCACCTGGTGAGGATGCTAATTATTGTTTTAAACAGAGCAAAGAGATTGATGGAGAATGAACTTCTCAAAATAAGCTGGCTAGCTCTATCAGTCTGTCACTTATTCACTCGGGAAGTTAAAGCACACAGTTGGTAACGTGAATAAATACTGAATAGATGGTGTAGAGAAGGGAATGAGGCAGGTGAGACAGGACAGCCTTCCACCAGCAGGACTTTGGGAGGCCCTTCCACCATGCCATGTGGCCTAAAGGGATGCAGCTATTCATTCATCCACTCACAAACAGGCTTGGCTTGATTGAAAGACAGAAATATGTTACTTAAAAAGAGTAAAATAAAATAAAGCAAAAAGCTCTAACAATGTGGTAAATGCCGTGGACTGCAAAAGCAGGCAGTGCACCAGAACAGCATGGTCCTGTGAACCACTGAGACCCTCGAAAGGACTGTCAGGAGTTGAGGAGTCCCAGCCCTCCTCAGGAATGCTCCCCAAATAAATAAACACCCCTGTTTGGTAAAGGAACCAATACAGACCACAGTACTGGATTTGCAGTCGTGCCTTTTACTTATACAGTTGCAGTGATGGAAAATAGTTGGCTCGCCACCGATAATGATACAGGCTGAGGGATGAAAGGATGCAACCTACAAATCCCACCACAGAAGCCACAATTTTTGTGAGGATCACATCCTTCTACAATTCTCGAGAGGCTGGTTTGTAAGTAGAGAGGGATATTGATAAATCTAGTGCATTTCTGAGTTCACTTTATCCTGAAATATGTACAGATTGTTTGTCGCTGCTATAGCAATGATGTTCTCGGTTGGGTGCCACGCCGTGTGCAAGATCTTCTTCGTAAAGTCCAAACTGTCAACACTGATGTCATCTTTCCTCCGTTTGCCACCGACGCAGACTCTCCGGGGCTTAAGGATGGCTCGTGGTTTGCTGCTCTCTCGGGATGCCTCCAAGGTAACATCCCGCTTGGTGTTTCGGTCAAACATTCGGAAAAAGTTGTTATATGCACCTGTCATGATGACACTGGAGAGAGGGGGAAAAAAGACATGATTAAACAGCAGGCTGGGGGAAGTCTAGTGACATGAATGGATTGACCTTAGAATAAGATGGCTTCTGGTTCTAGAAACAGTACAAAGCGTGGGATTTTCCTGCTTCCAATGTATTCAATGAAATTTCCAGTTACCCCAGAACTGGCTTCCATAAGCATTCACATAAAAAATCATGTCAGGGCCCTGACATCATGAGACTGACTTCACAGAACAATAAAAGTGACACGTTCACCTAAGTTCTTTTTAATTACCCTCCAGCTCTTTACAAGCTTTAAAGGGTCATAGTTCCAGGCTTTTTTCTTTCTCCAGAGCCTTACCTTTTTTGACAGCTGAGATTATCACGATTCCAGAAACACTCTTAAAGAAAAAAAAGAGCTTTGCAGAAGTAAATTTCTTTTCAGAATAAACCCTTTTCCTTTCAAAGCCATAGACCTGTTAGAAAGTGTAGGCACTATTAAAATTTGTATCTAAATACACTTCTTAAAAATAAATATATTGATAAATAGGACTCTTTTATCTTCTGTATAAAGTTTGACTGAAGCATCAAGTCAGGATATATTTCTGAGGCTGGGAGAAAGGGACAAAAGCATACCTCACCCTGTATAAAAATTACCCCATTAATCAGCTTGTAGCTTGAAATAATGAATTTCCAGTTGCTTCATTCCCCATTCCCCAGGGGGGGATATTTTGTCACTGACTTTAATGAATTCAGGATTTCATCCGTGGCCCTCAGGTTATTGGATTAGCATAATCATAGATCTTAGAGCCTTGTTCGAGAGCTCATCCTCTGCAAACTTTTTCCCTATCTGAGTCTAGGGCCACACTCCTCTCATCTTTCCCATCCCAGCCCCAAATACAGTGAATTTAGTGAATTTCTGTGCTCCCATTCCAGAAGAGGAACCCAACCTGAACTGTCAGGTCTCTATGGAAGAAGCTTTCGGTTTTAAGAAAGACTTGGGCAACCAGTAAATATTTGCCTTTCTGGTACACAATAGAGCATATTTCACGTGCCTCGCATTTAATAAACTCATCTCCATCGCAGCTGACAGCCGCATTGCTGGAGCATTTGGCTGTGGTATCCCACCTGGGGGGAGCTGCACAGAGCTGCGGGCTGGCCCTGAGGCAGCTGTATACGAACGGTGGGAGAAGTCAGAGTCATAGACCGTGTGCTCTCTGCTGGTTATTCTAGCTGGTGAGAGATGGTGTCCCTGGATTCAGAAGCTGTCTAACACTACATGCACAGACCCAGCCAGCATTGCCTTGATCACACCTGGGGCCATCAGTAGCTGCTGTAATACCAATGAGAGATACACCCCAAACCCACCAACGAAGCTGTGGAGCTAACTGCGGTTGCACTACAGCTATTGAATGGCAGCTGCTCTGCTCCTTCAGGGACTCCTTAGGGTGACTGGCTCAGGGGAGCTGGATGTGCACAGAGTCACCAGCAGGACTGGCAGCTGCCCCCTGCCCTGGTGTTAGCTGATGGCACACAGCCTTCCGCTTGCTCAAGGGCTGCTCCTCCTGCTCTGCTGCTGAGCCAAGTGTGGCTGAGAGAGGCAGGGCCCATAGGTGGTTACAGCCAGCCCAGGCTTACTGCAGCGGGGCTGTCTGCAGAGATTTTTTTCCCTCACCTTCCCCACTTGCAAAGGCCTGGCATACTTCTGCTCATTAAGCCCAAGCAAACAACCTCGTATGCTTTTTTTTTTTTTTATAAAAAAAAAAAAAGTCAGTATGACAGCTTGATAAAACGAATCCCAGAAGCTGCAGAAAGCCTATTGATCAAGATTAGTGCCCAGTTCAGAAAATGAATCAACAGCAGTAAATCTAATGCTTCACTCCTTCCGAATCACCGTGTCTTGTCATTAGGGCTCCTGCTACAACAGTTGGTCACAACACGAAGCAGCAGAGGTGACTCTATACCTCAGCACCAACACACACAATTAGCGATGCTGACAGTACTGTGGTAGGGTTGGTTGGCTTGTTCTTTTCTTTCCCCCCCCCTTCAGGCAAAATTTTGAAACAGGCTCCCAGAGCAGGGCACCATGTGCCATGGGCTGCAGAGCTGTGCTGGCTGGGACCCGGCTCCCCCAGGAATAAGGAGCCTGCACCAGATGCAGGCAGGCTCCATCGGGGAGCAGTTTTCATGCAGGCAATGTACCAATGCACCAACTGCACAAAGAAGTGCCTGTCAAAAAATCTTTTTTTAGGTTTTGCTTGCAGTAAAGCTGCTTTTACAGTCCATTTGCTTTTTAATTTCTTCAACTCACATATTTTTAAAAGTCTGTTTCCTTTGGTTGGATTTATTGCAGGGCTTTTTTTAACATATGTAGATGACTACTTTTCATGCTGTCCCTGTTTTTCTGTAGTTTAATGGCTCAGTAAAAAATAGCATTATGTAAATGAGAAAGTGCCCGTTTGTGTTTGAGATCACAAACCCAGATGGATTATAACCTTACCTGCCGCTTAAAATAACAATAAATGAGAGCGAGAACTAGCTGTAACCCTGCAATTTATTCCTGTTCAGGAAAATATAACATACAATAATGGAATGTATGTGATAAGGAGGATTATAAATATATATATGTACAAGAATTAAAATGGTAGCTGAGTCTAGGAAGTGCCTACCCTGTATTTCTAGACTGCCTGCTGGGCACAGCAGTGTTACGAGTGCCTGCACCCCACGCTGGTTCAAGAAACCAAAGCCTCCCCACCCAAAGCTCCCCACACAAACTCAGGGGTGTGTAAGGCAGCAGCCCCAAAAAGTTCTGCCTCAACTCCTTGAATTTTGCTCCGAAGCATGGCCAGAGTCCCACTTCACCTGGGCAGGGGTGTTTGGGGCTCAAAAAACACAGCAGTGGTCCCTGAGGAGCAGCAAACTGATGGCTCAGGCAGGAGTAAATTTGCACCCCATGCAAACCACCACTTCCACAGGCAGAAAGATTAAAAACAAAAAAAAAAAAAAGAAAAAAGAGCCACACGCACATACACACACTACAACATTAGCTGTGAGTAGTTCTTCCAGCCTGCACTGACACTCTGGCATTTTTCCTTACCAAGGAGGCAATCTGAGGTATCTCACTGCCATGCTTGAGTCCCGCAGCCCTGGGTCACTGGGGCCCAAAGCCTTACCTGTTATTTTTTCCTTTAAAAGCAGACCAAATGTATTCTTCTTACAGGATATAAAGGAGGAAGGAAAAAAATCCAGTGGAATCCAATCCTACTTTCATTATATTGACTTTTCTGCTCACTCCCTCCCTAGTTACCTTTCTGTTCTCTTTTTCTATTTCTCCCCTTCTAATCACAAAATTGCAGTCTTTACACACTTTGCAGTTAGGTTTTCTTTCCCCGTCTTTTCTTTTTCACATCCTCTTATTCCCCTCTCTTCCATTTCCCTTTATCCTGCTTCTCCCTGCCAGTGATGCGTCCTCCCCAGCTTTGCCCTCAGCTCCCAGTTCCCTCCTGTCTCTTTTGCTTGTTTTTGTCTTTTCCCTTTGTCTGTTCCTTTTTCGTTCCTCTTTGCTCTTCATGTTATTCCTGGGGGTCTCACTGCTCACTCATCCCTTGCCATCTCCCACTGTCTCCAGCTTACCCTCACAGACAGCTTGCTCAGCTCTCAGGGGCTTTGGGCTGCTACCCGTGCCTTCTCCTTTGGGCTGCAGGCTGAACAAAGCAGCAGATGGGCAGATTTCCTCTCTCAGCAGGTACAAATGAGTGGTTCCTGTGCCCTTGAATCTGGCAGAAGATTGGTAGCAGTGGCCCCAGAAGTGTCAGGGTGCTAGGAGATCAGCACAGCCTGTCTGGCCATACAAAGCCTACCAGCTCACCAGGGGGTGCAGGGAGGGAGATGCCCGACTGCTCATCTCTTCCACATGAATTCTTGCCATGGGCTGTAAAAGAGACTTCTATGTGCAACATGTGTGTAATCTGCTTTTGAGCTGGTGTCCTGGTTTCTCTGTCCTAACTGAAAGCAGGACAGCTGGGCACTCAGAGCACAGGGCCTGAGGACCATAGCACAAAATCCCAGGAACTGGAGCCCATTGCAGCAGGAGGGGCTGCTTCAAATCAGCACAACACTAACTGCTGCCTCTTAAACCAGTGCCCGCTGGGCAGGGGTTTCTTCACCCATACCCTGCTGATCCAGTAGCCAGTAATATTTCAGGTAAACTCTATTGTTTAAAAAAAATAATAATAATCAATTCCCCGTCTGTACAATTTTCTGGAGCAAAGGACTTGAGACTAAAAGTTCTTCCCACTTGCACTGCAAGAATACACAGAACTAAACGGGTAGACATTTACCTAGAGAGAACTATTTTATTTTGCGTGACACCAGTAGTTGTTCCTCTAGGGTTTCATTTAGGGCCAGAGTTTTAGGGTCTACAGCAGCACCATAGCAACTACTGATGTCTTCAGCATCTTTAAGCACCTTGATACCATAAAACATCCGGCTTTCAATATTTTGGTACGTAGCTTTCCTTTCTTAAACATTCTGCTTCTATTGGAAGGTCAACACATTTCCTATTCCACCAACCTCAAGAGTATCTGAATAGGCCTTCAACACTTCAACAACCGTAGTGCATTTTTTTTCCACAATATTGATTAGGCATTGAAATTTCATCAGATGTATCAGTCACTGAGGACTGGGGTACCTCTGTCTCCAGACCTTGCAGTAAGTCTCTGCACAGGAGCACAGGAAGGGGACATTTCTCTGACCTGAAACCCCCTCTCCAGTTACCCTTTGAGCCCTACATTTGCAAGAACTCCACACCTGCCAGCACAGAATAGCACATCTGCAGTCTTCTGGGACTACTATGCAAAGCCCGACAGACCTTTTTGTGGCAATCACGTGATCTTATGAGAAGAAAGGATTTTTCCCAGGAAAACTCTTCAAAATGTTTTTCATGGGAATAAATAATGAGATTTATTACAATGAAGGGAAAGGAAGGAGCACTGCTGCAAACAAGTTTCCTTTCACCACTAGACTAGTCATTATGGGGTGGTTTTACTGGGCAGTTTTACTGTATCCTGCACTGAGTGAAGCAACTGACTTCACATCCTAAAGGAGCTTCTTTAAACTTGCTGGGGATATGTGATGGAAAAGCTTGAGAGTCAGAACTGCAACACCCTGAGACAGTTGGCTGGGATAACACTGGAAATAAGAACAGGGATTCCAGAGTCCTTCCAAGCTAATATTTGATGTGCTGAGCCTTGATAGCGAAATGATATCTTCTAGCTCCCCAGCACGGAGCGTGCTGCCAGACGGGAATAAATGGTTAACGTTTGGTGCACTGGGACCTGCCAATCCCGCCTGATTGGAGTGAAGGCTGACGGGTTTTCACAGGGATGACTGACAGTTCAGTAGGAAAGGGCTGACTGAACAGCTGTACGTGACTTCATTCATCTGCTTACAGCATATCACTTATCACAATGGCATTCAGAAGCCTCCCTGGAAGGGTTCCCATACACCCATTCATTTGAAATCTTTAAAAAAAAGATAGTAATTAAGGTATTCATTTACTACCATGTAGAATATACTACACTTTTTTTCTTTTACTTGGTTCTTCTGTAACACACCAACAGCTCTGTAAGTGCTAAGTTTTGAGGTAAAACTGAAATACAGAAGGGGTATGGTTGGCACTGAGAAGGGTTTTGTGGGTCCTTATTGAAAAACTTGACTTTGGAAGTGAATGGAAGGACTAAATGCAATTGGTGTACAAAGCCGAGCTCATGCATTCTCCATAGTCACATAAAGATGTATACATAACAAAGATGACATAATTTTAGTGTAATATACTCCACCATAGATAATATGTGCTCATCTGCCTGAATTACTGTAAGACCCCTGCTTGACTCCCTCCCTGACCACAGTTCCTGCCCAAGTACCTAGTGATTAATGTGCCCTTCAGCAAATGAGATAGGGTCTGTCTGATCGTATTAGTTCCTGTTCATTGGAGTAACTGAGCATCAATCACGTTCTAATCAGAGCCCACGTACATTGATTTTTTTTTTTGTAAATGGCCTCACCATCGGGTTCTATCATAGCCTAGATTAACTCCTTAATAATGACAACATTAATGAGAAATATTTTCTGCTAAATAATAAACATGCTTTCATTTTTAACCGAACAATCCTGTCACTTTAATTTGTCATTTTAACTTTAAAGTCTGCAAAAGATAAAAATACCAAGTTTAGAAATGCAATTACTAGTGTTATGTATATGAATTAATGTTATAAATGTATAGTACAGCATCTCTTATGAGTACTGTTGTTAATGGTTATTGCTTAACTTTCACAGTAGGTCTTTTTTAAAAATACATACCGAAAGGACCAAATGAAGTGACTTTACTATTAAAATGAACTGTTCTTTAAGGTTTACTGGTACCCAAATATAATTTAAATCACAATCCACCAAAACCAAAATAATCTTGCAGTGTGTAGCAAAACAATAAAATACTCATCAAGCACAGAAGCAAGAAGCTCAGAACAGTGAACAAGAATTTCCTCACCTCAAGAGATGAACATCAGTGCCAATATATTTGACTCTTACAAAGAAAACTGAATTAAAGTGAGCCCTTATCCTTTGTCAAATGTTGCCAGCTACTCCACTCAACAGTTTCTTACAATCAAGAGCAGTGTGTTGTGCTTAGTGACAGATCTGGTAATTGTGCAAGACTAACAACCCCCCGACGCTTGGGCAGTACAACAAATTAAGCTCTCACAGTGTAAGGCTCCCACTTAATAATTACTCACTATGTCGATCTTTCTGATCTGTCAAGTAGGAACTAAAATATTACACTCATTTTAAATCCTGATACTGAATAAAATTTCTATTATTACCAACTATCTGGATAGTGGTCTCACTTGTCAGTGTGGATGGCAGTACTTCATTCAACTACAAGTGAAAGACCCTAAGCCTGTGAACATGTAGCTGCCCATCCTGCATGACACATTGGGAATTCTCACTAAGGAAAAACAAAACGGTCTGAAAGGACATGAAATCCTCTGAGTGTTTGTTGAAGTTTCAAAATATCTGAACGATTTGATTCGGTGGTTCTTTAATGCCAGGTTTAGGCAGGGATCAGCCTCACCTGTATTTTCAAGAAAGGCTTTTATTTTGGTATTTCCAGTAGGAGCAAACTACCAAGTAGGCCCCACGTAGGCCCAAGCAGTAATCACCCCCTGTGCTATTAACATTAGCATTTAGTTCAGCCAGATCCTCTTCCTCTCTACATATACCTCCTTGATGCATGTAATAGAAGCAAGTATAATCTTGGCTCCTCTTTTGCCAGGCTGATCCAAAACAAACTCTCCCCCTCCTCTCTTCAGAGCAGCTGTCCATTTGCCTGATTAGCTCATCTGTCTTGAAGATGAGGGACAACAAATGTGTAACTGTAGTCCAAAGGTCTTTCAGTAAGATCCCAACACAACATCAGCACTGCTCTCCTCTCTGTTGGATATCCCAGTCTTACCCACCCAAGGATCACATTTGCCTTTGTCACAGCTGCCCCACGCTCTGCCTCACAGTCCTTGCGCAGCCTGCGGGGGGGCAGACCTGCTTCACATGCAACGAGATGGACTGTTTTTCCCAAATGCAAGGCTAAGTGAGTTGAAGGCATAGTTCCAGACTCTATGTGAGTGCCAAACTGATCAGCTGCACTTGCTGCTTGGCTTCAAACTCTGCAGAGACTGGAGTCACTGTGTGCCATTCAAATTGGCTCATGTGCTCTCTTTCACATGCATCCTGTAGTCAGCTAATCCCTTCCACAGCCACCTAGTGTATGAATGTCCCTGTGAGTTGTTTCCAACTGATAAGATGAAGGTTTGTGGTTTTTGTCAACTAAAATCCTCACCTTGCATCATACTCTTGGATTTCATCCATTTTTATTGTCTTGGTCCTCTAGGCTGCTCAGTTCTTCCCATGCAATATTCCTGTTCCCCAAAGTACCACCTCTATTTGCTAGGATTAGGGTACTGGCAAATTTAATCCCCTCTCTCACTCGTTGTGCTAGTATCTCTCATGAAAATATCCAACAAGATATGTCTTGGATATCTTGAGTAAATATAAGGAAAGGGAATGCTCTGACAAGGGATAGGCATTGGAAGAATCAGGGGGAAGGTGGCAGAGCATCAGTGGGTCCCTGTGACTGCCTGTCCCCTCTCCCCATTTCTAGTAAATGAACTGGGTGTCTGTAGTAGCTCCTGTGTAAATGCAGGATCACACAAGCCTCCTTAGTGCATTGGTGGGGCAGTGTAAATTAAATTAGCAGCATTCATTTTAATTCTTGCAGCCTACTTACAGTTTTGGTGAAAGAAGGACTGAATTTGAAGTTTTTTTCCCCTAAGGCATGAGAACCAAGACCAACAAGAAGGTTGGAGACCAAGCTGCACCAATATCCACACACCCTTTATCAGCCTCAACACTGATATGTAGGGTTATAAATTTATGTGGAAAATAACCACATATAATACTTTATTTTCTGATTGTTCTCCATCATATGGGAGTGCTTTTGCTAAATGAAGACAATGATGTACGTAAGGGTGGATTACCTGTCCGATCCATTCCATGCACATTCAAACTTGTCAAAGATGCAGTCGTTTTCATAGAGGGAACACAACTTGCTCCTAAGGTAATCATGGACCTGTTTTGTAGAAAACAACTGCTGTTATTCATGAAACAAAGCAAAACAAAACTCCCAAACCAATCCCTCGATCTCTGCTTTGTCTCCCACGTTCGCTTTCGAAATATGCTGCACAGATTGGTAACTTTGCAGCAGATACTGTGTTTAAACTCTAAAGAAGCTATCTGCGTCATCCCTCAAACCAATTAACCAGGTGTTACAGAATTATTGTTGCAGGAAGGCACAAAGCATACCTCACTCAGCAGGCTGCAGACCACCCCTCCTCAACACACTTGTTTCTTGCTTGGGTGATTTTCTCAATGCTAGCCTAATTCCCAAAGACGTTTCACCAGCTGATACCCTAGATGTGCTAATTAATGTGCAAGAAATCTAATTTAAATTGTAACAAAAATGTCATATTCCAAGATAAGTGGATTATCACTTCTTGCAGCAGAAAGAACCTGGCTCTATTAAAAGGACCTGTAGTGTATGGTAACACATACATTTGGGTAAGGTATTTTGGAAGCATAATCCTGTATAAGGTTGCAGATGCATAGGCTGCAAATTATAACACTAATTTAGCCCAAGGATACTTCATATTTGGCTAAGACTTAAGAACAAAATTGTAAATTTTCACATACCTACTTGAATAGTGAGATTAACCAGTAGAAGACCTCTCCTCTGGGCTATATACATATACCTCTGCTGAGCAAGGGTTATCAGGAAAAGACAAATCTCATGCAAACTGTTCCATCCCTTTGCTGGATTTGATTAGTTTTCCTTTTGGATGATTGCTTTAATTTCTCAGGGAAATAATGAGCTAGAAAATCCCTGCACAGGAGAATTTACTAACGCACTTTCATTCATGATGTTTTCTTCTAGCTGTTGTGGAAACTGTGACACCAAGCTGCGTGGATGACTTCTAGGAGCACACACACCAGTAGGACAGCCAAGGGCATTACTGAGCTCTGGCTACAGAGGTACCGGCTGTTGTGTCCTGGCAGACTGCTCCTGCTCAGCACCACCTGAATTAGGGTTTCCTGACTGTGGTCCTTTCATTACATGCTCAGCATCTTCCTCTGGCCTGAGGGCTTAGACATTTCTGCTAGGAACTTCTACCAAGACCAGAGTAAGGACAATGACCCTTCGCTAATTTTTTTGCTTTGTCTGTACATATTGTTCTTACCACATATAAATAATACCTGAATCCTAATCAAATTCACTCCTAACCGATCACCCCAGGCATCCTCCTTTTTTTCATTGCAGTGTTTCAGGTCAGACCTTCCTGGAATTATCTAGTCATATTGTGTTCCAGAATCACACAGCGATATGACTACGTGGGGAGCTGTTTCACTGGGGCTGCACATTCACTATCAGGAATTGTGCTGATAAGTGACACATTAGTCCAAATCCCTACACAATAAACCTCGCCAAAAGTGGATCAAGCTATTATCAGCTATGAATATGTTCATAGTTCAAGGTTGCTGAGAGCAGTTGGACTGTGTGAATCCTACACAGTCCTGTGCCTACGGCCTCTGAGCTCTGAGGTCTCCTTCAGTCAGCTACAGCACTTGTCAAGGCACTGCACAGGTACTTGAGAATGAAAGGCAATCTATTGGTTAAAGTAAAGCAGCCAGAACACAGTTATATTTTCAAGGTTTTCTTGCTGTTTTTCATAAGTTGCTGACTATAATAAACAGTACTGAAAATTTTACATCATATTTTTTTCAGCATCTCAGCATGGAGAAACATAACTTTTTAATTGGCCCCACTGTTGGGTGTCAGACTGGTTTAAAGGTAGCCACCTCATTACATGGCTACCTACATGAGGAAATAAAAGCAGATGTCAAAGTCAAGACAAACAGATTGGCTTGACTAGCTATTCCTCTCCAGGGAGAATGCCCAATCCATTAGCAAAAGTATAAAATAATGTATTACCTAAGTTCCTAAAAATCTGAGATACAACTCTGTTACATAAAACAGACTCACCCTTACCCTCCCACTCCATTTTTACAGCACACCAACATTTCTAACACATTTAGTATTACAAGTATGGCCATTTTCAGAGCAAAACCAATTCTGTAGTTTTAAAGGTACACAGGCTCCGATTTTTCAGTGCTAACAGGAGACACACTGAGTAGTGTCCACTGAAATACAATGGGTGTACTGAAAAACAGTGCCCACTTTGTCTACTAAACACTAGCTAATAAACACCTTCAATGTTACTGACGTCAAATTTTGGTTGTTTTGACATTTTCTACCACTAAAGTATCCTTCCATGTTATTTGAAAAATAACCTTAATAATAGCTACTGTGAACTACTGTACCCCACCTGTCATTTTATAGACACAAGGGGACAGAAAACAGGGATTGCTCCATCAGTACTGCAGCACTGTCCCTGCGTAAGCAGTATGAGCTAGATGAATAATATTTTTCCTGCTTTGCATACTCTTCTGCAGGCATCCTAACATTTTTTTCTCATTGCATTTTCATACCAAGCATTTTCTGTGTCACAGACATATTTTCCCTCTTCAAAGCAAAGTTAAAAATGTAAGCTCAGACCTCTGTTGCCAACTAGAACAGATGTCAGAGTACAAGCTCAGCACTGGCTGGAGCCACTGGCATTTTGTCTGGATAATATCACAATGAATTCAGGCAACCAGATGTGTCTGTCTGGCATTCACAAATCGCTGTGTCAGTGGCAATGTTGGGATTTAACAACGATCTCTTCTAGAACTAGACACAAGGGAGGAATGCGTAGATAAAGATTTAAAAAGAAGTTTTGAAATGACAAAGGTGTAAACTCTCAGCAGTCCCAGAGGGACCAGAATGCTAAGCAATTTGCAAAATCCTTTCCTCAGTTTCTTTTAAATGTTAATAGTGGAATACATCATTTGAAAACGGATGCCAAAGTGACGAGATGATTTCCCTTGCTGAAAGCATTGTTTTTTTCAAGAGCCCATTCCACAGTTACTCTGACTCCCTAGGAGTTACACATCTTTACTAATGCTGAAGTTGCCCTTTTGCAACTACAAGGATGCCACTATAAGGATTTTAATCTTCTTGATTAGCAGCTCTTAACTATGTGCTCCTCAGACCAAGCTGTGAGAAGTATGGGAAAACCTTCAGCAAGAAGTTTTTCTATTTTTACATTTCAGTAAGCAGGAGACACCTACCTGGTATGTTTCCACAGGCTTTGTTTCCATGTTCAGATCCCAAACCTTGACAGTGAGGTAATCTCTTGTTAGCATATATCTACCGCTGTGACTGAATTTGACATCTGACACTGAAGAGATAATTTCTGAAAAAAACGATCTGTTACTGGGGTCTTCTGGTTCTTCATAAACTGTTTAAAGAAAAAGAAGCAAGAGAGAAATTAGAATTCTGTGGAAGAAATGCTCTGTTACACAATCTGTGCTGTGTATTTCTTGTGAAACAAGGTAATCCAGTGTACTGATGCACATGATACAGAATTAATTATATGTACAGCACCTTCATCCTTTTTCCTTTATCGTTATATAAAGCTTCCTTTATCTTTATATAAAAATACAAGCAGTAAGCTTTGAATTTTACAATAATTAACCTTATCACTATGCTCCCACAGCATCACTCTGGGAAATCCCATAAATATACCAGTTAGTTGACTACAGCTACGGAACAGCAAGGCAGTTCATCCACGGTCACCTTCCCAGGGGTCCCCACATTCTGTTTCCTGACACACAAAGAAAATTCAGGGGCTCCGACACATGAAAGGTGTCCATGTGGTCTCACAACAGCCTTGGCATCCCCAGGAAGGGTGGTTACTCAAAGCCTGCCCTGCCTGCCAGAACCAGCTGGCCTGTCTGCAGGCACCTCACAGCTCCTGTCTGAGGGCACCAGAGACTAAACATGAGAATTTTGAGCAGCAATTGCAAGCTACAATTACCTCCTTCCAATAAAGGGAGCAGGGAACAGACAGTGATTTACCATGTGCATACATGAGCTGTTTAGTTGACGTGCAGTAGCTGACAGTTCTGGGAAGCACTAAATTCACTGCACGCTCTGGTTAACTGCTCTGTGTGCTGCACGATCCGACAAGGCAGGGGATCATGAAATATTGCTTGGAGTATTCCATACGGGGATGCTTAGCTCTTGTAGCTAGAAGCAGTAACAGCACCAGGCCTACATGAGTTCGAGAAGCGTTTGGACAACACTCTTGGAAATAAGGTCTGATTTTTGGGTGGTCCCATGCAGAGCCAGGAGTTGGACTCAGTGATCCTTGTGGGTCCCTTCCAACTTGAGATATTCTGTGATTCTATGAGATTAGTCATCCCTATTCAACTGTGTATAATAATAATAATGATACTTGATGACACACGATGAATCGCAGGAACTTGAAACAACTGGTTTTACTAGACCCCACTTCATCAGCTATACAAACCCATTTCTAACTAGCTCTCTTCATCCATCCTTCCCCCAGAAGCCTGCATTAACTCTACCTCTGGAAGAGTTGGATAGTGAGGCACCCACAGGAAAGGGGTGCTACTGGTGTCAGGTCCCCCTGTTGGTTGAAGTGAACATTAATTCCTTAACTCCTACCAGGAGCCTAGAGCACTTCTGTTGATCTTTCTGCAGGCCCAGCAATGCAAACGGTGAAGCTCAGCAGAAAGTCAGAATTTCAGGATCTTTCAGTTATCAGTAAAATCAATGCAGCTCTAGAATATTCTACATTTAGAATATTCTTTGAAAATTGACAATTTGGTGAGTGTCACTTCCAAGTTTCAAAAGCAGGTGAAGGAAAGCCATTAGATGACACATGAAAACGTGCTGAAAGTGGAAAAACTTTCAGCTGTCAGTCAAAACAGATGTTTTTGTGTAGTCCATTGGAATATTTGTTCTCAGTTCATTTATCTATGGCTATGATTCAGACTGTTGAAAGCAAGAAGGTTCCAGTTTCTGTCAGGTGAAATAATGTTCAGCAGAAAGCTAAGGGTGAGTATGTGGGCGAAGCATGTGGGGTAATGCAAAAAATTATGGGCAATTTTCTTTGGGGGTGGGCAGTGGAATGCAGCCCGGCATGCACATGAGAATAAGGTCTATATTTGAACACATACAACACATCTAGATGGCAATGTACTTCGAAACGGGGGGGAAAAACTTTTCAGACAGACTGTAAACGAACAACTTTAAATAGCTCTTTAAAAATTTGCCTAGACATTCTGCAAAGCAGATATTTTGCAATTATCCTGTCAGATTTTCAATAGAAATCTGACGAGCACAGAGCAATTATCATTTCTCATACCTCTTCCCTTTAATCTGTCCAAACTATGCACTTGGCTGGCAGGAATTTCATCCTCTTAATTATGATGTGAAGTTGCTATTAAAGCCAGGGGAAAAAAAAACAAAAAAACAAAAAAACAAAAAAACAAACAAACAAACAAACAAAAAAAAACACTGAACTACACCTTCATTTACAGCTTAGATATATTTTCTCAGCTCTATATGTCTCATCCAACTCCCAGTGATTAGAGAGGAGTAATATTTGTACCTGGACGCTCTGTATTTTGTTAATTAATGAGATTAAACAATTTCATAACTTATCTGCACTGTGTATTGCTTTTCTAGCCTTACCACAGTAAGTATTAGAAAGACAGATTAATTAAACCACAAAACCTACTGCAGGCATGAAAGCCCTGTATCACTATGGAAAAAAGGTAGCAATTTTAGAGGCGGAAAGTCATTGCAGACAGCCCATACAGTCAGCATAACCAAACCAGGAAAATTGTTAAAGGAAATTAGGGGGTGACTCCCAGTGACACAGGGAAAGCACAGCAACTAGCAGTGTGTGGCTGAGCACTCAGATCAAGGCACTGGCCTCAGGAAATGAAGGTGACAGAGAGCACCCACAACCCCTAGCTATTTCTGGTTTAGCAGCAACACACAGGTACACATAGACTGCAAAAATCCATATTGGAAGTTCAGTCTGGCTAAGAAAAGCTAAGTGGAGACAGAACAGCAGCGAAGACCAGGTAGCTAAGCCTCTAGTTCAGGCAGGCAATACAAATTCAACCCCGGCTTCTTCAAGCTGACAAGAGGCAACGTGGTGCTAGCCCACTGTCCGCAAGGTCAGGTTTGCCAGACTGCACTGGAAACTCACAGCCTGCTCACTGCAGATTATATTTACCCTGGGGAGGCTGCTCTTACACCAGGGGACCATCAGTACCCAAGGCTCAAGACAAACTGAGCAGACTTTTCTCTATCTAAGCAGATCTTGTTAGACTAGAATTTGGAATGTGAACTTTAAAGAGATTCAATTACAAATTCTATTACACTCCTCGATTAATTTCTTATTAACTTCTTAATAAGTAGCTTTTCTCATAAAAAGAGTATTTAATTTTCATGAATATTGTTATTGAAAGCATTCTCAGTGCTCATTACATGAAAGATGAAGCTACCTGTCCAGCTGCCAACGGATGAACTCACAAATGGAGTAGTGTGCTCAGCTTTCACATGGCACTGCTCAGACTTAAATATGACCTTGATGGCAGGTGCTGGAGAACAGAGAAATGCCAGAGGATTACAGAGGGAAACTGAATTTGTCTCTGAACACAGCCAATGCTGAAGAGAAGCCTCTAAGGCAGACATCATTCCCGCTCCTCGCTCCACAGGCAGAGCCTTGAGGAAGTTGGGAAGTCAGCTTAGGGAAATAAACATGCTCAGTCCCTTTCTGCATGCCTTTCTGCTCATAAATCAAAAACCAGGGTAGCTTTTCACAGAAGTAATTCCAGATTTTGGGAAGAAGGATGGGTCAGGTGAAGAATACTTGCCAGAGCACTCTTTTCCTGGATCCTGAAGAAAGTCTGCAGCACAACAATATGCCACTTCTTTCTCAAAAGGAGCTGCCATCTGCTTAATGAGCTCTCAACTCACTTAAAAAATATCTTAGCATGCCTTGAATTGCTCTGACCTAATATGTGGAGACTCTCTTTAGCAACAGTGGACACAAAAGGCACTGCCAAGGTATGCATTTATTGTGCAGAAATATATGCACACGTCTACAATTGTTGTTTTTTGTTTTTTTTTTTTAAAGGAAAAGGAAAAGGAAAGGAAAAAGAAGAAAGGAAAAGGAAAAGGAAAAGGAAAAGGAAAAGGAAAAGGAAAAGGAAAAGGAAAAGGAAAAGGAAAAGGAAAAGGAAAAGGAAAAGGAAAAGGAAAAGGAAAAGGAAAAGGAAAAGGAAAAGGAAAAGGAAAAGAAAGAAAAAAAACAAGAACAGCTAGGGTGGGTGGGAATGTCCATCTCTCTCAGCTTCCCTTCCAGACAAAGGCTAAAAGCAGATGGCTTAGGCAGTACCTACTGACACTCAGGGTTCTCATCAAGCTGATGAGTTGCACTCTGGGTGTCATAGGTGCTGCCACTGAAACTTCCCATTTGGTTTAACATGGCCCTGATTACACAGACCTGGAAGGTATATGGTTTGGACAAGACACATCCAATAAAGAACAAATAACCCTAATCTTTAAGTTAAATTCTAAACAAGAACTAATGGCTGACAAAATGCACATGCAAATGTAACCTTTCTTAAGCATATTGTTTCTTATTTTTCTTTTAATTGCCAAAACTACTGATAACATGTAGAGTGGAATTTCTCACTCCTCTCAACACACATCATACAAACCACAAGGTCCATGAGGGGTGAAAAATGCTTTGAAATCCCATTTCAATGGTTTGGAAAGAGACCAGGTATCACTGGTACTGCCTTCCTCTTCAGCTCCACTAGCTACATTTTACTGCAGTACAATATTCCAATTTCTCAAATACATACTTGTGGCAGATGAAGGAGGGATATCAAACTGCTAGCAACACAGGGAAGTGATAAATCAAACAGCATCACCGTGCACACTCTGCTGAAGAGCAGTGGGTAGATTGTAGCTAAATGATATTTTAGGAGCCAACCAGCCATCACCCCAGCAATAGCCAAAATGTAACTTCAGCCTCAGAAAACATAACAGCTCATGCTCTCATAAAAGGTTTTTCTCTGTGATTTGTTGGTTCTTCTTCCAAAGGCACACATTTTTGATGGAGTCATTGGGATCTCCAGACTGCAGTACCACTGAAAATTACTAATTTGTTTGCTGGCCTGAGGTTTAATCATTGCAGGGTATAAATTCTGGCATATGTGAACTTTAAAAAATAATAATGCTAAAAATGGCTCGTATGGTGGGTGCAGTGTCACAATCCAAAATAGCACACACAATCCTGTATTCCTCGACAAGGAATATGCATACTCCTTTACTTTATATTAGAGGACCCCTTGGCTAATGCCTCAACTTAATCTTCAACACTCTTCTCACTTCCCCTTTTCCTCTTACCTTCTTTCTTTTACCTGGCTGAAATAAAACCATGAGCTCCTCACAACGCTGCTGCAAGGCAGATGGTTCCCAAATTCAAATGTGAATAATGTTTTTCAAAGCACAAAGAAGAAAGATCTATTTAAAGGGAAAGCAATAACAGTATCTGAGATAATATGGGGCAGGGGTTAGAAAAGCTATCTATCTAATATAATGAAAGTTTATCTGGCGCCACTTTTTATTTTCTACAGGAATTTATAAGTGTATAATGGATTGATGGGATAAAAGAAATGTTAACTGTATTCAGTTAAACAAATCTTCCATCGCTTTTAAAGGGGAGAAACGCAGAGTACAAGGTTTGGAAAAAAAAAAATTGTTATCAAGGCCTGAGCACTTGATGATAACTGAAAGGTTTTACTGTGAAATATCAGTAAACAAAACAAAGAGAGAAAGAGAGCTTGCAAGGGAGAAGACCGTGATAATACTGCGTACTCCTTAAGGCACAAAGATATGAACCTTGAAAATTTCTGTTACTGCCAGCCAAAAGCAGAACTATAGATAAAAACAACTTTTTTTTTTTCTATTACAAAGCCAAAGCCAAATAGATTTAAAAAGAAAACTAAAGATGAATCATGCTTACATATATTTCAGAACTTGTGATTATCTGAAAAGAAAGAAAAGAAAAAACTTGAAGATGGAAGCTTAGCAGCTTCAGAGCTGATAAGAAATTCCATCACTCATAGGATAAAATTATAAGTGGCCTTAAAAAGCCATTCTCTATAACAGAAAAACAGCTACTTTCTTTCTATTTAAGAATAAGGATAACTTTCAAAAGCTTTTATTTATTTTTTTTCCCCTAGAGGATACTGTTAGTATTCAAAAACAATTGGATGAAAAAGTGAGACTGGACAACTGACTCCTCACTGCTGACTGCTTCTCCCATTAAAAAAGCCCATTGCAGTGACTCTATTTTTACAGTCACTTCCCACCCCTATAAGAGCCATTACTTAGATTTAAGGACCCAGAAATCTCGCACCATGAAAAAACAACTCTCCCTCTCCCTCCAAAGACAGCTAAAGGATGTAGAACATTCTCTAGCTCCTGTTCAAGGGCCACACAAATTGGTGAAGACAGTTTGGGGAACAGCAGAAAAAAGGCAGTGGGAACTTACGAGGGGGCAGTGGACTGTAGATGCCAGAGCCAGGGAAGATGCTGGAACGAGAGAGGGAGAACAATTTTCTTTGTCCAAGCATGCAAATGGCCTGCAGTTGGGTTGAATTAAGGACTTGTTACAGATAATACCTACACAAACAGTAGGTGCATTTCAACCAGACACACGTACAGTGCATCAGGTATTTGCTCAGTGGGCTTGAAGTTTCGTAAGTACAGAAAAGAGCTGTAATCCCAGGCCAAACAATTTATTCCCTAAATTGAGCCTTTCCTGCAGTCAGATCCCAAATTAAAATGGCTGCATTAACTGTTTGAAATATCCTGAAAAACGTTCTTGGAAATGAAGGAATTCTGCCCCTCTGGACAGATCAGCCACAGCAGCTTGAAAGAGAGACAAGAAGCAATATACTGTCTTGAGAGCTGATAAACACTTTTAAACATTCTTACTTTCTGGACTATATGGTTATACTTATGAAATGTCTCCCATAAAATATGATTCTAAGCTGAAAACCTTAGTAAAAACTATAATACATTTAGATGGCAAATTAGTACCGCTCCACAGGACAGCTGTGATTTGCCCCACAATTTCATAATTTACTTTCATAAAGCTTAGTATACAAAACCTAAGCTAAATATCATGAAACTTATATAAAACTACTAATACATTCATTCAACTCCACAACACTTTCTACTATTTTCTACTTCTTACTATTTTCCAACACAGAAAGCATTTTTCTTTTCAGTTCTTTTTTTTTTTTTTTTTTTGGTGCCATTTAGATTCAAGATGTGATCGTATCCTGAGGTATGTGTAGCTCTGGTCTTATCTCTAAAGTGGTAGGGGACTGAAGAAGACAATAAAAGGCAGTAACAATGACCAAAAGCATCAAATAACTCCCACGCAGGGAATGGCTAAATAGACTGGGACTCCTCAGCCTAGGAAAGAGTGCTCTGAGAGGTCTGTAATTGTGGCACAGGGAGGATGAATAGGGAAGGACAGCTCCCGTTGTACACTGTCTCTTCTAGTCAACAACTAAGGGGTCACCAAGGGAAACTACAAAGGGGCAAGTACAGAACAGGCAGGAGCAGACCACACTATGCCTTATTAAGTTAGAGAAGATTTACTGATAGATATTGGGAACAGTAAAAATTATACATGGGTTCAAAAGTAAACACACAAATTCAAGGAAAAAAAAATCCATTTGAACTCTGCTAAATGCAAATAAGTTCACTCTTGCTAGAGAATCTGAACTCCAGGTTTCCAATTGCAAACTGCAAAGGGCTTATACATTTGCACTAGTATATGCTTATACAATGCTTATAGATGTACATTCTCTCTAGTCTTACATTTTTTGTTACGTTGCAGAGCCAGAATACAGTGCTGGAAGGACCTCTAGTCTACCCAGGTATAGTCTTTCTACACAATTTAAAATCTATTTTTGGATTTTGTACTAAAAAGTTCCTGAGTTTATTATGAGTGAATCAAATCAGGTGCAAGGCTCCCTTTGAAATTCATGGTCTCTTTATGCCTTTTTAGTGTCGCTGTTATTGGTAATAGTTTGATTTACCATTACTATTTATTTTTCACTACCCCTTAGTCTTTTATTGTCTGGCATTAAGCCAATCCACTCATATATTCACCTCCTTCAGAAATTCTCTTTCAAGATCAGGCTATATTGCTAGTGTGAAAATCTTGCCTTTCTGTTCTATGAGGATTAATACAGATATACATGTACGTGTATGGGATTTTTTTTCTCCACTTTTATAAGCAACTTATAATACATTTATCTGATTAGACATGAAGTATAAATAACTAACCGCAATTATTTAACATTTCACATTATTATAGCCTGATCACTGTATTTGCTTATCCCTTTTTAAACTGAAAAAAAATATTTCCTTTTTTATTACTTCAATTTTCTATGTCTTTTCATGAAATTTGGAGAGCATCTGTTCATTTACACATCATTTTCCTTCTCTGAGTATGGGTAAGTTTTGGAAGCTATCCCTACACTTCAAGACCAAAATTCCACCTACCGCAACGCATTCCTTTATCCAATGACCCCTTATTAAAACTGGGCTTCTCATCAATACCTCTAGAGAGTCTGACTTTTAAAAGTGGAGCCCCAAATCAATATTTAAGAATCTGTTTTACCATCTGTGGTGAGTTGCTGCAGCTTGTCACAAACCACAAGGGACAGTGCATTAGTGCTGAAGGGCAAAGCCAGATCAATAGCTAAGGATCAGTGGGTGGGAGCTTCACTATGGAGCTGCTTCTATTAATGTAACTTTGCCAGTGAGTTTGTTAATAAAGAGAAATGGTGCTAAAGACGGCAAGGAAGTGAAAAAAATGCGAAGCTAATCTGGAGGATCAAGCTTCTTTAAACCTCAGTCTCACAAAGACTTATGTGCATGTTTAATGCCACGTGTTGTGAGCAACGCAATGGAAGGTAATGGGACATGAAACTACTCCTGTACAGCCAAATTCATGCATAAGTCTTTCCAATCTTGATACATAAGGTTAGCAATAAATGTTTTCTTTCCCTGGTGAAACAGGATCTTGAAAGAATAATGTTGGTTTCAAGAGACATGGAAAAGCAGTATTTGTTGCTATTAAAAAAAATTAAGCAAACAAGACAGGAATTTTAATAGTCTGAATAATTAAAGCAATCTTACAGCAATTATTTGCTTTATCTGTGTGTGGTTGGGGGAGAGGGGTTAATGAAACACCTCTTCAATCATAAATCATTTACCATTGCTTCAGGCTTTTCTCTTTCTTCTTACTATTTGATAGCTAGAAGTACATAAATCAGTCTTTTTCTTACTCTGATTTAATTTTAACGTATCTTGCATAACAATATTATGTCTGTTATACAGACATAATCGTATTTCTGTAGAAGCATTTTCTAATTTTCATTAGCCATGTTACGAATGTCTTTATTATACATTCACACAAACTGAGCAGAATGGAAACTCTGGAGCTCATGTTAAAGTCAGTCTTCTACCAAATTTCAGTGAGATTCCTGCACAAAGAAGGATCCTGTCCAGGTTCTAGTTTAGTATGTATGAAATTGGAATAATAAATTGTTATGAGAGTCATAATTACAAAGTTATCAGGATACAGGAACATTTTTTCATTGTGGATATAAAACCAGCAATGAATACATGTCTTTGTAGTGCATCCTTAAAAAATAAATCTATAATTGGGATAAGGAGAATAAACTTTTATTAAAGCATGTGGTCGAATCATTAGGGAAGCTCAGATAAGTTCCACTCCTGTCACATGAAACCTTGCAGATTTTGCCTGAAGTGGACGTTACTTTGACAGTAGCTTCTCAATGCACAAAGGGAGAATGCTGGCTGTCTCTCTCTCAGATAACTTGACATGAAACCAGATGCAGAAATAAAAAGCGAATTTCCAATGTAAAGCTCACATAAAAGAAAAACAAGTTGTCTCTCTTCCAGTCATACAATAAGCATCATTCATTTGGAAAGGTCAATATTAATTAGCAAATCCAGCAGGGATACTCTGTCACAGGCTTTTTTGTGCATCTGGTTGTTCTCTGTTGCAAATGAAAGATAATCCATATTCACTCAGAGGTCTGAAAGCTGTCTTGTCTCTGTAATTGCAATCTCCCTTAAAAGGTTAGTAAATATCATTCATGTAACTTTTAAAATTCAACATGTTCAAGCATATTTTCTTTGATTTCTGTTTTGGTTGCTTCTGCAGCTCTGAATTAAGTTTAAAATCAAAAATAAACAACAACAACAAAAAATAGCCAAATTCAGTTAAAGGGCAGACCAACAGAATACTGGTATTTATCCTAGTGGAGGGGCTGGCATTTCTTCCATGCATTAATTTCATTTAAAAATGTAGTAAACTCATGGAAAGGAGAGGATTCCTCCACATATCTGGGTCCCAAACCAAACCCCAGATTCACCCTGCATTGCTCTGAAGACCAGTCTATATGGTTAAGATATTGATTATTCATGCTATGGAACTGGGGAAGGAACAAGCTCAAATGCTTTGCACCTTTCAGGAGGAATCTAGAGACTGTTAGGATTGCCTGTCATCTCTAAGTGCTTCTCTGCTCAAAAATAAGGTAAGGGACAGTCCCAACATTGGTATTTTAAAGACCACCATGCCATACGAAAGAATAAACAGGAAAATGCAGCTCTTCCTTCCTTGAAATATGTTGATGTAAATTTTGCACATGGGTAATGGATAATTAGAAATAGATTTTTAATTTGTAAAGATATATTAAGAAATGAACACACACACACACACAAAAAAAAAGCTTAAAGCAACATATGACATTTAAATAGATTACATCTTCTGAAGTATGCAATAACTGTGAGATATTAAGGCTATTAGAATGGATATCAATAAGAGTTATACTTGAGTGACTTAAATTTCCATGTTGCATAAATATGAAGTTTCCATTTTCCACTTAATTCTGAGTTTAGTAATTCTGATGAACTACTGAAAAAGCTCTTCATTTCTTTTTGACTTCATGTGCTTAAGCTCAGTTTTCTTTCACTATCTGCTTTATTAGATGATTTGCTGAAACAGCAGTATTTACCTATTTAGTCTACAAGCTGTTTGGAAGAATATTGTCTCCATGCACGATCAAAACCAAATTAGCAATTATTTGTTAGTCAGTTGTGCTTTAAATTGCTTGTCAGGAGAGTCTTACTGCACCAAAACTTACTGCAAGTCCTTAGCTTGTCTTCCTTGTTAGCTGAATTCCTCAAATTAAGGACAGAGTGGGTAGTTCCTCTGCTTCTTGGATGTTTCTTGATAACTGCTCTAACAGTGATACTTTTTCAGCTGTTAGATTCCCTTGATTGCTACTCTCAGAGAGTCCCAGTATACTTTCTTTCTGCATTGCGCTGCCACACATTGCCTGAATTATACCTCAAAGACAGCCTTATTCCATGTTATTTAGATTAAAATTCAATATTAATCTAAATATTAATATTTTCCCATAATATTTAAATAATTCCCTATTTCTTGCTGCTAGAGTCTGACTTTCATATCTATTTTAAATCTTTACCTATAACCCTGTGGACTGCAAGAACATTTTCACCCTTTTTCATCCTTATTCCCATCCCTCTAATATTCTAAATAAGCAGGGACATGCATTTTTTTTCTCCTTCTCTCCAGAATATTTTGATGGAATTATCTCCCACTACTTGCAAAGTCTGATAATAACATGAAGCAGTATTATGTATGTATCTCTCCTACAGTTACAGATTGGGCTTTCCTGGATACCCATTTGTAATGGCCACGTATATTTTGCTTCTGATTGCTCACCCAGAATTGCATGATCTATTGAAGAGGTGTTATAAGAAGCAGTTCCAGGTAGTCTATTAGAAAAACAACACATTCTATCACACCTTATCGGTATCTCCATGACCATTTAAAACTCAGCTGCTGACCTGATATTCTTTCAGTGCCTTATGGATGGATTTGGTGGTTTGAGACAGTTTTTCTAAGGGACAGAGGTCCCATTAAAACTCATCACACAAATTGGCAGCTTGTTAATAAATCTCAGCATAGGCACCAAGGATAAGCAGATATGGAGGAAGTCTCTTGTCTCTTCCATGTCAGAGCCATGAAAGATTAATAAGGGAAACCTTGTAATGTTGCTGTCACTAATGCAGAACAGAGAGATTTCACCACTGAATTTAGCAAACCAGAATCTTCAAGAACACTATAATTTATTAACATCCTGTGTCAGTGACTTACACTACAGATATTAAGCATGTGATTTATTTATATAGTACAACACAGTAATTATTCATGGCACACTCTAGACTTGTAGAAATGGAAGGGTCTTTCATCCAAAAGCTGCAACTATTTTTAGCCAGACCACAGAGATTTGGATAACAAAGGGCCTGGAAAAAGAGTAAAACCAGAAGTTCACAATATATGCTCAGCATCCAGGTACTTTTAATCAGTTTTACATTGAACCTTTCTTCCGTAAAATACATGTACAAGTATCTATTGCAATCTCAGAGCAGCATCTGAAGTACAGATCATCGTGATATGAGACAGAGTGAAGAAAGCAGGGTTCCAATGCAGAACATGAGGGTTTATAGAGACTTCAGTTGTACCTATTTTATTTGAAAAGTCATGTCAGTCATGAGGAAAGGTGTGAAGTCAAGCTGAGCTAGGAGAGTAGGGTACTGATCATGCATGTGCACCATGCAGAAAGCAATGGTAAAGAGGCTCCAGATGCACTGAGAAGGGACTAGAGAGATGATCATGCAAATATTTGATTTCCCAGATTGCTCATTTCTAAATATATATCCCTTTAGGTTGCTACAGGCTTTACATAATTAGTTTTGCATGCCACTGAGAGCTATACTGAAACCACTCCAATCAGCAGTACATGAGCCTACTCCTTGTAACGCTTTGTAAGCTCTACCATTAGCTTCTCAATTTTGTACTGTACATGCTCTACACACTCGGCTTCTCAATGAGCTTGACTTGAGTTCAGTGCAGCAATGCTACATTAAATGGCTATTTTCTAACTCATAGATCTGGAAAATAGGGTTTAATCAATGACCATTAGACCTCACGCTCCCTTCTGGGATAAAATGCCTTCCTTCATCCACAGTTACTGTATTGTTGTTTTTAATAGGTTATGATTGGCATTTGGCACTGAGGTACAGGGGCAAGTAGGTTCTATTAGCAGGAAGAAATGAATGTACCAAGGAAGAAAACAAGTGGGAAAGGATAACCCACAACAATGCACCAGATCACACTGTGCTTGCATTTCACTTCATGGTACTGAATTCTCCCTACAAGTATAAGGGGATAGAGGTAACAAACATAAAACACTTGTCTGCTTCGGAAATTGTCCTGAAAGCTTATTTTCTATAATTGGAGATCTCATCCTAAGAGGTTTTGAGCATATGCAATTCTCCTTGCAGCCAAAAGGTCTAATCATAAGCTCTCTAATACATCTGCTTCAGTTAAAAATATAGCTTTTGTGCAACATGTATGTCACACTTAAATCTTCAAACATTTTCTTTCCCCTCTCCTACCAGCAAGACCCACCTTCCTCAAAAGATTCAGGTAGGAACAAAAAAAAACTCTAAAAAGTCTAAAAACTCTAAAAAAAACTCTACAAAAAAACTCTAAAGTGCTTGAATTTCTCCTGAATTTCCTCCCCAATTATTGTACATCCAAAGACACCAAACACCCACTTCTGTGAGATGGAAGTGTCCTAGAAGCCCCAGTCCCGAAGGTGGCTAAAGCAGAGCCACCACAGCTCATTAGGTTCTTAGCTCCTCATAGGAAACAGCCACATGACACAATGTCTTTGTCTGCTGTTTTTCACTCTTAGAAGAGCAGGAATAAACAGATTGTTTGCAGAAGGCAAAATGCCTGGGCTTGCCATAGTACTGGTGTGATAATCTATATTCTGTCAAAGAGCTACAAAGACCTGATAGCAAGATGTTACAAACACACATTTTCCTTCATCCCTTACTTTGAGAACAAAGACAGCCTCACATTGTACTTCCTTGTTCTTACACAGGCTTCAAATACAAACTGTCATGAACTGGTGGCTCTGTCTCAGTCATACAGGATATATAAAATCACATTAGAGCAGATGATATCTTCTATGACAACACAATAGTGTGGTTTTTTTGTTTGTTTGTTTTGAGTTGCTCAATATTACTTATTGCATTAATTATTTTCTCTGTTTCAATGCAAACACATTATTGAAAAAGTATCACAGAATCACAGAAGTCTTGAGGATGGAAAGGACCTCTGGAGGTCATCTGGTCCAACATTTTTGAATCCAGAAAATGGAGAGTTTGAATGACAGAATTTTCTTGGTGCAGAATTTAGAACAGTAGCTGTATATTCAAATCAGTAGGCTCACCTACTTAAATACACCCCTCTCCCAAATAATTCATTTGTTAGTTATCATCTGTCTTTTGCTAAACAGTTGTGGATTCTTCAATAATGCCTTCAGTAAGAATCAAAAGGGAGACCAGTCACAGACACAACACTAATCAATCTCATAGATGATACTTGTATGGATGAGAAGATTTTTTTTTTTTTCTGTTTTCTTTTCAACTGTGCCTGCAATTAAGAAGCTAACACATTGGGGTATTCATACATCTCCAAACTGTTCATGAACAAGGAGACTTCAATGACACCTGGAGCTAAATATAAGGTAGGACTTACGCTTGGAATGTTTGTCACAGAGTGCTGATGCCCGCATGTCGCAGAGTCTCAGGGAACCTTTGCTGCTGCTGTAGACAAAGAGATTGCAGTGATGGGGATGAAACTCCGAGGCTGTAATCACTTCCGTCAGGTCCTCCATGTTGGCTGGCTTTATATCTACAATGTCTGAATGGAAGTTTCATTAAGGAAAATGGAGTTGTCTGCAGGCTAACTGTGACTCTTATTGTCTTGTTGAAGAAAGCATGGCTATCTAAAAAGTAACCATAAATTTAATGCTCTTAGATGAAGATATACTCATCTGTTTGCCCCATCCAGATTAAACTTGAAGAACAGTTTTAGAGCAGGTGTCATTAGTGGGTCAACATTTGCCTATACCGTGCACACAAGGACATCCAAGAAAGAGTATTTCGGTATTTCAGATTTGGAATTCTCACTTTCATTAAACTAATAGAGAGTAGGTAGCTAAATCTCCTGTATTTGCTATTGACCTTACTGCTCTAGCAAATACTTATTGATAGGGAACAAATGTATAACTCTGAGCTGCTCACTCTAGTAAAGATGCACTGCATTTTACAATCACATAACTTAAGCTAAATATATGTGTGACTTAAGTTAAAAGTCTCAAACAAACATACATTTTTGCAAAGGCAGATGTGGACAAAAACAAGCACTTATGGAAATACTTTTGGGTGATTATCTACTAGTATAATATACTTTCCTAAAAAATAAAAATTTAACTGCAACATAAGATTGTGCACAGTATTGATTTCGCTACTCAGCTTTGAACACTTGCAAAAGAAGTATCTGAAATGGCTTTCTTCTTTTTTTCATGTAAAAGACGCTCACTATTGACATCAATATGAATTTTTGCGACTGCGAAGTGTATATATGAATCATTTAAATGGACATAATCTGGAACAAGAATACATTGAAGATGTAGTTTTCCGAGCACAGACTTGTCAGGTGAATCACCAAATATTTTCCACCTGAAGCACAACTCGCGTTAAGACCTCTCCAACACACACGTAATACATATCCACACATACATGTTACCTACTTTGGTGAGCTTAAAACCCAGGGAAGACCTAGCAAGCATGTATTTGGAGGAGAAGGCCAGCCTGTGGAAGACTGCTGATAAAAAAAAAAGAATGAAAGAGTCCCATGAGGCAGCTGTAAGAAAGCAGCAGGTGTAGAGGCAATAAAATGAAAGAAGGATGTATATGTAAAGCAGTATATTTAAATAAGATTGTACATTTTCATATGGCCCTCAGCAATCCACTATAGATAAGCCATCCAAATGTTAACAAATCCTTCGAACACGAGGAGTAGCATTACCCTATTTTACTGATGAGGCACAGAGAGGCAAAAAATTATTTGCATAAGACCACCTGGGAAATGCACGACAGAACAAACCCAGATCTGCTGAATCCCACTTCAGTGCCCTAAACACAAATCATCTCAGTGCCTGGATTCCCCAAACATAAAATTTGAATCAGCTGATGTTCAAAATTTAAACATCTCAGAGGATAAGATAAATGAGAAAAGCTGTTTTAGTGATGGCAAGAGAAACCACATATCATGATACTAAGCTGGTTTCTGCTCCCACTGTTCCCACTACCCAATGGAAGACCTTTAATTGATTTCTGTGGGAACAGGGTACAGTTTATCACCAACGTTATGCTCTATACTTTGATCTTTCTCAAACACACAGATTTAGAGACACTATAGTGAAACTAAGCATAACAATACGAAAGATTCATAGATAATTACCTTGATGATTTTGCATAGACAAATACATCACACTGATTTTGTTTGCTTGTTTGTTTGTTTTTAAACCAAGTGCTTTGAAAAGGAAAATATCAGCAAAACTATACCTTGTGACATTTAATAACGGCTGGGAATTAATTAATGTTTCACTTCAACTGCATTCCCACTTACTTGCACTATCATTTTTGCATCCATCTCCAAGAATCTATCGTGATTAGTATTAGTGCAGTGAATATTAAAATGTAGCTACACTGATTTAGCTTCTCTTATAAAGCATCACTAAATATTCTTGAAAATTAACAGAAAAAATAACCTTTATTCGGTTATTGGTATTTGTTGAATCTGTCTCAAGAAATATATTTAAGTAAAAGCAATTGCTTTCAGTGATTGAATTGCTTTCAGGAGTTCAGAGAAATTATAGTAACTCAATACAAGAATTTCACCTCTCAGCAGAGAGATGAATAATTGCTGAGTGATGAGAAAGATATAAAATATAAATAGAGTATGTGAAACAGTCATGGTAAGTATCATTTTTCTGGATGCTGAAGACAATATTGATGAATTTCCCTTCATTGTATGAAATGAATAACCCTATGCTGAATAATGAAATTAAGTATTCCATTCTCCTGCCAGAAAAGCATAAAATACTTGAAACAGACTGCATTTCCAGATGTGATCTAAATCTCCACTGAGAAAGAACCTCATTGCCTAGTGAGGATCATACAGCAAATGCACCACAGAAAACTCATTGTTTCAATAGATTTAGAAAAAAAACAGTAGCACTTATATCAAATAAAACAATCAAAGGAATAGAGAGATGGGGAAGAGACTTACTCCAGATACATTTGTAATAATTGATGAAAAAACAGACTTTGCTATGACAGCTACAGAACCCAATGTATCAAATGAAAAACTTGTCACACAACAGAACATTTTCCTCCTCTCATGATTTTTTGCCATCTATTTGAAAACAATCAAGTACAGCTTGACATGTGATGTGTGGGAACTGTGTTTAAACTAGCATGACATGGTAAGGGCAAGCATCTCCCATGAGACACTTTGCATTTCTATTTTTCCATCTTCCCTTTGTGTCTTTTCCCCCTCTTTTTAAGCACAATGTCATATGGAAGAAAAGTATTTTAAAAATTGGACCAGAGAGCATGCTTCAGAAACAGGCCATTTGCTGAAATCAAAGAGCTCAATGAAGAGGGAATTTGGCAAAAACTGATCAAATGAAAATTCCATTGCTAAAGGGAAAAACATTCCCTTTAGCAAGCACAAAGCTGTAAGGCCACTTCCTATGCTAATGGCTTCCTAGCAATTGTATCTTGTGGAGGGATGTCTTGACTTGGTCACAGTCCTTCTCCCCAGTTGACTTACATCTGAAGTACCACAGTCACTTCTGAGTCCCGTTGTAACACGTCATGTGGTCCATTTCCAGTCTGTGGAAAAAACTAGGATCAAAGCTTTCTAAGAGACCAAATCACTTAACAGTCTACTGGTGGCAGTACACAGGGACAAAATTCTGTTGTCCTAAACAAAAAAATGATGTTCCTGTGCCCAAACAGGGTAGGAATTTCCCTAAGAAAATGAGAAAGGTCTTCACGCTGCTTTCACTCCCACACATGCATGACAAGGAGGCATTTCCATCCCTAGTACATACTTGCACTGAGGGAAGGCTGAACTGGTGCCTTGGCAGCTACTGGGGTGCATTGGCAGACTTTTAAGTCATTAACATTAAAACAAGGAAAAGAAACTATCTTGTTGCTCAAAAAAATAAAAGAGGTCTCAGTTCCTCCTAACCAAGCTGTTTGCCATCTTACACACCATGACTCCCCTCCATTTCCTGGCTCAGTGAAATGGAATAAAGCTAGGAAGAGGCCAGCAGATGCTCTTCACAGCAAAATGGAAATGGAAGGTCACACAATAGTGAGAAACGATGTTGTTACAGTTGGGTTAGTAGAGCTACAAGACCAGGAATTAAGTATATTAAAGGCAACAAACATACTCTCAGGTAACATAATGTTGAGCTTTGGCTAAGGCTGACTAGGTCGCCTTTACCAACAGCAGAGGCAGACCACAGCAGAACTAGCAGGCAGGCCAGGACCTGACTGAGAGGGGGAATGAGGCTGTAGGGAAAGATCTGAGGGAGGAGAGAAAGGGAAGCAAAACACTGCAAGAGGAAGTAGGAAAGAGCATAAGGAAAGGCATGACTAGCAATCTGCAAGAGCACACAATATGAGGGATGAAAACTGAATGCCGACTTCAGTTATATGGTTTGTTTAGTTCTAGTCCAGTGTTTTGTCTGCTGTTGTGCAGCTGATATTAAAATGAGGATAATAAGAGGAAGATGATCTGTTGCACTGCCTTTGGGCCACTGGTCTACCAAAAATATTCCCTTCTGTGAGATGTTGATCCATGAAGTCTCTTTTAGGGCAGGTCACAAAGATGGCCCTCACCTTGATCCAAAATGTCCATTGTTCAGCCTTCTCCATTTGATCAGCTAGAATATAAATGAGCATGCCTGCTTTATGTTCATGCCAAAACGTGTATAACAAGACTGTGGAAAATACATAAGGTTCCTGCTGAGCAAAAAAGGCTCCAGAATGAGTTTCCTTGTATGATAATGTGTACATAGCAGTTTCCTCAAAACAGATTAAATTCCCTTTGAAGTGAACAGTATGCATAAACAAACAGCTGCTTTATCTTCTGGAAACCATCAAGGAATACTATTAGAAACTGAATTTTGTAGAAGCCAAACTTGCAATTCAGAAGTTATAGCACATAAGGGACTGAATCTTACATCATTATTTTGGAATCATTTTTGCAAGGTCTGTGGGTTCATTATAGGAAGGAAATCAGTGGTATATTTGGATTCAGGCTACAGAAATTAATTTAACTGAACCCCCTTTATTCAACTGCAATGCAGAGCAGAGACTTTATTTAGAAAGCCAGACAGAATTTTCCATAATAACTTTATAAGAAAAAAAATGTCCTCATCTTTCTTATTTCAATATATTCTGCTTTGACACTTCATTTTTACCCCTGAGTGGGACTTGGTATTTTGAAATTTGCACACTTTTCCAAAAAAATAAAATTCACCATAACACATCTTCCCAACCTGGCTGTTCCCTGTGTTTTTCACAGGAGGTTGTTCCTGCTCCTAATTTTGTCTGCATCTCACACCTACATTCTAGCCTAGACCTAGAAAGATTCACTGACTAGGAGTTGAAATCAATAGCAATTCATGGAAGCTGCCAGGGCTTCACTTTAGGGTAATTGATTGCTGTGGTCCTGCTGAGGCTCTACACTGTTTTAATATAAGCATTTCTCCGAGTGATTTCCTCTGTTAGTCATTTAGTGCACACCATTTTCATTATAAGGAGGGAACTGTGATGCTTACAAATCAAGCTCTACCAGTTTTACACTTCCTACATGGTGGTTATATCATTCCTATTCCATGCGTCAACTGAGAGCATTAGTTCCAAATGCCCACAGTTTTCTTGCAGGTTGTATATATTTCTGAGCAGCGGGCACAGAATCAGGCCTCAGTATGCTTGATAACACCATGATGTGATTGCATCAACTTACTATGAAAGAAAGAAGCAGGCCCTAACTTTTACATAGTTTCCTCCTTGCTCCTTTCTTTTTATTTCTTAAAGACATTGTTTATGTTTTCACTGTTGAAGGACAATTCCACTATAAGCATGTCACAACTGTATGGACACCACTGGATAGAGTGCAGCTTTTGAATCTCTAACTCTCAGACCTGTTGTCCAAGAGTCAAGGGTCTCTGGAATGGATTATCAATAGGTTAATGAATTTGGCCTTTTCGTCCAATTCCAGTCTCTTACCTTAGGCAGAGAGATGACCCGGTATTTATACTCTAAGTACTCCTAATAGCCACAATGTCAATGCTTTTTATCATGCAGCATTCTTCCACTGCTTTACTAAAAGCATGTGCTATATGGGCTTTATTAAAAGCCCGGGGAGTTGCAATTACATTGTCTGTACCATTTGACTCTTCTGAACCACAGAAGAAAAAAAAGAAACTGCTGCATAAGAGTGCTCCTTCAAGCTGCTTTGTACCTAATATCTGCTAATGCAAGGTATTGATCCATACTTGAAAATGACTTAGTAGTAAAATGTCAGCCCAATTCCATTTTTAATTCTATGGTCTTTACAATAATGATTCTTCAAGATATTGTATTGGAGTTGGGAAATCTGGCAACAGTCCCACACTGGTGGGAATTTGCTGATGTGGATTGGCAAGAAAATGCTTCCATCAAAGGCATTTATATGGTGCCATTATGATAGTACAAAGGGTTCCAGCTTCTTTTTTTCTGCATTTTTCTTCAGTTTTCTTCATCAGGATTATGAGATAGAGAAAGAGTGAAAATGCTACAGACCTTTTAGGCCTATGTGGAAAGCCAACTCATGATCAGTTACGTTAGGTGCTGGGCAAACACAAAGCAAAAGGATTGCTCATAATATAAAGAGCAAGTACAAAGTGCATACAGAGACTAAGTAATGTTAACAACGTTCTTTGAACTTCTGAGGTTTCTTATAACTCAAAGATTACAGCCTAAATTAGATGAAAAAGAGATGTTAGTGGAAGAAGAAAAGCCACAGTAATAGCCAAGAGGCTGCAGCAGCAATGAAGCTTTCAGCTACTCAGCTAGGACTAGTCATGACGGAGAATTAGGCAGACAAGTAAGGTTAAACAAGTAATACAATTAGGTAAACAAGTGATATAAAAACTAAGGTACTGTTGAGATCTAGCTCACCCAGAGATACAGAATCACAGAATCACAGAATTTCTAGGTTGGAAGAGACCTCAAGATCATCGAGTCCAACCTCTAACCTAACACTAACAGTCCCCACTAAACCATATCCCTAAGCTCTACATCTAAACGTCTTTTGAAGACTTCCAGGGATGGTGACTCCACCACCTCCCTGGGCAGCCCGTTCCAGTGCCTCACAACCCTTTCAGTAAAGAAATTCTTCCTAACATCTAACCTAAAACTCCCCTGGCATAACTTTAGCCCATTCCCCCTCGTCCTGTCACCAGGCACATGGGAGAACAGGCCAACCCCCACCTCTCTACAGCCTCCTTTAATGTACTTATACAGAGCAATAAGGTCACCCCTGAGCCTCCTCTTCTCTAGGCTGAACAAGCCCAGCTCCTTCAGCCGCTCCTCATAGGACTTGCTCTCCAGGCCCCTCACCAGCTTCGTCGCCCTTCTTTGGACCCGCTCAAGCACCTCGATGTCCTTCTTGTAGCGAGGGGCCCAAAACTGAACACAGAACTGAACACTGATATATTCAGCACATCCTCTGCCTTACTGATAATAATAAGCATTTTTATGACATAGATAATATGAGGGTTGTGTGCTGCAGCGGTGCTCCTTGGGCAATGGCATCACACATACTGAGGGCAACACTGTTGGTGCAAAAGGTGGCCCATGTTTCCTCACAAGCTAATAGCTACAGCTGCAGCCAGATTCATGTCCAATTTAGTTCTCTACTTGTGTTTTCTAACACCATAAAACTTAAAAACCCATGAAGAGCAGAGAGGTGAATATTCAGACCCTTTAAACATGTTTAGAAAGCAAGATTTCATTCATTTCACTGGCAGCTAACAGGAACCAGAGACCCTCAGGACTAAGGGACTAACAAGATTCATCCAAGCCTAAACAGGGAACCAGCAACGGACCTTAAATACATTATCCCAAATCTCTGAACCAAAGGCACCTTTCCTGGATTTAGTCTCATATTTAATTCAGAATTGGAGATATTCAGGAAGAAACTAAAAGTAGTAAAAGGAAACATTTTCCATTTGTTAAGTTCAAAGCAGAGGAGAGTCAGTGTCAGGGTCAATGCTCTCTCGATAAGAGACTGAGGCATGACATGGCAAAGTTTTTTGAGAGGTTTTTCTGTTAGCATCACATTTGTCTTTTGGAACTGCAATGGCACAAATGGCATGCTAACTTTCTCATATATATGCCTATTCATACACATTGCAACCATTAATTTACTTTAAGAATTTAGAATTAGCAACTGGAAAATTTTAATGCAATTAAAAATTGATTTTTCAGCCTGCTTTTTACAGCAGAACACACACATTTTCTTCTGTAGACACAGTCACGTCTGTTTTAGCTGCAACCACGTGCGTCTTTTAATTTTTCAAGAGCAAAGAAATTATTTTCTGTATATACATGCAGCTGAGAGCAAAATCAAGTGGATGAGTCAACAGAAAAGACCAGTCATTTTAAAGGCACATCTGCAATTTTCAGTGTATAGTACTCAATCACTGACAGGTCTCAAAGTCATGTAGTTGATAGATTTGCATGTTAATTGTTTGTTGTGGAATGCTTAATGTTATATTTGGAAGATAGCAGATACCAGTCACGAGATATTTAGATATCAAGATATTTAGAAAAGAACTGAGAGGGATCTACTTGGTTTGCTGAATGCAGTCTCCCAAAGTACAGAGAAATACAACAAATATAACTCACTGAACTGCATCTTTGAAGTTGCCAGGGATTGCCTCCCACAGAACTTATGGGAAACCAGAAATAAAATGTCTTTTTTTTTTTTCTTTCTCTCTCTCTCTCTTTTTTTCTTTTTTTCTTTTCTTTTCTTTTTTTTTTTAAGAATAGTCTATGCACTAACAGACAATACTATAAAGAAATGTATTTCTTTATACTTATTAGAATCTCATGCGGTGTAGGAAGACCTGCCTATTAAGAGGCAGGTACAGAATTTCCAGCTGGAGGGTATAGACTCTTTAGAGCATTTTGGTGGGGATTCTTACTTCCCTATATGCAATTTATTCTTCTACATACCTTGTGGAAATCCTGAGTGCAGCAGTATTTATACCATATTGAAGTAAAATTTTAAGTGAATTTATATTTGAAATCAAAGGACTAATTCTCTTTTTGCAGAATCTAGCTACCTAGAAACGTCTTTTAGAGCATAATGCTCTCCCCCTCCCTGCATGTTTGTTATAGAAGTAGTCAAATAAATCTATCTTTAAAAAATCTAGATTTTTCTGAAAAACAGTTATTTTAAAAATAGTAATAAAGGCTTCAATTTAGCATTTATACAGACACTTCTGCATGCAAGCATCTTTGCGCTGCCAAGAAATCCCTGAAAATCAGCAATGTGAAAATGAAAATGAGGAAGAGATTCAGTTCTCATGAGAATCTCCAGAGTGAAAGTTTTCAAAATCATCTCTATTAAATTATATGACACCTATTAAAACCTTTTGGCAGGAGTATTAGCTAGTTGCTTAATCTATGTGAAAGGATTTACAAAAATGCCCATCAGCTTTGTCTCTAGGCACTGCAGAGAAATATGGATTCTGGAAGTTTGAAACATGCAGGTTATCTCTGAGGCAAAGGAGTTCGATATTCAGAGCTGTCTGTTTGTTTGCTTGATCTCTTTTCAGAACATTGATTCCAGACAAGCCACATAACTACTCACTATGAAAACAGTCACAATAGACTTAGCCTTAACTCTGGTCCTGTCACTTTGTTTAAATTAACATGACTTTTATTTACAAGAGCATTTTTGTTCCAAAGGCCCTAAAAGTGAACTCCCTAAACGGAAAGTATCGTAATTTCATATGTAATGGCACCACTTCAGTGCAATCCTTCCCAGTGCGTATTATGATAGTAGATGAAAAATTGAAATGTCTGTATTAATAAGAAGTACCCCAGCTACCTCAATAGCAAAAAAAAACAAAAACAAAAACAAAACCAAAAACAAACAAACAAAAAAAAACTTCCAGGGCCTCAGGTTTTAAAGACTCAGAGCACTGAGGTACAGACTACGTGGCTTTCAATAACTCAGATGACTGCGTGGGCATTTTTGTTATCTCTCCATTCTTCTGTGGAATGCTTTTCAAGTTAAAAGATTTTAGCTGATGAACACAGCAAGTTACATTTTCTTCTTTATATTAATACTCCACAAAAGACTGTGCTTTGCAAGGTTAATTTCAAGTCCAAACTCACAAGGGAATGAGAATAATTAGACACATTTAAAAGAATTCTCCCCTCTGGCAGAGCTGATTGAATTATTTATACATTATCTTTTCATATAATTGTACCTGGAACTGTGTAAATGTTTTTTTTCTCTCTCTAACTTTCAATAAATTCATAATACGTGTTTTTCAGGTTGGACACACCGCCTGCACCCATGACAATAGAGAATGGTTCATTTTAAAAATGCTTCAGTGAGACATTAATCCAGGAGGAAACAGAAGCATGCAATTTAAAATCTTCCACATTGACACCGTACTGATTAAAACTGATCTGAAGAAATAAAATTAGCAGGACAATAAATCTTGGACTGAATCTTGTTACCCACTTCCACAGAAATAACTTCATTGACTGCAGTCATGTTATGCTAAATGTGAGTGCTACTTAGCTGAGTATCATTTCTGTGATGAGACCTTTTTGCTGCAATTTAATACTCTTACTATGGTTTCTAAGTCCCTCTCTGCTGAAGGATCTCAGATTCCAGATAAAACCTGAAAAATCTCATGGCATAAACTGCTAGGGTGAAAAAATCTGTCTGATGATGTTAACATCAATTTCATCTCTTCTAAGTGCTGTTTCTCTCTCCAACAGTAACGAACTTGAGAAAGCTTGAGGTCATGGGATTTTAAATGGCATTTCTGGTGCAAAATGGATATTTGTTTGCTACAAGCAGAAGAACAGTCCCAAGTAGACTGGAAAGCAATTAACTCTGTGGAGATCTGTGAAAAGATATCTTTGTACCTATTGTAAAATTCCAAGTGTCCTTTATAGTTGTGTCACCTTTATCACTCTACAAATATACCAACACAGTGAAATCCTAGTGCTGTTCTTTAGTGCACTATTAAAGGGTTCTGACATGGCTTTTATGGGCTCAGGATTTCACGCTATGCTTTATCATCTGCTGCAACTCCAGACAATTTTCTTTTTTGTTTTTTTGCAATTCCTTGTATGGTTCTAAAAACCAAGTTTATTTTAATGCCGCTGGCTATGTTTTTCCTTACCTCTGCAGCAACTACATAATGGGTACGCATCTTTATTTGGGGACAACTGCATTAGAGAAGATGGAGGTCTAGATAAAGGAGAAATCCATTAAAAGGATAACTGAATCACATACTTATTCATTCAAATAGTGTGTGGACAGGAGTGATAAGTAAGAAAATTAGGTATTCTGATTAACAAATTAATATTTTTATTAAACAATAAATCTGCAGTGCAGTAATTATCCCAAGGCTATAGCTATGCTCAAATCACTTTAAATTAACTTCTTTAAAAACAATTCCAGAAAAAGGAAAAGACTCATCATTGCCAAGAATGCAAAGGCCTCAGCTATAATTAGTTTTTCACAGTCAGGCTCAACTCTTTCGATTTGTGTATTTTTGGAGGACAGCTAGATAGGGAATATTTTCATAGTTCTATCCCATGCCCTGAAGACACTGATATCTGATCCTCCAGCCATGTATTGTTTGCTTTCACTACAATGAACATTTCAGCAGTCTGGCAGAATGGTCTCAGACAGTGATTCGATGCTAAAATACTGTTTAACTAGCACTGATCTCTCACCTTTAGCTATCAGATGTGATTTTTCATCCAATTCTGTCTGACTGGCAGATAGTCAAATTCTTGAGATATGAGTCAACTTAAAGTGATGAGAACAGTTAAAATGCAGTAGTTTCTGACAAGCATCATGAGGTAACCTTGGGCAAGAAACAAAATCAAACAAAAGTTTCGAAGACCACTTTTGCAAATTTATTCATCATTTTCATAGCTCTCAGGATCTGGTATCAGAGTCTCCTAAAAGATGAGGAGACTTTACTGTATTTCTTGAAAACAAATCACCCTTAAGGTTCTTGGGGTCACTATTCACACAGCCTTACTGCTTAGAATTATTATCTATTACTTGAATCACTTAAGTTAGTTATAGATAAAGTCCACAATTTGCACAAGATAAAGACAGGACCGTCTTGGCTCTGAAAAGCTTAAACACTGTAATCAATTATGATATTCTACAGTAGATTATGATCATGTTAAAGATAATGCTGTGTCCTTGCGTCGGGCATAGTTTTACCTCAACAGAAGCAGAACCAATTCAATGCCTGTATTCTTCTGAATAACAGTATTGTAGAAGCTACATCTATGTCAGTGGCTATAAGACAAAATCCTTTCAGTGACTTTAGAACTGCAGTTTCCTCCTGGCACTTTACTCTAGTGACACAGCATTTTTCTTACAGATGAATTTGGTGAGAGTTTAGGAAAAGCCCTGTTACTATCAGGATTCTATATGGTTCAGAGATGATAGCAACTTACAGTTATACATACTTAATTTTTCATTAATTTTAGTCTTCAGCTGACACTAAAAACACACATTGTGCGATTTAAATAAAATAATCCCTACTGTATTATTCCTATCAGGCAGCAGAAACACACATCAAGGATTTCCCCAGCTACCACATTTCAAAAAATCCTCGTTTCAGTAGTCTTATGAGATATTTTTTTTTTTAAAGCTTAAAATTCTTCATTTTATGCTATATTTGACTACAGTGGTTATGAAGAACAGGTGCCAGATGCATTGTTTAATTACATACCCATGGAGTCAGTGTGGTCCCCAGTCTAACAGTCAGCGAATTCTTTCCTCTTTTTCTATTCTTCTTAATTATTATTTATCTATTATTACATATCTAATTAGTGTAGACCCCTACAGAATATAAAACAGCTTAAAGAAAAACAGGCTTTATTTGATCATTGATATCTAGTAATATTGCTTAACAGCTCCATTAAAATGATGATAGGGTTTTATTCTAAGTTATTTCTCCAATTTAATCTATATTAAGTCTTTTTATGGTGCATACATAATCTTGATATTGGAACTCTATCTAGCTTTGCTTGTACACCTCAGTGATGTTTGGTATGTAGTTTATATTTCAGCTTAAACAAAATGATTATTGGACTTCATCAAAATCATCACATTTTGCAATGTTAAATTAGGCCTCAAACATATAAAGTAAATGCTGATTGACTCATGAAAAAAAAAAAAGGAAGAGAGGCCAAAGCACATTTCACCATGGCTTTTTTTTTTTTCTCTAAAAAACACTGTTTAAAGTTACTTTAACTCTTACCTTGTCTAACAGAGATTGTCACCTTCCCAACTCTTGTATCTCCTAGGAGGATGCATAAACTTTTGATAGTTGTAAATTCCAGTTCCAACCCCACTGCCATGGGCAGGGACACCTCCCACCAACCCAGGTTGCTCAAAGCCCCATCCAGCTTGGCATTGAACACTTCCAGGGATGGGGCATCCACAGCTTTTCTGGGCAACCTGTGCCACTGCCTCGGCACCTTCACAGTAAAGAATTTCTTCCTTATATCTTATATCTAACTTAAATCTACCCCCTTTAAGTTTAAAACCATTACCCCTTGTCCTATCACTACAATCCCTGACAGAGTCATTCCCTACTGTCAGCTCTTATTTTTACAAGGCCAGTATTACCCCACTGAAAAAAAAAAAAAAAAAAAAAAAAGAAAAAAAGAAAGAAAGAAAGAAAAGAAAGTAAAGAGTACATTACATCAATCCAGAATCTAAGCAGCTTGTTGAAAATAGCTTTTTTTTTCCCTTAGTTAGGAGTGTTTTAATTAGGAGAGCAAAGCAACCATTCCTCAACAGCTACACTCTAAAAGAGCTTGCCAAACTGTACAGATAGCTTGTACATACTGCAATCCTTTCTGCAATCCCCTACTTCTGACTTACAGGTGTGATTTTAGCTTTGCAGACATCTTCACTTTGCCTTTAAAGGAGAGAGACAGAGACAACGCATGTGGGAGAAGGGGGGACTCCAGGAAGTAAAGAATACAAGAACACCACAAATTTGAGGAAAAGCTACTCAAATTTAGCTGGTAGCAACTCTGCTAGAACATGGCTTCCTAGTACAGTATATACCTTTTAAGCCCCTGATGCAGGTGGCAGAAACTTTCTTGATAGAATAGGAAGTACTAAAATATATCATACATTTCTCTCAAAAGAAGAGAAATAACATCTGCAAACTCTCCAAACAGAATGTGTATGCTTGAGGAAAACTGAGCTGGGGTGGGGGCAGGAGCAGGTTCTCATACAGTGAAGGCATTTTTTGTGAGCATGGAAAATGCATTGTGAATACAGCTTGTGCACAGTCATCGCGTCTGAGGAATTTTTATAGAAGCAACCTTATCTCACTCAAGGACATAAACCTGTCGTCTTCCAGTTCCATGAATGCTAAGAGAATACTGCATATTTTTTTTCAGTTTATCATTCAAATGTATAGCACCAAGGCAGGTAACTGGAATTTTGTTAGACTAGATATCTTCCCCAGCCTGTCGGCTGCCCCCAGAGCACGATGTTAATAGCCCCACGTTATACAGGTGAACAAGGGGCTGCCACAAACTTGGTCTCCAACTATGTACTGTGATGTTTTGGTTTTACTGTTTCTTTGCTTTTATTGTTGTTGTTTGCTTTGTAAGTAAATTAAGTTCCCCAAGATACAGTGCCTAACGATCTGACTATCCATGATATGCTTCAAATGCTGGAATATATTAGACTATAAGAAGGCCCTATGGTGATTTGCTAATTAGCTTAACCCTTTTGGGACACAGAAGAAGGAATTTTTTATTAAAACGGGATAACACTGGACTATATTGATCTGACTGAGAAATGAGTATTTTAGTCAAGATGAGTCTCAAGATGAGTACATGCTGGAAACGGTGATGTTGTTTCCATAGCAATGCCATGACAGCCTCCAGAGTGAAATAGTGTGCTACCAGGAAATGAAGGGAGTTCAAGTGCTATGAGCTACACAGTTCTATGAGCGATACAAACACATTCTCATAAAGAATATTTAGTGCAGCTAGATAGTCCAAAGATTGCTGCTGATGTGAAGTAAGCCTTATCAGTATGCTTCCAGCAGTCCTGCTTTCTCATTCACTACACCCAAGATGACTTATCTAAAGGCTTAAGCTATGGGCAACACTGCTATGCCATTTCAGACAGCATTAACAAATACAGCAACCTTTCCCTCACTTCTTTTCCATTGAAGAGTATCATCTATAATTAAGGACAGTGAGACTCACTCTCCATAACACAACCAAACACATAAAACCTTTCAGCAAAGAAAAGCCTTATATGAGTAATTATTTACCAGCTGACCTTCCCCCTTCTTTCCTCTCACCTTCTCTCCGTTGCCTCCTCCTGCCCAAACAATACTGAGCAAATCTGCTTGCAAGTGGGAAGCACCGTACAGAAGTCTTGCATATGCCTCATGAAAATTTACACATCCATAGCACAAAATTCACTTCTCTGCTTTTCACCCCAGATAGTGTTTATGCTAATAAAAAAAGCAAACCAGAAAACAACTAATTGCATTTGATTTGCCTAAGGCTTTATCTAAAGCACATATTCTGGTCAAATTTTGCAAAGCTGAATTAATATATTTTCCAAGGAGGCCAGCAAGAGAATTAACTTAAGATCTGCATTGCTTTGGTTTTTTGTTTCTGAAGAAATAAATAATTCTTAGTGATTTGTAAAACTGCTAGAATGGTTATAAACCAACTGTTCTCAAATAAAATTCTACAAGATAAACTACTTTACGTGAAAAAACCCTAGCATATCACTGCTAATCTGACAGTTTTTCTCCAGCCTTTCCCATGTAATTTTTAAAGATGTTCAAACATGAGCTGAATGTCCAGAAACTCCACCACTGTATTTGTTGTGTCATTGTCACAACCAGCCTCTTGGGTAAACAGATTGCAGTTCATTATATGGAGCAGTGCTGTCTCTGAGGGAAAGTAGAAAGACAAATACGTATCACTGCCAGATCTCTTATCAACAAATGCCACTTCAGACCAAAATATTTTCTATTTAGTGTTCTACATGTAAACATGTACTTCAAGGAATCAAGCCTTGGGCGTAAAATAAATAAATAAATAAATAAAAATGTTTCATTTCCATTTTACATTTAATAAAAAGGTGTGAAGCAAGCATTTTTAAAACTGCTTCAGCCTTCTCCTGCCTGTCCTCCTAGCTGTATAGCAGAAGGCACCAAGCCCAGCAACATTCATTTATAATTTAAACTGTTTACTTGGCAGAATTTTTTCATCTTAATATGTCTAGTCCTAATTGTGACTTGCATGCCCGATGCTTTTACCAGAAGCTAATCTACTTCCAGGAGAGTTTTATGTAACTGGGTTTTCTGTAGGACAGAAAGGCGTTTTCTGTATTGGACAGATTTCAAAACCTAGTAGAAAGCATGCCCCTGCAATTTTACAAGGACTTGCAAGGCACTATTTGGAATAATAATAATAACAGTAATTTATTTTTTATATATTTTTTATTTTTATTTATTTTTGTAATGTGAAAAAAGTTGTGAGGCATTGGAATGGGCTGCCCAGGGAAGTGGTGGAGTCACCATCCCTGAAGGTCTTTAAAAGATGTTTAGATATTGAACTTAGCGATATGGTTTAGTGGAGGACTTGTTAGTGTTAGGTCAGAGGTTGGACTCAATGATCTTGAGGTCTCTTACAACCTAGACAATTCTGTGATTCTGTGATATCTGATACATGTTTACCTTACTCATTCCCTTCTTCCAGTTATTTTGATTGTCCAGTAATCCCTTGCTATGAGCAATACTCTGTACCTATTAGTTTGGCATGCCTACCTTAACTTTTTTGTTTGTCAAAGAGTTAAGTAAAAGTAATCTGCCTGTTGCTCTGGGTCAGACAACAGAGTACAGGTACAACCTCTACTGTCTGAAGCAGAAGTGAATACAGTCTGTTTAAGTCAAACTACACTCATGAATACGTGGTATCCAGGCACAAAAGTCAATCTGCTGCCACTATGGCCAATATAGCAAATACAGTTTGCCCCCTAATATTAACCATCTCTTTATCAAATATTCTCTCCTACTGCTGTCTAAACTCTCTTATGACAATTCTGCCAAGTGCTTTTTCACATGTACCAACAAGAAGCAGCAAGACCTGTACCTGAATCCAGCACAGAAATCCAGTTATCCCAAAATTAGCTGCATTACTATCCCAATAGTGTGATGCTACTGCATCAGATACAACAAAATGTTTCCCATCCAAAAACTCAAACATAATCTGAATTTCTCGCTTCATCAGCAGTCCTAAAACATCCTCAAACATCCTGAGAAATTGAACAGGCTACTATAAACTATGCAGTGTTTCAGGAGTTAAATTAAAGATTCAATCACAAACTCTAAAAAACTTACTTATCAGTGTGTATTCTTATCACTAAGTATTCCACAACAGGAATACGCTGATGCTTGAAAAAACAGTCTGCACAGCTGTGGCTGAATACAACAGTTGATCATACAGGAGAAGAAGTAGAAAGATACTAAAAAGTTACTCCATCTCATATATCTTTGGTGTCCATACTGTACCATCAAGACACATCGCAGCAGTTATGATCATAGGACTCTGTTTTCCATCTCTTTGCAGGTATATTGCTAGAATTTAAAGCATCTTTGAAGGCCAAGCACTTTGGAAGACTGCATAAAAATATTTTCATACAAAGAGTAAATGAAATAAAATGTTAATCAGACTACAAAATTTATAGCTTTCACAAGCAATTTCTTTAAACTTTCTTTCTCAGTTTCCTCATCCACAAAACAGCAGACAAATCCATCCCCCTACCAGCCTTTTATCCTTTTGTGAAGACAAACTGATCAATATATATAAATTATTTGAAAATAAAAGCCTCTGCATAAATGCTAAGAATTGTTTACCACCAACACATTCACAAAACTTCTGTTCTAATTGTATCAATACCCCCATAGCAAGTCTTTTATTTTCAAGGATTTACACACACTTGGGGATTAAAAATTCATTTGGGGCTGATATTTCAGTCACTAAGCTCTTAACCATGGGAAATGACTTAATAAAAACTCATGTTGTCCTCATGAACTGTAATAAATATAAATATTATTTTTTTTATGTTGTCAGAAATATTTCTCTTGGCAATCCATACTTTATAAAACGGCTTTTAACACAACATATAAGTATTCTGGAGTGTTATCATATACAGACACACAGAGATTGCTGTGCTTGTTCTGACTCACTGCTCTGCTTTAGAAGAAAGGAAGAAAACACACAGTAGGCACCTACAGAAGTGTCCAGGACAGATACAAGACTGGAGGGTGAAGCTACAGTGAGAAGGATGCTGTCAGAAACCGTGGTGCTACTCCACACAGGTGTGCTGGCAAAAAAATTTCCCACTCTGTTCTCTTCTATGAAATGACAGAAGTGCAGTTGCTTGGATATCAACAGCAGATACTGCTGTGCTTTGAAAGATCACATATAAATTGGTCCAAAACCCAATCTTATTAAAGAAGGCACTATTGAGCTCACTTAATCTAGACAGCTGAAAGACAGAAAAGGACTATCTCCTCAATTTGCTTCCAATTTCACAGTATCTACAATCCTAAAGGGTAAAGGCAACTGTCATTTGACACTGCAAAGGCACAAAAAACATTTGGTTTTTGTTTTTAAGAACACCAATAGTTGTTTGATTTAATGATTTTTTTTTTATATTTTTTTTCACTGTGACTGAAACAGAGTATGGGCCAAGCTCCATAGATAAACAAGCTTATAAAGGAAGAAACATGGAAGACTGCTATGGACAGAAAGAACACCCCTTCATGTTGGAGTTTTCTTTCAGGAATTTGTCCCCAGCAGAACAATTTCCTCTTATCATCTAATATCATATGCCTCCATGGAGAAATAGTCTTCTAATTCCTTTCTAAATACAAAACAAACAAACAAAACAGCAGAAATCACAAAAGGGAGACAATATTCTGAGCTGGCCTCATAACCTATCTCTTGTCTTAGTGGTTCCTTTATGTTCTGCAAAATGCAGAGAATCACTTTTCTTGGTTCCCCTTATTCTGCTCCTCCTGCAAGTCATCCCACTGCAGTGCTGGGGCAGCCTCACAGGTGACTGGAATGATCCCACAACACAGCTTTCAGGACGATGCCAGTGCTTGATACCACAACAACTGCACTAACCCCAAAACACAACTCACATGAAGCAGCTGAGCCTAACCCCCAAACTGTGCACATCTCAGACATAAGGGTTTTGTGAAGAAGGATGATGGAGATCAGGGGACACTGACACAGTAAGGACAGACCTTTCAGAAAAAAAAAAAAAGAAAAAGTGGGGTGGCTCAGCATGAAATATCTTCAGGAAATAATGGTATAAATTATGCCAGTCAGGTGGATAGTTATTTGGTCAGCATCACTTTCCTGTTTACTTGTCATTAACCAACTCCAGGACTGCTATTTTTCACACAGCATTTCCTGAATTTTGCAACCTCTTAGCTTTCTTTTATCATATCTGAGCACTTTCTGTTGCAAACACTGCAGGGCTTCTGATAAGTGTAAGGTTATTTTTTTAAATCTGCAGAAAAAATATTTTAAAATGGGTCTCTTAAGCCCCACTAATGCTATCAACACTGAGAAAAGAACCACAATAAAGGATACTGAAGCTTCTATCCGTGATTGCTAAATGCCAGAGGTTAATCCTGAGATCATCTGCTGACATGTATGTCTCACAGTCACTGTTGACAGATATTGAGTTGACATGATAGGTGTGACCATTAGCAAAGATTCTCCGGGGAGTGACTTCTACCATCAAATCCATAGGTTTCAATACAGGCACCTGCCAAAAAAACAAATCAGAGGAAGAGTATGATTTTAATTTTAATTTTTTTTTTTGCTAGCATGATGAGAGTCTGATGGAGAGCAAGTATTCAAAGATGGTGAAATTATAAAATTTCTCAGTGGTGTATGCAAATTGAATTTCTGTATGGATGAATAGCTGGGCTAGGCCATCCTCGCCAAGGGGAAAGAACAGACACAAGAGCCATGGAGAACCAGGCAGAGTGACAGAAAGCTTGGACCACTGGAAGAGAGGCACTGGCAGCTGCCACAGTGCAGGCCAGTCTCACAGCAAGAGCTAGTGTCCCACATATGCAGGAGGTTGTGGCTCTAGCAAGCAAACAATGAATTCCTAGTATTTGATTTTACTAAAGACTTTGCTGTTTTCTGTAAATCACTTACAGTATTTCTTTTGATATCTCTATCTCATAAAAAAAGACAAGGGACAAAAAGGTTATAATCTCTGCAAAACATAATCACTGAAATCTTATAAAACAAAGATCATTGCACTCTTGTTATTTCCCTGTGTGTCACTTCAGTGTCATGCTTCAATATCTAGACAATGCCAATCTATTCCATGTTGGTAAAACATTAAACACAGACAGGCTGCAAAGCTCAATTAGGACTATTTAATGTGGTTGAATATGCATCAGAAAAAATCTATCATACATCAGTCCACAAGATCATTTAAAGAGGAACACAGAGTTAAAGCTTTGAGTTTAACTTGCTGCTAAAGGAACAAAACAATGGTTCTCTGAATTCTCAGGTTATAAGCAATCCTAAACATTTTTGTTTGCTTAATCATACAGAATAGGTATTTCATTGTATTTGTATTCTATTCATGTAGATCTTCTGACTTTGGAGGTTTTTCTTCACAATAGATAATATTGGTTTGGTTTGGAAGTGGGAGCTGACTGTTTTTAACATGGATGAAATAGCAGCATTTATACAACATAGCCTTCTAGTTATAACCTTTAGCTACTTCCTTTGGAAAAATGCCTGAAATGAATTCAGCCATTGCAGTCTGAGAGCAAAACTCTATTACAACATCATACATGCTTATATGAGCTCCATGACTGCATTCATCAGCAATGCAGAGCCTTGCATTCACTGGAGCACAAACTACTGCAAATCCCACTCTTCAGAAAGGAGATGATTCTTTTATACTACTGTAATCAAGATGAGACTGAACTTTGCTGTACTATCTAATTCAGTTACTCCGAACGCGGTGAGTACACTCTTTAATATTAAGCAGACTGCTTCCAGCACACGACATTTCAGAATCCCTTGTGAAAATATGTTAAGTCATGTTGAGATAATTTTATAAGGAAAAATAAAACTGATGATAAACTGTTGAAACATTTCTGTCCTGGCCACTATATCATTAAGCAGTTGTGTCTTGAAAAACATGCAATAGATTCAAGTCGGCTAAAACTTCAATGAGAATAATCATATATATACTTATCACTACTTACATATTTAAATCTTTTACTGAATTAGTAAGACATAACTACATTCTTTGTACAGGAACAACTGGATTTTGGACAAAGACAACAGCTTACCTGTAGCGATGTTACTGTAGAAAGATCTTTAAGTTTTCCTTCTTCATCTTTTAAGTTGTACCCCTCTGGTCTCTTATCTCTTTCAGTAATTTTCCATAACTTGATTGTTTTATCTTTAAAAGAAAAGACAGCTTTCTGTCAACATAGGAATTCTGAACGTGGTTACTCCCCTTTCACTAACTATTCCTTAAAGAAACTTCTGCACCTTGTCTCAGCCAAGTCTCACACTAAAACAGTCCGTGTCCCTAAATCTTGCACATCCAACCAATGTTGCTAACGGAAAAAATACTCATAAAGAAAATCCCATGCCCTCAAGTGAGTCTGAGGGTTCTGTTGGCTGACAGACCCTGCAGAGCACATGTGTATCCAACTCAGCAGTTTGCAGGTGGAATGGACCAAAACCACTCATAGCTCACTGCTGAAGGTCAGTCTTGACAATTTGACTATGCAAGGAAACAATCCAGATACTAAAGCCAGTTTTCCAAGTTGCTTCTTAACTATATAAGAAGAAAGACCAATGATACCTGCCTGGCCTGTTGTGGGAGTGGGCCGTGATGCATTGGTACAACATCATGAGTTCCAGCAAAGAAAACATTGTGTGAAATAAAAAAAAAAATGCCCTCCTAACAAGGGAAAGCAGCAGAAATAACTGATTAAACAAACAAACAAACAAACAAACAAAACAAAGAGAAATGTATTGCAAGGGTAAGAGAGAAAAGTGGGTTACAAATAAAAAAAAATAAATAATCTCAGAGAATGGAACAAAACCTAAGTTCACCCTTCCCTTTTGATGATGGATATGATCATGAAGCATGATGACAGAATAAGGATGCCTCTTATTTAGCAAAGAGTTTATGAAGCCAACAATTAGAAGTTTAAAACATTTCAGATGCAGTTGCTCCTCAGTTTGTAGCTGCAGATTTCCCTGATACTGTATACTCCCAATTTAGCCAGCCATGCACCCAACCTGCCAACCCTAGGCAGAAAAATAAATGCCAACTCTTCCCCTGAAAAAAAATAAATAAATACCACTAAGAAGGAAAAAAAAAAAAAAAAGACCTTTTATCAGTTGTTTCATTCATCTATTCATGGAGCAGCCAAAGGCTTTTCAAAGCTTCTGCACTTCAGATGCCACCACAGACTTTGCTAACCTCCATTCCTGCATCATTTGTCATTTTGTCCCCTTTCCTTCCTTCACGTGTTTCACCAAAATACTTTCCCCAGTGTGGGTGATCCAAATACATCTTTTAAATGCTAGTACAAATTATTTTAAACGCAGTATATATGAATACACAAATCACTTCTCATTTCTATAGCAATTTCAACTTCAACTTTGACCATTTTTTATTTTAAAAATCAATCAATTGCTCCACTGTTCTGAGTGTTTTTACCATTAGACATCTCCCAAAGATATTGATATGCTAATTTTCAAGCAACAAAAATAGTACAGTTGATCAATCTACAGAACAAGAGGCTATTTCAAGTTGCAGCTGAAGAGCTCCATTTAAATGTTCAACACATTTGTATCAGTCACATTGATTACTAAAAATATATATAGGCTACATCATATACTTCTATTACATTACATATTTCTATTTAGTGCTTTTCTGCTTATCTAGTCTAATGTTTATAAATTCAGCATTTATAAAATAAATAAGAAAAATGCAAAGTGTATTTTCCAATGTTGGACTTGACTGTTATTGATAAACCCACCCCTTTCCCAAGGGAAAACTGGCTTTTAGTGGTTATGGATATCATGTGTTGGTTTTCTTCTCTTTCATCTGCCTTCTGGACTTCAAAAACTCCCTAGAAATTTTAAGCATGCTTATGTTTTGCAAAATATAGAAATATCTTTGTGAGGTTCAGTATTCCTTCAGTCTCTAGGGTGCTGTGAAGTTTAAATTAATTAACGTCTGGTAAGAAGTCTGAAATCCTCAGATGAAAGGATCTGTATGGGTCACATGCTGATCTACCCAAGGAACCAATACTTTCTGGTACAAAAGATACCAATGAATCTTAATAATTTACTATTACACTACAAAATTAGTTCAGTTTACAATGCAAAGCAGGAATTTGCTAACTGTGAGCACTGCAAATCCACAGTGGCATTTGAAAGCCTTGGTGGCTTCCCTCTGCCTCCATTAATTAAGATGCTGCAGTCAAAGCTTAGCTGATAACTTGTTGGTAACATGTGAACTAGAAAGGAACCAAGATCCCCTCTGATAGAGAGGTGACGTGCAGGAATGGACGAAACATCTCCTTAGAAGGATGGAAACATATTTGTGCAGGTGCAGACCTGTCTTGTTCTGTTAAAGTTTTATAGGATGCTGCTTCACAGTTCTCATTTTTTTCTGACCAAAACTGTGCTTAAGATCCTAAACTAGAAGAACGCTATGACTTCAAAAGCTGCATTAAAATACTAGGCCTAGAAATAGGTAAATATAAGGCAGTACTCCAGGTGTTTCTACAAGTGGCCCAGTGAGAGCATGTATAGCACAAAATGCCTTTGTTCTCTACAAGTTAGGGAAAATTCTATTATCCCCCATTATAGGTATGGAATTGATATGCACTGTAAATAAATTCTCACAGAAAGAGATAGAGACAGCAAGGAGTTTAACACGGGCCTTCTGTATCCTAAAGCTAAAACTATTTTCACGATTGTGCCATGAGATGAAACTTCAGACTTCCGCCTTACTATGCCTGGACACTAGGAATCTTCCTTGACAAAGAAAAACATTTGCAATCCAAAGCCAACTTCCACAGGCTATGCCCATGGCACCACTTCTTTACTCCTCACCATAAAGAGGTCAGCCAGGATGCTCCAGAATTAGGAAGAAGGGAAAATAGAGGGCAAAGCATTTTGCTAGATCTAAGGCTGGCAGCTGGATTGCAACAGTGATTATTCCTTCCGTTCTCCCCTTCCACCTTAATATTGATCAGAAATTTGATATAAAGGTCCACTAGACAAACTGTAAATGTAGCATAGCTGAGGACTATGGTGTATTGCTCAGCATTTCCAAAAACAAGCTTTAAAATGAAAATGTTTTAATAATCTGCTCTTGCATCAAGAACTTGGAAGATGAATTTCTTAAAGTTATCTGAAGTGGAGGGATATTTCAAAGAAGGGAAAAGTGCAGAAGTAAACTCCCAGACTCCATAATTAGCTGAATTAAGTTATCACAAATCAGCAGACACCTTGTCTTTGAAATATTGCAGCAGTGCCCCCCAAAAAGTAAAAGGCAACTTTAAGGAAACATAAAATGATACACTATCTACCATGAATTAATGTAAATACTATTTAGTGCTATAAATTTTAACTAGAAGTAATTATTTTGCTCTAAAACATTAACTCCCAAAGGTGAGATTACACTATTTTTCTATCGGCAATTTCCAGTTATGCTCAGACATTAAAAAAAAAATCATTTCTGATTACAATGTGATTTAAAGATTTAAAGATAAGATTTAAAATTGGATATTTTTGTCTCATGCATCACCAGCAATAATAACAGTTGTGGGTGTCCAAATCTTTCCTAAATGATACCTGTGCACATTAGGATCCATTCAGGTTCTTTCCCCTGTAATATCTGCATATCCCTCTTAGCAGTAATACTGCATTTCTTAATCAATAGGCCTTAAGTATGTGAAAAGATGAGTCAGTATCAATATCTTGTTATTATTCCTACTGTCTTCCAAAGACTGTGTAACTCTTTAGAACTTAAATAAACCATTCTGATGATAATGAATGAAAAAGAAATTCATTTCTCTCACCTGCATTCATTTACACATCTACAAAGAATAAAAGTTATGACAAATACAGCAGACAAAATTCTAAATCCCCAGTGAAACACAGCTGCTGAGTAAGGGGATGCCTTTGTTACAGAATTAATTTCTGGATAGTAATACACACAAAGAGCAGAAATGGATAGCACTCTAAATGTCTATACATAGTCAAAAGGAAAAAAAATGTGACTATGAATAAAATGAATAAATAAGAGATATCAGAGTCAGCATGACAGTCTCAGTAAACTCTGAAACAGGAAATTACTAAAACAGTAGATTAAAATGAACACAGAATGGAAATATATACAGTCAGCTCTAAAATATACAAGAACAAAAGGCCAGTATGTCTTACATACTCTCTTCTATCTTACCATTTGTTGATAAAAGTGAGTGAGCTGCATTTTGCTGTGGTAACCACTTGATCTTGTTTATTTTTTCTTCTATCTCCAAGCTCTTCAAATAATCAAATTCAGGTTCATGGCTCTGGAAAGTGCTGTAAACATTGTACTCCCCCTGATTGTAAGGCTCATTTTTACTCTATGGAGAATAAGAACAACAAAAACATGTGTTTTATAATGACAATATATTATCTCCAGCTCTTGGGGAAGATGTATAAGCAGCCTTATAAATTTAAAAGTATTGAAAGTATAATTTAATTTCTCATTTAAAACAAGATTGACAGATTTGTTTCTACAGGAATGAAATTTCCCGTAAGTACTGAAGCAACATTTAATAAAAGACAGAATTTTTGAAGAAATGTCAATTATTCAGTAAAGCCTTGTACAAAAGATACTGCAGATGGACTGAATTTAAAACCGAAGCAGAAAAGGTAACACAGGACAAACATTGTTTTAAATGGCACAGTTCCATCAAACAGGCAAAAGTGATTAAAACAATATTTAAGTAAAAGAAAAATCACCATCTTTCTTCTTAGCTTAGAATTTTGGAGCTAACTTCTGAAGAAAAGACCCTTACCCTCTTTCACTTCCTCACCAAAGAGATGATATTCTGTTTACTCAATCTTGAAATTATAAAACAGATTTTTCAGTTAGATTGATTTAAAATATTAAAAATTAAAACTAGTTTTAACAAGCTGTTAACTCACATACCTCAGGTTCCCTTTGGAATATAACAACCCGACCCCCCTTGTCACCAGTAGCCAGCAGTTCTCCAGTGTGGTTGAACTCAACTGTAGAAATAATATCAGCTGGAAGGGAAAAAAGAAAGAAAAAGGCAAATTTCAGAGTGCTGCTAAAACACAAAGCCATTAGAAATATCACGCACTTCACAAAAATGCAACAAATGAAAGATTTGGAGGGATACAGATGAATTCACCAGCAAGGCACTAATGCAAACAGGCTGCATGCCGCTAGAACCTGAGGTTGCCACACAATGAAACAAGTGCAAACATAACGAGGCAAACTTGTGTTTCCAGCACATCTGTAGTTTGGAGTGGAGGAGATATCTGGAGAGGATATGACTGAGGAAGAGCAAACTCAGACTGCTACAAAGCTTTTTTCACTACCGGAGATAGCAGACAGCACTGGCTTCCTGCTGTTTTCACCAACTTCAAAGCTCATTCCTATTGCTTGTGTTATTTATTCTTCACCCTTTCTGAGGGTTTTATTAAAACCCTGAGCACTGGTTTCCTCTACCATGTATCTGAGCCAAAAGTGCAAAAGCAAAGCACACATGGCTTGTCCTGCCACAGAGGAACCGCTCACTATGCCAGGCTGCCAACAACCCATCCAAATCCGAGTTTTCAGTAAATCATTTCAGCACCATAAAAAATGTGTCATCAGAAGATAAAAAGATTGCAGTCTCTTCATTTTCTAATTTTCAACAATTCTCCTTCCCTAAGTAATTGCATCAGCTTATACAAGAAACCTCATCAAAACCTGAGGCCAATCTCGAGCACAAAATACTAAACATCAGCATGAGAAGGGAGAAAGAGACGACAGGAGCAAAAGAACTGGTTCTTCTGCTTGTATGACAGCAAATGCTAGAATCATAATCCACAGTTAATCCTACACTATTAGCATAATTTAAATTAAAATGCCTAGTGCAATAGTAAATTAAGAAGCCATCGTATATACAATCACAGACAAACGCAGGGTATTACTCAGAGACTGCATGTATGAATCCTCTATAATGATCGGTATTCACTCATCAGAAACACGGGCCACATTTTGAGAAGTGTCAGTAGTTAGCAGCTTCCCTTTAGGCATTAAAAGCTATGGTTTTCAAACGTGTTCGTCATCCATCAGTTTATACCGAGAACAATGGGGCTGCAAGTGGGCTAAGCGCTTCTGAAAACCTAGCCCCAAATGAGTTCACTAAAATTCAAAAGATTTGAAAAAACAAGTGGATGTACCATTTATTTGATACATTTTATGAATTGAAAACATCTGCTCCTATTATTCTCTTAATAAACCAGTAGTTGAGCATTAGAAAGCTTCTGTTGCCAGTAGCTCTCGTCAGCAACACAGCTTCCCAAAAGCCAGATTCCTACTGGAAGGTTTTTCAACAATTCACCATCTAGAGATGGAAAACCTTACGCTAATAATGACAAAGACATATCTCTTTCAATCTTTTTAAGAATTCTGTATCATTAAATTCTCTTTGAGTAAGAAAAAAGTTCATCTTTTTTATTCTTTTTTACCCATACACCACATATGTAAAGAAGGGAGAGGGAATCATAAAGTATGTATGTGACTTTCATTTTTTGCTGAATAAAATGCATGGATGTGTAGTGTTTGAGAGAAATGGAACTTGACGACTTACAAAATCTGGGGCCTGAACACAAAGCTTCCCAGAGTTATTGGCCTTTGATTTATATGTGGACCTCCACAGGCTGTACTTTCAAGTAATTGCCCCAAATGCCCTTGTCCCATTAGAGTACAGGAAGAGTAGAGAGGCTGGTGATGCTCTGGGGCTCGGGAAAGGTTGGACTGGATCTAAAAAATTGCATTTTTTTAAACATAAAATGCCTAATAAACTTTTATGGCATGTAAAATTTACTCATATAAAAATACTCATGTATATTTACTCATATTCCAGTGAAAGAATATTTCTAGGTTATTTTGCTCTTGTCATGCTAAATTCATACCAATGGAAGGTGTGGGTAATCAGAGGGGAGGAACACAATATATATAATATACGTATTTGTGTGTATGCTCAGGCATATGTAAGCATACAAGATTTTCACAACAGGTCACAAAAGAAGCAGAAAAGAGAATTGTGTGCAAAAGGAATGAATGGTATTTAAAGTTGGGTGTGCGCATACACTTGCTGCTGGTTTGGAATACCTCCACAATGGCATGGCATGGTCTGTAAGTGGTACAAAATACTACAGAGGGCATCAGCCAATGCCAATGAAATTAACAGGAGTACTTGCACAGACAACGATACCAACTGAACTAGGGTTATAATAAAATATCTCAGCATTTAGTTATTATGCTGTGTTTATTAAAGTATTGTGTGCAGTTAAATGATTACTGTTTAAATAAAAGCAGCTACAGCTTAAGTATCTGTACGCAGTGGGTTGCAGTGTAGTTCTGAGGTAAAAATTCTTTCCCCCTCAAGGTGTTTCTTCCAGAGGCATCCCTTCGTTCTATTAGAGAAGTGAATTCTGAACTGGAAGCTATCTATAGTTTTTAAACTAACTTGTCTTAAGAACAAAAAAAAAAAAAAAAAAAAAAGCAGAACCAGTATTCTGACCTTACATGCTATGCAGCTTGTTGGCAAAAAATTAGCCCTGAATTGGAAAATCACTTTTATTGATCCTGTAAATAACAGCTGAAAACAACAGCCAAAATATCTTCTCCAATCTATCAGTTCAGCAGGCAAGCATTAGTCATGCTGTTTTCATAAAGATTAGCTGGGCTGGCTCTTTCTAAGACAGAAGAGGTAGGAACAGAATCAATCCACAAAGCTATTCATCCCCCTCAGCAGAACATTCCCCTACATATTTGTCAATGCTATAGCAACATAAGCCACTATGGTCACATCCTGCATATTCTTACATTGGAGAACGGCCCCCTGAGAGTACAGAGCAGTTAACTACCAGATTCCACCCTCTCAGGGATATATAAATGCTCCACAATGCAAGAGCTTGTGAATTTGCATGTACAGTAAGCCCTTGACAAGGGATGGCAGAGATGAAAGGCTCTGTTCAGCCTCGTTCGGCACTACACCTTCCATATCTCTGCTGGCAGTGCCACGCTAACAATTAGGATTATCAGAGAGAGAGATAATTTACCTATTAAGAACAATTATGGGTAACCTCAATAGTCAATGGGCAAATGTTTCCAACCAGATTGCAAATCTCCACTTTTATCCTGTATTAATCTCCTCATTCTGTTTGTAAATTACCCGTTTTGTCTATGCAGAAATGCATGTAAATTTGTATTCAAACGTCACAATGCTCAACATTTTCACACTATTAAAAAGCACAGGATAGATATTCATCATGCAGATGCTGACTGCGAAAAGCAAACCAAAAACCTTCAAAAGATGAGAGAACACTCCAGGGAGGTATACACCTGATCATCTGTTCCACATCCTGCCACAGCAAATTTTTCCAGCAGGTATTACAGACTTCATTCCCCAGATCACTTTTACATATTCACAGAAACACAGCACATTGGGAGATTATTCTACAGCCTACACCAACAGGAAGTTTTTTTGTGATCTAGTCTAAAGCATTTCATTCCCTGACTCCTAGTCATCTCTGTCTTTTTGTACCTCATTAACTAATTTCTCTGTAGCTTCACAATTTACAGTCTTTAAGGGTATTTAATGGAGATGTACTGAACAGCCGCTGCTTAGCTGTATATATTCAGCTTTTTTTTTACAGTCTTTTGGACAGAAACCACAAGTAACTCTAATAAAAGCTCAACTGTACTTTTCTGTATGCTGTGTTTAATTAATATTTTCTGCCTTTCTGGGGCCCTTCATTTGAAGGTACTGGTATACTTTATATACATTAATTTTGCTTCAGAAAATTGGGTAGGTAATGAAATTTTCAGAACTATTTCATCCAACACAGAAATGCAGACTTTTGGACAGTGATAGTAAGTTCTGAGGGCAAACAACAGCATGCAGTGGTACAGGGAAAAGATGATCAAAGAATATAATATACAGTTCAATTGCACTATGATCAAGATAGCAAAGTGAAGGATTTGGAACAGGCCAGAACAGTAGAATTAACATCAGTGTTTTTCTCACAAAGGGCTGTGAAATCCTAATGACTGGAATAGGTCGGAACTTCTCCTTTATATCACATCCACCAGAACCAGCATCACAACACAAGGCCTGAGCTGACTGAAGCAGCATCTCTGTCAGTTTTTTGTTGTGTGTGTTCCCGGTGGCTAGAAGGCAATCTTGTAGCCTACGTTATTTCAACCAAGTTCTGACCTGGCCTAACCTTGGCTTGTGAAATCCAATAAGATCACAGCACAATCTGGCATGGCTGCAAGCAATGTTCGGTGATACTGATACAAAAGTCCCTGAGGAGCATAATCTGGAAGAAACAACAAAGAAGCTTGCAACAAAAAGGGATATAAAACAAGAGGACAAATGATAGATAAAAGGTGAGAACTATTACAGTTTCTCATATGTGGGGAGGCCATTAGAATGAGCTGTGTTTTCAGAATTTAGTTTAAACTTGGTCAAAAAAAAAAAAAAAAAAAAAAAATCAGATAAAAAAAATTGGATGGAAAGAGAGACATTATTACTTTTTTTTTTTTTTTTTTTTTAAATCTGAAGTTTCAAAGGTTTCCTCCAGCAGATAGAATACTAGATTATGTTGTTGTATGCAAACCTCAAATGCTTGAGGGTCAGATGGATCCTTCTTTTCCGAAGTAGCTGGCAGAAGGCTTTTTGACAATAGTGAAGTTTCCTACTTGACACAGTAGGCTGTGTAACATGCATTCCTTCTGGATCACAGCACTGTCACACAATCACATGACATGAGAAACTATCCCTCAAAACGCAAGCAAGTACAATGAAAAATTTCATGTCACACTGTCCAGCTTGGCAGCGCTGACACAGCAGAAAGCCAACTCACTCTACTGGAAGACATTTTGTTGATGAACCACCTTACCACCTCTCCAGGTCACCAGAGCAGCATCGGACAAGTTAGTACATAGCCGGGTGGCCATTTGAGAAGGACAGATGTGAGAAAAAGAGCATGCAAATGTGCACAAGACACAGAGAGAAAAAGCATTTGCAGAGCATGAAAAAGGTAACAAAAGAGCATACATGAGAGAGCACATGCAACAGCTTGAGCGTGAAAGAGCACAAGGAAATGTCACAATAGAAGGTAAGAAAGTAGTCTGAAATGAAGGACCTGTCACCGCTTTGCCCTGACATTATTTGTCACCTGGCTAAATCACTCCCTTTACAATTTTTCTTTCTTATTATGGCTTTAAACCTGTATGATGATTTTGCTACAAAATGGTGCTTGCTCTGGATGGGCAATGCAAACACAACATGCAGCTGATTTTGGCCATGGCAAATTCTGAACATAGGTGGTAATAGTGTTTCAGGGATCAGCAAAACAAGGTGATCAATCAGCAGAACAAAGTCCAGAGAAGTGTGTTCGCTGCACTTTGTCATTGTTTTCCTAACTGATGCCTTGCCTGGCTTCATTTCCAGCAAGGACAAATATATCAAGGGCAGTATCCATTTAATCCTGTCAAGCAATAAAAAGTAAGTTTATTGTCAAATATCACCTTGCTTCTTGAGTATAGTAGTTTCCTTCTGATGTGAAATCCAAAACAACAGGTTTCAATGCTGAATAGTTCCTGAAGGGCAGCTTTAAACATGAACATTTCACTTGGGCACAGTAGTACAAAGTAGTAAAAAAAAAAATAAGGGTAGTAAAGATTTCCTAACCTCAAATCCTTACCAGCACTGAGTAAATCTTTTATTTTCACTTTTTTTTTTTTTTTTAATTCTTAATCATCCAGTGTTTGAATTTTAGAAATGCTATGCATACACACCCCAGTGAGCTGCATTTGTCTTGGCTGATCATGATACCACACCAGGTTGGTGCAGAGCTTCACAGGTCTATACATCTCTATAACTTCAAGGACCAAAGAAAGTGCATTCCCTTCCAGAGCCTTTGAATGCGGGTTCAGTGCTCACTCAAACAAACTTATTTAAGAAACTCCAGAAACCAAATGCAAAATTTGACTGGCGAATGACAGGACAGAAAGCAGCACTGAGGAAAGGGATCTGGGGATTTTGGTCAACTGCAAGCTGAATATGAGTCGATAGTGTTCCCTGGCAGCCAGGAGGGCCAACCATATCTTGGGGTGCATCAGGCACAGCATGGCCAGCCGGTCAAGGGAAGGGATTGTCCTGCTCTGCTCTGTGCTGCTGTGGCCTCACCTTGAGTACTGTGTGCGGTTTGAGGCACCACAACATACAAAGGATATAAAACTATTAGAGAGCGTCCAAAGGAGGGCTACAAAGATGATGAGGGGTCTAGAGGGGAAGACGTATGAGAAATGGCTGAGGTCCCTTGGTTTGTTCAGCCCCCAGCAGAGCAAGCCAAGGGGAGGCCTCATGGCAGCCTGCAGCTCCCTCAGGAGGGGAGCAGAGGGGCAGGCGCTGAGCTCTGCTCTCTGGGGACAGCAACAGGACCTAAGGAAATAGCATGGAGCTGGGACAGGGGAGGGTCAGGCTGGGGGTTAGGGAAAGGTTCTGCACCCAGAGGGTGGTCAGGCACTGGGACAGGCTCCCCAAAGCAGTGGTCATGGCACCAAGCCTGATGGAGCTTAAGAAGCATCTGGATAACATTGTCAGACATATGGTCTGATTTTGAGGTAGTCTTTTGGGGACCCAGGAGTTGGACTCGATGATCCTTGTGGGTCTTTCCAACTCAGAATATTCTATGATTCTATAAGCACCTACCACTGTGATTTACATTATTTGTAGCCTTGAGCTTTAATACAGCTTTTTCCTCCAATATTTTTAAAGGTATTTATTTTTAGAGCTTAGAAAATGTTTTCAACAGTTTTTTAATCACATGCTAATTTCTAGTGGTATTTCTCAAATTAGAAAATCAGGAAATGACATGCAACTATTGGAGCACAGTCAATGTGAAAAAAATATTTTTTGCCTACAGCACAAATATGTAAAGCAGATTATCTGGGTTCTGTGCTCTGTGCTAAAAAAGACCACACTGAATACAAGTCACAGATTCAGATTTCAATAAAGTGACCCATGTTTTTATTCCTAATTTAAAATCTCAAAGCCCTTATTTCAGAGGTTCTGGCACCCATCTCCCTCCTGCAGAGTAAAAGGCCTTTCGGATTAGAGAATTGACCTTATGCCTACTAAAGTAAATGGGAAGTTTCCCACTACTTCAGTGATAAATAAGGTCAAGGAACATTTGTCAGATGCAGTGTAGCTGAAAATTAGGGCACAGTTCTTAAAATTCTGGCTACAGTTTACATACACTTCAGTTTCTTCCTGTTCAAGGTGACCTGCTTAGATCAGCAAGACTGCAATGCTTCAGTCATTAGTTCTGCAGAACCCCTAATTAATGTTACTATTTTTCTTAACAAAGTCAGTGAGTGCACTGTTTGTACCTTTATAATCTGAAATACTCAATGGACTGATAAAAAGCTTACCATAATTCCTTTTAATACCTATTTAGGGGCTCTCATATAGTGGCACTGCATCACCCGCAGCACGGTGCTAGAAGAACACCGGCCCTCCGTGTGCTTGCACAAGCAACACTGGGCCTGACTCTGCCTCTGGCAGGCACTTCTGCCACTGGGGATGTCCAAAGCAGCTAAGCCTGGGAACCACTGATCCCTCCATCCTATTCAAACTGAACAAATTGGAAAAACCCACTAGAAAGCCTTTCATCTTTGGTAATTGTAAGCCACTCAGTAACACTGCTTATAGCTGCTATTCTTACAAGCAACACTTCAATAAACCACTGAAGATCAATCTACATTTTATCTCAAAGACATCCAACAAAAAGCTTCCAAACTGCATATCCCCAAAAAGCTTCTCCACAGCTTATACAGTGTAACATATGATAGCAATTTATTCTTCTGAGATTTCTGTAAAAAAAAAAAATAAATAAATAAATAAGTACATCTGGTTGTTCCTTTCTTTCTGTGTTTGCTGTCAAATGAGGCAGGCCTGTGACAGCTAAGGATTCAGCAACAGGCTTAAAACCCTCTGCTTCACCAACATTAGCACAATTAAGAAATGTGCCAGTCTGCTCTTCTTACCAACTAACAGTGAAGGGCAAAAAAGAAAAAAAATTGCCACGGGCATCACATTATGTATTTACAATTTCCAGAGTGGGGTTTAAACTGGTCTTCACAGAGCAAAGCCTGCTTGAGCTGGGAGCTCCTGCTCGGCTCCATGTTATTTCACAGCGAGAAGCTGCACAGCCTGGCTGCCAGCAAAAGACAGATTAGAAATGGTGCTGCCAAGTGCTAAAAACGCTAGGCAACCGGGTTTTACTGAGAGCACAGAAGGACCTTGAACCTAACCCCTTATTTTCAAGCAAACAAATGCCAAAAATGGAAATAGTACAAATTAATGCTAGTTTCACTGTCTGATGTGAATAATTGTGCATAGTAAATACAGTGGTCTACAAGGAACAAACATTAAGTTCTGTTAAAAGATTATTATTAAAGACAGACAAAAACAAAAACATATTTAGAATTTTAAAGGAAAATTATTAATGTAAAATGTATCCAAGGGTAATGAAAAGTCGTCCAAAATTTAAAATGTGATACTGAATAACCTGATTCAATGTGAATGTTATTTCCCACATAATATGTATGAACTTCAATAGAATATTCCTGCCAGCTGGTTCTCAAACTCTTTTTTTTTTTTTTTTTTTAAAGGGAGCAATTAAATTCCAGAAGCAAAGCTCTCAGTAATTCTGTCACAGCAGTTCTCGTGTTCAAAGTGCTTTACTGGCATTAAAACTCCCAGCAACCCAGGGAAGTCAGTAAGGAAATGTTAGCATTCCCATTTTACACAAAGGAAAAAAAAATGAAACGGATCCTTGAGAGTTTTTATCGAAGATCAGAGAAGCAGTTTTGATTATACACATACTAAGGCACAGATAATCCAGGCTATGCCTCAGCAAAACATTTCTGTTTAGCAAAGCACTTAATCACTTGTCGAGATACTTAAATGCTCCTGAATTCAGTTCTAATGATTATGCATGTTGTTAAATGAATATGCTGATGGAGAACTAACAAAGCATCACAGTAACACACACCATGGAAGAAAAAGTCCTACTGAGCAGGCTTTTGAGTGAAGCTGAGGGTATATAATCTTAAAAATCATGAAGGGCTGGAGCTAGGAGCTGGCCTAGAGCCAGAGTCCTTAAACGCATAGTGATGACAAGGAAAGCAGGGGACACAACGGGATCTGCACGAGTAAATGAAGGAGAGCTCCAGTACGTTCTTGGGCCTTGTGTTATAATTAATACTGTTAAATCGTTAAGAGTGGGCCTTGACAGGCTTTTGGCTTGTGATAATCTGCTCTCTCCCAAACGACACTTCAGCATGCTCCAGGCGTTACCACAAGCCACGGACGTTTCCCAGCAGGTAGCACGCATGCAGCCCCGACATTTTGGAGACTGGAAGTTTACCAGTATAGACACAGGCCACTTCGTGCCAGTTGTGTGCAGTGCTCAGAAACACTCAGTTTACTTGCAATTAGTGAATGTTACTCCTATCAATTGGTGCTGCACATAGATGGACAACACTTACACTCCATTGTGTCAAATTATATTAGGGTTTTCTGCTACAAGTGGCTAAGGCTGGGGGCCCCAGAGCAGAAGTGGCTCTGGAGACTGCAGAACTAGCCCAGTTTTCTCAGTCTTAATGCAGGAGGATAGATGGCAGTGTTTAAATTTACTGATCAGACACTCCAATTACAGGATCCAATAAACTATATCCAAACACTGTGGGCAACATACAGCTCTATCTTAAACATCGCTGGGCATCTCCTCTGTGATACCCAGCAGTGGACCAGCAAACTAAGGTCACAACAGGGCTTGTTGGCTGTCAGGGGAGCTTGATGCCAAGCTGTGTAGATACTCATCTAACATTAGCATCTGTTTGCTTGGCAGGCTCCAAAGGCAATTCAGCTGACAACTCTGAATTTGCCTCTGGGTCTGTCACAAGATCATATAACTGTGGGACTTCTGGGAGTGCCTAATGCTTCTTTGATGAAGATCATGCACATCATAATGCATTAGATCCTTTCTAAGCATCCTTTGAAATCAGCATTTGTGACCTCTCAGAATTATCCAGGTACTGTGGTTGACTTAAGTGTGTAAACTAATGCCAAGCTTGAAGATCACGTATTTAGGTCCTGTGGATTACATCAAGATCTCTTCAACAAGTTTATATAGTGATCCCAAGAACAGAAAAATCCCATTTTTTTTATGTTAGTGTGGGTTACTGCTGCTGATAGAACACCGAGGCCGCTCCTAGGCTTGTGTAAAAATGACCAGGACAACTGATCTGTATCCATTTCACTACCAACCATACTGCTTTAAGGTTTGACATGAACGTGGAAAGGACTAATGTTAACAATTCAGTAGCAGGTTACACAACTTTACATAAGTCTAAAAGCTCATCTCAATAATACTCAGCTCATGAAAGACTAAAGCCCTTAGGCTGTGTTTGGATACCTATATCCAACTGAATAAATGCAATGAAGGATGGGGTTACTCATGAGCTCAAAACGAGCAAATGCTAAATCACCCCAGTATATCAGAACTTAGAGGCACCCCTGGCCCCAAAAGACTGATTTCTAGAGAGCTGCAGTGTGCAAAAACCAACAATAAATTTGCAATCAAGTTTAAGTGCATCATATTTCTATAATTACTCATTAAAAAAATCACAAGGAACAGAAGACATTAAAAATCAATGTACCTTTCCTCAGCCTGTATCTTATAAAGAAACTTCAAACACTGTTAACAGCCTCAGGAAACAAACATCCCCATTTTGCGATGTTCCCAAAGGATACCAATTACATAACAGGACTAGATCAGCATATATTACAAATGCTGACCATGTTTAAAACAGCAACTGTATTGTTTGCTGGCCAGACGATTTCAGATTTTTTTCTGACTCTAAGGAATGCAGCAGCATTCTGGTAATCTAGTAATTTCATAAAACAGCCTAGAAAGCTGTTTTCTGTCCAATAACACAATACAGCAAGGAGGAACTCAGACCACTGTATTTGTAGCTAGGAAACACACACTTCCAAGTTTCAATCTTACCCTGTTTGAAAACTAAGTGTAATCATTCCTCCTGCACCAAAAAAGTTAAATGCTAAATGCAGCATCTCCTAGCACAACACTGAAGTTCAACATTTAAGAACAAAGTATGCTGGAACAACAAACATCAGCAGGTCAGATTTCTGTCTCGCATACGCTGACAGAGCTAGAGCAGTTTTCTTAGAAGCCTCCCAGCTCTGGGGGCTTCAAAGCGCACAGCGATGGCTCACAGAACTGCAGGCGCCTTCCCCAAGGCCACCTAACCTGGAGCCACATCGTTGGAGAACTGCTAATTTGCAGCCCACACAGATAACATTTAGACATCTAAGGCTCTGACAGATGTGCAGGGCTGCCCCCCACCCCCATATCCTTGAAGATGCGCCCTGCAATCATCACTGGTTGTTAAAACACGGTCTGCAGTAATTATTGCTGTGCTCTCCAAGCCTTCGCTGCAATACAGCAGTGCTGCGGCACGAGGCCAAGTGAAGGCTCGACTCTATTTTAATCCCACTATAATTATAAATGATGGATATGTAGTCGAGATGCTTTTGAACGTTTCTTTGCATGAGGGGGTATTTATGCATTGCAAAAGAGCACTGCAGAGAAATATCTGAGCTAGCAGTGGCTGAACTGGCATCAGAGCCGATGGAACAATGGTGGTTCTATGCAGTGCCTGCGACAGCGCTGCTGTCAGGGCACACCGCCGCGCTCAGAGCCAAATACAAAACACACCTTTTCACCATCCTCCATTAAGCAACGTTGACATATCTATTAAATGCAGAATGAAGAGAAAAGGTGTCGACAGGTTTCTCTGAGGCAAAGCAGAGGAGAAACACGTTGATTAGTTGTTCAAAGGACCATGGTAAGTAAAAAGTTTTTGCCTGAGTTGAAACCAGAGAGCACACACTGGAAAATTTGCCAAAGGGAGGCTGGGTTGAGAGAGCCACCATGTCCCCCAGGCTGAAAGGGGGTTGCCATTGCCATCATCAGGCCTTGCACTGCAGTGAAAAGGACAGATGCAGACCCAGACACCATTTCTTAATCTTGGAAGAAGCTGGCTCACTACAACAATACTTTTATTTCGTGTTTTTATCCATAAATGATGCAATAGTTATCAGCAAATAAATATATATACATATCTTTTACTTTGGAAAGCAACACGTCACTGCACTTTGATAAGAACATCACTTCAGATGAAATACACACTGTTCCTATTTTAGTAGCCGTCTGTGCACTTGCACAATTAGCAGCTAATTCAAATGAGAAAGAGGTTTTGCACTACCTGAAGGGTCCAGCATGAAGCAGTACCATCCTAATGAGTGTGTAAGTACCAAATGGTCTTTGCACTAAAACCAGCGAGGAGAAGTTCTGTACTTATTTTCAGTACAGGTCTTCTCCAGATCACGGCTGTTGTGTTTTTGTTTTTTTTTTTCTTCCAAATACAAGAGCTTAAAACATGAAAGAAAGGAGTTATATTGCTATTACTGCATTTCACAGAGAACAAAAGTGAGTAGAAACAAAATAGTTTCCTTAGGATTCTGTTATTTGGAGATAATAAAAACAGTCTAGTAAATCTTGAACTGGTGCCTTAGAATACGTCAGCTCAACATATGTGTCCTTCAATTAAAGTCAACAAGAAATCATACGACCAATGTATAATGACAAGTTTTGGATGAATATTCAGACAAGGCATTCACCATATGTGAGGGAGGAATACAAATTTAATCTTTATATATATACGAGGAATATTCCTCAGGTTCATATCAGAAAGGGGGCTATTTATGTTGTTCATGCTTAGAATGGATGCCTGAAGAAAATAGCCATGGTCTGCAAATTCTTTACCAGTGCCCCTCTTCTCAAGTGCAGATCTGTGCTCCCAGATTATTTGAGGCAAAAAGAGCTTGCAGCAAGACGTGAGGAAATACAAGGATGTTACTTTGGGATAAATAAATCTACCAGAGAGAGGAACAACTCTGGAGGGAGAATCCAGCCGTCAATAAGGACCTTAGGATGACATATCTCCAAGTGTTCTCACACAGGGAAGTAGAAATAGACAGTGAAGCTTCTTACCCCAATGATTTACACACATTTCAGAGCTCCTTTCAATATAAGAAATTCTTCTTCCAAATACACCCTGTTTCCACTGGGAAACTGCCTGCCACAAACATCCAGCCATCAAGGAGTCACTAAGAAAGTCCCTGTTTTTGGAACATGGGCAAATGAGAATCATTATCATAAAGGCCTTATTCTGAGGAAAAAAATGTATTGTTGCACTGAAGTTTCTCCTGATGAAGAGAGATGAAGGTGTCAGAGTAGAACCTGGCCAGCTGGAGCTAAAAGCACCCTGCAAACTTCAGAAATTGAGCATCAAACTGCATGATCTTATAAAACCTTATTAAAAGTGTTGCTATTATTATTGATAAAGGAAAACAAGATATTACAAACTATGAACCACACTGAAAAATGCCATATTTGTCTTAAATATCTTTGAGCATCATGATTTACTAGCCAGCTGGTCAAGTAATAAATGAAAGAGGCCAGCAAAACTACAGAAAGCTAAGAGAAACTGTCTTGCACTAATTAGAAACAACGTGCAGTCTGATGACACTTTATAGACTTCAATTATCATACTCAGCAGGAAGGAGCTTTCAAACATCTGTATGGTGATTATTCTCCACTGGGATGTCATTTACAGTGCAAAGTATTAAAAACAGGGCCAAAAAATCAATTATAATCTTGGTAAATGAGCATATTCTTGATCTAGGGGATTTGAACTTCTGTATGAAAATTAGCTTAAAAAAGAGAGACAGAAACTGATTCAACATCAACAACAACAAAAAAGGCAGCAAAACCCCCTCACATTTGATTTGCACAAAATTAAACCTAACGATCATTAAAATAATAATTTGTATATGAAGTGTGAGAACAAAAGAATATTAAAAGTGATGCCTAATGAAGCATGGACCACCACAAGCAAGGTTCAAGCAGAGTTTTTCTTTATTGAAGCTTTTAGGTTAATATCCAGAAATACTTTCCATTAACCGGTATTACTTGGATGAGGAAAGATAATGCACACACTAGGCAGGAATGCAAAATCAGATCGTTTATTGTTTCTAAATTGTTCTAAACAAATATTTTCATATTTACATAGCAAAACACAAATACGCAAAAGTAATAGGGAAAGAAAAAATCATGCAATACCCAATAAGAATGGCATTTTAATTGGTCGGTATTTAACATATTAGTGCAGAAAATTAAATATTTTACACTGTAATCAAGAGAAACCAGTAGAATGTGGAAAAACATAAATTACCAGAGAAAATATAAATACAAAACAAACAAAAAAAAAACAAACAACCACTTTCAGATGAAATAAAAAAGGTTGTTTGAATGGACTGAAGGTTTTCTTTTCTTATCTACTGATTTTCAGACTACAGGTGTTTTATCTCAGAGGATATGCTTTGAAGGTATGAGAGAGCAATGCTGAGTTTCAAGAGCAAATGGGAACAGCAATGGTCAAGCATGGAAAACTGCTGGAGAACATGCCAGGCATTTCATCAGAATCCTTAATCTTGGGAAAATACCTGACAGTGTTAACCAGACTTTGCAGACAGCTGATATGACCAAGCACCATAAGTATTTTCATAGACATTGAGACAGACACAACTTTTCCTCTTGGAGGAAAAACTTACTTGCCTTTGTAAGGACAGATTAATGAACTAGGATTATGCTGCTGTATTTTTAGAATATTTTAAAGTGCAAACTAACATAGACTGCAGAAACTTGCTTGCTGAGTAATGCAAAAGACATACTTTTCTTGTGGTCTAGAGGTTGTCTTCTGGTAATTAAGGAGGACAATCTAACATGCTGGTTTTGACCTTTAAAGCTCCAAGCAATCTGAAAATCCAACCAAGAGACCACACTTTCTGTGCACTTTCCCTCCCTTTCTTCTCCCATTTTGCTTTTCTAGTGATGATCAGAGAGAAGCTGTCAGTCCATTTGGTCAGACAGGACCTGGACCTATTAAATTCCCATTTAAACTTCACTGATCATTTCTCCTGTTGGGAAGCTGGGGAGAAAACTAAGGAAGATGTATTTTATGAAGCTACCACTATTTTTTAGTAGGCTACTATGCAGATGACCAATTTTAGAATGATAGCATGATTTCTATGGTTAAGAAATGGAAGGCCATCCAGACCATAGGATGAGATCTCAGCCAGCTGTGTCTAGTCAAAGGTGGAGGATGCTTTCACAGTCCCTGGTCCCTGCATTGCTGTGGAACATCACAGCTGTCACTGCACAGTGAATTTAATATCATGTACTCCACAGCATTAAAATAGAAATCTGAATTTCACACAAAAATTCAAGATAACTAGGGTAATGCAGGATGTCTGCAGCTGAATTTCCGCAGCACAGCAGTCTCAGATGCTATTCTGAGCAGTTGTAACTACTTAAATAAGTAGAATCAGCAAGTGGCCACATTCCCTATTGTTGGAAATAACAAAGCTGGAACACCTCTAACAGGCTACCTAGGGATTACCTCAGCTAAATACAGCTTTGTTACCAAGAAAGAAAAGGATTTTTTTCAGCCTGACAGCACCATAAAAACTTTTGTTCATGCTGAATGGCACATGAGCAGAGATTGGCGTTTATAATTTTCTGCTGGTTAAAGACTCATTGTTGGTCCCATTGAACTAAATGAGGCAAAACTGCCATTGATTTCAGGCAGATTGTCAGCAGACCTTAAAGACGTTAACTATCAGCGCTTATTAATATGGAATTATCAGCATAAAACATATTGACTGCTTGATCTAAATACTTTATCTTCATTCATCACAACACTTCCTCCAAACGAACAAAGACAGAAAACTAAACCCTGACCAAAGGTCACGCTGAACTTACAAATTGCAATGACTGCCGATACCCATTACTGTCAGCAGCAGCATAATGTGTATTGCACCCGATCAAACCAGTGGACATAATACCAAGCAGAAAATACACACTAACCCCCCTCTGTTGCCTCAGCCAGAAACGTCCTCCACCCTTCCACATAAAACATGAAAAACCCATAAAAATGAATTCCCACTACTGGCTGCTTATTTGCAGAATGCCTTTAAAAATAAAAGCCAGCATCAACTTGACTATAAATGCCACAACTCTAGTAAAAAGCTCTTAAACTTCATTAGTATTCTTTTTTAACTTAAGAGAATAATTAATGTACTATAAAGGAGAAAAAGAGTGGTAAAAATCCTAAATTTAATTATATGAATGGTATTCTATATACATTTAATTGCATAGCAGTAACACAACCACTTTCATTACTCTTTATAGCTTCAGATGCCCATTAGCACAATCCCCAAGGTTCCTTATGAATAATTAGATTAGGAAAGGGGGACTCTGATGAAACGCAATAGGATGCGGTGCTTCTGAAACAGCACATCTTGAATCCAGATGCTGACATGACAACATCATGAAGAGCTAATTTGCACATCCAAATTAATACCATCATGACGATAATATAAAAGAAAGATATGCATATAAAATGAGCTACAGAAAATAACGTCAAAAGGAATTGAGGTACTTATATTACAAAAATTCATCTTTTTGACATTTTAACCCAGTTGGAAAGGTGTAAATAGACTAAGTGTCATACTCATGAATATAGCCCTACTTAAGCAGACTTACCAGAATTTAATTCACTATTTGGCAACACATGGGCAGGCTGTTTATTAAATAGTTCTACCCATCAAACATGTGCAGCACTCACATAAACAGGTAAATAAATTTCATTACACTTTATTACACATCTGTTTCCATTCGATGCACCGAGTGTTTTTGTATTGTTTGGTGCTTCTCAGACATGTACCATCAACAAAATCAGCTGTGATATATTTTTTGAAGAGTATCTACATGGGCATAAAAGACAGAAACAAATAAGGTTGTAGAGATATTTTAAAGAGAGTCAGATATGCCTGCAGCTCTCATAACTTGTCTGTCTGCATATTTACATGTCTGAATAGTTAAGAAATCTCCCCCTCAAATCCATTCAACAGAAACTAATGGTATCTTCATAGAAAGGGAAATCATTTTCTTCCACTTCTGTGGTTCTCATTCATATGAAGTTTAAAACACAAATAGGGATTTACAAGGCAGAATCTACCATTTGCTACTCGAGAAATGTCAAAGGTGCCTGCTTGCTCTCCACATTTTACAGCATGTAACGTACATTTATCCTGTTCACCCTATGCATTTGAGAATACATCCTGTCAATGTGCAGCACATTAGTCTAAAGGATTTCTGACTTCTTAAAAATTTGAATTCCTGTCAAGCTGATGGGATCCCTTTGGAATAATGAAACGGTGTACATAAACCCTGAAAAAAATTAGAATACTGCTGAAAAGGATATGGCAAAAACAGAAGGATAAAAGTGAACAGACGGGACACCAGCAAGAGCCATAGCACTGGAGGCATAACATTAAAGATGATAAAACAGCAATTTGTGCAAATGAAATCATTTGCAATTATCTTATGATACAAGTACGGAGAACCTCATTAATTGGAAAAAAAAAAAACAAACAAAAAAAAAAAACAAAACATCATATTTAAAGCTAATAATAACAATGTTCTACACAGGAGGTACTTAACATGAGAGGAATCAGTACATCACTGAGACAAGGAGTTCAATAGAATTCAAGTGAGATGCATGCATTTATTCACTTACCCACTGATAGCACTAATTATGACCAGAGTTCTACTAACAGAAAGATCTATATATTTAGATAGATAGATGTAAAATATGGATAGATAGGTGTAAATATATATTTTAAAAATATACATACCTACAACAATTATCTCAAGACACATTTTTCTGCACAAATGAAATACTCTTACAGGTAGATGGGACACTAACAGTGGCAGGACAGCAAATTTTTTGACTTGGGAAGTTAAGATGAAGCATGTATTGTGTTTGTATATAATATTAGACCTACTCCATGAACAACGTAACAATAAACATTTACTTTCCATTCTAACAAAACATTTCCTTTTAAAAGAGGTTTTAAGTGCCAGGCATCTTCCCTATCACATCCCACCAGTATTTGCTTACTAAGATCGATCCAACACTTGTTTAAATCACTAGGAGTTCCTTCCAGGGACTTCAAGGGAAACAAATCAGGACCAAAGTCTATGAGTAGAATATGTTAGCAAAACCAAAAATCAAATAACCAGCAAGACACATAGGCAACATGCCGTGAGGAAACATATGTGAGGCATAAGTGGAAGCTTTTACGAGTATATGAAAGCATTTTCATGAGCTTTTGCCACTGTTACCCTCATGCTTCCTGTACTTATCTGCCTGTTTTTTGTCACCTCTTGCTGTGCTCTGTCTAAGTTATAAGGTTCTGGTGGCATGTTCATTTTAATCACCTATAAGGCATCACACACTCTTGTGGCACTGATATGAATAAATAACAGGAGGCCTTTTATATTGAAAAGGCACAACTAACTGCTCTTAGTGCTATACTGATCCACGTTGAAGACAGCCACAATTTGATGTATCCCATTAGTTCAAAAGCCCAAATTTTTGAAATATTTTTGAAATTTATATATATATATATATATATAAACATATATATATTTTACAAGCTCCTATGTGTCACCGTACAGCTAGTAGTCTCCCAGACACTAATGCACAACTGTACAAAACACCATGACTAACCCCTGAGCTGTCATCCTGGAGTTTTTTCTCCTTCCAGTCTGGCTGCCCTATATTCTCTCTCAGTAGCAGCACTGATTCCCATTTCTGGAGTTACATTATACAAAGGGATGACATCGGCGTTCCCTCATTCCCTCATCTGCTTTCCTGTAACTCTCTATTTAAAGGTATTTGTAGAACAACAGCAGGACAACAGGAGGTTGGTTTTATTGCTACCTCCATTACATCCCTGCTGTATTCAGGTCTTGAATCAGTCTAGCAACTTCACAGAGGATTTATGCTGATATTTTTTTAATATAAAGAAATAATTTACAGATAAGATCTGCAATAAAGCTCATCAGTCATTCCTCTTCACTAGTCTTTTTATTACTCTCATTAATATTGCTTTTCTGTCTACAGACCTGAGACCTTGAGTGCTTTCTCATCTTTAATTTCTCTCACCTGAATAGGCCCATGGGACTTATCTCAAGGGCAATATCAAGTATGTGCACATGACTTTCCAAATTTTTATGCACGCATCTAGTCTCTGATTTTCAGTGATCACAACTGGATCTTTAATTGTCCTTCTCCGGGAATCAACTAAATACATATCAAGAGAGATGCAAATTTGCCTGGATTGGTGACAACACTTCAGACTGTTTAAGTGCACTCACAGTTCTGGTATCAGAAGTTGTTATTAAAAGAAACCCTTGGGAATCTACATGGTTAAATTTTTACTGAAGCCCTTATATCTCTGCAGCCACCTAGGTTTTATAGTTGCCTAAACTTCATTCTCATCAAAGAGAGATGTGTCTTAAAGACTGCAACATTAGGTTATCAAAGCATCCTGCCCTGGAAAAAAAAAAAAAAAAAAAAATTAAAAATAATAATAATAATAATGAAGTAATAGCACTGGGAAAAGATTATTATTGTGTGCACATCTATTTAAAGGAAAGAAGTGTACAAGCCATTTCACAAGTCTTCAGCTAGGTCTGGAATTTGAGGGGGGGAAATGGTGTCAGTTGATGAATTACAAGCTTAATTACATCTGGGATAAGACATTTTAGAACCCAAAGGAAAAATGATTTGCTGAATGTCAGTATGCTCAGATGCCCACCAGTGAGCAGTCCCTCCTCTGTTCCAGGGTTTCAGTGAAGACAACATACATGTCAACCACAGCAGAAGAAACACAAACTAATGAAACTGTGTGTAAGCTGTAATTACACTGTCTCAGTGAATGGCACTTGGGGTATTGTGAACAGATTGTACATGTTAATTCACACAGGGCTTAATGAAGCATTCCCTGTTCTACAAACTTCACCACTTGATTTAATTAACCTTCATACCTATACATGCACTACCTACCAATCATAAATGTTGGAAAACCCTCAAATAAAATGCAATGCTTTGGAGCTACATGAGCAGGGTAACAGAGGCTCAGTTTATGTTCAGTCTGACAGCTCAAAAGCAAATTATAAGGTTCTTAGGTGATAAAAATTCATGTGACAAATCTGGCCTTAAGTCAGCTCTCCCAGATGCAAGACTTAGTCCCTTAAAATGAAATTGCAACAAAGCAGAATCTGTACACTCACAGCAATAAAACTTTCCCAGATTTTACTAGCAGAGCATCAAACATTAACATAATCTGGGAGACACTACCTAGATATTAAAAGATGATGGGCTGCAGTACAAAATAGACAGCTAAGTCACATCTGAGGACGTAGGCATAGTTTTGTATAAGACAAATAGATAAATACATAAAATTATTGCATTTTCACCAACTCTTAAAAAAGTAAAGGACACTCATCAGCCTTGCTTAAACATAAAGACCATCACCTCAGAGACCAGGGCAGAGACTCCTTTCACATGCCCGGGATGGAACAGGCTGCTTACACCCCACAGGCCGCTGGCCTGAATCTTCACGTTTGCCAATACCACAGCTTTCTAGCCTTGCTGCTTCAATCAATGCTAGAGCCTGGAATATCTTAAGTCTCTGCTTTAGCCATTTGTGGCAAGATACTGGGGTGCTGCAAATAAATGGTTCTTTCCTGCTAACTTCTAAGAATGAAGCATGCACCAAACACAACCACATGTGCATATTTTCTTCCTATATGAGTATAAATTCCTGCTCTGACTCTCCAGAACTTGAGGGCTGATCTCCAGAAGTAAAAATCCAGAAACTTTGAGGCAAGGGCTGCTCTTGGCAGGCTGAGCTCTGCTGAATTTGGTTCACAGAGGTGTAACAGCTGTGCAAATGATAAAGCAGAACTCGCACACTTCCTTTGCCTCCTTTCCGCCATGACTAAAATTTACGTAACATACTTAACATCTTAGCATTTTACTTCATTAAAAAAATCAAGCTGGAATTACTTAATGCACAAATTAGAAAAACACTCATCATTGGCTTAGAGAATACATGCGGCACTGGAGAAACATTAGCAAAATCTTCACAACAGCAAAGAGTAAGGGAAAGCTGTGGAGATAATTTATGTGAATCTCCAAAGTCATTTTAATGGTATCTCTCATAAAAAATTAATCTGCAAAAGTTAGCAAGCATGACACAGAGGAGGAGAACCAGTGGACTGGAGAGAAGTTGGCTGAGGGATAAAAGGGAAAGTTTGCCAGCCACACAAGATGAGGACTCTGTTTGCATTTTAAAATTGAATTGGCCAAATTGAATCGGTCCAGTCCTAAAGGCTTACATTACAAGCAAAGTGAAATAGAAAGACCTCCCTACACGCTTATAGAAGCATAGATTCTTGCTTTAAAAAGAACAAAATCAAAACCACATATAGTAAAATATAAAAAAAATCTATAAAGTGCAGCCACATTTCTGGTTACATTCTGTCACTCTGGAAGAGAGATTTCGAGGAGAGGGCAGAAACCTGTGTAATAGAGGCCATAAAACAAGATTTTGAATTAACTGAGAATTCAGACAACCATGACAACTTAAACAGAAGGTACCAAATCTGTCTTTTTACTTCAGTGGTGTTATGCTATTCAGTTCGCAAGAGAATCTCGACCAATATCAATGTCATTTTGGCATAAAGGATAATAATAATTGTATTTATAATATATCCCTCCAAGGCAGCATGCAAGATCACTCAAGCAAGTTAAAACACACCATGAAAATATTTAAAACATTATAAACCTGTATTTACTATTTCTCACTGCAGTAGAAAATTCGCAGTCACTGTAAAGCAGTGCAGCAATTTGTTTTATGAGATTTTATTGATGCAACCAAACGAACAAGTATGTTGTTCATTAATACAAAGAGAGGAGTAGCTAAGCATAAGTGATTATGTCCTTGACCTGATGCTAACTGCTCAAGGGCCAGCCTTCACCTTTGCTATTCTCTCCCTGACTTCTAGCTCTTGGGCCCTGACTGCCTGGTGGTAATTTGAACCTCAAGGGAATGGATACAGAAAGAAATATTATGGTGTCAGAAGGTGGCATCTCCTCCAGGGAAACCAGAGCAGAATGGATGACAGTGCCAATGGTGTGGACCATTTGGGGGAGGGTTTGGCAGGGAATATGCTTTGAGTCCGCTCTGGTAGTACCACAGATCCCATCAGCCTGTCGGCCATCACTGGCCAGGGTGGCAAAGACTGCGAGCAGCGATACCAGAAGTCCCCATCCAGCTTTGCCTCTCACCTGGTAGAAAGTGCTATTGTAGCTGGTGCCTTCAGACTCCCCTGGGCTAAGTCTGACACCAATTATCCCAGTTCCCAAGTCATCTCAACACAGGTAGTACACAGAAATGGGCCCCCTTCCTCCTGACATTTCCTTCTCTTCTTCCACAGCATTGCTGAACAAAGCATAGACTAACCAACAGCTCCACACAGTCCAGCACAATCTGAATTAATTTGCTACAAGACCGAGCATGCCTAACAGTTCAGGACCTTCAATGGACTTGGTAAGAATTTGGGCCTACCCCTGCCAGAATTAAGTCAGAACGGGATCAGGTGGGTACTCAAGTGCTCAAGTACTCAAGTGCTCAGGGAAGCCTTCCATTTCAAAACAGAAGCACCAATTTATTTTAGAAATCTCTACAGGTCACATGGAATGGGAGAACAGGCATTCCTGTTCTCTGAGATTTAGGTGACTACTATAGAGCCTTTAAATGTATTAAAGAAGCTCAGTCTGAGCTCGCTGAAGAGAACAGAAAAGTGATGTGTTAGGCAGGATGGTGCAGTCCTGGAATGCCCAGCGCAGAAGCTCATCTTTTGGGGATGTGTCTGTGTGCTCTCCCATCCTCCCTGCACAACCGCCTCACAAACGGACCTCACCACACCACATGCTGCACAAAGGTTTCTGTTGCCCAACTCAGAAGGCAGGGCTGCTCCTACCCCCTCACGGAGACTCCTCACCCATTGTTCACAACTCTTGAGGAGCAGTAGGAGCAACACTTGGCTGCCAAGACATTGCTCAGCTGACTGCTTCTCTCCACCTCCTCTAAAGAGTCACAGCAGGGTGGCAGGGTTGGCCCTGGTATCCTGCCCCACTGTAGCCAATACACTGCACATAAGGACTATGCTTCTGGAAGGCCTAAAAACCAAGGAAATGGTCTAAATGTGGTGATGAGCAGTCTTGTTCAGACTGCTGTATTCATCACTAAAAAAGTAGCTGTAGCTTTTGTAAACATTACCATGAGGAGTATCTTCTAGGTTCTTTACAGGGATCACTTCCTCAAGAGTCTGAAGTTCCTGTCTTGTCTGGAATGGTGGAAGAGTAATACATTGGTTATAGTCCTGGACTTGTAAGAATATTGAACTGAACAGGCAGAGAATTAAGCTCAGTGCAATTTTAACACCCTCAAATTCTAGCAACCGCAAATAAAGGCAATCTCCCTGAACTAGCCCAGACAGCACATTGAGTTCATTATTGTAAAGCAGGGTAAGTATTAACAGTGAGGACAGTGTCCTCTCATCTTCCTTACGAAACAAAAGCATAAACAATATGCTATTGTTCATGGACCACAGAAAACACCCTGGTCTTCTGGGTTTGTAATCAGACCTCTTTTCCAAGTCCAAAGCTGAAAAGTAACTTAAGGCCCCCATTCACATGTATTTGTTATTATGACAAAACAACGCCAGTGGGGCTCACGCCCTGCTTCACAGCTCCAACTAGAAAGCCTTTTCCACCCTTACCGATGTTATTATGGATGTGAATAAATTATTAAACCTAAAGCACCTCCCCATGTTGCACAACAGTCACAGGTGAACCAACAACAGGTGTTTTGTTTTTCCTGGGACTCTAAAAAGTCAGAGGGCACTGAACCAAGCTGCTTGTACCACACAAATAGACCTCAGTGTGAAACAGAAAAATCTATATCATATTCATGGCTTCAGAGTTCAACGGATTGGAGACATTTTTATTCTGGTCTGCAATTTAACAACACAGTGCAGAGCAGAATAAAGCAATAGACTTGGAAAAGCTATTTATAGTGCATATGCCCCAAGGAAATATAGCTAATAACTAATTCATTTCACATCACACATCTGAATGCAATATGAAAACTTCCCAGTTTCTTATCTGCACAGGAGAAAGGACTCCACTGTGGCTTTCTTTAAAATAATTAAGGATTCTTTACCAAAACATTTTAATCAAACTAAGTCTCTACAGCAGTCTTTTCTTTCCCTGCCTTCTATCTGATTCCTTAAGAGGTCCGTGCCTATTAAAGTTTTGATAAAAGCATTTCACAACATAGCAGTTTGCCAGCCTATTAAAACTTACACTCATTTTCCTAGATAACACGTTTTTTTATCACATGGTTTTCTACAAGCTGGATTAAAATCCAGTGTATTATTGGTTGTATCACCAGGAAACAAATGGAACAATCTGCTAAAAAAACAGTGAGCAATGCAACTGTTATATCTGCATCTGTGGAGGTTTGGGTTTGGTTTAGTTTTCTGTTGTAGGGAAACAGATCGGCTAAGTATTATTCAGAGGATGAGACAGCTGAATATTTATTTTATTAGAAATGATTAAGAATTAAACAAAAGTTAAGAAAGAAAAGTATTTATAGTACTTAAGAGACATCAATAACCACAGTGAGCTTCCCTTGTGTTGAAACTGGGGCAGGAACAAAGCAGCAGACAGACACAATACTCAGTGCAATGATAGCCCTGTAATGATAGCTTTCTAATTTCTCCACACCCTCAATTTTTTTTTTTTCTTTTTCTGTTCTTCCACATGCTGATACCAGGTGTTACAACAGCTTGACTTCAGTGAGACTGTCCTGAGTGCGGTTTCAAGCAAATACTAGTGCCAAGGCTGTGTTGCAAATAAGCCTGTAGGGGATGCTGCAAGGAGACCCACCTGGTGTCCTACAGGAGCAACCTTTGTCACAGGACTGCATCCAACTCTCTGAGAAAAATAAGGGCCCTCATGGGCAACAACAACAAATAAAACTACTGTAGATGATATATAAAGACTTCACAAACAAGGACCCACTATTAAACTCAGAACTTCCCACAACTTCTCATACTTTACAGTTAAAAGGCTAGTTTGAGTTAACAGGTTTTATGCTGAAATTGTCATTAATTGCTGTAAGAAACGATGAGATTAACTCCACTAGTTTGTAATTCAGTGCCCCTAGGGTCCCTAGTTTATACTCTGGCAACATCCTAATTTACTTACACAGCAGAAGCAGCACAAAAAATTATTTCAAACACATTAAACATAACAACATAACTAGATATAGAGAGCTTACCCAGTTTTTATTTACACTGAAGGTTCCATTAACATGGTAGAAAACACCAGGGACGAACACATACATACACATCCTAATGACTTAAACATCGCTGCCTTTCCAGTGAGCAACCTGTGCCAAAAGCAGTAACCTTGCAGACGGAGTACTCGTTTTCAAATTTCTCAGTCATAAAGTTTAATGGGTAAAATCTGGATAAACTTGTTCTAAATCCCTAATTAAATTTAACAGAAAGAATACAGATCTCCTTCAACAACCCTAAGGCCTTTCAGGGTTTTTTGTTTTGTTTTTTCCCCCCTTTACTAGAATAATCAGGCAGCATTAGGAAGGACTAATCAGGTGACAGCTGAACAGCTGGTTCCAGAATTGGACCTTTTCTAGGCTGTAAAAGGATATAGTACTTTTTATTTGCGTGTGCTGGTTTTCTTCGGGAAATGGAGAGGAGCCACTTTGAGGCTTGTTTGTTTTTATACTGGGGGAGGGCTCCTGGGGTTTTTAGTTCTGTTTCCACTTTTGCTATTTGCTCCTTTCATTATCTTTACTGACCCTGTGCTTTAGTTTGAATCATATTAATCAGAAAAAAAAATTGTTTGCATCAATTGAGCAGCAATATATAAACTACTAAAATCATTAAAGAAGCTGTCTAAATTATACTGACTAACAGGTAAGTAATGAAAAGTTGCTAAGTGTAGTTATTAATGGGTTTTAAAATAATTACTACATAAAACAGTTGCAGCTGCATAATTTTTCAGATTTTGCCTGAGCTACAATATGTCCAGACACCATGCTACACATTAACATGCAAAGGGCTCCACACAACTTCTGCAGAAAGAAATCAATTTAGCTGTTTAGACCCCTAAATATATTCAGATAAGGCTATAAAGATAAGGCTAACAACACCAGCTATTCAAAGTGACTGCTACTTGTTAATTTTTGCTCGCACAGTATTTAAAACTTTGAAGACATGATATGCAACCTAATTATTACATTGACTCTTTAATCGTGACTTCTGCCCATCAACTTGGTGGAAGATGACTTTTTTTAAAAGCTAATATTTAAACTAATCTTCATTAATTGCTGCCCTACTGTAAACTAGTTAATGGCTTCATTACACAAATAGGTGAGGAAATAAAAACCCAAAATAGAACAGAAGAAAATGCTAAAATAACTAATAATATTGGATGAAAGCTTTTCTCTGTTTCCTTTGAAGGTCAGAATTATTTATTTTTCCAAGGAAGTTCCTGCTATTTCACTTTTAACATTTTGTAAAGATAAAAGAAAAATGCATAGGTGTGCAAGTTTGTTAGTTATTACCCTTGCATGTTTTAATGGTGAAAAACACAGCACTGTATGTAAACTGCATCTAGAGGCATGTAATAACACACTGGGTTTATGAAGTCTTTAATTACCCACTATTGGTCACGTTAGCACCACCTCTGTAATACAGAACAGTGCAAGAAGAGAAGGCGAAGAAGTGATCTCCTCATGAAGTGTATTTATAACCACGGCACCGCGAGGGAACACAGTTACCGATCATCCTGTCTCCCTATGATGTACCAATACAGGATCCTGATGTGCCAGTACATCAACTTGTCAGGAGCAGCTAGAGCACTGCTAAATAGCAGCACAGCCAGCAGCCACTCGATGATGTTGCAGTGCTGAGCACACAGAGAAGTTCGGATCAGTATGCTGCTGCTGAAGAAGCATCACTTGAGCTGCTGACCACGTTTGCTGTGTTTTTAGATGGGAATGCAGTGAGATAAAACGACCTGCTATAAAAGCAACCACCACACAATACCATATTATATGCGGTTCGCAGATAGAACAAGAATAACAGCCCTCTTGCCTATTGTTGTGAAGAACTGGAGCCTCATTTTGAAACGCTCCTCTGTTCCAAATTCATGCTCGAGCTGTGAATTTCAACAGGATGGGAAGCTCTGTCTGTTCCTGGTTTTCTGACATATCTCCCTCCATGTTTCCCACTCTGCATCACTTCATCAATGCAACAAATCCATTAGGCCCTTGTGTTACAGAGACCTCTGGCTATATGGACTGCTCTTTAATGGATCACACTTTCCTTCCATATTAAATGCTCAGCTGTATTAGTTAGTAACTGTTTCATCTCCATAGAATCCCTTTAATAGTTGAAAATGTAAAATAACTTTTCTATTATTTTCTGCAATGCTCTGCCCCTAAACTTTTCTTCGTTATTTACCTCCTTATGCTGCAAGGTCTCTCTTCTCTCTCAGTGAGAGATTATTACATTAGCAGAGCCAGATTTCTCCAAGAGCAGCTTTTAGATTTTTTCCACTGAACACTTCAAATCCATATCCTCTGCTATTTTCTTCTGATGATGTTTATCATCAGTTTTTTTTTGTGTTGGTTAGCTGCAGCTAAAGTGATCTGTACATTGTTATGCTCCAACTTAAGCTAATATCTAGCTGGAACATCTTGCATGTTGTTACAAATGTTTAGTTATATATGAAGACTTCTAAAATAAAGGAACAAGGCTGGGTCAAGCACTCAAAGACAATGATAAAAGAAACTAATTTACCATGGGAATTTCAAGATTCCTTTCCATACATTTAATTCCTTCACTGAATGACTACTGAGGTAAAACAAAGTTCACTTGTGATTGTTAACTACAAAAGCAGCTAACAAAATAATAATATGAAATCAAATTTTTCTAACATTTATGCGCTTCTCTTCAGTGAATGTCTTCATTCCACATTTTTAATGTCCACAGGTCTCAGGTATTTCTAAATTATGTAATTAATAAGCATTAAATCCCTTTCATTTACTAGCAGGATTTAAAGGTTGTATCTTCAGACAATGGCCACCATTACAGTAATATCTATGTTAACAGAAATCTATCATCCCACAAGAACCTGACCCATCCTCTCTTCTCACAGCAGGCATTAAACAGCAGTGCCCTGTGCCAAAGCCTATGGATAGCTATAGCTTCCTTTGCCAGCTCCCAGATATTCCCAATATGGTGCTCACGGTTCCTCCTATGGTAGGAGAAACCTCTCTCAGGGCCTCTCCTGCTCAGAAATTGTTTTATTGGCAGCGAGAATTTTCCTGAGAATTGCAAATAGAGTAGTGCAATACTTTTTCTAACCTAAAACAACTATTAAATAATACCAGAATTTCCATGAACAAAGAACATGAATTTACCTTACCCAAGTGTTTTGACCTGCCAACTGCTGAACTGATAGATATACAATAGATACAAACACTTATCATGAAATACTGGGGGTGGAGAAAGATGGCAAGTATCTGACGCAGACCACTCCAGGCCAGCTAAATGTCATCAGAGATAGTACCATTACTCAGCAAATGGCAATGTGCTTATCTTCCTGCTTCACTAATAACAGAGAAAAATTGCCTGTTTGTGCGCCAAAGGTGTGATCTGATGCTATTGATTGAAAAGGCAGACATATATTTAATTATTCATTATACTTTACTAACTAAACGGGAGAATGATGTGAACTCTTCACTAACCTCTTAGCAAGTATGTATATTTGAAAATAATTGTATTCAAAAGGGTAACAATATGTAGACCAACCATGGCATTCGCTCTTTAAATCCAGTATCTTTTGCCAGACAACAAAAAACAGGTTTTGTGTAGCAGCCTGAAAGCCACACACAACTTGCAAATTCGTTGTGCATGACCTACAGGCTTCTTTACTGTGGTCATGCTCCACAGGACCAGCTGATCATTTAATTCATGCTGACCATGGTTGCTGTAGGATCTCCCTCAGAAGACCTGAACGTTCACAAGAGGCCAAATGTGCCAGCTAATCTAGCGTAGGATCGTCTGTTCCAGATTCAGCAGTTCTCCCAAGTACTTTGTGCTCTCTGGAGAAGCCACTGGAAGATTTTGTAACCAGGCACATCCAAAATAAAGATAAAGCTCAATATCTGAAGGTGGAGGCAGAGAACAGATGCAGCTCAACATACAGCATGAAGAAACTGAGAAGACATAACCAGGGATCATTCCCCCATCTTTGGCCAAAAGGAATGATAGATCTGAAGTCTTCCAATTCAATATCCAATGACATCACAATTTTAATAGCCTCTGTGCAACTGGATTAATCTACAACCAATGTCATGCTCAGATAAAGCAATAAAAAAATATATAATTTAAAAAAAGCTAAAGTAGTCATAATTTTAAGATCTCATGCAGTATCCAAGCAGAGCAAAATATTTCATTGGCTACCAAAGGAAGTAAGGTTTATAACATGTGAATCAACACCATCATTCCAAAAAAAACATGGTGAAACTGGTGATATTCTGTATTAATAAGTCACCTCTCCTAGAGCTTAGAAGAGGCACAGGTAGGAGACAGAAGATATTGCCATCTAAAACAAACACGAAGAGAAGCTCTAGCCTCAGAAAGCAAGCCAGTTGGCACTGAGATTGCTTACTCATTCCCATAGCTATCTGAAGTGCCAAAGTAGATATAAACAAACCTAATTATTAACTATAATTTAACATTGTACTTTATTGATTTTTTTTCTTTTGATAACAGAATTGTTATCTTACAGTCAAAATCTATGCTTTGTTAGAACACAGTCTGTTTACATTTTAAGATTGCTGAGTACACAAAGTAAATGCAGAATATATGTCCAAAAAGGAGGTGGAGTTTGGGTTTAGGGTTTCTTTTTTTTTCTTTTCCACAGACAGTAAAATGAAATAAAGTTGTGCTGCCAACAGTCCTACTGCCTACCTGCCACTGGAGGCAAGTCTGTAAATCATAGCAGTGCGTAAGCTTCCCACCAAGCTGCAACCCTGTAAGCAGCTGGCAACATCAAATGCCAGAGCCAGTCCAGAAGTCTATTTCAATTAATTGTTTTAAGAGCACTTTTAGCAGGAGGCAGATGATGAAAAGACAGTCCATAACAATGGGGACAAACCATACTGTCACAACTATCCAAAAAGCAACAGAATCAAGAGTAAAATGAGATCAAAAATGGTGAGTATACATGACTGTACCTTGGTCTATCATTTGGAAGATATAATCTATCAGTGCAAGCAGTGCAGCTTGTCTACTATATTTAGGGCTAAAACCAGATGAATTCAGTCAAGGAAATCTGAGGATTCTAGATGCCACCACAGTCGCCTTGCGCACAAGCTTCCTTATAGCTTTCCCTAAAAAACAAAGAAATTCGAGACAAAAAAAAAAAATGGTGAAAATTTTCCTCAGCTAAGGTTCATTTTTCAAGCAGGAACAAAACTGTTGACCCTGTAAGCAAGCAAGCACCTTGTTCTCTCAATCACTTTCAATAACAGAAAAGTACTTCCTCAATGGACTTTCCCAGACTTGTATATCACAAGCTTGAGCCCAGATCTATCTAGCTCCGATACTCACTTCCATCTGTTTAATTAGCTGACACTCAAGAGAGTTTCCTCTCTTGAGTTTCCTAATTTCTTGAATTACCAGGCAGGTACCAATAGTTCAGTCCTGACCTAAGTCATTGAAATAATTAAGTACCTTGAAAATTCCTTAGTCTGAAACCCTTTGTACAGCTATTGAAGGGATTCCTCTCAGATTAATCAATTTACCCTCCATCAAGAACAGTTCTACAGAATGCTTGTTGAAGCAGGGTTTTAAGAAGCATTAACTGCTTCATTCAATAAAATTTTAAACAATTCCCAGAGCCTCAGACTACAGGATTTAGAGAACAGGTGCCCTTGTCTGTTTTACTGGAAGGCAGGATCTTCCTAATGAAAAATGAAAAAGTGGTAAAGAAAAAAAAATCACATAAGCATACAAATAAAATGCTCTATTTCAGAAAAACAAACTGCATTCCTGTCATCAGAACATAAGGAGATGAAGTTAAGGAACCCATTTTATATTAATATTGATATTCAAACCAGAGCAGCCCAAGCTATCAACCCCTCATCCCAGGTCTGTATAGCATATAGAGAATAACTTGGTGGATCCTTGTGGATATATATTTTCCATTTTAATTTGTATCTTTCAATTTTCTTCAAAAGCCTTTCTTTTCTAGAAGATATATTGGAAGACAAATAAATGCAAGTACTGAATAGGAAAAAAAAATCTATTATACATGCCAGGATGATTTCAATGCTTATTTACACATGCTTACATTTGGATTTGTAGATCTTTGAAATTCAGAAAGATGAAGTGCTGTATCAAAGCAGTCCTTTTTATGAAGGCATTTGTCATTATGTGAATCTAGTCCAGACAGCAGCAATCCATTCAACTTAAAGTCACTCAGGTGTGTGTTTGCACTCATCCTACTCACGGCAGAGTTTTTCTTCTACTTTCCTTTTTACTATTAAAAGCACCACTCTTAATAAATGGTGAGTGTGAATCAAGCCCAGAGTATTCTTTTGGTAGAAATGGGGCAAGTCCTCTGGGAATACAAACCATCATAACTCTATTATAATTTCCAAAAGCAGCAGAGTTATAAGTTACACCAGCAGGGAAGTGGTATTTGTGATTACTTGCAAAGATTCACTATAAACAGTGAAGAACTATCAGTATGTGTATGCAACATGTGGAAGGTAAATAAAGGGACATGTAGCAAGCCAAATCTTTGAACACCAGATCAGTGCACAGAGTATTCTTTATGTAACTGAAGTGAAATTCACTTCCCATCTCTTAAACTGCACTCTCCTTAAAATGACAGGGCTCTACTAAATGAAATCAAATCCCTTATGACTTGCCTTGCAAGCTGAGTGACAAGTAGATAAGGGCATTTAGTAGTCAAGGGCAATTTCTAAGTGAAAGCATACAGGAATATATGTGTAATAATGGTGTTATTTAAAAAAAAAAAAAAAAAAAAAAAAAAAAAGCTAAAATAACATTTCACATATAATTTCTTGCTAAAGTATTAAAAGTCAATAGCCATTGCAGAAAATACTTTCAAGACCCTGAATATTCTTTTCTACTTTCTGGCTTAAGAATTTTATATGTTCTTCTTTCTTTAAATGACTGTGGCTTCAGTGACTGCAGTGCTTGAGTAATAAATTTATTTATCTCTAGATCATCTACGCCACCACTGGGAGACCTCATCTAAGCATTTATTTGCAGCAGACAACTACAGGAGAACTTTGGTAAGTTCTTCTGTCATTTCATTGGGAGTCATTTGTTGAGGTTTTCCACTTCTACATTTCAAACCATCATCCCTTAATAAACTCCAACATACGACATCCCAGTCACCAGGCAAAAACCTGGACCAAAGACATTATTTGTCACTTAAAGAATACTGGCAGTGTACTTCTGCGCATTTCATTTTCCTAATAACCTTTGGGATGTTTTCCACTGTATTTTTAATGTTTACAACAATTAAAAATTAGCATTACTTTCCCTAAGATTCCTGTAAACATTTTGAGTGCCACCCACCAAAAACCCATGTCCAGGAAGAAACTCTGTTCTCCCTCCTCCAAATGTATTTCTAGATGAAGATAAGGATCAGTATAAAATATCTTACATTATTATAGTGAAAAATTATCTTCTAAACTCCATTGACCATCCATAATGACTGCTGGTCATTGATATATGGTGGTTCTCTTCATACCAGGTGAGAGTAGAGATATCAGTATTCACTGTCAGCACTTTAGCCCACAGTGGAACATTATTACCTCCATATAGAAAAAGAAGGTATCAATGAAAAGAAACAAAAGGCTTAAAATAGGAGTATCTGATATCCACTGGGAAAGGATATTGTGCCAAAGACAAAAGGTCTTCCTAGAGTAAATCTTTACTTTTTTCTTTTGTCCATTTATTTCCAAATTCAAATATGTGTTTTCACATACCTGTTGTTATCAGGTGTACTGTCTGGGTTTTGGATGGGCTTTGGCATATAACACTGTATTCCTCAAGTGTGATTTCTAGCTATTTCTAAATTGAAATGAAGAAGATTTATTTGTATATAACCATGACTTCAAAGAGAGAAAGGGTTGTATAAAAGCACCAATATTTTTATTTGTCTTACTGATACAATTGCAGACAGATTGGGGATGAAAACAAACCTGCCTGAAAGCACAGAAGAGCTGCTTAAAAGTCTGTAGAAGACTTTGTCCACAGAAGTCTGTCCTCCTTTTTGGATAGTTCATCTCACACGATGTTACCTCTCTCTAACCAACTTGTCATTCTTATGACCTTGGATCACTGCAGTGACACAGCACCATTATGACCTTCAAAGTCATTCTGCATTACATAGCAGCCTTCCAGAATTTTCTGATTAGCCAAGACACAATGCTAAAATTGAGAAGACAGGCAGCAGAGTCTAGTAATCTTCCACTCACAAGTAATCATCTGTAAGAAACGTACTGCCTTTAAATAACATAATGAAAAACATAAGGACTGTGTGCTGTAGTACAATTGAAAATGGCCACAGAATAATAATAACAATAATAATAATAAATTAGCTGTAAATTGCTGAAGTCTTTGAGGTGACAACATACAGAAACTTGTCCACTGATTCAGTTTTTGTCATCATCCTGAAAATTTTGGCTACGACCACTATTACTAGCATTTAGTTATTTCTTAGAAAACACACCAAAAACACTGACTGTAATACATATTTTCTCAAAACTCAAATTCAGCTGTTCTCCCAACCTCTGTATATTTTCAAGCCAACAATAGCTGCTCTTTTGATTACAGCTCTAGTCTGTGTGACCGATTCCCTATTCTGGGCTGAATCATCACAAAAGCAAGCGGATTGGCTAAGTCAAATGCTGAATACCATAGCAACTGACTTGCAGCCTTGCTAACATGAAGCAAGGATTTTTGACTTGAACAAGAGCTACAAGTGAAAACAGCAGGATAAAAGCAGACCTGGTGTAACATCAGCAATGCAATAGAACTAGAAAAGTCACTTAACCCCTCCCTAATCGTTTCTCTTTAATACTTTTTGACTGCAAAGGGCAGCAGCAAATCTTCAGATTCTCATTAAAATACAATATAGCGAGCAAGGAAAAATGTGTGCTAAGGTATTGATTTAGCATATATATCTAGCCAATGCAGACTCTTTGCCAAAACAAATGGGATTAAGTATTAGAAAATCAAGTCACGGAAAGGGAACAATAATAGAGGTTGATCTCAGTTTTAATTAATAATCATATCACAATAATAAAAAGGATTGGAAGCTTCTAAAGAAACACCTCAAAATATACTTAACCCTACTTTGTCTAAGTTACTGACTACCTTCAGGAACGCGTCAAAGTATCCAAGATGCTAACAATAAGACAACCACTTAATGGCAACACCCTCTAAGACCTGCATCAGGTCTACAAAGAAAATAAACGAATCAGCTCATTGCTCTAGAGTAACAGCAAGAGTCCTGCTTCAGGACAGCTTAACATTATTCCAGGCAGCTGAAGCTATGAAGTCTTTGCTTGCAAGTAGATGTGTCCATATATTTTAGGTGAGCTATAACAGGCCTTCAGTGCATTGCACAATGGAAAATTACAGCCTTATCTCTTCTCCACCGCGTTTGGGGCAGCTTGTATGCTGGAGACACTATTCCTTCTTTGTGTTAGGGCCTTATAGTCCAGGAGTAAACTCGGCTCCATCTTTTCTTTGTGCATCCATTGAAGTGGCACTGAAAACCTGCTATGAACTAACCTATCAAGAGAACCAAGCATAAGACCCAAAGCATAGCTACCTAAACTACTTTTAATATTAGGGCTAGTTTTTAAATCTGAGTTAGGACTATAAATCTACAGTATCAAATTAACTTACTTGATCTCTCTATAGACATCATTACTCCTGAGTTCTTGCTGACATCAAGGAGTACTATAATCCACCCACATCTATGAAAATAGAGACAATTGTTTGCAGTTAAAATAAGAGGAAGGACTTTACTTCAGGTTCCTGAATTTGAAAACACTAGTCTGATTTTCTTTCAATGAAATAAAATTTTTAGTTAGTCAGCTGGTTGACTTTGACAGTGAAAACCCACAGAATTCTTAAGGTCTTTTGACCCTCAAGTTCTGGCAGTCTCTCAAGGAGTTTATGGTAACAGGAAACACTTCCATCAGAGACTAGACACTGTGAGTTAACAAAGCGTAGTTGTTTTTTGGAGGTAATTTCATCATACTCATAAATTGCTTAACGTTATGTACTCGTGTTGCTACAATGGGCATATTTCTCTTTTGTCTCAAGTCTCTGATATATCATAATTCAGACATCAACTCAGCCTAATTGCAAAGACACACTTGTATTCAATATGTATGCATCTCCAGGTATGTCTACATTTATAGTATTTAGGGTGTATACACTATTGTTGTATGCCACTGAAACATAAGTACCTATCTTCCAAAAATGGTGGTTATTGCTTTATTTGAAAGTCATTTTTTTATTTAGTTCACATGCTGTAAAACAGTGCAGAGTCCCCCAGTTCGGCTCCATAAATAGCACGTCCTTGTCATTCTCACATCTCAAGTAGAAACAGACAGAGAATTCTAAGTGTGATTTTAGAAACAAAGGAATTTCCAACATTTCCCTTACCTGTCAGGTAAATATGCTTGAAGGGCTGATCAAAACATAGACCTAGCTCTTGCCTATACCTCATGCTTTCAGAATGGGATTGTTTGTTGAGTTTGTTTTGATATATCTTAGTTTTGTTCATAAAGGAAAAAGCAAGGAATTTTTTTTTTAATTGAGCTTTTATCCAGCAATTCACACAGAGAGAATACCATCTGTTTTCTGAAACATGCGAAATAGCACTCTGTGGTTAGTACCACATGTGCAAGCACTGTCTAAAATAGCACCACATATATGTTGAAGATATTGATATGCTGCTGTAAATACAGCCCTTTCACATACAAGATCAGATTTTTCCTCATACAAGTAATTCTATTAAACACAAATAAATTACAGTTTATTATTGTGATTTCCCAAAATTAGTAAATTTCCCCTGAAGAGTTTATAGTCTTAAGTCGGAATCCAAAGAGAGGAAAGACAGGAGAATGGGCCAGAAGTAAATTTGCGCATTCTGTGTACTTATACACACACACACTCTTGCCTATACAAATTAGAAAATGTAGATCAAGGACAATAAATTATTGTAACAGCAAAGGTCAGACTCAAGGAGGGATGGAACTGTCTTTGACCTCATTTGTGAAAGAATTTTTCCATGCACAAAGTGGCATGAAAGAAATGACAAAGATGCAGTGCTGCAGCAGAGATTCAGTGACTGAAGGGCATAATGGTAAGGCCAGAAAACAAGTGCTTGAGAGAGGACATGAAATTAAAAAGTACCCTAATGACTAATGGTCAGACAACGGCTCCAGCTGCAGTGTTTCAGAAACTCTGGGACAGGACAAGATGAATGTTCAGAAAGCAAAAGGGAATGCTGCTGCTCTATTCCACCTAGCAAAAGGGCATTACTTCAGCATAAATCCTTTTATTGTTCTTTAATAACATTTATTACTATAAAATAATTATTTAATAGATGGTATTATCAGAAAAATTAAAAGCAATTTGAAGTACCAAACTTTTTTTGTTTGTTTCTTTTTTTTAAGGTACATATCTGCATGTTATCCCACCTGGAATATCTGGAAGCAACTCATTAATAAGAGGGGAACTCATTAATAAGAGGGGAACTCATTAATAAGAGGGGAACTCTGTGCTACAGCAGTTATAGCCATTCCTTTTAGTAACAGCTTTTTATGCTGATAGAGCTAGGGCCCAAGTAAAGTATTACAAAAGTATTGAACAGAAAAAGGAGCATTTCAACAGAAGCACAGTACACTCAACCAGAATTACCTGCCTGGTTACAGAGAACACAGGAAACACCCAAGCCATCAAACAGTTGTACAGCTCACCAAATCTTGCATTTTCACAATGTTCTAGCATCTTTCCTTTTTTTTGTTGTTTTTCTTTCTTTTTTCTTCTCTTTCCCACAAGTAGAATCTCTTTCCTTCCCTTCAGACATTTAGACTTCTGAGTTCAAAAGTGAGTTGACCTAGGCTGTTCAAGGTGCTCTGCAAACTAGGTAAAGGTGTTTCCCATTTGGTCTCAAAATAAACTTTGTTAAATGAGGAATTCAAAAACAGATGCGAAAAGACAGTAGCATGAGCTATGTCATCAATCTGAGAACTCTGCCAAAGTTCCCCAGTGTTATACACAAACAAAAACATCCCTTCACAGGTATGTAATAAAACCTCCAAGAAGCTGTTCACCCTACTGTGAAAATGATAAACCACAGCACTGAGGTTGGCTAAATTGCCCAAGGACACCTGTAGAATTAGTGGCTATGTAAGAAACAGAATAAGAACTTTTTTTTTAGGTGTAGAAACATCTACACATGTCTACAGTCAGTGCCATTTCATGCAGTTTTCTACAGTCCAGTTTAAAAAAAAACAAAAAAAAAAAAAAAAACAAACAGGTGGCATGTGAACAGAATTACTCAGCAAGTGAGAGACAGAGAAAGAAAGAACAAAGAAAGAGGAAAAGGCTACGTGCCTTTACTTTTATTGTAAATCTTTAGGGTTTGCATCATGACTCCAAATAACAACACTTTGTACATGTGGCTTCCAAGTGTGCCACTTTCTCTAGGAGACAGGTGTTTTCAAATCACTTTTATTCATTGCTTATATAGTGACGCAATACAAAGAGCTGTAGACATCTTTGTTACATTTGCTTTTTGTGTCTTCTGTAGTCCATTGTCATAAGGGCTCACCTGCAACCAGCCATCTGGGATGAAAACAGAAATAAGTGACAGGCATCCTTACCTCCAAGTCCATCTCCAGAATCAACCTCATAGATGCTTTCCCCTTCCATGTTGCCTGTAGGACCCAGCAGAAAAACAAGATCTCTCACTGGTGATTTGCTCAGTCTCCAGAAGGAAGATGAATCCGCTCACTCTGCAGCCAGCAAGTGATATCTTTCAAACAAAAACATAAAAACAAAGCCATTGATCCACTTCTGCTATAAAAAGGAGTGGTCATTTCATTTCTCCCTCAAGTCCCCAACATTTCAAAACTGTATGCCCGTTAGTTCTACTTCCAATATCCCAGGTCCTTTATATATCAATACAGTCTCTTCAGTGGGCATCTGAGCTCCTTTTAACTTGAAAATTCAACTGTCATTCACACTATAAATAAAGAGTTTGCATCAGGCCACGTTCCAGAACTATATTGAGGGGAAAGCCACAGCACAGACCCATGCTCTCACTCATATGGCTTGACATGACCAGAAGTGGGCAAAATGGAGCAATATACTACCCATCCAGAGGATTAGCTTTTCTCTGGCACACCATGGACACATTGAGACCAAATAATAGGTTGCAAACAGCAGCATGTCCTGAAGGTACACAGATCATAGGGGTCAGCTTTCTTAAGACTGCTCTTAAAGGGTCACTTTAAAATTAGGCTGAGAAAGCATCTCAGTTTAGCAATGGATTTGATTTGCAGATGAAAGTAAAAAGGAGTGTAAAGTTGAAGTGTGGACAAAAGAATAAAACCACCCATTGGCATATTTAAGAAAGACGGAAAGGGATCAAAGTCTCTTTTTCCTAAGTAAGCTTGAGTAACTAGTGACTTTTATATTACCCTGCTCCAACATGGCAAGTTTTTACCACCTCCTCCTTTTGAATAAAAGAAAAATAACTCTCAATGAATTAAAAAAATAAATAAAAGCAACTAATGAGTCAGGAAACATCCACGCATAGAGTCTTTGAGTGGAAGAGACAAAAAGCAATCAAAACAGCATGGAGTTACTGGAGTAGTTGTGAAGCAAGCAGAGAACTGTCACGCATCAGATGCTCGTGATCCAGACAGCAAAGCCAGGATAAGCTCCAGCACTCATCCCCATGTATAAGATTTGCAATCTGATTAGTTATAAAACAGAGGAAAACAGAAACAGAAAGCCATCCAAAAAGAGCACAGAGGCCTCTCTCTGCCACACATGAACTCAAAGAGGCCAAGAACATAAAACAGGATGAATGAATGATGATTAATTATATGAATAATGTTATTTATAAAACACAGTTCAGGTACCATTGGTAACCTAAAGCCTAAAGCTTTAGGTTACCAATGAAGCAATGCATTGACTGTCGCCTTGCGAGTTTCAAATGGGTAAATAATTAATTTTTATTTGCAAGTCTGTGGCCTTCTCTTTTGCTTTTCCATGTCATTGGGACTACATTCAAATTGTCCCGTGCCACTGCACTTCATTTAACGGGTGGAAAAGGAGAAAAAAGGAAGTTCTGTATTAATATGAACTGCCCTGTGTGTTTTGTTCATCGCTTCTTCAACTTGCTATCAACAAGAAAGCAGTTAACGTTATGAGCAAATTTGTATTCAGACATCGAGTAAAAGAAAATCAATTGTTCAAGCACTACGTCATTCTGTTGATAAAAAGAAGGGCATACCTAGAAGCTTCACACCAGATGACCTCTACTTCTTCAACTTCTTCAAGCATCTCTCAGCATCTGCATGCTTTTGTCGATTTTCCGCTGGTTGAGCCAATGTAGGTGTATGCCATGTAACTGAGCGTGCATGGCACTGCAAAACACTGAGCAGACTTTCCATGGAGTGGAAACTGTAGTGTAGTCATCTTATACTGCTGGTGCCTCCCCTTCAACTCACTTCAGTGATTCAAGGTGTTATTCTGAATGAAGTCATGTTTTTCAGAAGGTGTGCTACTGCAATTTGCTAGACTGAAGACTGTGAAAGGATCCATGATAATGCTGATTTTTAGTAAAGTATCCATTGCAAAAATTTTAGTTTGGAAAAAAAAAAAAACACACATTTTTAAAAATATGAAAATACTTACCAAATAAATAACTGGAACACAATGGTTATAGTGGGTTATAGTGTTAAGCTCTGGCTGAATATTCACTCCTGAAATATGCATGTTCCAAATGCTGATCTAGGACACTCACAAGAACATTAAAGATTGTAGTTCTTGTTTATAAAAGCAAAAGCATCAAGCAGTGAACACTGGATTCCCATGATCACGAAAGCGCTACTGCAGACGTCATAGGATTTAGAAGTGTTTTTACAGGACAAATAGGTCAGATGAGGAAATAAACATAATTTCAGAAAGTCAACTACAGCCTTTCAAATTAAATAACTTTTCTTGCATAAATCCTTTTGGTAAAGGTTGTCTTATCCTGCTAAGATCTCATTGCCAACCCTGGCTTTTAAGATGAACACTACAGTCCTGGTACAGTAATACAGAAACTACTTCTGTGTAAAGTAACTGCTGATCAAAGGACATTGGGCAATGTCTAAAACCTAAACATTATCTTTTTATCCAGGCTTTATGCCTATTTACATGGAGAAAAAAATCCTGTGCCCAGCATAAATACCTACTTCAACATCTGTTTAGGCACAGGTGTTACACAGCTTAATGTCTTTATCTATCTATAAACAAAAACATATTTCCTTGTGAAAAACTCATGAGGTGTCTCATTTTGCATTATAGTAATGAACTAAATGAAACCTATATGCCTCTATCTAAACCTGTAGGTGTAAAGAGTAGTAAATTTCATGATAACAAAAGTATAAGTGTTGATTATTAAAATTAGATATCAGTATCACGAAATGCTAGTATTTCAGTGCAAGATTACTGAGGCATTAATTTGAATCAATCTTTATCACCTAGTTAGAAAATTAGTATTATAATGCTTATGAAAATCTGATTAAAAATAAAAAGAGACTGACAAAAACAGAAGAAAAACTGTTTTAAAATCATTTATTATATGTATTCCTTATAAAACAAATTGACTGCTGCTTCTTTATTACATGCTTGCTCTCTCTTCCCAATTGGCATTCACACAATTGTTGCTTTTAATAGCATTTCACTCACAGTTGAACCTTCTTTGGGGTGGGGTGGATATGAAAAACCCTATTGTTCTGTTCGCTGGCTACAAGAACTTTTTAATTAAAAATTGAAAGCAAAATTATGTGTCAGCACAAAACCATAGAGCCACTCAAATGTAATCACACCAACAGGAGTAAACACAGCGATGGGATGGTTAGTACAGAACTGCTTCTTGTGTGGCTGTGCTGGCCATGAGTTTATCCCTTCTAGTAGGGATAGAAGAACCTGAAATGTTTAAGGTTAGCCTCATCACAGAGAAAAAATGCCACAGCAGAGAAGCAGTTAGGCATGAGGTATGACCAAAGCTGTATCAAAACAGATAGAGTGCCCTAATGTGTTTGATACTTTTTAAAATTATAGAGCATCTGAAACCAGGACTCCTCATCACAAAGTTTAGTATTTTGGCAACATTTGCTTCTTGCTCATCCAAAGCCTTTCCCTTGGTAATGCCATAGAGTAGTCCCTATCTTCCGCCATCACACCAAATGTAAAGCCATACAGGAACAAACCATCATTCTGTGCTAGGTTCTGGTCTTTGAGGAAAAGGCTATCATGAGAGAAACCAAACAAACCAAAAAAGCTGTGAAGTTATTTGCTTAAATTGTGTAATCTGAAGTCTGTGTCAGTTAGTGGGAGGCTGTTGCTGGTGTTGAGGGAACAACACACAGAAGGAGGGCTCAGAAAGAGCCTCATCGAGACACGTTGTTCATAGTTGCTGCCTGCATGCAGGTTGCAGAACCACTTGTGAGGGGACAAGGCACCAGGTGGCAGGAAGACAATGTCAAGAATGCCGAACCCACTATTGTTTGCGTGATGGTGTTTTTTCTGGAGAGGGGTTAAAGAAGCCACACTGCTCTTTTAACACGTGCCACATTATATTCCTGAAGAGATGTGTAGAGCAGCAAGGAGAACCACCTCTGGGCTCCCACTGGAAATCGCAGTCCTCAGAGCAGGTCCTGATGCCATGAGCTGCAGGCCAGGGCCTGCCAAAATGGCACGCGCTGCTCACCTGCTTGCCCTGCAATCCCACAGACTGAAGGAACCCACAGCCACACACATGGGGGTGATCTCTGCCCTTTTTGACCTGCCTGAGTCCAATAAAGCCCTATCTAATGTAAACTTCTGCGGCCTCTTGCTCTTTCTGAAGTGATCTGGTTAGCCCTCCAGCTGCAGATATTGGATTTGGGGGAATTAAACCCCACTGAAGTAACAGAGACATACACTTGGAGGATACGCACATTTTGATAACATTTGAAAAAGTAAAAATTGCATCACAAAAATCAAAGTATGGCAAGAATATTTATATTTGCATGCTTTAAGCCTTCCGGGAACTTTGCAAACATAGTTCTCCAATTAAAGTCAGAAAGATCTTACAGTTTAGTAGACGTTGCATCACATGCTGATAACAAGCACGCCAGAATTAAAATAAGATGGGAAGACCAAAGTCACCACAATAGCACACTTCTCTGCTCCCTCAAAGACCAACACAGTCCTAACACATATTTGGGGCAGACTTTTTCAAATCACATTGCCAATCACAGATTCCTAAATAAGCCCCAACTTCTAGGCTGCAGCTAGACAGACCTTCCCCAGGTGTGCACTACCAACTCTCACCTATAAATCCCAGAGAGCCTTTTCAGGTAGTCTGCACAGGAGACCATTCATCTTACCTCATTCACCTCCATTCTCTTGTTTCTCTGGAGCCTATTGCAGAGGGCACAAGTGGCAAGACTGCTTGCTCCTCCCAGCTCACCATATCAGTCTTTTTCTGTTCTGTTTGTTGCAAACACCCTTTTTCAGTATTATGCATTATCACTGGAGAATGGTTCCGCATCGGGAACATGGAGGACATGAGAATGCGGTGACTGCAGAGAATGACTTTGCAAACTTTTAGGAATACAACTGATGTTGAGGAAAATTCCGAAGTAGTAGAAGACCAGATTTCTAGCACTTTTGTGTTCTTACACCAACTTCATCATAGGACAGGAGTAAAACTGATCATCAGGTTTTTCCATCTAGTTTTTGAGAAAAAAGGAGAGGAAAACAAGAACAAAAAAATCTGAAGATTTGAACTACTGAATCAATGCTGAGGCCAGGGCCAGATCTACTTCTGAAAAGGTTCTGTTCCTTCAAGACTTACTTTCACGTAGATCTACAGTGATTTATGAGATACATCTGCACTAGTCCTGTGCCTCTGCAGGTGGCCAGCCACACACAAGGAGTCCTGCTTAACTAGTTATTTATGCTTTCTCTTCATTTCCCTCATTTGTCATAGGAATTTATTCAAAGTTAACGAATCAGTCCAAGATTCTTCATACATATTTAAGTGCTTTTCAAAAAAAGAAATCAACATTCTGAAAATGGCTGGAAATCTTTTATTCAGTCAGGCATAACCACACTTTAGTTAGTCCTGCAGCAATACCCTAACGAGAAACCTTCCAGACTACCAGCCTTGATAATCATAATTCCATCTAACAAGGCTTTCAGTGAGACTGTTTTATTATTCAGGGAAAGTCTGAGTTGAATTGATGCTGAGTTGAATCTCATGCATTTTTGGAGATAGCTCCATATGGAAATCTCAAGGAAGTCAAAGTGAAAGTATCCATTCTTTATGGATACATGCATTTTTAAATGCTGGTAAAAATGTTCAGTTTGCAATACCTCCAGATAAGCTCCCAAGTAAAGATTTTGCAAAATAAGATCAAGTGCTAACAAAATGGCTTGCTGGAAATAGCTGTGAAAGAAGAGCTGTCTATTCTAATCCTGCAAAACACAGTTCTGGGAGGGAATAAGAATCAGTATGAACAGATGGATTTTAGAACCTCATTCCTCCAAAACAGCCCTCTAAATTGGAAAAAGTAGTGAATTCTAAGCCTGAGGTACTTCATTTCTGCATGCTTTTCTTTTTCTTTTTTTTTTTTCTTAAAAAAGTTTATATTTTAAAAGAACTCCACATCTGTTTTACCTGCAAGACTGTTTTATTAGTTTCATCAGACACTTTCAGGCGCTTTTCTCTACATACTTATTGTGACCTCTGTGAGAGTTATTTCATGCACTAGCATTTAAAGTTTCCCGGGATTGGCAATTCAGCCTCTATTCTAGTATAACAAGAGTACCATGAAACATTCAACATGCTGTTCTTTTCCTTGTGGTCCAGTGCGATGGAATAACTGAGAAAGCTTGTTGTGCTTAAAAACATGCAAGAAAAAAGTGCAAACAAACATCTTCTTAAAGATATGCAAAGACTCCAGAACATCAGTTCCTGAAGTCTGTACAATACCAAAGAACAGAGGAAAACTTTAGCATTAACCAGTTTTAGAGATGCCTTTTCATTGTTCATTTTCTGTTTCAAGCTACATCTCTGCAACAGAATGCTGTATAATGTACAGTACGAACTGTGCACCACAAACCAGCAATAGCCATCAAGCAAACTTATCAGTCTGCATCTTAGAGAAATAACTTTGCAATTTGGTTCCGCTGCTAATGGCAAAAACAGTAATTCTGACACTTAGAGGTGAAAATGATATTTGTAAAACCACCTGATGAAGTTGACTAGACTACAAGCATACACTACATATTGTAACTTTTGCTAACTCAGCTGTACTAACACAAACATGGAGGGAAGGGGCAGGGGATTATATCAGAAATACTTTCTTTCATGATGGGTCTAAGAAGCCAATTTTTGTACCTTAAAATGTATGTTATAGTTACTAGGAGACTGCATTGCATCAAAGATACATAGAGGAGTTATACATCTTTGTCAATTACACAAATTGATCATGGCACACAGTGTCACTCTACTGTCATTACCAACACAAAGCATACCTTAAAAAAGGAGAAAAATAAAACAAAAAAATCAACTAACAACACACAAACACCACCACCTTGATTTGGGGGAATTTTCAGTTTAGAGTCTAAATGCTCCTTCAGTACACAAGACACTGTGTATTAAATGTGAGTGAAAGATAATAAAATAATAGGATTTCTCTATTTCTAACAGGACTGTCTACTTCTACATGACAGAAACTATATTCTGTCTTCTTCTTCTTCCATCCACTTTCTTATTATAATTAGCAATAACTCCAGGAGTATGTAACAAAAACAAAGAACTAATCAACACATTGATAAAAACATGATTTGCCAAAAACTGTACAGAAGACCTGTTAACAAAATAAGCGAAACAATGAAATAACAAATAAACAAACAAAAAAGAACAAGTTAAAAAAAAAAAAAAAAAGCTTCAAATCAGTAATAACATGGTTTCACTTAGAAGCCTGCAGCATAAAAACAATTTGCTTTCCTTAGGTTTTAGCTGAAGGTCTAAATTAAAGCATGCAGTACATACTTATAGTATTTTCTCATTTGCTTTAGCATTAATTTCCAAGACAATGTAGAAAAGCTGAATTTATGCTCAGCTGTAGTTTTTATAACCAACCAAGAGAAATTTAGTTTGTATGCTAGAGCAACTGTGGAAATCAATTCTTAATCTATGACCTTGCTTACCGCAGCTTGAAGCCTTGCAATAAATAAATGCCTTGAGCCACAAATAAGAAACATTTGGTGAATCAAAGAGACAAATAACACAAATCTATATGTGTATATACAGCATTAGAAAGGTCATATAAAATACAATATTGGCTCTTTTCTTGCTGTAACATAATAATGTTTGAAAGGCAAGACACAGTAATTGGCTGCATTAATACCCAGGTGGTGAACAGTCATGAGTACCTATTTTCTTTTCAAATGACAATGTTCATCTCTTTAGAGGACTTCTTGTAGCCTGATGCTTTTCTCTTTCTCTCTCTCTTTTATATATATATATATATATATATATGGACAATGCAGCAGTACTTAGAAACACAGAATCTCTGAAAAATACCTATTTTCTTTGTCCTAGCATATGTAAAGGCTTTCCCTAATGCACATTTAAGCTTCGTTGTGAAATTGCTCAGTGCTTCACTACTAACAAAAGAAAAAAAATCCCCAGATCTCACATCTGCCTGCTCCCAGTCACAACCACCCTTCTCCTTTCTAATCTGAACCTCTCAAATTCACACACTAGATGTTATTACTTGTTTCTCCACAAGCTCTACTAAAACAATTTTGATTTCAATAGCATTACTCACAGAAGTATTATCTAAAAAAAAAAAAAAAGCACCTATAGTAACCTTTCATTATTAATATTTTACAATTACAGTTTACAAGAACATAACTCACTTTCTGTAAACAGACCTGTACATCTTCAAAAACACACTTTCCACTCTTTATGCATTTGTTTGGCTGTAGACTTTACTCAGGCAGTTGCTTTTAAAATTTATTAGTACAAAAAAAAAAGCACTAGTTCAGCTAATTTCCCTCTTTTAATTGTCTCCTTCCTGCTACACTGGAATTCAAATGTGCCTGTGACTGACACTCCCTTTTAGATTAGCATGGCATTATTAGCTTGCACAGCAGGTGGCCGAAGTAACTGATGGGAAGGTTTCCCTTATTTTAACTCTAAGGAAAGCATGTAATCTAATAAGAAATTAAGGGATCTGACATTCAGAATTATCCTTGGAGTTTTGCATAGAAAATTTAATTTATATATATAAATATATATATATTTCATTATATTTTCATTAAATATAATGAAAACTTTAGCCAAAAAAAATAGGAAAAAAAAAAAATGGGAGACCAGTACTGAGAGAACTAGAATGCCATCAGAGGAAATGCTAGCCTTACGGTGAAATTTCTTGGCACATCCTACTCAGTCTACCTGTTAGCATAGGCTTCCCCAGCTAACGTCCAAAAAACAACTCAGGAGACTTTTGAACTGCTCTTGACCACAGAATCACAACCTTTTGTCTGTATTGTAGGATTTATTCCAGATTAAGGGTCAGTTTTGTGGAAATGATGCAAAGTACGTATCAGTCTGACGCAATTTCTGGAAATAGGGGAGCGACTATCAAAGCCTGGCTTCAGGAATGCTTTCCTACTGAAAAGTCAGGCCTGCTCCAGCCTACCCCACAACAGACTAACTTAACTGACAGCTGAAGCAGACCAGGAGGAAGTCAGATTTCACATCTGCTTTCCCATAGCCCAAGAGCAGGAATTTTAGCTCGGTGACAGCCTCTGTTTTATGCCAATGGGGAGAAAACAACTTGCTTCCTAAACTAAATCCCTCGGGCAGCAGCAGTGCTTTACAGGTACGAAGCAGATGCAGTTCCTCAGCTTCCAAGGGCCGGGAATGGCACTATCCAGACCTCTCCACAGCTGCTCCTGGGCATGGGTAGGTATTAAAAGGGGGTCTCAAAAGAGAGGAAAGCAGCACAGCAGCTTACTGGGAGACAATCACATACATCGTCCTGACCAGCACTCACAAACTTTCAGTGCTAAGCATCACTTAATACCAACGCCCTACCCAAGTCCACCTATCATGGCATATATCACATGGCATTTTACATTAGCTTTCATAGTACAATCTTAAAATTAACTTTTTTCCCCACATTCAAGCTGTAAACAACCTCTTTGGTAATGACACAAACCATTTACAGGCAGTTTGTCCCAAGGAGAGCTACTCAGGTATTAACCTAGCTTAGAAGAAACTACTTCCCCACCCACAAAACAACAAATTCGCATTACAATGTGTAGCTGATTATAACCAATGACCCTTACAAAATAATTTAAGATTCAATACTTGTGAAATAAAGCAATGCATTCACTGATGGCTTTGTATCAGCATAAATGACTAATTACTTTAATCAGGAAGCTCAAAAGATAAAGAATTTGATTTATTATAAATACAGGGGCTTGCTCTCATAAAAATGACTTGCTCTGCAGTTCAGGACACACTTTGATTTATGGCACTGCTTGTAATTCCCTTATTTTTTATTTTTACATTTAATAATAGTTGAAAAATGGATTAAAAGTAAACCAACGCCGGCCATATTCCCAATATAATTTTGCTCAGTTCCAAAGAAGTACTCGTACATTATCTGTATCCTAATAGTTCACTAATAGCAAACATACAAAACTGTTTTGAAAAACATGCAGGGAGTAAAAGATTAATTTGGCCAAGATTACAGAAGGAATGAGTATTCTTGCCTTTCTTATACATGACTGTTCATTATTTAATGACATCTGAAATCTGTTGCTGAGACAATCTGCACACAACTCAAATCCAGTTTAGCCAGGAATAACTGTGAGAGTCATAAACATTTCTGAAGATAGATTACGGACCAATTATGGTTGGGGAACTCATCAGAGAGAGAGAATGAGAATGAATCTGCCTGGAGTCCGTGGACAAGCATGGATCTTCATCTCTTTGCTGTCAGTCACTTCAGAAAGCACTTTGTTCCCTCCTGACCCCTGCACTACCACTTCTTTATCTCAACACCTTAAACTAAGATGAAATTGTCTGGGAGTCTCTCATTCACCTGAAGTCCTCCAAGTTTGTCCTAACAAGATGATTGCCTCTTTTTGCATATTTATGTTGAGGATTTTTGAGGAAATCTCATGCATCTTTCTATGTATTTTGCTGCATGGCTGAAGGGGGAACGAGCATGCAAGAGATTAGAAAAAAATATACATTTTCTGTAGTTTGCTGTTAGCTAGAAAAGTTCTCTAGCTTATCTTAAGTTATTGGAGTCATCATTGGAGCCCCAGGGTCTCTAGGAAGACTGTCACACGGTTGTGTGAATAGGGAGACAATTGCTCAGTCAGGTATTACAGTGTTAGGATTATGTTTCACCAGCATTTGCCAGAAAATGGTGATTAAGGGCAACGTGAAAATATTTTCAACATGAAGAATGTTTTCATAGACTGGAAGATCTGCTTGATCTAACTTCAGCTCTGAGCTTAGCTAACGCAAACCGTAGTCCCCAGGGCGCTGCGACAAACGGATTAGCATCACGTAAAGACCCTCGGCGGCGAGGTTCTTGTGACAGCTGCTGCTTGTGCTGACCAGCACGGTCACCGTGACCTCACGTTCCCCCTCTTTTTAATAATATTTCCACGCATCGCCTCTTGTCTCCTGCTTAACAGAAACATTCCTCCAGGCACAAACCACCTCCTTCTGGTGTGTTTACAGAACCAGCTGCGCCGAGTGACTCTTAGGGCTGCCGCACAATAAACAACAAGATGTACATCTGATTGTGATTTATGGCAGAGCTGAACAACGTATTCAGTCAAATATCTGCACAATTCAAGTCAATGGACGGTTTTGTTCAGAGAGCCAGGGGTTTTCCTGTTGTACCATCATGGTTGGTGTCTTCTAAGTATAAATCCTTTTTCACATTAAAAAAAAAAGTTTAGCACCCACCAGTTCTGACTCCTTGCAGTTACCACCACAACTACCTAACGTGGAAGAAAGGGGAGTATTTTCACCAGGAGTTTTGTCAAATATTCTCTTGCTATCAAGCATTTCTCAGAGCCAGAGGATGCACGGAGGATGTCCTGGAATTCAGATTACTGCAGTTTGGAAGATATCCAGCAAAAGATTACAAAAAAAAAAAAACCTGCTTTAGGCCTCAAGGGGCACAAAAGTGACGATGCTATCCACATCATCTATACCCACTCACTGATGAAACCAAAACCCACTTCTGCATAGCTGCAAAAAAAATGCCATGCTACTATAGTAATTAGAAAAGAGATCAGAAAATATGGGATATTTACCAACATAACACAGGCTTCTGTGATATTTAATCAGCCTTAGATAGCTCTGACATCTCTCTGATAGCCTGTGAAAAAAAATTGGGAAGTCTTTAAAGGTCTTTGAAATCCAGTGTTGTGCTACAACTCACAGATGTCTGAAGCTGCATACATAATTTTTAAGGACTGCTGATTAAGATGGTTTATTTTCTTTGTTGGATTTTTAACTCACATGAGTGGTTTCATACTTAAATCCCTGTCAAATAAAGGTGCCCTCATTACATGAAGTGGACCATCTGGAGTTCTGCGATTTTTTTTAATCCACAGTACTGGAGGTCAGACAGGCAAGTGTTCAGGGGAGGATTTGGAGCAAACTACAGAAGAATGAAAAAAATCAGTTCAAACAGAATCTGACATAAGAAGTGGAATTCTCATCAACAAAATAAAATTCCAATATTTTACACAATTCTTTAATTATTTAAAAGTTGTTGGTGGTTACAAACAGAACTATCAGAGCAGTAATAGCAGAGCAGCATTCACAGGCATCACGAACATTATTCCAAGCCACAAAACTCTTAATTAATTAAAGTTTATATTTCAGAAGAAATACTTGTTTTGAACAGAAATATTATGTTAAATCTTATTTTTTAAAAGGTACCTCTGCAGTTTCAGAGTGGTGTTAAGACTGAAATCTCCCTGTTCCAGGCATTTATTTTGTAACGATCATTTACGTTCATAGTTTGCTACATTCCACAACTCCCATGGGGAGCTAAATTCCCTCCTTTGCAGCTACTGTGATTACTGAAAGAAAAATAAGAGATACCTCTGAAAATAATAGGCTGGCTAGTGGGCTGCTTCTGCTGAGCTCAGCACCAAGGAAAGGCCGCCCGGTATCTCCACTGGGGCAGCCGCACCTAGAGGCTATTCTGACTTGCACTTGCTGGCAAAAGTCCCTACAGGACCATCTGCCAGCAAGAGCAGTAGGAAAAAAATCGCACTGAGGTACTACCAAGCCCTTTCCAACTCTGAAAAATAGTAGAATCTACCACAAGCAAGATTTAAGACTTTACTATTCTGACCTGCTGTGGAGTCTTCAAGACAGGAACACTTCACCAGAAGAGAGCAAGAGAGTCCTCATAAAAAGAGGAGAAGGAGAAAACTGAACAGATAAATGAATTTATCTTTTGTATGCTGACTAGTATGGTGAGTGCCACAGGTCAATGTTACCATGTACTACAGGTTACCTATAATGAAAAGCTTTATCTTAGAAAGTCTTATTGGAAAAGAAAAAAAAAAAAAGAAAAAAAAAAGAAGTCAAATATACACAGGAGAGGTGTGCACACTAAGCTCTTATCTTCAAAATTGCTGCTAAAGATCTATTTACTTATTTCTGCAGAAACTCTCTAACTATCCTAAAGCATTCAGAATAAGGGATGCATGGCCGAGCAGCCTGTTTCTGTAACAGAACATGCTGCTGCCCTGAAAAGCATGCTCTATTTGAAAGAGACAGATCAAGGAGAAAACACTTAAAATGAAATGCAAAACCTTATTCCAATCAGAGAAAAGCAAAAATACACGTATATCTACTTGCAATATATTTTATCTATATACATTTATAAAATATGGCAAAATTAGAGCTTCATTGGCTTGGCCTGCCCTGTTACATTTACCCATTCCCATCCTGACAATTTTGTTCTTGTGTAACATGCCCCCTTGAAGGCATCAGCTTGTAGAGAAGAGCAACAGCTGTTTTTTCTGGGTCAGCCCAGACACAGTACGTACCATCAGGCTTGTCTGCATGTTGTGCTTTCTTAAGAATACTCATAGGGCTCCTTCCTTCTTTGCTATTCCTACCAGCATGTTTGTGTATGCTCCTGGTGTGACTTTTGCTGCCTTTATGGGACCTGTTTGAGGAGTAAGGCGATGATCCTAAGTGAATACACCCTCCCATTTTACTGCTACAACCTCATCTTCCTTCCCCATCCCACCACTCCTCTCTGCCTCCATCCCACTCTCCATTACACGTTTTTAAGTGACACCTAACATTTAGATCACACTCAGTCTTGGACATAGCCCAGAAGTCTTCGCTCAGCTGACATTACTAACACTGACTCCAGTGAGATGTTTGCTTTCATAACACAGCTCTCTGTGCCTTCAAGCACAGCGCTGGACCCTGTGAAAATGAGCAACAACAGTGGTGTTTGTTTGTTTTTCCCTGTTTCCAAATGCTCAGTTCAGATTTTAAGTTTATTTGGTTCATGGAAAGAAAGAAAAGAGGGAAAAAAAAAAAAAAAAAAAAGACCTAATTTACTGCCCAGATGAAATACAGCATTGTGGAGAACTGGAGATCTTGCTTTGCTGCATCGCCTGCAACAAAAGACAGCTAATCTAAACTGACAACTAATACCACAACTAATCTAAACTGTGAAGCCTCAGTCAGGGGAGAAATTTATCAGATAGCTGGCACAGTTTACAAATTTTTCCAGCATGGGAGAGGGTTTTCTTGTTGTTTTTTCTTTTGTTTTACTGTTTTTTGGTGATGATAACCATTCCTTCGCTCCCATTACCAAGCAGTTCTCCATCTAGCTACCAGAAACAGCAAGCTTCAACATTTGCACATAGCTTCAAAATTAACATGAATAAACTCAGTTCACTGATACAACAAAACCAATCCTATAAACAGGGAAGACTTCCTCTGTATCTAATATTAAAGCAATAACATTTTATTCATTAATTTCCTGTTCTTGTGAAAAGATGTCAATGAGCGGAACAGGTCTCTACACACAGCCTCATCTACAAGCAGACCAGAAACACACAGGCCATATATAACTCAGCTAACAGCACAAGCAAGACAGTATAAAGACTAAGGAAGAAAAATACCATCATGAGGGAAACACTAGAAAATAATGATCCCCACCAGCGTGCAACCAGCAGCACTGTGGATTGAAAAATGTTATTATTTGCAGGCAAGGCATAACTCGATTTGTCTTCCAGCTTCTTCTACCTTGTGTAGAGTCACCAAGTTCACAGTGCAGTTGCCACATCCACTACACCTCCAGCTGTGTAACTATGACAGGAGAAGTACACAGGCCACAACATATTCTCTCAACCTTCTGCAGCCACTGGGCAGGACTGCAGCAGCACACAATCTTGAATCAAATGCTCCCAAACAGATGTTCAAATTATTTTTAAGACGTTCCTTTAATGAAAGGTAACTCCTGGAAGCCTGTAACTCCTTACTGAGCTAGCACTGAGACTCCATGAGTTACAAGGCTGGTGTAGATGCTGCTGACAGAAACATGGTGGAGTTTTCCAAACAGCAACTTGTATCCAGAATTAATGCATTTGTTCAGAATTTCACTCAACTGCTCCTATCCTAGGAAACAAACAGTACCTTGTCCCCCCAGCCCTGGTCACAAATTTTCAGAAAACAGCGTATCATTCTCTCCTACTTAATTAGGAAAATAAGCCTTCTCCCCCACCCCCCCCCCCCCACCTTTGGCAAACCACAGAGCAATACAGATGTCACTGTGTCATTCAGCACTGCACATAAATATCCACAGATTGGCACTGGTAGACAATGCTACTGTGAACTCCATAAATTCCAGCCATCTTTGCCCTAAAATTCCAGCTCACATCTCAAATTTGGTCATCTTTCTTCAGGATTTCCTCGGATTTCTTTTTTCATTACAGATAAATTTTAATCAATCCTTCAATTTTTTTAAAGTACTTATTAATCTGTCCTTTAAAAAAAAAAAAGTTTGAAGCTTTCTTTTTGTTGAAGCACACTCATATGTATCACAAAAAAGATCACAGTTCCTAATTGACCACATCTCACTAGGAGAGCCTAAAGCATCTGACCAAGCAAAAGAACGTCCACAAAGGTCCATAGCATCTTGGCACAGGATCCATTAAAGTGCAGATCAAATTCAATTCTGATTTGTAAGCTAGGTTTTTATGGAGTGCAGAGGATGAAACAGGTATCTCTATGTTTACAGCAAGATGACACTGGAAGAAGATACATATTCTCTGTATCACCTTTTTATTTTTACTTGCATACATCATACTGTGTTTGCAGTATTTTGTCCCTGCTTCAGTGTCTGAGTTCAACTACTCTGCTACAAGATAACAGTGACACTCTCAAAAGCAATTTCCATGGGTCTTAATTTCCCAGGCGCTCAAGAGAAAAGAATTAAATGGGTTAAATAGTTATTTTGGGTTTTGGTGGATTGTTACCTTGTTTGCTCCCCTTGCACAGAGATGTTACAAATACATATGTCCGTATTATCTGCATTACAGAGTATTCAAAAGTCTCAGGCAGGATTGGGGTGTACAAACACAGGAATGCATTTCCTGCCCTTGAGAACTCGCAGCGTTGGTTGATCCTACAATGAGTTGCATGCAAGCAAACACTTGAACCCTTACAAATGCCATAGTAACACTGCAGACTACTATGAACTAAATAAATATATAAATCAACATTCTTCACATGCACTCCTATATGGGTGCTAACTAACAAACTGAGTCACCAACAAAGTTGGCTGGACTTAAACTGCCAACCTAGAGATGAATGGAGGGTGCAAACTTAGCCCTCCCTGAAACCTGGGAAGACAAGTGACAACTTAATTCCTGTAACTACAGTAATACTAAATGATGTCATGCTTAGAGCCCATGATAACTACATGGTATATCAATGAAACCAGCTGCAGAGCCTGAAACCTGAGTAATGAGCTTTGAGATCGGATAGCTTTGGTTCTTTGGTCTTCCTTTCGCTTACGGACTCCAGTGCCTTAACATTGAGATTATAAGGAATTTCCTTCTGCTGTGTCTCAATCATTTATGTTTAGAAGTCCAATGCTGACACGTGAAACATTGCTAAGTACACCAAATAAACACTTGCTTTTGAACAATCTAACATTACATAGCTACTTCCAGAAGACCACACAGTGCCTGATGTCTCCACACCAGCTTCAAACCTGTGACGGAAATGCTTTTCTACAGCCACCTCCAGCAGATCAGTCACGTGCAAAGCCCATTCCAGATCACTGGCATATAAATACAGATCTCTATTATCTTCATAGACAGAAAACAAAGTTTTAGCAAGGAGTTTTCCCACCTGTGGTCACTCACAGTTCACACATTATTCAATGTGAACCTGAACAGTTACTTATCCCTTCTTTGCAACCTCTGCCTTTGACACTTGACACAAAATTCTAGGCATGTCCCTCCAATTCTTTTGTTTTCTAGTGGTCTGGAAGAAAAGCTAGTTTGTGAATTGAACCTGAAGCCCTTGAGACAACTCACTGTGGTTCAGTGGTTCAGTCAAGACATTGATATACATTCTCCAAGGACTGGTTTATTTCACTGTGCTCCCAGTCCTTGGACATAATCAGTAAGGCTGTAAAATCATTAGGATATAACTGGAGTTAAAGAAAGGATGATAAAATTGAAGCTCTTGAAGTAGTACCCTGTAGCTATGAACATAATGCTGATGCCTTTTCTCATGTGACCAGTCCTACTGGAGTCAACAGAATTGCTTATACAGTTGGGGACTCCAGGATCAAGGTTATAAGGATTATCTTATTTATTTATGCTCTGGGTAATACTGTGTTTTACAAGCACACTCCTTTACATAACCATTATTCACAGTAAATGCATACAAATATCAGGCTCTTTATTAATTAGAATTTGAAGGTAACACATGAAGAAAGACAAATGCAGTATAAATAAAATGCAATGTGAGAAAATTCTCTCCTTTTCCACACCTCTGTGTTTGTATCAATGATGATTTAACTGTATTTTTGTACTTGAATTTAAAATACAGTCTACTATAAAAAAGATTTAATGGTGATAAGTTGTATAGTTATCTTCAAAGGTCTGTGTGGCCTAGCGGTAGGTTTGAGCTGAATTCTGGACTTGGTGTACAGAAGAGAGTGGGAGGCCAGCCTGCCTCACTAGGGCTTTGGCAGTGACAGTGAGAAGACTGCAATCTGCACTGCATTTGAAAGAGCTGAATAATAAATTCCACAGTGATTTATTATCACCATAAAAACACTAAATAAGCTGACTTATTAGCAAATATGCCTAATATTATACTACCTAATGCCACTGATTGTCATGACAAGGATCCTGAAACTCTTCTTTCACTTAAACTGAATTTATGGATCAGTCATAAATTACTTTGCAACAGGATGCCACTGCTGATTTTGATTATGAACCAAATCCTGTATCTGATTATGAACCAAATCCTGTATCACTTGTACCATGACCAAAAAAAAAAAAAAGTCAGAAATTGCTTTAGCTGTACATGGAATGAACAATACTCTGAAACCTACCTAGGCAGGAAAATTAACTTCTTATGAATTAACTTCTTAACTTCTATCTTGTGGAAACAGTATTAATGCTAAATTTGAATTGTAGTATGCTCTACTGTTATCCTACCTGTTTACAAACAACTGTACAAGCAGAGTTAAACAGACCTGCAGGCTTCAACTATAAAAGATAATGAAGTTGTTACAAATCCTTCACAAAGCATCTGAAGCTGCAGAAGTGATTCGCCATAGCCTAACAGCCTTGCTAAGCTTTTGTTCCCATTTTCTGTATTACATTTGTATATTTAAGAGATTTAAATTTGACTGAAAACAGAATAATACTCACAGTGTTTGAAGTATGTAGCACTTAAATAAATCCAGGAACGTACATGAAAATTCATTTGTCACGTATATAAGCTCACATTATTTTTATTCTGAAAACTCCTATCAGTCATATTACTTCTCGCATTATCTATCACATATCTTCTGTTTTAGATGACAACAATACTGCAACCGCAACATATACCCAATACTTTCATATAGCATACATGTAGGATGTTGCACGCCTAACTCGATAGACAGATTTCATTAGTTGAAAAATAATCTAAAAAAGAACATTAGTTTACCGGCTTAATGGGTGCTAATATCTAAATTACACAGTAATTATGAAAAGAGAAAATGTTAAGATATGGCTTTACAACAGAAACCTAATAGTTAATTTAGATACTGGAAACCAACATTCACTTTCTTATCAATTTTTGGTGCATTTCAAAGCATGCCTCCTGGTCTAGTGCTCTAGAGCCCCCCTCGCATACACGGCTGCCATCAGTAACCGCTCTTCTGCATCACATTTACAACCAGACTGCATTCAGTTATTCGCATGCTATTTCATAGACGTGTACATAAAGCATTGACAAAACCTCTAAAAACAAAACAGTGCAAAAAGAAAAAGAAAAAAATATAAGGGTGCCATCCAACCACAAAGAAATACCAAAATGTGACAGCAGTCAAGCAGAATAATGCAACCTCAATGAATCCAGCCCACGTTGTTTTACCATACATGAAGTGATTATCTGTTAAAGACTGGTGGATCATTCAAGACACGGGGGCAGTCTCCGTCCAACAGCCTGTCCTGCAAGAACCACTGCCTGGCAGCAATAACTGCGTGGACAGAGACTCATCCACCCACTCACCTCCAGAAGTGACCTCTTCAGAACTGGGTTGAGGAACATTGGCAGGACAATGTGGGGAAGCTTGCATTGCTGCTGCCCTTGCTATACCTCTCCTGTGGAGAAATAGAGGACTTAATTTCCAGTGCTGTCAGCCAGCACGTTCCACATTACAATTGAAGAAAAAGAGAAACTGATACATTTTGGGGGTATAGTGAAGAACCCCCATTTCCTACTGAAGTATTTGGGTTACTTTCATGTCTTCTGTGGAGCTCCATTTGTCTGCTTGGACTGCAAGCTGGATTCTTTGGTTCATGAGTTGATGTTGCTCTTGCCAGTTACCTAGACAGCAAGCTGGGATGTGACCATTAAGAATCAACTTTACTAGATACACAGCCTAAATAAAATAAAATAAATAAGGAAATCATGTTTAGATTAATCTCTCAACCCAAACGTGAACAAGTATGTGCCATTGGTAACTCTGTCCCCTCTCCCTCCCTTTCCAAATGGCAAGTTTCTTAGTCTGCTCTTCATGTTTCCTTTACAGAGACCAGAAGAGAGAAGCAGTTCTTTTCCTTTTCACGTCCCATTCATTCCATATATGCATTTTATTTAATTCCATATTAATCTAAATATGGTTACCACAAAAATAAGCCCTAAATAAGGCAACTATTAAAGAAAAAAAAAAAAAAAAAAAAAAAGTAAAACCTTCCACTATCCTCGTTTTTTTCAGCTTAGACAAGTTTTCAGGCACCAGTTTTCAGTGTGACACATACAAATGATTTCTATCTAACAAAACGCAATCCGTTAGAGAGAAGAAGAGACAAAACAACCCTGTCCAAAGTATATGAATAAATCATTCTTTTGAGTGTGGTGATGAATGCAATGTTTTACAATTTCAAAAACAATTCTCTGAAGCCTTACTAAAACAAGTATGTTTGCTTCCAAAAGTGATCTCTGCGTATCTTTCAGCAGTACCAAAATGATTTTGTTGGAGAAAATGCTGTCAAGCTTACACACAGAGGCATGGAAGCTTAAGACCAACCTTTTTTTTCCTGGTAGGAGTGTGCAATACATACTGATGCTCACAGACGGGCACAATTTCCCATAATTAATTAGAAACACACCAGCCTTCATTGCATTTGCTTAACTTCGGTCAACAGCAATGTTGATCTTGCAAGTGAATTGAGAGACAAGACAAAGCCCATAAATGTGCACTTTATATATGCTTCAGAGCTGTTGAAAAGCATGGGAAGCAAGCCAAGAAAATGATGATAAAAATATGGCAGAGAAGCTTTGCTAGAAAAAAAAAAAAAATGTATCAATGTTTATTGAGTCAATTACTTAAACTCAATCTTTCTGCTAGGTGTATGCTAAAGGGTGAGCATAGAGATAAATAGGATTTTTTGTTTCTTATTTGCACAAAACAAATTTATATATATTGCTCACTTCCTGAGCAAAGAGACCAAACAGAACATTTTCCTCATTTTCATGTCTTTATTTGCTAAAACTCTACACTGTTTTTTCTTCCTGAAGCTCCAAATTTCCAACAGAACAAGCAACAAAACAGCTCAACTCTGACTATGTACTGCAATGGACTATGACAACCCATGGACTATGATTATAGCAGAATCTGGTCAGGATGGGGTATCTCCAAGAAAAATAATAACAATTGTTCACATATATAGTGTCATATTTAATATATCCAATGTTTAACTGTTAAGGTTAGACATAGTAAGTTGGCTCAAAACCACAAGACAATGATTAATAGTGTCCTGAGCACTACAGGTGGGTGTTCTGTTCACCTTCCAGGTTGCTACTTCATGGGCAGTGTCAGCCAAGGCTGTCATTAAAACTTAGCTATACCAAAATACATATAACTGAACTATATTTTCAGTATTTCAGAAGTTCTAACACAGGTGATAAAATGTAACTAGATAAGATTACTATGATCACAAAAGAATTGCCCACAATGGTAAAGAGTTAAGCAAGCACAGCTCTGCCTGTACTAGTTAAAATATCAGAAATGGGAAAAAAAATACTTTGAGGAAAAATTATAGTTTTGCTCCTGAGACAAATGAGACAGTGTCCTGGTGTCAGTTAGGATAGAGTTAATTTTCCTCCTAGTAGCAATTCTTCTAACAGGAATTTTTGTAAATCTGTCCCTTTTCTTCATGCGAAAAATAATAAGGAAATCCAAAAGAAAGAGCTAACATCACTGGGGAACACTGATGACCTTAGGTTTCACACACGACCTAAACCTCTCTCAAAATACCAAAAAGCTGCCCAAAAAAAGATCGTGATAAATGGATAACCTACATATTCTAGTAACAATGCATGGATATCACCAATTATTTTCTCTCCAGACATAGAAAAGAACTCAAACACTCCGAAATATTTGGGGATAGTTTCTAATAATCCATCCTTCCCCAAAGCCTTTACTGCCTTTATCCTACCTCAAATGCAATATTATTTCATAATTTGAAGGTAACCTACATTTGCTTCAAAAATGATCCTTAAGCAATCAAGAACAAGCACCTTGTATGTTAAATGCTTCAAAGAGCTGTTCCTTTGTTTACATCCTCTGGATTTCCTCCCCACAACTTGACTATTGTTCTTAAACCTGCCCTGCAGTCTATGTTGACCTATGTATCTCAAGCACTTCAAGAGGCACTTTAATCATATGGGATAATTCTTAAACATATGACAATTTTAAGTGTCTGGGGAAGTAGTTCATGGAATGAAAAAGAAAGCAATTTCCCCACTGAAGACTGATGTATGTTCCAGAGATTAGTCCAATTAAAACTGAAAGCTCTTTCATGACAGAAAGCACATGTTATTTTTAGGATGAACTCACATCCTGCTACCCTACCCACACTGGAATTTTCCCTCTACTTCTGGCTGGAATATTAGGTAGAATCTATTGTGTGTATAAGGACTGTAATATAGCCCCTGGACCTGGTGCTCAGATCTACCAGAGATTTTCCTGTGGGACCTACGGAAATCACAGTTTTTCTCTTTTTTTTTTTCCTCTCTCTCTTTTTTTTTTTATTTCATTTGAGAACTGAAGAAAACCTACCTTTCAATCTTCATTACTGGAAAAAAAGAAATGATGAGAGGCCCTTTGTGCAGATCTTTAGATGAACAAATTTATGTATCTATAGCTGGATGAGTGGATTCCTCACCTCCACTCCTTACCCAGTGACAACACTTAGAAGGTGCTTGAACATTTCCTCTTTCATTTCCTGCACAATGTGAAAGGACAGGACTGCTGCAAATTATAGTCCCACTTAAGTCTCACAAGCCAACAAGGCAGCTGAAGGAAAATGAGCCTGACAGTTTGTGCCTACAGCTCAATCAGATTAGTTGTCATCACTGGTTGGGAGCCCATGCTTATGTTCCAGCATCCAAAACTGAGTTGCTGGTACCTGAGCTTTAATGGACAATCTCTGCAGAAAAAGAAGTAATGACGGTTTCAATATCACATATGCTATGACCTTGTTAAGAACGTATGAAGTGTTGTTTTTTTTTTTTTATATATATATATACAATCTAAAAAGAATATTGATTTACCTGAAGTGCACTGCACACCAAATGCAATTCCTCCTTGTTGCTATTTGAGTTACTAAATTAAAATGTCATCTTTCTGACTAAGAAAAAAATCAACGAGTCTGCCATGAAGCAAATGTGTCTATGGCTCTCTGGTATATTTCAAATAATGTTGTCAGCTGGAGGTAGCCAAAACCTTATAGTGATTCATGAAAAAACATACAGAAAATTCACTTTGGTGCCATCCAAACTTCGTGTATATTCTCCGTGCACTGCAGTCTGCAAGACACTGCAAACGAACATATGTTGCGATATAACTAGCAATACAAACTCACTGCTTCACCTCTCAGTTACAAACCAAGGGAAAACAAGAAATGGCTCTAAAGCTGAAAAAAAAAAAACAGCACCTGTGAAGAATCTAGATGGACCCTGAGAAACCTGATGAGGTTCAGCAAAGGAGAAGTAAAAAATTCTACACTGGGGTCAGAAGAGCTCCAAATGTCAGGATGGGCTGGAGAAAGTGCAGTGCAGAAACCCATCTGGAAAGGCTCTGGGGTCATCCTGCATGCTAGGTGGAATAAGGCAATGGCAGGCTCACATCAGCAAGACACAAGTTGGGCTAGCACAAGGACGAATGTGACCAGCAGAAGATTGGCCACAGGTCACTCCCTACTCATGTTTTTAAGACACTAAACTCCTGGTGTTCTGTGGAAAAATAGGCAATTTTTACAAAATTCCTTTGCTAAGCCTCTGCTCCTTGCTTGTCTGAGATTTTAAAGGGAAACTAACATGTTTTGAGTAGCCACAGCACAGTGAGAATCTATAGCAAGACGGCTAAGCAAATAAATGACTGTTCCAAAGGGCTGGATGACCATGCCCCACTCTGTGTCACTAGCAACCCCCAAAATGCACAAAGACATGATGTGTGCACCAAGAAATGTGCTCCAAAGACCCAGAGCTAGAATGGGTGACTTTTTTCTTCCCTTCAGCTTACTGGATTTGACCACAAGACCTGATGCACTGCCACAATTGACTGAACCAGGTTATGCTAAAGGTAACCACTGCTTGTAAAATTGATTAATTGAAGTGACTAATTCTGCATTTGGCATGTGATTTTTTAATTTTATTTTTTTCCCAGCAATGCACCTGTTATAGTTTTTCAGCCATCACCTATTCCTTGATAGTAGGTTCATTTTTGAGATTATTGCCTTAACCAATAAAAGCTCTCTGGAATGCTCCTACCAGGGATCATCACCTACAGGGATGCTCCAGGTGGAGGATTTGCCCAATTGTTCTGCACACACTCACAGTGTCATTTTGCTACTACCATAACAGGTTTTTTTTGGAAACTGTAAAAGCATAACAAAGGGGGACAATATGAACCTTACAAATCTGCACAAACCCAGAAGTAAGCAGATCAAGGGGAAGAACTACTATTTTGATAAGACATGTATGTTTCTTAAACTTCTGATACAGATAACCCTGAAAAACATCTGTTACAAAGACATTTATTTAAGGGCTGAAACTATGTTACTGACATTCATGAAATATCCTGTAATTTTTTTCAGAGATTTAATTATACCTTTTGTGCTCCTCACCTATTAAGAGATCTTCTGGTAGCATTAATTTGAATTTTATCGCCACATAAATTAGTACAACTTAGACACATTTATCAGCCCTTTAAATAACAAACTGATGATGTGTCCAGGCAGTATATACTTGAAAAGAAGAAAAAGACATACAATTAAAATCTGAACTACAATTACTTTGCATTTCAAAAAGTTAAAAAGTAGCCTGAAGCAACATTATCTCAAAGAGAAAATCTGGACAGTAGCTTTGCTTCAAGAAAAATCTATGAGAATATATAACAGAAAACAATAAGCAGAAGGGATAGATCATACACAAGGAAGACAAAAAAAAAGTCAAAGAAAAGGAAACGGGCTCATACCCAGATTATTTAAAATTTGTGTACACTAAGCTCTAAGGAAACTTACAAAGACAGTATTAAGGTCACAGTATGGAACAGGATAATTTTAATAGTACATTAAATTTATATATATATATTAAACTTTTTCACCATCAATTACTTTAACTCTTCTCACACTGAGTTGGAAAAAATCTGTAAAAAAAAAAATACTCTTGCAGCATCAAGTGTTATACACTATATATCCACTACACATATAATGTAATACTGAAGACAAAAATTCGTAAGTGTACAAAGAGATTTGAAAAAAAATAGATGTAGAGATCAAAACCAGGACTCTCAAAAGACAAAACTGTGCTTGTATATACAGACATATTTTTAGGGATTTACAGTATGTACATACAATACAGCTATGCACCATGATCCAGTGTCACCAGAGCCAATGGCAGGTTCTAAATAGAGTCATTGGATACCAAGTCACAAGTACATAAAGGCTGTAACAACCTGTCAGGATTTTAATGAATAAATGGTTGTTGCTTGAAGGAAACACAGGTCTGTTTCCTAACAAAAATGAATACAGTGTTTCCGTTTAAAACAGACAAACAAAAATCAGAGTAGAAAAAATTACAATTTAATTAAAAATAAAAGTTCTTCAAGCAAGTTTCATTACTTCCAGTCACTTCCAATTCTATGTCTTCTTTTGAAAGTGGTAAACTTTAAAAAGGAACCACCACTAGCCTTTACCTCATGATAGCAGGGTAAAATCCTGACACTGCTGCAAAGACAAGCACATTGGAACTACCCTATCTAGCTGGGACTTCACCCAAGGAGCCTGCCAGACCTTCCAAAGTCAGAAATACCTTTTCAGCAGAATAGTGAAGGAGTAGGGGCTCTTAAAATTTCAGTGAGCCTCCTTTGCACATGTGGTTCACATGCAGACTAATGAACCCCTCCAAGGCCAAGATGATTTTGAGTCATTGCTGTGTCCTTTAATGACAAATAAGAATGGAAGAATGGCACAGGGTCTTACTCTCACATGATTCAATGGTTGTAAATACAGAGAACAGAAAGAATAGCAAATGCAGAGTGCGAAATGAGTTACTGTTCTGATTATTTTTTTCTTTTAAAGAAAGATTTCTGTAGCTTGAAGCCTAACAAGTACTATAGATACAAGCCAAGCATCACTACAGTCAAGTCAAGTGGCAAATGGAAAGAGAACAACTGTAGTCAAGGAAGGAATGCCTGTATTTTTGTCTGCTTATTTCTTTCCTCAGCACTGCTGGGATCTACATATTCCTGACTTCTCCTGGAGTCTGAGCAGGGAGTATTATTTCCAGGAAGAGACATGTTGAGAATTTAAAGCTTTGGGGCCCTGGTAGAACAGAGATGGAACAGTTGCCTTCTGGCAGGAATTAAAGCTGATATGGAAATTTCACAAAAGGAATTAAAAGATGGTCTGGATACTGGCCAAAAGTAGATCAAAGGAACTTTAGCAGCATGAAGACACATACCAGAAGCACATGAAAGGCAACTTGAAGGCAGACCATTAGGTTTAAGAAAGTATCTGTTGTTTGGACAGAAGTCTGCATGAACCAGGGAAAATGCAAGTTATTCTTCTGAAATATTTAGTTCCAAAATATCTGTACTGTCTTGTGTAATTTCCAGTTTTGACCACATGTCAGACATCTAGTCAAAGAGATGCATTTTAGATTCTGCCCTAATTTTGAACTCCAAGACTTGATCAGCATGCCCTTCTTCTTCCTCAAGTGTCATATGTTACTGGAGCTGAGATTCAGGTTCAGGAAAACTCCAGCTACCTGTGAGTTAAAACATATTAAATACAGAGAAACTATACCTCATTTATTACATCACATTTATTGTGGTAAATACATGATATAGGCACAAGTAGTTGTGCCTAGAAAGTCTCTCTAACTGAGACTTTCCAAAATCAGAGGTAGGAAGAAATTCACCTCAACTATAAAAAAGTGACAGAAGAAAGAAAATTGGAAAGATGGCACGGGACACAGAGAGAGCTAGGCAGCTTTAAAGCTGGTAGGCTTGGTTACTTCTGATAGGCCAACCATGGCAGCGCTGAACTCATCAACGAGTATTTGTAGCATTATTAAAGACTTGGTCCTAGAACAAGTATTAAGGGTTTAAAAAAAACATGATTGTCATGTTTCCAACGCTATCAGAGGGCCGGGAGCAGCAGCTCTGGGTGCACCCCAAGGCTGGCATACTCAGCACCTCAGTGACTGCTGGGGGGGAGAGGAGCAGCGAGGGGAGCCCAGGCAGGGCCTGCATGCCCGTCCGGGTATTCACCTCACAGCCAAAGCATTTCTGTTTTAGTGTTTACTCTGCATTTGGTTTGTCTGCAATGCAGAACGCCTCTCCTCTCTGAAACAAGCTCATAAAACTTTCAAAACCATTTTCTTCCCCTCACCTTTCATACAAAGGCCACAGACAGCAGGGGAGGCCAGAGCAGGTCTTCAGTGAGAGTCCTCACGTAACCACAGAGCTGGGCCCTGAGCAAGCAGTCATTTTACTAAAACAAAACATCAAAAGCAGATAGTTTTTTTAAGTGGCTAGCTTCAAAAGAAGAAATGGACCATCCGTGGATATGATCTGTGTAGCCCCAGAGCTGAAATGAGGTGCTCTGGGAATTCTGAATTGGATAAAAGCTTCAGGGAACTGTTGGATTATTGCTTTTAAAAGCTATTAGGATGAATAGGCGCTTTGCCTGCTCTCTGTTTCTACCCTATGTGCTACAATAGCACTGTCAATAAACTCTAAGCATCCTCCCATCAGTAAAAACTGCTTTTGAAAAATAAAATGGAAACACTTAGAGAAAATCTTCCTGCACTCCCACAGAAGGTTTCTCAGTGAGATACAGAAAAAAGAATAGGGAAAAAAAAAAAAAAAAGAAGACTCTTTATACAAATTCATAAGAACCACTACTTATAGGCGAAAAAAACAAGACTTCCCAAATGCCTGGTCCAAGAAGGACAAGGCAGCTGGTGGAGCTACTATTTTTACCTGAAACAACAGTGCTCAGAAGTGCTGGAAATGTGCTGCACAGTGCCAGGTTCCCCCCATGACAGCAGGTCCTTGCCAAAATGTTTAGGGATCTCATTTTGTCACATGGAGTCAAATCTTACCTATCTACGTTTTTCATATTTTAGATAGAAGGTGTTACCAGTATTTATCTGGCACATCATGTCTTTCAATTTCCAGGGGGGATTCACTTACACAATAACAACTTAAATTTTGGAGTCACAATTTCTAGACTGCATTGCAAAACTGCAAAAGGCAAAGAAAATGAATTCTTTCATTGCCCAGTTTTGAAAACATACCAGAGTAGGTTCCTTTACTTATCCTTCAAATTCAACTATTTGGATGTGATTATTGTGATAGAGCATATGTTTCAGACATCCTCTGTTACCAAGTTGGTAACTCAAATACTGACCCCATTAACATAAGATGTAGATATTTCAAAGAATGTAAAACTACTAAATTAGTATTTTCTCTTGTTATTCTAATTATATCAAGCTGCGGAATGAAACACTTTAGAAATGGCCAAAAGATGAATACTTTAGAAAAAAAATCAGATTTAAAAGACAGTTAAATTTGTCAGAGTTAGCTCTCAAGCTAAGAGCATTTTTAACATATAAATTTACATTTTAACCATGGAAAAATTTAGATAACTTTTTCTATTTAGTCTTAATACTTCAAAAGTGTTTGAAGTTACTGGATGCATTACTGTCTTGAACAATGAAGATCCACAAATGTATACATTCATGCACGAACAAATTTATGAATAGAGATTTCTGGAGCAGAGATGTCTTAGCAAGAGGAACACAAAGAGCTTGGAAATATTTGCAACATTTCAGGAAAGGAATCTTGGCCAAACTGTTTTTTTTTTTGGTTTGTTTTTTTGTTTTTTTTTTGTTTGTTTGTTTGTTTGTTTTTTAAATAAAACTACCTAAATTCAATTGCTAACAATAATATGCCAACCATACAGATTGAGTTTGGTCATTAAAATGTGAAACAAAGGAAGAGCTTCCTGTGCTAACCTCAATATAACTACATCTATCAAGTCCCATCTGTAATAACCAGGCTGATGTTTGCTCTGTGGGGTCTGAATCACTAATTCCTCCAATTTACACCAACTCCTTGGCTTTCAGGAACAAAAATCGTTTTCTGTCTAAATATACTTACATTTAACAATCAGAAATGAATCCCTGTGCAAACAAGCTCCATGTTGGCAATCATCTTTGTTAGTATTTATTAATAGAGCAGAAGCATTACAGCTTCCCACTATCAGATCTAACATGACTACTACCACTACCTGGGTACATCCAGGAACACCGTCAAACATTTTTCCAATATACTTGTGGCTTCTATTTCCCCCTTTCCTTCTACTGTACACATATATTACAAAAGCCTTATAAAAAGGTGTTTTTGATGAGTTATTAGAGTAAGCATCACCACTTTACACCTGTTCAGTCTTTACAGCACTGTCTGAAACACCAATGCTTCTGATGCACATTTAACAGCGGACACAGAGCAACAATGGGATGATGCCAGACAGCAACATCGTCCCTGCACAATCAGCACTGCTCACAGCAACCTTTGCTCCCAGCAACCTTTGCCCCCAGAAGGCAGGCATGATGTTTCCCTCTCTCTAGCAAGGAAGAAATTTAAAAACTAGCCAAGTTTGCTGGCACAACCAGAGAGGTTATGGAACCTCCCTCTCTTGACACCTTCAAAAGCCACCTGGACGTGGTCCTGGGCAACCTGCTGCTGGTGGCCCTGCTTGAGCAGGAGTTGGACAGGATCACCTCCAGATCATCTCAGCCATTCTGTGTTTTTTCTGAAGATGCTGGATTCAGGTTGGTGGGCTAACCAGTGCCTCTTTCGCTCCTGTCTCCTGACACTCCCCTGGCCACAGGGGAGGCTGTATCAGCAGTTTCCAAGGCAGAGTAGGAAAGGTGAGCAGCCTGTACTACAGCTTTCCCTGGAGAACAAAAAATTTGCCTCCAAAAACTGCATTCACAAGCAATTTCAAACCAAACCCCAAATGTAAAACATGTTGAAATTTATCTGAAATTGTGAAAAGGTAAAAGAAACACATTCATTATTTCAACCTTACCAAAAATCTGGGGAATATAATGCAACAAATAACCAATTGTTTATACTCTGAATAAATCACATTCTGCTTTCATTTCTGCAAGACAGTTCAAAATTTAAGCATAAACCTTCACTTGCATGTAGTTAAAACCTTGCATCCAATCAATCTTAAAAAGTGTAATACAATTCGTCAATTAGCAATATCATTACTGCTTAGAGGTGCAACTTCTTAGTATCTATTTTAATCTAGGGACTTTATAACATGCACATAGTGTCACAAATGCCTCTACTGCACATGACCCATTTTCTGAAATGCAAGGGGAAGCACAAACATGCACAACAATTAAGTGCATACCTAATCCTGAAAAGCAAAATCCGTGTTCAAGTAATCCACTTTTTCAGAGAATCTGTAGCTCATCATTACCACAGGGGAAGAGCAGAAATGCAAGGACACTGCTTCTTATACCCACTGTATAAAGAAAGCTTCATTCCAAACAAAGCAAGTCTCACCTCCCAGTTCAGCAAACACTGATGTACATAGACCGAAATAGCCTGTAAATCACATGGGATGTGAAAGACATGCAGTGCCCTACATATAAGCTTTTACTGTCCTATCTCCCAATGCTGAATCTTGTAAGCAATCATACTAATGCTTCTGGTTTCCCATGTCAAGCATAGCAGCTGGCAGGAATAGAGACACACCAGACAGCATGTACTAGCAGTCATCCACAGGACTTCTGAGTGTACATATATATGAGTGCATGCCACATATACAAAATCATGATTCATAATGCTGGGTATTCTTGGGTATTGGCTACCCAGAACTGTGGAGCAGATATATACCTTATGAGGGTCCTACCCCAATCACACTTTCCTGAAGAGCAGTTAAATAGGATAAATAAACAACCAAATAAATCATATTTAACCATGTCTTTCCCAAGCAACAATGTGACAATCTAGGAAAAAGAAGTGTGTGTAATCAAGATCTGCAGGTCAAGCACTACACAGTATCCTTATCTCTAGCAATTATGTATTTGTTAGTTAATTAGCAGAAATTACAAATGCTAAACTACAGGCCAAAATCCAAGTTTGTTTATTTGAAAAGAAAGGCCATTTGGCAGAGTAATGAAGTTGTATTTCATCAGAAATGGAAGATATCAAATGGAGCAGTGTCAAAGTTAACATGTAGCATGACAAGTCTCGTGTGCTACTTTGGCAGCCTGTTTTGCTCTGCTCTGGTCACTCTGCTGGGCCTCTTTGTTGAATTTTTTTTCGTAATTATTTTTATTAGTTGATTTTTTCTTTTTATTATATCACAACAGAGAAATAAACATTAATATGTTTATTATTATCAGAATATTATCAGAAACTATTTATGAATTTAGGACATAAATAGCCTGATTTACAGCTTAAAGTATGAGAACACTGGAAAGGCTTTATTGAAGACCTTGTGCCAACTTCTACTATAAATGGAAACCTTCCAAGGTTAATAGAACATGAGGTTTTACTGACAGGATAAACGTCTAGAATTAAATTATTAAAATTTGCAGACTGGCTCAGTGTTTGAGAACTATTTTTACTCTGTTTGAAATAAACCTTTAACAACTTAGATTATGGATAAAGAATATGGATCTACTAAGAAAAAATAGGAGATTAACTTTTTTTTTTCTTTTTCTTTTCTTCCTTTCTTTTTTTCTTTAAAGAAATAAAAGTGAACTCTGATGTTCTTCATTTTTTACTAGAAACTGGCCCAACAGACAGAAGATAGTATGGCAGTCTTCACTGCAACCAATACAACGGCTTGCAGCATTAACCTCAGCCTTGTATAAATGGTCTTATTTTGCACAATCATCAACTACTTGCAATGCCTGGGCCAGATAAACAACAAAACCACTATGCACTGGAAGAATTAAGGTGACAATTAATTATGTTCTATTCAGACTTGAGCTGAACTAGAATTACAGGATAATAAAACAATTCTCAGTCCTTTTCTTACTTCTGTACTATGCTCTTAATTAAAAAACACACAAATGCCACTGTATTACACATAGATGTTTCCATCATTATTTTACAAATAAATAAGTGTGAAAGGCAAAGCACTGCTATAGTTACTGATACAGATTGCAAATCCCATCATATTAAAAATTCACAAAAGCTACTGAACTATGTGACGTGCTGAAGGATTTATTAGAAATTGAGTCTCTTGATGTATATTTTTATTACTTGCATTTGCACAAGCCAAATACAGTCTGTTCTCATTTGCATTTAAGAAACAAAACTAAGAGGTCCAATAGCTCATCAACAGGAAAAAATCCTGAGAAAATGAACTCTCTTGCCTTATATAAGGCTGCTTTGCCAGGGTTTCATGTATTACTACTGGTAACAAATTGGGGAACTTTTGCCAGGAATCAATAACATAGGCCACGTTCATTGCTAAAGGCTTGTTCAGCCTGGGAACTACAGAAACGATTGATCATGAAAGTGCCTCAGTATGGCTAGAAGTACATTTAAAACCCTTTCTTGTTTAAAAACAAAAATCCCCATACTAACTTCCCCTAATTCTCTGAGATAATTACCTATCTACCATCCCAGCCAAAACAACTACACTAGGATCAGTCAGTTTTTAGCCAAGGTCTTTTTAGCCACTCAACCTTGTCTTCTCTTACCATATACTCCTCTGTACAAAGTCTTAGTAAGGAATACACCTTATAATCTGTACAAATAATAAAGAAATAAACTGTAATAATAAAGAAGTCTCGAAGATCCAAGTATCAACACAATGTAAGCAGTAATGATTGATTACCTTTTTATGGCTGTAATAAAAGATACTCAGTTCTTTTACTATTATAAAATATTCAGTGTTAGTGTACTGTGTTTCACATTTTAAACTGATGTAAGAATCACATCTATTATTCTCTAAACTCACTGTTTAAATATATGGTACAATGTTGAAATGTCTGTGGTCTGCGTAGAAAACAAAATATATAGCAAGGTAGTTTTCTTTCCATAACGATGCATATGCTAAATAAACTGCTCCTGCAGTGAATGATGACACTTACTCTACCTGCACGGTGTTGTTTAGTTTTACATTATTCAATGCTTTTGAGTTGTCAGATTCAATTAGAAAGAAATCTGGCACAGATAGAGGAGAGAGGTCTTGCATAAATCCACATGTAATGCTGCATTTCATCTTTTACATACAGAGCACTGTTGACCTTCTGAACTTCAATTTCCAAGGTTTCTGTGTAGTTAAATATATTCTATATAGTAGCTATATGGTTAAACACACTATAAACATTTCTATTTCAAAGATGTTCCTAGTCTATATTTCTTTTTATATCATAAGTGCTTATGAATAAACTGAATATAGCCTAAATTGTTGCAAACAACCACCTTTTGTGCCATCAGGCACCTGTTGGCACCTGAGTCTGAGATGCTGACGAACACCTTAAGCTGGTGCCCACGGCCTCTTCTGCACCTCTGTGGTGGCTGCTGTGGAGATGGCTCAGCATGTAACCACTAGTCCCAATGCTTTTATTTTGTTAATACAGCTCATTCATTTCCCCAGGACCTCTAACTTTACACAGCAACGACATATCGTTTTTATTTATTTATTGAGTGGGAGACCATCTATTGGCTATGGATGTGTGCAGAGAGCTAAAGTGGCCATCGATCCCCGAGGGCAACCCACCAAAACCAGCACATTAGAGATTTATGGCTTTGCAAGGGGAAAGATTTGCCACCCTGTTTAGTCACATCTGGTACCGTTTTACAAGGTACATGTGACACCAGTGAATAATTGTCATTTGGAGGCCTGAAATTAAACGCAGCTCCAGAATGAGTTAACTCCATGCCTTGTAAGCGTGTCCTGCAGCACAGAGGCTTCTGAAGTGCTCTCCTAGGAGGCTCTAGCAGTGCCCTTCCTCCAAGAAACAGACTAAGAAACTCCAAACTCCTGGTCTAGAGTCGAAACTATCCTAATCCTACCCCTGCAGACTTGGCAGATTAGGCAGCTAAATGCAGGTTGAGGGTGGCTTGCCTGAAAAAACTGCTGCCTCAACAATTTTGCTCATACTGGATGCAGCCTTAATGTCCCAGGCTCTGGACAGCATCAACTTGGGTTTCCTACACGCTGAAGCACACATGCAGCTGCAGGCTGGAGCAGATGAGCAAATGGTTCAGGCTTTGGCACAGGCCAATATACCAGCTGTGCTCTTGCCCTGCCTCCTTTGCTTTTCCCAGGTAAACTGCACAAATAAAGATTACAAAGTCAGTATATCATTTGGATGGAATACACTTTATTAACCCAAATCGTCAAGGCTACCCAAAACATTCACCGGAGTTGTGTTTCGAATAAAAGTAGAACCAAATCCTGCACAAAAAGACATAACTACAGTCTGTTCAACAAGGGGCAAGGTTATGCTTTAATAAGTTTACCTCAGTTCATATTGACTTGAGGAAAAAGATAAAAAAACACAACTGACTAGAAAAAAAATGAACAATTACTTCCAGGGTTGTTCTTAAACTTTCAAAATGGGTTTTGCAAAAATATTATATATATATAATATACCTATATATGTACCTATATATAATAGGTATATATATATATTATATACCTATTATACCTATATAATAGTTATAAATATTATATATATACCTATTATATATATAGGTATATACATAATATACCTATTATATATATATATATAAAATCAGTGTGTATATATATATATATATATATATTATAAAAACACACACACACCTATCAATATTTTACAACATAAATCTTGAATTGCTGGAGGTTAAGGCAGAAGGAGTTACCCCTTGCAGTTTTCTCCATAAGCCTGTTCCCAGCCATTCTCAGAAATAAGTGAACCAACTAGACCGATGGTGAGCCTGAGCCAGTAGAGCACCACCTGTTCTCTACATTCATCCAATATTCTCAGGTAGTCAGCTCTTATTCAAATTACATTTGAGATGCTTATGAAAGGCATGTTCATAAATAAATGTCTTCTAAGCATACAAGAATGGATAATTTCCCTTAACTTTGATTAATGAAGAACAGAGATACTAACTTCTCTAGTTAAGTGGAAAAAAGACCCCTAAATCTGTTTTCATTATCCACAGAGGATTTTTCCTTCAAAATCATTACCAAAAAACTCTCTATAATAAACGTTTTACATGGTTATGATTCAATATGTTTTACACTGCACTGGTAATTCTCATTATTTTTCAAATATCACATTTGAGAGGGTTAATACACCATTAACACGATTAACTTTATAATAGAAGTTAAGCCATATGGAACCAATCTGCACCATTTGGCCTTATAAATGACTAGATACTGAAGGTCAGCTTCTGCCCCACTGCACCTGTGCATCTTCACCAGCTTCGCTGGAACTTGGAGGCATAGACCAAGGCAGGAGCCTGGCTCACTCCAGAAACAGAGAGGATGAGCAACTATTTATTTCTTCCCAAAAGGGACGATCCATGAAAAGGCAGGGGTGAATCGGTGTGTTAGACATGTCTGCATACTACCTGCAGAGTGCCTTTGCCACCAGAGAAGCATTTCTCCAGATAAATTTGGGTTCATGGACATTAACCACGCTCATTAACACTGTTTCATAAGGATGGTGAGTTTTGTTCATTATTTATCTGCCAATCATTATACCTGGAAAATACAGAGTAGCTGAATCAACAGTATAATTAATTGCTTAAGGGAGCAGCATCGCCATTTCCCAAACTTGCTCCCTTTGCCTGGAGTACAATGACCATACCACACAACTGAAATCAGATCCTATATGGCTGATTCCAAGGTCTCAAGACAGCAAAGCATGTCAGTAATCCTGTCAATTTTAATGTTAATCTTAAGCAAAAGTAATGACAATGTCAACCCTCACGTTGAAGGGTGCTCTCTGTCCCCAAAAGCACTCAATCACTTTCCCTCCTTTACGCCATCCCCCAACTCAGTGTCCACTATTTTCTCACCACTTTCCCTAGCAGACTGCCTGCAAGCAAAGCGTGCATGTCTCCCATCCAGCCCACCTCCTTTGCCATGTTCCACTGCACCTCCCTGATCTTCGCTGTTGCTCGGAAGGATTTCACTAACACCACACCTCCCGGGTAGCTGGGGTGCAAGAGGCAACACAGCTAAAGCAGAGCTTGGCAATGAATCACGAGCCTCAACAGACCTTGGAGGCCATCGGGCCCATCTTTTGCCCCTGGGGAGGATCGGCTAGCTCGATGTCACTTCTTACACACACACACATAACCTGCTTTCAAAGACTGCCTGTGACAGAAACCCCACAAGCTCCCTAGGCGACATATCCCAGTGTTACACTACCTTTACATCAACTTTAATCTCTTCTCACAGGTCACATTTTGTAGGCTTCGGGTCTCTCCTCCCTCTCTCTTTATGTCTCACCAGTTCTTTTTTGTGTTCACCACACAAACACCTCCAATTAAAGCAGTTTCCTCAAAAAAACACTCTTGAAAGTGATCGTTGAAAAAAGCTTCTGCATAGTGCTGCTGAAATCAAACTTCTTTCTGTTGTGCAACTGTAGCATACTTTTAAGACTACCAATGACAAAATGATTCAGATCCTGCTTGGTGTAAGTCCATTAATTTTGTTGTCGATATGCCCACGTAACAGGAGAAACAGGTCCAGGTACTCACTGCTATCAATGGCTGCAATGCCTATTGCCAGAAATAGTGCAACATTCACACACCATCGATCACATTGAGAAACTTTTGAGATTGAGAAAACAATTCAAGTTGTCTTGCATACCAAAGAGGTGAAATTCTCCTCTGCTCCAGCAAGCAGTCCAGCAGGAACATGCTAGGGTTGCTAGCAGGAGCATCACAAATCAGACTTGGCTCACAGCTACACCCTGTGCATTCCTACACCTATGGCATTTTTTCTTTTTATTTTTTTTTAGATCAATGAAGAAAAAAGAAGAGAAGAAATGAAGCAATACTCTAGTTAACCCACATCTTCTTGATTGTTGTTGGCTTTACTCTCCTCAGGGAACAGCCAGGAAAGAAGTGCATGTAAAGGTCAGAAACACCTCCTTCTGCTAGGAAATTTAGTCTGCTGCATGGAGCAGCAGGGACAGAAGACAACCCTTACCAAGATCTTAAACTCTGAAAGCAGAAGAGAAAATTGTAATTATTCACAGACAACAACAAATCAGTAACTTTTCTACTATACTTGATGAAATGTATTTCTTTGTTTTCAACAGTGGACTACAAAAGCTAAAGAAAAACAAAAGACAGACTTGGGTTTGGTCCAAATAAAATGATTTTCTGATATAGCAAAATAATGCATTACTGCCTGCCATATGGCATTGCTGTGTTTCTACATGTACATTGCTGTCATATACACGGTGTTAACATACGATAGGAAAAAAGCAAGGGCTTTGAAAAGACTTCAGGCCTTTGTAGGTGAGAAGTGTTAAAGGCTGTTTCATGGAGACAAATAATTAAATTAAATTAAAAAAAAAAAAAAAAAGCAACAAAGCATATTTTAAGCACCAGTTTAACTTCCATATTCATTAAGCATTTTAAACAAAACATATCAATGAGAAATTCAAATTTGTGATAGTCCTCTGAGCTGAATACCTGAAGTCACCCCTGGAAAATTTTCACAAATAAATCCATTCCTTCATGATTTTCCTGGTGTTTGAAAAGGTGTGACAACCTCAGGTATAACAGACGTGAAGAATTTTATTACAGCTGGCCAGCTGAGCACTCCCAAGAAACATGGCACTAGTCAGAGCTGAAGAACTGACACTACTTTAATAACGTTTGCTACTGACAGTTTCCTACATATTGTCTACCTCAAAATCAACATATTTTGCAATAACTCCTGATCCCTGGGAAAATACAGGATGACATTGACATTCAAGGTATATTTTGACCCGTTTCAGACAAGCCACTCCATGTGCAAGCATGGAAGAACATCCAGCCGTTCTGACCCAAACACAAAGTGAGGACAGAAAGTGAGAAAATCTCACACTTCAGTCAGGAGTGTGCCAAAAATACTGAAAATTCCCATCTACATCTTTAAAACACCCCCAGCATACAAAGGAGAAGACTGATTTGCAAAATCCACAAGGGATTCTTTTTCTCAGTTACAAAACTGACAGACTTGAAAGTCCAAATTTTCACATAGCCGCACATGCACATTAAATATACATCTGAACCTCAACATGTAGCAGGTACACTGCAGTAATTATACAGTGCATTTTGCAGAAGCAAAGGTGTAAATTTATGAATTTAATAAATAGAAGACAAAGTTTCTTCAAATGTTCTCACAGATGACAAGATCTCAAAAACACAAAGCATCATTCAGACAAAAAGCATCAACCAAAAATTGAAAACAAATAAAAAAAAAATTCACAGAACCAGAGTGAAAAGAACGTCCTGGAGGCAAGATTATCAAACAATTACACCAGACAGGGGTACACAGCTTTCTCTATTTTCCTTCTGAAAAATCTGCTTTTGTGTTCCAAATGGCAAAATTATCCTGCTCTTCTCCACATTCTAAAAAAATGTAAATCCCCAATAACCAAGGGCACCAGCTGATCACATTTCGGGCTGCAGCATGGGAGTATTGAGTGACTGAGCGTTGATCAAATGACGACACAATCTGGAGACTGAGCCTCAAGTAGTGCTGGGTGACCCCGATGTTAAGTATGCTCATATTATATAAGCCTACATTGAAGTACTGATTCTGCTGCTGGAAAGTGGTGTTAAAACTCAGCACACGCAAATCCATTTGCCAAGTCAAGCACCTACAAATACATTTCTCCTGTGCAATCGATCCATCTCAAAATGGCCTGCTCTTAAACCAACTTTTTGGCACGGAAAACAGGATCTGTACCCGACCCAACCATTTCGCTTGTCTCAAGGTAAAATCTCTCAGCATTTAATGTGTGTCACCTGCTGGAAAAATCCTTTTTTATGTAATAAACCAGCAGCCATTGAATGACTTAAAATGAAGGTACATTTTCTTTTCTCTCATCCCTTGCACATGCACAGAGGATGGAAAGAAGGCAGCAGCATTTCAAAAGATTATGCATACACATCCCTTCTAAATTTATACAGTTCTCAAGGGAACAATCAACTCAGCAATGTCTGTGATGCTCAGGCTACAATTACCAAAATGAGATGCATAACCTTTATTACACCAACGAACAGTTAACTTTTCAGATTATTTCTTGTACTGCAGTGCTCTCAAGTCTTTCATCTTTTTTAAGTAATCAGCTGCTTCCAGTCTTTCACACTGCAGCTCCTGTGCATTCAATGCCAGGTGCTGCACACCTCACTAGCACAAACTCAGCACAATGCAAGACCTTCCCTAGCCCATATAGTTTCATATATCACCATAGCATGACAGAATGCCTTTGGGATTGAGCAGATTTAAACACATCCTGTTGTTACATCACACAGAAAAACGCCTTGAAAGTCTGCTTTATAAAAAGAAAGAAAAAAACAGGAGCAGCCTACATCTCCAAACATGACAGTGCATTCCTGGCAGAGAATATGCAATGCAAGAAGAGAATAATGACAGTATTTCTGTTACCTTCAGTCACATAGTTGTGGTCTCGAAGAAAGCTGTGGTTAATTTTTCGTGTGTCCGTGTCCTCGCCCATTTACAGCAGGATTACTCAGCATGCCTATCCGCAGTGGACTGATAGCATCAGCAGAGGTCGTCACAAGAGCACCATCCATGCTGCCACTGCCTAGCAGAGGCGGAGAACACACTGGGCTACTGAGCACAGCATAATGAGAGCCAGTGATGCAGCACAGATTTGGGGGGTGAATAAAGATCAAAAAATAAATAAATAAAAAATAAGGAAAAAAAAAAAAAAAAGAAGTAACGGGAGGAAGACCGAGAGAGAAACGGCTCCAATGAATTAAGAATGCAGAAAGCCAGTAGGGAGCTTGCGTGAAGGGAATACAGGCACTTCTCCCGCAGTTAAAGAATAACCCAATTGTTTAGTCAGGTACTCCTTAAACAAGTGCCCACGCAGAGTCTCCTCCAAGCGCCTGCTGCTGGGGCTCCTGCCAGATGCTATGAAGTGGCAATCAGCGTACTGCAGCAAAAGCTGCCTGGAGAAGGTCTGTGCCTGCTGCTGCTGCTGCTGGTGCTGTCATATGCCTGTGCTGCATCAGAGCTCGCCCCTCCCCGTCCGCCTCTCGCTGCCCAACCGCGCAGGATCTGCATGTAGGAAAGTGAAAAATGAGACTGCAGGTAATTATTTTAGCTCTTCTGCTGCTAAGACAGTCACCGAAGAATTTAAGGGAGGGGATGCAGGGGGAAAAAAACTTGGAGCTGCTTAAATGGGTTTGCATCGACACATATTGCACGCTGACAGGAGGCCCCGATCCTGTGCTAGTCGATACTGTCGTATGCAGCAAAAGCAACAGTCGGTCACTGTCAGGCTGGGCAAATGTTACTGAAATTGCCAAATACCTGTCCGTGAAAATGGAATGCTCAGAGACTGGGCAACCATTAGGAAGGGTAAGGTTAAATAACAATTCTTTACCTTTTAATTTTTGCCTGTTTTGTAGATAAAATACAAAATACAAGGTATGGAGAAAGAAAAAAAAAAAAAAAAAAAAAAAAAAAGCCAGAAAAGAATCTCAGTGGCTTCACTGTACTGGAAAGGAAAGCTGGACAAAGGGAATATCTGCTGGTTTTGCCATTTTCCTAGACCTCCTATTTTCATTTGTTATATTAGCCAATCTTCTGGGAAAAGCCATGTTAAAATCTGTAAACTCAGGAACACGAAAAGAAGTAGAAGAGGAAAACTACACACTCATATTATAAAATAAAGCTTGTTCTTCAGTGCTTGTGTTTAAATTAAGTGCAGTTGCTATTGCATATATTAAAACAAAATTATTTGAACTGTAAAGACAAGCAGGTTCCTTGGCCTTTCAGTTCCTGTTCAGGGAAGTCGGAACTGTTGGCTGCAGAGGACACGCCATCTGAAAAGGTGGAAGCGCCACTGAAGGATAGAAATTTGAATAGAAGACAAATGGCTGCGTACCAAAGGCACTATTACAGCAAGAAAAGGGAGTACATAGTCACAAAGACAATTCAGAGGAGAGGATGGTCCTGTAGTTTAGGCCCTGGACTTGAACATAAAACATACATCTCAGTTGTCAGCATTACTACAGCTTTTTTGTGTAATCTTGCACGGATGCTGCAGATTTGGGGGATCGGTCTTGTTTCTTTTTAAGGAAGCTAGCACATATGGTTCTTGAAAGTAAACTCAAGTGCCTTGCTATTACTACAGAAATGGTATGAGACTGGAAAAAGTAGAGAACTATGTAAAGTACCAGCTGTGATAACTGTCCAGGGATCAACATCTAATTTCAGAATAAAGAAATGTTGGAGGGGGAAAGAAAAATAGCAATACAATGATCTTCTTTCCTTTCTCACTGATGATGGAAAATAAAACAGAAACATCCTCAACTTAGAAAGTAAAGATTATTAAATTTTCACCTCTGAAAAGGTGGGAAAGTAAAAGATATTTGATCCTTGCACCTGTGTAGACCACAATTATTTATACGCAGCACCTCAAGGTGCCAGCACCAGAACCCCTATGTCTGTCATGGCAGTACCAGCCAGTGCTGTGCTGGAACCTGGAGCTTCCAGCACCTGCCCTATCCTCTTCAGTCAGTTGCTGCCTCTGTCCACTCCAGTCCATGCACAAAATCCTTTCAAGCTCAGGATGTCCTCTCTGCTTATACACCAGTACCATCAAGTTTTCAAGGTTGTGCACAAAACCAATTCTCTTTTTCAGGTCAGAGGGAAAGCATGTGAACAGCAATGCCAAACAAGCCAGGGCCTGCTACCTCATGATCAGGAACATTTTCTTTATGGACATGCATGGCCTGGTATGAAGCTGAAGCCTTGGGTACAGGGAAGTGTACCAAAACAGGGATCCGGTCCTTCCAGCAGCTTTGGGTGGACTGTTCTGGAGCCTAATATTCTGAATTTTGTACTTGGTTATCAGAAGCAAGTACAGCATAAATAGTGGCTGACAATGCTACCTACAGTTCAGAAAGTAACTGTGAGAGCCTGTAAATATAATAAATGGGAAAATATTCCTAGAACTTGACAGAAATAAGAGGAAGCCTTGAAAATAGTGGTATTTGTTTTGTATAAAATTACCCTAATCTATCTGATAGAGCTGGCTTATTTTGTCCCTCCCTCATGCATTACCTTATTGTTTTGGATTTGTTCTTGCAAAGACAAAAGGTTTTATGAGCAATGCACAGTGCACATGGAATCCTATCTCCCTGAAGTCATTGGCAAAGAATACAAGGAGCAAGTTTACACCCAAACACACAACACCATGCTTAAGCCAGTTAGAATTAAGAAGAAACTTCCCTTCAGCATCCGTGTGGAAGATACTCAAACTCTCTGGTTGTAGAAAAATAACCTAGATGCTTCTGTTAGAAACCTAAGCTCACTATGTGCTTGGTGAAGCTTCAGGGGGACGATTCAGGGCACTGAAGTCAGAAAATCTCTCTTTCTCCATTTTGTATAATGGATGCTTAAGACTCCCACTCAGACACCAAGTTAGACAGTATCAGAGTGCTGATTCCTCTGTGGAGATGGGAGATGGCACTGAAATGTTCTTTTAGCAGCTTCCTCTGATTGCTCTGACAGCTGCAACTGCAAGAAATGTCACCTTGCAGGGCATTTGATCCCAAAAGTTAACCAACATGTTTGACTAAAAATACATTGCATAATTTATATCTACAAACACAGAGAAAATGAACGTTCTCTTCTTTCTGTAAGAATGAATTACATACAAAAATATTATTGAAAATAAATCAGTAATAAATTACTTGAATGAGGTACAAAGTCTGAAAAAAGCTACACTGGTGGTTTGTGGGGAGAAAAAAAAAAACTGCAAATCATTTTTGTAAATACATCTAAATTTCTGTGACCAAAGCTTTTGCAATTTCGACAGCTCCTGAGAGCCTCTCAACATCAGCTCAGCAATCACTGTCCCTTATGTGTCCTCAATCTGTTGAAGTTTATGATTTTTATCATCTATCATTTTAAGCCTGTCCCCCTGCCCTTAACTGTTAAGTGCAGTGTTTTCATTTTTTCCAGGAGCCAAGTGGACTTCTTTTTGTGAAGTCAATGTAAAAACTCTCACCCAGAGATAATTTTCTCCTCTCACCATTTGAATTATAGACGTTTAGAGACCACCTCCTTGAGCATCACATCAAGTTTACCTTGCTCCTCCCACTTTTACATTAAAAATCTCATAAAGAGGAATGGAATGAGGAGAAAGCCTTTAACAAAACCAACAAACAATATTTCCTGTGTGCATGCAAATGCTTTCCCTAAGATTATGAGCCAAATCCTTACTGTGTGGCAAATATCAGTTGTCCACTGACTTAAGTAGGTCAGTTCACATGAGAAAGATTAGCAGAATTCTGCTCTAAATTTTCAGTGCAATGCAAATCTGTGGGGCTACATTTGTGGATAACTAACCATGCCATTTAAAAATGCTACTTATAATCAATCCCAGTAACAACATACATAATCTGATCCGGTCAAAATATACGAGGAGAGGATGAGGGGAAAAGAATCTTTGATCAAAAATAAATTTGTCATTTCATATAACAGCCCACTTTAATTGAGCTGAATACTGTACAAACAGAAATAAAGGAGCACCTTATCCTAAAGAATTTACAGGCAAACTACAAAATGGAAGAGCTACGTACGGATCAGTCAGGACACACAAGTAAACACTGAGTCAGTAATGAGGATGGAGGCCTGGTTTTGAGCTTTCTTTAAATGAAGGTCATTAGAGGCTTTGTGGAGAGCAGCAATAAACAAAATCTGGCTTCAAGAGGCTGAAAAATAACTACATAACAAGAATAGAATGAGCTTAGAGGTAAAATGAGGAAGACAGGCTGGCAGGTCAAGAGCTTTTTCTATTTTATTCCCTCCCCAAAGATGGAAAAGACTAAGTGTATTAAGAAGCATTCTAAAGAGTGCAAGATGTTCTGAGAAAGTGTCAGTAAAGAGTGAGAGATAAGGAGGAAAGTAAAAGACAAGAGCAGGCACAAGACAGATACCGACACAGACTGAAGGTGTCAGTAAAAAAACAGAATAGTTAAAAGGAGGAGAGCAAACAAAAACTGGGTCTGTGCCAAGAGGAGAAAAAACGGTGGACTGGGAGATAAATGAGGAAGAAACCTGTCAACCTCACTTCATCAAGACTTTTGGAGAGAAGGACTGGAGAAAGGTGAAGATGAAGAAAGAAAAAAGGCAGGATCCACAAACTGAAGCAGGAGGCAGCCAGTACCTTAAGAAAGAAATCAAAAATAGCAAAAACGTAAATAGGATTGAGAAGTAAGGTTGGATAACAACGTAATTTAGCTGGATGATGAAGGAATTGAAGCAGAAGAGAACAAACCTTTGCTGAACAACCATTGACCACGTTTGCTCATTGTAGTTGCATCAGGAAGCTCTGCAGCATGAGAGTGGGAAGAATTAGGTGTTTGAAGACACCTGGTCCTACGTGGTCATGTCTATAAATACCTGGTGAACGTATGGGCTTCCTGTTTTGGTCCTGCAGAACATTTTTGTTCTTCTCTTATACACGTTCACACAAAGAACTTCCATTTAGCTTTGTTAGAAACTTGTATCGGAGCACAACCTTTAATAATTTAAACTCTCAATATCTGAAATAGAGCAGAGCAGTCAGTACTTCTTTTCCATTTTACTACCTCCCAACACATCACAGTCTGAACTAGAACAATTAATCTTGAACAGCAATTGTAAGGAAAAAAAAACAAAAGTGGTTGAATACTTCAGTACTTTCTTTGTCTAACAAAACTTCATATACAGATCATTCTGTAGTTCATTTCCTAAATCATGATGACTTTAAATCAAATGGAACTGAATTTTGAATTGGCATTGAACTTCAAACTAATGGTTTTTGAAGAACAAGAGGTTCAAAGTACTGTGAGGTTAAAAATCCTTAGAAGTTACAGATTGTAACAAAAGATTGTTACAGATTGTAACAAGCAGGCTATCTTCTTACTTTAATGTTTGTGTAGTCACCTGAGTCTTTTGACATAATTTGCTTCTAACCATATCCTAACATCTGCAAATTGTATGAATCAGTACCAACTTTCTTTTCTTGTCTGGAAATGGAACAGAATAACATACACGATCAGTCAGCTACAGAAAAATACAATAAAATACTTAGCTAACCCTTTAAGTTTATATTTCATTGCAATTGAATTTGTTCACCAACAGAGGATGTTTATGAGCCAGATGCTCTCTTCCCTGTATGCATATCTAGTTTATGTACCGAGATATAAAAAGCTCAGCTACTGACCTCTCCAATTAGGCCACTGGCATATTAGCTTGGCTTTTTATTTATTTATTTTTAATGCCCAGGAAAATAAGATTATATAGTACAGTCATAGTCCTGTTCAGAAATACTGGAGCTCATTGTCTGCCACTCATCTGAAGGAGAAAACAAGGAATTATCCTGTGATAGAAAGCTCCTCCCCGGTCTTCCTCCAGCCTTGCTCAGCACAGCAGAAGAGGGACTCGGAGCTCTCAGCCAGGGAAAAGCATTTTGTGGGATAGCAAATACACTCAATCTGGGTTTGAGTAGGTTTGAGTCTCACTGTTTGAGAATAATAACTTTAAAATGGTGTTTTTCTCTGCTGACTAATCCTCCTTTAGTACTTCCATCCAGAACGGACATTCACTCCGGATCATACCCTTCCCTACGTGAGACAAGACCTACCCTGCAAGTAGCAGTGGGAATACCCAGGCTCGCTTTGAACAAGTTAGACCTTAGACACCCTCTAGCCCTGACAGCACAGACCTCTGCACGAGCTGTATGCCTTGGATGGAAGTTACCCCAAGGTGATTAAAGTAGCAATGGTACAAACATCTTTCCATCTTCCCTTATTTCAAAGACATTTGAGTACATCTCATTACATGATGCCCAATCAGCAAAGAAATTAATCTGTTTGCTTTGGTAGAGCGATGAGTGTACCATAGATGATCCTGATAAGAGTTTGCATTAAAAATAAAAAATCTGTACGGCATATATATTTCTGAATAGCCCTCTTTATATTTCTTGTCTAACAAAGACAAATATAAGACACAGAACTATTATATGATTTCAATCTTAATTCTTTGACAGCTTAAACAAAACCAAATAGTTACTGCCAAAAGTTAACATATAAAAAGTAATAAAAGAAAAATTGTATCAATCATAACCCTCAAGTAAAAAGTAAATCATCGTCTTATGCTAGCAGCTCTGTAGTAAATGTTCAGAATCTTTAAATTTATAGCCTTTCATTTACATTTCAGTATACACTCTTTGGTTACTGTATGTTGAATTGAATATTTAATATTGAAAATGATGAAGTAGCCCAACAATTTTGGAAAACCTAACAGCTACTGTCACAACTGGAAACTACCCTATTATTCACAAAGGGGCAGCTTCTTTAACATGCTACCTTTTGCCGTGTTAAACCTGAAAATAACACCACCCCAGAAGAAATCATTTATTTTTAGCCAATATACTCTAGACGCAAAATAAAACTGATGCCTTCCAGCAGCTGGCAATTTTAGAAAGCAAGCAATTAAAAATTACCACCAAGCAATTTAAATAACAGAGCCAGACTTCCCTGAACATCCTTCACCCTGCCTGTTCCTGTGAAGGTGGTGTCAGGATCACCATTTTAAGGTGTGCAGAGACACAGAGCACAGGGTGATCCCAATCCACCCCACGCAGATGGTTTTCCACGCAGCAGTCAGCAGTTTTGCTCTTCTCTTTTGCAGGGGGCGGTGGTGATGGCAGAACTATCCAGCACTTGCCTGATTTAACGATCTTTTCCACAGCTGAGAGAATGCAGTCAGGCTATTTGGATGTAGTGGTTCCTGCAAGGAACCCTTGAGGCTGAGCCAGAATGGGTGCCCTTCACTGTGACATCTCTGTGCCCCCAGGATGCAGTCCCCTGTGACACCAGCTCCCCTCTAGGGCCTATGTCTCAGGTCGGTGGGGAAGGGGTAGGTTCTCCCATCCTGTCCCAGCAGCCACACACACTGCAGCCCTCTCCAAGCTCCACAACATCACATTAATCCAGTCTGGCAACCCTGCACTGGGCACTATGTGCAGGGGTTTCCCTCAGAGAAAGGAAGAAAATTGGAAAACTAAACAGTTTCTTGTCTACTGGCTTAAGGCTGATGTTGCTGCAAGCCAACAGTGGAAGAGCAGGAGCTACCAAGCAAAAATCATAGTAATGTCTAGTAATGTCTGGCAAGGGGGAAAGGTGCCCAGAATCCCAAATCTGGTGAGCTCACAGCCTTGGACAGCACCAAAGTACTATATTAGAGACAATAACCACATCTTTGCACCAGTCTTCTGTGATTTAAAATCACATCTAATCCAAATCCTGCAGTTTATCAGCTGAGGAGTGCCAGGAACAGGTCAACAAGGGCACGGAGAAATTACCGTCAACACTACTGGAGTGAGCTGTGCATGCTCTAGGGGCAAGTTTTCATTTGGCAGATTTCAGAACACCATAACAGTCTCCAGCAGGGTCTAGGTTTCACTGGAGAGATGGAAAGCAAAGATGCAAAATTACAGAGGAAGGGAAAGTAGAAAGAACTGGCAATATGCCAAACAGAGAAGCTGGACATTCTCCCAAAACTTACTAATTTGGAGATGAAGCCTATTAAGTGACCGCAGCGGGAATGGGAAGAGTGGTCCAAGGGAAAGAACACAGGACTGGGAATCAGAGACCAAGATTTTCAACAGTGTTTACTGTGCCCCCAACAGCATCTCAAATGGAAACACAAATATATACATACATACATACATATATATATATATCTCTCTTCCAAAAGAGAAGCAATATGTTGGGGTTGATATGAAGCATATACATTTTGAAAATTGAGCTTTGTTTTATAAATACCTTATACCAACATTCATTAACTTATGTACTTAGAGCATCACTTGCCTGCTGCCTCATACCTAGTACATGAGGCAGCATGCACCCTGCTGCACTGCCTGGTGTGTATTGGACACTTCCTTTCTAAAGTGATACCTGTGACAGCATCTTCTCTCCAAATTACCCTACGACAGCAATTCACTGCCATGTTCTGCTGTTGTGAAGGGGAGAAAAACTGCTGAGATGTATGCCTCTGCATGCAATTCTACATATTCGTGATATATGCATTTTATTCAAACTACCATTGTTTTTCCATGCTTTTATCCACACAGAAAGCAGGAAATCTGCCCACACCACTTACAACTGCTTAACCTGCAAAGCAGGAATAAGTCCTAAGAAGGACAGGTCCTGCTGGAAGGGGCTAGAAATCATGAAGGGAAGAAGTTTCAGCAACTGCTCATGATCACAATAGCAGATGACAGGCAGTGCAGCACAACGTTGGAGGTTGCTGACGGTGCTGTCACAGCGGTGGAGCCTCAGGAGCTGAAGTGCACATGCCTTCACAGTGCTTCACCCAGCACACGGCCAGAAGGGCTTCAAGGGGAGACCTTCCACTCCACAGCCAGCCAGGGCAGCAATTACAAAGCCAACTTCATACTCTAAGATCTACATACCAAGTATCTTAATGACTGCCAGGCTCTGGACTAGGGCGTGAAAAGAGGCCAAGAACCTGCAAATATGCACATGGTGTGAATATATATGAAAATGTCACTCAGAGGCTGAAGAGATGGTCCTGAAAAACACAGAACAGAAAGTGGTGTGAAAAAGGATTTTACAGCAGAAGAACCAGTACTGACAGAACTAAGACACTGTGTGCATATTTGTGTGAAAAAGAAATGGGAGGAGAGGGAGGAAGTGTGGTGAGAGCAGGATGCAAACCCGCACTGCTGGTCACGTTCATGCTTCCTGACTGGCAATGGATTCCCAAAACATTGGGAAAGGAAAGCAGTCTCTAAAAGAGCTTCCCAAAGCAGCACTCAAAGAATTCAGAGTTCAGAGGAGGGCTGTGAACATGATTAGGGGACTGGAGCACCTGTTGTACGAGGACAGGCAGAGAGAGCTGGGCCTGTTTAGCCTGGAAAAGAGAAGACTGGGGGGAGACCTCATCCATGTGTATAAATATCTGAGGGGAGGGTGCTGAGAAGATGGAGCCTGTCTTTTTTCAGTTGTGCCCGGTGACAGGGCAAGAGGCAACGAGCACAAACTGAAGCACAGGAGGTTCAGTCTCAATATGATGGGACGTTACTGTGAGGGTGACAGAGCACTGGGACAAGCTGCCCAGAGAGGTTGTGGGGTCTCCTGCTCTGGAGATATTCAAACCCCACCTGGATGCCATCCTGTGCAACGTGCTCTGGGTGATCCCGCTCACCAGGGGGTTAAACCAGATGATCTTCAGAGGTCCCTTCCAACCTCAGCTATCCTATGATTCAGCTGGTAAAATACAGAAATCCTGGACAGATGGAGCTTGAACAATTTCAACAGCAAAAATTAAGAGACATTAAAACAGACATAACGAGACAAACTTTTTACACAAGATCAGGAGAGGAAACAGAGGAAATTCTTTTAAATATTATGACCTGTCATAAAATACCAGAAGTTGCCTGAGAGTTTGTAAAAATATCAAAACTATTTTAGAGACTTAAGCAAATAATTAAGAATCAAATCAACATATTGTGTTGGCTTTCACATTAAAAAGCAAACCACAGCCACTCTTCTTAACATTTTGCTAATTCAAAACTGGAAATATTTCTGGAAATAATAATTCAGGAACACTTCCAGCACATGACAAGTCTATTAAACAAGATCAGCATTGAGCATCATTTATTACTGTCTTTGCATTCTACACACAATCACGCTAAGATGACAACTTTGATGGGAACTTAGCCCAAAAGACTGTGCTCTTCACAGGGCTGGAGAGAAATGACATGACATGTGACACGACATTCCCCCTGCCTCCTCCTTTTCACCTATGGCCTTAATTAATTCATATAGCAAAAGCGCAAAGAGAATGAATTCCTCCAGAATTTCTTCATACCACAAAGAGTAGCTACCTATTTCTCTGCTCTGCAACTGAGGAGCACAGGAATCTGGCCATTTTGGGGTGCCTGCACACCCCAGCCATGCTGGGCCTGTGAGAAGGAGCTGCTGTAGAACAAGAAGGCTCTTCTACAAAGCAATACAGCACTCTATTTTTTTCTGATATACTTTCTTTCAGGTAAAATTTACTGTAATACTGTTGGTACAGCCTGAAGAGAGATGCAATCTCTCACACTTAAAAAACAACAGCAAATTGCATCAATATAAGCAATGATTTTGTTATTAGACTCTCCTCCAGATCATCCAAATATTTAAGCTACATTAGCATCGGAAGCACCTGCTGCAAGAGCTGCAGTCTCTGAAATAATATTCACCTGGTAAAACAACAGCTAAAAATAATTTTAAGCTATTAAATGCACAATACAAACAAACAAAATACAATTATCAGATATTTAAAAAAAAAATACATAAGCATTCCTTGCACTAATAAAAAAAAAAAAAAAAAAAAAAAAAAACACTTTTGTAGGCATAAATGTAAAAATAAAGCTAGCACTGAATGGAATTAGAAGTTTGTGAGGCATGCTTAAGCTCGAATTTTGAGGACATTTCACATAATGAAACTCTAAACTACAATGCAGTAAGCAACAAATGCACCTATATGTCATGTTTCACTTCTGGCCATCCTTATACCCACAGCAGGAATCAAATTCAGAAAAAGAACAATACACAGAGGTGATTTGGCATTGGACATGGATAATTACAAAGTAAAGGATGGTTGCAGACAGCTCCTTATAGGAGTAAGTTGGAAGGAATGTAAGCACAACCGTTCAAAGGAATTATTTGTATTGCACACAGTGAGTGCAAATTAAATAAAGGAAACTACCCATTGCTTATTTTGAACAATACTTGAAAGGTTGGGTATAGCTGGAAAGCTATTAATTGATTTTGCAACCTAATAAAAGGACTAAGCACCTGCAAATTAAGTGTTGCAATGAAAACTGAAGAGATGCCTGGCCCCAAGGAGGATCTGGAAATGCCAGCGAAGTGCTTCGCCTACCCAGCATGAAAACTGCCAGCTGAGGAAGGGGCTCACTGGGATCAGCCGGCTGAAAACACTGAACACAAAGATGTTCCCTTCCAGAGCTTCAAGGTCTCAGATAAGGTCACAAAGGACACATGCTTGTTGATATAAGATCTTGGTGCCACCAAATATCCCCTAAAAAACTGGGAGACAGTCTCACCTTAGCATACAATAGCACGGTAACAACTCATATGGGAAATGCAATATCATTTCATTTCATTTGAGAGAATTATATTCTAGGTATATTCTGCAACTTCACCTCCTGCTGAAGTTGAATCCAGTGTCAACAACAACAACAAAAAGTTGTATTTGTGGAACTGGAAATAATCCCAACTAAAAAGAACAAAAATCTGTGTTTTAGTGATTGAGATGCTCACCTTGTGCAAGGGAAATTTTGGGCTTTACCCTGCTTTATAAGAGAAGGAAAGAACAAGAGCCTTCACCAGTTTAAAGGCCTTTGGGAGGTCAGCTAAGCTGACACAAGCCCTACTGTGTCACAGAATCATAGAATCATTAACGTTGGAAAAGATCTTCAAGATCATCTGGTCCAACCATACCCATATGTCACCAGCCACTCCAAAAAAAAAGGAGTGGTGGCTCCTTAACCATACAATTTTTGCTGATCTCTACAAAACTGTATTTAAGGTTACTTACAGCCAGATAGGGACTAACCCAGTCACTGTGCAAGCAGAACTGCTAGACCTTAAAATATCCTCAGACTGTAACAGAATGAACTAATTTTAACTAATGAATTGCTGAGCCAGCACAATGAAAAGAACAGAACATGGGCAAAGTAATGCAATAACAGTATGGTTATGACAATTATAAATCAAAAGAAAGAGAGTGATGTCTCCATGTTTCAAGGAACAGCTCCCTGTGGAGGGTCAAGGAAGACCATCTGCGAGACAGAGACACCATGCCCAAGGGCACAGTGACCAGCGATCTGATCGCATCATGACCTACCTCTGTGCCTGCCTGCTGCCCTTCCTTGCTCTGATTATCTCACTGCTGCAGACCACCAAGTCTTAGCTGTGCTGCTGATTGTCCAGAAATTCTGCCAACTGGTACAAGCTGTTAAAAACCATATCTACTTCATATAACCAATCTCTGTTCTTGCCAGATAACACCATCGCACAGCTACTCCACAGAAGCTAACCCATACTAACCTGGTGTTAAAAACAAAACAAAAAGAAAATACCATTGCATTTTCTGTTGGGCTAAATGTATGCATGCAAGAAATGCGCTAAGCCTGGGCTGAGCTTCAAGGAAAACTCGCTGCTTAGTTTCAGAAACTGTGTGGTGCTTTGGTAGGACTCACCAGCTAGCAGCTCAGGCCATGCTGTTCCAGGCTTCTGCCCACCAAAAATGCTAAGTGTTTAGCAATTTCTCAGATCTCAATGGGAGCAATCCAGTAAATTCAGCCATTTCAACAAGTAGGCAGGCAACAAACTTGATGCCGTATATTTGTATTTATCACATTTGTATTTAAACGCATACCTAAGTCCTATTCAGGATCCAACTATAAATCTCATTCTCACACCAGTTAAGCACTTGTAAAAAAAGTTTAAACAGAAGAAATTAGATTATAGAAGAGCCTTTAGAATAAGATGTGGCACACAGCTCTGGTAGTATGTATATTGCAGTTCTATTTAAAGAAGCTTAATCTAAAAATTTTCTTGGTAACACACTTAGTAGTTTAACTTCTATGACTCCTTTAGGCAGTAATTAAGAGTGGCTTCTTAATTATTCAACTTATCTATAATAAAACAGGAAGATTTATCTTCGATTTGTGCCGATGTGACCAATGGAAATAAGCATTCCACATTCAACAGAAAACACATGAATAAACCAGTAATTTAATACAGTATTATTTCAGAAGAAGCACAGTAAAGTATCTATCTATACATATTGGTAAGTACAAAAAGCCATTTAATCTGAAAGTTTAATTGAAGATCTTTAGGAACACTGTAGCCAAGAGAACCCCTTTCTACAGGCATGCCATTCACCAGCTACCTGCGTATGGTGATGGAGAGGCTGAGACACAGAGGTTCAATCCCTGCTTACTTCTGAAACAACACTTCAGAGCTGCCATCTTGCTCATCTCCATTAGCTGAACTGGGGTTTCACTTTAGAGTTTGTGGGGCGAAATACCCCAAACGGGATGAAGCAATGGTTGTAGCCCTGCAGCTCAAGGATCTGAGGGTGTCTCACCAGCACCTTGCCCAGCCACACCCCCTCGGGCACAGGAACCCCACTCAGTCCCTGCATTGTGCTCAAACAGTTTTAAATGTTGAGATTTTAGCATTTCCTCCATGTTGTCTTTTCCTTGTAGCACAATACCAAAATCACTCACTTGCTAAAGGCCCGATAAAAGTCCCAGACCTACTACCAGCAGGCACTGGGTGCTCTCTGAATTCAACTCCTTCACCCTCCCTTTGGCAGCACAACTCTGACCACCAGACACTCTCTGTAACAGGGATTTGCTAACTAACATCTCACTTTACTGCAAGTTATTTCCTCTAGCCAAGCCTTCTAAATGACATTTTTTTGAAAGCCTACCAATTTTTTTGGACCTTTTACATGAAGCAAGGTTCTCTAAAACAACTCTGTATTCTGAGAAAAAAAAAATAAATAAACTTTTCATTTCACCATTTTGAAATTCAGTTCTGATGGCATGCAAATCAGAGTGAAACACACAAGTTGTAATGTACTATTTCCATATTTCACCATGTTATGCTAATTTTCCAAAAGGGAAATAATCCAGAATCAACAGGGAAGGCAGGTTTAAACACGATTAAAATGTCAATTGTGCTTCAGAGTGTGGAAAGTTTTATAAAATGGCAACTCACCTTTGAGGTGAAAGCAATTAGAAAGAGAAAGAAGCAAGTAAAGAAACCCAAACCCGCTGTAAGCAATCAAAGCTGTGAGTTTGTCCATTCACAGCTTCCAACACCAGGAATGACGAAATGAGTACAACCAAAAAGCACAGACTGATAGCACAGTGCCTGATTAAAGAGAAAAATCAACCCAGCCCTTGGCAATAACTGCTGTTACCACTGTAAATATATCAAAAAAGCAATACAGGCAATAAATACTGTAAGTCTATGAGGTCTTTAAGGCTTTACGATGACATCATTAATACTGTGATCTGAATTCATGAAATGGTGATGACATTCAGTTGTAACCATAACCAAATGAAGGGAAGAGTTTATAATACTAAATAAGAAAAGAGTTCCAAGAAGCAGTGTTTGTCCTTGAAATAAAACAGAGAGCATAAGTGGAGAAAAAATGGTATTTTCAAGTCATGGGATGATGATCCATGATTTCTTCTGCTCTTAGAAATGTGCCTTACCTTCCAGCATCACCATTCCCCAAAGCCAACATTTTGCAGTTGTGGGAGAAGGTGCATGACCACAGCCCCCACTTATTCTCTGAAATAGCTGGAATTTGTCTGATAACTCTAAGACCACCTTCTTACAGACAAAGTTCAAGAAGAAAAGAACAAGTAAACATGATGGCAGTATTTGAAATAGTAACAAAAGGGTGAAAAGGGAACAAAAGAAACAATTCTACATTTCATTTAACAATCAGATTCCCCCAGTCACTTCACTGCCACATACAATTTGTGAAGATGGCAAATTTGTCCCAACCTCTTCTCTGCAACTGGGCTGTCCTAAAGCTTGTGCAGACAATCAAGCATCAGCTGCATCCTGTAAGAAAGCTCTGGCCAGCATAGGTGGCAGGGCTCATTCAGGGCTTTGGGACCAGCTGGCCCCTCCCTGGCTTTGAGGACAGCCGGGGGTGTTACACGAGCTACCAGATGATGCACACTGTCCTCCCTTCTCTTCCCTGGCTTTGGGGCTCTCCCCTCCTCCCCACCTTTTCTTACCTGCCATTTCTGTTGCTCCTGAATTAGCACATTCCTTCCACTTCAAGATCTGCTGGCTTGTTTCTCTCTCTCCCTCACACACATGCACATTAACATGAAAACTCCTGAAAACCTTTGAAGTCACATATCATGAGAAATAGTTGTTCTAACACAGATTCTGCTAAATTAGGTTGCTGCCAACACAGCAGAGTCTCAGCCATTCAGGAGTCTCACTCGCTCCCACTTCTTTCTATGGTGAAGAGCTGTTACTAGTGTATTTACTGCATAGAACCTGTTTGGAAAAAAAAATAATAATCCAATTAGAGATGGATTTGCAACAAGCTAGAGTTTGACCCTTAGTTTTGACTTTGCCTGTCTTTTGTTTGTTTGTGAGGCCCTGTAATTGTTTATATTCAATATAAATTGAATCTGCAGCATGCAAAACCTGGACTCTGCAGACTCTGTAGGTAACCTAGGGTTAGAGGTTAAAAAACATTGACATCATGACAAATTGCTGTAATTTGAAGAATAATCTGAAATCCTGCTGGGACACAATTGAGTCTGTGAGCCTAGTTGTTAATGATAATAAAAGCTGACATAGTAAAAATGATAAAATTAAAGAGAACACCCAGTAATATAAGCGCCTCCAGCATATGACATTGACGATCCAGTTAAGAGGGCTGGTAAAAGTCTCGTTGGCAAGTATCTTACTGCTCCACTTCCAGTTTCAGAAAGCTCCACTTGTTTGGGGAAACACGACGACTGTGGGCTTTTATCTTTTCTTGCTTACATGCTATCTGTTTGTCATCACATTCAAAACATGCAGTTTACATAAGGACTTCAGTAATGCAAGGTCGTAATTCTACTTTCTGATTAGTTTATATCTATGTAGCAATAGATAAAAACTGTATTTGTAATGTATTACACCCATGATACCTTTCTCCGTGTCTTTGACATATCATAAACCAGCTGGCAACATAAAATATAAATTGGCTAGCAATAAGAACAGATGAATCATTAATTACTCTGTACCAAAATGAGAAAGATCAGTTTTACAGTATTAAATGGCATGTGTAGCTGGTAATTAAAAATATATATTTAAATAAAAAGATCTCGATAAGCATTATTTAGAACACTATTACATATTTTTACTTTAAAATATTAATATTTCTCAGGCAGAATTTTAAAATCTGCTCTGGCTTTGCTTCTTTATTTTTTACTCTCAACTAATAGCTAGATATTATGGATTACTGCATATCTTTTTAATAAAAATCTTACATTGTTTATAATTTCACACTGAATTGTATTTTTCACAGGCTTCACACTTCAGCTTATTATTCTCAGCTTTGCAGGATCTGGGGTAATGTCTTCTGACAAAGACAATTTAGAAGACAAGTAAACCATATGCTGCTAATGGTAAAAACAAAACAAAAATAAGGTTTCCCAAACTGAAGCAAAGAGAACTCTGACATCTCTTCTTCTGATGGTATGGTCAAATGAGGTGGGAGGTTGTCACATCAAGAATTGGCTGTACAATTGGAAAATGAATACAAGAGAACAGATAGATCAGCTAAACCCAAGAAACCACTTGGATTTGCTTCAGAAGTGCAGGAAGACTCAGATCCATCCTTTGGACTGGATGCTGTGATGAAGTAACACAGCAGTAACACCACTGACACTGGCTTGCTTCCAAACCTTTTCCAGCTTAATCCCTAAAATAAGCACTCAAAATTGAAGATTGCAAGGTTAAAAAATGCTATGTCTTTATTCATAATTAGCAGCCGACTGCTACTGCTACCCTATCTTATCGTATAGAAGATGAATGCAATTGATCTCTGCCTTTGAATGGCAAATCGCATTTGCAATTATTTCCAGGGTGGGTTTTTTCTTCTTCTTTTTTTTTTTTTAAAAAAAAAAAGCTGTGCATGGGGATCAAAAGCTGCACACTCAGCCTGTTATCTTCATCCAGAGGATTCTGAAGGCACTGACTGGTACACAAAAATCCAGTATCCTTTGACACACTTCTACGTTGCACAACATGTAGGTGTCATTTTTGAATACTATTCAATCAAAGAAGATCTTGTATTTCTCCTTATTCTCATATACATTTAGCTTATTCTCATCTGCTAGGTAGCTTTTTCTCATCAGCTAATTTATCTTAAGATCTTTTCTTCCCTCTCCTCTTTCCACATCCAGCAGCTTCTTACTGACACCTGCCAAAGTAAGCATCCAGGCTGAGCCGATCGATTTTCTTCTTGTGAAAGTAGGATTTTTTATTTGTTTTTTCTTTTGATGAAGTAGGAGCCAAAAAGGAAATGGCTTCCAACTGTCCATCTCCTGAACAAAGAGGGGAAATGCTGTCCAAACCAAAATATTTGCAAATCACGTTTTCCTTCAGGGTACACAATCCAACCATATCACAGCAGCTATGGAAAAGCAGCAGGAAGCCCTTCACTGGTGTGAGGCACGTTGAAGAAACAGTTCAAAGGCAACTTCATGAAAGCCACGAGTCCCCAGGATAAGCTGAATGCTCATTTCTTCACCCAAAGTGCTGTCATTGATCATGGGGCTGCCCAATTGGTGTCTTTGAAGTGCTGCAGACTCTTCACAGAGATATTAAATTTCCTCCACTCAAAATGTTTCAGAGTTCCAGGTTCAAATTTAAAAGTAGTTATTTCAAGATGACTATTTCCAATCTAGAAATTGGAAAAAATGTCAGAAAAATGTATGCAGTGATGTGTTGTGAGTTGTATTCAAGCACACAATTAGTTACAAGGAATACTGTTCCCAGTCTGAACACCATAGGATATGGGAAGCAGACCTAGTTATTTGGTTTGTCAAGAAAAGGTGAATCACATTACTTTATTTTTAGTGAAAATTAAAACTGAGTATTCTAAATACAAACTTATTTTATACCACAATAGAGCAATCCTAATTATACAACGTTGATATGTGCTTTGTCCTACCTTGTACATCAGATTTTTGCAACAACCAGACTTTAACTGGTTTTCTATCACTAAAAAGCAGCACTATGCAAACAAATAAACTGAGGCTCCACACTGATCCCAGTCCCTATTTCCCATGGACTGTCACAGACTTCACAAAGGAGTCCCTCGTAAAGCAGGCTGATTTTGAAGGAACTTTTGCACAGATCAGATTATGCAAGGCTGGGGCCCTGCTTGCTTTGTTCTTGTACGAATGAGCATCTGCTTTGGCACACTTGGCACTAAGCCCGCATTTCTAAAATAAAAGTGTTTTTCTGGGCACATCCCCAGGCCCTTGGAGAAAAACAAAGATGGAAAAACTGTAGAAGAGTGATATAGTTTCTTACTTCATTGGTATCACTGCTTTTTGAAAAATATCATAGGTTCTTACATAAAATGTAAAATTTATAGATTTACTCCTCCCAAACCCATCAAAAACCACAACCAACTCTGAAACACAAATTATGCTCAATTCATTAAAGGAGAATATCCAGCACATAAATGAAAAAAATTTTACAAAGACATTTTAAGAACCAAATCATAATGTCTGATGAAAGATAGAAAATAAATTCTAGCAAGTTATACTGTATTTCCAAAGAAACTAGGTACAAGTCTAAAAAATGGAGCTAAAAACAGATGCCACAAACAGAAAACATGAGGTCTCGTGAGTATTTTTGCAGACTTGGCATTAAGACATTAGGGCATCTAAGGAAGCAGCTAATCTTTACTACACCAGGAGATTCTCTCTAATCTTGCCTTTCTGACTTTCAAATCTTGTTCCACGTATTAGCAATAAGATATATATTGAAGAAAATATGTAATTACACTAATGTAAGTATATAATAACATGAAATATATTAAGAAAGAAAAAATAGCTTTAATTTTTAATGATTTTTGAAAAATTGAACAAGAAATAGCTGAATATGTCTGATATTTTCCAAAGAAGATTCAGAAAAAATGAGCCATAGAAGCATTACTCTTGCTTAATAAGAGTGCTTAGGTATTCCAGCGTTCATTGCAAATCCATAAAACACACAATAAATTTAGATTTTCTAACCATCTCAATGACACACATGTACCTGGATTTACAGTTCCCACTGGGAACTTAAAGAATGGAAAAAAAAAAAAAAAAGCCAAAGCAAACCATGACATTGCTTTTTCATGACACGCCAGCACATCTATGAAATATTAAACAGCTCAACACAACAACTCAAAAGTTATTTTCCATTCTCAATGCAAACACCGCAGTTTTAGAAAGTGGCTGCCTCCAGGTTTCAAAGTGCACCTGACAACTTACAGCCTAGGGGTCAGGCTCGGCTTTTATTAATCCAAGGAATGCCTCTTACTCCAAATCAGCTGCACTTTCCGAAGGTTAAGGAGAAATCTTTTGAGCAACACCACCAATATTTAACACCATATGGAATTTTATCTTCATATTAAAACTGGGCATATAAAACTGCACATGGGAGGTAAATGGGCATTATTTCATATTGTAGAATAATCTGAGATCATCTACATGCATACACTTGGAAGTTAGCTTTTATAGTTTCTAAATTAAACAGTGGCTTGTAAAATGACTGGAAAATGCAGAAGCTTTGGGATAAATCAGGAAGGAACAGCTCTCAACTGTCACGACTAAAAATAGATTTCAACAATTTGTGAACAGAAAACGTGGCTGTAGGTGGATTTATCAATTTCATATCATATTAGTGAGGCTTTCATCTCTCATTTTTAAAAATACGCTGAACTTCAAGTAAACTTTAGTCAGGATTTCAGGACATAACCCATTTTTAGGATGCACCTGACTTTATACTGAAGACGTTCATTATCTAACACAACACAAATGGGTCAGTGCTTCTGTTCTAGTTCTTTTTGTTATAACTAAAAGCAGCACAGACTAAAATTAATACACAGAGCAGATAAAGAAAATAGAAGTTATTACCATAGCAATACTCAAGAGAGACAACCAGGTCACACAAACTGGAAAAAAAGCACAAGAGTCACTTGGAGATATGATCAGTTTAGTGACTGCAAAAACAACCGTGCATTGAGCAAATAACCACTATGTAATGAAGGGAAAAGGTGTTTAGCAAACATGTTCAAAAATACAAATTCAGTAACACATGCTACCACAGTACTACTAAAGCATATTGCAATGTACCTGAAACCCTCTGATTGACCTTATCCATGATCTGATCATTGTAAGCAAAAAATTAATAATTTATTCATAAAATTTCATTAACAGAAAAGTAAGGAGCTGTCAGTATCAATTTAAGTCTATAAACCAAATCTGTTCATGTTTAAGCCCACAAATATAAGTCAAATGCCATTTTCTTATATAATTACAATATGCTTAGTAAGGCATGAAGAACTGAAGTGGTTTTCAACATATAAATGATGTAGCACAAGTTAAGGAACAAAGTTTAGCCATGATTCTCAATTTTCTTGTAATCATAGCTGATGGTCAAAGACCAAAAAAAATGTGAAACTGATTACCTATCGCAACTACAAGCCATAATGAATGTCGCTGTTAGTGGCAGCGTGTGGACAGGTGGCATGTGGATGGTGATACCAACAAGATGCCCTTTATGTTCTTGATGGAAACAGCTTATAGGATTCCTGCGGCAGCCTCTTCTGGCCCCTTCCCCTCTCCCACTTATAGTTTTCTCCCTTCTATTATAATGGCCAATTTTCCAAGTTATAAATTAAAATTATAAAATCTCTAAATTCATTTAATTTTTTTTTTTTTTTAAAAAAAAAGGCCTACACCACTACTTGTATATAACCAAACTGTGCCAGCTCTTTAATATGCTTCTTGTCCAGTATACTACATTCTCATTCCCCAGTCACCTTCTATTTGTATCTTTCAAAAGATCAGCCCTAAGGGATATGGATACAACATCTGCATGCTCTGCATTCATGCACCATCATTCTCTTACATAATACTGCTGTGGTATGACAAAGTTTCTAGCTCTGTAAAGTACAATGTCAACAAGAAGCACATGAGGAATTTACCCTTCATGAGGAATTTACTCTTCATGTGCAGCAGTTTCTTTTTTAAACAGCTCTTATTCCCTTCACTAAAATGGGACTGAATATGGTTGAGCATGAGGAAGATAAAAAGTCCAACACTTGCAACAGCAGGTATTATTGGGATCTGTGAATAAAAACAAATTAATGCCTCACACAGAAACAAGATGTGACCACCCATATATGGGGTTCACATCCATGGAGCAGACACAGGCAGCCTTGTCCCCTGCTCTAGCGAGAGCCGATTGTGTCCGCATGGCCATGGCCTTTCTGATCAGCTGGGTTCATGCTCGCGCTGCGAAGCTCTTGGCTCCTCGGGGCTACATGAGGTACCCTTGTGACACAGTGTTTAGTCTTTCCAGGTCAAAGCACTTGAAAAGCTGTGGAAGTTGTGCTGCACCATGCCACATTGTGATGCAAAAGGCACAGGCGCAGCAGTAGATCAAGCTGGGGCACACAAAAATGACAGGGACAGCGCTGAAGTACTGCCAAGGAGAAGAGAAGCAAACTTGCCACGGTCCGTGGGTTTGCTCTACCCTGCTCGCTGTGCCCATGTTTCCTCCTGAAGGGAAGAGCTAAATTGCCACATCAAGGGAGCAAAGCACGGAGTCAAGCCAAACCAGCACTGTGGACAAAGCACAGCAGCTTTGTCCACAGTGCTAACCACAGAGCAAGAGCATGAGGCTGGGTGATGCACAGCACTTGGGTGCTGCTAAGCTGTTACCACTGCTCCTGCCATGGTTTTTGTCTTGGACAGCAGGTATGCTCCTACAAAAATGTCCAGAAATGGTGCAGGGGCAGCATGGGCCCTCAGGGACCGTTCCCAGTGGGCAGTCTGGATATGCCATCCAGCTTTGCCCAGAAGGGTGAAAGAGTTTATGTACTCTTCTTTCTATGTCCCTTGGCTGTAGAAGCAAAGCAGAAATCCTGGTCCTTTTTATTTACTTTTTACATTGTTTGTTTTTATAGGAAGAATCCTATAAAATGCTGTTTTCCCTCACTCTAAACTCCTAATACCAAAAGACTGCATCTCTCAAACTCAGAACACATTTTATTGCACATAAAATAGGCGATGAGTAAAAAAGTTATCAAATACTGAAAGGGCAACAGACTGAGTAGGCATGTAAACTGTACAGACCTCACATAGTCCAGATTGAAAAGATTTAAGGGGAATCATACTGGAGATGCATTCACTCAACTCACTTTTCCCAGTTTAGTTATTTCTGTTCATTTCTCCCATCCGCGTTATTCCATATTTCTTCACACAACAATTTGTATTGCAGTGCAGTGTTCATTTTTATGCTTGCAGTTTTCTTGTTGCACCATCAGATGGTGACTCAAGTTGATTATCGAACAACATGCTCGTTAAACCTTGTCATTAATCCCTACAATGAAATTCTTGAATTACTATCAGACAATGTGAGACCCACTGTTGAGAATCATGACCATTAGAGATCATAAAGCAAATGGGATGACAAGCATGCCTTCAGAGCCACTTTGGAGCTGGCTCAGTAGCTTCACAGAGCTCATTGCAGAAATCTGTTACAATTTACAAAAGGATTCTCCACAAAGGCTTTGGGTTGCCATTCTCACGTCTTCTGATTTTCAGGGTATGTTGGGGTAAGGCATTTTCTATAATTATTTTCCCCACCGTAGCCCATAGGCTGAGGGAGTAGAAAAGCAACTGATAGCTGTGATGATCTGCAAAAACCCATTCAATATAGAAAGATCTTGGTCAAAACAGCAGTGAACAAGCCAGAAGGATATGCGTTATGGTTCTTTAACAAGATGAAAATCCCCTCTGCCAGTACAGAAATGGAACAAAATCAATAGCTATACAAGAAATCCCCAGAGCTGTCTTGCTTTGCAGCTTATGTGAGACGAGAGACCACTACCTTTGCCTTAAGTACCTTTTCATGACAACTACAAAACTTACAGTATTGTACTGCAGTTGTTTTACATGTACAGATACATTTGGTGATGTTTTAATTTCAACCATTTAACAAAAGCAGAGTTCATTAACAAATACTTTCCTGAAAATTTTCCTTTTTCTGTACCAGGTGTTGTGAAGATGGACTTAACCAGATATCCACTGTGTAATTTTTTAAACTATTGCATGGTCTCGTGAACTGGAAGGGCTGTGGGGAGTTGCTAGAGGAAGAAGAAAGGTAGGCTTACTGTTAAGAAAAGAGATGGAGACATAAAGGACCTGAATTAAAAGCATAAAAATTATCATAAAAGCTCATACAGATAAACAAAGGTTAATATGCATTTGACCAAAAGCAAATGCTGCATCTTGGTTCCACAAGTACACAAATGTCACAGCTGGAATGAAATGAATCATTTCAGCTTCCTGGAGTCAAATTAAAAGGTTAAGTGCATGTACTTAAAAAGGAAAAAAAAAAAAAAGGGGGGGGGTGACAGGGGCTAATATTTACAAATGTGGAAAACTCTATTTCCTCTAATGCTCCCTTGTCTGTGTCCACTACAAAGAGCAAAAACATGCCAAATATGCATGCCTGTTGTCTCAGTTTGTCTGCAGGGGCTGGTAAAAACGACATGGCAAGAAATTGTTTTGGTCCTCTTCAGCCTGGACTCACCATTAGGCATTGATGTTTCCGTGCCCAGGCAGCATAATCAACATTAATTTCCAATCAGGATTCTCAGCTCTTCAGGTTCAGGCTTGTCTTTGGCAATCTCACTATTCACCTCCTCTCCCACCAGCACTACTCATTATGGCTGATAGCATAATTTGCTATGCTAATGCCTACTGTAAAAGCAGTAAACATGGCTTTGTTCCAAAAGACAAGAAGGAAGATTATAAAGTCATAATTCCTGATCTTCTCATAAAATAGCTGTCCAGGCACTCTGTTCTCCATCTGCTCTGTGGTTATCAATCTGTGATGCACCACCTCATAGCAAGGGCTCAAGCTGTGAGGGAGGTGCCATGTCAGATGAAAACAGAAACACAGAATTCCTACCTGTGCAGTTTTATAAGGCTGGAACAGTGTTGGTCATGGCTTTGTAAACCTCTTCAAACAGGTACACAAATTCATAAGCAATTTCAGTTACCTAAAACAACTTCAGAATATTTAAGTTGGAGCTGTATTCCTTGCAAGGTTAATCTAAATTACAGTAGACTACCTAATTTTTCTGATTATATCTCCACTCAACACTATAGTTGAAACCAGATCCTATCATATTAGCTCTCACTGTTTTACATTGCTCCCAGCTTCCAAACATGGTGAATACCAACATTTTTCTTTTAAAAAGACTTTTTTCTGTGACTCAGTACATCTCATGTTGCCTTGGTTAAATGGCAATGCTTCTGTTTCAGCTGGCACAGTAAATACATAGCTGCTGTTTGTTCCATTAAACAGGCTGAAGCCTCGCAGTCTGGGCTTTTGTTTTGTAATCACTCAAACAGGAGAATGAGAGGACAGATTTCATTATAAATATTAGGAAAATACTTTAATTCACGCTTTCAAAGCTAAATAGGCCATAAAAAATAAAGACCCCAGTTATTCCCCATTCCCTCTCTAGAACCTTCTAATTAATTTTCCATAATAAAAGGAAGGTTAAAGATAGGGTAATTGGCAAAAAACTTTACTGCTGAAAGACAGAGTGGTCTATTATGCCCCCAGAAAACACACCTTGCATGACCTCTTTTCAAGCAAGAAAGATGTATGAACTCCTGATTCCATTTTAATTGGTGCTCTCTACACAGGACTGCCCTGCTCATCTTACTTTTGTGTTTGTAAGAGTCTGCACATAGCAAGCTTTCTCATAAGCAATACCAGTCAGCATTTCTCTGAGCTCTAAAAGTCAGTATTCACAGCCAGTCATTGCAGCTCGTTCACTGAGACACGACAGGGATGCTAATTTCTTTTTTTTTTCCCCCAGAGATTCAAAACTAAACTCTCAGATAAAGTCTAAATAACAGCTTTAAGAATATATATAAAAAATAAAATCAGAAAATCTTAAACAAATGGATTCCAGAAACTAACTGGACTTGACGTTTCCATTATCTGTTACCTGTATACACATGTGGAACACATCCACTTCCAGGGCTCCCAAAAAAGCTGCGAGACACTGGGAATCATGGCTATTTCTTATCCATTTAGTGGTGTTTCTACTTAGCGCAGTTATTCTTTTGATACTATGAAGATCAATAGAAGATTCAGACTGATGGGTTTCAGTGATACCAAGATTCATAAGCAAGCCCCAGGGTGACTTGGCCTGACCTTCTGAACACACTGTGCAATTTTTAGCAAAGTAAACTAGATTGGGCAGGGCAGCAGGCTAACGCATCCGTTCAGCTTCCAGTGCCTTCACATTACTCTGTGTAGCTCTACCTCTCACATGCATTCTTGCTAGCATGCTGATTTTTCATCAGTCACTTACCTGAAGAGACACACCATCCATCATCCACTTACCGGTTACAAAATAACATCTTTTTGTTTGGCCATTAAAACTGTTATAGATCAGCTATGGTTTTGTATTGGGTTTACGTTACAAGGGTTTGATAGCAGGGGGCTGCAGGGGTGGCCTCTGTGAGCAGAGCCCAGCAGCTGCCCCATGTCAGAGCAGAGCCAGCTCCAGCTGCTCCAAAGGGACCTGCTGCTGGCCAGAGCCGAGCCAGTGAGCAATGCTGGTTGGGCCTAAGAAAGAGCAGATTATAGAAAGCAGGGAAAAAAATAAATGCTGTGCAACAGCAGCTGGGAGAGGGAGGAGCAAGGGAACGTGAGAGAACCAGCCCTGCAGCCCCAAGGACAGTGTAGCAGGAGGTGCTCCAGGCAGGCAGCAGCAGTTCCCCTGCAGCCTGTGTGGAGGCCTCTGGTGGAGCAGGCTGTCCCACTGCAGCCCATGGGTCCCACATGGAGCAGACCTCCACGCTGCAGCCCCCCTATGGGTAGAGGAGCCCCCGGTGGAGCAGGTGGATGTGGCCTGGAGGAGGCTGTGGCCCATGGAGAGCCCCCGCAGGAGCAGGCCCTGGGCCGGAGCTGCAGCCCATGGAGAGGAGCCCACGCAGGAACAGGGGTCTGGGGGGAGCTGCTGCCTGTGGGGGACCCATGCTGGAGCAGTTTGCTCTTGGGGGATGGACCCCATGGTACAGAGCCATGTGGAAGCAGTTCTTGAAGAGCTGCTGCCTGTGGGCAGCCCACACAGGATCAGTTTGGGAAGGGGCAGTGGAGACAACATGCTATTGACAGACCACAGCCCCCATCCCCTGTTCCCCTGCACCACTTGGGGGGAGGAGGTAGAAGAAGGTGTGGGGGGGGGGAAGGTGTCTTTAGTTTGTTTTTAGTTCTCACCTCTTCCGTTTGTTAGTAATTGGCAATAAATTACATTAATCTTCCCTATGCCTAATTCGTTTTGCCAATGACAGGAATTGGTGAGCAATCTCCCTGACTTTATCTCAACCCATGAGATTTTTGCCCCATCAAGTTTTTCTCCTTTTGTTCTGTTGAGGTAGGGGAATGAGAGAAGAGCTGTGTGATGCTTGGTTGCACATTGGTGTTAAACCACAACATTTTGACCCATTTCCATCATCTCTGTGTCAGCATATTCACACAGTTCTACTTCAGCTACTCAAGAGGGATTTTACTAGTATTGTCTCTATGATTACATTTAGCTCCTTTTTTCAAAACTAACACATTTCATCATCAACACTAATTTCAAGATTTTTTCTTTCTTTGCTTTTTTCTTTTTAAAGGAACTGTGGCTGATTCTATCATATTTAATTATTCCACTTCTTCAAGCTAAAATTTCCATCTGCTAAAATTTATCCTCACAATTAACTGTTTTAATTCCAGAAATTATGAAAATTATTTTCAGATAAACAATTTTTTTTTAGTTATTGAAAAATATGATTGTGCTATCTTCATTTTTGAGGTCACAAAGTTAAGTGGCAGTTCTGTAACTACCTTGAGTTATTTTATTGCCTTGCAAGTAGTCTCAAAAAGTTCTTCATACACAGAATAATAAGATTATGCAAGCCGTCTTCAACAGAATTGAAGAATTCATTATATTGTCCCACCTGTGTGGGAAAATGGCTTTAAGAAGGTAGGGATAAATCTGGTTACATCTTCCTATTGGCACAGGCTTTCTAGTTTTCTTTAAAGCATGCAGGCGGAGGCTGCATGCTGCCACACAATCAGATGAAGCTCACCAAATTCTGTGTTGCTATAACATATTTAAAGAAGCTGCCAGGATGAACTTCCAATTTATAAAGAGCAAAATATCATTAGATCTGAATGCAAAAAGCCATCCTTGAATTCTAAAGTCAGCACTCTCCTACTACACAAAGGTAGTTCTGAACAGCTACAAGAGGCCTCCAGGGCACTGCTGAGCATGACAGTGAAAAAAGTGAAAGCTGAAGCACCTGAAATGTGTACTGTGTAATGGTGGCTTTTAGCACTTGTACTTTACTGGTGCCTAGAAATTCCTGTGACAGACCAGAGCCCTTCGCACTAGGCACCACACAGGGAAAAAAAAAAAAAAAAACAAAAAAAAACAACTGTAAATCGTCTAGGAATTACATCTCAAACTCATTAGAACAATATTTCAGTGCAGTCACGATTGCCACTTAAAGCTTAAAATGTAAATAGGGTTTTCCACTCTGACAAATAAATATGCAGATTCTGCGTGCTACTACCTGTCAGCAGATCCAAAAGAAAACTAGTAATTTCACAGAAGACATAGCCAGAAGATAACTGGAAAAGAGATAGTAAGAGCTTAGGATCAGTTCCACAGGACAAATTCAAAAAAGGAAACCAGAAGGAAGATGTATACAGATAACGAATCAGTCTCCATTATGCAGAAGACCAGATTAGGGCATATTTCACCCACATTACAATGCTCTGCAGAGACAAACTAGCTTAGCTGCCTCAAGCAGGACAGAGCAGTGTTCAACCTGTTCTAACAAGCACAACTGTGGAAAAGGAAACAAACCCAAAAGAGTGCAGCAGGCTAAAATGACTCTTCATTTACGGGATTATAGCTTGGATCTCCCTGCAGATCACAGTTCTGCACCATGGAGCAGGATCCATGATGTCCCCAAGCTGCCTTGCATGTTTTGAATTCTTACCAGACAAAGGGCCCAAGTAGGAGCAAATACATCTGCAGACCATCACCAGACTGCAGAGTTGGTGTCACCAGCAAGGATTTGGCTTCCTCAGCCACAGTATCTTGTCTGCAGCAAAGAACAAAGAGACAGAACCCACCCAACCATGAAGAACATCTCTGTAAGCAGGCTCGCCACCCAGATGAGGTGGCTTTAAGCAATTTTTTTCCATGGAATGGGGACCAAGGCATGAGAAGAGGAATTCTACTGTTGTGGGCAGGGGTCTGTTGCAGGTTTCCTGGTGAAGCGGAGGGCTTCTAACCACCTGGACATCTGCTGAGACACTACAGCACTGCACTAGCAGGCCAAGTTCTTGCCCTGCATTGGTGACAATTTCCTCATACAAATGCTGCAGGGGCTTGCTAGCAGTAACGCTGCATAAGTTGATGCTCACAAACAGGAGAGAACTGGCAAAGGAACCTTGTCCAGCAGCTTGGGCCACAGGGACTTCAAGAGGTGTGAGTTGAGGATGTAGAGAAACACTGCGAAGGTGGGCAGAAAATCAGGAAGGATTTTAGAAGAGCTCATTTAAGATTGTTCAAGGGAGCTGCAGGATAAAATCGCAGGAGAGTTCCCTGATTTTTAAAGAAACTTCACTGAGTTCAGGAAGGAATGAAGCCCTTGTGCTGGAAAACCAGGAGTGTTGGCACAATGTCCTCTTGGCTTAGAAAGAAGCTTTTTGATTAACTAAGAAAGACGAAAACATGGACAGACTAAAAAAAAAAAAAAAAAAAAAAAAAAAGAAAAGAAGAAGAGTATGAATACAGTGCTCAAGAGCCCAGGGTCAAAACTGGGGAACCTGGAGCTCACCTGATGACAGAGCTAGGGAGGAGCACTTCAGGTAGCACATGGGGAAGCCATGGGCCTGCCAGCTGCAAAAGGGAATTCAGAGAATGTGTGGGTGACAACCAGGGGAGAGAACCTAGTGACAGACATTGAGAGAAAGATGCAATGTCTCTTTTGTCTTGATCTTTACAAGAAAAGTGTCTGTAGATACTGAAGCATGCTTCATATGGAAGGCAGGTCTAAGTAACACATACATGTAAGCCTTTTCAAACCAAAACTCCTGGGACTAAACCAGCAAGCCAAGTAATGAAACCTTTCAATAACATACTGAAGCACAGTAAAGGACTTCTTTTGTAATCACTGTGTACTCCCTAGTTTTTCTTTTACTGACTCTCCATACTCAAAGCTAGACACATCCTTTAAAGTAATATTCTTGGGGGATTTGACGTATAATTTACTTGCTCCAATTACAGTTATGCATCAGCATGAGCAAGCCATTTTGAAATAAAGTTCTGAGTCTGTTATGCTCTGCAAATTACAATCAGACATACAGACTGTCTCATCAATCAAGGCAAGTCTGAAGAACTATGTTGACAGTAGACTTTAACTGCTCATAAGCAATGATAATTTTACCCTGTTGCATTGCTTAGCTCCCTGTAACACCGCTGTAAAGGACAAGCAAGCTAGAGCTCCAGCCAGAAGGGATGGGGGAAGCAGAAGGAAAGCACTGTCCCTGTAATGTAAAGAGGTCTTTTACTACTCTCTCCAACAGGGCATGAGAAATGCCTCCCTTCAGAACCTTTCTAGAGCCTCTGTCATGCCAGGTGATGCTTGCTCTCCTACGCTTTTCCCCTGGGTATGCAATGGTGCAGGAGAAGGTGGTTTTGATTTTAGCACTTACGCAGTTGTCTGTAGCTGGAAAACATAAAATGCATTCTTTATGCAAGGAAAACCAAGCAAAGATGCTTTTACTGTGTTTAGAGGGAATGTTTTTGCCTTTTTCTTTTCCCACTGAGAACTCACAAAACATACTCATGCTACAGAAAGAGCAAAACATGAGATGATTGCCTAAAACTATCTTTTTAACTTCTTACACTTGCCAAGATCTAATTATATTGTTGAAATCACTGATTTTAAGATAATTTAATTTTAAAATATCACGTGTAAGAACTTACCTACAAAATACTTACTCATCTCTGTTCTCACCTAACCTGAACTCTAGAGGAAGCCCCATCCCTTCCCCCAGAGCAGTCCAGCAACAGTTGTTTCACACCATCTTGAACAGAATGGCAAGCACCACAGCTGATAGCACTGTTCCTTTAGCTTAACAGTTACTTTCTAAAATTAACCTTTCCTATTTAGTTACTTAATCTTCCTACAGTCCAATTATGAAGGCATTTCTTATTGAGCACAGTATTAACTTATAAATATTAATGAAATCATAAGCCTTGTCTATTGAGCATGATATTGACCTGGTATTCTCCTGATTATCATTTAAATCTGTATAAAGAAAATTAAATTTCTCAATTAAACAGACAAAATCCTGAAAAAAAAAACTTATACCTATTTTATGAATTAGAGAACATAATTAAGAAAAATAAGTAATATTGAGTTATAATCTGTTTTCTTTTTTTTTTTTTTTTTTTTTTTTTAACTTTCAAGGAAAGATATATCTGCAATAGCTTAGTATCAAATTCTGTGAAGAAAGAATCATTCTGGAGACAAAACCTATTTTTCACTTGGATTTAGACTTCGATTTAGTATTATCCACTTAGAAATTACTTTGTATTTTTCTAAATGACTGAACTGGATCAATTTTTTGACACTGTAATAGTTATTGATACATTTTGAGTTTCTTAAAGGAATATTTATGTTTTAAAAGTCACATTGGATTGAATCAATAAAAGCAAATTAATATCATTTCTTCTGTGAGGCAATCAAACATGGACAGTAGTAAAAACATCTGTTTCCAAATATTCATACTAACTTAATACTCAAAAGAAGAGATTTCTGCTTCTATCAACGGTATATGAATTCCAAGGCAGCTGTCAATAACACCCCCACAGAAACCTACATAAAAATCTGGTTATCAACAGACCTTTTCCCCCCAAAGGTGGGAGGAAAAAAAAAAATGAACCAACCCTCTAGCCTCTGTGATACACAAACCGAGTTTTAATGCAAAAGTTCATGCTAGTGAACCTCAGCTTTCATCAGGCAGACAGATCCTGAAGGTACCAGGAGTTCCCCTGGACTTAAACACCATAAACTGCCAAACACATATTGTAAAATAATGAAAATAATATCCTAAAAATCACACCAAAATAACATATTAATATGAACTTCTGATATCTTAGTACTAAGGGATATAATTCTTATAGGTTTTTTACCAATAGGAAAAAAAAAAAAAAAAAAAACTTTCATGCCAAAAATACTGAGATTGTTAGGTCTTTCAGGTGCTTCAAAATAAACCATCTCATTAGACTTGAATTCCCAATGAAATCACAAATATAGCTTTTAGGAACTCAAGCGTGACTGCAGCAAAAGAGAGTTCAGATCAGAGCACAGACATAGATCATAGACGAGAGAAGGTCAGAGGAGTCTCCTACTCTGAGAGCCCATCCCAAAGCATCTCACCACCATGGTGGAGCAGTTTTAGAGACCTGGGTAACAGCTCCAAGCTTTGACTCACTTGACAGCAGCGAGAGCCAACGCAGAAACCTTTGATGCTGCACCTCAGTTTAGATTCCCCTGGTGGAAGAAGGCTTTATAACCCCAAAGATCTGATCAAAGACAGTTCAGATCCAGGGAGAAACCACTGTGGCACATTTTCATCAAGCTTCATCTCTCTCATCCATTGAATTATCCTTCACTTGCACTGATGCTTAACAACCGGGAGGCTTTTAGTGCAGTGAAACAGAAGGGCCAGCCAGAGTGGCCAGCCAGGAGGCTCACAAGGCTCCACGGTCACTGAAGGGAACAAAACCAGCCATCACTCCGATGACTGGAAGCGCAGCTACACAAAGCTGTGCAAAATGATAGCGTTTTGTCAGAGTTAATTAGAAAATATCCAGCACCTCCAGCTGTGTGCGTCACGTCCTTAATACACACCCATGAAGGGTCGGATACAAAGGGTCTTTGCTGTGTGTGCAGGTTGGGACAGAAGGGAATGGGGAAGATCACTCAGATCACTGCCTCGTGGACAGGGCAGCATCAGCTTCCCCCAACCCAGGAGAAACGGGAGGAGCACTTACCTTACAGTGCCTAGCCACAAGAGTCCCAGACAAATTCATCAGCAGCAAAGTTCCTGGGGCCATCAACTCCCAGACCCAGCATAAAAATATCTTCTAAAGGTATCCAGAGTGCAATACCAACCCTCTGAAATCAATTACAGTGCCTCCCTCCACAAAGAGCAATTCAAGTTCTTACCTAATTGGGTTTAAAGAGTACCTTGTTAGGGCATCACTCATCAACAAATTGTTTGTGCTACTTCTTTGATTGCTAGAAGCCACTGGAAAAGTTATGGCTTTCTCCTCCTTCCTAGCTCTAAATTCTCGTTCTTTCAAAAGCAATCATGATAATATTTCATTTTGATTACATTAAGAGTTCCTACACACTGAAGAATTACTGATTATATTTAAATGATGTATACAGCTGAACAGAAGAGTACCAAATAACCTAATTAAAAAGCATATTTGAATTTACTTCAGTAGCATGTTAGCAAGTAAATCAAATTTTATTTATAGCCTCCAGCCTTTGAGAATTAACAGAATTGTAACCCTAATACTATCAGCTGCCAAACTAAAATAGAAACCTCTCTGGTATCACAACCTGCCAGGCCATAATATGGCATCTTCCAAATACCGAATAGTCCCTTTCCTTTTACTTGAGAAAAAACAAATTAATGAGTTTGCCATGATTGTTTCTAAGCCTGTTCTTTTTTGTTCAAGCACACACGCACTGTATCACTACCAGAAGGAGTTCCCAATAGGTCCTCTAAAAGTTTCAAATGCACTACCAAAAAATGCAGAATCTGTCAAGCAGACACAACTAGAAAGTGAGGTTGCATGTCATTTACAGCATGTTTCATTTCTTAAAAGTTATTAAACAAAATTAATAACAATATTTTATACACGAATCATCTGAATAAACCAGTAATTAGTTACCATATGTGGCGCATATAGATTATCTCATTTTCGTTCATAAATAGCTCTTAGGGAAATCAATTTGCAGGGTCACCATCTAAGTCCTGAAACAATAAAACACAGGCAAAATGCTTGCTCCTTACATGAAAGAAATGACCAACACAACCATCTCCTAATGTGAAACAAGCACACTACCTCTCTAATATCACTTTTACCGGTGAGTAACTTGGACTTTCCTGAGTCTCCGTGAAGTGAGTGCTGTACCACACACACATTTGGCTTTGGACAATGATCTTGAGAAGTCAGTGATACCGTGGCCCTGGACTGGAGATCTGCATGTGAGCCTGAGTTTAACATTTTTGTATAATAGTTATTCTAAGGGAGTATCTCACAGCTTCAGCTTGACAATTGAGCTAGGCACTGCAGAAACATACCTGAAGACATAAGCCTTCTCCAAAGGGATCATGGTACAAGTTAATTTTAAACTTACCTAAAAGCTAGTGTCAGGTATAAAATTAGAGGTTCAGAAAAAAAGCAAAGATGCTTAAAGTATTGTATCAATGCACTTACCAGGAGTCTAAATCCTGCTCTGTATTTAAATAGCATTTGAATACTTAGCTAAATGGAAAGCACTCAAATTATGAGCTACAGCTGTAAAAATAACAGCTGTTCTACTTATTCTTCCTTGAGGATCTGGCTAGATTAACACACATGTAACACTTATGATTTATTCATTGGTTTCTGAGTAGAAACATAAAGTAGTTAGACTGAACTATAAAAAACAGGTTAGTATAATTTCTCCTTTTAACACACAAGAAATAGCAATGCGCTCCCTCTCAGCTTGTACAGGGCTTTTCTTCTCATTTTAGAAAAAACTATTTTTTTTTACAAGATTCAGTTTTCATCACACCAGTGACAGATTAGGACAGGAAAATACAGTCTGCAGCATTTTAAGAACGTCTTGATTCTCAGCTCCTAAATTCAAGTACTGTAAAATCCAAATACAAACTGAAAAAGTTATACCATCATCTGGACAGAAAGCTTTGGGCTTCTCTAAGCACACATTCTTGTAAGTTGTTAATTTAAAAATTAATAATGAAATTATTCAGGAGTCTGTTGATGCACTGAAGTGGTTACCGTAAGGAACTAGAAGTGCAGCTCTTCCTTAATGCCCTCTTGGCCCATATGGACAAGCCTGAAAGCATCACATGCCTTTAATATCAGCTAGACTAGCAAGACTTTGATAAACACTGACAGACATTGCATTTATGTGACATTTCTCTGTTTTTTTACACTCATGCTTACAATTGGAAGCAGAGGTTCTGGGCTTCTTTAGCAGAGATGAGACTGAAAAAGATGTTTTCCATGAAAAAAGTACCCGTCCTTCTAAGCTGCTCTAAGGCAGGTGCAAACGGCTTCAGTGTGCAGCAATTAAATCTCTCTTTCATTTGATTTCTGAAGTTCATTTGGCAAGAAAAAAGTAAAATCAGCATTTCTTGAAGAGCTCTGATCCATTCTCTTGTCAGGTTGTGGGCAAGAGTTCTGTGATCTCCCTGGCAAAGGCATGATGGTTTTGGCTGATACTCAGAGGTATCTGGCAAAGGGACCAATGTTATTTCGTTTTTTCTTGGAAGAAAATGATTTGCAGCTCCTCATTCTATTGTTTGAGTTCATACAGGATCTCCAAATAAATATGTACTATCTACGAACCGGATTATTTACAGATTGGCCTCTAACAAATTCTAAAATCACACACAATTTTCCCACAGTCTTCTACAAGAAGCTGCATAGTCCATGTGTTCCCAATTTCCAAACAATCCCTCTGGAAGTAAACATTTTTTATTAGGTTTTCCTAGAACAACATTTCAAATAAATCTCAAGGTCACACCACAGTTGTTTGCGTTATACATGTACATTTCTAAACACTTTTTTTTTTTTTTTTTAATTGGAAAAAGACAACTAGGTAATCATAATGCAAGTTAGGCTGTGTCTACAAAGAGGTGATGTGCAAGGTGTAAAACAGACTGCGGGATATGGGGGACTGCCCATCACCAGTTATGCTATCAGCTAGCATTACAGCAGAAGAAATTTTTAAGAATGGATCTTAAAATACTGGAAGGAAGCACAGAACTGCATTATGGATGAAAATTGTTCATTCAGGGGACCACTCAGTGTGAGCAATGGTTGTTGAATCAGCCCCAATTAAGCATGAGAATGTACAATTATAGTGAACAGGTGTACATGGAATAAATTAAAATATAATATTTAAAAAAAAAAAAAAGAAAAGAGAAATACCATAAAGCATCATAATACACTAAAAATGATGTGCATACATGTAGGTCTTTAAAGTAAAGGAGCCAAATCCTTCCAGTTTTCCCTGAAACAAATTCCCAGTAAAGCCAAGGACAGCTTGCTCGTTCAGGCCCTTTGTTCTATACCTTGCAGCTTCCAGGACTGCTGCTCCCCACAAGGGCTGCCCATAAAGCCAAGATCTCTCATACTGAAAGCAGTGTGAATATTCCATATGTATACAGGTTGTCTTTAATTATTCCCTCACCCTGTCACAAGTTACTATTTTAACACTCCATCACTGTGCCAAGGAACAGGATGGCCAACCCTGTTGAAGTCACCTCCCTTTCCTCAGCCACAATCCGAAAGCTTGCTAGTAGGATATCAAAGCAACAGGTGACAGCTTTCCCCAGCAGGAGCTTTAATAATGCAATTGCACTGAGCACAATGTTTCCTACACTTTAATTTTATAAGCAACTCCCCTAGATAATAACAATGCTTTTCTAACTTTTATAGATGAAATTACACTAAAGCAAAACTGCAAGCTCTCTATCTAGTCTGTTCATCCTCTACACTTGATCTACAACTGAAAAGCTTTTTAGAATAGAACAGAACAGATCAGTTCAGCTGGCAGGGACCCACAAAGATCCCCCAGACCAACTGCCTGACCACTTCAGGGCTAACCAAAAGTATGTATGACTGTACTATATAAAAGGACTGAAAAAAGAGAATCAAAAAAAGTTTTACAGATTAACGTAAGATTTCAATAACAGGTAGAATTATAAGAACTGCTATAAAGATTGTTCCTGAGTGAAGCTTGTTTGTTTTTTATATGAAAACAAATGTACAGCTCCCCAAAGGGCTGCTTTTTGTTGCAAACACCTTCACCTGCCTGATCTCTGATGCTGGACATTTTGGTACCAAGGATCAAGTGCTGTGGTACCCCAGTGACTGTGCCAAATAAGCAGGCATAAATGGCTCCGAGTTAGACATGGCTAGAATTTTCTGTAAAGAATAAACACTTTGCATTCTTTCAAGGATGTTACCTACATTTGTTATATAGGGCTTTATTGATCTGCCTGTAAAAAAAAAAAAAATGTCTTCAAAAAATGTTTAAATATTTTATAGTCAGTTAAAATGTGCAATAGTTGTGGCCTTAGGTCTGCAGTTTCCATTTTCTGCACGTATCACAAATATAAGTCTGCAGTAGCCTACACCATCAAAACTGTGCTTTCACAGGACTAACAATAATGAAAAGGAAGCACACTGACTGTTACGTAGAAGTATCACTGTGATGGACTCATGAAAAGATAACATCCCCTATATGCCACCAGAGAAAAATGAAGGGGCTACCTGAAATAACAGACACAGTTCTAATAGCAAATAAAAAATGAAAAAGACTGAAGAACAGGGAAGAATAAGGAATATTCTAAACATTTATTTATGTAATTCAGAAAAAAAAAAAAAATGACTCAAGGAATACAAACATCTAACAATAGATAAGAACAAAGAGAAAATGCAGTATCAAAAGATCTTTGTAGATCAAGCTTAGTTTATTACAATTCTTTCTTTGAGTGTCTTTAAAGACACTCAAAATCTTTAAGTTAAAAATAAGACTTTATTAATCTATGTGTACTTAAAGCACTAGAATGATAACCAGCTTAAATCCTGCACATCTGTTGCTTTATTTTCCCAGTCTCTGAAGGACACTGAGCTTAAACTTTGCCATACACTCACCTTCCGCCAGCCAGATTCTCTTTCTATAGGTGATGGACTGTTACTTTGTCAAAAGCCAGGGCACTGCACCTGATCTAGGAAAACTGGAGAGAAAAACCTCCCATCAGCTGCCCCAGCACAGCCTGGCAAAGGGTCGCAGAGATAAAAGCAAGCCCGTCCTGTACTGCAGGCTGGGCTTCAGCACATGGCTGTCATCCCAGCTCCTTCTATCAGCGCCCCTAATAATTAAATACGCAACATGCCTGTCACGTTGTAAGTCATCTGAGCTGTAGCAATCACAATTCCTGTTTGAAAAATGTAAATCATGGTAATGCAACCTCAGGCCCCCCTGTACAGTCAGCAGCACAAACAGTCGCTCCGCTGCGCTCCGATGGTGACCTCCGAGACTTCAGGCAGAGCTGACTGCCCACTGACAAGTCTGGAAATATGGCATGACAGAGTCGACCATAAAAACACAACAAATAGCCCTCCTGCTTTTATTATGTGTCATCTACTACCCGTATAAAAAATACCTGAAGCAATTCTCCTCTGGGAGGATTTGAAGAGCCGTGATTTAACAGACATTTCCTTGCTTTCAGAAAAGCAACTGTCTAGGCTCTGTGTCCCCAGATCCCACCCCAAAGAGGGGAACAAAGACAGCAGCTACCACTTCATGGTTTCAAGCAATACTTTATAACTGTTCCCTACAGAAAAACAGCTATCACCTCATCAGCAAGAATTGATAAGAAAAGCTGGGTTTCTGCTCCTAATGAAGTCCATGAAAGTTTTACTATAGCATTCAGTAGGTTCTAAATTGACTCCCATTGGGATAGAAGTCATTTTTGAAGGATCTGTTCCTTAAAAAAAAAAAAAAAAAAAAAAAAAAAGGAAAGAAAAAAGTGAAATAAGTATGCATTTCTGAAATATTAATTTATCAGCCACCTTCAAGTACAACAGAACCTTGTTACTTCATAATAATGACAGATGCACCCATGGAGTAATACAGAATTCTGCAAATTAGCAATTGAGTGAGAAAAAAAATAAAAATAAGAAAGCAACATTAATTTAATAAATTTAGTTTAAATTATGCTACTAACACAATGTATCAGTGGATGTGCTATGTTGTATCTCAGTAATAGCAAGTCTTCAGAACCATCACCCACATTTTTGTATTATCTATTACCTATTCTCCATTGCCGAATGGAGGGAGAGCTGTAAAGGACAGCAGACCATCCTCCCAAACCCAATTATAAAATTTTATTTCTTACCTATTTCCAAAGACTCATATTTATCTTGCATTCAACTAGAAATGAGCCCAAAGCCTCAAGGCTGGAACAGAAGCCTGATTTTCACAAATGGAGAGTGAGTTCAGATTTCCTATATTTTAAACATTATTAGTCTACTCCAAAACATGATACATGAATTTGCATTTTTCATAATTATCACCACCAATTCAATACCACATAAAATTATGACATAACATTATTACAGCTAAATAGATCTGTGAAAATTCTCTCTCTCTCATTTACTTTTGCCTTTTATAGCAATTTGTAAGGATTCAGTCAAGACCTCCTGTACTTTTCATTTCACTTCTGCACACAATTGTTTTTCTGTATTTGTACAGAACTTCCAAGTTGCCTAAGCCAACCGGAGGGAAGGAAAAAAAAAAAAAAAAAAGTGAAGATGAAAGAATCCAAATTTGTTTTAGTTAGCAAGACACTGCATGGGAAGATGACTATTTCAACTTATTTCTTTTTTATATCCCTTTTCAGGCTAAATAGTTTTAAAAAGCCAAGCCATTCATCAAAAATACACTGAATTTTGATGGATTTAATTATGTAAAGTGCCCCTCTTCCTTCCTTATACACACAATTCTTAAGAAGTCATTTACCATTTCAAGTGCAAACAGCCAGAAATTAAGAAATGCCAAAATACGCATACCTCTGTCTTTGGTACATACTCTGTACCATCTGAAACTTTTCACATGTACCTTAATTTATTCAACACTTGAGATGGATTTAGCTCACTTAATACCATACCTGCAGCTGTCTTCTCCACATTATTCAGCATGTGGCCCTATCCCTTACGTTTATTATATTGTTTATACCCTTCTCTAAGGACCAATTTCCACTGACTTTAGTAGTAAGACAACTTACTCAGGAATTCAGCATCTCCACCTAGTCAAAACGTGTGATTACAGGCAACACGTTTAAAAATGTACTGACTCCTACCTTACTTAGAAACCTCACTACAAGGGCAGGGATAAATTCCAGGTCTCAAAATGGTGATCAACATCTTTACTGACAACATGTTCCCCAAGTTCTGCAACAGAGCAGACCAGGCTCCCACAGAAGAGCCTGCTTCATTTCACTGCTCTGATTCATCTGCTCAACGGGGTAAAAACTAAAACTGCACTCATCAGATAATTATTATACTACAATGCATACACACAGGGCATTTAAATTAAGCTGCACAGGCAATTGCATGCTTGATGTGGCAATTCTGAAGTTTTGCTTAAAAGGTTTACAAAGGTATACAATTTTTAAGTTCTTAAAAAAGGAAACACAATTCCAATTAGTTATTAGCCTGAATGGTTAGGAGGTGGTCAAATTTGAAAACTGGAAATATTACCCTGCAAAAGGAAGTGCCTGCTTCAATAACAGAGCACTGCCAACTCCTCTATAAAACTCGTATCAGTTAAAAAGTGTAATTCAAACATCTTCCTGGTTGACAGCATAAATGATTACAGATAGATGTAAAATACTCGAAATTCTCAAAATTTAACCTGAACAATTGCAAAAACTGTTCATTCTTTTTTCCCCAGCTAATGGTAATTGACAAAAATATGTATTTTCAAAAGAAGAGAAATGACAAAAATCCCTAACAGATGGGACACGGTATACTCCGTACGAGCAACAACCAGAAAGCCCTCCCTGCCATTTACTAATGGCTACTAACAAGTGAAAGTCAAATCGTATCTCACACCTAACAGCCCATGACGCAAGCAGATGGTTTTAGTCCCACTGCGGAAGATTTTCTTCTCCGCTGAGAACACCGAGGTGACACGGCCATCCACTCTCATCAAAGTCCTCCGTTCCATTAGGAAATCCGCATCTCTGGGGCCGCACGTGTGCACTGGAAGATACATGCTTGAGGAAAAACACATGCATTAGGAGAGTTGCACCGACGAGGTCTGTCTAAGGAAAATGAGGTCCTGAGCTCCCTGGTGCTCCCGGGCAGTATCAACAGAGCATTTCACTTCCTTGGGCTTAAAGGCAGAGCAACCTTGCATAAAGTAACAATTCATCACTGCCCCCAGTTGTCCAGCAGCACTGTTATTATCCATTTGTAATGAAACTAATGCAAACTTGGTGTTTCCTAGCCCCTCTCCCTATGTATATGTCACCATTTCCTAGCAATAGCTCGGTGTCAGGCCTTGCTGTTTGCTATTACCACTAATCGTCCCAGGACATTTCTTAGCTTCCACTGAAGTTTGCTCTTATTTTAGTTCAGATATAATCCCCACAGTTACTAGGGATAAGACAATAACCAGAAAAAAACTAAAGCCATCCTTGCAACTATTCACACTTTACAAATGCCCAAAACCATTACACTGGAGCAAGAAATGTCAGGATGTTGGTGCAAGCTTATGACCCTACCTCTTGACTACGTGGTAGCCAGAATGTACCTAATTTTTCTGCATGTATCTATCAACAATTTGTTGAGCCATTGGGAACATTTTGCTTATAATTTTCAGATGGAGTTCAGACTTCAGTACATAAGCTCTCACACAAGCAAACCTGCATCTCCTATCAACGAATAATTTTATTTTAAACAAGCCCGTGTACAAAAATACCCCTGCTGTTCATAACCAGCTTTTGAGCAGAAAAATAAAAGCTTTGGGAAGGTTGTGGAGTGCAGAGTGAATTCCCCTACCCCTGCCTTTGAGGTAGACTGTGACGGTCCCCGTAGGACCCTGCCTAGCAGAGATAACAGACGCTGTCAAAACAGGTTTCCTGGAGCAGATTGCCTAACTATCCGGGCAGGGCAGATCCAAGGATTTCCCAAGGAGAGCATTTTCACATCCAATCAGCCTTTCAGCTCTGCCCAGACCATCCATAAAAGGGCTCATGTTGGAGGCAAAGATGTGACGGAGGGCTGAGAAAAATCAGTTTGGTAAAACTAGATGGTGTCCAAAATCATTATTCTGTACCCTACTGAAGAAAAAAATCTTATCATTAATCTCCTTTATCCTGTGTCACTTCCTGTGTGTTGTTTTTTTGTTTTGTTTTGTTTTTGTTTTTAATGATCAGTGGGATACAGTTACATTGTGATGGATTTTATAAATAAATTAGAAGCTATTAGCACATGCCTTAGTCAAAGGGGATGTGGTTGATTAAAAATGATGATGATAATAATAATAATAATAATAATAATAATAATAATAATAATAATAATAATAATAATAATAAAAGTTCAGCCCAATCTACAGACAATGAGAATGGGGCTTAATACACCAAATTCAAACATCACAGTCTGTCTCTACTGGCCAGATCCTAAAGGTTCAAGTAAAGTCTATCATGGTTATATTTCAGCCAAACAACTTCTGGAAACACTGGATGTAGTTTTTATAAAATACTTTCTGTACCAAGTATCTACAATACTTCAAATATTTACATACTTCTAATTTCAAAACAAGGACACGTCCACCTCTTCACGAACTGCTAATATATGTCCAACACGACCAAATCAAGAAACTGGCAGACCTAGCTGAGAAACAAAGTCTGAATAAACATTGAAAAGAAACACATTCCACATGCCTTGAGATATTTTACAACGGAGCTTTATACCATGGAAGTGGTTGAATAACAGGATGCAGGACTACATGTGGACAAATATCTGGCTTCTTTTATCCTTGGTAGGTAAATGAATATACCTCATTAGCTGCCATTCAGGAATAGGGCTAAATGAAGAGGAACAAACAGGATCAGATAAGGAAGCAGGCCAGAGTATATTTCACGTTCAATATTACTTACTTTGAAATAAAGGAAAACTCTACAAAAAGGCAGAGACAGGAATATAATCAATGCATTATTATGCATTGCAAAAAAGATACAATAATGCAACTGGCCTCTTTTCCTCAGTTTTTCATTACCACACCGTTTCCATAAAATACAAATAATTATAGATACAAACCGTGAATCCAAAAAACCTCTGGAAATTAAAATTTATGGCTCTCCTAGCAACTGTATCTCACACACTTGCACACATGCAGTATTCTGTATGGTATTTGGTGTGGGCTTTTGTGCTTTCACAGCAATGAGGCTGAATTATGGTTGCTGTGGGAACTATATCTTTGAATTTCTTGACTCGCGCTACCATCTCAACTAAATGTTACATTAACATAGGTAAGCATGTGTTTTGTTTTTGTTTTTTTCCAGAAAAAAAGGAACTTATATGGATGGTTACATATTTAACTGTTCTTCCCAAGAAACATCACATGGCTGTGTCTGTCAAAGTACAGAGCTCTAATTGTGCTCACACTGCGTACACAAGAAGTAAAACAGAGCCACATAAAACCTGTGAGTCAAATGTGGCAGAAAATAGCAGAAAAGTGATAATGTCACTAAAAGCTTGTTTTTGCAATCTTCCTAAATTTGTTCGACTTTTTAATTTCAGAGTTTGGGTACATGCTTTCTTCCAGGGCTCTAGCAGAAGATATATATACATTTGTCATCTTCCTCACAAGTGAGCACGAGTGTGACAGGGCTGTCACAGCCAGCATTGCCGGCCCCAGTCAGCACAGGCATTGCTCTGGGTACTCTGAACATACAGCAAAAGGCAGTGATTTCTGCCATAAGAGTATTGAGGACTGACATTTGATGTGCAATATAGGTCACAAGCGGCTGCAGCGGCGCACATCAGCATAGGAGGAGAGACAGCCTCTCGCTGCCACTGGAGATGTTCTTTAGCAGAGGTGAGCTGTCCCGTGGCAGGACCAAGAAACTCAAACTTCAAAGCCAGTTTCTTTGATCCAAAATATTCTTGTTGCTATTTCCCAACTAGTACATTTGTCTTTTAACACCACCAGGAAAAAGGGAGCGAGTCTGACACACCTCTTCTTATTTTGGAATTGTCACTCAACAATAATGCCTCTAAAATCATCAGATTAGACATCGCATATACAAGTTATTACTACAGCATTTTAAAATTGGAGTAAATTCTATTGCACAGTTGCTACTTCCAGAAAAGTCAACGTCGGTATTACTCTTTAACTATGATTTTTATTTACCTTGGAGGAGTCTGGGGAGAAGGGGGAAATCAAGAAGGAAAACAACGTCACAAAGCTGCCGAGACACAGTGGCACTCTTCTGAAGAGCACACAGCAATGCTCAGCTGCTCTGCCAAGAAACTCAACAGACCAGCAAGGTCTCAGGAGATTCCACTTACAAGAGGAAAGGCGAATGTCCCACTAGGGCATGTGGGAGCAAAATATCAAAGAAATCCAGGGAAAACAGTAAAACACAGCTGGGATCTCCTGGTTTGGAACACAGGTGACAGAGCACTTCAAAGTAACATCCTAGGAAACTTAAGAAAGTAACTGTTCACATGGAAAATTTCAAGTTAAAAAATAAAATCACAATTTTGCATATTTTAAGTGCATGAAAAATAAGAATTTAGCTTAAAACGTGAGTTCACAATTATCTTAAATCACCTATATCTCCTTTGCATAGCATTATGAAGGATTCCAGGTGAGGGCTTCTTTCAAATCAAATCTGAAGCACAGGGTATTTCCAGAGTAAATATTCAATTTCCAAGCAGTTTATAATGTTAATGCAAGAGATTATCAGAGAACCTCCAAAAATAAGAGTGAGCTGATCAATAAAAACACAGCCTTGATATTAAAACTTTCAAAGATCTAGAAGATTACCCAATATGACAGGCCTAACAAGAAACTATTAAGTGTCGCAAGAATTACACTTCTACTATTAGACTTGCACCTTTAAAGATGCAGCTATTTAAGTCTAGTCATAACACCAGAAATTAGTCTGGCTACAAAGAGAAAGAAGATTACTATACTTTGCGTCTGCCAGCGAAATTGTGGATAATTTTAGTTTCAGGGTTCTAAGACGACTATTAAATACAGTAATTAAGGTAGTTGGGTGAAATGGAAAGGCACGTCACTAACAATACAACTGTGTTAGATAGTTTTACAAGTCACTTTTGAATGACACATGCCCTCTCTAAGTACAAAAGGCAAGGCACTGGCCCCTCTTAGCATCAAGACTTAATTGCCTCTGAACCAAACACATCGTCTTCAACTGCAATACCAAAATGGTTTCAACTGAAATAATGGATCTGTCTCTTGCATCATACTTTTGAATATTTTCTGAAAATTACTTAATGCAATGGATGGAGAAAGATTTATGAGGTTAACGTTTTACATATTCCTGCAATCATCCCAACTGTCAATGCTGTTCACTGTGACATGAGCCTCTATAAAATGGGCTTGTAAATAAACTTAGCCAGAACACCTGGGAATGTATGTTTCTGGAAAGAGACTGTATTTTATGAAAGACTTAAAAACATATAAATAGGTCATCAGTATTAAGAACATTAAAAACAGGTCAATTTTTTCCATATTGCTAAATCCTTTTTATTTGAACCATTACAAACATACATACTGTGTAAAACATTATGTGTGTCAAATAAATAGTATTTATTCTAAAAATTCCTGGAGGAGGAAAAAGTCAAACACATATACATTGATCTAATTTAACTTTCTTTGATTTTTATATAAATCTCACATGAAGATAAGAAAGTATGCATGTACACACAATTGTGCGGCTATTAAAAAAAATTCTCAACAGTATTTTACAATATAACAAAAAATAAGCCACAGAGTTCTTCATTTTGGTACATTTATGTTTTGGAATACTGTACAGAACTTCTTAATGTAATGTCTAAATACTCTGGCAGTGCAGCTTGCATACGTAACCTGAAGGGCACATGATGATACCACAGAAAGGTATGAAAGGAATCCAGCAGTACTCTCCTGAAAGCAGCCGTATTTCAACATTTATTAAAAGAAAACTTGAGGCCAGCCAACAGCAGGACACTACCACATCCAGGAGTAGTCAATGCTGCTAACAAGAGAAATGGTTCATTCTCACTCTCCAGTGGCACTGCAAGGACATTTACCAGCTTGTATTTCTCTCCAGGAAAGGAAGGCTCCGATGGCACCTCAAAACTTACATGAAATTTATCAAGGTGATTGCCCACAAGAAGCACAGTGCTGTATTTACTCTTCTCAATGAAGATCAAAGATGAGTTTCATACTACTGAGAGCATCTCCCATTGCTCTTAATGACAAAACAGAGGGAACAGAGAACTCAGGTGGAAGGAGTTTCCCAGAACTCTACACATGAAATGAAGAAATGAAGAAATGAAATGCCACCACTGTATCAGTTCTTAACAGAAAATGCCCATCAATGAACCTGGAGGTATGACAACTTTGACAAGATACGTTGTCATTATCACTTGTAGCACTCTAGAGCTCTACCAACCAACGACTACCAAGACTGAGGGACAGCATACATGAGTTTTGCTATTTTATTTACATATTGCCATTTTCAAATTCTTTCTGCATCTGCTTACTGGGACAAACCAAAGAAACAGCCCTCAAGCAGAAAACAAAGCCCAAACCCAAGTACAATGCCCCATAAGCCTCCAACATCTCAAGCAGAGTTGTACAGAGGAAGTCCAGCCACCACAAAGTTCTCCCTACATGCTACAGAAAACACCTGCAAACATCCACAGCACGCTAGGCAGAAAATTGATGTTTAGAAAGGACTCAGCACATTAAATAGAAGGAACCACAGCCATTATATCAACTAAAGGTTTTATGGCTTTATACTAATGCAGTATTTAAAGACAAACACTGAATTGATACTTGAAAACTGAAAGAAATCAAAGAGCTAAGCCTATATGAAAATCCTTAGAAATAAGCAAGTGATGAACTGAGTGACAAAATAAGGCATCACATGAGATCTCTGGATTTTGTCTTCCAAAAATAATAATCCATGACCTTGTTCAAAAAGGATGGAACATTATGAAGTAGCTCCCTCTTCTGGTTTACCAAACAGCAGCAATCCAATGTAAATGTCAAGAAGCAGAATTCAGCCTGTAAACAATACATTTCGCTGTTTTTTGGCTTCGGTCCTATATCATCAAGTGATCACACAGAGGATTAGGAAAATGCGAGCTGCTGCCCATTATTTTGAATAAGGAGTTCGTAGTTGAGGACAGAAAGGCCCTGCTTAAACATGCTGATACAGAAAGGTTCAACCTTCACACACAGTACAACCGAAAGCTGGTTGAATCCCCCAAATAGCTTGGTATCATTGCAGACATTTTTTTTATCAGACAGCAGAAATACACAGAAGAAAAGAAATTCATTTCTGTTTTAAAACTCTCAGCATATTACTGAAAAAAAAAAAATGCATTTCACTGCATTTTGCAAAAAAAAGAACAGATAAATAACAATATTAAGAACAGTTCACCTTCCTACCTATATGGCCTACAATATGACTTCTGGATTCATATTTTCACAACTTCATTTGCAGCTTCTGGGTTGCGATTTTTGAAACGGAACAATTTTATTTATTAATTGGAATTTCTTTCTGTTGTGACATCTTCATACAGATCAACACAAACTGCCCAGTGGTTTCTGACTTGACTTACAGTGCTAGAGGAAGCTTGGTGAAGAGCTGGTGATTTTTCAGCATCCCAACTGGAGCCACAGGCAATCCTATACCCTTCAAACTGTTCATCACTATGGAAGCTGAATGTTTGACTAAATACAAAAACTAGTGTAAATGGCAAAGATGTGGCACCACTGAAATCAGTTTCCTTCATCAGTGTTGTTATTTATAACAAAATCATGGCATAAATTAAATTATTGTGTATTTCATACAAAAGAGGGAGCATAAAAGATGTCCCTGTTGAATTCTGTACTAGATAACTTGAAAGCTTCATGTTTGACTTGCTAATACCTGCATAATCAGGCACACAACAGTGTGATTTCATCTTTCATGATATGTATACCAAGTGCATCTTAGAGGATGCAGCCAACTGAAACACCCAAGGAAATTCTGATCATTTAACCACAGATAAAACCAAAATTGCCAGGAGTTATTTGGATGAAATTGAAAGGATCATATAAAATGGTAGGCCTTGGAGACCTGGAAATAGTGAGAGACAGAGGGAAAAGAGCTAAGATTTGCTGTGCGGGCACCTGCTGCAAATGGCAGACTTCCAGTGACACAGAGGGGAGACCCCTCTGCCAGACTCTGCAACAGTCAATGGGCTGAGACCCCCCACAACCCTCTTGGCAGAGAGAAGAGTTAAAGGGACAAAGAGAAAGTGAAACAAAAGCTGAGGAAAATGACAGAAACTAGAAAATGTGACCGAGTATGTAAGTGGAGATATTAAAATGGGGCAGAATGTAAAGCAGGTTTGTTACTAAGAGTTGTTAACTCTTAGTAGAAAACATACTCTAGCACCCATATCAAGTTCCAATAGAAACACTGTGAGAACAGAGATTTTATAAATCAATTCAATTCAATCTTCTTCATGTATAAAATTAATTTATTACATAAAAATTAAACCAATTCTTATTTAAAATGCAAAATTAGGAAACAGCAAATGAGAAGTGTAAATAAGCCATCCACCTTTTTCTTTTTCATAACAAGTGTATGCACAAGTATATTTTAGTATTTTATTGTCATTCAAGAAGTATTTTGTGTAGTAATCTACAGAATATTTGAATGAAAGACTATTACAAAACCCATGTCACATATAAACAAAGACTTCAAAAACAATGAATGAAAATATCACGAAATGGACTGTTGTTGTAGATGAGTATCTTTATTAGCAAAGCTATCATATGAATAAACAGAACATCAATGTACCTCAAGCCCTTAGTCTATAACGAGAAACTTTGCATATTGAAGCTAAGCATCTGATTCTGCAGCAACAAATAAATACCCGCTTTTTCTTGTAAAGAACCATCTGCTGGGTCTGGTCTTACACAGCCACTTATATCATCATAGCAAGAGCAAATGATGGTAGCACTTTTCAGGAAGTGTGCAAGCTAACAGTATCCTAAACATAATCTGGGGTGAGACGACGGGTGTCCCTCCCAGAACTGTGGGGCACAGAAGAGGCATGGTTCAGATATGTGCAACGCTAATTTGGGCAGCTGGGAGCCCAAAACTGCAAAGTATGTCCATCCAACTAAGGCCTCACAGAAACACAACATCATTCCTCAAAAGAAATGTTGACTAACTGTTAAGAGCTGCTACCGTGCCTTTTTACAAGAAACAAAGGAAAATCAGTTGTTTGGTTCAGCCAAAAGAGGACTGAAAGGCCAAAGCATGACGGAGACTTCCTATTTAATTACACCTGAGTAATGAAGATGTGACTTGCAAGGACATTACTTCAGTTGCAAACCTGAGCAATTACATTTTCTTCCATGGAATTCATGTAATACTGGAAAAGACAATATTGAACCAAACCCAGACTTATTGGCTATGATTGAAAACTACAGGAAGCAATAAATTATCCCATGTAAACCCAACAATGATTAAATTCAAATTCATTGCTTCCCAAGGCTTTGAGCTCCTTCAAATAGTACATTATTCAAATGTATTCTTACAATAAAAATAGTGTTTTATCCATGTTATCTACTCCAAACTACTCAGGAAAAAAAAGAACAGTAGAACGCTTTTTACTAATGCAAGTAACAGGAAAGTTCGTATCACATGATTCACAAGGCACTAATGTTGTGGCTTTCAGTCACTCAAGATCATGAACTTACAAAACAGATTAAAAGAAAATTTAAACTGCAAATCAATTTCAACTTACCAATCTCTGATGTGTTATTTTTAAGACTGAAAACTAAAAATATGAATTTTGACTCAATCTTTTCATGAACCATATAGTCATTAGTAAATATAATGCTATCTATAACTTGTATAAGAACTGACAGTTTGGACTTCACCTCTCAGAATATCTAAAACACTCTTTAACTTACACAAAGTTCTCAAGAATTTGGTATGAATCGTAATTCAAAACAAAGGGTCTGGAATAATCGGTCCTGCCATCGGTCCACTAGACAGTATGGGCAAACAGCACAAGATTTGGCTTTTCAGAATTCCAAAGTACTAATTGCTCAATAGTGGAAGTTTAGCTCCTACCAAATAAATCACATCTTTAATTCAATATTTCATTTTGCTAGCCTGTAGGTGGATACTCTAGTACTGTTCCTCATGTAGCTTTTGTGAGGCTGCACTTAATGTGAGCAAAGTGCTTTGAGATCTTTAGCATGAATAAAATATATTTTGCATTTAGATGTTAATTATAGAAGTAGCAATATTTGAAATAGGGTTTTGTTTCAAAGCAGCAAGACTAAATCAAACATGAATATCTTGGCTTTGATTGTTATGTTTTACTTACTATGCTCTATTTTTCCTTGCATTTGAAATATGCAATTTTGCATTTCTGTTATGTAAATTAATGTTTTTCATCTAAAATCTATTTTTGGAAAAAGAATCATTTTCTTCCCTACTCTAAGACAGAAGTGTTGCTGAGCACAATTCTGGAGTCTAACTGACAGAGTCCTGCAAGGCCATTGCATGCATTCAGTAACAAAAGCAGCAAGAGGTGCCCAGAGGACATACTGAACTTGGACTATTAATATATATGTGGTTATCTATTCAGATATATATCTCACTAAACACATAATTATATTTAATATAGATTAATTGGTCCATCTATCCATTGGTTAGGTGGTCCTAACCAATGCAGCTGCAGTCACAGTTCTTGTGGCCTTTCTCTACAGTAAAAGGAAGTAGGATAAGCACTGAAGAGCAATCTGCATTGAAAGTCCTAAGAACAATCAATTATAAGCTAAAGGTTCCTTTTGCCTCTGTGTAATTTAAGTTATTTTAGAGGCAAACTTCAAGAAAATACAAGGCTTGGACTTTATCCAAAATTATCATGCAAGGGGTCAAGCCACCTATCGTGGTACTTCCTTTTATATGTTAAATGTGTTTTTTTTCACTTCTGCAAAGTGTGCCAATTATATTGCTGTACGTGTCCCTAGATATCAGTGGCACTTAGTAGATAACGTATCCTGGAAAATGGAAAAGAAGTACAAAATGCATGCCATATATAAGCCTATTAACATAAATGGGGTTTACTACCTGCAGAGGATTTTGATTTTGTGGTTTGTGTGACCAAATTATGGTGTTTCTGCCTGTCACTTGTTCTCTGAAATTCATGTATTTCCTGGCTGAGTAAGGAAGCTAAAGCATTTAAGATTTTCATTTAAGTCATGGAGTAAATTTGGGCATCCATAAATTGCCAGTGTTAAAGAAAACTGAAGTTAGGGTTAGCAAACCAATTTAAAAAATTGTGGTTGAATCTGTCATGTGGCAAAAGGCAGCCCAATAAATCAAAGGAATACAACACCTGTTTAGAAGCAAACATTATACTCTCAAAGCAGTGCTGAAACACTGATATTTACCCAGACGAGTAAGGTTAAGAAGCATATCCCACTCACTCAAATCTTTAAATAAAATTAAATGCCAACCTAAAGCTTGTTTTCAACATTCTATGATGCCTGAGAAATGCTGTCACTCACTCATTACACTCCCTCACATGGATGTAATTTCCACCCCCACCTACCGTCATCACATCTGGTTTGGCATGCAGTTTCAGACAAAAAAAAAATAACCTAGGCACCAAATCACAACATATTTTGAGAAATATTTCAGTATACGTGTGTGTAATTATAGACAGCATTAAGTACATCTTCAAATATAAACCATCATCAGATCTTTTTGGGAAAAAAAAATAGCCTAAAGCCCTAATAGAACTGTAGCTTATTAGTAGTATACTGGGGTTTAAATCACTTCTCTAAATAGCAAAACACAAGACAACCCAAAACTTTGCATCCCACAGAATCACAGATAGCATGGCTGAAGATGACCTCAAACCATTAGTCTATCTACCAGCCCCACAGAAAGAGCTGCAGCTTTATCACCTCAACCAGTGTTTGTGAAACAGACTTTAAATATCTCAAGTGAGTGAGATTTCGCTGTCTACCCACCCCACCTATTCCAGTGTTTCATCACTGGAAAGCTTTTCCTAACCTGACCCCAATCTATTACAGCCTTTCACTTTCCTCCCTACTAAAAAGCTTTTCAGTCTAGCTTGCACTTGTAATGTTCATTTACGCCCTTTCAAACAGTAAGGCACTCCCCTCAGAAGCACATGGTAACAACAAACAAAAAAACTTTGAGACAAGGTCCTGGCTCCACTTAACTCACTGGAAACAAAACCAGCGGAGACACTGAGATACGCTCTCTGGCATTTGCAACACTACATATAGGACATACTAGAAACTACAGGTTGACACTAAAGTTTGAAGCACGCTGTGGATATTCAAAACCACACATGATTCAGACCCAGAGGGGAAGGGTTTTTGCCCTGGCACTCAAAGGCTGCTCCTTCTCTTTTCACAGAATATTCAAAAAGAAAACTTTCCAGGTTACCTCTTCAAAGTCAAGAAAACAAAAAGAAGGCAAGAAAACTTTCCACGTGTACTACACAGCCTCACTCGTACCAGCAGCCACCGACGTCAAGGCCAAGAAGACTGATGCCACCTAGGCCATGAGTGACAAACCTCAGCATCTCCCAGCAGAAGACAACCAGCGTGGACACTTATACGAGGCCGGGGCACGCAAATCTCCAGCTGCCCCACTGCAATCCCCTCCTGCTCTGACAGCATCTCCACCACCCAAAGCCATCCCTGCTGGCCGCAATGTTGTGCCACGGCCAGCCTCGAGCCTGCCAGCCACCCACAGGTGACAAGACACGGTGGTGGCCATGGGGTTGAACCACAGCACCCTGCACTCACCTTCAGAGACCTCAAACTCGGCCGCTCCATTGAGCTGGTAGAGGCACCAGTCAACCGCGCTGTTGTCGCCTGGGGGGCCGCCAACTGTAAGAGAAGGAGGAGGGTCAAAGGCATGGTCAGGCTGGGGCACCCAGCACCCACAGGGAGGAGAGAATGGGGCCATGAGGAGAGGGCTGAGGAAGGGACAAGGGGCAGTGGGGTGGAGGAGAGAGGACGAGCCGCAGCAGTGGGGAAGAGGGCAAGGAGAGATGGAGAGGGCAGAGAAGGGAACAGAGGGATGAGAGGGGGCTACAGCGAGGCGGGAGGAGGGGGAGCGTTAACGAAATACCCTGCTTTTGGGACATGTGTGCCGCCCTGCGGAAGGTGCCCAGTGCTCTGAACTGTTATTTTGCTTTGCTCCCAGCGCCGGTAGCTGCTCGGGGCGCCTCCTCCTCCTCCTCCCAGCGGAGCGGGCGGCGCAGGCAGCCGGCTCTGCCTCGGGGCGCTGAGGGAGCCGGGGGAGGGAGGACGGGCGGCGGGGAAGGCTCCGCCCGGAGCTCCGGGGGAAGGCGGCGCAGCCTCGCCAGGACCCGCCGCGGCCCCAACAGGTGCCAGAGGGCCCGGCAGGCCTGGGGGGAGCCCCCCTCAGCACGGCCGGCTACCATGGGGCCGCCCGCCCGCCTTCCTTCATCCCTCCTCTGTGCTCCCCTTTCAGCCTCAGTCCCCGAGTTCCCCTTCAGGGCGCCCCGCCGTGCCACGCTTCACTTCACTTCGCTTCTTACCTGCCTTGGGCTGTGCAGCCTGTCAGGGATGGAGGCTGCACATGCCAGCTGACTTCTCAGGTTTTACGCACGCTAAAATCACTGCGAGGCTAGAGAGCGTTTCTCATCTTCGGGACCGAGGATCCGCAGGCTGTCCTCACAGCATGCGTGAAAGGTAACTAAGAAAGCAAACCTTTCCCCAAGTAAAGCGAAGTGCTCTGTGGAGTGACGTTTGCCTCGGCTGGAAAATTGTTAGGGGAGCAGAAAATTTGAAAGTGCTGAAACAGTTATAGCGAGCATACTTTATAAACGTCTTTATTCTCGCAGACATCCACCCCAAAAACACCACAGGAGGGAAATCTAAAGGTATGTTAATTGTTCTGTACACCAGGTGGCTTTCTTGGCATTTTGTTTAACACAAAGATTGTGACTTTTTAGCTTACAGCTGGCAGCACTGTGCCTAGATCTGTCTTTTTGAGGCGACAATGTCAGAGGCCCACATATACCATAGCTCATGTCAAAAAAAAAGAAGCAAGCACACTTTTTACGGGCAAATGAGAAAAGCTTAAGAAATAGTACAGGAAGGCCATAATTAAGCCATGGTAAGAGATTAGGAGCACAAGAGAATAAAACATCAATGTAGGCAGCTGTCATGGCCCAATTACACTGGATCCTCCATTATTTTTGCCATAAACTCTATGTGATATGCCAACCTTCATTCTGTTTTGTAGCACATGAAGACCCTCCTGATGCCTTTAGATTTGTGTGTGCTTTCATAAGCTGTAGGTAGTTTGATCTGATTTTTACTAATATAAGTATTCTGTTCAAACAGGTATGTTCTTCTCTACTCTGTACAAGACAGGGTAATACTGTGACCTGTGTGAAAGAGTAAGGAGGACAATTATATGTTCTGATGGAAATAGGTTTAAAATGGGAGTAACAGTCTGCAAACATTCTCAGCTACTTTAGCAGCAGAGCAAAATGCCAACGCTTAAGCTTTCCTGGGAACTTCACCTAAATTACAAGACCATAATGCCTTCTGAGGTAAAAGAACATCACTTCATTTAGACTGTGTATATATATTTATCTCTAAGCCATATGTTTGCTGGATGTGTGCTCGCTTTCTTGGAACTGAAAAGGTTTAAGCTGATGATTTGGGGAAAAACAGATATCACAGAGCTGTATTAAAGCTTCATCCAGCTGCTTAAAGATACTAACTCTCTCATTAAAGTACCTACAGACCTTGATTGCTCTCCACAAAGTATTAAATAAAATTAACCTTAACATTCCAGCACAAGCCTCTTCTTTTTGGAGAAAATTATAGTCTCCCATATTAATAAGCAAACAAGGGCCCAGCTGTAGGAGAATTCATTCATATTAGCCATATTTTTATAAAATGTAGTGATTTTATGCTCTTCAGCTCAGTATTACTGAGTTACATACTGTTTTTCATTATGGACTTCAAAAATTTACTCACTTTGTATGGTGAAAAAAATCAGTTTGGCATGTAAGACAGTATGTTATATATTTCTTTTTCTTCCTAAAATGGGAAGATAGATACAGATCTTACTTAGAGTGTGATCTGTTTCTACATGTACCTTAAATATTGAGATGGGTTAATGTGTACCCAAGGGCTAAGAAGTTCAGCATGAATTTGTCTTTTATCAGTGCAAGTGTGTAGAGGGATACTGTAAAACTATTTGTGATGTTTTTATCACAAATAGCGATGCAACTGCTTGAACTAAATCTAGTTAACCTATGAATTCTAAATCAACAGACAAAACTTGAAGGTACTAGCAGATACTGCTTTCAGCTGACTTCGTTTACTTTTGAATTGCTGGAAATGAGTTTGGTGTGATACTTTTTATCATTGCAGGATTGTAACATTGTTAAAAGCACATAATTTACTCAAACTTGAATTTAAGCTGGGTAGCCAGAAGTATACTATTGTGTACTTCAGAGTGAATCAACAAAAGAACTATTTGGGCTTTTAATATAGTATTATATTGGACAGAAACAGAAACTGCAGACCAAATTTCTGGGGAGACTGGGCTGCCTTGCCAATATAACATTTTTTAAATTATGGACTTTTTCCCTTTTCACAAGGGCTATCAGCAGACCTAGCAGTATGGCTGTTTCAGTTTCAGCACAGCAGCCAGCGCTCACTAACGGTAAGAAAGCAAGTGAGAAAACCAATTTAAATGGGATCAGAAGGTCAACCGCATAAAATAAAATTTAATCTTGCTACAACTTCAGAACGCAAAGACAATAATCCGTATCGCAGTACCAGGCCCAGAAATAAAGAATTCCATTCCAAAGAGAATTTCCACCAAAACAAATCACTGGGATTTCTAGTCGGCCAGGATGAAGAACTGAACACCTCCCTGAGCAATATGGTTTTGTAGAAAGAAAAAAAATAAAAATAAAACAGCTCCAGGGGCAGCACTAACAGCTACCTCCCGGGGGTCCGTGGTTTTCACGGGGTCCTGCACCCTGCTGCAAGGACGCCACGTACCAGCAGCACCTCGGGGCTGCCAGCCACATCCTGGGGCCAATTCTCCTCCTCATATCCTCCGATTTAACCAAAAAGTGCTTTAAAAAAAAAAAAAGCAGCGCCTTCTGGCGAGCAGGCCCGCGGCTCCCGCTCCCTCAAGATGGTGGCGGCCCGGCCGGGAGGCGGCGCCGGAGCGGGGGGCGGCCGGGGGCGGGACGCGGCGAGGAAAACCCCGGTCTTCGGCCCCGGCCCTGGCCGGCTGTGGAGCAGCCATGGGGCCCCTGCTGCTGCTCTTCAGCCTCATCGTGCCGGCTGCTGGCCGCGGGCAGCTGCGGGCTTTCGTGGTCGCCCACAGCCACATGGACGTCGGCTGGGTTTACACGGTGCAGGTGGGGCCCGCTGAGGAGGGAGGCAGGCAGGCAGGCCGGGGAGGGGGGGCGGCGGGGCTGAGCCTCCCTGCTTTTCCTCAGCCCGGTGCTGCGTTAAAAATAAGAAAAACTAAGGCGTAAATCGCTGAGAAGAGAGCCCCCCGGTCTGTCCCGCAGTGCGGCTGGTCGCCCGGTTTTGTGGGATCACCTTGACGGGGGAAGGCAGGGCTGGCTTAGGGGCTGCGCGCGTCGCGTGGGGTTTCCTGCTGCCAGCGTTCAGTGGGATGCTCGCGGTGGGTTTTGGAGCTGTTTTTAAAAAGGAAAACTTTCCAGCTGTCAAAGGGTGCTTTAGCTGCTTGGCAGGCTTTGTTGGGCTTTCAGAGTGTCCTTTTACTAAGCCAAAAACTGAAGGAAATTCTCAGTCCTCAGAGACACCCTACTGGCCAAGGCAGAGTCGGTGCATAGAGCCACGGAAGTGTGGCAGCAAAATTTTTGCTCAGTGAGTGAGTTGCAGAGCAAAAATAAATCAGGTGGGGCATTTATGCCTTTTGTATTTGTTAGTCTGCATCCTTTTTTTTCATTACAATGAATTTTTCATTACAATGATGATGCGGAAGATGCTGCAGATACTCTACTAGCTAGAGTGATTCGACATCGCATGCTTAAGAAAAACTATAATAAAAAATATAACGTCTTACCAAGAACAATTTTTACTGTTGCTTGCAAGTAGCCTGGCTTGTGAGAACAACAATTTTCAATTCCAACCCAGACCACTGGGCTTTATAAACTTTGCAGGAGTTCTGGTGTAGCTGAAGTTTGTGTCATGATGCAGATTGGCTTGCTTTAATCTCCAAAATACATCAAGAAAATATTTTCAATAGGTTACCACACAGAATAAGTTAGTAGTGTATCATGTTTGAGGAGTCCTTGATCAACTCTTAAAATATATTGTACTCCACTGAACTATTCAGAATTAAAATTGAGCACGATGTTGTAATCCTTGTAAATATACTTGGATTTTAGGTTATATTGTTTGCAGCCAATTGTGAGACAAATGAAAGCTTAGCAGGCATTTGAGCATGTCACTATTGAATAATAGTAAAATTTGAAGGCTATTCCCTTAGTTAAAATTTCACTTTGTGTAACAATAAGTGTCTAATCATAATCTTGATTATAAAAAGTCCTTTAGAAATGATTGAAAAGTAATTGAACAAGCAATTATTTAGATAAGCTCTGAAGTATTTTAAGCCATTCCTCCTACACTGAAAATTTTTTGCTTTTCTAGCGGCAGATAGCAAAGATAGCTGGATTTCAGTTGTGGAAAGCAAGGGGATAGGAAAAGTTAGTTTCTGATTTGGCTCACATCATCCTGTTCTTATTTCAGAGTGTGCTTTTCTTTCTTACAGGAAAATTGCCCAAATGGGTTCATATGTTATGTATCATGCCCAGTATTTGTTGTTGGATGAGGGATCTGTTGATCAGTTTCAGGTGCATGTTTGTGTTGTGGTGCTTATTTTCAAGCATGTATCATTAGCTTTAAGTAGAAAGGCAATGTTGTTGATGTTAAAATAACTATTCTATTAGATACAAGCAGAAACTGTTGCAAGAAAACACAGGCACTGCAGGAAATCCTGGGATCTCCGCTGTTGCCTTTAGGTGTTGTATATCACTTTGATGTTAAGTAAGGGGTGAAACACTGCATATGGCCAAGCAGAAGTTTTTCTGGCAAGGAAAAGTGTACCCAAGATATCAACTTTATCAAAAAGTGTACCCAAGCACAACTTTAAATGAATATGATGATGTTTGTTTGATACCATATGATAGGATATAACTGCGTGATGGGTCTCAGAATCACAGAATTGTAGGGGTTGGAAGGGACCTCAAGAACCCCCTTATCTGATGAATATAGCTCCCATATTTGCATTCCAATAAAATCCATAGGCCTTCTGGAATCGAAGTTGCTTTAGGAGCAGGAGACACATGGAGTAGATGCTCTGATTCTCACGCTTTATGATTCTATGTCAACAGTCAGATTTGTTCTGAGTCCTTTGCCTCTGTACTAAATCATCTAGCAGAGTGGTTTTATTTTTCATGACTAAAACTTCTAGGGTCATAGTAGAATAATTTACAGTTTAGGTATAACTGTATTATACCAGTAACACACACCCACAGTACAGTCATACTCACTCTACAAAAACAATTCTGATAATTCAGGATGCCAGCAGTGGAGCAGAAATGGAAGGGTAAAGCAGACATGTGGATTTATTTCCGAGTACATTGGTGGAAAGGCTTACCATGCCTGGTACTGATGGTGGGTGTAAGGTAAGCAGTGAGGGATAGGGTGAGCTGTTCCCAGTAGATCAAAAAGAAAACTTTTCTTGATGTCTGCTGATCTTGTGGGAAGCTACAGCATGATCTGGTCAGGTCCTCAATCGGAGAATGGTTTTTGGAACCAAAGGCACACAGGGTGTATACAACCAGAGAGACCTCAGCCTTTCTGAGAGTACAAAAGAAGTTTGCAACAAACTTGACATTTTCATCTCTTTAATATCGAGCCCCATGAGTGTTCAAAACAGCCCCTTCAATGTAGGCCAAGCACCACTTTCCAAAATGCAGTTTCTTTTCTGTGTTATTTTGCAGGAGAGTATGCATGCTTATGCAGCAAACGTCTACACATCTGTTGTAGAAGAGCTAATGAAAGGAAAGCAACGCAAATTTATTGCTGTGGAGCAGGAATTCTTTCGACTCTGGTGGGATGCAGTAGCCACGGATAAACACAAGCAGCAGGTAAGTTGTACTAGAGCCAAATGTACTGCTAACAAGGAATCCATGCTTTTTTCGGAGGGCAAGGAGGGGGCAAAGTATTTCAGCATTTGCTTTTTACCCATATCTTCTGCAATCTGTCTGGGAATCTAGCACTTCTTATGAAAGGACTTTACCTCTAAAGGTAGTTTCAAGAGGTTAGAACCCCAGATATAGATCACAGCAGTAGGAGGTAGTAACCTTTGCACTAAGACTCTTTACACTTTGCAATTCTTGTTTCATCAGTGACTTTTTTTATTTGGGGGCATGCTAGTATAAGATCTGGGTGATTCTGAAAGAGGTTGCACCAATATCTGTCAAACATCTGAAGCTTACAAACTGGTAATGCTGCTCACAAGAAGGAACTTCTTTCTTTCCAGTTAAGTGTTGCTCAAAAAAAAGGTTTCTAAACAAGGCTAGTGCAGCAAAAAGAAAAATGTAGGATTCAACAACAATAGCTGTTTCTTGGGTTTGCTTATTTATGAACTGTGATCCTTTTCAGTCTTAAGAGTTTTAACTCAAGGATTTATTTTTTTTTTCCTAGTAAGGACATATTGAAGTTATGTTTATTATTTCTTTTTTATGCCAGAGGAAAGAAGCATGCTGAAATCAAAGACTAGGCTGGTAGCCCATTGCAATGCATGATGTTTAAACTTCAGACCCTAACGCTAGTGGATACACAGGTGCAGCTCCCCATAGGTACTTCTGCTGAACTCCAGGCAACGACAACATATTACTTGCAGTAAACTAAATTTACATGTGGAGTACATTAAATTTCATCAAACATGTGGTTTGATTTTTGGCTGGTCCTGTGAGGAGCCAGGAGTTGGACTCGATGATCCTTGTGGGTCCCCTCGAACTCAGGACAGTCAGTGGTTCTATGAAAGTGCTAGATGTGTAAAGTGTCATATGAAAAAGTCACCTCCGGTCTGTTTTTTTCTGTTTAAACCAAGTCCTTCACTAAATTCTGAATTGTCTGTAATGTTTCATATTTAAATAATAGCTTGCAACCTGTGTGCTGACCTTTGTAAATAGGTTTTGCTGTGGTGGCAGTGCTTTGCCCGTACCTGCCCCTTGCAAGACAGAAGAATCTCTTCGCTATTCTTAATTAGAAAATTGCGTTGCAAATCCAGGGTGGGGAAATTAAAGAAAATAGCATAGGAACTGCTTTGTGCAGGACAGGAAAGTACTTTTTCTAATGGACGTTGTTCTTATTTGAAGGATGTTGTGTGGCAGTAAGCCAAGCTGTAAGGAAAAGGCCTATAATTCCCTGTAGTTCCCATTCTGTGATATCTAAAAGAGTAAATGTTTATCATGTTTGACCTCAGCAGCACAAAACTAGTATTTAGGATTCAGCCCTTAATTTTCTTGTCTAGATTCTTGTGGCTTTTCTGCATTTTAGTCAGTTCTGTATTAACTTTTCAAGAAACTATTATAAAAGTAAAATGATTAAAAGCAAATTTCTGTGAAACCTGTTTGTCAAACATCGAATCTCTAGAAGCTACGAAGCTTGTTGATAAGTGATGTGTTTTTCACATTAGCAAGTTGCAAATATTGGGCCTTGAAATTAGGTGTCTGTGGTTATTGTCCTGCTTTTTCCACTTGAACTCTAGCATTAACTATTTTCTGTGGTACAGCCCACAGGTTTTAATTTAGTATTTTGCTTGAAATACGGGATTTAATTCTGGTTTCTTTTGGAAAATCTGCTTTGGATTAGTAGTATCAGTATTAAAAATTAGTAAAAACCACAGCCTGAGCACTGAGGCTGGTTTTACAGTTCAGACAAGAGGAGTGAAGTGGGCTGCAGCAGTACGCAACCAGATGTGAACCTCTTAGTTCTCTGTGCATGTTGTTCCCGTGTGATGTCTGGGTGTTTTAACTAGGGGGGAGAAAAGATATGTAGCCACTTGTAGCTGGGATGTACGAATGGGTTGATGTAAGGGTAGTACGAGTTGTCCCAAGGTCCATGGATATGTCCTACTGCTGTAACAGCCTGCTGCTTGTAGAACTGTTGTGTCTCTTTCCTAGGTTCCTATTGCCTTTTTCCAATTCAGGTCAGTGCAAGGGCATGTTCTTACAGATTTCTCTGGTTTCTGGGGTTGGATATAATTTAAATTACTTGAATTATTATTATTTTCAGTATTTTCAACCTCGCTGTGATTCCATGAAACTTAAAATAAAGTTTCCATGGCCTAAAGTCTGGTTCAAAGGTATCTTTTTTGGACATCCATCCACATGGGGAATAATAGCTACAGATGCTTTTCATGTAGGCCAGGACCAGTTCTGTGCTGACACCAGATATCGGTTATCTGGTCTCCCAGCATGCTAATCAGTCACCACAGTCAGCTGGAACTAATTTATGAATGCTGAGCCCTGAAGCATTTTCACAACATTGTGAATGAGAGAAATGATTATAATCAAAATTGACAATCTGGCATCGTATCTGAGCAGACACAGGGGCATTCACTGAAGGTTCCTGGGGAAATAAGCATAATAGGTCTGGAACTAGCATCCTGCATGACAGATTTAAAAAGAAAAAAATAATTAAAAAAACAATGATGAGGAATAAAATATGTATTTAGAATTTCTGCTGAAAGTTTGAGGCATGTATCTTTGAAGTTTGAGGTAGCAAAGTAACTATGATAAAAGTAGAAGCCTCTAAGACTTTTAGAAAGGGGCACAGATTATTAACCCTTTCCTACACACCCACATCCAGCAAGTTTGCTAAAAGCCACATTTAGTGGCATGCTTGCTGTTTCTAGTGGTTGAAGTTAAATAAAATCTTGTACAGGTCATAATATGTTGTCAGGTTGTAAACTAGGAAAAAGAATAGTAAAGAAGGTCAGCAGCATGTTTAATCATATGGGCAAACCCACTACATGTGAAATATCTATTTATTGATAAAACATAGGAAGAGAAGCTTTCTCAAGAAAAAAAAAATCTGGAAACTTTCCCTTTATTTTATTATTTTCTAGGAAGAGTTGCCATCCTTCAGGGGTTTTTTTGTTGGTTTCTTTTTTTCAGTTGGCTGGTTTTTTTTGTTGTTGTTTTCTGGGGGGGGGGACACACTTCTTATTTGTTTTTTTGTTTGTTTGAAACTAGTGTTTGTAATTCAGAATTATTTGAAATAACCTTGATTGTACTCCTACGTCCAACCTCTGAAGGCAAGGTCGATGTTTACAGTATTGAAGAGGTGTGAGCATAGCCACAGCACGCTGTCTTCTTCCTGGATCCCACCAGGTTTGGTCTCCAATCTGTTACTGAAGTACTAGAGGAAGCCCCAGGAGCCTGGCCATTGTTGCTTGCATGGAGTTGCACATTGCTTGCTCATCCGGCTTCCTAATGCTGTTTCAAAGCCAGGATGCAGCAGGAGGAAGACTTTAGGAGAAACAAGAGTATCTTTTTTTTAATCCTCCAGCTCTAGCTACCTTGAGGCAGGATTCTAGGCTGTTGCAATTGTGTGGGGACAAGAGTGATGCTTAGATGGTATCAAATCCTAATGAGGAGTACTTCATCATGATCAAAATCTCTACTGATGAGTACCAGGTCAGTGTGGAGGTACATCTGCCGTGCCTACTACCTGGTTTCAGTGTAAGCTGGGTGGATCGGTGCACTGTGCAGCATATTCGTTTGCTTCCCCTTCCATCACTCTGCCCTCCTCTTTTTGATAGCACTCAGTACAGACAGCCTGTTATCCCACTTTTTTACTGGATGCCTTCTTGACAAGTGTTGTGTCTGGGTAATAAGCTGTGATCTGAAATGAATTTGCAGCCTTTTTGGATAAGACTGAGATGAAATTTATGTCTCATGTCTTAATTTCTATATCTTAGGTCCATCAGTTGCTTCAGGAGGGACAACTGGAATTTGTCATTGGAGGGCAAGTGATGCACGATGAAGCTGTGACACTAATTGATGATCAGATTTTACAGCTGTCAGGTATGTGTATTTGCATTTAGCTTTTGTTTATCATTGTGATGACCTTGGGGGTGGTTGCTTTTTCGTTTCTCCACCCCAATTTTGCTATTATTTTTTTTCTATTCTTTAGGAACTGATTAAAATATTTCTTCTTATTTGCTGATGGGTCATCTGTATAAAAAAAATCCTTGCATTTAGAAGAAAAAAGAACTACTGGCTTGTAGTTAAGTCTATGTCAACTATAAACTCTTTTGAAACAGAGGCCTTTTTAGTTTGTGTCTGAGAGCTTAAGTTCCTGCAGAGATAGTTATGGTGAAACTGAGGGTTTGAGAAACTCTGGAAGAAAATACCTGATAATGATTCGGAGTGTGAGGGGGTTGTATTGTTTAGGCAAAGTCTTCTGCAGAACATGGGCCACAGAATATCAACAAGGTCATCTTAGCTGAAAATCTTGCTTGATGAAGAAATCCCTCATTATAATCATTAACTCAAGCCTCTGTTTGTATGTTATGTCTCTCCATCAGATAGCATAAAGGGTCTTTTAGTATTTTGGCTTATCTCCATTTGGTTAAAGGGAAAAAAAAAAATTAAAAAGGTAACTTTATATCACCGTCACGCTGTAGATGTCTACAATACGTCATGAGGGAATGGCGTGGTTTTGGAGGGTAAAATGATATATTAGCACCAGCTGTCCGTCGTGGCTGATACAAACCCTGCCTGTTTCAGGGCTATACTCTGGGCAGCTTTTTACAGGAGAGTAATGCAGTTCAGACAGCAGCATTTCCATTTGCTGAACCTGCCTGCGCACTAACACTGGCCATGTTCCCTGCTTGTCAGTGTTTATCAGGAGCACAAGGAGAGCAGCTGATTTGCTTCTCAGTGAGTCACTGCATCGCACTCTGGCCACAAGGAGGAGGGAGAATGAATATCTATTTTCAGCTGACTTCTGCATTTATAGGTGGTTCTGAAGGCTTTGTACATCCAAGCCAGGATTTTTCCAAAGACAATACTTATATTGACTGTTGAGTCCATTTCTTAAACACTTATATAGCTTCTTATTTCATTGGAGTCAGTTGCACAAATCATTATTTCTAATCTAAAATTCCATTCTGTGTTTAAACCTAAATTTTTTTTTTAAAAAAAGATTAAAATTTACAAGTTAATTTAGCAAGAACAAAAATATTAATATATTTTAATATACCCATTAATTTTTCCTGAAAACACTCAGCTCAGTTTCCACTGTTAGGAGGACCTGCTAGCAAAAGGTGTATCCTCACATTGTGTGATGAGTACACCTTGAAAAGAGAAATCCAGTGCAGATATTTGGGGTCTACATCTCCTATCTTCTCCTAGCTGTGTTTAGGAAGGGTCTAGCAAACTGTGTCAAAAGTGTGCTTCAGTGAGAAGAATTAAAATAAACTCAATCTTTGAGAAAATTTTCATTAAAAAAGACATCAGTTGTGGAAAAGATGAAGTGAAAAGAGGATGCTTTGCAACCTCAGCTATTTAAATATGGTCTTTGGAATGGAAGTAATACAAAATGAGAAGAAGTGGTTTTATGTTCAAGTAGTTATGTGCACAATTCCAGAAGTACAAAATTAACATATGCTTTTCTCTCTTTTTTTTTGTTTGTTTGTTTTTTGACAATAAGAATCATGGTGCAATATACTAAAGTTATTCCTAAAAGCAACTGCTTATCTGGTTGGTATACTTTTATTTAAATGGTTTGTCTGAGTTGATCCTGTTGGTTGATCTTTCTGGTTTTCGTGGTTGTATTTATTAATTGAAATTCAATTTAATACTATATTAATAACATTAGTTGTAAATAACATCTAACAAGATTGCTGTTAACCTTTTGACTTTTTCTATTTTTTATGATCTTCAGTCACATTCATGTTAGTTTTGTTCACTTGTTCCTTTGCCATTCACGTGAGACTGAAATTTCCTGAGACTTGTCTGATTTTTAGCAAACACAAACTCGGACTTCAACCCATTAGCCTTAACGTAATCTTTCTCTAAGTAGTTTCCCAGGCCTGTATCTAATCATAATTCCTGTTTGTTGTTCATCTTTTATGATATTAATAAGTTATACTTGGCAGAGTAAAATAAATATTGCCAATGTGGAAGTTTCTGCTGTGAATCATTAAATTCCTGAAACTTTAAATGCTTTGGAAAACATCAACGAAGAGCTATCCTTTAAGTGCTTATCTGTAATACTACATGCATATTACATTGATAAGATGAACTTGTAGGAGTATTCCTAATGTAAACAAATTTTGCTTTGCAGAGGGCCATGGGTTTTTATATGAAACTTTTGGGATCAGGCCTCAGTTTTCTTGGCACGTTGATCCTTTTGGAGCTTCAGCTACAACACCAACTGTTTTTGCTCTGGCTGGTTTTAATGCTCATCTTATCTCTCGAATTGACTATGATCTGAAGGCTGACATGCAGAAAAACAAGGTAAAAAATACCCAAGGACTGAAATTCATGTCCTTATAATAATGTAAACTATTACAATAAGAAAGGCATACCAGATTTGTGCAAGAAAATGTAGGTATTTTTCTAAAAGTAACACGCCAATTGCATGTTGGTAATATTAAAATACATTGTGTCTGTCAGTAACGTCTTTGGCTTCTGGTCAAGAACAAAATATAGTCTAGCCTGAAAAAGACACAAAATATGGGCAGGTGGGCAGAGAGAGAATAAGCGGGCCTGGAATCAGGACTGTTAGAATTGGAGGCTTTTAGAATGGGTTTCAATTCTGCCTGAGAAAACCTTAGATATCTTGTTTTTATGAACAGCTTTAAAGTGTAGTGTGTGTTTGGGGCTGGTGGCTGTCATGCTTGGAGCATTTATTTGTGACTGTAAAAGTGATAATAGTCAGATGCAGCTAAACATTATTTTGCTGCATTCGATTTCTATTTCAAGTTCTGCCTTCTCTAGCTCAAAGTTTACTTGCAGATGCAGTAAAGATTTTTCTTTTCATAACACAATGCTGGATCCTGGTTTGTCAATTGTATGCCTTAAATTATGTGCAAATAAAGGGATTTCACTGGTATGAGTTGGGCATTAGGCAAAAATTTTATGAATGTTGCATGAAACTCAAGCGTCCCTGAAGAAAACAGGATTACTGTTGAATCCAATGAAGCCAGGACCTACCACCTTAAGCTTGCAGTATATCGTGATTCTTCCTTTCTACTTTTATGAGCTTCTGATAATCTTTTCCCATCTAAACGTTTTCAGGTAGCTGACAGTCTGGAGGCTTCCAAAATAGTACTTCTGTGCTTGTCATTGGGGTAATGATTTCTTATTTTTCTTGTTTTCCAGAGACTCCAGTTCGTATGGCAGGGCTCTCCTTCTTTATCTGAAAGTCAGCAGATCTTCACCCATGTAATGGATCAGTACAGCTACTGTACCCCATCGCAACTACCTTTTTCAAACAGGTCTGAAGATTTCTGAAATAGGCAGAAATATTGATTGCTTCTGAGAGTTTATATGGTCAGAGCTTAAGCATTTTCTTTGCCTGTTTTCTTTCAACAGTATTCTTCTGCGTTGCTTCATAGATGTGTGGTAGGTCAAGGACGCGTCTAGACTCTGTAGATCTGAATCAGGGTTATTAAGCACCCTTCCACTACCTACCATAATATGTAAAGTGTGTTCATTAACTAACAATTGAATCCTCAGAAGTGACACTTTCTACTGACAGGCATTAGAAATGCTTCAAAATATTCTCAGACTTTAATCTTTTCTACCACCTGGAGGCTTAGAACATGGGTATAACTTTCATCTACATATATATTGTGTCAGTTCCTATCAAAAAATAAATAAAAATGTGAAACAAATCAGTTACTATAAACAGAAAATACCCAAAGCAGGACTGGGATTTTTGTTTCTCTGCCTGAAAAGTTGAGATTTAAAAGCTCCAGGAAGCTCAGCAGGGATTTGGCTATTGCTAATTGATTGTCTATGGGAGATTTTCAGCATTATATTGGGCTGAGATTGTGTACATCATCAGTGTTTAAACTGAAGAGGCTCAGATTTTCCATTTACTATGTGGAAGAACTCTGAGAGCTGTGAACTAAAAACTTTATTTCTTTCTCTGTCTTATCCAGTAATCCACACCATGTAAACAAAGTCTACTTGGGTTGGCATCTTCATTGTTACAGAGCTTGCTGGTTTCTTCTGTGATTTCTTTGTTCTGTGCCAGTGAGCAACAGGGACTTGGGAAGATGCATGGTGCAAAAATAAAACGGACAGCCTTCCCCCTACCAGACTTCCAAATGAACACTAAAACATGAACATTGGCAATGAATAGAAACTGAATTTCTCCCTTTTATTTCCTGTGTGTCTGCATTTTATCCCAGCACCTTTCAATGTGTTTCTCCCAGTTAGTTGAATAAATCCCGTTTATAGCCTATTGCTTTCTTTTTCTACTTAGATCAGGGTTTTATTGGAATGGATTTGCAGTATTCCCAGATCCACCAAAAGACGGTGTTTATCCAAACATGAGTCTCCCTGTTACAGATACCAACATCCACCCTTATGCACAGGCCATGGTGGCAAACATTAAGGAGAGGGCGGCCTGGTTCCGAACAAGCGATGTTTTGTGGCCATGGGTAAGTGTATCATCATCCGTGTTTGCTCAAGAAATGCCAAGTACACCTGCAGAATGGACAGTAGGTAGTTGCTTCTTTGCTACACTGCCCAAATGCAAGTTTAAACCACATGACTGTAAAGTATTTTTCTAATAAGTGGGGCCTACATGTCTGCCTAGTGAATATTTTTTGAAAACTGGAGGTTTCTTGTACAGTTTGCCAATTGTCTAGCAAGTCTTCCACCTTACTTTAATATAGAAAGAGATGTAACAGAATTGTAAAGATATCCTCTTGTCAAGCTATGTACTATAATACTGCATCCTCTTTCCTTACCTTGTATTGTCAATTTCAATGATCTCTTTACATTACTGCTTAGCACAACATAATTCTGTGTTAACAAATATGTTAGTGTTACTGGAAAACGTACTAAGTATTAGGTAGACAAAGTATCTTTGAAATGATAGGGTGTTTTTTTTTTTTTTTTTTCATACAATCTTTGTATTTTAGTTAAAAACAGAAGCATATCCCAGCTAGGTCATCCAAACATTTTTTTCAGTAATCTGCTATGTTAATTACATCCTCCATGTACCAACTACACTGGAATGTTTTAAGCTAGCTTTAAGTCGTTAGAAAAGAAAAACTTTGCCCAAACTGAATATACAGCCTGTTTTTGAAATTTGATAGATGCTCTAGGTCTCATAATTACAATTAAAATGCATGTTCTCAAGGCAGCTATTTTACCAGAATATCTGTTGTCACAAAGAGCAAACGTTTTCTGATGAATACAGTTTTCTGAGTCATTGTTGTTTCTCTCCTGTATCTGCGCCACTGTTACTTATATTGTGCTGGATTTTTGTTATCTTCTGGTTTCGTTGTTGTAAGTTGGGGGTGTGGGAGGGGAAGAGAAGTGGGCTATAACACTCTGGAGCAGTGGTGCAGGGACAATAATGCTAGAATGGGAAGGAGGGAGTCTGGAATGGTGCATTTAAATTCCAGTTGTCTTGGTTCAAACCTGCAGTTTTGCAATAATGTAAGAAAAATTCAGTCTCTGATTTCCTGACTTGCATTGCTTTGTGATTATTACTCTGTTTAAAGCTTATTAAAGTTTGCTACCCATTCAGAGCAATTTGTGAGAAAGTGGAAAGAAATAGACATTTGGATACCTCTGTAGCTAAGCTTATTATTTTTCATACTTACAGGTTGAAGTACTTGGATGTGGTTTGTTTGTTTGTTTGTTTTTTTCCTCCAGTTAAGAATTGGAGGCACCTTCCCATTCCAGGTCAGACCTCACATCTAGACTATTGGCAGTTTTGTGATGATGATATGGACAAACAAGTGTGTGTTTGTGATCTGAAGAGCATGTTTGTGCAGGAGGTGCCACTGGGCTGTGGTGCAGTGTAAACTTTCAAACCTGCCTCTCTAGAGACTATAGAAAGATGTAGGCAGGGGGGAAGTTGTTGTCTTAAGGACTGGAACTGATTCTTGAGATCCCATTTGGCCCTTGTGTTTAAACTAGTAGTACAGTAATGCACAGCATTCCTATGTAAAGTTTTGCTCATGTAATGAGTGGAAGCGATGACCAAATGCAGCAGGTTCTCCTGGATATCCTTGTTCTGCAAGGCTATTCCATTAAGCAAAATTCATTAATGAGTTAAGTCACCAGGTTAAAGTTACTGAGCTTGTTTAGGTAAAAGTTTGGGGTAAAAGATGGGATTGCAGGGAAAATAGAGACTCCTTGAACATCTTCTTTCAAACAGCTTCTAATTTTTGAAGACAAATCACTGAGAGCATCTTTATTTTGAAAATTAGATCAGGTTGTTTTGTAGCACAAAGAGTTGACCTCTTGCGCAACATTTCTATCTGAAGCACAGAGACATGAAGATGAGGATGCATTCAGCTGATGTCAGTTAAGCTCCTGTTAAGTCCTCTTTTGGGAGGGAGAGGAGGGTTTCTTAATGTGTCACTGTGCTTCAGATAGATGCCTATACTGGAACACTGATATTCAAGAACATACATGCTATGGCTGAGTAACTCATTTTCCTGTTCAGGTGTACATGCAGATCGTATGTATGGAAATGCCTTCTATAGAAGGCAGAGGCTGTGCAAGTATACTCAGAAACGAGGCTTTACTACATACACAGTGTATTACGTTGCATAAAAATAGGATGAACATCAGAGGCACTGTAGTTTATCGTTGAGACGGGATCAGCAACACAGTGTGACACTTGTACTGCAAGGTTCACTTTCCACAAAGTTTTGTTTTACATTATCTCCATAGCACTTCCTAAAGCTTATTTTCGACTTTTAAGAACGCTAATAGAACTTCCTTGTTTTCTGGTGTTAGAAATGTAGTGTAAAAAGAAGCAAAGGCCTCTTTTCCATGCATATATGCATGCATTTCCCAATTGCTGCCACAAAATTTTATGTTCTTGCACAATGTGGTGCATCAACATCTCCTTATCTTCTGGAGGGAGCTGGTCAGCTGGTTATCAGCTGATCTGTGCAAGTGACCCTACCCCGCGTGGTGCTTTTGTAACAAAAAAAAAAAAAAAAAAAAAACCTTCTATATGGGCAGTAAAGATAGAGGAAATACCACTTCAGCATATACTGCTGTTTTAAAAAAAAAATCCTTCTAAATTACATGACCTAAAGTTATTTTACTGTTCTGTTTTCTGAATTTCAGGGCTGTGACAAACAGTTCTTTAATGCATCTGTTCAGTACTCCAACATGGACCTGTTGCTGGATTACATTAACAAGCATTCTGATGAGTTTGGAGTGACCGTCCAGTATGCCACTGTCAGTGATTACTTCCAAGCAGTTCATAGCAAAAATCTCACATGGGAAATCAGGGATTCTCAAGACTTTCTTCCATATTCAACAGGTAATTAAGTTATAAACTACATAATACCTGTCCCAAGTGTATATAATTAATAAAGGGCAATTGAAAAAATGAGAGCGAAAAGAGCAAAAATACATTCTTATATTTATTTACACTATCAGATTCAATAAAGTTGATCCAAACAATTGATCCAAAAATTGATCCAATGTTAGTGGTACAAGAAAGATGTTAGGGTACTGGTTGGAATATTTCTTTGGGATAGCTAGAAGAAATGGCTGGAGGAAGAGAAATTTTTTTGAGTAATTTTTTTGAAGAGATTTTTTTTTTTGAGTAATTTGTCTAATGTTTAGACATTAAACTTGGAAATAATTGTTTTCTCTTCTTCCCACACATCAGCATGCACAAATACCTGTAGTCTCCTAGGCATTCTGCAGTATTAAATGTGTGTTAGACCTCTCTGCCCCTTTCCCTGAGGTGATCTGTGATAGCACACAGAGGTGTTTCAGGATCCAGGGAACTGAAAGGAAACTAATAAACCAAAAGATACCTTGAAACAGTTGGCTGCGTGACCGAACAGAGCAATGGCCTATTATTACTGTTTTAAAAAACTGGTTTGTGCACAAATTAGAGCAGAGATCAGAGCAGTGACACAGAGTAATCTGTGAATGTCTGAAGAAGAAATGAGTCGGGTAAGGAAGGGAGGAGCAAGGTAATCTGAACCAGGAAATCTGAAATTCCTGGTTCCTTCTGTGTTCATGTAGTGTAACATGGGTGGATCAAAGTGAAACAGTTGATGCGGAGGACTCCATGCATTTCCAGGAAAACTATATGGAATCTGGTCACATGGACTAAGTGTCTATTAATGCTTGGCACATACCTCTGGGTTTATTATAACATGAAAGGAATACAGTCTTTGAGCTCAAAAAGCATTTTTTTTATTATTTTTGATATCAAGTAAAGCATAATAGGTTAGAGTGACCAGTGGATTCATCTAAAAGCATGTTACTGGACAAAGCAAAACACTATGGTAGATGTACCCCCTCCTCCCCTCCCCAAGTTGTCTTATCTCTAATATAAAGTCTTTTTCATTAAAGAAAACTGATTTAAGTTCTGGAAGAAAATGCATTTTAAGTGAAGCCTCAAAAAGGAAAAATACACACTATTTCTGAAGTCCACTAGTACAATGTAGCTTATTCATTGAAGTTTCTTGTTGCTTGCTTGGTGCTTACTGCACAGTATTAGCTCTTCAGATAGAGCTGGGAGTATATGAAGGCAGGCATGCCATACCCAACATCCCTTCAACTGCTTTCTCCATAAACTTACCCTTGAATCTTTTTTGGTTTAGACCTCATATCAAAGTATGCAGAGAGAAGACAACAGCAACTTCTCAGTTTTGAAACTCATTAGTTTGTTTCATTGCAGGGATAAAGTTATCATTAAAATACCTTTTTATATAACCGTAGCTAGCACTGCTTCATCACATTATTGACACTGGATGTATATCTTGAACTATTATGACCTAAATTTAGCTTATATATCCAATATTCTGTAGGAAGTCTAACTTCTAGATGAATAAAAATAACCATTGCTTCCTATGAATCACTGCATGGACTGATCCCTGACTCACTCGCCTCCCCCCAGGGATCATGTCATGTCTAACAATTTGCCGATAAATGCATTGCCAGCTCTAACTGCTAATATCCTTTCACATCTGGGCTCTTACCTGTATCTTTTGGCATAACTTAGAGGCAGTAGTCTCTTGTCGCTAGCTTGCATAACAGCAGCGCCCATCACGTTCCAGGTGGGTGCCCACACACAGATGCAATCTCTTCCCCACATAGATGCAATCTCTTCCCCAAACATCTTACTGTGTCTTGCAATTGCAGGATAGATTTGAGTGCACTTTCTCCCACATACTGTTTTGCTTCTTGATGATTAATCCTCTCTCATTCTTTCTATGCCATTTATTATGAGTCACTTATTGGGCTCAGTGTCACTTCTGAAATATTCCTTGGAAACTCAAGTTTTAAGTCCCAGAGAAGTGTTTCCTTTTTATACTCTCTTAGTTGTACCTGCTGCGCATGTGCAACACTTGCTTGTAACCTTGAAAACTCCTTCAATTCCTAACATTTTTTCAGGCCCAAAAGAATGTCCTACAGTTTTTGACCAAAAGGTCCTATTTTCTAATTGTTGCTTCTAATTATAGGGTGATGGCAGACTGTTAGTTGTATGTATTCACTTTAGAAAGCACTGTCTGCAACTTCTTCCTGGAAAAACAATTCAGCAGTGGTTTATCCATTAAAAAAATGACTAAGATTTGGAGGGTTTAAAAATGTATAACTTGTTTTTCTAGTTTACTCTATGGGATACTGGAACACATTAGCAGAAATGAACCACTGAAATACTTTCCACTGACCACTTGAGGGCATATTTTGGTGTAGTTTGAAGCACTGTAGTAGTAGGCAGTCATACCGTCACATTACTGCATCGCTGTTTCTAGTCCATTTTGAGGATGTTAAATTTAAGATCAGCCCTTTCATCTGACTAAAAGTTGGGAGTATAGAGGATTTATTTCAAGCAATAACCAAAGATTATAATCTACTTTCTTTATTAACTAATGACATAAAGTGCTTCAGTGAAACTTAAAAGGTGTTTAGTGCAGGTCCACGAAGAAGAAATTTCTGCAGAAAGTTAATGTAGTTATGTAATGAGGTTATGAGGATAATGGCTTTGTATCAACAGTCATGTTGCTAGGCCTGTAGGAAAGTCTGTACTCTTCCAAAGGGGGAAGACTCTTCCCTTTGGTGGCTGATGTGTATAATACACAGCAGTTTTCATGTAAGAAGCTGTATGGTACTAGCCTAACAAGCAATAACTGAAATGCTTTTTTTGGCATGTATTGGGTCTCTTCAACTCTTAGAGCCATTTCAAGCATGGACTGGGTTTTATACTTCTCGAAGCACGTTAAAAGGAGTTGCAAGGAGAGCAAGTTCACTACTTTATGCTGGAGAGTCCTTTTTCACACAGTATGTCCGGCAACACCCAGAAAGTTCTATTTGCAAATGTGGAGCCCTAAAGCAACTTCAGAGTCTGAGATGGGCAGTTTCAGAGGTAAAGCTTGATTATTTTTTTATATTTTTAATAAAAACTATTTCTTGTCTAAAGGCAAAACTTTTCTTTTGCATTCCAGTTGGAGTCTCTCCATGTTGCTTTTATATTTTTAGCAATAATTTTCCTTTGTGATTTAGCAAACAACTATCATAAAATGAGACTTCAGCCCCTTAGCCACAAATTCAAGATACAGTTGCTGGCAAATGTTTTCTTCTACTGGGGAAAGGGTACATGGTTCCAAACTTTAAGCATATGAGAGTCCTTTTCTCAGTTCTATTACTTAAAAAGTGGTTACAATAAAAACCTGAACCCATTCAAAGTTGCTAATAATCTCTATTTGTGCAAATTAGAAAAGACAGATTTATTCCTTCAGAGTTAAGCAGTTAAGTGATCAGCCTCATGCCATTAAGCATTTACAGACCATAGTCTTTTTGCTGGTAATAAATATTTTGTCAGCTAACTTATTGACCAGATATTAGTAGCAAATGAAAAACCTGTCTTTCTATGGTATTTATGCTATATAGTTGGTTTTTCTTTTTTAATTTGCATTTTTTCCTCTAAATACATAGCTTAGAAATTTATAAATATTAAAAAACAAGCATATGTAGATGGAAATCTGTGTTTCTTGTCTTTGGCCATTTAATTCTGATAGCAATATATTGCAAATAGCAATTTGGAATAGGCAAAAAGTGAATGGGTGAATACCTTTTTTTAAATGAAATGACTATTACTGGATTGTGCTTTTTTTTTTTTTTTTTTTTTTTTTTAAATAAAAATATAAGGAAGGTTTGGGGGGGGAGGCAAACCAGTTGCATTGTAACCTTTGAAACTACTCTTAAATGTAAGGTCCAGCACCATGATGGCATAACAGGCACAGAGTCTCCCAAGGTGAAGAACATGTACATGGATAATTTAATGTACGGAATGTTCAACGTAAAGAAGCTAATGGCTTCCCTGATCTTTGACATGAACAACGCTAAGAAAAATGGAGACGTCTATTCTTCTGTTTACAGTAAAGACTCAGGAAAACCAGGTACTTTTAACCCAGCTTTTCCAATTTCCAGTGTACCTTATGAAAGTTAACGTGCTCTCCTTGGAGAGAGTCAACATGCTGTTCACCACTGAACCAATGCTGGAAAATCCTGCTTGCCTTATGAGAACTGCTGAGCCTGAGGAAACTCACGTCAATTTTTGAGCTCTCAGATCTCAAGTACCTGAAAACAGGACCTTTTAGCTGTTTGGCACTGGGTCAGAGCTCTGCCTATATCAAATCTGGCTCCTAGATTCAGACCTCAGCCGTATAACAGAGGGGAGAAAGGGGGGATGATCAGTCTGATTATTAAACAAAGCTTATTGCACAGCATAATCCTATGCAGTAAAAATCAATCACAGTTAAAGGTTCTTGCTATGGCATACTGCCAGCAAGTGTAAAAATGTAGAAGAATTTTCAGGAGTCTTCTAAAGACTGCATTGCTTCTTTTTTTTCCTTGACTTTGGAATTTTTTTAAATTGTCAAATGTGAACAGTGCTATAGGCTGCATAGCAGACTAATTTGTTTTTTTTTGCAGGGTTGTTTTTAGATTAGGCTTCTCATTTGATCTTCTGTATAACTCAAAGTTAATACTGCATGACATTGAGTTGTGGTAAGCCACTTGTTTTCACTAAATGCTTTTACGTTCAACTCAAGTGTCATTGGCTGAACACAGGGTATCTTTTATTGGGTAAATAATAGGGAGAAAAAAGCAGAAGTTTTTTTATGAAGTACTGTAAAATGTACTACTACTTTCAATCATAAAGTTTTACTGCAAGGTTTTAAACTAAAATGTTGTAAGATGGTTGTAGTTAGACCTCTTAACTATACATTTCTAAAATGTGATGTTGAAAAGTAGCTGTAGTGACTGATAGCTCTTCTTGTTCCTTTGTGTACCCAAAGGTACTACGGATATTGACCAGTATGTTATTGTCTATAATCCACTGGCATGGAACATCACCACCTTTGTCACTGTCTCTGTCAGCCACTCATCAATGAATGTATATGATGAACTGGGAAACTTTGTACCGGCACAGGTATTTCACATTTTTTTTCTTTCTGTTGCTTTTCTCTCACTTGCCAGTTCTCACTGACTTGATGCTATATGGTAACGTATAATATTACGGTGAAAACAAGGATTACTTCCAGTTGGGGTTTCCAAGGAGTCCTTTACATGTTTGTTTTTTTTCTTGTCTGTGCTCTCAACTAGAGTTCTTTTACCCTTAACATCCAAAAGGGCTTCCTGCTATTCTTGTCAGTTTGATTTGTCCTTTGCATGTCTACTGTCTACCACGCTGCACTTCTCTTTGCTTTTTGTTTAAAAAACAAACAAACAAACAAACAAAAAAATGCTTCCAATAAAGCCCTTTTGGTGTAAACCCCGACCCTGCCCTCCAATCGACAGGTGTGTTTATACGACTAGCCTTGGGAAGGAGGAAAGATTTTAACAGTGTAAGTCTTAGAAGCCAAAAAGGAACGGGACGATTAGCTGCCAAGGAGACCCACCTCAGTCTATATCAAAGCCAAGCTCCAAGACAAGGCCAGTTGTTCCCCAGGAGGGAAGAAGATGACCTCAAAGTGAAAGCTAGCACTAGGCTTTCTCAGGAGTATCTCTTTGTAGAGCACGTACCCATCAATGGCTTGATAAACCTGTAGGAATGCCTCCTGCACATAAAGGCCTGAAGATGCTGCACATGCTTCCAGATGCTCCCCTCTGTTCCCATGATGCCTGGTAGCTCAGCAACTTCTGCTGGCTGGACAGAGTTGACAGAGTTGTGAATATTAATGCTGTGGCTTATTACTACCCACATTCGCCAAGGCACGCTGTGGTCAGGTGGTGATACACAACAGCTGTCTGGTGTTTCTGCATATGCACATAGTGATGGTATAAGACATCAGCCTCTTGGGTTAGATCCCAAACCTCCTTCTAGTATGTGCTGCTCACATGTTCACTTACTTACATCACATACTTCTTTCCCTTGGGAGAGAAATCTTTAGCTTAGAACCTTGATACATGTATAGATTGAGGTGAAATGAGGCTTGGCAAATACTCTGCCTCTCCTGTACCACACACAGGAGCTGTGTAGGGAAGGCAGAGAATAGGAAGTAGGCCCTCTTGGTACTAAGGATAGGAGGTCTGCGGTATGAGTAAGTGGCCATAGGCCAATCCACAGTGTGAAGATAAAGACAACTTTAATTTCTGGTTAGTGGTAACTAACCCAGTTGTCTATGTAATCTGTACAGTATTTATGGAGTTCATTTTCTTTCACCAAATAGATAGTAACAAATTATATAATGTTAATGGGAAGGATATGTGTAATTAAAAAAGTGATTTTATTAAATTGTTTAAGGTATACTGATATTCAACAGCACTCTTTACTCAGAAGTATGGCACATACTTCCACCTCCCTCTCTTTACGTCTTGCTTAAGGTGAGGGTGTGCCTGGTTGCTTTGTTCTCTTGCCACCAACTTTCTCGCATTCACAAGTGTCACTTCCTTTATGTTTCAGTCTGTTATGTCACTTAACCGATTAGATTTACTTGTGGTTATTTCTGCTTATATATGCATTTTGCAATGGGATCTTAAATCAAGATCTGTGACCCCATGTTCCCATTAAAATAAGTTCCAACTTGGACTTCGCTTAGCAACTCTCTTCCCTTCAGTACTATGGCAAAGCTTAATCTGAGGTCACTTAACTCCTAATTAAAAGAAGCATGGATCTGCATTATAATTAGGAAGTGTAAGACTGACATGTTTAGAAATGTATTTTTCTAGCACTAGTTAATTTTCATAATTTAGGGCTTACAACATGTGGGGTCAGTTGCCTTGCTAATTAATTTTCTGTAATGGAGCATTGTTGTGTGTATTAACTTCCAGATTCAAAGTTCAGCAGAGTCCCATTCTACGTATGACCTGTATATTCTAGTTGAAATAAGTGGTTTGAGCTACAAAAAATATATTGTTAAGCCCTCGAATGGCAAGCGATCCGTATTTATTGGAAAATCGGTTAAATACCAGCGGAAAGATGCAACACGTGGGGTTCAACAAAGCCCAGATCTGCTTCCTGTGGTTAACGACTGCTACCAGATCATGTTTGACCGAAGCAATAATCTAATGCATAGCATTACAGACAGGTGAGATTGCCTGCTTTTTTAATAGCATTTCAGATTCTGTAAAACCTTTTTGTAAAAAAAAAAAAAAAAAAAAGAAGTCGAAGTACTCTATCATGTGCATTAATTCTGAGACTTCACTAACAAAGTGTTCGTTATAATTATTTTTTTTCTCTGCAGTTCACATTTTCTGTAGAAAGGAGGACACTTTCGTGGACATGATTCCATACTGTTTTTTGTGATGTTGCCCTGTTTAACCATGCAGTCAGCATGAGATAGTGTGACAGATCACACTTAACTAGTAGATCAGAATCTCATTTACTTTTAAACTAAAGAGAGGTACGACTGAATAATAAAGATAAATAATCACATACACACCGCTTGCCCAATGAGCAGATGAGTGATAGAGCAAGAGCTTAATACTCATTAGTGTCTTGCAAGCCCTGTATCACTGTTTCTATGACAGGAAGCTACAAAAATTTTTTGAAAGGAAGTATTTTGGCAAATTCTACTTAATTAGGCAAATAATATGGAAGAGCAATCAAGATAGAGGTGAGATATGTGTTTTGCAGCTTGTCTTTCTTAGCTAATGTGAATTGACTCATTTCTTGAGTTTCAGTAGGGATCTGCTGCTTTTTGCCTCCTCAGGATTCAGATTCTCAGCTATGTAGTGCTGGAAGATCTGACGTCTTGACTGCAAGACCTCTTTCACCTTTGTGGTATTGTTAGTAACTCTGCCTCCTGTGAGTGAGAAATCGTTGTCTAGTATAGTTAGAAATCAGCTCTAAAAACCATAGATGGGCATGAGCCAAGAGCCCTGAAGTATTTTCTATATCTGTCTCCAGATCTCTTGAGGAATCCTTAAGGAATATAATAAAGGTGAACAAAAATCTGAATTCAAATTCCATTTTTTTTCTTCACCCTGTTCTGGCAGGCAGCAAGAGCTGGAATTCAGCATGTAGGAAAAATGGGGTATTCATTTTCATTATACAGCTTCAGGCAAGCCCGGAATGTTTGGGTTTCAGCAAGTTTGTTTTGGAGTAGTAGAAAAGAGTGTAGCATTATAGCTGGAAGTGCCCCCAGGAGTAATAGGAAAACTTGGATGTGTTTTGATCCTCAATTATTACAGTTCATAGGTTGCTATATTAACACTAGCTAAAACTGTTGGCAGTTTACATTTGTATGCCAGACCAAGTGATTTTTTTCTGTGTTGCCAGCAAGGCTCCAGTAGAGGAGCAAAGCTGATGGCAGTAGCATCTTAAATTACCTACATGTGACTTCTCAAAGAGTGTTAAATGAGGTCCTAAATAGTTTAACTGTAGGCTTTGGGTGAGAAAAATGAGACAGTATGTACCAAGTCTGTGACTTTTATCCTGTTGCCAGTGTGTTCTTGTCACCATTGCTAAATACTGAAATCATTGTTAAATATGGCTCTGTATAGCTACAAAATCAGACAAAATAATCTTATTATTCATTATTATGTCATGCTGTACCTTATTGTTATAGAATGGGTCATTTTTGATCTTGTAGCAACTCTCCTTTGTACTTCAAAATATGAGGTAATGTAAGCATTGTTTCTCTTTTAACATGCTTCTGTTTTACAGAAGTATAAAATGCATGAAGCTCATTTTATTTACACACTGACAGCTGTCTTAGCAGGGAGCACTTTAGTTCTCTGCTGTTCTCATTTCGTAAGTTTTGTCAAATCTGTTACTTTGAGGAAACAGATTGTTGTGTTTTTTGTTTGTTGTTTTTTTTTTTTTTTACATTCCAAACCTCATTCCAGGTTTGCCTCTGTTATGTACAAAATGTGCTTATAGGTAATACAACTTTTTTCCTTTGTGGATTCGCAGGGAGACTAACGAGACTGTCCAGCTGACCCAGGAGTTCCTTGAGTACCACGTGAATGGAGACGTGATGAAAGGACCCATTTCAGATAACTACTTATTTGCCCCAAATTCTTCTGCTGTTCCAGTATCAAAAGCAGTGGAAATGGAAATAGTTTTTGGCAACTTAGTGACAGAGATACGGCAATATTTCTACAGGTGCAACACCATTACAGATTCATTTTGCTTGAATGTTTAATCATCTGTAGATGCATGTGAGACTAGCTCTGTGTAATTCCTCCTGAACAGTGGAGTCTGTTCTGTGAAAGTTTTAGATAACAGAGCTATGCTTAGCAGATACGTGCTAATGCTGTGGAAGTGCTTCCTTTAGATAAATCATATTACTGGGGGGAGGACGGGGAAGATTGCTCAGTTACATTTGCAGTTTGTTTCATAATGTAGCTCCTGCTGGAATCCTGTTTTCATTCAATGCAATGAAATTTGCAGCTTATGTCTTCAATAAGAGTGGAATTTGGACATAATGGTTCATTTTCCTACCTGTAGAAATCTTTCTTCTACGGAAATTTAAGACGAAGAGAGTCCTACACAAGGACACTCAGGCTCCTTAATGAGCTAGTGACTTTTCTGTGTTAAAGTCATATCCATCTATAACCTCCTCACCTTCTTCTAAATCTGGTTATTTGATTAAAGCCTTTTGCTTTAAGTTACATTGTACAAGGATTGTAGCTGAGAAACACTGCTTGAAAACAGGATTTTTTCCATCAAAATGAATGTTGTGGGATTGAAAAAATACATAGAACTATGTGTATTCTTGTAGTATGTGTGTTGCTAAGGTGTCATAATTGTTTATAAACTTAATTGTTAAATTTGAGGAAATACAGAACCTTTCCAGTCAAATGAAGAGTCCTTTTTACACTTGTAACACTAAAGAAAAATGTCAAGTATCATTTATTTCAGCTGAATATCTGTACATTTGAAAATTAAACTGAAAATAATTTCAATAATTACATAGGTTGAATACAGGCAACAATGTTGTTCTGTGTGTGAGATAACATCATGAAAGATTTGTAAGTCTTGACATAACTGGTCTAGTGCTCCACTTGATAAACTGTGCATATCCTTTTTCTCCTTCTTACAGTAACATTACTGCCCAGTATTATATATATGCCATGTATACCAGGCTGTATTTGGTACCAGAAGGCTATGATGGGAAGCTGCTTTGCCATAAGATAGAGCAAGAATACAGTGTTGGGCCTTTGGAAGTAAATCGTGAGGCAATTCTAAGAACCAGCACAAATTTGAGCACTGGACAGCTACTCTACACTGATGACAATGGATATCAGATTCAGGAAAGACCATTCAAGACATATGTGAATAACACAGCAGCTCGGGTAAGTGACAAGGCATAATCTAAACTCAATCCTGTTTTTATCTTCATTCTCCATTACTTTTACCTAGGTTAATATCAACACTGTGTGACTTAGTATGTGTTTTCAGAACTATTATCCTATGGTCCAGACTGCCTACATCGAAGACAATGCTACAAGACTGACTCTGCTTGCAGAACGAGCTCATGGTGTCTCAAGTCAAGGGAATGGACAAATGGAGGTAACAAATAGGCATGTGTGTTGGTTGGTGGCTTTTTTTTCTCCCAAGGAGAAAAAAAATGGCTGGTAACTGTTGTGATACTTACCTTATCAATACAGGTGATGCTTCACAGAAGATTGTGGAACAACCTTCAGTGGGACCTGAATTTCAACCTCACTTTGAATGACTCTTCAGTGGTTCATCCTGTGTTTTGGCTTATTTTAGGAACCAAGTCTGCCACCACTATTTTGTATCGGACAAGCCAGCAGGCTTTAGAACACAGGCCAATTGTAATGTTTGGACAATTTTCAGGTAACTCCTTCCATCCTCTGTGCTATCTTTAGCATCTGAATGACTTACTTGTTTTGCTTTGATTTGTGCTGTTAAGTTTGTAAATGCAGACTTCAAGCCTCCTGTGTGATGAAGTTAGTATACAGTGAGTTAGAAGGCAGATTTAGAGACTGTTAATTACTTTGCATTAATTTCAAATATGGATGTTGTCCAAATCTATGAAATGTCTCTCATTATGTAATTATCTCTTACTCTTGGAGGAGAATAAATTTTAAAGCATCTAATGAGAACAAAACGTCCACACAGGGAATTAGTATGAAATAGCTAGTAGATCATACATCAGCTTCCTGAATGCTGAGTCTTTAATGACCTTTTTCAAGTCATTCTTTTAAAAATATTTGACTTGTTAACTAAAACTGAAGCCTGGTAGTGGAATAGCAACTTCAGGGTGCAGTGAAATCTGCTTTGTTGGAAGCTTCCCCAGCAGTTAAAATCATTCTGCTTTCTGCTTTGTATCTCAGAAGGCCTCAGAGGAGAAAGTCTAGCATCTGCTTTGGATCTGCCTTGGCAGAAAAAGCAAAAATCTCTTTACCCTTGCACAGTACTGTAGCCAGCTGTGTGTGTGTGATGGATGTTTGACGTCCGTTTTTGTTTCTTTTTGCATGGAGGAGATAAACCAGAGCTACCCAGACAACTTCAGCAGAAATCAGTCCACAGTTCTCCTGTAACTGTCCCACCCAATCTTCATGTCCAGACCCTGAGCATTCCAGGGTGGAGATACAGCTCTAATCATACAGAGCAGGTCCACAGCATTCGCATGGGTAGGTCCAAAATAGTAGCTGGATGTTATATTTCAAAAAGCTGGCTTTCTGTTTTTCTGTCTTCTGTGAATAATATATTTATTTATTCAAAGTGTTAAAATCCTTTATCAAGACAGTTAATTTTACCCTATGATTGCTCTACTCAATTACAAAAATGTCTCCTGTATGAGTTAGTGTTATGTTCTGTTAACAGTGGGAACTGGGTACTTTTTGTTGTTAGTGCTCTAGCTAATCTTCCAAAATATGAATTAAGTTCAAACTCTGAGAGTGTAAAGCTCAAAAAAACTGCTTGAAAACTGTTTTTTTTTTTCAAGTAAGAAAATGCTTGCATTTTGTTTTCTCTTAAAGGTAAACAGAAACAAGGTGATGCAGACTTCAGTCGTGTCCTGCTAAGAATTAGGCACCTGTATGAAGTTGGAGAGGATCCTGTGCTGTCTCAACCTGTAACAGTGAATTTGAAGGTAAATCTAATCCTTCTAGGTTGAACAACACTGAAGGTGGTTTTGTTCCAGAGAGAACAGGTTCTACCGTGAAATGTCCTGGGTGCTACAGACACCACGAAAGGTGGATATGATACTGTATGATCTGTATGAAAGGTTGAGATGATACAGTTACTACTGTAAATGTAGCCTCAGAGGAAAGCAGGTCTTATTTTTAATCAGCTTTGCACCATAGAAGCTCTTACTTCATATGAAATTGCCATAGGTACAGTATGATCTGCATAAATATCTGTAGGACTGGTTCCATTGAGCTCTTGGGTGTATAACACTTCCTTAGCAGAGGGTAAGTCTATTTGGCTGTTTCATTGGTTATGGCAAGTTGTACTTACAGTTAAATAAATGTGGACAGAATTAAAGAAAGCAAATATTTTTTCCTCTATATTTTATTTCTGCGGGTTAATGAAACTTTCATCGCTTCTGTCATACTGTGTATTTTGAGTTTCTTGTTTGTCCAATCTTTCATGGAGAGGTAGATTGGTTTATGATACATGGCAGGTGTGTATTTTAAAACATGAAATACTGATTTTGATGACAATAACAGGTGGAACAAGGTGTAGTGTTCTCCATTTTGTTTTTAAAAGTTCAGTAAGAATTTCAGTTCTTGAGAGTTTAGTAAGCTTGGAACTCTGCTACAACGCAGAGAAGGCTCTCAGCATCTGAGCTTCTTAGTTGCAGCCTGGTAAGTCTGTAGTTGCCTTTGTGTTGTGGGACCTAGCAGACTTTTGAAGTCTCTGCTGCTCTCCTTGGCAGATTAGATGAAGTTCTGCTCTGGACTAACTGTGTACTAGACCAGTGGGTGTTAAGCTAGTCTCAGCAAATTGTGTTTCTTTACTCGCAGTCTTTGCTGAAGGGATTAGGATCAGTGAAGTCAGTGGAAGAGCGATCACTCACTGGCACCTGGGACATAAACACTTTGAAGCGGTGGAAGTGGAAGACTGCACAAAATCCAAGCAAAGGTAGGTGAAACAAGGTGGTTGGTGTCTGTATTACTGTTGAAGCTTGATGAGTTGTCTGATTGAAAATATTTCTGTATTTGCAAGATTAAAGATCTGTTCATCTGTATGACAAAGTGCCTGCAAGCAGTAGCATTTAGCAAAGATTCCCTGCAATCACTGGTGACTTGTTTTGCCTGGAAATGTCAACTCCAGAAAATTTCAAGCTTTTATCTGTCCAGATACAAGTGGCTACTCTGTGAAGTCACATTTGTGACACCTTGACTTTGTTAGACGCTGATGAGTTGTGTTAACTTAAATTTAAGCCTATGCTCTGGAAAAACAGACAGCTGGAATTAAAAACCCGCCAGTGTAATCAGCTTGAAGGACTGTGTGTGGATAGGATTCAAGTTAGGGCTGACACTCAGGTTGAGTTCTGTGAGTGACTTCATTTCATTTCTCATTCCAGTTAGTTGCTTGGACATTCTCCTTACTATCACTTACCACCACATATGTGCCTTGTAAAAAGCTTGCAGACATTTTGGCCTGGGCTAGTTGGAAGTTCAGAGCTCTACTTGACTTGCAGCTAGGACTTGCTTGCTATTTAATCACGATGAAGAAAAATGCATGACTGCAGAGTTGCTTGCATGGTATGAGTCAATATGCGAAAAGCAAATGTATATTTTAATAATATGCATAAGTGCATCTTAGGTCCCATGTTGCTTATAGCCTTAAGGAGAACCTGCTCAGACACTAGCTTTTACGCGACAGATGAGTTAAAACTTTTAAGATAGAGTAATATGTACATTTGAGTAAAGCTGCTGCTTGAATAAATGACCACCTTTTCTGTGTCTTACAGGATTCTCCAACAGTAGAAACATATCAGAAGAATACATAGTGACTGTTCACCCAAAGGAAATAAGAACTTTCTTTGTATACTTTCAAGATCAATAAAGTTTGATGTTATATTTCAGGACTGAATATGTAATAGCTTCCAGCTTCTGTTTAAAGACATGCGTGACGGTCTTGGAAAACATTCTACTGCTGTTAATTAAAGGAATAGCCATTTTGGAATAAAATCTAAATTTAATTAAGCTATTGGCCTGTGTTGTGGGTATTTTTGTTGGTTAATCACTTACAACGCGTGTTTCCTGAAATTTATTCAATTTGAAAATACAAAAATGACCTTAGTGTTTCAGTGCAAGCATTCTTGAACACTTTCATATTTGCTGTGGGCAGTTTAAAACTGACTGCTTCTATCATGTTTCATTGTGGATACTGTCAAAATTGTATTAGTCCACTAGTCTGGAGTTTTCTTTCTTATTGTGGGAGTTTCAAGAGTCTTTTCTCATGGTTTTTATTGTTAGAAGAGATGACTTCCAAGTCACAGAGCAGACATTTGACGAATGTTAGTCTGTTCTATATGACTGTCATGTTTTTGAGCTACTTTGTCTTTCAGGCAACAACTACAAAGCTTCTGCTTCCCTGTAAATGGAGTTGAATATTCCTCTGCACTAAGGTCATTAAAATTGACTAGGTTTGCTTCGTGCTCTCCCATCAGTCTTGTGTTCTGGGTAAACTGGAGCTAGTCTGGGGACAGAAGATGAATCGCCACATGGCTCCTAATTCATCACGTACCCTGAAGCAGGAACACTGTTTTTATGGCACTGTGAACTTTCATACTTCTCAGGATCAAAGAACATGCACAGTAGTAACAGGAAATGTTACATTAGCATCAAGTTCTAGTTAGTTATGAAAGGCTGTGTTTAGAGAGAAACTGGCAGGAACTGTAAATTCTGAGCAGGTCTGACCGAGCAGCAGCTAAAGGAAACACAGACAGTGGCTGGCTTTCCTAATAGCTGTTATGGTTTTGGGTTCAAAAGAAAAGTTGCATTTTTCTTAGCTCTAAATGACGTGAAGCTGTAGAATCTGATTCTGTTCACGTGCCACTGGGTGTCTCCACTTATTTTACTTGTTCACCATGAAAATGCATGTGGCTGAGGTGAGAATCAAGTCGGTGACTTTACTGAAGTGATAGAGATGAATTGTCCTTGGTACGTATAATGCTGAACAAAACTAGTTCTGACCAGCAGATGTGAAACTAGACATGAAACTGAAAGAGAAAATACAGAGGATATAAAGGGGAAAAAAAAAGGTGCCTTTTAGTCAATAATTCCAGATCTAGAATCATGTAAAAATTATGTTTTGCTCTGGTAATTGTTCTGATGTAACTCAACTGTTCAGCAATAATTTCCTCCATGTGGGGAGACAGTTCAAGAACAAAGGAGACTGTAAAGTACAGCTGTTGTGAAATAGCTCTGCTGGAAGAGCTGCACTGGTGGTCAGCTTTTCCACAGAGACAGCCTGTTTATGCTAACTGATGGCATCTCATTAAAATCACCACAAAAACTGCCACTTTTCAGTTCCTGGGTGAAGAGAGGCTTTGTCATATTTTCTATTGGTTATTTTTTAACACCTGGCTATAAATATTTAGTGATACACCAATTTAGCCTGCCCTGCTGCAGGGAAAGGCATTTTTCTGCAACATTAAGCCCCTAGGGCAGGTACACTATAACTAGGATGCAGTAAAGCATGATGGCAGCTATTTTCATTTTGTTTTGTATATGTACCTGGAAAATGAAATATGTTTGGCTGAGTCACTTTGCTTGGTAATCTTTTCTCAATCCCTACATTGAGTAACCATGTATTACAATGGGTGTACTGTGTAGGTCACACAGCGGTATGATTTCACTTCATATTTTTGTGGCTGGAATGGTGTTGACTAATGCACATGCTGGTAACAGCAAGCCGTGCTGGTAGATTATAAAAATTGAGCTGTTTCTTCCATGGACAAGGGAAATCCTGCCCAAAAAGTACCTGCTCTGCAAGAAGTATAGGATGCTACAACTGCTAGCTCTGGGCACTGCTTTCTCAGATTGTTTTATTTATTCCTAGGAGGCTCTGCTAGAACAAATCCTGCAAAAAACTTGAAACGGGAATACCTTATCACTGGCTAATTTATCAGTTTTGTTTGTTTGTTTCTTAACTTCAATTTGTACCGACTATCTGGTTTAATGGGGGAGGAGGCAGGCATGGGACAACACTGGAATACTTTATCTGGAGTTATTTGAGTGCAATTAGCCATCAGGGAATAACTTGCCAGAGTAGAATCCTGTATTCCACTGGAGACATCCAGGAAGGTGGTCTGTTAAAAGCATGGCGTTCCTCCAGAAGATGTTGCTGCATATTTGATACATTCTTTTTCATAAGAAATCTCAGCTCGAATGGAAGCCTGCAGCCATTCAAATCTCTGTAGAGGGACCATCAACCAAATGATCCAACTATTCATCCTTTTTCTTTCCTCGCATGCATCAGGACAGGGAGGGGAGATATTGCAGTGCTACATCAAAACTTAGTAGAAATCAAGGCATTCAGTGCTCATCTGGCGCTTGAAACTGTAGATAGGAAGGACACACAAAGGAAAAGAGGGTGAATATAATATCACAAGCAGAGGAAGCAGCACGTTTGTGCTGTGGTAAGCAATCTTTGTTTTAATTCCGGTTGGAGTTAGGGAAGTAGCAGTCGCAGAGTGGAAGAGTTCAGAGGGCATAGCAAGGCACTTGAGTGTTGAGGAAGGAGAACACGTGAAGAATGAAACTCATACGACAAGTCTGAAGTCTAGCATCTTCTGAAAACACATTGTCTTGGTCGCAGCTCCTGGCTGCAAAGTCTGCAGGATGCTTCTGTTCTGGATCTTGTGAGACACCAGTTTATTCGGTCTGGGAAGCCAACTGTATTTGTTCCATCATTTTGTGCAATTTTGAGGGGTAGGAGCCTGAATGTGCTTCTGAGGTGCTACAGTTCTACTTTGGGAATAAAGAGTGACCCTCAGTAAACCCTGTTTTAGCCCCTCTCCCAGTGCATGAGGCTGCCTTCTTGTGTCTCCAGGCTTTAGCATTGCTCAGTATCCGATATGGCTCAGGCAGCAAAAACACAACTGTCACATAGAAGTAGAAGAAAACTACTTCCAAATGTCAAAGATATCAGGTTTTGCTTGTTTGCCAGCACGTAATCAGGTTTGTTAAATTGCATTTTTCTTCCCGTTGCCCTGTTCTATCTCAAATAATTGCAATTACATCCACTAAAGCACATACTGGTTATGCGGGCTCATAAGAGAAATGCCTCTTTGTTAGTTTTTTATTTCCTAGGAAAAGTCCATTTATAGACCTTACTTTACATTAAGCCAGATGCAAACCTAAATTAAAGCTAAATGAAATGGTTCCTCTTTCAAGATAGCATCTACATTGCTTGAGAAGGTATTCTTCATGATTGCATTGATACCACTACCCTAACCACTTTTTTGTTATGTAAGAATTACAATCTTTTAAGGGAAATGATTGCAGATCACTTCTCTAATCATGAGGTCAGGCAAAAGAATGACTTTCACTCTAAAATTTATTTGAAAATTAATTGTGGTGTGCACAATTGGCATATTTGTTTTGTTGGTCTGTGTGTGCTGTGGAGCCATTTTTCTACTCAGATGTAATTTATTAGTCTTTGTTGGAAAACAGACTTGGTGGGTTTTATTTCTATGCTAATAAATGCTTTAAGAAAAACCCTAGAGATTATATCAAATTAAGTTTGATTTTTTTTTTTGTTTGGGTCATAGCTGGACAAAATTAATATTGTGGATGTATCGTATAAAGCTCTGCTGACTGTCATGAGAAGTTATGAGGTCTGTTTTGCTGAAGTTGGGTACTGAATAAAAAGCCCAAGTGCTTTGCATGGTGTGTTTGAGTTAGAGGAGGAATCATGAGTTAGGAACAATAAAAGACATTTTACCATTCTCAGAACTTTCTTTTGGCACATCTGCAACTTTCAAAGGCATTATGATTTGAAGAAGAGGCTGAAAGGGCAAATGTGAATTTGAACATTTTTTAAAACGTTTTTAATGAAGCACGCTTAACTTAGTACCTCATAGCTTTGTTTCAAGTATCAAAATTTCAGGTTAAGTTTTCATAACAAATGAATGCGAATGGGTTTTGCTCCATCTTGTTTTTCTACTGCAGCAGGCCTACAGACTCATTTGACTACCTTGAGTTTCACACACAATCTCCTTGAAGCTGCTGCAGTTTAATAGTTTCCCAGCAATACTTGAAAGTGCTGCTGACATCAATACTCATTGCAAGATTTCTAACAAATCTGATGTGTAAGTAAGGGAGAGGGGGCTTAGATCCTCCTTAGATTTAGATGGTCTAAATGTCTTTTCAGTATGTTTCCACTGGAGTTCTCTGTGGGTTAAAGTTTTGGGGAGATGGATTTGCACAAAGTATGAGGAAGAGACCGGCTGTAACTGTCCCTGCCTCCCCAAGAATGCAGTGCCTCTGTGCTGAGCAAACATTCCTAGCACACCAGTAAGCTACACATTTACAGAGTCCAAACGTGTGGATGCATTTTCAAAGGTTTAGCAAGTTTCAGATGAAGAAAGCAAGCTGAAAATAATCGTTCTATAGTAGATATCTTCCTGACCCACACAATCATTTGGTGCAATGCACTTCCCTAGCAGCCCAGCTGGCTTAAGAAATTTTCTCACCATATTTTTCTACCCACTCAGTAGTACCACAATGAGAGTTTTTGCAGTTGTGTTGTAAACTAGTACAGTGAACTAACCTAGGCTAAAAATAAACTTGTTTCCCAATTCCTTTTTCTGTGTGCTAGTTCATTTCATCTCTTGACAGTAGATGCTTTAGATTAGAACTAGAGCATCTTTCAGAGTAAATATAAACCGCTATCAGTGCTGCTAGGAAAGTTTCACCTGGTCTCTAGACAAAGTATTCTGCCTGCTAGAGCTGCCAAGCTCTATACCTCAACACTAAATGCAGAAATGTACATATTTATATACAATAAAAGCTAACTTCTCCTGTGGGTTTACGTGTGTACTTGACTTAGTCTATGCTAAAGATAATGTGAATGTCAATACTAATACAGATAATGGAATTAAATAATATCTTTAAGTACAATTTATTTAATATATCCTTTAAATCACTTCAATTTAAAGATACTTATTTTGCCCTCACTAGGGTAGCCAGCTGGATAGCATCAGATAGGGATAGCCTACAGCAAAGTCCTAAAATTCACTGTCTTTCTGACATGTTTATCTTTGCTGTTATCTTGGGGGTGGTTTTGTGTTTAACCTGGCAATGTACATGACACTGGAAACTACTTCAGTAAGGCAGATGCTGGGAAGCAGGCAGACATGCATCATGTTTTGTTGCTGACAAATGAGAACAGTGCTTCAGGCTTTAAATGTGGCTGTGTCTTCATTACAAATTGCAGTTCTGCTGTTCTGGACACGTGCCTGCTGCTGCTAAAGCCAGATGTTAGCACTAGAACTTTTCGTGGATAAGACAGGTTTGTGTCAAGTCCTTAATTTAACCAATTCATGTTCTATTTTATTCATCTATTTTTAAAACTTCTGTCACTGCAATTTTGATGTAATACAACTGAACATGTTTGTGGAACAATTTTGTGTGGCCTGCTATTTTTGCATTTGAAACATCTTCTGTCAAGGGAATAAGACTGGATATGTTTTGTCTTCCCCATTTCTAGCCAGACTGTATAAATGATTCTGAATTGGAGCCAAAAATCAGTGCTGGAAAACATTAAGCACCATACAGGTGTCTGTATTTAAAGATTTTATTTTATTTTTAATAATTGGAGGGAGATGAGTTTCATCAGCATGGTCGTTAACTTAATGACATAACTGTAGCTTATTTTATATAACCAATCTTCCCCAGCCAGACCTTAAGTAATATACATGACACTGATAATGCATTAAGGCAGCAGCACCACAGTGCTAATAGTAGGGCATGTGGCATGCACGGAGTAGAGTCCTACATCAGCTCCTGCTGGTGGTGTGTGGTGTTGGGCCCATTGCGAGCGCGGTATCTGAAGTCAGCCTTTTTCCAGTGCTCCCCACAATGGGGCTATGCTGCTGTAAAGATAACAGGAAGGAAAAATAGGCAAGATTTCAGCAACATGACAACGAAACATGTAATAAAGAAATACAGGAGTAATGCTTGGTATCAATGTAACGTATGTATAAACATGGTTTCTCTGGCTTTGGATAAAATTACTCTATTTGGATGGAAGAGGCTACTAACAAGCATGGGAACAGAGTACCTAAAGAAGCCTAATCTTCATAAAATGAAGGGTTGCAGAAGTGCCATGCTAAACTGAAATGGAATTGCTCAAGTATTGAAAATCAGCTCTGCGTGTCATACAATAAATAAATAAATAAAAGAGAGAGAGAGAGACTGCCCGTGAGGAAGGTAACCAGTTATGGCACGAGGGGATCTTCTAGAAGAAATGTTCTGATTTCAGATGGGATAACTGGGCTGTGAAGCAGAGGCATCTATGACTGCAATCTCAAGAAAGAGTGTAGGGAAAAACTGGGTTGTGTGTAGGTCTCTGTCGTCACCACGGGAGGGAAGAGGAAGCTGGGTTACAAATCTGACACGCTTTCATTTGTTGTTTTGCTGATCTTCGACAAAGACAACCTGATGCAAGTACTAATAATCCTGCGTGATGATCATAATTTCACTGAAACTTCTTTTGACAATGTGTTTTGGCTCCTTAGGTAAGTGCTGTATATTGTTTTCCTTTTTTTATAGTTAGTCACTTGTAATACTTGACCTGGATTTAGAAAAAGGAGAAGAAAAATGTTCTCAAAGTATATAAGCCTCAGACTTGTGCGTGTGTGTATGAGGCAAGGAAAATGTAACGTATATTATCATAATGTAGAGATCAAAGTGTGGGGGTAATCAAAAAGCATTTTTACCAAGAGATTGTTGTGGAAAAAGTGTAGAGGAACAAATCTTAAACACCCAAAATGATGCTAGGTTAATGCAAGCGCTGTTTTTGTTAGACCTTTCTACTTGAATAGTTACCGTAGCAAACACCAATTGTAGAATTTTAAAATGTTGAAGCTTTCTTCTAGAACATACAGGTACCAAAATATGAAGCAGGTCAGGTTTCATTTTTCTTCAATACAAATTGCATTGGATAATGCTGAATGCCTTAAAAAAATAAGAGGGAAAGAAACAGAGAAAATAAAACGTGAAGCAACAACAAAAAGATATCTTTAGTGGTGAGGTTTTTATAAAGACAATAAAGCAACAAGACCAATGTAACAAAGCCTGTAACACAACTGTATTTTAAATGACAAAACAAGTGAGCGGAAGAACTGAAATTAATGATCAGTTCTTTGAACAGCTTCTAAGTTGTTGTTTATACACTACAATTCTTTCCCTAATTTTTCTGCTGTTTATTACCCCTATACTGTCCATGTTGTTCTCTGCTTTTAATTTATGCAGACTGTTTTAGTCTACATCTTAATGCAAAGTAGTGCTGTTATCCACAAACTGACAACAATAAATTCTTATTTGGAAGGAGCCTACATGGCAAGTGAAAAAAGGTTGGCGTTTAACATGAAGTACTCATAGCTCATGATAGAAATTCAAACTGCTTTTATAAGCCTCTGCTCCTGTTGTTGTTTGTTTTTTTTTCCCATCTATGTCCAATAAGAGTTTTTTAAGTGATCTCTGTGTGAGGTGGTCAGGGTTCTTCATAGTGCAGCTGGGGGCACTGGGGTGGTTGAAATGGAGCTGTTGTTGAGCACTGCACAGTGGAAAAAAATAGAGGTGCTGAAATTCATTAGGTATGATGAGTGCTCTTCTTTTAAGAGCAAAGGAAAAACATAATTTGTGTAATTCTGATAAAATTTGCCATTTTAGGACTAAATAAGGGCCAAATCATTGCATTCCTTATATATTGTTGTAAAGTGAATCTCAATTACAGGATAAAAACTGGAAGAAAATCATGCAGGTTATGCTCACTATGTTCCTTACTTCATAGTAAGGAACTTCATAGTTTTTCTTCTAGCACGTACACATGCGAGAAGAAAAACAATTCTTCATGCAGCATAATAATCATAAAAATCATAGAAATTAATGGTCTCAGCAGTCTGAGAATACGTCTTTTTATAACACTGGCATATTTGTTATGAGCATCAGTGTCATTAGAATCGAGGGGGGGGGGAAGTTATCTGATAACCATGGAGTAATCTCACATCAGAAGAACATTTTGCACATTGTTGCACAGTACTTCATGTAGATAATCTTGCATCTTGGTGGCAAGTAATGAAGAGATTCAAATCAAGAAAGGTTTGCTTTCCGCTGACACTGTGCAAGTCACACTGAGCTAAAAGTTTTGCCACAGACCTGATGAAATTATTGTGGTCTGAGTGGAATACTAAACCACTTCTGCAGCAGCAGCTTAAAATGAAAGACATTTAAATAAAAAAGTACAGAACTCAAAACAAAAATGCTGTAATTCTTGTCACTAATTAGAAGCAGGGCAGGACAAGAACTCCTACATAGTGACAAAAAATTGTAGTGGGTTTTTCATTCATTTTGATAAGTATTTCATTATTGATGAATCATTCTGGATGATTCCTTTTGGTCATTCTTTATCTGGCAGACAAAAACAGAGTGGTTTAAAAAGTTTCAAATTCAACTCTTATAAAGCTTTTTATTTAGAAGAAAAAAAAATGCTTATCAGCAAGTACAAAGAAAAACTTTGTGTTACGCACAAACAATGATGGAGGGATTTAATGCACTGACTAAAATTTCCTTTAGCTATAATGTAATTGCCAGTATTTAAGACAGAAGTGCATAGTAACTAGTCTTTAAAAATTAATGTCATAATTATTTTATAGTGTTAGCATTTATAATATTAGCATTATTTTAAATACTATGATTGTAGATGTTACAGGTGTTATGTCATCTTCTTGCCTCTTTCATTTTAAATGTATGTGTATTTCTCCCACTAGCTACAGGTCCCAATAACTTAACAGTCATCCAAACACCAACAAAAATACATCTGTCAATTGGAGACTCCACTGAAATTGCCTGTATTTGGGAAAAATCAATTATAAGATATAGAATAAGCTGGTATCTTGTTACTAAAGAGAATGTAACAAAAACTATATCATCAAGCCTTCTCTATTTACCCAACGTCACCCATGACAACAAGGATGTGCTAGTGCTAAAAACTGTCAACGTAAATGACACTGGATTTTACTACTGTGAGATAATTATTGAAATACCTTTCTGTAAAAAACTCTGTGGAAGTGGAACAACGTTGATCGTTGAAGAGAAAGGTAAGCTAGCATGAGCATGTGCATGCCTCTTAGATTGTCATCGTAGTCTTCAGTCTGAACTGCTACACATTTCCTCTCTCTCCCACATACTTCTTTCAACACTAAACATCTCAAAATGAGTGATATGAACAGAGGGAGGACTTGACTGACTCCTTATGACAATCACTTTAAGGTCTCTGTATTAACATCCCCAGTGTGAGACATATGTTTTATTCTCTAAGGGTTTTTTAAGAAGAATTAGTACTGTTAGGGTTCACAAAGTCTGTGTATCAGCAGCATATTTCATAAAATCCCTTCTTTAGAGGTATCCAGTAAGGTGTAGACATGAGACGATGAATTTATCTGTTGTGTGTTGCGGATCTGCTGAAATAATCACATGGTCACTCTATCCAGTAATATGCACTTTATCTTTTTTGTTTTTTTAACATGTTCTTAATAATAAAAAATGGGAAGGAATGAAATCAATATGGGAGATGTATAATGTCTTTGAGAATTTTTGTCCATTGAGTTCTGACAAATTCTTTTCTTGCGGTGGTTGTCTTTAAAGGTTAGTATGTGACATTAACAGAGGGGAACAATTTAAGGTCCCAGTTCTGAATTAAGCATTGAGGACCATTAATAGAATGCATATTCATTCACAATTAAACTTTTAGACAGTGAGGATGAGATATGCTTTACCTAACATTAGAGAGTGTGTCATACCTGGAAATCACTTTATCTCTTTTGTGTTACACAGCTGTCTCAAAATACTATGCATCACTTCTTGAAAATGCTGATCTTTCTTTTTCTACCTCTCAGTTATAGAGAAAGACTAGGTGACTAGTTCTGACCAGACCTTTAACATTATCACATATCTGATATTAGCTGCTTGAGTCATGGGAATTAACCTTTCTGCTCATTCAGCACAGCCCAGTTTTGGACACTAATTTACACTTCTGACCAACTGATTGTCCAAATGGAGGCAGAAAACTGATCAAAAATTTAGGAAAAAAAAAAAAAAAAAAGTGAATGAAAGTGTTTTCCTTAAGGGAATTAAATGATACCATTTATCATTTGGTCAAGTATTAGTAGGTTTAGAGCAGAACAGAAAAGATTCAGATTCACTTAGTGGGGGGGAGAATGACTTTCATTACTGTAGGAATAATGAGCTATAGGAGGGATTGATGTTAATGATCATCATGTAGGCATCCATCAGGAATGAAGAAGTATGGATGACCTTGCACATGGGTAGGGCGGATAGACTAATTAGCTCCCGCAGTTCTTTCAGTTCTTTTGTTTTATTTTATTGTGATGTTGTTCTGCGATTGTGTCTTTGAGTTGTGTATAACTTTACCTTAAAAATGTAATTGCAGCAGCTCAGTCATCGGAGAAGAAAGTTTTGGCAGTTTGGGCCATCATTCCTTTCTTAGTGGCAGTGGGAAGCTTGTATTGCTGCTACAAAAAGAAACGGAACTCAAAACTTTCTGGTGAGTGGCAATATTTCCATTAACACATAGTTTCTAAGCCAAATGCTTATTTTGAAGTGGCTGAACTGGTGCACTTGAGGCATCACTGAGAAGAATTTCAAAGTGTAACTTTTGCTCACCTACTCTTGACCTCCAATGAGCACCCCAAACTGAGCAACTTGAGAGGAGGGATCAGAAGGCACTGCTCGCTGAATGTTCACTGTTCAAGTGAGCTTTCTTGCAGCCTCTTGCCTCTGTTATTTCTGTTTCCAGAAAGAGTGATTACTTAAAAAGCAACCTCCAGAATAACCAGATCTCCATCGCATAAGGTGTGCTGAGAAACCCGGAGGTAGCTGGTTTCATCTGCAAGCTGAATAGTGCTCTAGCACCTGTCATTGACTAGTCATACACGAGCTCTTCACTCTTCATTTCAGTGCTCTATATATCTCTTTACATTTACTCTGATAAACAGAATCACAGAATTTCTAGGTTGGAAGAGACCTCAAGATCATCGAGTCCAACCTCTGACCTAAACTTACCAGTGTGAATCTGGAAATGGACAATAAGCAAGAAGTGACCATAACTTTCCTTTTGCTAAGGTTCTGCCCCACTTCCTGTGCCAGAAGGAGGGCGTCAGGAGGAGCAGACCCTTGAGGCAGCAGAACTTTGTGGGAGAAATGAATCTACCAGTGAAGAAGCTGAATGGGTAAGTGGTTTATAAAAAGACTTTCTCTTGGTTTAAAAAAAATAAAAATCTTATAAATGCCAATGCTCTGAAATAAGGAAAAAGATACTACATACTAGGAAAGTATTGGACAATGCTTTTACGTTTATATTTAATGACTCTCTTGAGTCTGAAAAGGAAGGCAGCAAAAAGTGAGCATCAACAACATAAAGACAACGTGGAAGAAATGTCGAAGTCAAAAATGGCAATAATGTCACTTGTGTGTGTCTCTCTCTCAGGAGATTCATCCCACATTTATTGAGCTGAGATACTCAGGGAGTGTTTCCCCAGTGGTTCTGCTAGTTGCAAGGGAATCTGTCCCTTGAGGAAATTCTTGAAACAGCTGATGATTTTTTCCACTGCTAAATTTTTCAGGTTCCAGCTTAAATCTAAAGTTTGCTGTAGCTTTAATGCAAACTCCAAATCCCATGGAAGCACACAAAACCCACTCTCCTGAGGGCCTCTGACTGTGCAAAAATGAGTGGAAGCATGGTCCGCACGAGTTACCCATGCTTCCTCTTTGATATTCAGTCAGCAGGTCTCTCTTGGTGATCTGAACATATGTTATTAAAGCAGAAGCAGTAAACCTCCATAATGAAGCGATGGCTTTTTGTCTTCATGCTTTTACAACATCCACCTTTTCACTATTTTACAGTCAGGTTTTTTTTATTATTATTTTTTTTGACACGTCTGTGAGCACAGACCTGTGTGCACATTTCAGAGAGATCACTGTTTTTCAGGTTTTGCTAAAGAACTTACTTGAAGATCCAAAATTCTACATATGCTTAGAAAATGAAAATAGGGTGATTTTTGCACAGTCCAGGATCTGAACTTGTATTTGGATACTACGGCAGAATTTGCCTTTACAGACCTTACCTTTCAGTGTTAGTAATGAGTCACTCTTTCCCTTTGAAATTAATATATCCATGGTTCTGTGATGTGTCTTGAGTATAAGTTTCTTTTAAATAGACTTTACTGGAAAAAGTTTTGACGGAAGTTTTCCTTGCTTTTTAAGGCTGTGTCTACACTTTATGAATCACTTGATTCTTTCTACTATGAATCAAAATAAAAGATGACAAATCCACCGTCACTACTGTATCCAGTGCAACAGATGAGCAAATCCCACAACGAGGGCAGCTGCAAAGTGTAGAACAAGAGCGAGGTGAGGATCTGCCATCGACTTTGACATTCAAAACTAAAGAACCATGTAATAAATACAATATGGTTAAACATTTTATGAAACTGAAAACATTATAATAATATGCTGCTGAAAAATGGATTACATGAGTTTCCTGTGAGAAGTATGCAAGAGGAACGATATACAAGAAAAAAGGTTGGTTTGAAAGAATTTTGAATGTTTTGTCACTAACTTTATTGTAAGGAGTCTGAATTTTGAGAGTATGTAAGTTTAGAAGACTGTCTTCAACTCTTTCTCCCCATATCCGGAGTGCAGGAATAATAAAGAATGTATTATACTTTGAAAAATCTTCTGGACTGAACAACTTTTTCCAACAAAAGCTTTTATTTAGGCAGCCCATGTATACATAGCAGAAGGTAATGAAAAACTGCACATCATGGTCATCACTTGAATAAACAGACAATACTACAAATAGGATGAAGTCCAGTCTCTGAGAAGATCATCCATGCTGACAACAGCATAGCAAAAGTGGTGTGCCAGGAGGTTTTATGTTGCTGTGGAAGGGTACAGCTTCTATTCATTCACAGTGCTCTGAGAAGTATTCCAGAGAAGGTAGTCTCTTATGTACAAAGAAATGCTTGGTTTAAATGAAGTTATATATAACATAGTTATGTATAATTATTGCCTGCTCAAAGAGATTTGTCTGGAACAGATGTGAATGTTAACGCTTTTTCCCCTTTTGCCAGCTCTAAAACTTCATAAAATCACTGAAGAACTAAATCAAAACTGAAAATGTAAGTAAATCCTGGCTTCCAGGGTCTGATTAGGGGTGAAAAACATTGAGAGCAGAGTGACCGGCAGTTGTCCAAGGACTGCCAACTACAAAGAACAGATATTGGAAATGTGAATGTATTTATGTGACAGGTTTGTTTTGTCCTCTGAAGGATTTTCAGAGCTTAGCTGGAGGTGAGACCATCTTGCTGATGATGTAGGGGGAGAAACAGCTCCACTGCTCTTCCAGAAGTTTGTTACAACCTGGGCATTGCAGTAGACACAGACCAGCTTCCCCAGAGGCCCTGAAAGCAGTTGGCACTATCTAAGTGTGTGACTGCCTTGCTGCTCAGCATCCTGCAATGAAATCTTTGGGACTGTACAGCACAGCTTGTGCTCTGGCTCTTCCTGTGCTATAGTGACTACAGTTTGCAAAGCTAGTTCTTGAAGTGCTGTAGCTTCTGGCCCCCTGCTTGGTGTGTGTCCTGGTCCCTGGAATGTCCTGTAACCTGCCCTGAGGCATTCTGGAGAGTGTGCTGTTGTTCAAAATACTCTAATCGCTGCTTTGTGAACATATGCCGTATGAGAGAAACAGTTTCTTATACTGCATCTTATACTACAATTTATGTATAAATTAAATAAAGCAAGAGGATTTTCTTTTCCTCCTTCTGAACTTCAGTCATTTTAAAATCTTATTATTTTTTGTCCTGAAACTCATTACGGATGTTTCCTATACTGCATGGTAAAACACTACCCTGTGCCATATACTCTTTTGAGGTTCACAAACATGACTCCGCTATATTTCTGCAAGCCCTGTAACTTTGTCCCCTACACAAGAAAGTCAAAATGGTAAAAAGGCTGATGACCTTCATACCAGGTCAAGAAAGCTCTCGGTTATGCATCAGAGCTGTAAGTGGGTGTGGTAAATTTTGGTCAATCCATATATGTTACTGGTTATTTCTATATTTAAGCACTGTGAGAAAATGTATGATATTCGGGGAATTTTTCAAGGAAAGCTACCAAATGTGGCTTGGTGGCAATCTTAGTCTGTAAATCATATTTCCATTAAAACACCAGAAAAAAAATGTTGATTAAATGTGGTTCCTACCAGCAACGTCACCTTTCTAACAGCTGCTCCTGTTTTGTATGTTAACATGGTAATTTCCAACATCTGGCATTTGAAGATTACCCCCAATTTATCATAACCTATGAGCCAGAAGGCTGTTTTCAGAGCTCCAGCTGGTGGTCCAACTCAGTCAAAAGGACTTTGACACCTGTGCATCATGTGTATCACCTTTCTCTGCTCCTGCACCACTTGTAAGTGACAAACCCTGTCCCAGGCAGGCAGACTTGTCAGGCAGACTTTACCTTCTTCATGGTTATTTTGCTAGATTTAAAAGAAAAAGAGCTCTTAAAGAGAATCCTGGGCATTTGTTTTTAGCCAGTTTTGGTGGTCAACATCTCTTGGACAGGCTGGTGCAACAGTTTGAGATTTAAAGTCTTACTTTAAGCACAGGCCAAAACACACTGATTTAAGAGCAAGACTGCCACAACATATTCTAAAGCCTTGTATGTCTTCTTCTGTGCTTTCAGTGTCTCAGCAAAGTACTGGGCTTAGTCACAGGTCCGCAGCTGAGGCTCCCTCTCTGTTTTTGTCATGCTCAGGGCACTGGTTTAGAGCACTGGACTTCTCAGTCTCTTCTATTCAACTTGAGACTGCTGCCCTCAGCTCTTGCTCTTCCTGCTCCATTGCACACAGATTCAAGCTTGATTGATCTACCTGGCTCTTGGGCAGCTGGTCTTAGCAGCTGGTACTGGTTGTCTCAGTCAAACCATGCTTACTTTCCAAAGTAGTCCTTCATAGCATCTGTAGAAGAGGAGTCTGGAGCAGCATTTCTCCCTGCATAATGTCAGGCACCCTTGGTAGCAGGCAGGATGAGGCAGAGCCCCAACCACCATTCTGGCAAAATCGTTGTGTTTGTGTATGTGATGCTATGACTAATGTTTTTGTGTCTGATAATGGTGCTTTCAGAACGGCAGTGACATTAACTTGGTTGACTAAAATTCATTTGAAACCTGGTTTTATCTAAAGTGATTTCTCTGTACTGCTGACATCAAGAACTATTGCAAAGCTGCCAGTGTTCACAAAAACACAACACCTACAGCCTGGGCTTAAATTGACTTAAGGAAGCCTGTGTGCATTAGTTAAGAACACTCTCGGTTTAAAAACACTCCTCCGTTAGGCAGCTGTACCTCTGGATCTAGGCTACGTCTATGGAGAAAAGCCAATCTAAGCAAACAGGAAGGGTCTTATTTGAATGGTAATTCTTGCCTAGTTCTTAGCGTTGCTTAGGAAATAAAAGTTGAAATCAATACTTTGAGATAAGACGTTTTGCTTGGTTTTCTATTAAAGACTATGGCCCTCAACTACATCACCAATTTAAGGAAAAATACTGCTCTTACAAGAAGCACCTGAGGAGGAACTGGTGAATGTCATAGGGTCCATATGGTCTGTGTTTCCACTGACCTAAGGGCTTCTTATCTTATTTTTATTCTAGGTCTTCAAACCTAAAGGCAATAATGTGTGCTGCATTTATTTCAGTCAGACTCCAAACCAATGTCTATTGCCACATCCTCTGTAAATAACAGCAGAAACAAACCAGAGTAAATCTATGATATGATCAGAGTTTATTTTTGCCACTATGCTTGTATTGGGTGGTTACAGTGAGGACAGCCATAAGCACTTTGATATTTTTTAATGTCATCTTGTATCACTCTTTTGGGAACAGGAAACATAGAAAATACAACTGAAAATTATGAAGATCAAAAGATCAACCAATTTCTTTGAACATGAGAAAGGGCAGATGATAATATATTAACACTTCTCGTTTTCTGAGTAGTATAATGGAAATTTTGTGATAAAGCAGCACTTTCTAATAACAGGGCTTTGGTTGTGTTGGGCTCATGCTGTGGGCTGGTAGGCTTTGGCCACTGAGAAGTGACACCAGTTCAATTCCTCATCCTTGTTCCTCTGGCCAGAGCGGAGCCGGGTGGCAGGACTCAGCAAAGCCCTGCAGTCATGTTAAATGGAGAGCATCAGTCATAGCTGGGGGACCTGGTGCCTGAGTGGGAGCTGAGACCATGGCCTGCATGGGTTGCTGGCATTGTTCTGGGGGTGGATTGCGGGTGGACACCATCAGAGAGACCGGGCAGAAACATCATACATGGCTAGAGCTGCTCTTATTGAAGTTACTTGAGAACTTTATCTCAGTAAAGTATCAGATCTACAAGGGTAGAGGAGTATAGAAAGGATAAGGCAGAGACAGCAAGTGCAGCACCTGTGTTTAGCGTTGTTACTGCAGTACAGACAGAAGATAGAGAAGTTACGCAAGGTAAGGGTTCAAGATACTAACGAAAAATTGGGTCTGCCGCCTACATCTGCCCTGAAATGCTCCATGCTCTGTTATCTGCTCATGTGCTTGTCTTGTCCTAAATGTCAGGCTCCTTGAGCTGGGGTGAGCTATCTGCACACTGCCTGCCGCAGTGGGATTGCAGTCCATGGTTAGGGCTTCTGAAACCGTGTGAAAATAAATCACGAAAGGAAGTGATAGGTATTGTGTTCTGTTACTTTATAGCCTTTAACTCTGTAAAGAAAAAAAGAAAAAAATAAAAGCATCTCTAATGAACACAGCAGAAAGGTATGCGGTGGTAAGGTGACAGACACAACAAAAATAGCCCAGGTCTGACTGGGTTTGCTCAGGCAGAGTGGCTCTCTTTTCTCGTGTTAGCAGTTGTACAATATTAAATACAGTTGGTCCTTTTAAGTTTGCTTTTTACATTCGACCTGACCTTAACCTAAACAGTCTAGACCTAAACTACATCAGGCCTGCTATTGAGCAAGAAAGGAAATGGAAAAAGCATCTCCCATGTCATTGAAGCTCTGTGCGGGAGGAAAGTGAGCCGAGAGGCCGGCGGCTGGTTTCACGGTTCGCCCTCACACTGCAGCATGGTGGGCACTGGGCCTGGGCTGAGCACGGGCACCACAGGTGGGCCGAGGGGGCTCTGGGGGCTGTAACCTCCCTTCTGGCCTCAGTTGGTGTTACTCTGTGCCAGCATAGCTGAGAGCAGTGTGTTTGTTGCTCATTGTTTTTGCTCTGAAGCCACGTAATATTTTAACAGAGAACCGTCGTGCTTCATTTTGGCGGTGTTTCACCTCTGCTGTGGTGTCATGCTGAAAGTTCACCTCATGACCTATGTTAAAATGACTCCCATTGAGACTCCCCAACCCAGGGATGTTTCACTATTGAGCTGTAGTTAACTGGCAGAGGGTAGGCCCAATGGGGTGCCAGGGGGACCAGGGCTTAGGGCAGGGTCTGTAAAGCAGTGGTGACCGGTCTCATCCCATGAGGTCCATCACAGCCAGGCAGCTCCCAGTCCCATGGGCAGGAGAAGGAAGGAGGGCAAAGCAACATGCCGGCAGGGCATGAATGCAGGGAGGTGACAGCAGAGAGCGTGGAGATCGTGGTACCCAAGACAAGGGATGGATGGGAATGGAGCAGGACACAGGTTACAACAGCAACTGGAAACTAATGTTCATTTTGGTGTCTGCTTCAGTGACTGAGGCTGAGCAGTGCACACCTGGCACAGCTCTGTGCACGCTAAAGTGAGCCCTTGAAACCGAATGTGCTTTGAGCTGCAAGTAACTGCCAGCCCATAGCACAGGCCTCCTCCTCTCCTTTTGAGGCATTTTTGAGCTTGTGAGATTTTAAACAGAGATGTCAGGTGTGTCCTACTGGAAGGTGGCTCATTCAACTTAAGAATACACAGGAACATACAGCTCTTAGTGCTCGTGTATTTATCCTGTTTAGAAATGAATGCAAAGTAAAACCTAGGATTTTATAAGCATTAAGGTATGGCAACTCACAATTGAACTGCCTGTGTGAGAGTAGCTGAGGAATCATGGTTCATAGAAATCATGACTGAAGCACTTGAGTGGACAACTTCTGTTACCTCAGGGTGCGACCTCTCCTTCTGTCATTGCAATAGGAACACAAAGGTAGTCATGGAAGCCTTAATACGAACCTTAAACCTGAATATAGAAATCCTGTAAAGAGCATCCAGGAAATTATTTAATCATGGACTGAAAACTAGACAGAAGTATTTACACTGTAAATATTAATTTACTGGCTGTAGTATATTCATTGATTTTACAATCTAATATGGCTAAATCTAGTGCACTAGTAAATGTGTTTAAGACGAGTCAATATACAATGGTAAAATACATTTCCCATGCTTCAGCTTTGCCTGACGGCAGTAATCTAACTCTCAGCTCAGAAATTCACAGCCAATTAATTGACCTTGGTCTTCACAATTTTACCTGTCTTTAAACTTCATTTAAATAGTATGGGACTTTAATAATTGGATTTGTGAAATAAATGTTAAGGGTATTTTAAGAAGTAAATGATAATAAAATGGTAAAGACCAACGCATTTGGAAGAACCCTCAAAATAGCTAACAGAACTGATTCATCCTGTCACCAAGCACCACATGTGCTGGTAAGACCTTCTTCCTGTTTACACATTGCCATTGCCTGTTTAGTTTAATCACTTTGTGTTTTGTAGAATGACGTAGTAGCTGCATCATTTAGACATACATAAATTTGCCGTGCATTGTGGAAACAGAATGACCTTTAAAAATCATTACCTAGACTTACAGCAAGTTTTCACAGTCAGTGCAAAGGAAAACCCCACTCTTCAGTAAATAAAATGTGTTGGTAAGCTAAATTCAACAGAATATCCAGGACACTGGAAAATATACTTTTTTTTTAAATAATTTTGTCTCAGTGTGGAATATGCAATGCTTGTTTTTGAGTAAAATGCTACCCCCACACCAAGAGAAAAATAAAGTGCTTTTTAGTACTGCTGCTGAGATGGAACATATGAAAAACAGTAGATTCGTCATTTAAATTGTGCTTTCTTCCCCCTGTGCTTCTTATGTTCTAATACATAACAGATTTGTGAAAATTGTCAAAAGGTTGCTCTCCTGTAACTTCCTGAACCTTTTGGAATAAATGTTAAGGGGTGATAAGCTCTAATAGCAGTTTAACTTTTCAGCTGTCCCAGCAGTGACTGTGACACAAATGGCTCTTCAGAGCTGATAAATGCATTTATTCAGACTTTTCCAAAACAGAAGCTGCTGCGAAAAGTATAAGATAAAATTTATTCTCAAAGAGAAAATCATCACAAAATCGCATAAATCTCATGTAAGCCTGAATGTCTGGCCAAGTACCATGAAATTTACGCATCTAGATGGTTTTTGGAAATGACTTAACTGTGAACATTAGTATCTTATAAATAATGTAAATTTTTGGGCCAAGTCAGGGACAGCAAGACCTAATTCTGGATAAACCCTCGGTAACACCTCACCCAAGCTGTTGTCTATACCATTTCTTGAAGAAAGAAACCTGAGAGAAGCAACCAATGGCAATTATTTACATTAAAATAATAATATAAAATTTAACCAAACCCACAGGAAATGTATTATCTCACAGGGTAGCTGGACAGGCATCAAAACACTTCTTTCTCTCCCACAAATACCTCCTATTTGTACTCTGCTTTGTTTCTGTGTTTTGTTCCTATTTTGCAAACAGTTGTAATAGTCTGTTCCATGCCTTGTGCTCCAAGCTGCTATTTTTAATGAAAAACAAATTAGAAGAAAATATTTAACCAATGCAAAACGTGTGAATTGAAAAGTCTGAGCAGCACTGATGTGTGTGCATGCTCATGAATACAAATATGCCATGTTAAAAAGAAAAAAAAGATAAAAAACAGATGTTATTAGTATGGTGACCTTTCCATTTGTAGAAATTCAAGTCCTGTGGTTTATTTTGTGTTTTTGCACTTTCGGAGGCACCGCCTCAAAAACTGCGTCACCTTTGTTTGCACAGAAAAGTGGGTCAAGAATGAGGAGATCTTTTCTGCCAGGTTATGTGACAAAGGTGTGGCCATAAAGACCAATATCCTATTGACTGAAGCTAACGTTCTCCCCCTCTCTGTCTTTTTAGGTGGTTGTTTTTTGTTTTTTGTTTTTTTTTTTCTCTTCCTCTGCGTTACTAGCATGAATGAAAATGATTAAAGTCGTGAGAATTAGTGAAGTAGGCACCTTATTTTGCTGGGATTTCTTCCAGAGGGAGGAACTGATTTCTCTCCAATGGCCATGTTTAACGATGTTACGAATGTGTGTCAAACAACAAGTTCATGGCCCTCAAAGCATCAGCGACTGGCACTGTGTGCATGCAAACACCAGACCATGCTCATTGCTGGCAAGGCCTCATTGTTTGCTTTCTTCTTCTTCTGAGGAAAACCACAGGTTTCAACAGGCACTTTAATGTAAAAACCTTCAAACTTTACCGAAAACCATTACCCATTTAATGCAAATCAACTGCAACTATGTCATAAGGCTGAAGCCATGGGAAAAAAACAGCTTTTGCGAAGTGTTTAAATGAAGCATGCAGCTTGAGACATTGCAGTGGCTTTCCAGGAGATACCAAATCAGTTACTGGGGAACGTAAGAAAGAAAATCATGCTGTTGTTTCTTTCAAGGAGGTACTAGATTTACGTATATTTGTGATGTATCGTCTTGCTCTGAGGCATCATAAATGTTACAGAACACATTTTGTCTGATGAAGAAGTGGCTACAGCTGTCTGTCAGAAGAGTTAATTTTTAAAATTCTTCTCACTTCAAAACAAATTTTGGCTAACTACTTTGTAGCATGACACAGCTGGAAACTTACCTTCACGTAGTCAGAGGTACACCCAAAGACATCCAAACTCAGCCTTAATTTTGGGAAGCCATAATCGGGGTCTTCTACAGGGAATGTTTCACCATGGGATGCATCATGCTCTTCATGCAGAGTGCTCTAGTTTTGAGAGGTTCCCCCAAAACATTTTCTCACACTTGCTTCTAGAATAGATGTAAGGCACCTTAAATGAGCTCCTGCATGTTTAGTGTAGCTGCCTGGCATTCAACAGAGTGACTCTGCTGCTTGGACAGAAGTTTTAACCCATTCCCTGTTGAGTGTAGCTGGTCACCTTCTGCCATCTGAGCTGCCACTTCCATGTAATGTCCTCTGCTGTGTGTAGGCAGCAGCTGGAGATTGAGCAATGTGGGTTCAGTGCATTTTCTGCCAGCCACATGGCATGATAACGCTGGAGCTGTGAAGAGCTGTCAGTACTGAGGCGTGCAGTACTCCGAGCGGCACCCGGTATGGGTATTTGCTGACTGATAAGTGTCCCTCTGGTGAGCAACCACTGGGTGGGACAGGAGCATAAAGCACCTCCAATAAGGCCCATCTCCATCCTTCAAAAGAAACCCGAGGCTGTTCCAGCTGAGGAGAAAGCCAGACCCCAGCAGTGGTGTGTCCCAGATGGAAACCATTGCTATCTTTGACAAGTATGCGAAGACAGCAGACAACACACAAACCCTCACCAAAGGAGAACTAAAGACCCTCCTGGAAAAAGAACTCCCAAACTTCCTCTCAAAAAGAGCACGGCTTAATTTCTGTATTATGGCAAGGGCCGCAGGCTTTATACATTACAGGGGAAGTTGCATCCAGAAACATGCAGTGGTTTGTAGAAACTTTTCTAAGTACGCCACTTGAATAAAACTGGAGTAAATGTAAAACTGATTCTGATAGTCAGAGGTATTCTCCATTTACCAAGTTCATCAAGTTGTCAGGACCACAGCTTTGAAATAGGTTGTTTTTTGTCTTCAGAATTAATCTACTTTTTATTCCCAGATTTATAATCTTACATGATGTCACGGCTGCTGGGAAGGTCTTGACTAGAGATGCAGAACCTCTCTACATATTTCTACACTTACTTTCCCTAGGTATTTATATCTGCATACTTAGTATGCGCATCAAAAGGATGCACAAACACAAAGAGCAACAGATGAATGCAGATCAAACTGTTTAGCACCTGCCTTTAATAGTAAAAGAAAGGCCTGAAAAAGTAGTTTACATCATAGGTTTGCATGTATGCCTCATGTACATTTAAATAGTTTATATATATATATATACATATAAATAAAATATCTCCACGCAGGTATTCAAAATTCTTAATACATTATAGCAAAAGCTTTAGTTGCCTGGGAAACCAAATGCTTTTCCTTTTCAATTGTTTTTTATTTGCTTATCTTTGCTAAAAATATCTATAAAATGTTTTTTAAAATCTTGCTCTTTGCACAGAGTACTAACATTTATTTGTACATCCAATTATTCTTCTTAAATGCAAAAATCTAGAATGAAATGTTCCAAATGTGGCTGCCATTTTTTGTATCCTGTATAATTCAATTTTTTAACAACTACTTCAGGGCACTGTAGACGGTACTTGACATGAGTTAGTCTCTTTACAAGGAAGCTGCATGAAACCATGGTATGAAATCCATGCCTGCTGGATTTATGACTCACAAATTAAATACAGATGCAACATTCAGAATAAAAATCTGGATGGCTCTGCATGAATAGAAGAAAATGTCTCTGAAATTATTTTAGATCAGTGGTTGTGACCCAAAAGAGTCATAGTAAGCTGTTCATGGTCATGGACTTGTATTTAGTCAAAGTGTCTCCACAAGAAGAAAATCAAAAACAAAACACAACAAACAAGCAACAACAACAAAACATAATTATAAAGGGGTATGAAATACCCCCAAAACATGACATTTGACGTTTGGCCTATGAAGAGCTGAGGAGCCCCAATGACAGCTGAATGAGATGATGCTCAGGGCTGGCCCTGGATATGTTTGCAGGGCACCACCTGCTCCAGTTGTACGCAACTGCTCCTCCAGTCCTAACTACTTCCTGAAATCACTGGAAATAAACCAACATTTTCCAGGAGGGTAATTAGCTAAATGTGCTGTCATTTTCTAGTCTCCATCTCCATTTCCCATCTTTACATACTCTAGAGAAAAAGAAAAAAAAAAAGAGAGAGAGAGAAAAAAAGAAAAAAAAAGAAAAAGAAAAAGAAAAAGAAAAAGAAAAAGAAAAAGAAAAAGAAAAAGAAAAAGAAAAAGAAAAAGAAAAAAAGAAAAAGAAAAAGAAAAAGAAAAAGAAAAAGAAAAAGAAAAAGAAAAAGAAAAAGAAAAAGAAAAAGAAAAAGAAAAAGAAAAAGAAAAAGAAAAAAAGAAAAAGAAAAAGAAAAAGAAAAAGAAAAAGAAAAAGAAAAAGAAAAAGAAAAAGAAAAAGAAAAAGAAAAAGAAAAAGAAAAAGAAAAAGAAAAAGAAAAAGAAAAAGAAAAAGAAAAAGAAAAAGAAAAAGAAAAAGAAAAAGAAAAAGAAAAAGAAAAAGAAAAAAAGGAGGGGGAAGGGAAGGGGAAAGGGAGAGGGGAAAGAAATAAAAAGGGAAAGGAAAAGAAAAAGGAAAAGATAAAAGAAAAGGAAAAAAAAAGTATGCCAGTATTAGAAAAAAATACTTTAAAAAAAAAAAAAAAAAAAAAGAAATTTGAAACAACGATGCCTTGTTTTGCAAACTAATAACTGCAAGAAAGCAATGGAGAATATAAATCTGATTTTAGGGGAAAAAAAAAAAGTTACTGTTTTACCTGCATTTTACTAACTTTTTTTTTTTTTCCAAGAATATTCTGAGAAATAGGGTCCTTTAAATACACCTGTTTTATATCAATATGTCTGTTTTTAGGATTAGTTACATCTAGCAGAGCTCACAACTGCCTGGAAAGATCTTGAGTCAATCAGAAGCAAAAGTAAATCCATGTCATAAGACTGAAGGGTTGGACTAGGTTATAAAGAGTTTGAAAAAAAGATAATTCCCACATCAGAAGTAAAATTCAGAAGTAAAAACTAGTTCATGTGCTTCACTAAATAGTTTTAAATATGCATTTATAAATTCAAAATTTATGATTGAAAAGAAATAGAATTTTCCAGACACATTCATCGATCAACTCTGGGCAATTGCTTCAATTTTTAGGGATCTAAAGGTGCACATTTTTTAAAGTGAAACATGAAATTACAGAATGAAATATTTAATCAGACCGTGATCAAGCAGCGCCTCCAGGCACTTCCTTGAACATTTCCAAAAGTTTTTATATATTCTTTCGATTATAATAGCAGATTTTGGGTTGTTTAGCTTCTACAAAAGTCCCACGGTAGTTTCCTATGTTCCATGGGTCTCTACTGCCATCCCCTGTTTATTTTTCAAACTGCGTTATTCCTAAAATTGGAGTTGATCAGTGCCGCGATTCAAGCCAAAACAGACCTCCTGTGAGTTTTCTAGAAATTTTATTTATTTATTTGTCAAAACGTATCCATATATACATATATATCTTTTTACTTGGTCATTGTCTTGCTTGCTACCATCCTCACGACGGACTGGACTGGTGAGGCAGGCGGAAAGATGCCAAGTTGGAAAGAATAAAGTTTATTTTCTAACACTTTTGCCTGTGGTACCCGCAGCCCGGGCCCAGGGAGCACCCTGGTACTGCTTAGGCTGTTCACATCCTTGCCGGGATGGCAGTGCTTGAAGCTTACATCCAACATTTGCCCCAAGGAAAACATCATTTTGGCTTTTTCTGGGCTGCAAAGCACATGAGCTCAGGCAGAGCCCTTCAGGGGAGGGTTTGGGGAATGCACGGGGTTGAACTCAGCTGTGTAATGTCTTTGGGGCTGTGGACAACACAGCTTTAACCATGATGACAGCTGTTTTAAAGGTAGAAAACTTGCCTCTCTGTGCTGCTGCATGGCCACTGCTCCCAGGTGCAGTAAAGCCAGGAGCATGCCTTTAGCAGGAGGCGATGCGCTTACTGCTTCCTTTAGCACCCTCTCCATGGGGATGCCAGCAGCACACACACAAACTTGTCCCCAGTGCCACCTGAAGCCCCTGACCTCTGTGTGCTCCCTGTGATGCTTCTGGGCTTTGTGCATCCCCCCCACTGCAGCCCACTCCTTTTCTTTTGCAGACAGGGAAGAACAAGGACGCTACTGATGAAGTCTTCAGGAATCTGGATGAAAACGGTGATTCCCAAGTGGACTTCAAAGAATTTGTCATCTTTGTGGCAGCTCTGACTTGCTGCTGTCATAAATATTTTGAGCAGAAAGCAGCCAAATAGTTGTCGAAATGCTCACAAGACACTGTCTTTGCCTGTGCTCCATATGTTAATGCTATGGATCCTGTCATCCTTTCCATGTACTGTGCTGCAGTTTACAAGCATGCTGGGCTGTAAAAATAAATCCTCCAGTGCTTACATCCCTGTCTTGAATGCTAAAATCTACTCCTTTGTGGAAGGGCCTGGGCTTAATGGGTCCCACTAACAAGTACGGAGCAGTTTCTCTCTTTCTCTGCTTTTTGAAATGCTGTTCTTAGCCAAAAGGCTCAATATCCTCCCCAGGGCAGGGCAGTAATCTGCCTCTCCAAGCTCGCATGGATTTATTTCCTATTACAAGATAAGGCCCTTGTACCAGTACAGTGATATTGCCGTGCAGTTGCAAGGTAGATGGGGTTGCACACTGCAACCATAGAATCACAGAAGGGTTTGGGTTGGAAAGGACCTTAAAGACAACCCAGTTAAACCCCCTGCCATGGGCAGGGACACCTCCCACCAGACCAGGCTGCCCAAAGCCCCATCCAACCATGAAATAATGCTGAGTAAGGCTGAAGCTAAGCCACAGGTTTGACCCATTCATAACCACGTGGAGGTGGGCATATGGTGAAGTGTATTCATCCTTTTGGGAACCCACTGAGAAAAATTTGGGCCTATTGGATTACTTTGGGCTGTTTTAGGCTGTCCTTTTACCTAGCCACCTTTCATGCCTCAGTTGGCTCTACGAACTAAACAGTGCAAGCACCACCTAAAACTTCATTCCTAACACCTCGGGCACAGGATCCCAGTGCATATTACTGGATGTGACAGCTGGCTGCTTCAGGAAAGGGGCTGCCCTTCTCTTCCCCATCACTGCGTGGGATGAAGTAACCACCATCCAAGGGCCGGGATTCCCCTTGGTCCCCACTAGCTGCTGGCAGGACGCTGAGCCCCTTGCCCCCCTCATACCCTTTGCCACATGTGTCTGGTGTTCACCCCAGCACCACACCAGGCACAGCGGCCACCCGCAGTGGGTGCAGGGGTGGTCCTCAAGTGCCCATCCCCTGCCCCAGGGACCACAGGAATGCGTCTCCACTCCAGCACTGCTACAGACAGAGCTCACGCAACACAACATTTAGAGCAAGGGCCCGACGTCTGTCCCCACATCATTTTGGTCATGCTGGATGACACTCGGGAGGATACTGAGGTCCCAGAGACAAGTACATCACACACATTACACCTGCAGGAGTACCATTGCTTGCTTTGTTGGCAGTGGCCATTTCTCTGCACCACCCAAGCAAGACAACTACTAAATATGAAAAGGCACAAAATTCTCGCCAAGCCAGGGATCCCAAATCAGCCTTTTCTCCTTATCTTTTCATTTGTTTGAGGCATCTTCACAGCTCTAATCCAGTATGACCACACCTGATGAGTGCTGTGCAGCTCAGCCCTTGCCAGGCTGGCAGAGCCCAGGATCCCCTCACTCACTGGTTCGTCAGGGCTCACCTGAGAAAAGCACTTTCCTCATTGTGAAGGCAGTTGATTATCATTTATGAATTATATGAATGTTACATATTCAGAGGTATTTACAGAGGAAAATTTCATGCATAGCATGGCTGGGTAGCCAGCTATATAAACCATCCTCAGCTGAGGAAATTCAGTTGTGTTCGTTACTTTATTTTAAAAAATGTATTTATCCTTTTATCATTTAGCATTAGTATCTAAAAGGTTTCCTCTGCATTGCTTCACATCCATCCTCACAGAAATTATGGTTTGTTACCACTGTGTGGCACTACATGCAGCCATTTCAGTGCCTGCTGAGTCTAAAACTCTCCATCACAACTGAGGCAGAATTTGAACTGGTGGTAAAACTCAAAACAAAACACAGGTGTGCTTTGCACCGTGGCAATCTCCTCTCTGAATCATCGCTGTATGTCCCATGGAGAGCAGGACAATTTGTCCACAATGGGCATTTCACCGAGCCCTGTGGAGACTGCACCTCCTGGGCATTGCTGTACCCTGCAGCCACCCAAGGAGTGCTGCCCCTTGCTTGCCAGTCTCAGGTCTCTGGGGAAATCACCGCAGCACAGTTCAAAACACCACTGTGATCCCCTTTCAAATGCATCTTTTAAAGAGCACACAGGTGAAAAGCTGTCCTGTCAGCCAAGAGATTCACCTTATTACTCCATTTTATGTCTAATTTCAAAGAACGCACTGTTCGGTGGTGAGAGCTGTATCCCATTATGAGCAGTACTGTAATTTATCCTAAATTGCACTCTTATTTCCTAGACTCCCTGCTTCTGGTGTCTGCTAGCCTCACAACTGCACTCACTCTCTAATTCCATTTTGCCCCTTTTCCTGATTTTGTGAGGTTTTACCCGTGCTTGTAAGACATTTGAAGGCCTGCTTTACTCCACTTGGCCACAGTACAAAGCTAAACCCTTTTTGACCCATCACCCCCACAGACTCTGAAACACCCTAAATGTTAGCACAGTGCTGAGCTAAAGCATGCTGCCTTTTGTGGGGGAGGACCTGAGCTTTCTCTCTTGCCACCAACTTAAGCATGCTAGGAAGAGAGTGGGATATCATTTTTTTCATTGTTCCTGCAGCCCCCAATCCTGTAAACCCTTAGGTTTGTGTTTAACTCCCATCAGGTCCCAAGGTCCCACCAGCGGTACCTGTGGGGATACCTGGAGAGCTACAGGAGCACCCCTGGGATTGCAGAGCCCTGCTTACTCCAGGGCCATGGGCTGATTGGAGAACCAGAGGGAGCCTCCCATGTTCACTGCTGCAGAGAGGGGGACAAAAAGGATTTGTATTTTTTTGGTGTTTTGTTGTGTGTGTTGTTTTTTTGTTTTGTTTTTTTTTTTAACCTGCAGATCTTTCAAAAGCTCTAACTCTGTGATGAATATTCATTTCAATGTAGTACTGAAAATTCAACTGATGACACCTCAAAGAGAAAATGATCCAGGAATAAAAGAAATTAACATATAGCTCCCACCTTAGCCTAGAACAAAAGTGACTTTTCAGAATATATTATTCAACCTAAAAGCATTTCGGTAGAGACACTTTAATATCTTTCAATCCACTGATTTTCTTCCCCAGTACTATTAATTTCCTCCAAATCTACCCAGAATGTGCCATGCATTTCCTTCCCTGGATAAACTTTTATAATTCAGAGTTTGAGTTGCAGAGATGCTAGACCTGTTTTTGTGCCTACAGGTTAATCTTAGCTCTTAGGCCCGAGTATTATGCGGGACAAGATCATTTAAGAAACAGTATAAGGCAGCTTCAAGGGAAAGAAAACGATAAGATAAATAGCAGCTCAGCAAATATGAGCTAACAGTTGCTGGCAGCAAACATTTCGTTTAGTTTTGTTAACAGAAAATAAAAGATTTGGGAGAAAAATTATTACAAATAAAGATTTGGGAAATCATCTGTGGTGAGTTTCAAATTAGGCAAGGCTTATAAAGGCAAGACTACCAAATAGGTAGTTTTATTACCTTCCACAGAACAATATACATTTACATTAACAGAAGATACCTTCAAGAGATTAAGATACTCTGGTATAGATAGTTGTCATTTTGACATTTGGTGGGGTTCTGTTAAGCCTTTTCAGTTTTAAAAATGAGTGTATATACAGAAGATATACAATCGGCGTAATGCTACCTAACCCTGAAGACACTTACCTTGTGGTTTTGCCTGTGAAGATTCCTCATTATTTTACCTTCAAAATAATCATGGAGAAAAATAAGGATTCATGGAGAAAAAAAAAAAAAATGCATCACCCAGGCAAGCACTGTGTCTTTCCAGTAAGCCCAGTTTGGGACTGGAAACCAGACACTTCTCTCCCCCTGCATATCTGCAAAAGCCACACTGGCAATATGGACCTTCAACACCTGACCCAGATTGCCAAGATCAAGCCCTTTACAAAATGCACTTTAGCTCCCTGTTTCCATATAAAAAGTGAGTAGAGAAGGAGGAGGGGGTGGAGGAGGAGGAGAAGTTACCTGTCTTTTATGCAATAGTCTCATGGTAAAACACTCTTGTAAGAGCTGGGAAATTGCATTCAAGTCTTTCCTCAAGTGAAACCCACACGTGTCAGCTGAGTGCGCTACATTGCAGGATCAGGGCTAGCATCAGGGCACCTGCCACCTGCTCCCCCCATTGCACAAGAGACAGGTAAGGCCTGAACTAGGGCAGGCGAGAGGCAGCACATCTCTGTAGCCTGGCAGATCGAGTATTTTGCCAGCAGTGCAGGGGTCTGCATAGTTTGTAGGGTCAGACTTTATATTTTAATCGATACCTACTTAAAACAGACATCTGGCATAATTAAAAGTTCTTGTCAGGTGAGTTCTCAAGCCACTGATGGGCTGAGCTACACTCCAGCTCCATCCCTCTCTCTAGATCCCATGCAGCAGGCTGGAAGGGTCTCAGCAGAGCAGGAGACATCTCCTCCTCCTCCTCCTCTTCCTCTTCCTCCTCCTCCTTCAGCTCAGAGTAGATGGCCACCCCTCTAAGGTGGTGTAACGTGGTGGGTGATGCTTGACTCAGCAAAATCCTGCCAGCACATCCCCATCCCTGGGTGTGTGCAGTGCTTCAGGAAGCTCTAAAATACAAACAAGCTGACTCCTGCTCAGATAGCTGGAAGGAAGGATCAAGATCTCTCTTTTACTGAAGAAGTTTCATGTTTTCAGTGTCCTCTGAGACCTTACCCACCATCTGGTGCTGCCTGCATGGTCCCTGATAGACATACTCATGCTTGGGGGTCCCTTTCTGGGACACCTTTCCACTGTGCTGGGAGCAGAGCCTTGGTGCTTAGCACAGGTTTCTGCAGCCTGCTCTCCGAGCCACCCACCTGGAAATTAGTCATTACAGCACCTAATTGACTGTGCTTTTATATGGCTTTTTCAGGCCATTTTCTTCCCTAGACTCATTCCTTTTTTTTTTTCCCCCTAGTCAACAATTTTATTTTCATTCCTGTACCTGAAAACCTCTGAAAACCTGGAGAAAGAAAACTTGTTTTTATGGGCGCAGCTCTTCTGCTCTCCAGCAGGTGATAAATAGTTGCATACATCATATAATGCTGCAGGACGAGGCAAGAGAATAGACTATAAATAGGCTTAATTTTGCCTAGTAAACATTTCCATTACATCCAAATAAATGCATAGAACTTTTTTCCTCATGATTTTATAGCTTCCCACTTTGACACAATTGCCAATAACAATTTCTTTTGTTTTATGACAGGCAGAAGTAGGTCTCCAAAGCATTAGGTAGCTATTGACTGTTGCGGGGAGGAGAAATAAAAGGTTCCTGAAAAGAAATGAGTAAGAGAGCTGAGCAGAGATGTGCTGGGAGCACCAGAAGCCTCCTCCCCAGGATGTAAGCACCAGCACAGAGCAGCTGCAGCCTGCAGCTCACTGCACTGCTTTAGCCTTGCTACCTAAAGGTGTTTAAGTCTGATGAAGGCTGGAAATCCTAGGATTGTGGGTTTGCTTTGGAAACATTTTAATGTTCAAAAAATTGTTGTCTCTTAATGCCTCTAAATCATGATTACAGTAATTACAGTTCCCCTTTTTCTCCTCATTTCCAAACCCTGGTCTGTAATTCAAGTCTGCTCTGCTTTGACCGAGTAGTTTCAGCTGTAGGTCTTTTGGAAGACACCAATGCATCACAGAAGTTATTTTTATGTTTCTGAATTAATATCCTCACCTGTACTGACCTCAGCTGGTTCAGTTTCCCCATACACTCCACGGGATCTTGTATCTGTCAGTATAAGTTAACAGGTTTAAAAAGCTGAGCAGTAAAACCCATAGAAGAGGTAAAAGGCCAGAGACCCTGTGCCCTCGGCTGCTCTTCCTGGAGGGACTAAGAAGGCCAGGCTGAAATGCATATTTGGTCTCCCATGACAGAAACAGCTTCTTCTTCCCCATCACCTACTTCCCAAATGAAACAGCTAGAGAAAGAGAAAGCCCAGGCCTGCAGCTGGAGGGGAGCAGGAGAGGATCTGATGTAAATCCTAAATCCCATGTAGACCAGGAGTGATGTCAGGTTTGTCCCCTGAGGGGTCTGTAGTCGGGGGAAGGACACATGCCTTGCCTGGGGTCAGGGCTGGGAGCAAGGGAAGGCGCAGAGCTGGTCTGGTCCCTCTCCTGCCGAGTGCTCGGTTAAACATGGAGCTGGGTCTCCACCAAGTGTCACCTCCTGCTCCCACATCAAAGGCATTGGGGCTGAAAGCTGTGCACTGGTACCATTCCCAGCCATAATGTCAACAGCAGAAGGATTATAGCCTGTTTTTTTGGCAGGGATGAGCACAACCCCAGCATAGGAGGGACTGCTGCTTGGTGGTTTGTGTTGTAAATAGCAAACTGAAGCATTTATCTCCTGCTAAGTCCCCCAAAACCAAGCAAAAGAGCTGTCCTCCTCCTGATATAGGAGGCTGCAATTTAGACTTGCAGTTCAGCCAGTACGATTTGTCAGCTCCATCTTCCAGTCCTCAGAGAAGGAGCACGTTAGTAGCTGAATATAAGCAACATTTGCTTCCAATTTGCTCAAGCTATGCCCAATTACTTTATTAATGGACCAGTTTGCATCATGGTTCAGATAAAGCTGTGCTTTAGGATTGCTTTTGCAAGTCCTCCCAGTTTTACAGCAATAAAGATGAAGCAATGTTAACTTTCATTCTGTGGGATATCATCTACAGAAATATAAGCAAAAGATCTCTCTGCAGGCAGCCTCTTTTCTGCGGAGCTCAACGTTAATGAAAGCAGGACAAACCATCCTATTTTCCTGATATGTTTGATTAGGGAAGGATGGCTCTTCAAGAGTCAATTCAATAGCTTTAATGATCTATTTAAGTTATCCATTTAATATTTTTAATAATTAATGTAATAATCCATTTAATAATTATCTGGGGATAATGAGTGTGGTGCTGCCCTCCACCAAGCCAGTCCATGATCCTTTTGGGTCTCCACCTACAATCCCACTTTGGGGCTGAAATTCTCCTCCCCAGGAGTTTCAGGTCTCCAAAAAGCTGCTTTGAACTGGCCCCAAGCTGGGACAGAGACCCGGCTGTGCTGTGTGTTCCCCACCCCCAGACCTAAGGAGGTCACCTTTAAACCAAAGGTTTTAGTGGTTGCTACCAGCAGCTGGGATGTGTAACCTGGGCTGTGACCTCTGTCACTTTTTAAAATCTCTCTGTTCTTTGAAAAGATAATCTTTAAATAAATAAGATTCAAACCATACTTAGGATATTTACTGTTCTGTGGTGCCTATCACTGTATTTATTTTATAAAGGTTTGGGCTTCATATAGCATTGAAAAAATAAATCAGAAATTAGATATTTTACAATAAATATATACCTCCTTTTGATTTTTTTCTTTTAATCTTTGTCAAAGTACTGAAACACTCCTAGAAAAGAATATAAGAAGGAAAGGAGAAAGTACAGATCTGGCAAGTGTCCCACTTTGTAACCCCATGGCCTCTTCTCTCAGCACCAAATGTCAGCTCTAACTGGGGATCAGAGGTGCTGGCCCTCCTCCTCACAGGCTGCAGGAAAGCTGGTGTATCATCATCAAGCAAGGCACAGGCCTTGACAAAAAGATGTGGGGATTAAGTTTCTTGCCGGGAAAAAGCTCTGAAAGCAATTTGGAAGAAGTGCTGGGTCCCCAGTCCCAACTGATAGCAAAGAGCAGCAGATTTTGCAACTTGTCAACACTGTGAGATGATGGAAGAGAGTCACAATAACAAACAAAAGAGCTATAGAGGCTTTGTTATAGGATATCATTTGTTCTCGATTTACATATTGCCTTTGTTTCAAAGTACAAATGAAGGATAACATCAGTGAAACGGGAAGCAGTAACTGACAATGAAAGCAAACAAGCCATCAGCTCAGGATCTCAAGTGAGAACAATGCATTGGGATTACAAAGGAAAAGAAAAGATCAAGACAGTGGGAGAAGAATAAAAGAAATAAGATAGGTTCCTATGGTTATATTTAGAGTTAAGATTGTGAATGCTAAGGAAGTACTTTTTTGCTGCATCATCGTGAGGAAATAGGCAGAGACCATGAATAGACCCTTCCTCATGTCCTCCCTTAAAGGTGATGGAGCCTCAGCAAAATAAACTATTGCTAAGGCTGATGCAAGTTTTAAATCACCCACAGAATATGTCTACATTGCACTGATGCCTCTGACCTTCTCAGAAGCACTACAGGACTATCAGCAAAGCCAGTTTAGCTTTGCTTTTGCCTCTCAAACATCTGAATCACCCACGCCCCATCCCCAAACAGGTTTTGCCTTAGTCTTGTCATCATCTACCAGGCAATCTGTCTACGCTCAGGAGGGCTCTGGGACAGACTCTTGAACTGAGACAGCAGGTATAATTTCTGTCTAGGATCAAATCCTTTTATTGTTGTCCAGATACAAAAAGCATATTCATTTTCACAGGCCATAGGCAAAGAAGTGCTACTCAGAGCCAGCAGCTGAAGGACAGAGGTGGTGGCCTTGGTGTCCTGCAGTCAACTCTACCCTAATGCACGGGGCAAGACAGGACTTTGTCTTCCTGGTCCTCCCTGGAAAATTCTGAAAAGAGATGCTTCAGGACATGCAAAGTAGGACAAGGCCCCAAAATAAGTGAGAAACTCTGCCCAAGACGGGCAGTTTTAGCAGACATTGACTACAGCCTTCTAAAAGCCCAGGAATTACAATTATAATTAACAGCTGTGCCAACAGGTTTGGGCTCCACTTAACAAAACCCCTCCAACAAAGTATCTGAGCCTTCATTTTCTTTCCAGACCAGCTTCAGCTGCAAGATCAAGGGCTATTTTCTCCACCAGGCTGGCCACTGACCTACATAAAGCAGCAAAGCTAAATGAAATAAAGGGCAAAGCTGAACTTTCTTTTTAAAAATACTCTAAGTTTAGAAACAATTTAGATGCCGGTGGAGCCATGTGACTGCAGAAGCTACAGAACCTAAAGCTGGTGGGTATCTAGCTCTTGGCAAACCACAAGCTGCTGCTGATTTTGCACCTAAAAGTCACTGTTCAGGGTGTTATTAATTCTAATTGGCAGAGTCATAGAGGCAGGCACAAGGAATACATATTTCTTAATATGTATCAGTCTCTAAACATAATATTTTGTATTAATTTAAAGAAGTCTGCTCTAGTTTATGCATAATGCCTAGCCCCAAGGAGGTTTAGATTCCTAACTTAAGGCTCCAGGCATTATGGCATGATAAGTAAAGAATGTTAATAGTATCGTTATGTGTCTCTAGTTGTTTATGTGTCCTTTAACACTTCTCATGGCTGGGATTTTGAGAACTACTCCATGCTGGTCTAACTCTGACCTTATTGCTCCCAGTGGCTGAAGTATTTATTCAAAATAGATCCCAATATGAATATATCATTTAGGACACAGAAGTAATTATTTTTTTCTAATCTTATGGAGTTATATTTTATTTCCTTGTTAGATTACATTAACTCAATCTTATGCCAGCCCTGAAATAATTTGCCCTGGTAGATCCCATATTCATCTTGCTGTTATTGAAAGTGGTTTATGTTTGACGATCCAAGCACATAGTCAATCTTCTAAGTTCTTAATTTGTATCAAGAGATTTTAAAAGTTCAACTTATGTCATATCTAAGCAAAAACCCATTACATGTGAGAAATTACTGGCCGTCCATTTTGTGATCGAACGCATACAGCAAGATTAGTGATCATCTATAGCTCAGCTGTTATTTTTACTGGGTTATCAAAGCCCTGGGGAGGATTTTGTAAAGCTATTTAGCCTGAAGGAAGGGATTAAAGAGGTTTCTCCCCATGAAACATCTGTTGCAAATGTACTTTCTAATATTCAGAGCAGAATGTTAAAATTAATCAGAAAGGGGAAGAGTTTCTTTACTGTTCAGCAGCCACCCCATGGTTCAAACCACTGCTTTTTTCCTTCCAACAAACAGAAACTGTCCCCCCCATGACATGGAAAGAAGTCCTCTTTCAATGGACTTCTTTCAATGTCACGTCCCTCAAAACTTTGATGGGATACTTCAAGTTTTTCCTTCAGTTCCCTTCCCTTTTGTCAACTAATGGGAAACCAGGACTTGAAGTGACTGTTATGGTCAGAAAGGCCAACCATCCGTGATTTCCTTCCCTTCTTTCCCTAATTCCCAGACTCTGTATGTGCTCATGCTTTTGTGGTATATGCATGTGAACAGACATTTTTTTTAGTCAGGCACCTAAAGGAATAGTGCATAATCATGCCTACTTTGAGCAATGGAATCTGGTTATTTTCCCAAACAGCCCATTATCTACAGTCCTCTTATTTGTGTGATTTTAAAAAAATGCTCACATGAAAGGAAAAGAAAGGAAAAGAAAAATGGAGCATTAAACGAACTTGGGTACTAGCAGTTGTAATACTGATATGGCCCAAGATTTTTCCTGTACCCTTTCCCTCCTTTCTTAGTGCTCTCTCAAGCCCACATATCCCAATCCCAATATAAAGCTAGGGGCAAAGATAACCTCTTTTCCATGGGTCTACGTTGCACTATGCTTTCACTGCTTACAGTATTGCTTTCTATAATATTTGAGGGAAGAGATACCCAATAATAATGAGCACATTCACTACAGAGCAATATACACTGTGCAAACTTAAGTGCTAAAAGAAGTTGGATGAAAACAAACTCTTGGTTTATTCCCCTGGTTCATGCACAGGAGATTTGCAGAGAAGTTGAGGAAAGCAGACAACAGACTTGATGTTCCTTACTCTCTGTGCTCTTTCTTCTTTTTTTTTTTTTTTTCTGAGACAGACTTTTATTTTTTTTTTAAAGCAAAAGGAAAAGTAATTTAATTCTTTTCCTCTATATAAGAGGAGGAAGAATTACAGGCACATGTTTATACACGCTAGGCTCGGTGAACTGAAGCTTCAGAAGGGTGTGAGAATGGCTTCCTGGTAGCATCCCTAAGTTTCATCAATTATACTGCATTGCTGTGTTCAGTTCTGCCATGGACAGGTGACTGAATGTCTTTTTAAAACACATTATTATTGCTGCTGATGATATTCTGTCAAACACAAGAAGAGGGACAGCATGACCGGGGGCTGCTGAAGGCTTAGCAGAACATACTTACTCTTGTTCTGCCATGTTCAGAGGGACTGAAGCATCCCGTTCCCCCTGTGCCATGTTTCCCTGCCCCAGGTGAGCTGCAGCCAGCAGGTGTGAATGCAGAAGATGCTGGTGAGGCAATGATGGCATGTGTTATGGAATAAAGAAGCAAGGATACTAAGGGGAGAAACTCCTGAAGCTGGCTACTTGGGAAGCTCCTGGGGGAGCCCGGCATTTGCACCCTGTGGTCATCCAGGAACAGGAGACCCTTCTTGCAAAGCCAGGTTGTAGTAACAGAAAGTAGAACAAAAAAATTTGTAAAGACTGTTTCAGGCTGACATACGGAAGAGTTAGAGATGCAATTTCAAGTGCTGAGTATGAGGATAAGGATCATAAATAAGAAGGCAGACAATAAAACAACAGCAAGTGCCTGCACCGACTGGAATAAATTGCATCTCAAAGATTAACTGGTATGGTTATACAACTCAAGCTTTTCTACTTTGTCATGGGCTTTAAAAAGTCCTTAGGCACTTCACCTGGTTGAGGTTGCAGCAGAGTCCCTGGCAATATGGCCTGAAACCTGAAAATGGATATGGTGGCCAAACAACCAGGACTGCCAGGCAGTGAGGAAGGGGGTGTCAGGTTTATCCCATCACCAGCAGCATGGGCTATGCCGTGGTAATTCACGAGTCTGCTTTTGGTGCATTTTCAGAGCATCTGAGTGAGAATAACAAAATGGCGAAACGCATGAGCTCTTGTCCACCAGAAATCAAAATATATCCAGAGTAAATATATCCAGAGTCACATCAGGGGGGTCATAAAACAACCTGTAAATAACTGCTGAAAACCTGTGCTATATTAAAACTGGTGATATGTGATTAAAAAACAGCTGTCACTGCCCTCAGCCACTGCCCACACCCAGGTGACACGCTGTCCCCTCCTCAGGGATGGCTGGGAAGCAGCAGTTGACTTGGCAACTGCTGCGGTAATAAGATATTTTTCCTCAGAAAGTATTAAAAACATACTGACAAAATGCACCCTGCATTTTTCTCATGTAATAAATCTGCTTTTATATTTAAAGACCATACTTCTTCCCATGGCAGGGATACAATGTGCCAGCCCAGTCTCTGGAGGGCCTGTAAAGGGGTGATGCAGGAGTGCAAAAGAGGAGCTTTGTGCAGGTTGCTGTGGTGGAGGCACGGGAGATGTTCAAGGGATGTCTGTGGGCTTTGCCAGAGATACTGCAGGGAGAAAACCATGATACAGCTCTCAGCCTCAGCTGGTTAATGCAGGACGGAGGTCTGCCAAACCCCTCCCTACCCTGTGGAAAGGAATGCCACTCGGTCATGGCAAAAATGTCCTGCATTCCCCATAGCGCAAGGGATCCCACTTCAACTTGCTCCTGAGCATGGCCCAAGGCAGGTCAGAGCATTTATTCACAATGTAAGACCCATACAGAGACTGTACAGGCCATTGTGATCTATTTTGACGAGAGCTGTTTGGGTTGTGTCTCCTGCTGAGGGGTGGATGTATGAGACAGCCCCCAGGTAGGGTACAGCCTGCCTTCAGGGGCTGCTGCCTGGCTGTAGAGGGCACGGAGCTGTACCCTTGAAGGGGTAGCCAGAAATAACTGCAGCCTTATGTGACATCTGCGGCCATCCCAAACAGATGACAAATATCTTGCCTTGAATATAATCTTGGCTATTCTGCTTGAAAAGGGTACATATAAAGTAAGTGGTGCCCAGCAGTTATAGTGCACTCCCAAGCACAGCAGAACCAGGACTTGTAGTGTGAGCGGTAGCTGCTGCTTTTTCCTACATTTTTGCAGAATAACTCTGGGGAGGCACGCAGAGAAGCAAAGCCTCTGAAACGCATTTAATTAGATAAGCTGAATCTGCAATGTAGCATTTGGAAACCATCCAGGTTCAGGATGGGTAATTCAGTAATCTGGCTGGGCGATAGCAGATTCTGCTGATTTATGTGTGAGCCGACTGCTGCTCTTCTGGGTTTCCTTCCCCTCTCCAGACCAGCAGTTCATTCGGCCACTCCTTCTCCCAGCTAAAGCTGCTGTGGTTTTTCACATCACAACCTCTCTGCCCTGCAACCCACATGGACTCACTTTTTGAGGACCGGTTTTGCAGGGGTGGAGGCACGGAGGTGGACAGATGAGAGGGACCATTGCACTCAGGGGGTGCTGGAGCCCTGGGGGAACGTGGCTTCTCCGGGTCCTTGCTCCTGCAGGATTGCTGCTATATCCTTTTCTTAATCAACGAGCTTCCACTGCAAGGGGAGAAAATAAAGCTCTCTGTGTCTCCTGCTGCAGGCCTCACTGATTTTTATCTCCCTGGAAGCAGCCTGTAGAAACAGTGAAACCAAAGGGGCGAGACTACGACTTGCACGAGGGCTGAGGACCTTCTTGAAGTAACTCCAGGGCCAATTACAGTTGCTGAGCTGTCATGAATTAGCAGCACTGTGTGGGTGTTGAAGGACACCCAGATGAAGAAACACGGATTATCCTTCACATTGACGAAGTAATATCTGGGACAAGCTTGCACAACATTATAATCTAGAACTCAAAGTGTCCATGGCCAGGTATCTGCACCCAGACCAGTGACTACTCACTGCTTGAGGTTTTTTCACCAGAGCTGCAGCCACAACCTTTTAATTTTGTCTGAAAAGTGCTGTAACCATCACATTGCCTGCATGCTCATACCTGGGGGTCAGATCCAAGACCCGAGCTGCTCTGTCAGAGCTGGGCCAGCAGGACAGGCAGAGCTTGCAGTGGGCAACATGGGCTCCCCCTCTACTCTGCCCTGGTCAGGCCTCACCTGCAGTACTGTGTCCAGGTCTGGGCTCCCCAGTACAAAAGAGACAGGGATCTCCTGGGAAGAGTCCAGCAGAGGGCCACAAAGATGATACAGGTCCTGGAGCATCTCCCCTGTGAGGAAAGGCTGAGAGACCTGGGTCTGTTTGGCCTTGAGAAGAGAAGGCTGAGAGGGGATCTTATCGAAGTGTACAAAAACCTGAAGTGTGGGAGACAGGGATTTGGCCAACCACTTTTCAGTGGTTTGTGGAAACAGGACAAGGGGCAATGGCCACAAAATGAAGCCCAGAAAGTTCAGCACCAACATGCGAAGGAACTTCTTCACAGTGAGGGTGATGGAGCACTGGGACAGGCTGCCTAGGGAGGTTGTGGAGTCTCCTCTGGAGATATTCAAGGCCCGTCTGGATGCCCACCTGGGCAGCCTGCTCCAAGGAACCTGCTTTGGCAGGGGGGTTGGACCCAGTGACCTCTTGAGGTCCCTCCCAACCCCTACAATTCTGTGATTATTATTTTGTTTGTAAAAAGGGGCAGGCACAGGCTAAAGCACTTCCTGCAGCCCTCCCTTCCCTCATGTAAGCTCTCCAGTTCTTGGTCATGTATTTAGTGTCCTAGTGTCTTCTGTCTTTCCATGATGGGTGCTCATTTTCTCTGTCCTCCCACCTAAGTTTGGCAAACCTGTGAAAACAGACCACGTTTGAGGTTTCTAACACTCAATTCATTTTGGTTGAAAAGTTTGGTTTTTGCTTGGGGAAAACAGTTGTGGTGCAACTCCATTGGAGAAGGACACGTAGAAAAACTGATGTCTGATGTCAATTCAATTCATTGTACTTGCCAAAATATTTATTTAATATGCCAGAGCTCAACAAAAGTGCAAGTCACACACATGGAATATGTATTACCCAGTCAACTCTAATATCATTCGAGCTTTATGAGATTACTTTGCTGGTACCTGGGCCCATCAGCTCAAAAAGTTCTGCATAAATCTAGTCTCCTCAAGTCAGAACTGAGTCCATTTTTTGTGACAGTGTGGGGAAGGAAGGCTGCATTTCACTATTTTTAACAAAAGAACAAGAAGCAGCAGACTTTGCTGTTCTCAAGACTCTCCAGTGGGTATTTTTCACAAGTAATATATTTTCTTATTTCACCATAAATATGTTGCTCTCTTGCTGGTTGAAACATGAAGCCAAGAAATCTATATTAATCTCATCACTTTAAGCTGAAAAAAAAGCACCTGTACTCTAAGAAGCTAACAAGAACAGATAGCTGACCAGCATCGAGTTTTCTACCGTGGTTTGACACTTACTGCGTGCCTGCTGTCCAGACATTTCTTTGAATACAAAGGCTAGAGCAAAAATGTTGCCTTTTATACTGTATACATGCACATCAGCTCAAGCAAATTTAGCCACAGACACATCTTGACTCCGTTTCTCCTAAAAAACTTCCCACTGCCCCTCTCACCAACGCATACTAGCACCTTTCATGCAGAACAGTGACTACTGCTGCTGCTTTTGCAAGTGATATATACATGTGTACACCCCAGAAGCTGAAAGATAAACCAAATGGTGCAAACCCCAGGTATCATATGAATATAGCGAGACTGGAACAAAGTAATTCACAGTTAACAACCCAATTTTCCATGGGAGCAAGAAGCCTGGCCACAGCCACACTAGAAACGTTTATCATTTCTAAGGAATTCTTTGCCACCTGAGTCATGCAATTACTAGAGCTATTGTCCCATGAGCTGCAGAGACAATCAAGTCTGGTTCATATAGTTCCGGTCATATAGTCTGGTTCATATCGATTTTGGTAGTTTGGTTTCATATAGATTTGTGCCCTACATCTTTACATGTCTTTCCCTCTTTTCCCCTCTATCAGACCTCCTCATGTCTTCTCTGAGATCCCTCATATTACTTAGCCTTACTCTGTGGTGCACACACCTTTATCCCATGTGTGGTAACTCCCAGCTTGAGCAAGAGGTGGTATAGCCGTGTCTGGTTCTGAAATATATGTATTTAAATATACATCTGGTTTGTGTACACGTACTGGGTTGGCTGCCCACAGCACATGTAACAATTTGCTAGCAGCAGATCAGATACTGCTGAGCACACAGTCAAAGCTTTCTCCTAGTGGATGCCCTTCTCCCACAAGCCTTACAGGAATTTGTTGTGAGACTTTCACCTACCTGGCTAATTTCAATCAAATCTGATAAACAGGTCCAGAAAATTACTGGTGTGAGTGACAAGAGAGGTGAACAAGCAGACAGAAGGATTCTTACAAAACCAGAACAAAAATAAATGTATCCAGGGACTGTTCGGCTTAAAAAACATATACCCACTCATACACAAATTTGGAAAATGAAATTTTCAAAAAAGTGCAGGGACATCAGATGCCTGAGGCTTGGCTCTGGACACTTCACTGCTTTGAGATCCCCATGAAAATGCCTGATTGTACAGGAGGACAGTCAGAGAAAACTGCATGGGATGTGCTACAGATGGTTTTTATGGCTCACTTAGAGAGTGTGAATTATATAAAGAAAACTGTTATTCTGTTTACTAATTGTAAAAGGGGAGCATTAAAGACAAACAAAATACTAAGAATCAAGTAGTATTATTATATTGAACAGTCTTTTACAGTGCCTAAATCTGTGCTACACTCTTTTGCATCAAGACCAGTCTAGCAGTGTAAGGCCCAAAATGCATTTCCCATGAAGTCCAGAGGAAAATCCTTACGTCACACCTAATGCAAATGTGAACACTGGGGTAATGTGTTGTGCTAGATATTTTCAGGCACAATGTCTCATTTACTCTAAGTTACCACTTCATGTCTCAAGGCTGAACCATGAGTAGTGGCATATCCACTGGAGTTGATTAATTTAGTATAATTTTCTAAAGTGTGATATAAATTTTATCCTGATATCATGAATAAAAGGCTATTAATAAGTTCAAAAGTTCCCTATTAAGAACTACAAAGTTCTCATAGTTCCCAATCTAATACACGTTAATAGTATTTGGATGGTTCCTATGTGCTTTTACAAGATAAAATGTTGTAGAAAACTTTCCAGCACTATTCATTGATGTATTAGAACATTTTTAGATGGAGTAATTTGTTATAAAAAGCATACCATGGAGAGACAAGACTGCAAGGAAAGGTGTCAGAAAGCCCCCAGCTGTGTGACACTTTCTTTGGTACCCCACCAGCATCACCTTGAGATTACAGCCTTTCTTCCCAGATTAAAGATGGATTGATGGGCTGTCAGATTAGCCCTCCCCCTGAGCAGATTTGCCTTTCCCTTTTATCTCCCAGCTTTCACTGCCTGCTGCCCTTCTCCACCTGTTTACATGAACTATCAAAGCATACTTCTGGGATGAGCAGAGAACCCCATCCCAGTGCAGCAGGGATGGATTTGCAGAACCTAATCTTGGTTTTGGTCAGCCTTTTGATGAACCAAGAAGACAAAGCCTATTAGTGCATGCAGCAAGTCCAACAGCTCTCCTGGGTGTCTCCTGCAGCCAGGGCTGGAGCCAAGCCAAGCAACCTCGGTGGAGTTTATCAGCTTGGGATCTGCTAGCGACAGGTCCTGGCCCCCACCTCTGCTGCGCGAGGCATTGCAGAACCTCAATGTCACCCAAAGGCACCAGGGACCTGCAGCACAGTTCCCTTCTGCTGCACGCCACCACGACAGGAGCCTCCGAACAAATTACTATGTCTACATATCACCACAATCAAAAATAGTAGCTTCAGTCTGGAAGCTGGTATGAGAATGGTGCTGCACCCAGATTAATGACCGCATGCACTCTTGGCAGGGTCAGTGAGCCGGGGCAGGCTGCTAGGTCAATTCAGTTCCAGAGCTGGCCTGTTTTCTAGTTCCAGAGCAACCTTGTTTGCCTCTCACTGGGGTCTCTTCACGTGTTGCCACACTGCATCTTGAGACCTCACAGCATCTGTGCCACTTCTGAAATGCAACGTAGCCATTTCATTCCCATAAGCCCTGTCAGGCTCAGCAGAGCTGTACAGAAATCAGTTTTAGGTATCTGAGCACTCAAGTGGATCGGGAACCCTGCCTACGCAGCACTTCAATGCCAACTTGAGAGTGGCTGATTGCTATTTATTTCACGCAAAACCTGGCCTGATGCATTATTTGATATATTCATCACAAAAGTAAATCAAATTGCAATATATAACACAGGAGTTAAATGAAAATACTAGTGATCTCCCATTCTAATGTTTTGCAGGAATAAGAGACAAGCAGGATGGATACCTAAACATCTGGAAATCCACTGGAAAATATAAATTCAGTGGCAAGCCTTCAGAATGGCTTGCATTTATTTAAAGAAAAAAAAAAAAAAAAGCCAGGAGAAAACACACCTTACCCATTACCCACTGTACCTGCAACAATCTGAATTACTGTACCATAGCCATACTTCAGTGTTACCCAGTCATCAAGGTTGAAATACCCTGTTATTGCTATAATTCTCCAAGAAGCAATTGTACTACTACAGATATTATGAAAAAAAAGAGGAAATTTTCTGATTAGTATGAATGATGCAGCAGGGCAAAGCTTATATCATTTTATTCAGTATCTTTGAGGAACAGACAGAACCAAATTTCTGAAAAATAGCCTATTTCATCCCTCAGAAAATTGAGCCTGTAATTATATTCTAGATCTTGATACAGACAGTATTTATATCATTGCTATGCACTTGTTCTTTATAGGTATGTTAACATGCCATTTTTCAAGTTTACCTAATTTTTATGTATAGATGATTCATTTTTTAGCAGAAGTAAAGGAACTTTGAAAACTTTAATCTTTTTTCCACACATTTTTTTTTGCAAAAATCCAGGCACAGCTTCCCACAGAGGAGCTCATAACGGAGCATTTGCAGCCTCTATATTTACAGAAGGCCATCTGACATGACACAAAGCAGCCAGAGAAAGCTGAATTCTTCCTCAGGGGAGCAAAGGGGTGAGGAAATACTAAAAACTCAATCCCATGAGGGATAACCTGGCCAGGCTGCACATGCAGCAGCTCCCAGCGGTGCGAGCAGGGCTTGGTAGGGCGCATGGGGGAGGCAGGCAGGTGGGGAGCTGCGATTAGCTGGGGCCTCAGCGGGGACGGACGGGGTTATCAGCGGTGGGATGCCTGCCAGGTCACGTGCAGATATTTCTCTGAAGCAGACGATCGGCAGGAATTTAGCAATAATAAAATGGGATAAAGCGTGTTTGCGTAAACACGGAGAGGAGGCAGGCTCACGCCGTGAAAACAGCTGCAAAAACTGATGGTGTTTTGGGGTCGGCCGCTTTCAGGTTTAACTGTAAAGATATTTAATTCTTCGTAGAGTATTTAAACTGGAAACAGTGTTTGTAAATAGAAATTAAAAGTGGGGAAACAAACAAACAAACAAACAAAAAAAAGGTATTTTCAAGGGCATACAGTGTTTGGGAATTTGCTTTTACAAAATATGGTAAAAACAGGGAATTGGGAAGGGGAAGAAGGAAGTGATCTTTTTTTATCTGCCTGCTTTGTTTTCCCACAGAGTAATCGGTGAGACCAAAAGTTGTACAAATCTCCGGTTTAGGGAAGTACGTGAATATCACAGTGGAAGTTTCAGAATTAAAAGTTGGTCTCTTTCAGCCCCAGCTGCTGCACGGAGAAGCCAGAACAGAAATCTTGGGCTGGTCTGGCAGCTCCAAGATTGTCTCCGTAGCTGCAGAGCCCCGCTCACCTTACACTCATCGTGGGGTGGTTATTTTCCTCTGCAGCTGTAATGCTGCTGCACGGCGATAACTCAGGATGAAAGTGCGTGGGGCTCCTCTGGGTGCTTTCATCTCTGCTCCCATGCTGGGCTGATCTTTCAGACTGAGCCACACCAGCTGCACTGCTGGGGCTCTGGTAGCTATATGGCATGTATTTTATTTTTTTTTATTTTATTTTATTTTAGAAACAAAAGTTTTCTCTCTGTCTGCATTACAATATCTCTCTGTTTCACGCTATGTTGATGCCTTCTTTTTTGCTTATAAAAAGGTTTCCCCTTTTAATGCCTTAATTCCTGTTTGGGTTGTAGGGATTTGCCAAAAGATATTACAAAAAAAAAAAAAAAGTGCGTAGGCACCTAAATGTTCAACATAACTCTGTGTCTATTATGAGATGCCTTCGGCCTCCCTCATGTACCCTTGCAGGGATCAGGGATCAGGAAGCTCGTACTCGCAGATCCCTCGCAGGACTAGGACCACACATCATGAGCTAAGAGCAGCTCTCCCCGCTCAGCCGTCTTTGGCTTTGGCATGTTGCATATGACAAGGCCAGCTGTACTTGTAGGGCTCTGGACGTCTAATCAACTAGAAAGAGCAAGCAGCTATCTCTGGTGTCCTCCCCCGTCCCCCAGCAGAGCACATTTTTCTAGGGTCACTGATACCCTCGCAGCCGGCAGCTGATTTATGACCGGTGCCTTTCGGAGTCACAGCGCTGCACATCATTAATGTGGTAGCAACAGCAGCACGGGCTGAGAACATTTGCAGGGGATCTTTCTGCAAATGCCATCGGACAAAAAGTTGAGTTCCTAATTTCCACCTGTTCAAGTACATTAAGCAATTAGCAGCACTGTCTTGGGAATTAACTTCTGTATACCCTGCTGGAGGGGTCGGTGTCCTCACTTTGCTAGAGGTGCTCACTGCCAAGCTGCTGCAGGGGCTGAACCTGCAGACCCCTGCCATTCGCTGCAAAACGGTCTGCACGTGGCAGCAGGGTCTCTCCTAGTAATGGAAATATTTGCAGATGAGTGTTTTTATGCTCTGGACACGATTTGTTTGATGCAAAGCAATATACCAAGGGGAAAAGCCGGCGTGCAGGGCCATCCCCGTGACCACAGCGCCGTGCCCCGCAGCAGCATGCAGCGGCCGCGTGGGCTTTTTGTGCCCAGGATTAGCGGGGATTGGGAATGATGCAGAAGCAGCGTGCTGAGTCCAGAGGGGGAAATTGCTTTGCAGGGCAATTTCTCTGGGAAGATTCAAAACTGGTGATGATTTCCAAGTAGAAACAAACATGTTAATATCCTATATTCAGAATTAGTTTAATCTCCTGCTTATTTTTTTTACTGCAAGTGGTGCAACTCAGAGTTTGTAGTTCTGATGAGTTGGCTGCTGCATTTCGTGTCACAAAGGTTTGCCTGCAAGTGACACAACTATCAGAAATCTTGTGAGAAGTGAATGCAAATAAGTTTGTTAAACTTTGACAGCAAATGAGAAAAAAAAAAAAAGAGAACTTGTTTTCAGTCAGAGACATCTGTGTCATGCCCTGCTTCCCGTATCAGGAAAGGCAATGAAGCGTTTCTGCTTATGCCAAACTTACTCTTGTAGCCGTGGACATAATTAGTTTCAAATATGCATTATCTTTAAAAATCTTTACCTCCTAACTTCATACTGAACTGTGATGAAAAAAAAAATAAAAAAAAGATTCTCTGGGTCCATGCTCATTTAGATGTTCCTCTATGTTCATTCACACTTATTTTTTTTCTCCCCTAACGTTTGTTGTAGCCTTTTTAAGGATAATGTGCCAAGGAAAGTGAAACTTTTTTTTTTTTTTTTTTTTTTTTTCTGCAAATGCTTTCCCATGTGAAAGCAGCATGCTTCTTTTCCTAATCATCTTTGATCCTCTGTCCCTTCAGTCCACTTCTTCTCCATAGTCTTCATGCATCATAAAAGCCAAGCTCTCTTTTCCATAGGTTTCTAATAATTACCTCTTGTTTCTACAGCCTTGTTCCTATTCCCTTTAAGAAAATCGCCAGCCCCCTACAAACTGCATAATGAATAATAATGAATTATTTTATTGCACACTTAGCTGTAAGCACACTTGTTAATTGTCCAAGTATTGTGAATGAAGATTTACGCTTAACCTTGCTCCAGAAATGTAGGTGCATTAAGAACATTTGTAATATCTGTGGCAGACAGAAATGTCTCCAAGTTTCTCTAACAACGGAGACAATTATGTCTTGATTTGCTTTTCAGCAGTCTCAATAATATGTCTGTGGAATAAAAGTATTTTTTCTCTTAGCTGAAAGACAGAGCTACATAGGTCACTGTGGCAAGCTAATATATTTATGGTCCAAAGGGCTCTCCTCACCCCCAGACTTGAGGCTTACAGAGGAATCCAAGGTATGTAATGATGATGTGAACACGATACGCTTTACTGTAACCTGTGCTGCAGGCAGCTGTTAATGCCAGTCTAACTTCTGCAGTATGCAGCCAAAGGAAAGCTGTCTGCAGCATATGTATAGCTTCAGTCTGCAGCATACTTACTGTGAAGTCAATGGCATGCTGAAGTGGATGCCGCAGAAGCAGAGAGACATTTGTTAAAATTCAAGCCTCAGATGTTAATATATATTTGGGATAATTTCTCTGCCTGTGAAAGAAATTCATTTCCTCCCTGCTAGATTACTACTGCAGTAGCTTCTATGGTGTCATACAAGGATCCAGAGATGCATTGTGCTAAACACTGGGGAAACACAGGGAAAGATCGGCAGGCTCCAAAGAGATAAAAGTCAAAGGTGGCAAAAAGGTCAAAATACATAAAGGAGAAAACAAGAAGTACAGTGGGAAGGGAAAGAGAGAGAAACACTGACCTTAACACAACTGCTGAGTGGGTCAATAACAGAAGGATTTGCATTCAGTCTGTTGGCTCCTCGTCTAATCTCCTATTGTATGCTGCTGCCTCTGACAATCTTGGCCTGGAGAGAGATGCCTTGTTACTTCAGCATTGCCCCAATATAATCTCTTTCTAAATTGTTCTTGCTATGGAGACCCTTAAATTTTCAGCCCCAGTTTATGCAAGGTCTGTGCTGCTTTGTGAACAGGGCAGTCATTGTATTTTTCACCAAGTGTAAATACTTTGGCATGTAGGTCAATAATATCTCACTCGCTGCTTACTTTATGAACATCCAACACTTCCACAGATCACCTAGATCCAAAAATGCACGCAGTAAATTTCTCTGCAACATCTCAGTTAGTGGTTCTGGTCCTGAAGAACCAGGGAAGGCAATGAGTCCTGTTGCTCTTCCTTGGATTCTTGGTCTCTTGAACTACAAAACCAGACACAATTAATTTTTAAGTTTAGTCATTTAACATGGTGAGTAGTGTGGAAGGATTGTTTGGTTTTACTTAAATGAAACACTCATCTAAATACCACCTCATAGGATATTTGCTTTAATGCAGCAATATGTTGTTGACTCATCTGTGCCTTTTTTCTTCTGTAATCTTCAAATACTTTTTTACTGAAGTGCTGCTAGTAAGCAGTTCCCATTTTTAAATTATTAATGTTACTTTATTAACATTAAATGATGTTTATTGGTAGTATATCTCAGCAGTGAAAACACCAAGTACTAACCTCATCATATATACATACAGTTTCTCCCTGTACTCTTATTTATGTGCATACATTAGTGAGAGCAATGGCAACATGTATTGATTGTACTGTGGATTTAGATTTTCATTATTACAGTTTGTAAATAAAGACATAATTAGGTTCATGTAATTTACAGCTGCTGTAGGATAACTCTACCTTCTTCACAACATTTTCTAGAAAATTTCTAGAAAGCTGTGACTGTTTTTAATCACGTTGCCAAAATGTAAAATTGTGTTCATAACCCAGGTGCTGTACACCAAGTACATCTTCAGCGTGGAGGTCTCAGCATGTTTTTGGAGTGCATGGGCATCACCCATGCTTACGGAGAGGTGGAGCTCAGGTATGGGCCCAGCTATCACGTGTGTCTGAATTTCTCACCTACACAGCCAGCCATCAGGTGCCTGACTGAATTTACAGGTGCACACTGAGAGACAGGCTTAGTGGATGACAGAAGGTAAGAAGGAGATGCAAGATTTGCAGCAGATCAATTTGGACAGCACAGACATACCACTTGTCTTCCTGGAGCTCCTTGGAAAGGGTTTGAGATACCTTCAAGGGCACTCCCTCTTACAAGGAGGAAGCTGAGCACCTTTGTGGCTAAATTTTGTGGTAATCTATTACAGTTTAAGCATTAGGGGGAAACATCAAGAGCCAAAATCCTGACATTGATTTTTGGCAGAGGGGAGCACTCAACAAACTACACAGATTTTGTAGTAACAGGCAAAACTGAATCTTCAGATTTAGCACTGTACAGATGTGTTAAAAGGGTATAGCAACAGGAAAAAATGACAGCAAGACAACAGGGCAAAAACAGAGTAGGAACAGGCCACATGTTAAGAGGAGAGGAGTAAAACAGTCAAAAAAAATATTTGTGTCAATTTTCTTTCCATAAAACCCTTATTTTCTACTTATTTTTTTTTTTCCATTTTACCTTAGCATTTGACGTCAGTGAATGGTATCTGTTCATTCTAGCAATCAATCCAACCTCCAGTTTCCAGATCCCACTATTCAACAAGATTTTGGAGCAATGTCATTTATTATTTGCACTTTTATATCTGATTATTTGCACATTCCTATTGACGCATTTGCCTGTGCGATATACCGACTACTATATCCATCACAAAACACCGTGATACACCTTGGAGTAAGTGCAACAGTGGGTTTTGCTTGCCTGAGCTTTTTAAAAATTGAAATGCAATGCACTTCCAAAAGAGGAGCTAACCTGCATGTGGAGAATCATGAGACTAGCTTAGCATCCTGCAAACATGTTTGGAGAGGACAAAATTAAACATTTAAGCATGCTGATTAAGGCATTGATTCTGCAAATACTTACTACCAGGCATAATCCCTTTGAAATCAGGGGGACTATTCATGGTCATAAAAGCTGTGCCTGTGAGTAAACATTTGCCTGGTTGAGCCCTTGAAAGCAATTGCAGACAATACTTTTCTTCTAGATGGACAGTGCTTACTTGCCAGCAGCCCATAGCTCTGAAATTACGTATATTGTAATTGTGGCTGTGTGGTGAGGTGAGGAGCGCCTCGTCACCCTGCGAGAGGCCTACAGGAAATGCCTAGATGGGCTGTTGTAATTAGACACATATCATTATTATTTATTAAAACACAACTAGTTACACTGGTTGTGCATATTCTGTAGGCAGACCTTTTGAAAAAGTGAGCAATCTAGCCGTGGCTGTGCAATATAGGCCTTGTTTACGATAGAAAGTTGTGCTGACCTGACTATATTTCTACAGCTAAAGCTGTACTTCTCCAGTTTAGGTGGCACTGTGTCATTACGTATTCTCCTATGAAGAAAGGTTGAGAGAGCTGGGGCTGTTCACCCTGAGGAAGAGAAGGCTCTGGGGTGACCTTATTGCAGTTTTTCAGTACTTAAAGAGGGCTTATAAAAAAGATGGAGAGCAACTGAGCAACTTTTTGCTCAGACAGACAGTGACAGGACAAGGGGGAATGGTTTTAAATTAAGGGGGGTGATTTAGATTAGAATTTAGGAGGAAATTTTTCACTCAGAGGGTGGTGAGGCACTGTAACATGTTGCCCAGAGAAGCTGCGGATGCCCTGTCCCTGTAGGTATTCAAGGCCAGGCTGGATGGGGTCCTGGGCAACCTGGTCAGTTGGGAGGTATCCTTGCCCATGGCAGGGGGTTGGAGCTGGGTGGTCTTTAATGTCCTTTCCAACCCGAGCTGTTCTATGGTTCTATGATTCCATGACTGTAGCTCATATTTTTCTTAGCAGAAGGAAAAACAGTGACAGTGTAAAACACCTTCATACCAGTATAACCACACATCAATTTAAACAGTACAATTAAATGTGTTGTAAAAGCTTACTCAGCTCAGATAGTTAAATTGCTGCATGACTTATGAAGAGATCAGATTCCCTGTTCCACAAATAAATGATAATAAATGAATCTTACCCCTCACACACAGGAAGGAGGAGGAGAAAAGAGAAGTGAACATGTCCCTTGTTTAAGATAGAGCTTTTCATGTCTGAGCATCTTGTGACTTAACCAGCATTTGCAGCTCAGTGAAATGCAATGTATTCGTCTGGCTGCTGCCTGTGAAAGTGCTTGAATCAGTCTCAACTGATTCTTTGAACAGGCACAAAGAGGGAATCACAAAGACTGCAGGGAGAGAAGCTGCTCATTTAAAGAAAACAGGGAAAGGTCACAGAGGGATAAACGTTCCTGCCAGCACTAATTTTACTACAATGCTCCAGTTTCTCATCTTGAAAATTGAAGGGATTTTTTTTTTCCTTGTTCTTCCAGTCTGAGAAAGCAAGGGAATACACGTCTAAGAAGGAGAAACACACTGCGTGACAGCGGAAGGTGATGCACACTGTCTAGAGAAGGATTTTGTCTGCTTATGGTGACCAGCGAGCACCAGGGTGCCAGCAGACAAGGCCACAGGACTAGGCCGAGAAAGCACGAGTGCTGCCTCCAGCCTGCTCCGAGGCCTCCAGGAAACCACCTTATCTCTCTGCACCTCTTTCTTCCTCCATAAAACGAGACAAGGCCAATTTGTAGAGCACTCCGGGGAGTAACATGACAAACAAGTGTTACATATTAGCTGGGGAATTGCTATTAGCTCCGATACCTTTTTTTTGCTTGTGCAATAGCCACCATTAAAGGAAGAAGTTGCAGCTCTGATTGTTAGGTAATTTCCTAATTTTGGCTCCAAATCAGAATCCAGAATTCTGATGAAGTTCAAAGCTCCAAATTCTTGAATGCAATTTTTAAGTTTGAGGTATTAATTTCTGTAAAAAGTCCCTATTAAAGAAAACACAAATTTTCATACAGATTACCTCAATAAAACAACCTTTTTTTTTTCTTTTTTTTTTTTTTTTCCAATTTACTCTCTCAAATACCCAAATGGACACAACTGCTCTGCTCGGCAGAATTACCTCTTTTTGACGTTTCCCCTCATTATGTATTTATAGAGAGATGGCTGCGAGTAACTCCATTACCAGTTGCGACCAGTAATTCTATTAGGCTGAATCACCGAGTAACCTTGTTTCTGACACTGTAACCAGGTGTGTCCTGTGAAGCAGTGAACTGAATGCATCATGCACTGACTGGCAGCTGGGATGGACATACAGCACAGTTGGAAATGAGAAAACAGTACACAGATGTGGGATCTAACAAACTGAGCCAGGATTTGGAGCCCATTGTTCCTTGCTGTCCTGTAATAATAATTTTAATACAATTAAACTGGGAAAAAAAAAAAAAAAAAAAAAAAAAGTTTTTATTTGAATAATTATCTGGCATGTGGCACATCTTTTATGTAAATTCTCAAATGCAGAAAAAAAAAAATCATATGGGAAAATATTTTCAGGATTGGAATTGTCAAGTGTTCCCATATGTAAGTTCCAGGCAGCCTGTTGTGCCACTGCAAGGTCACATTTTGCCTCAGTTGTACTGCTGTTGTTCTGTAAGGGATCAAATGTAAGCAGCGCTAAAGTGGAATAAAGGAAACGAAAGCTAGTCCTAGATTTTTGCATGATATTTGTGGGCAACTAGCTACACTTGCTTACTTCAAATTGCCTCTATTTCTCTTTTACAATTGCCTCTGTTTTATATATTCTGGCTAAAGTTGCACATATTAGTAATACTTTTCAAATATTTGAAATGTTTATATTCTATTTTTATTGGAATAGCACAGAAAAGAATCTAAAGGATGCATGTGTTTTTGTTTTTGTTTTCAAGTTTTAAAGTGTTTCATAATGGACTGCTCCTTTCCCTGTTTGTATTTCCCATACTCTTGGTATATGTAAGAAATTCTGTTAAATAGCGCCGAATCTTTGAATTGTAATAACACATTATTTTCTATAAAATAGAAACTCACTTAGGTATGGAAAATGTTCATTCTGCAAGTCCAGGTAAATCCTTCCAATATTTAAGGTATAGTCTTGAATACTGATAACCATGCTCCGTTGGCTTTATCGGTATCAATTCTACTAAGCTGTTTGCCAGGATGCATGTCATTAAATACATGAATAGCTTTTGTTTCATTAATTGGCTTTTGGATATCATCCCAGCGTCTTCTGGCCATTCCAAATCATGTTTGCTGTAGAGATAGGTTTGAATTAATTCTCCAAATTCAATGACTTATAAGTTCAGATGCAGGCTCTGATGTACTCCTTTCTCTCTTTTACAGATTTCTTGCCTGTATCCCTTACTCATGTCCTGTGCTATTATCTGAAAACCCTATGCAAATTATGAACTCCTTTTAAACAGCTCTAATTTTGCCCAGATTTACATTAAAACTATATTTTCAACATGTATATATGGATGACAAGAGCAGCCTAAGACTTTAACTGTCTGTGTTCCTCCTTCTCAATTAGTTATAAATTGTTTATTTTTTCCAGCCCGTATTCAAGAAACTGCTTTAACCTGTGATTAAGTCCCAGAGAAATCAAGGACACCTCAGCACATATTTAAGTCTCAGTATACACTTCAGTTTTCAAAAGAGCAGCTTAACAACATGTACTCCTGAAGGAGTATTTATCATTGTAAACGAGCATTTCACTATGACTGGGGCACAGTCTTCACACATCGTAAACCGGTATTTCACTATGACCGGGGCACAGTCTTCAGACAATCCACCAAAGGAGATCTAAGAGATCATGAGATGCTGAAAAATGTATTAAATGACACAGAGACAACTTAAATATTCAACTGCTGTGAGGTCTGACATATTAAATTTAGTAGCTCCACCCTTTTCATACCCTGCAGGTGACTCTCTGCATTATCTTAGTGCTCCACAACCCGCACTCCCTTATCATTCACCTTCAAGAATTCAGTCAATCTCTTGAAACACGCATGGAAATGATGTTCGTGTATACTGAGAAATGCCCAGACATACCATTCGACACTCCTATCTGAAATACCAGCATAATTTCTAGACATGTATGTATACTAACATATTAATGTACATTTATGTATATATGCTTTTATTTTTATGGACTTTGCAACAAACTTTACAACCAGTATTTTCTTCTTCCCAGGGGAGTAAGAGATTTTTTTTTATATTAACCATAGATTCACCTCAGCATAATTTCATCTCTAACATATTGCTGCATTGAAAATGTGGCTGTATCACTGTTTTTCTGTGCTTTCTAGAAGCCCACAACCTAAATGGCAGAATTGTGGAGGTGGGAAACATATATATGCTATAGGCTCAGAAAGAGCTTGTATGGTCCTTCCCTCAGAGCCCTTCCAGGCATTGAGACTTACAGTGTATGTTCTCTTCTGCAAAACTAAATGTAGACCATATTTTTCACTTATCTTCAGAGCAGGTTTTTCAGTGCAAGTTTTTCAACACAATATAAGCATTCTGTTATGATTTCTTGTGGACTCCCTCACATTGTAGCATACACATTGTTTTTTTCATTATATGTTGGAGAAAAGGACTGAAAGCAAAACAACCCTTAGGCAGGAAGAAAACAGCATTTATAGCAGTATGTGGTAAAACTTTCCCAACGAGATAACTTAAATTATGAAGCTTACTTCTTTTGTTGGCATTATGTTCATCTCTTCCTGAGACATTTAGCCACTGCAAACAGTAACTGATACTGTCTGCAAATATGATACACTACCGTGGGTGTTGTGCAAGCCAAATACAGCCCACAGGACAATTCCTCTCGTACCATCATTACCATCTTGTACAAGCTTGGAGTGGAGATGAAAGGAAATGACTAATTCAGAAGGTGCATGAATCTTAGCAGAAGTTGCTGCTTCCACATGAAGGAGTGGTTTGCCATCACTTGGCAAGCAGAGACTGGTGTATGTATTTGTCCTCCAGCATTAAAAAAGTGGAGAATGCAGGTGCATGAACCTCCGATGAACCCTCCCAGCTCCTTCTGAGGACAGGTTGCTGCTGCAATAGTATTAGCACAAGAGCTTGTCTGTAGAGAGCTCTGCTTCTGTTGTGAGTGCAGAAACATGTTGGTACAGCCCTCTCTATTCAGCCCTGAGGAACTGAGAGCCTGGTGAGACCGTCGGAGACACAGAGCCTCTACTTAGTGGAGCAGTCCCATACTGCCCACTGTGCCTATGATGAAGCACACTTGGCAGGTGATGAATCACGGTAACCTCCCTAGCTGCCGTAATGTTTCCATTGCAGTTGTATCTACATCTCTATTTATTGTGATGTTTTATCTTGCAGATTTTAAATATGATGTATTAAAACACAGTGCAGTGTAATCCAAATGCAATGAGGCAAGTAACTGTAAAAGCCAAAATTAGGATACAGAGAACAATGTATTTCAAATTAAGTGGGAACAAGATTACTTGTTAGCTGAAAATAATGAGCACCTTCAGTGCCTTATGTGCATGCAAATGATAGGTGTGCCAAAGGAATATAATATCAGCTGACATTACAAAACCTACCACCACAGAAAATAAGAGAAGTGCATTGGAGAACATAATCATTACAGAATTAAAAAGAAATTCCTCCAAAATCAAAATGACAAGCAAAGAAGTACACTGATTTAACCTGCCACTGCATGAACTGAAAACCTGGCTACCCTCTATGACATGTGTGTCAAGTGAACACCTGAAATGGGATGGTGAGCCAGAAAAAAGTGTGCAGATAAAATGTTCTCTGCATCTATGGGTAAAAATATAAATAAATAAAATAAATGTAACAAATCATGGAGGTTTGTTATCATCTCATGTAACAAGAGCAAGCAGAACAGTTGACAAAAAATCATGCACTCAAAATTTGAGAACAATCTAAGCACTGATCTTGACTTTGGATGAGACTGCTAACGCCAGTGAAATCGGGTAGTTGTTACATTTCAGCTTAGCTATTGCTAATTTAATTAGCTATATATATTAGGTTTTCTTTGTAAAACAAATGGGACAGTTCTTTCTGTCACTAGCTCATATAAGTTTTCAAAACTCCCTTGTCACAAGTAATGACAAGCAGTGACTGTCCAGAAAAGTCAGTTAATGAGTATGCTGAAAAGAAATCAGAGCTGAATGTCTTATTTTCACTGCACAGGACATTATTCGTGCTAAATCTAAGAAAAAAGGAACATGAAGCCTACTATACTATATACAGTTAACCTCATTCACAGAAGAAATAGTGCATGTAGGCACAGCAAATCTATCAAATATCTTAAAAGATGTGAATCCGAACTATAGGAATTTACCCCCTTACTCAAACAGTTGAGTAATGGTGTCGCCTTCCACACTTTTCCAAATGTGCACGTCTTTAAAAAGAGAGGGCAAATAACATGTTTCAGTTATAAAATCCTATCTCTGCTCAGTGGTCTTCCTAATAGCTCTTTCCTACTAGCTCTGGTCTGCATGGTGCCTAAATCCAAGAGAGCTAGTCAGGTCACCTATTACCCAAGGAAGAGCTTGAAACTTACTAGAATTTCCACATTGGACTAGAAAATCTACAGCGACTCTCACACTTAGATACTTACATGTATCCCAAAATGAACTCTTAAAGTTGTAATTGGGAAAGAAGTGTCTAAACTCATCCCCGGAGAGCCCATTCCCATGAATATCACTGAATTTAGCTCAAAATCCATTTAGTGCTCCCACTTGACATTAGTAGTCTTATCCTGCCTGTGGAGAGAGCTCTTCCAGAAGACTGCTCTAACCAGCAGCTGCGAGAACAGCTTAGGATGAAGTCCACATCTGCCCTCCTGGTAACTCACAGTAACTTCTGAGATAGGGATAATATTTACATTTTCCATTATGGAGTTGAATAAACTGCATATATATAACTGGCAATAGAGTTTGCTTTCCAAAATGTCTCATTTCAAAGGAGTATTTTCAGCAGCATGAGATAGGGAGTTTGGGTCTGTTTTGATATTCTTTGACATTCTACTTACTCCTAAAAACTTCTTAGTGGCCAAAGACACTTCTGGCAAGGCCAAATCTGCTGACTCTTCAGATGATTTCAGTGCCATTTTCCGTTGATGAGCTCCAAGTTGATCTTCACTTTAGTATAGGAGACTCCTGAATCAGCTGGTGTTCCAATGCACTTGGGGCAGAGATGCCAGTGCCTCATACAGGTGCACTGAATTCCTTTTTACAAGGGCCTACAGTTTTTCATTGAGTGTGAAAGAAATCTTTTCATAGTATTTTTGGCACTGCGGTGTTTCATGACCAGATACAGAAATAACTTTTATGCACAACAGTGATGCATGGGCTTTTCAGCTTGTTTCTTAAGGAAGGATTTCATTTCCTCCCTGAAAAAAACATTGCGGTGAAATGCCATTCACTGTGCAGAAGTACATGCCTCTGTGAAAGTATGCTCCCAGGAAGAAAAATCTCAAAAATCAAAGTATTGCAACAAGCCAAACAATACTCTTGACTGCCAATTCATATTCACCCCTCTGAATATTGACATTGACATTTAGGGAGAAAATACTTGTTGTAAGAAAGAAGCCGTTCTCTTACTTAATGATACTGTGTTCACTATACCTCTTTGATAAATAAAACCTAAGCAATCACTCTTGTAGGAGTATATTCCTATCTGTGATTTGTAGTTCTGGCCCAAATCAGGCATCTAATATTCTCCTCTGGTACACCTCCACTGTGTTAGCTTAGACTATAGTGCCTCCTCCTTGTGCTACCTGATCAGTCAGCCTCAAAGGAAAAATTAAAAATAAAATGTTCCTATGTTAGGTGAAAAGACTGCCATCTTCCCTATGCCTGGGGAGGCTGGCTGGGTCTAGACATTTAACCATTCCTTTATTTCACAACCTCTTCAACTGCCAAAATGTGTGTTGTTGTTTTTTTTTCACATCAAGACAGAATTTTCAATCAGCCAGTTAAAGCTATGCCTGTTTTTTCTCCCTCGAGAGTGGATATTAAAATAGTATCACACTCAAAAGACACACCAATTTCAACATCAAATCCAGAAAACAGCAGTTTTCGTCTCAACAGAGAGAACTTTCTTGGGAGAAAACACTTTTATAATGTAAATACCAAATCCAAAATAGCCTCGGAAAGTCAGATAGTTTTGCTCCTTTTAACAAGTACCATCAACTAAACCTTCAAATGAGCCTCTAAATATAATTCAGTTAGAATTACAAAACAAATTATCACAAAAGAAATTTTAGAGGGGTATCAATATAGTTGAAAAGTATCAAAACATGTTACTTCTTGACAGAAAAACATCCTTTCCTTCTCTCCTGCTGCTCAGTTCTTTCTGTTTCAGCCTGACAGCCCTGCAGTCAATCACATGAGCTAGAAAACTCCCCTTGGTGTAGTTACAGTATTGGAAATTCAGGTATTACATCTCAGCATGTATTTTGAAATGTTTTTTTCCAAGATTAAAATAGTAAATGATTTTTGGTTGGGATTCACTACCACTTTTTAAAACACTGCTTTTGTCAAAGTTGACTTTTTTTTTCCCTGTTCTATATGAAATCTTTGTAATGGTTGCTGGCATCGATCAGCCACTCTTAATGCTTCTCCAACATATGTGAAATTAGTTATTTTAATGGCAGCACTTTTCAGATTATCAGTCAAATCTATGACCATTCTCCCTCCTGCTTCTGCACCGATAAAACAGTTAGCTCAAACAAAGAAATACACAGAGTAAGAGTAAGTTTATTACAGCCTATAAATCATGCATACAGATTCACTTACCTGCCACAGATTTCAAAATATGGATTTCATTTTTACAAGTATCTGAAAACAAGCAGTATTTTTGTTTTGCAGTTTTTTACCATAGAATAAGAAAGCTTTTTTTGATCAGCTGAAACATAATGTCAAAGTACCACAAGAATAAGCCTTTAACAGACAAAGGATCTTTGCTTTTACCAGGGTATGTGACAGAATACCATTTAAGAAAATACCAGTGTTTTGGATAAAAATAATATCTTCAGTGCTTTAAGAACTTGATATATTTTCATGTGTTTATTTCACTTTTCATTTTATGTAAATCATTAATAAAGACTGAATAACTCTCTTAGTATAGTCTTCTTTTTAAAGTCTACGTTCGAAAATGTATGGCCAGATCGGCAACTAGTATCATGCAACCAACTCTGTTCTCAGCATTTTCTCTGGCTGAAAATATGGCCAATATCTGAAAAAAAATGCTGGGTGGAATTACTGTGGAACAATAATTATATTTCTGACGAGTAAAGCAAGGATTGGATGCTGATGCTGCAGGCTACTCAAGGATGGTTAATTGTATTCATGAACTATTTGTAAGACAGCAAGCTGCCAAAACCTCAGACATTTCCAACATGGTAATTCTGGAATGCTGTAGTAAATAGGAAAAAACAGATGTCATAATGTGTTTCATCTAGTTTAAAACTTAACATGTAATTAACTTAATGGCTTGACAATAGCTGATGTAGCAACAAATATAATGCAATTGAATTAGTACCTCATTACGACTTCAAGTTTTTCTACATATGCATTACAGAAAAAAGATCAGATTTTGAGACATTGGTTTATTTTATAGTGAATGTCCTTGAATTGCAATCACATGTAATACTTGCTTTGTATTTCACCACTCGTGGAAATTGTTTCACTTTTATAACACTGTACTTTCTGTACCATGTTCATTACCTCACTAGCAAAAGCTGATCCTTGCTTTAATTGTTTCAAATACTTATACCTAGGCCCTTGGACTTTTACACTCATTATGTGGTATAAAGGTTTCATTTTCTTTATCTTTTGTACTGCTTGGCTGTTTGTCCAAAGTGTAGGCGATTATCACAGTGCTTTCACATCTGTTCTTATGGTAGACTTCAGGTGGTCTGTTTTAGACACAAAGCAGCATGTTGTGACAGAGGCCTGTGCATGTATTATTTTGGACTTCCCAAAGGCTTCTCAAGGTATTATTAGGGTTTCCCACCTGCTAGTGCTGCAGGATGAAAAATGGCAAGAGTACACCAAAGCAGGATGTTTAAAAAAAAAATAAAGAAAGAGAAATACCAACACCAAACCCAGACTTTCTTTTTCATTACAGAACCCAACCTAATTGCCTACCCTGCAATTCCTGAGGCAGTTTCCTACGCGCAGTTTTTGTTCAGAAAAAGTAAAAGTACATTTTGAGGTCAGAGCAATGTAGTCGAATTAAATAGGAAAAAAATATCAACTTTGAATTATGAAACTGATTTTTCAAGTGACTCACCTGAAACCTGTTACAGCAAAGTCTAGAAGGAAAAAGGCCTAACTGGCCTAACGCAGATCCTACTGAAATTTAGCACTACTTTCCATTCATGTGTATGAGCTCCTTAATGCTAGCAAGAAAGCGAGCTTGGTTCCAGTGGCCCTCTGCTGCTGTGGGTATCTACAGCTTGCTTTTCCACCGTGCAGTGAAAGAGGGATCAGTAAAAAAGAATCTGAAACCTGATCTAGTGCCGAGGAATGCCTTTTGAATGTGTCATTTGTACCTAGTAATTACTTCTGGGAGGTGTGAACGTTTTGCATGAGTCTTCACTCAAAACCTGAAACTGACCGTGAAGAGTAGTAAAAAAGTTATGCAAGCCTTCATGCAATTAAGCAAAGTAATTTCAAAAAGATAATTATATACTTCTTAAGCTGTGTATCATGATATCCAATAAAACGCCTCGCGTATCTGTTGGCCAATCCTTGGACCTTACATTAAGGTCCGTCCATTTTCTGGATTTTAAAGTTATCTACACATTTCTGTATATATTTGGATTTAGATCTTGCAAACTTGGGTGATCTTTTTTGTTCTTGGACTACATTTATTTCCTTATGGATGTTGCTCTGTCTCCATTTCTAAAATGCTGAATGGGCAGACTGTTTCTATCAAGCATTTTATACAAACAGTTTATGAAGTGTGAACAATAGGGTACTGATTGGTTTTCATGAATTTCAAAGTTAACAGATACAGAACCCCGGCTCAGGGAAAATCGGCTTTTTATTGCACCTAGCAGGAAATTTTAGAGAATATTATAAACTGACCAATTTCAAGGAAGTAAGATCTATGTCTGATGGTAAAACGCTTACAAGCCACGATTATTGTAATGCTGAATTGCTGTGAACTCCTCCTTTAGTACACTCCTGAACATGAAAAAAATACTTCATGGTGAACCTTATATACATTTAAAAATATATATAAAATTCATTGGAGACCCTTTCCAGCAGGGGTCAGAATGAAAAAGGGAAACAGTGGCACTTGCTGAGGCTGACGACTAAAGGCAAAAAACTGTCAGTCATTCAGCCTGTTCAGCATTCTTTTCAACACAAATCATTTTGTCTTGATTTTCCAAACACATGTTGTTACCTACAGTACACACCCAACTAGTTAGTGTAGATTGTCACAGAGGGGCAACACAAAACATTCCCTTAGAGAACTTCCACCTTTGATAGCAGTTCTGAACGGAAAGGCCACCGACTGGAGTTAGCATACTCTATCCTTACAGCTTTTCAGAGAAAAAGTTCATTAGCTGCTTCACATGCCAAGGGACCAGCTGTCCTTGGAGCAGGTCTGAATGACCAGGAGGACAAGTGGGAAATAAGCTCACAGCAGTGCCAGCATGGCATATGGTCATGTACCAGCTGTTTCTGAAATGCTTGCCAAAGGGAGACCAGAATCTGGTTGGCTGTTAGGAAAATAAAAACCCACAAAACCCAATAAGCAAGCAAACAAACAAACAAACAAAATCCACTATCAGTATTCCTTAGATCTGACCACAAAGCCAGGACTTGATTTGAAATGTCACACAGCAATTGCGTGAATATTCAGAATAACCTGTCATGTGTTTGCATGCGCTGACTTCCCCCATTAGGAGGACCCTGATATTTGGAGCATCTGGCCCTTCCACAGAGTTTTTGGCAGAAGAAAACTACAGAAAGGGTTAAATAAGGGAAGTGGATTTGTACTGGTGATATACATTACTAATACACTGACAATACGTCCAGGAGACCACGTGGAGATTGATTTAAACTGGAGCCAATTTTTACTATAGACAAATCCCAGGTGTCCCACATTTTACTATTTTATTTCTACCTTCAAAAAGGGAATTCAGATTCTCAGCTCACAAACAAAAGCTTTGATTTGGATTGGCGCGAGTCGTATTACATTGTTGGTGAAATGCTTCTGATAAACCAGTGGAGTGACTCAGCAGAAAACACCCAGCAGGATTTTTCCCCCAAGCTTTTCCATTTTCAGTTTCAGATTTTCTTAACAAGAAAATAACTTAAACAGTAACTAAATAGCTCAGAGAATGACTCTGCCCTTCTAGCACGGAGTTTAAAGTACTGCTTTCTCTTTTGAGCTTTCCCCAAATACCCGTGCAAGGTTCGGAGGGAACTGCGCCGATCAGCTCCACGTTCATATGACATCAATTACTGCTTCGGCAGCCCTTAGGAGAACGTCAGTAGCTGATGTAGCCACATAATCCTGCCTATTTAACTTTAAAAAACTTAGGCTAGCCAAATTTACAACTAAATTAGGTGCTTGGTAAGGGACGTTTATAAAAAGATGAAGCCTAGCTAAAAAAAAAAAAAGGAAAACTACTAAGAGTAATGCTGCTCTTGTGTCACGAACAGAGGCTGGGAGGCAGTGGCTACTACCTTGGCTTGCATGCATGGTTTATGAGACATGGTTTTATGTACAGGCTTAACCCATTGAAAGGCCTGCATCCGGGGCGCGGGCACCGATCTTCCCAAGTGAGCTTGGCTCCAGCGGCTGAAGGAAGGCTCTGCTCGCACAAAAGGCGCGGTGTTGGCCAGTTTCGGTGACATACCTCGCTGGGGATCTCTGAGAACCACACGTTCAGCCGCGAATAAAAGGAAGGCAAGCCCCGGGATTATGCACGGACAGAGGCCTGACTCTGACATCTTACGTAATGTTGACTTTCCTCTGACCTGGACGTGCTCATACACCCCAGAAACGCACAGACCTACCGCACACCCAAAAAGGGCGTTAGTATTTTCTCAACTAACCCGCGTTAATTAGCACTCGGGTGCGCCTTTTGTCGTATTTTCGGTCCTACGGTGGCCCACTTCTGCCACCGCACCATACTAAAACCCTCCTCACCCCCCGGCGGCGCCTACAGCCCCGACCCGGGCGGCATTTTATCGCGGGGAACCAAAGTTTCACGGCTCCCTCACGAAACCCAGCCCACAGCAGCACCCTCCCTCCCCGGGCGGGCTTCCCTTCAGCCCCACCCTCCCCCGCCAACCCCTCCCAGCAAGCCGTGTCACGACAAACTATCGCAATCCCCCGATTCCCTCCGTGCCCCCACACGGCGCACCCCCTCTCCCTGTCCCCTCCATCCCTCCTCTACACCAGCCCGCCGGCGGCGGGATCCGCGCCTCCCCGCGGGCGGAAGGATACAGGGAGGAGCCCGCGGCGCGGTCCGCCGGGGCGCTGCGGCTTGTTGCCTAGCGACGGAGCGGCCGCCCCCCCCCCTCCTCCCCGCCCGTACCGCCTCACGGGGCAGGGCCCGGCCCCGGCCCGCCCGCCTCGCTCGGGGACGGCAGCAGCGGGACGGAGCCCGCCGCCGCCTCCTCCTCCTCCCTCTCCTCCTCCTCCTTCTTCTCCGCCTGCCACAGGCCCCGGGGCCCCGCTCTGCGCCGCCACGGCAGGTAACGAGCCGCTGAGGAGGGCAGGAGGGAGCGCCGGGGCCCCGGTGTGGGGTGGGGGGGGGAGGGAGGAGGAGGAGCTGTGGGGCCGGGGAGGGGAACGGGGGGGGGGAAAGAGGGGGGAAAGGGGAGCAAAAAAGGGGCCGGGGAGCGGCGGCGAGGCGGGGCTGGGGGTGCCCCGGTGCGAGCGGAGCCCTGGGGGCGGCCGGCGGCAGGGGCAGGTGAGCGTGGGCCGGGAGCGGGAGGAGGAGGAGGATGAGGAGGATGAGGAGAGGCAGAGGAAGGCGGCTCCGGAGCCCGCCGGGGGGACACGGGGGTGGCCGGGTTTGGGGGGGGGGAGCCCCGCGGCCGTGCCCTGCCTGGGGGCCGCTCCCCGCCGGGTGACCGCTCCCCCCCCCCCTCACCCGGTCCCTTTCCCACCCCCCCCAGCATTGTCCTTTAGGGGCCTACGGAAGGCAAAAGGCGGCCAGAAAGGCTCGGGCTGCCTCCGGAGGAGGAGGAGGAGGAGGAGGAGCCGCGCTGACGGGCGACTGATGGCAGCCGCATCCTATGGCCGCGCCGAGCTGCGCAGCCGGGGCGGGCCCGGCGGGGCCGCAGCCGCTCAGCGGCAGCGGGCGGGGCGGGGGGGGCCAAGGTTTGGCGAAGGTTACAGCTCCTCGCAGGGCTGCCACGGCCCCGAGACCCCTGCCCGCAGCCCCCCGGCCGCCTCCTCCTCCCGGGGATGGCTGTTAAAGGGGTGGCGGACGGCCCGGGCGTCCTCGGAAAGTTTGGGAGAAGTGGGAGCCCGCCGCCGCTCTGCCTTTGTGTTAATTGCGCGCTGCAGTACCCGGGGCTCAGCTGAAGGGTGACAGCGGTACGGGTTGCTTGTCCTTTTAGGAGAAGACATTGCCGTGGTTCCAGTGTTTTCTGTCCGGGCGTAATTTCGGGTGTAGCTAGGAGGTCCAGGACCTGAGGACACTGTGTCACGGGCGGTTGATTTTTTTCCCCGTGTAAACCTTCCAAACGTTTTGCTTTCTGCCCTCCCGTCGCACACCGTCTATTACTTCTCTGTCCCTGCGATGAAGTGGAGATTGCCGATCAAATTTGGTGTCTTGGCTGTCAAAAGTGAGCTCGCGATGATTCAGTAGATAATTGTGTAAAACAAACTACTCCACTGCAGTGCTTAACACCCAAGTATTGCAGGCTGCTCGCAATCCGTGGCAGTCTGAAACGGCCTTCTTAAAAAAATTATTGTTTGGGACCAAAATATTCCCTATAAAAGTAAATGACATGTAACTTGATTGTTACTTGACATGTAACTCTACAGATTTTATTTTGTACTAATCCTCCATCTGCTGTTTCTTGTCAGTATGGATATGCTAAAATGGTAGCGTGCAACCCCTCCCTTCCAATCAATACAGCACATTGTGTGTGTATCAGAACCCTCAGTCCCCAGCACCGAGACGTAAGAGGGCACGTAGGTAACAGATAAGATGAGTAGCACGCTGGCTGTTTGTAATGCTCTCCATGTTCAAAGGCTAAGGATTTTAGGGGACATCCTGATTTGTACGCTCCATTGAAAGCATCTGCAGTTTACGTCCCCACCATGTTCTTCCTAGCAGGTATTCCCGCACACTCCTGGAACTTTATCTCAGATCATTTGTTTTGTGCTCCATTGGCAGCAGTGATCATTTCAGACCACAGATTCTGCACGTTTGCCTTAGGTACCTGACCCTGTAGCCCTTCTGCTTATCAGCAGGTGAATCAGAAGGAGGGGAAGGGGCAAACAGATTTATATGTGACCCAAGAGGAAAAATAGGAGGCCTTGAACATCTGCTACCTTAATTTGCTGATTTCACAGCCTGCACTCCCCATTGCTTTCCTTCTTGTTGCTATTCATTATTCTTCCAAGTAAGAGAAATTCCATAGGGGTAAAATGATGTCAGCATTTTGCTTTGCTAGCTTGCTGGGCATTCTAGCAGGAACAGGGACAGAGGAAGATCTAGATACTGCTCATAACTTAGCCCCAACTCCATTTGTCCTTCTTGAGCATCTCGTTCCTAGGTGAATAGGGGCAACGAAAGAAGCCAAGAGGTTGGTTTTATAATTAGCACGAGTGAATTTTCTGTGGAATTTTCCTAGTTTTTAGGAACAGTGCTGTAGAGTCAGAATGAACTTCTTCTATCTATTTAGCTAATTCCCAGCAAAATCATCTGTTGGTTTAGACTCTGCTTAAAGAAGCATACGAAATGCATAATGGTGGATGTTTGAAAGTGGTACGTGCTAAATATTTCCTTAAAATCCATTTAAATGTTAATATATTCAAAGAATATATGTATAGATGTATTTAAATCCAGGGGTATCTGTGGATTGTGAGAGAAAAAGACCCTTATTTCCTCCTCTCCTTTTCTCTCCCTTAAGACATGCATTGATAGTGTATGTTTCATACATGTCCGATGGAATGATTGTGTGGAGCCCCTAAAATTGGCTAATGGTAATGACAACTAATGGCTAGTAACTGCAGGTAATAACTTCCTACCGTAAGAGATGAGTAACAACGTCTGGTGAAGCAGAATGTGATGAGGGCAGCAAGACTTGGAATTCCTGTAGGCTAAGAGAAGTAGCAGGGACTGTTCTAGTTATCTGTGCTGCTCGTGGAGCCTGGAATGCAGATCTTCTTCTGGAAGCTCTTTAACGTGCCCTGTTTCTTGGGGTACTTTGTATTGGGGGATAGAGGTTGGAGTCCTTCGCTTCAGTCCAAGACCAATGACAGGCTGCACAGGTCATTTGGAAATGTGATTACTGAAATGAGTTGTCTTCTGTTTGCCTTGCTCTGTGTGTTTTTTTTCCCAAGAAATTTTCTCAGTAAAGTTAATTTCGTGATGCAAAATAAAAATGTTCAAATGAATATTTGAATGCTCGGTTGCATTTGAGTACATAGATAAAACGAAAATTGGCTGTTATGAGGGAAAAGCATGTTTTCTTTTTAATTTGGAAACCATTTACCAGATTTTTCTAGGCAGAAATATCAGCTAACTGCAGGACTTCTCAAATGCTTTAGTAGAAAGAGATCTATACCAGCCAGTTACAACATTTTTACTGTAAGGGATCTTGGACTTTCCCCAGCAGCTGCTTGGGTGCATTTATAATGGTTGTTGAGGGATCCAATGTGCATTTTATCGGCCATGACGGTTTTTTGTTCTTTGAACATTCAGTAAAAAAGATTCTCCTTTCACAAGCTTCTTACTAAAAGTTCTTTCTCTAGCTATATTGGAAGCTACTGAGAATTTTGAATTTTTAATGTGCTATTTCCTTTTTAATTTCACATGCAAGTATCTGGATTTACCCCCATCAAACTATTCCTTGGTTATTTAGATTCTGCTTATAACCTAGTATCTGTATGTCCACTTGGGCACCTGTCCTTCCAAGAGCTTTATTTCCAAGGAAGCAGCGTGGACGCTCAATTATAGATTTAATTTCATTTTTAACTTTTTTTTTTGTTGAGTGTAAATTAATTTAAATTCATTTTACTGTTATTATATACAGTAGATTTAATTATATCCTGCTGAGTTTATGCATAGTCTGTACGCAGGCTTGCTGTAAAAATTTTCATTTTTAATGTAATTTGGGAATGTGTAAATTTCTCATTTCAGTGATTTAGTGCATCAAGGAGGAAGTTTCAAACATACAGTCAACGCGAGCCTTACTCATGGCTGTAACTTTCTAGGTCTTATTCGAGAAGCGATTGCAGGTGAAAACTTATTCTCTGTGCCAAAGGAGAAAAAAAACCAACACATTTAGAAATAAAATTAAATTGTAGTAGGAATAAAATCTGAAGATTGTTTTTTGTACTTTCTGTAACTTAAAGAAAAATCTTCCCCATGCTGTTATTAAGTTAATATAAGAGTACTGAGGGAACAAGGCGTGCTCGGTGGGCTGGGCTGGATGAGACCGGCATTTTCCTATCAGCTGTGTGGCGGAGTGAATCGAAGCACGTTGCTGCATCTTAACGTGCCCGTGGTTGAGATGCTGGATGGAAAGGAGGAGCTGTTCAGCCATTCATATGTTATTAAATCGGGTGTGGGTTGGGTTTTCGCTGCTGTTTTGGAGGCTCGGTTAAATGAGCTAGCCGGGTTGTAGGAGAGCTGTGTAGTCGTGCTGCAGGAGGGGCTTTGCGTCCTGTTAAAGAAAGTGCAGAGATAAGAGAGTAAGAGATTAGGGGCTAGCTGAAGGCCGGAGAAAATAAAGCCGTTTTCATAAGATTGTGTAGTTTTCCCATCAGAACAGCGGGGCTGAGTTGCAAGGTATGCTCTGCAAGGTTATCCCAGGTAATGTTAGCTTAGTCAAGATTTGGATTGAGATAATCTTTAACAGTAAAGTGGCAAAACACTCTCAAACATACACAGAGTGATTAAAGAAATTATTTCGGTCATTTAGGATGTGTCATATATGCTTTTTAAGAAAATCCGGTGTTTTATTAGCCTAAAGGAAAAAGGCTGCTCGAAGCATCGCTAATGAAGAAATCAGAAATGCATATTGCTGCCACTGAATGAGTAATTAATTCTCACTAAATCCTTGTGACACTGTAATCTGTTATTACAAACTTGAAACAAATTTGAAGACTGTGGCTGACTAGGAGTGCAACCTTAAAACAGGACAGGGAATTTGGGGTGTTGGAGCGTCCTGAAAGGAACAAAGCTGGCTTCCAGCGGTTTGTCGGAGCGGTGACTTTCCTTAGGAAGTTGAAGGAATAGCTTCTGCTTTTTCGTGGTGGTTTAATTCAGCTGGCTGAAGGTTTTGAGCTAATGATTGCTACTAATTAGCTAAAGGTTGCTGTTGAGTGACTTTCATTCTGGTGCTGTCTTCTGGGGTAGAAGTTCACTCTGCTGCTTCTATGGCTGCTGTGCTCAGCGGGGGCACAGAACAACCCAGGGGGCTTCTTGCCTTAAGTCTCCTATTGAAGTCTTTGGAACTGCTTTACTGGAGGTCACGTTGAGTTGTGTGGGGTGACACGAGTTATAAAATGATTCTGGAGGTCCAGCTGTTAGTTTAATTTTCACATTTATGTAGATGTGTTTTTTTTTTCACCAGTGACTCTGAACAGGATATCTTATCGGCTTGAGAAAAACCTCAGAGTTCCAGTTTTTAGTAACTTTGAACTTGAGTTGTGAAAGAAATACCTTGGTTAACAGCACAGTAACTTCCTTGAAGAGAAGTAATATAATGCTGAGCCCGTGTTTTTGTAAGAGATTTTCTGCGGTGATGGTTAAATATTCTGTGTTTCAGTAAAAATACATTTTCCAGCTGTCCTTTGAAGTAGCAAATGCTTAGTTTTGTTTTAAAAGCAATGCTAACCTGTCCTACCTGCTTAGTCTGTAAACTTTTTTTGAATAATCAGTAATATTTTTAAGGAATGTATCTAATCATATAGGTGAGATAGAATATGGCAACAAATGGCAGCACCGTTTTTAAGGAAGAATTTTTTTTTCCCCAAGGGTGTGACAGTATAAACTGAATAAAATACATGTTAACATGCAGTTGAATGCCAAAATATATATTCATTCTTTCCTTAATTGTTACTCTGAAAATTGTTGAGTCTCCTGCTTCTATATTCCATTTGATAAATATATGGCATTTTATTTACTAATACTTAAGATTAAAAATCAGAGGTGATAAGGGTGCAGGGGAAAAGCCAGTGCGACAATTTCCTTTGTAGCTCTGCTGTATTTTCTTCACTGCAAAGTCAATATCTTCTCTGCTGGTTAATTCATAGAGCTCGGAAATTCAGCTTTTCAGAGCTCTTCATTAGCATCGAGCTTCTTGTGCCTGAGATATTACACATTTTTGCACAACTATTAATGAAAACCTTCTCTATATGTAGCTCCCAACTGAATTTGTGATACCATTTTTTAATGGAAAGAGATACCGAAAATACTGTATAGTCAGGCAAGAATATTTGTTTTTAAAACCCTTCGTGGGGCTCTTTTTAAGCTTTTTCAAAAAGACAGTAACGAGTGCTTTGAATCACAGACCAAGTACAGAAAACCTCAACCAAATATAGAGGACTTCAATAGTAAGCATTCAGAGAAGAACCACGTACAAGTTAATGAAATAAAGTAAAATGTATAGCGTGGTCATTGCTGGGTACGGCTGGGTTATTGACTCTGAAGGTATAAATAGCTGGAGAAATACCTCTGCCTTTAAATGGACAGGAGCTATTGCATGTCTGGAATTCATAATTCATTCTCCTTCATTCTCCTTTTCCCTCCCCAGCTGAAAGATGCAAAGTATGCCTCAGACTAAATTTCATTTTAACTGAATTAAATGCTATATGGTTGCGTGAAAATGGTGGCCATGGGGTGGTAAAGAGAACCCAATGCTTTATCGGGGTGGCCCCACTGCCACTGGGGGGTGATGCCCCATGGGTGTCAGTGCCTGGCAGCCCGGTAGGGCACATGGGTGGCTGTGTCTGTGCTTGGAGAGGCTCTGAAGCTGGAGGCAGGTCTGCTGCGATGGACGCCTGCAGGACTTTGTTCTCCAGGCCATTACTGCCTGCCTGGGAATGGGGTTCAGGCTCCAGCAGAGAGCTGCTCACAGGAGGTGGCTCAAACCGCTCCAGGAGTTGGGCAAGGCATCAAGAAGGCAGGAAGCAGAGGGGTCAAAACAGTAGAGAGCATTTGTCTGATCTTTCCGTGATATGGCTGCATTCTTCTCGGTGGCGTTGGAAAGCCCCCATGTGTTCTACGTGGCAGAAAAATTAGTAGGTCTATTGAGATGGGAATGGTAGGAAGCTTACAGGTTTTACGTGCCAAAAGTCCTGAAGATAAGTGTCTCGGTGGGTTTAAAACGTGCTTCCTTGGTGATCTTAGTTATATATTTGGATTTGTTTTTTATTAGCTCTGTTTCTTTTCTTAAACCTGAGAGAATTATCAAAGAGTGATGATAGTAATCAGTAATGTGTAGTCTGCTGCTTTTGTACATGCACGTAGGAAAAGATAGAGCTTTTGATAAATACGTCCTTGTAAAAAATTCTCAGGGGTCTGAACAAAAAAGACTAGCTGTCTCCTCCTTGAAGTTACAGCTAGACAGGGACTTCTCTCCGGCCCTGCAGCAGTCCATCCAAGCCTTCCCTGGGTGTTACAGACGTGAGGTGTGCTGCTGAGACCTGCAGTTTGAAATTGAAACGCTTAAATCATGCTGATACCCTTCACTGGGAAAAAGAAACACAGCAGAACTGTCGGAGAGCTGGTGTTGGCATGGCACTTTGGAGGTGCGTGTATGCCTTCCTCTGAACCAGCACCCAGTGTTCCTCTTGCATTCTCCACACCTTGGTGATCTGCAATATTGCAGGCTAGCTGCAGTGCTGGAGTTAACCTCTCTGTTACCAGAACCTGCAGCAGCAGTACTGTGACATCTCCAGGCTGCTGTTGCAGAGGGATTCTGCTTGTTTGAAGGCTGAATCTGCTGAGTTACACAAAGGCGGCAGTGCCACTTCCTCTCTTACACCTGATGGAGAAATTCTGTGGCAACAAAAGTTGACCGCTTACTTGTGCTTGCCACCCGCCCACCAAAAATGATTTTTCTCCCATGCACAACAAACCGCTCCCATTCATCCGTGCAGCCACGCAGTGGATAGGTTTTGTACAGGGCCAAACTGCTGAGCATCTCCTACCGTTCCTTCCAGGCAAACGCAGGGACATCCTCTCACGGCAGCAGTGCACAGCTGAGGTGCCGTTTACCCTGCCTGGCTTTTGTGTCAGCAGGTTTCCCCATGAAGGTGCTGCTGCTGGTGTCATTCTTCTCTTGAAAGTGTGTTACCGCTAGGATAAAAGCTCTCACTTCTAGTTCTCACAAACTGGCACTGGTGCTGGTAGTAATAGTAATTGCTTCCAATGTTGTCAGTTACCTGTAGTTTCCTAAGTTCACTTTTAAAGTAGAAAATGCTTAAATTCCTTGTCTATAGATTCCAATTTGTATTTTTAAGCTTATTAAAAATACCTATTTCTAAATTAGGTGATGAGAGTACATGTCGCTTTTTACAGATAGGATTTTAAAAAGGCTGTAGTCTTGTTTAAACAAGTAAAACTTAGGTCAAGCACCACTTCTAAATTTAGTTCAAAAGCTTCAACTTTAGTTCAAAATTCAGTTTTGGACAGTAATAAACTAAATTGGAAAAAAAGGCTGTCTCATGGCGGTATACGTTTTTTTTTATGAAGAGAATTATTAGGATTGTATTGATAGATGGATAACCTCGTTTGGACAAATTCTAATTGAAATGATGTAAATGGTGCCAATGTTAATGATGGCTGGCCAGTGAGGCAGTATTTCACTCCTGTAGTTTCATACATCTACAAACATCTTCTGGTTTATTAAAGCAGATCAATATTTGAAGGTGTTCTTAATAGTCAAAAGGCATTTTTATAACAAATACAGAAATTTTGGGAGATGTGATAGTTTTGGCAGGGGCGAGGGGAGCAGTTTACAAGTTCGCTGCCCTTAAACTTGTCTGGTATGGCCACACAATGGATGTGTGGTACCAGAAATTGCTTCGTTTATCAGCTGTGTCAGCTCTGTCAGAACTGCTCCAGACTCCCTGAAGTTAATGGGAATGGATGTACTGGTTATGTGCTGTAAAATGAAGTTACTGCTTTTGGATTTTTTTAATACATCTTTGATAGTGAGCCTTGATCTCCTGAAAGTTTCCTGAGCGATGCTCTGAGACAACCATACTCTGTCTTGAAGATAGAATTTGTTCAGTAAAATATTAAGACACTGTTGAAAGAGGTTCTGCAAAACTTGCCGACTGATAGGGCTCATGAGTTACATCCCTACGTCCTGTTAGTGGAGAGCCACTTCCTATGTATTCACCATGTAAAGGCACTTCTAAGAAGTGTGCTGTACATAATAGGAACCTTTTCAAAAGAGTCTGACTGTGAAGCCACTTCCAGATCTTGTAGTTCTGGAAAGTGAAGAAGTTTTGATACGCGATGGACGTAGTGTGCTGTGACTGTTTGCAGCGTCCATAGGCTTTGCTGCTCGGTTGTGCTTTTCCCTCTATCTTGCCTCTTTTAAACTAACGAATTGTACATCTCCCAGTTTATTTTACACATTTCAAGGAATCAGACTACATATAGCTCACCAAGAATATCGGCATCTCAGCTGTGCAGCTGAACCTTGTGCAGGCGCCTCACCGGCTGACTCGGCAGGCCTCCGTGACTGTTTCCCCCAGCTCCGTTAGCGCTCTGCTCTCCGGCAGGATTGATGTTCTGACATCTTGTCACAAAGTTCGTGTGTGTTAATGTGCAGCTCTGCGAGTGGATCAGCTAATTGAACTCCTCCAGCTCCTTTTCTTTGGAGTGGTGTTCTTGTATTATGGTGAACATGAATGTTTTATGAGAACAACTGTACTGGTGCAGACAAAGGCTTTGTCAAATCCGGTACTTGTCTGCAGCAGCATCTGTAAGTGAGCTGTTGCAGAAGAAAAATGAACAGGGGGAATATTTGGGATACCTCTCCCGAACAGTACCTCTGCCCCGCACTGTTCTCAGTCTTAAGGGATTTCCTGAGCCCAGTGTGGTTTGCCTAGTTGGAAACTTCTGAGGGTCCTCTCCTCAATTTTATTTGGAGCTCATCTAAATATGTATGTTTTGTGTCCTCAGAATCTGACAAGGAATTCCTCATAGCTCTTGTGTGAAGTTTTGTATGGAGTTCTTGCAGTCAGTCCCTATCCAGGGAGGGCACGGCTGTTTTGATATCACAGGACCGAGGCTCTGTGAGCTGCTGTGGGTTAGCTGACACCGCACAGCCACTTGCTCGCTTTTTCCCAGCAGGATGGGGAAGAGGATCAGAAGGGTAAAAGGGAGAGAACTTGTGGGCTGAGATAAGGCAATTCAATGGGTAAAGCAAAAGAAAGAATGAACTCGCTGCTTCCCCCTGAAGGCAGATGTTTTGCCATTGCCAGGAAAGCAGGGTTCCTTCATGAGTAACGGGTACATGGGAGCACAGATGCCCCAACTCCCAACGTCTTTGTGTCGTTCCCCCATCACCAAATCTTTTCCCCAACTTTTACTGCTGAGTGCAACACCACACGGCATGGGACATCCCTTCAGCCACCTGGGTCGGCTGTCCTGGGTCTGCCCCCTCCCAGCCCAGCCTCCTTGCTGGCCGTGCAGCCTGAGAGCCAGAGAAGCCCTTGACACGGTGTGAGCGCCGCTCTGAATAGCTCCAGCACCCCAGTTATCAAGGCTGGTTTGGTCACAAAGCCAAAACATAGCAGGATACGAGCTGCCGTGAAGAAAATTAATTCTAGCCCAGGCCAAGCCAGTGCAATCTCTACCCCATGCTCCTCACCGTTCATGTATGTGTGTGTTAAGCACAGGTTGGGATAATTTAAAGGTGCATCCATTGCAGCAGCGTACAGCGAGTGGGCAAAACGTGAATGTGGTGCCAGAGATGGCTTTGGTTTTGTAATGTGGTTTGGTCTTTCAACTGCTGCTGGCTCCTCGTTTCTGGTTTCATGAAATTTCCAACATACTACTTAGGAGCTTGTTTCTGCGGTGAGCAGTGAGCTCAAAGCTCACTGTTTTGTATAAGGAGCTTATTAGTAGTAGCACGAGGGTTTTATTCCTGCCTGGTCTCCCTTCAAGTTTATCTACGTGGAATTTTGTTTGATTTTTATTGCCGAGTTGCTCAGTTTCATAAAGTCCTGCAGTTTTTCAGTTGCTCTGTGCTCATAGTCCCTGCTAGCTTGCTGTAACTTGCTAAATTCTTCTCTATGTCACTTACCCCATCTTCCAGGTCATTTATGAATTTATTAAGCAACACAGGTCCCAGTGCAAAATCCTACAGAACGGTGCTCGTGCCTTCCTTTGTGTCATCTTGGTTATATCTGCGTTCTTTCTCTTCGCTAAGAAAATGAGGCTTATGTGGTAACTCATGAATTCTTTGAGTAATTCCATTAAGCATTTACACAGGATTAGCAGCTTCAGATTTTCATTTGGATAAGCGTTATGAAAATAGGTGAGCAGATTATTCAAGGAAAAAAAATCTTGCAGTGACAGCCACTCACTGGTTTCTGTCCCGTGTGTGCTTCTCTGATATGACTGAGGTACTCTAGAACCTATATCCATTGTGAAAACAAAATTGTACCACTCGTGCATTTCTCAGTATATATATAAAAGTTAATCCTAAATATCTAAAAGAGCTGTGTGTATGTCTGCGACTACTTTAGCACTCCTTGCTTTCATTCCACTTGGGTGTTTTAATCTGTGCTTATTGTGACACAAGGCTTCTGAAGCTTTGTGGCAGAAATTGTCTGAAATGGGATGGAGGGAGAGGTTAGTTTCCAGCACAAGCATTATCAATTTTTTTGGTTTACGATAGTGTTTCAGAGCCTTAGTCATGAATTGAGTCCCTGCTCTATTTGTTGTACAATAACATCAACCGTCGCCAACACAAAAAAAGGCTGTCCTTGCTCTGAAGACAACACAGCCAAATTTCTTAGATTCACAAAGAATGTGATTAAAAAATAACAGCTTCTTCTGGATTCACATGTCTTTTAAATGCCATGTGAAATTCATTAAGGACACAGATTCCATTGTTCACTGGATTTTTAAATAGGCTTTGTTTCTGGGCTTTGACAGTGCTTTCCCCTGTGTGTGACTGTTTGGCTTGCATATTAAGGATTTGTTGAGATTTTTCACTGAAAGAAACAAAACAAATGACGGTAAAATTGATGATTCCTCCATAATACGTCAGAGAAAATGTGGACTTCTGTTACCATCATATGATGGGACGGTACTTTTGATGGTCAGTCTTCTAGAGGGGGATTGAAAGTTACTAAGGTGAATTCATAACTTTGAATGTTATTGACCACACATGATAAAATTTTCACTTTCAATTTATACTAATTAGGATTTGCAGATTTACCCACGTGTAGTTGTCAGGGAGAGGAAGGATTGTTTGCTGGCTTTTAATAAAACTATTCTGGGGAAAAGTACTGCTAAAATGTATGTTCAGCTTAACAAGTGTGGACTTTGATACTCACATTTAAAGAAAGAATTCTGTAATAGCTTTTTCATTCCTTGAAAAATTGTCATACGTTGTCAGAGATGGAAGCAAAGCAAACCCAACTTTCAAAAACGAGAGCTTTTAATTGTAAACTATGGCATGTGCTGGCACATTTCACCAATTATTAGAGGAAATTTTGTGTAAACAACCCTTAGGACAACTACTGTGTGACAAGGTTTAGTCTAATTGTGAACATCCAGAATGAAGCTCTGGAGGCCCAGGTGTGATGGTTATCCCTCCTGGGAGTGGAGGGAGGGAGGAAGGTGGCATCTGTAGCTTTATCTAAGAGGCTGACTTCTCTGTAGAAGGTGCACAGCAGTGTGTAAGAAAGCTTTGTTGCCTGAGAGTCTTTATTTGCAGATTGTGCAAAGAAATAGATCCTATTGTAGATCCTATTATTTTTTTCCAGTTGGGTATGGACCCTGGTATTGTGAACTTAACTCTGCAAATGGTTTGCCTCATTTTAAGTTATATTTTTATGATCTACAAGAAGCAGTCTTGTCCTTTAGTTTACTGAAAGGACAGTAATAAGGCACTTTTTTTTTTCTATTCCAATATTTTCTGCTCCTTTAAGTCTTGATATTAGGTATATCTTTAGGAAGGCTTGTTAAAGCATGAAGTCTATTTACTTTTTTCATTTAAAGGTGTTTGTTCAGAACCTTTCCATATAAATGTGTAATTTTCAGGGGCCTCTTGGTGCTGATAAAATACAGATGAGGCAACCTTAGATTAATTCAGTGGGTTTTGTGGTTTGGCTTTGTTCACTGTTTTCCAAGATTAAAAACGATTGGGGGGAAAAAAGAACCAACTTTCCCTCTTAAGTTCTGTAAAATAACTGCTTTTTGTACAAAAGGGAATGATGGAGAAAAAAGTTGGTGAAGGTGTGGAAATGTCTCACCTGGCGTGATTTTGTAGAGTTTGCTCTTTCTGTTGGGATGCTAGCACTTTCTGGGTGGGCCTGCGTCAGTTTAAATGAAGAGTGATTTAATTACATCTTTATTTTATTGTACTCTTTAGTAATCTTAGTGTAATTTTGCAGTATAAAACTTATCTGTAGACACAACTGTCACAAAGGTATTTTTGTGGCTCAAGATGCTCTGAATTATTTTTATGCATTTGTCACAGCAATAGCTACATCCCATTTTGCTTACAAGGAAGACTAAGATTTTTGTCTTCAAAAAAGACTATTTACCATAAAAGACAGCACCATAGGGACTGGCGTGGAGCGTTCAGCTTCAATTTCCATACCATTGGTCCTCCTCCTGTGTTTTTTTTTCCTACAGAACACTTCGAGCTGTTGCCTTTGCTGTAACTACGTGTAAGCATACTAAAACTGGGTGACTGTCTACAGCTGTTTGTTTTTTGGGTTCAAGGAACGTTTAGTGGTTATCACACTGAGTCAAGTTTTGAGGAAGAGAATCTATTCTAAAGTAGTCGAAGTGGTGAAGTCAGTGTTTATTTACACAATATTGCAGTCTCTTTCCTGCACAGGACACTTCATAGGCTGGCTGTCACTGACCTTGTGAAGGTCATTGATTGGTGTCACAAAAACTGAAGGCTACTTAAAAGGAAGATGTGCTAGTTAGTGGAGTAAGGAGAAATTCTTTTGAAAGCATTTCATCGTGTATTTTTGACTTTGGCATTTGTAAGTAATCAATACAGTTTTCACAAACTATTGGTAGATATGTGTAGATTTTTATTTAATAATTGTCATTGCAAGGCATGTCCCTCCATCATGTTTTACAGCTGAAAATGGAGAATTCTTTCCAACTTGGTGGTCAAAGTAACAAGCGCTGCACTAGTTCCTAAAGCTGCACTGTCATGTCTGTGTTCAGGTTAGCTGTGACCATTGTGAGGATGGAGGCTGTATTAACGAGACAGTGTGAAAGAGATCAGAAAGGGATGCTGACTTATTTCTCGGATAATATTATCTGTGAAGTTGAGCTTCGCATCTGCTAGCAGAAATGTTTGCTATTTGATAGACGTGTGTTGATTTGATATGAAAAACCTCTGTCTAGTGCTGTGTTGGGAAAATGTTTCCCAGTTTGCATGGAATTTTATTCTGAAACATAATGGGAATAGGTGCTTAGCACTTCTTGTAAAGCAAAGTACTTGAGACAGTTGTAACAAGAGAATTCTCAAAGACTATTTCATTTTTTTTTCGATTTCCAGTTTTTATATTTGTGTTTTTTGTTTTTTTTTAAACATAATAAAATAATGTTAAAAAGAGGACTTGAAATGTGATATTCAAAAAAGCTTGACCAGTACTTGAACATTACCGAAATTTTATTGTCTGTTTCTTAACTCCAGCGATGATCTCTGTCTCTCTTGCTGCCTCTCCCCACCCATCTAAGGAAGCCAGGCGTACTGCAGCTGGTCAGCCAAAGCGATGCTTTGTCACAATAGATCTCAGCAGCTGAAGTCCTCAAATGCCTCATGTAAATACATGTCAAGATAGGAAAGAGAGGCTGTGTTTTCACCTTATTCAGGGAAAAGCTGAAGCATGAACTGAGTCCTTACAAGATGCTGAACATGTAGCCATGTGTTTAAGTAACTCTGAGTTGAAACGACTCATTTTCCAGAAGCCCTTTGCTATGCTGTGTGTCAGGTAGTCAAAGCATACAGTGGAAAATGTCACCACCTTAAGCAAGCCCTTCCCATGTTCTCCCCTGGACTTGTTTTGATGGTGTCTTTGCAAACCACTGACAGCTTCAGATGTGTCTTCTGCCCCCCCTCCACTCTCTGCATGCTGTAAGAGAAGAGATGAGAGGTAGATGAGAGACCTACAGGATTAGAAGCAACACATTTCTTGGTTACTATCTCCCCCTTGCTTTTTTTTTTCTTGTTTGTTTCTCTCTTTTCATAATTGCACGCCCCAGTGGAACTTTCTACCAGCTCTGCCCAAACAGTGCTGATTTCCTGAACGTTCAGCTAGTGCTGCTCCCTGCCCCAAAAAAGACAGCTCAGGAGGGCAGTTTCCCCAGATCTTTAAAATGTAATGTTTGGGGAGCATTGAGCATGGGGATGTTCATCGCATGAAAAGATCCACATCTCTTCTTGTGCCAGTGGGAGAAGGAAAGGAGAAAAAAAAAAAAAAAAAAACTTTGCAAGGTGTTTCACTGTACTGTTATTTGTGCTTGCCTGTGAGAGTCTGACCAATACAGAGATGTTACTGACACAGCCTGAATACTGTTGTGTTACCTCCTTACTCAAACGGAGATCTCCATCGGAGCCATAAGGTGGCTTTAACTAGCGTAGGCTTTTGTCATAGAGCTTTTTTTGCCTTTTTTTTTTTTTTTTTTTTTTTTCCCCAATGCTGTCACAGTTAATTCAGTAAAGCTCTGGAATATGCAGCTGTACTGGGGCAGTGATGCAAAGAAAAACCTGTAACTCCTAAAAACTCTGATCTTTTGTTTTGTAGACATAGGTGTCTGCTGTAAGGGCACCTTTTAGTTTTGTTTGGCCCCCGAACATGTGCTATGTGCACCCTATTGTTCAGTTACCTTAGGTGATGGCTGTTCTGAGCAAATTGCTCCCAGCATCTTGCAGGGGGTTGAAGTAAAGCAGGAGGTACTGCTTAGATGCTTCAGGCTTCTTGTTTCCTTTCCTTCAGGCTTTGTTTCCTGCAGGACCTGCCTTCCTCGGGGTTAGAGGGGAGAACGCCTCCACATGTGGGGCTTGCATGTTCTGCCCCTCACCTGCCCAGAATTGATTTGGGGTTACAGGTGTTCTCACTCTTAGGCTGGATTAGAGTGTAAACTTGCTAAGGCAAGGCTGGGGTATTCAGTTACGTATTGAAGGTTGAATGTTAATTCTTACATGTATCAATTCTGCTCAAATTTTTTGAAGTTATTTCAGAAATTCGTATATTTATGTGGACAGGTTTTGCATGATGAAATGCTCTGTTGGCCTGAGGCAAAGAAAATACTGAAACTTTAAAAAAAAAAAAAAATTAGAAAAACCCCAAACCCAATGATAGCAACTATTTAGTGATAGGGTGTGAGAAACAGTTCTGTTGGTCTGATGAAACTCCTGGCCAGATGAGTTTCATAATTTCAGTGTTTTATAAACATTATGCTTTTTTGTTTGTTTCATAAATGGTAATCACATCAAAACAATAGGATTATATTGTTTTGTAGTGATGCAAAATATGTAGTTTGATATCAACTGAAGTGAATTTCTTTGTTCGAAGTGTCTCTTTTCAGCTGATAAAGTAGTAAAACCTCAACTTGCTTGTAAAGCTGGGCCAAACATATTTCAATCAATGCAATAGTTGTGAAGCGTTTGATGAAGGAGCCTGTCTTTCTGCATTAGAAAGTGCCTTTTCCGAAGTCACCTTTAAACTTGGAATAATGCCTGTTACTCTTGGAAAGGACGCTGAGCAGCTGTACTGTATAGGTGGAGTCAGCAGTATCTAAATGACTACTTTTGACTTTATTTTTCTCTGTTTAATATTATTCATGTATGGATATCTAATATCACAACTTCTCATTTTTTCCTCTTTATAGGTCCTGCTGGGGACTTGCATCTGGCCTCAATGTGAAATTAAGGTAGAAAAACACATCTACATATGTGTTTGCTATTAGGATTTAGTTTATTCACTGGTCATGCCTGAAGAGTGATGTTCGTCTCTAGACGGCTAACTGCCAGGAAATATAAATGATTGTCCTAGAAGTCAAGCCTCTCTCCTATTTACTGGAGTGAAAATCACCTCCAGATACCGACGGAATATCAACTACAGAAAATGCTTCACGTTATAAGGATGCCAACCACCTAGATTCATGCGCCCTATCTGTACAGTTGTTGTGGATGGTTTGCCATCTGAAAGCTCCTCAAGCTCTTATCCAGGCCCTGTATCTGTTTCTGAAATGTCTCTGCTACATGCTTTGGGTCCAGTGCAGACCTGGCTGGGACAAGAGCTAGAGAAGTGTGGCATTGATGCCATGATTTATACTCGGTATGTCCTCAGTCTTCTGCTGCATGATAGCTATGACTACGACCTGCAGGAACAGGTATTTACATATTTTAGATGTTGTCCAGTGAAAGTGAGTTTTTGTATCAATTCTGTTTTGTGTATTGTACTTGGGCATGGCTCCCGTGGTGGGGGGTGGTTGTCTTTCAGTGTGTGGGTGGAAGGGGGGTATAAACCCACGGGGATCAAATTCAGTGGGTGAGCTGAGGTTGGTGTAGTGAGTTTGCTTTATCAGCAATCACACTGAACAAAATTTTAGCATTACTGCAATCAATAGTAGAGTTATTAATACTGGAATGTCATGTGTCATAAACATAGACCTTCAGTACTCGTGCCTTTAAGACATATTTAATATTGGAACATGAGTAAACTTGTGTAATTTTTGTAAGCTGTGTGTCAAATTAGGCTGCTTCACAGTAGCCTGTAGACTTCCCATCACTTCTCCTCACAGATTTAATCTCATGCTATTTTCAGTAAAGAATAAAAAGGAATACATATTTTACTAGCCAAGGATCTAAAATATTTTATTGCAAATAGAGTGTTTATCTTCTAAAAGAATGTTAATGCTGAGTTCTGACAAAAGGCATGCAAAAGAATTGTTGAACAGTGAGTTGCGATACATGGCCCTGATTCAAAATGGGTTGGGGAGCAAAAGTGAAGCCATACAACAAACAACTCAGTTACTGTTCCCATGTGCCTTTATTGCTAAAGATTTTGTGTGTCCCAAGAATATTCTCTTTGCTCCTAATTTCAACTCATTTTTTTATTATTTTTAGGTGTGTATGTGTTTGTTTTTTTCTTCATTTCTCTGCATCATGAATCTATATCAAAATACTGTTAATAGAGGATTTTTTTTTTTTTGGATGGAGAACTTGGCATTTTCAAGGAGTAAGGGTGCTGCCTGGACTTCTTTATAAGGTGGTTGCAATTAATGTGAAAGGGGGAAGGAAGGAAAGTGTATACCACTTATTTGGTGGCTTCATTATTAGTTCTTTTTTCTTGCTGTTGTTTTGGTGATATTTTGAATATTGGAACCTAAGTCCTTCAGATTTTTTTTTTCTAGTCAACCTTTTTAAAAGTTGAGCAAGAACAATGCAGGATATTGTGGAACAGATGTGAAAATAGCTGAAACGAGCAAAAAAAGTCAGATACTGCTAGTTTCTGAACTCTTAGCAACTGTTACTGTGCATGAAAGCCCTCCATGTTTCTGTTGTGCAAAACAGAAAACTTCATGTGCAAAAGTAATTTATGTGCGAAAGGTCATCTGACAACAGTGGAAGCCACCAGGAACAACCTCATGATTTATAATAATAATAAAGATAAAACAAAAAACAAAAATGCTGTAAGCACTATTCAGAAGATCTCTAAACAGAGAACTTATTTAGGTCTTGGTCAGATGTGAATGGCTGCTTTTTGGAAAGTGGAGAGAATAAAGTTCTACAACCCATTAAAAAGGAGGGCTTAGGGGGAGGAGAGAAAAACGAATCAAGTGAAACCCAACAGAATTTTAGAAGGTTTAAAAATAACCCTGTGGCCAGACTTCTCAGTCCATTTTGGAGCATAGTCATAACTGTAAATCACTACTGTGATAAACTAATTTTTGCACTTCAGTCATTTTAAATTTCTTTTTATCACGCCTTGCAAGAAGCAGAATAACTGCATTACGAAAACCTCATTCATTTTATTTCTCATCTCAACATCTTAGCTGGGTGCTTTGTGTAGTGATAGCAGAGCTTTAAGGAATGTTCCTGTTCTTTTTCCAAGTTGATTATCTGAACTTAACGAGCCAAAGAGAAGAGTAGCAAATGCTGACAGCATAGCCCAAATGTGTGTTGCTGTACTGGTGCTGTTAGATGCATAGAGGATGTCTTCTGAATGGCATCTAGATATTAAGCTTGAAAGTTTTTTCTACCTCCTCCAATTTGATCCCTGCTTATAACACACTCTTACCATATTTGTTCACGTTATTTCAATAACCATTCTCGAAGTTTTGAGGTCTAGTATCGGTTGTATCAATTTGGTTTTGTGATGGCACTCTGTAAAAGTGATTGGATGCATATGTTACCAAACACGCTGCTACCTAATTCCTTTCTTGAACAGCTTAAGTCTTTGAAACTGAAAATATATAGGAAGAGCTGAGGAAATTTTAAAACGTTCTCCTCTGTATTTTTTTTATTATGGCCTTGCATTTTAAAAAGAATTTTGGTTTAGGTAAGTCATTCAGAAACAAGAGTCTAGATTCTGAAAAACAAGTTTGCATTGAAGCAGTTTCAGTTCAATTTTGATGATAGGTACAATATTAAGACAGACAGAGGAAGAGCAAATACCAGCACTGTTTACAGGTAGGCATCAGGGAAAAGTGCAGCAATTAAATATCTAAAGGAGAGAAATATTTTACGAGTAAAATATTGAGAGATGCTGAGCTTCTGATTAATTCCAGGGGTAGAATTGGTTCTTGGCATCTCAGGAATTTTTCCCCCATGCAATTCTTTTGATTCTTGAGAAATATGACAATTTCCAGGGGAAGAAATATCCTCAATAGTGGATTTATTTAAATTATTTTTCTTTTCTTTCTGTGGGGGCATGATTAGCCATCATTTCTTTCAAAAAATACAGCAGTGATGTCTATTTTGAACAGGTTAAAGAGAATCTCTAAGCACTGCACAGAATAACAAATAATACTGGAATCCATTCTGATGCTTGGGATAGGAGAGTGCCGCAGGGAACAAACTATTTAGGAAATACTAATCTTAAGGATAGTGTATAATCATCTTCATTAGGGATGTTGTAAACTGTAGTTTAGATAGTCATTAAGATCTTTCCTCCTCAGGATGTTGATGACATCATTAGCACTGTTTTAATTGCTTTAGGAAGCCTCCTTCCTTGCTTTTTTTATGGTGTTTTGGTGTCATCAACTGCAGCAGGGAAAATTGATGCATGAAGTCGTGGACTGAGTTTACATCAGGTAAGTACAGAAAGATTTAAAATTAAAAAACGAAGCAAAAAGCATCCACAACCTTACTGTGTGAACCCAGCTATTTAAGATGTCAATGTTACTGTGTTAGCAGTTGCTTCTGTTTACAGTGACAAAATAACTATTTCAGGAGAATATGGGAGTCTTAATTGACTAGCTCTTCAGGGTTTAGTGTTGAGAATAAGCAAGATGTTCCCTTCTGTTTTGTTAGTGATACATGATACGTGGTTCCCATTCTTGATTATGCTGCTGACTTCTATGCCTCTTATCACTTGATCTCTTTTCCTCCAATATTGCCCAGTTCTGTACAATGAGGTAGTTTGATATATGGATAGAAGATACAATGTGGTTAAGGGTTTGGGATGTGTGTTTTTTTGGTTGGTTGGTTGCTTTTCTTATTTTTTGTTTTGTTTTCACTGTTCATTCCATGGCTTGCCCAATTAGAGTGGTTTCTGTTGGGTGTAGTTACATTTTAGCAGGTTTAATATTGCTGAATGCTAGATAAGTAAGCAGTGAGTTCTTAGGGACTTAATATTGCCTTTTTTCAAGGCTTGTGTTTAGAAGACATAGTGTTTTCTGTACAGAAATGGTAGATGAAAGTGAAACCCTAATACGCTGCAACCAAGTTTAGCTGGGATGTTTGCATTTTTTGTTCTGACTCACTGGCTTGAATCTAAAAATATTGGGAAAATGGGTAAGAAGGTACATTTTGCCCAGCTATATTCCCAAATCCTAGAGAGCCTTTAAGGAGGGGATCTCATTTATGCTGAATTGCACAGTGCCCCCAGAGCTGTTATACATTGCATGCTGCAGTTATGCGTGTATTAGACATAGCTATCAAGTATCTCTGTAACACCTTCTAAACATATGCACTGTAAATGTTATAAAGAAAAATAAATACTGGAGTTAACTTGATTATCATTGACATTATAGCATAATTTTCATGCAAGCCAGATGTATCTGTGAATACTTGCTGCCTTTGGAAATCCAAAAACTTAAGATTTGAAAGATCTTAAGCAGTCCTTAATTCTTAGTGCTTTTGGTCTGTAAAGGAAAAACCTTATAAAAATTGGTATGGATTTAAGCAATAGACTATGATGGAAACAAAATACAGAATGTTTCTTTAAGTGTATAAGCTTTATCATTTGTATTTTATTTTTGTTTGTTTAGAAATAAATGATAAATAAAAGTTAAAACCCCATGGAATTACTGAGGAATCTTTAAGTTTGGGGGACCGGAGAAATGCTGCTAGGGGATAGCTGAAAATTCGGAGGCACCCTTTTGACTGCAAATTAGACTGGCTTTTAACCAGAATGCCTTGATCTTAATGTTTCCTGATATTCGACTAACTAGGTGCTTTTAAGATTTCTGACTGTAGTTTAAATGCTAATTAAAAGTATATTTATAGATACGTGTGCTCTCAAACCAGTTTGTGATACAGAAATACTGCACTAAGTCAGCATGCTCTGTGCAGCACTAAGCATTGCCCTAAAATATATTGTGTGAAATTGTATTTCACTGGTCTTCATTTGCTCTGTATTAGAGTCAGTGTTCTCTGGTATCTTTTATATCCTGGTTGTAAGCACAGCTCTTTCAGAATATAACAGGTTCATCTTTTTTTTTTTTTGCCTGCGGACAGTTCTTCCTTTGGAAGGAAACAAAACAAACAAACCAACACCCCAACACAGAAGCAAACTAACCCCCAACAGCTAGACACTGCGAGATAAAGGCTTTGTTTGTAAGCCTCTGGTCATGCAGCAGGAAGGCCTAAATGCATTTGTTATGCATCCTTTCCATATCAAGTGCTGTCTGTTGTTTTTTTTATCTCCTTCTTTTCACTTTTTTTTTTTGAAGTTGACCTTTTTTCTGACCCTCAAAAGTAAAAATCCTAGAGATTTTTTTTAGAAAGGTAATGCTTTCCAAAATCTTGGAATTAAGTAGCTGTTGTACTGCAAACTGTGCTCTTCTGTGACTGCCATGAGATTAACCTCTTGATTTTGAAGTTTGGGGGAGACGGCAGGAGGCCTTTCTTGAAGATTTATTATTTACAGACTCATTTGAAATAGTTTTGTTCAGGTGATCTTTTACATACGGGGATAGAAACAGTCTTCAGAGTAACAGCTACACTTCTGCTGAATCTGATCATAGCTTCTAGTCTTACTTTTCATCATTAGCATATACTCAGAGCCCCAGAATGCAATTTCCTCCTTTATATAAAGGGAAGAACAGGGTGGTGGAAAAGAGGCCTCAGCCCACACATGATAAACTTTAGCTCCGTGCCCTGTGGCTGGATCTCCACAGATGCTTTTGGCCTAGCTTTGTGCAATGGGCTGGGGATGCTGCCGCCAGCCGTCCTGCACTTGGTGATGTGCTGGTGACAAGAGACACTTCTTGCTGGCAGCACTGGGCCACCAGCCCGGTTATAGGATCCAGCCCAACGTGTGGCATTGCTCTGCCAGCCATCCCATGGGAACCCAGCAGAGGGACCCAGCCATCCCATGGGAACCCAGCGGAGTGGATTCATGTCAGAGTAATGGCCATTTAGGGGTTAAGGATTTATCTTAGGGAGATAGAGGTTGGGTTTTGCTGTGGTTGTTTCGTTTTGAAGTGACAATCACATCTGCAGCATAAAGGTGTGAGGGGAAAGGAGGGTTTGGTCCTCTCTACTAACCTAAGCCTGTATTAAACATTAACTGGCTAGTGTGCCTTTCTAGCAGAACATGACAGTGAAGATTGCAATTGCTCTTTTGTCATCCCTAAGAAACAACTGGGTCATTGAGAAATGATTTGTTAATGAATTAAAATATGCAGAGTACAGTTCCGTTACCGTAGGGCAGCGCCTGTGACTGTTATGTGTAAGTGTTATTAAGTTTCAGAGCTCACCAGCAATTTATAAATTTGAGGTCCTTAGAGTAATCCCGTGTGTGTGTTTGCAAGATTGGAAATAAAGCTTTTTCTCATACATAAACATAGAAAGTGAAGAAAGAGCAAATCCATCGGGTATGGCAAACAGTCCTCAAGTTAATATGCCAGTATGGCTTATTTATTAATAGGAAATCATTTAACTTTTATAAACTATCACATAAGTAATTTTAAGAGTTTGTAGAGGAAAACTTAGCCTTGCATTTTGTTCAAGGGAGACTAGCTGAGGACTATCAAAGTGTCAGTCTTACTTAATCTTTTGAAAATAAGTCCTTTGTATGTGCAGAACTTGGTGAGAAGCTGCTGGCAGTTTGAGCACTGCAGCTCAGGTTCTTACGGGTGCAGTGCCTCTAAGGGACTCAGCCCCCCCCTCCCATTACTTGACGCTTGTTCTGTTAATTCAGACATGATTGCTCTGTCCCATATTTCTGTCTTGGTGACTGCTAGACAAGGGCTAGAGCTGGTGGTGCACCATGGACGGTGCATTTGTGTTCTTACTTTGTTTTAAGGGCAGGAATTGTGATGGCAGGGACTGGAGCTCACCAGCAGGCTCCTCAGATCAGTGTCTTGTGCAGACTGTAAGGTGTCGGGGTGCTCTGCTTCAGCTGATACCTTAGTGCAAAAGGCTGTGGGAGCTACTGGAAAGCATTTGTTCTCAACAAGTGTGGTTACCAGATATTTTTTATTCATGCAGTCTCCTGTCTTTGTACTCGTGTGTGCAATCATGTTTAAGTGCTGATGCCTTTGCAAGCATGTCTGTTCCATGGTGCGAAACATCATTTCAGGACATCAGAGTTACCTGGGCTCTTTGGCGCCTCTTGGGTGTGCTAACCTGCTGGAGTAGGCGCATCTGTCATCTAGTTAATGATATCATCAGCTTCTCTTCTGAGTAATCAAAGCAATCTTGGAAACATGTACCATGTTACCTTTTTGTGACTTTCTAAATAGCATCTAATGCTTAGTTATCCTGTATCTCTCACTCACAGTCACCGAAGAATAATGGAATCGCTTCTGTGTTGTTACCACTGCTGATCTGTTCTTACAAAGGCTTACAGAACGTAGAGCAGAGGTACAAAATCAACTGCCAGGCTGGTTATTCTTCCTGTGGGTCAGGATTTATTAGCAGCCATCTCTGCACTGATATAAGTGTCCTGGTTCTGACTGTGGGGTTGGCTGAGATACCTCGTTAGTGCTCTTCATACTGCAGACCAGCATATGGCAGTACGCTCACCATGTCTCCAAGCACAGGTGTGCACTACCTAAATTCTGTGAAATCAGATGATTACAGTAGTATATGATGCTTGCCATACAATTTAATTCCTAAGTTCAAGAGAGCAATGATAACATGCTGTGAAATAGCTTCCCGAGTCATAACGTGTCCCTGTCAGACATCTGGACCATGTAGCAGCAGTTTCTGTTGAATTTCTGTCCTTTTCTGCCATGTAGGTAAGGCATGTAAGCAACGTGATTTCTTAGTAGCCCTGGCTATAGCCTTACTACGTTTTCTTTTCTACGTTTACTTTAATTGGAAAACTTAAGGCAGCCTGCTCTTCAAACAGGATTTCAACAGATGCAGCATTTGCATGTTCTCTAGCTCTTGGGAGTGGGTGTGATCAAATTTCTTTTGCTTGGTTTCAGCCGAGAGTGAACAACACGTAGACTGCTCTTTCAAGTTTGTAGGATTATAAGCAAGAGTTTGTAATTGACACACACTCAATTTAGAGTATTTTATACCCAGTTTGATTGGCTTTGATATGCCCAGTTCTTCCCTGCCTGCAAATTGTGGACTCATTGGTTCTGAATGCCTTGAGGACCTTGAAGTCATAGCAGCGCATGCTGTGGTCTCATGTGCTGTCAGCTCTTCTCTTACAATTCAACCACGTAGGATTGTTGTGCTCCACTTGGAGCAGCTGGGAACGAGGTGACTGCAGTGGCTTTGCAGGTACTTTGCTATACCCAGAGCTTATCACGTGGTTCTCTGCTTCTTCACAAAAAAGTCCAAGGTGAATTCTTCCACTGGTAAGAACTAGATTTGGAATAATGATCTAATAATAAAGAATGCTTTTCGGTCTCCTCTGTTCTTTGGCCAGCATGGCTTCTGACACAGAGAAGGCTTGTGCTGCTCTTGCTGATTGTCTTTTGGAGAGTGTAAGCTGAGCTGGTGCCCCTATTTTCATGTATGTCTTCTGAATTCTAGCATATGCGTTAACTCATTATCTTTGTCTCAGTCTGAGGCAAGGCTCAGTCGGGAATGTCAGAGCCAGTCCTCATCCATTAGACCTTCAACTTTCATTGTAATGAGATGCAGTTCTCTTAAGCTTGTCACAAAAGCCATGATGAATAGATAGATATCTAAGCAAATTCTGAAAGTTTTGTCCTCACTCTATTTAGGGGAAGTATTTTATTTTTTTTCCAGGAAAGATCACTTAAGCTGTTCATGCAGTCTGCTTCTTGAATAATTTTAAAATGCAGTTTTCCCTTTACTCTCTGCGCTATGAGATCCTTCTACAGGTAGTAAGGACCTAATCCATTTTTTATATCATTCGTGGCTATTTTCTTCCATTCCTTTGCCTATCCCAACATCTCGGAGTTGACTTAGAGTTTTTTGGTGAAATTTTTGGAAAAGCTTTCTTGCAGTGCACAGTAGTTCATACCCAAATATATGAATATTGTATTTGATTATTAACTGTGAAATTAACTTAACTTTGCTGCCAGAAGAAGCCAGGATGCTGTACCCCCCTAGATTTTCATTAGGTCAGATTGCATAGCCTGGGCTTTTTTTTTGTTTATTCTTCCCTTAAAAGTCTTGATAGCTGACACTGCCTTAAAATAAACTGTTGATAGACTTAAGCAGAGAAGTTTTAATGGACAACATGTTAATACTCAAATTATTCTGGGTGTGTTTGCAGAGAAGAAACATGAGTGCCTTTGGAGAACACTGCTGCCTTGAGTTTAGGCTATTCCATCTCATAGGCAGAGTAAAGATTTGCAAATTTGGGGTTTGTAATGCCATATACAATTCATGACCTCAATGTTGCAGTTGTTTTGGGTGCTCTGTCTTTTCCTGCTTTTGGGTTTCTAAGGAAGCAAGGCTCATGCATTCATCATTCTCCATATGAGTGTCTACTGCAATTTTTTCCCTTTGGCCTTTCCAGTAAATTCACACAGAATCACAGAATCACAGAATTTCTAGGTTGGAAGAGACCTCAAGATCATCGAGTCCAGCCTCTAACCTAACACTAACAGTCCCCACTAAACCATATCCCTAAGCTCTACATCTAAACGTCTTTTGAAGACTTCCAGGGATGGTGACTCCACCACCTCCCTGGGCAGCCTGTTCCAGTGCCTAACAACCCTTTCAGTAAAGGGTTGATAAAATTGATAAAGTATTTTGTTTGCATTTGGGCGTTTCAAGTCTTGTAAGAGAGGTTTCTCCTGCAGCTTGGCTAATGCCCCACTTTGGAACAAGCAGACAAACCTTAATTGTTCTATATGGCACTTGATAGGAACCGGCCCTTCATTCATTCAGCAGGCATACAACTCCAAACTATTTATGGCAGAAATATCTGTCAGCTGTCGTATTGAATCTTCGGCAAATGTTTGTCCCTCATTTAAAAACTGTGTGGTTATTTATTTATTTTTTTCCTTTAGTTGTCTCTTAACCTCTTTTCTGAGAGTTACAAGAGGGAAAAATTGTTCATAGGTGTTTTACGTAGTCTTGCAGGACTCTGCCTACCTTAAACATCATGGGCATTTTTTTCACATTAAAAATTAGATAACCGACTTTGATATTCTTTGAGTTGGAATCTTAAAGGGAGAGACTCTATATTTATTACATATTTGAGAAATTATAGAATCATAGAATCTTTTAGGTTGGAAAAGACCTCTGAGATCATCACATCCAACCATTACCCCAGCGCTGCCAGCTCTACCACTGAACCATGTCCCTGTGCACCATACCTACGTGGCTTTTGAAGCCATGAACCACGCTATGCCCATTAGCCAGAGAGCCACAAGGGATTGAATCCTTCTTATTTTTTGTATGAACTTATTACCTGAGCTTGCCTGTTGAAGCAATGCTATTTGACTGGCCAGCAGTGACATTTAGGAGAGCAAAAAAAAAAAAAAAAAAAGCTAAACCCATAATATGCTCAAATCACAAGTGGTTGGTACTGAAATTAAAATGCTGCAAAAAGAGGAGTGTTTCAGAGTTCCCTGTGTCAGCATGTTTTAACTCAGTACGTTCTTCTGTCCTCTAAGACAATTACGTTTCTTGCCTTAAGATCTCTTATTCATAACTCAAAATAGGAATGTTGACCAAGTAGGTAATTGCAGTTATTCAATTCATTATGTAAAAAGTAGAAAAAGTTTGTATTTGATCATCATCTTACAGTGTGTCTAATTTAATATGTAGTATATGCAGAGAGAATCTTAGGGAACTGGGTTCTCTGAACTTCCTTTAAGAAGAAAATTCTGATTTCTTAAACGTGGTTTTCTACTGATTTGATTTCCCCATTTTGGGAGTATATCGATCAGCTTACTTGCTTTTGTGTTCTGCTGATAAGGCAAAATTGAAGCTTTTTTGCTTACCTGAGTATAATCTCAAGGTCCCGGTGTTTCTGCATCCCTGATCTTGACTCCAGCTTTTATGGGTAGTTTCAGCAGGATTCTTGAGATAAGTTTTAACACCGTTTTTCCCTGTTATGCAGACCATGACTTTCAAAACAATTTTCATTCAGACTAATCACAAGGTGTCACCTTTGTTCTTTTGCTGGTAGTAGTATTTCTCTACTGTCTTCAAAACAAATGAGACCAAGTAGAATCACTGCTGAAGTTGCTTTTCTTTTGCTTCCCCAAATTTTTGGTGAGTATGGAGAGAAGTGGGGGAACCGCTGCAGTTGCATAGTTGAGCAGGAGAAACAATTTAGAAAGCTATTTTTAAAATTTGCATCTGAATATTAATTTAGTATTGAGTTAAGCACCAGATTTCTTGAGGCAGCATTAGCAGAAAGAGTACAGGTACTTCACTAGCACTCCTTTAGCCATCTTTATGATTCTTAAATTATTCTCAAAGTAAGATTTTGCACATATTATGTCTTTGCAAATTAAAAATCTCTACTATGAACTCACCTAGTTATGTGGTAGGTAAAGTAGGACTCTAAAGAATGGATAATTAAATAGCAGTTTTGGTATTTTTCCAATATCCAGATGGCTTTCTATTTCTGTTGATATATATTTAATATTGGGCAGCTTAGCAATATTGGGCAGTTTGTTTTAAATGTTAGGATTTTATAAGCCAGACTTGTGTTTGGTTGTGGGTTTTTTGTTGTGTTTTGTGTTTTCTTTTGTGTGCACACACTTTTTGAACCCATCAGATCGGAGTGGAGTTGCTTTTATGAAATGTTCAGCAACCACTGAACAGAATTGTGAAAATGCAAAGTTACTTTAAAGCTCTTGCACTAAAACAAGCCTTATAATGAGCTCTGTTAGGAAGCAAAGGTAACTGAAGGCATCTAGCTGCTGAAGAGAACAGAAGTCCCTAGTGATTCTTTCCACGTGAAGTAACTCGTTTATTCTGCTTCGTGCATACAGCATGTTTTGTTGAGCTGCTTTCTTTACCGTTTGTCACAGAGTTAACATTTCCCAGTCTAAAGAGTAAACCTACTAATGGGCTTCTTGCAATGGAAACTTGAAAAAAAAATGGAAAAGGTTAATTTAAAATATTTGAAACTTTTGGATTGCCTTTTTATCAGTTTGGTCAGCATGACAGCAGAATACCACGTACTTTGCGTGGCACTTCAAGTTCTAAAACGTCACTGTAAGAGTACGTGATGTTTTCTAGCTCTTTTTCCTTTTCCTCCTCCTTCCTTTTAAATTATTTCAGACAGGTTCCAGGGCATTATAATACAAGAATGACATGTAAGGAATTTATTTCCTTTACTGTTTGGTAGTGTTTTATGGGTATTTGAATTCTGTGCAGTAAGTGTAAGGTACTTGATAAATACTGGCTGCATCTGCTGATAAATGGTTTAACTTATCTGAGGATTTGAAACTGTAATGTACGGTGTTTGCTAATTTTGTAAAATATGAGGCTTAAAAAAAGCGGAGAAAAAATGACAGGAAAAAAAAAAAGTCAAAACCTCGTTTTTTCAGTAGTGTTTTTTTCCTATAAAAATTAAAAGGCTGATGTGGAGCACTGAGAACCCTGTATTCAGAAACAGTTTTCTGTGCATTGCCTAGAGAGGTAGAAAGGAAAGAAGATTCTGCCAGAGCGCTGTCCACAGTCACTGCATCCTACAGGATGAGTCACGTTGGTCCCAGAGTGCCCAAACGAAGTGCTTGCTCCAAAAGGAAGGATGAGGTGGTGCAAGTCCAGCTCTGGGCTGGATGCTAAAGAGAAAATTCCACTCAGCCCCCTCTCCCCATTAGAAAGGGGTACTTTTATTGCTAAGAGTAAATATTTAAAATTGCAAAATACCAAAAGTACTAGAGATTTGTCAGGTGCCTTTCAAAATTACCTGTGTGGTGAACTGAATCAAATGCTTTATGGCAATTCTTAAGCCCTGCTGACAGGCCCCTAGTATATGCGGTGAGTAACATGGCCCTTCACAGAATTGTAGGGATTGGGAGGGACCTCAAGGTGTCATCGGGTCCAACCCTCCTGCCAAAGCAGGTTCCCTAGAGCAGGCTGCCCAGGTAGACATCCAGATGGGCCTTGAATATCTCCAGAGAAGGAGACTCCACAACCTACCTGGGCAGCCTGTCCCAGTGCTCCGTCACCCTCACCATGAAGAAGTTCTTTCACACGTTGGTGCGGAACTTCCTGGGCTCCATTTTGTGGCCATTGCCCCTTGTCCTGTCCCCACAAACCACTGAAAAGTGGTTGGCCAAATCCTGTCTCCCACACTTAGGGTACTTATAAACATTAATAAGATCCTCTTTGTCTTATTTTCTCCAGGCTGACCAGACCCAGGTCTCTCAGCCTTTCCCCACAGGGGAGATGCTCCAAGCCCCATATCAGGCTCTTGCTGAGACCAGCGGGGCTGCACTTGGACAAAGCTAAGCTGCAGTATAGATAGAGCAAAGCATGCTAGTGTAAGACATTGTCTTAATCACCTTTCTACCTAAAAGCAGAATAAATGAAGTCACCTAATGAACATTTGCTTACATGCCTGAATTTTCATTTTAAAGAACCTTTTGCAAGTGGGTATATGATTTTTTTAGTAATTGTGCCTGCATGTGGATGAGCAGGACAGGCTTTGGAATCTGGTGGGGGTAATTGGGTCTCCCCAGTGTGCATGCTTCCATGTGAACGTTGAGTTAGTTAACCTCCTTATTGTGGATGAAGAAACATATCAATGCAATTCTGAAAAACGTTTATTTATTTTTAAGTTGGAGTGTAGAGGTGCATAGTCTATTGAACCTATTTTGTGATATTTTAAGTGAGGGTAGGCTTTAGGCTGGGTTTCATTAGGAGCAGATGAGAGGTATGTTGAGAAGCATTGGGTTTTTGTGAATCCCTCTGAAGATGGTGATTTAGACCAGCATGCATTGAAAGGCATAAAGATGATTTTCCTGGTAGTCAAAGTATTTCTTTGATCAGATGAACACGGGAAATCATATGTATAGATCTGAACGGACAGCGAGGAGTAAGCAAGTCTAATATATTTCAGGAACGAGATGAGTGTTTGCCTGAATGTGGAAGAGAGAGTAGGGGAGACAGGCAACTGCAGAAGGGTTGGAAGTGCACTGTGATTGCTGCTGGTATGATTTGGCTTTTGAAAAGTGATGTAAAACAGATGCTATGTATCTTGAGATGATTACATATGATACAATAGCATTTTTCTTTATTTTTCTTAATGCAAGTTCTCCCTACCCACAAGTGCCTGATTTTCTTTAGAATTAGTTTAGGTTTAATGGAAGATAGACACTATTATCTTTAGTCAAGACTGAGCTGAAGGCTTTCAGATCTAACATTGCAATTTCTTCTTTTGGCTTATTTCACTTAAGTTTGATCCTAAGTCTGAACAGCTTGCTTTTCATCCTTATTTCAGAGATCAGTGCAACTCTAGCACATTTCGTGTAAATTACAGTGATGCATTCAACTGTAAGTTGGCCCTAAAATGATCCTTATGGTTATCATAGAATCATAGAAAGACTTGGGTTGGTAGGGACCTTAAAGATCATCCCATTCCATCCCCCTTGCCTTAGGTGGGGACACCTCCTACCAGTCCAGGCTGCCAGTTCCAGTGCCTCGCCACTCTCATAGTGAAGAATTTCATCCTACTATCTAATCAAAATCTCCCCTCTTATAGTTTAAAACCATTTCCCTGTGTCCAGGTCCCTCTGGATGGCAGCCCTTCCTTCTGGCCTATCGACTGCACCACTCAGCTTGGAGTCACCTGCAGACTTGCTGAGGGTGCACTCGATCCCATTGGCTATGTCATTCATAAAGATATTAAACAGCACCAGTCCCAAGAACGATTGTGGGACACCACTCATCACTGGCCTCCACCTGGACACAGAGCCATTGACTGTAACTCTCTGGCTGCCTTGCAGTTGGAAAACAGCGGCATTCAAGTGTGAGTAGCCTCCATGTCCAGAGAGAGTACATGCACTTTTCCAAGTAGTAAGTGTCTTGTAAATACTAGGGTCTTCTGTAGCCATTGGTTTTAATCAAACTACGTTTTAATTTGTCAAACAGCAGTTTTTAGTGGATAGGGTGAGTTTGTTTTTCTTTTGAACAGTATGTTGTTTGTAGAGTTGTGGTCTGTTTACATATCTTAAATAACGTAATTTTCTTTATTTTGATTTTTAGGAGAATGACATCTTCCTGGGCTGGGAAAAGGGAGCTTACAAAAAATGGGGAAAGAGTAAGAAAAAGTGCTCCGATCTAACACTAGAGGAAATGAAAAAACAGGCTGCTGTCCAGTGTCTTCGCTCTGCTTCTGATGAAGTAAGTTGGGATTCTTTAACGGATTCTTAAGACTTTATGCCATTCTTTGAGTTAGATATATTTAACTTGTGATGGTTCATCTTCTAGTCTGTGGCTTCTTAAAATACAGTATCCCCAAGAGTTCTCTCAAGTGTTCTTGTTTTTCTTTAGGAAATTATGAAACCTTTATGTGGCAGCAGGATTTCACAAAAGATTCTGTACCATGTAGTGTCATGCCTTCCTTTCTGCAAGCCCTCACCTATTATTGTTGAGGACAGTTGCAATGCACCAGTTTGTGCTGAAATTACCACAAAGCTTTGCATAAGGGTAGTTGTTAATACTCTGGATTTACTTTGTGTTGAACTCTGTCTGAGCAGCAAGGAGTAGAGTATTTGGGCGGAAAGTCATCTTGCTTTGTGCATGGTGTATGTGCAATCCAGAATTGCTAAATAAGATGCAGTGTAAGTACCAAACATTAATTTTCTCCATTGCATCATTAAGTGGAAGTGGAGTTGAAGCACGCTGACTGGAGAAGGTAAGGAGAGGTGAAGGCAGCAATGGGAAAGTGGTGAAAAGGAGGCTGTAGAAGGAATTGTTTTAAAAAAATAAGTCTGTGACATAGATCAATGAAAGCTCTTCAGAGAGATTTTTCAGACAACAGAAATCAGATCGTCTATCTTTTAGTTACAAAACTACAAATACTTTTATCTGTCACCACTGAGGTGAAACTCTGCCCCTGTCTATGCAGCTTGGTTGCGTTATTGCTCCATACAACTTCCTGGTCACAGTCTGTGATTGCACAAGCATTTGTGTGGTTGTGTGGAGAGCAGGATTGGGAAAGAGAATCAGTATCCTGAGATTAACCTGGTTGGGGCGGAGGAAATGTTAACCTAGAGAAGTTTCCCGGTCAGATTTGTATAGAGACTTGCCCCAGCAAGAAAGAGGAAGGTATACAACTAAGAGTAGTGGAGGATGTCGTATTGATTTATGTGGTTATTTCCTGCACCACCATCTTCAACAGCATTCCTATCATATATTGGCTTATTTTTTATGAAGCTACTTGGGCATTTGTTCAGTTAGTAAAGTGTTAATTGACTAATTGGGGAGTTTTCTGAACTCCCTTTTTCCCTTTACTTACAATCTGAGCAAAGTGATGCAAAATGTAATTTTGTTGGTAATTTACTGTGCTCTTGTAGTTGCAGAGTGTTGAGGTCAGCACTCTGACTACTGTAAAACTAAAAGTAAATATGAAGCAAGTATGAAGAAATAATTGCAAGAGGTAATGCCTTTCTGATGGTATGACTGTCTTTGTGTACTTGTTTTATAAACAGCAAAACAGTAGTCTCATACATAGACTACAGGAATATTGATTGATTTTTAGCTTTAGGAATGATGCATCATCACATAAATGACAATGAAGGAGCATCACTCAGAGCTAAATTTATGTTTAGAAGAACAGTTGAAAAGAAAAAAGGAAAGAGATTGATTTATTACTAATCCCTGCTCTGCTTCCCCTTGAATGTTTGTATAATCTAAAACAGCAAGAAGGGAGGAAGCCCTTCAAGTAGGCTTTTAAAAGAATGAAAAGATGCACGATCTGAAACTCTGAACAAGTAACTTCCTCTGACTCCTGCCACATTGTCAGATTTTATTGTTCAATGTGAAACTATAATCTGTAACCTGTAGATTCCTGTTGTTATATCAGGGCTATTTTGACATCTGCTACGTGCCCAGGTAGTTAAGCTTGCACATTTGGTGTCTTTAACAAAACTGTAGGTTATGTTATTTTTTTCTCCCATTTTCAAACACAGAGTGGAACCTTTAAACCTCTGTCAGGGTTTGAACATTGTTGCTTAATGCTTTTTTATAGGTAATTTAATGTGTATTGTAGAAGAGACAAGCATTTGCTAAACTCTAGAGTTGAGGGAGGGAGGTGATCCTGCTTTGATATGAGAGATACCTTAAAATAACTTTTAAGGAATCTTTTCTTCCTGCTTCTCAAACACACTTCCTATGTTGGCTGGTGTCAGTATGTATTTTTGTGTGCTGATTCAACAGGAGTACTTGGTGGTTCTTGTATTTTGAAACAGTATTGTAATACCATTCAGGCTGCTATATGCAATGTTCATGACTTAATTGCAAGATAAAAATACTCCAAGTGGTGTGTGACAAGTGTTCTTATAAACTGCTAAAATACAAATAAACAACTCTTTCCAATACCACTTGAAATTTTAACTGTTTCCTGAATCGTCTGAAAATGTTTACTTTTTTGTCAAAGCAAAAGAAAAAGTATCTAATAGGAAGAAGTTGCACGTTTTGTTACATCTTCATAAATACACTAAGTAGCAGCTTCTCAAATTCGGTCTTGGACTACTAGGCTTACTCCTGGCAATTAGGTAGGATGACAGTGTAAATCACCCTCCCTATACGTGCTAGTTTTCCTGGTTCTTTTAATTTCAGTAATGAGTCTTACTGTAATCTGAAAGAGTACTGAAAAATACTTTTTTTCTTTCTCTGTGGTCCTTTTCCAAAGTAAGTGGATACAGAAATCAGTATCCTCACCCAGACATGTAACTCTTCCAGCCTAACCTCTTCTTTCAACCTTAGCACTGGAGCAGAGCAACCAAGGTTGAGGTAGTTCCGTTATTCAGAACAATATAAAGAAGTTTAAGTGCACTTAAACTGAAGTGTATTTAATTACTATTGTATTTAAGTGAAAATGCCTAGATTTGATCTGTGTGTGTCTGTAGAGAAAGTATACAGACATGTACATGCACCCAAAGTTTTGTTTTGTTTTAAAAAAAGAAGACAAATGAAAACATGAGGATTCTGAAACTTTATTTTTTTTAGGGGTGCAAAAGCATGCAGAGAATGAAAGTGTATTGAGGGTTACTAATAACTCTTCTAACTCTTATAAGCAATGCAAGAGATTCATATACCATGCTTTTGATCTTCATACTATGTTATTTAAACTAATAATGCATTGGGAAATTGCCGAGTATTTGCCTCCTCCCATTCAACAGTAATCAAAGGCCTGAAAGTTGAGTGATTGCTACAAGAAGATCTTGTCTGATGTGTGGTAGGGAGAGGGAAATCATAAAATAGATGAAAATTCCCTTGATAAGAGTAAATGCTGTTTTGTCAGTCTTTCGTGTCAAGGCTGAAATAAATGTTCTGAAAATTTCTGTGGATTTTCATTCTTAGGGAGCATTTTGTTTGGTAGCTTAGTTGTGTTCCTTTTAACATTCAGTACTGTGTCTTGTTAAAAAAAAAAACAAACGAGACACAGTAACAACTAATGCTGTAAAACATTAGAGACAAATCCAAGATTCTGGTTATAAATTTTTTATTAAATTTATAGTGCAGAAAACAAGCATTTGACTTCAAAAAGCCTAAGTTTATTTCTGAACCATTTCCTAAGTTATGCAGTATAACAAGCTAGGGAGGCTGACCACTGCATCACTTGTGTCTCACACTGGCTGAGTATGTTGTGCACTGAGTACTTTTGTGAGAGAAGACCTGGTTTTGACGAGTACTCTCTGGGACACATAAGAATGTAAACAGTTTACATATGCATATTTTGAGGACCGTATTTTTTGTGTGACAAGTGTTTTGATGTCTCAAGGTGTTGATTTTTCAAGTGCTGCAGACACTCTTGATGCAGTTAGAAGCAGAAAAGATGCAAATACATTGCAACTTACCCAAAAATGAAGACAGAAGGACGATGAGAAGAACCTTCAAGACAAGTACTTCAGTGCGGTACTTAAAAACCAGTTGCTATTTTTACTGCCAGTTCTATTTTTTTCCAAAACACTTGAATGGAATATAAAGAACAGTTCAAAGAGATGTGCTGAAGAATTGTTCAAATTCTAAAATGCCCATTAATTATTGACTTTGCTTAGAAATCTTATTCTCTTATCCTTCTGAAATATAGAAGTAATTTAAAAATGATGGTTTGTAATTAACTGTCAGAGTAAGGGTATCCATTCTAATGGAATGCTGGGTTGAAAAAACAAGTGCTTAGGACTGAGGAATATTTATGTAAAATTCCTTATTTTTGTCAAAGGACTTTTATCATGAAAGTACTGCCTCAAAAATTGAGTAAAAACAGCAGTTGCTGTCATTAAATTACTTTCTGTTGTTCTGTCTGGTACACCTGAAACCGAGAAGGTCAGTTTGTTCATGTATAGTTTCTGAGATGCTTTTACTTTTTAAGCCTCTTAATTCTGAAAGTCAGTAAATTGCTTTGGATTTGAATAACGAAACTTGTCAGTAAGAGGACAGAACGCAGGATCTCTGGTACCCTGAAGTGTAGCAAGGTGGGTACTGTCTGAGCAAGGCTGGAATTCTAGGTTACTTTTTGGAAACTGATACGTGTAAGGCTTTTTAGTAGGTGCGTTTCCTACTCATAATGTTGAAAACTACTTACATGTATGTTACATGTCCCTTGGTCACAAATCCAGGCCTGATTGCCTGACTGCTCAATAGAGTGAGCAGATTAGTTATTGAAGTTCCTGTATCATGTACTTCACTCACTGAACATGTGTACTGTGACATGTGAAAGTCTACCCCAAGATGGTGCTAGAGCTTTAATTAAAGTAATCAGTGTATCGCTATTCTGCTGAACTGTGTGAGGACATCTTAAGGTGTGGGCATGCTGCAGTTTGGAGCGTTGGCTTTGCTTGCTCTCAACTATGAGGGAGGATCACCCTTCTGAGGGCTGGTATCATATGGGAGTGCTTAGGGGACCAAGTCCTTTCCTAGACAAGTTATACCTGGATTGCTGTTTCTTGATGTCTCCCCTAGTTTGAATTTCTTAACTCTCAATTTTCTTTGGTTTTACATGCTGACATGCAAAATGTTCGTCCTTCTTCCTGCTGTATTCTAAATGGTTAAGTAGTAAAATTTCTGTGCGTCTGACAAGGATGATTGCTGGAATTTTTTTCCAGGAAATTCATAAACACTTCACAACATCAGAGCATGTAATCTTCCTTCTGGGTCATGTAGTTGGCCTTCTGGGTCATGTAGTTGGCCTTCTGGAAAGGCGTATACTATCTGTCTTTAGAACATGTAGCATTATTTAGGAAAGGATTTTAAAATTAGTCAAGGTGCTAAGAAGGATTTTTAATGAGATGTATGTTTTGAAACTTAAACTGAGCTAGAACTGGTATCACTTTTTTTTTTCCCCCTGTGAGAAAGTGCCATAGGGTTTTATTATATTCAACCAGTCATTGTTTCTGTACACTAATTTCATTTGTATTGGCTTAAGAGAATTTGTATTGGCTCTGTATTACCCAAATCTGTTGGCTTACAAAATTTATCTGATCTGTGTTGTACTGAATTTGACAAACTGTTAAACTGTATTTTATAACTTCGGGTACCATATAGAAAACTGAAGTGAATTTGTCTTGACAAGGTAATCATCACAGAATAAAATAGTTACAATAAATCAATTCCTTTCTCCTTATCACTTTTGCAGTCCAGTGACATTCACGGTAATGTGTATCTGCTTTGTCAGGTTACTGAAGCTGTTACCCTGAGAATAACAGTAATTTTCAATGAAGTTGACAAAGTTTTAATTATTCCAATGTTTATACCAGTTTTCTTGATACAGAATAAGTATATATCGAACTGGAAAAGTTCTTCACAGGAGCTAAGTCTATATGGAAGTTATATTTAAAAGTTACTTCATCTCACGTGTGCTCCCAACAATAACGGGAGCACGGAGGGGCGAGGGGATTCTTTTGCCAGCAGCTTCTCTGAGAAATCTGGGACAGAAAGAAGTTTGTATATCCACATGAGGAGAGAAGATAGTACGCTGTTTCAGACACACAGTCGTGGTTGTGAGAATGGTAGAGAGGTCAGCTATGGAATATGAACTTGGGTTTCATCATAAAATCTACTAGACTAATTTTCCTTGATGTAGGAAAATTACCACCATTTTCCCTAAATCCATAATTGGAGCCCATTATGAATTCTTATCTTAAGAAGAAGCAGACTTCAGTGGATATGGCAGAGTACCTAACAGGGAATTTCCAGGTGTCCCTTCTTTAGTTTGCCCTATGCAAAAAATCACTTTTGCATGACTTGAAAAACTTGTAAGTTTCTCCCATTTCATTGGGATACATACAGATAAGAATAGTTCAGCATCTTAGAGCTGAAGTAGTGTGATTAAACAGTAAGCACTGCTTACAAGGATACTAAGTCTGTTCTGGCTTCAAAGTCAGCATGTTTCTTAACAAGCGATTTATAATATTCAAGAGTATTTTTTATTTTTTTTTTTCAGAGAGAAATTATCCTTTCTTTAAGAAGAACTTGAATCTCAATGTAGCTCACTTTAGGATTAGGAATCTATAGCAGGTAGAATGAAGTCATTGTAGAATTAAGTTATTTAACTCCTGTTTAACAGTTCAGCTGGTTTGGTAACCCACATTTAGGGATAGTGTGTTCATGTTAAGTCAGTTTGAGTTGAGAACATGGCGTGTAATGTGGAGAGTAATATCTCTGGAACCTGAGCCTGATACTAGATACGTGATTTACCTTTCCTAATGCTGTCTTAGTAAAGAAGACAGGACTAAGAGAGTTGCAAGGAAGTATTTTTATCTCCTTGTTGGAGAGCTGTTGCTTAAATATGGCTTGAAGTTGGATGTTTTTTACATTGTCTGTCTGCTAAAAGAAATCAGACATTCCAAGATCATACATCTGTTGAAGATTATTCAGAAATAATCACTTACTCATAGCCCCAATAGAGAAGTTAATAATTGTATTTTTTTTTTCTGATTGTACCATTATCTTTGGTGCAAATCATTGTGTATTCAAGTAAAATGATAAAGATTTGCATTCTTGCTACTGAAGGGACCAACAGTGTTGTTCAAATAGGTTCTCTGTCATCTATCTTACTATACTGGAAGAAAATAGTAAAATGCAAACTGGAGCATTCTTTTATTCCTTTGAGCTCTGCATGGATTGAGCCCCCCAGGAAGGATGTTGTTTTGGTGGATTTATTTGTATATTTAGCGCTGATCTTGGGGATTTGGATTTCTTTAGTCCTTCCTATCTCTTTGAGTTCCTCTTTTGAGACTATTGGCAGAGATTCTTGGATTTGATTGGAAATTAGATACCTTTTCCAACAAGATTAAGTATAACAGTTACCATTTTCTATGCAACTTCAAATAATAAATTTCCTGCTGAGCCTTAAAACCAGGTCCAGGTAACAGTGACAAGGCTGGCCAGCAATCAGCTTGCTTTTGCAAGACAGCACTAAATTGACCTGATCATCTAATCTTGATATTTATGAACATAAAAATAATGCTTTTTGCTTGTTTTTCTCTTGTTTTGGTTTCAGACTTTGCAAAACTACTCACCACACTATATAGAACTCAGCTTATTTTGGGTGCCTGTATTTACAGGACTGTCCTGCTTCCCCACACAGGTCTGTTGTTCTGAAGATCGATAAAAGCTGATGCAGGACATTAAGCACAAACAAAAGGAATACATGGCTGAATTTACCTGGGAATTGTTTCTTGAGCAATAGATTTACAGACACAGCTTAAAGTGGAAATAAATGGAGCATTCCTCCTATAGATGAATAGCAGATCCAGGAATTTTAACTGGAAATTCCTCCATGCAGTTAGCAAGGAGTTAACAGTAAGTTATTGTCATGTATACTTAATAAAATTTGTAACCTCAAGAAAACTTACGTACTATGGCAGTAACTGCAGGAAACTCTGGAGAAAATTTCAGGAGTTTGGGAAGCAGTGAAGATGGTTGTTTTTAGTTAGCTTGTGTGCTCCTGCCCCCTTGACCATTGATTGGCAAGTTAGTCTGCTCTCATTCTGGAAGCAGTCTGAGGTGCTTATTGCAGATACTTTTTATTGAACATCAATTTAAGAAAGATGACCTTGTGACTCTTCTTTTAGACTTCTACAGAAAATAAAATTGTGGTACGTATACCTATAACTAGATACACTGTACTGCATCAGAATTTTAGAAAATGAAACCTAGACTTCTATCTAGCTCTCTTTATCCTACAAAATATAGAAATAGATGTGTGGTTGCAATGAATCATGTCTTGTCTTATTCAGTTCACGTGGCTAAACAGCTGATTCATATGGAATAGCTACCTAATCCTTCACTTGGTGACAGGCTGCATGCCAAGAAAACAGTCCTGATGCACTACAATCAAAGTACATCTCGGTCTGGAGAGCCTGATGACCTGTTAAAAGAATGATTTGAAACTATGGATATATTGATTAACCTTAATTTCTAGATCGTTTCAACTCTTTCTGTGAAAGAAGCATCAGAATTCTGCTCCAGATGACCCTGCGTGAGCAGGGGTTTGGACCAGATAAACTCCACAGGTACTTTCAAACCTGCACAATCCAGTGAGTCTGTGAAATGTGATGAAAACAGGAAAGTGAAGTGAGGACTTATTTCTAGCTTACACTTTTAAAAAAAAAAAAAAAAAAAAAACTTTTTTTTTGTTGTTATACTGAAGTGTAATGCTTCTCTTCAAAAAGCTTAAAAAGGAACAAGGAACTTCCCTCATACCTTACAGACCTCAAGTAACAGGCCATGTTTAGTAAATAATCCAGGGTACACAGTTCAAAGCTTCTGAAGGAAGGTATTAATTTAGGTTAAGCTAGAAGGCGGGGAGAACAACTCCACAACCTTTGCCTCATGAGTTGTGTAACCTGATGGAATTTTTCTGTTTCTGCAGATAAGTTCTGGTACATCAGATTTGGAAAGCTCATTCAAAATGAACTCCTTTGGTTTTTTTCCCCCTTGCCATGTTTTCTCCTTTTTTGTCCAGAATTTTTGGCTGTTCCTTGTTTACAAATCTGCAGAACAATGTATGTACATGTATTTGCCCAGCATTTTTTGGAAGTGTGCAAGCCATGACTAGATGACATTACTTGGGCTGCGGAGCCAGTGGAACAGCAAAATTCTGTTATCTATGCTATCCGCAGTTCTGTAGAATGACTACATGAAATAATAGTGGTGCTCGAACATTTCTGATGAAATTCGGGGGAAAATAAAGGCATTAAATCTTTTGGACAGTGACCATGTGGTGCTTGTTTGCAGCCTTCAGAAGTAATCTGCTAGCGGAGATAAAGGTCAGTAAGAATTAAAGTGGTAGGGCCTAATGTTCGACTGCTTCATCCTAAAAACTCTCAGAGTATTAGAAGCCAGTGGCCACTGCTACATAGGCAACAGTTTTTAGTGGACTCTCATATTGTGCACATAATTATAGTTTGTTTCCATGGTTCACAATTAATTAAATTGATTATTTTAAATTTATAAAAGGATTTCTGAAATAAATTTACAGATTTAGTACCTTCTGGGAACGTTTTCTGCAGTTTTACAGGGGTGCAAACATGTTCAAAAGCAATTTAGTTGCTGGAAGCTTGTGGTCTCTGACTGCTCCACTTGAAAAGCAGAACATGTTAAAAAGATCTTGAAGTTTTGTCATTACCTCTGCATACTTTTGGATGCATGTGTTTATACATATGTTTGTATGCAATACTGTATTGCAGTATTACTTCCAGTATGTCTAAATACTTTTATATTTACTTCTAAACAGTGAGCTTTGCTTTTTTTTTTTTTTCACTGCTCTCATTCCTCATTATGCAGAACTACATTAATTTGCCTCTGAATGTTGGTCTGTAAGCAAGACTATTAGAGAGCGTCCTATAACTGTAGCAGTCAGATTGACTGTTCTTTTCATGCTGGGTGAGTTCAGAAGCTTAATTTATCTATTAGCACAGTCGTTCCTGTGCCAGTAATATAACACCTCTCCTTTATGTAAGCCTTCCCTTGCCTCAGCCAGCTGATGAAAAGCCAAAAAGCACAGCTTTTGGTGGAACTGGATGTAAGTTAAAGCAGAGGAAAGAAATAGGATGTTTGAAAAAGTAAAATAGAATAAAAATGTGTGGAGGAGCATTTGAGCAAAATGTAAGTATGAATTAAAAAAAAAAAGACGCTGCCTTCTGTAGCTGGAATGAGAGCAAAGGGTTAGTGGAAATCTGGGTCAATAGTTTAAATAATCTCACAGGTGATCATGAGATTTAAGCTTTTCATGTTGGAATTACAAAAGCAATCCTAATTAAGTGCTAAGACTTCCACATTGAAAAGTACTTTCAAGATACTCTAGTATTTGTCCTGTTTGGGGACTGTCTTTTAATTTAAACCTAATCAAAGCACTCTAGGCAGATCACCTAATTTTGTGAAGGCAGCGCCTGAAATATCCTGCTTTCTGGCGCTGGGGTTGCTGCAACTACAATGCATTAACTTAAACAATGAAAAATTACATTTAATAAATCACATATTCAGCCAAGAACATGGTCATATATAGAATAGTTGCTGTGGCATTTGCTTCATTGTCTGCAGCCTGTTTTTACATACTGCAGCAAGAGGTTGAGTAAGTGGTCTCCAGAGACTTGGCATTCTGCACAGTGCCTTCTTTTTTTTTTCCCTTTTAACCTAGCACTAGCTACATAGGAGTGCTATGCAGGACAGCATGCAGCGTGTCAGCTGACTCAAGTATTAGTTTCATGGTACGGGAGGAAATGAAGTGTTTGATTTGAAAAGTTTTCCCTTCTTCAGTGTAATGGTGAGCATATCGTTGCTGTTTTGGGTGGATTTTTTGATTTGACAGGATGGTGTAGATGCGATTCCTTAACTTATTTATATTGCTTAGGTTTTGAGCATTTGCTACAAGTGTCTGCTCAGTTAGAGGCTTCTGAGAGCTAGGCGAAAACAAGGCCAGCTCCTCCTCTGCTGCCCTTTTGCGGGGAGGAAGGGGGAGTCAGAAGTGATAAAGGTATAAACTGACAATTATTACAGCTACATAGGCTTGTCCATTTTACTGTGCTGCTTAGCTCTTTCTGAATAATATGATTTCTGCTAGTAAATTTACTGATCTAGAGGATACCTTCTAATGCTTAATATTGCTAAGTCATCCTCAGTTAAGTACGTGGCATAAAGTTTTATATTTAAGGCTTCAGTGCAGCAATGCTGATGCAAACAGAAAATTGCTTTCTCACTTGACTGCAAATAATTAAAATTTAGAGGTTAGCATTAAGTCAATGATTCAGTATATGATTTTTCAAGTGTGTGTTTCTGACAGATTTAAACAAGCTGGTTTCACTGTATAATTTAGTATTCCCTTTTCCATAAAATTTACTTGTGCTTTAAAGTCATATTTTCACATTTCTTAGCAATTTTTAGCCAGTGGGCAGGAGAGAGAAGGAACTCTGAGATCTTGGAAAAACAAATCTGCCACAACGGTGACACAGCAAATCTTAAACTTCTTTTTATGCATTTCTTTACCTTTACATGTTATTCATGTTACTTTTGGAGAGTGTGCAAATTCCCTGACTATGTGCACACAGGATTGTGCTAAATTCAGGTGAGGTAGTTCTGTAGGAGAGTTTGTAGCAGTCTCGGTCTCCAGGTGGGATGGGGACAAGATGCTGGAGGTGTTATTTGGGAAAACTGTGTATAAGGTACAAGAAGCTGCCCGAGTCTCTGTAGTTAGCGCTCCCAGCTGTGAGGTAAGTGAAGGGGGCTTCCCACATCCTCTTCACCTGTTTCAGATTGCCTTTTTGCTGTGATTCCAGCCTTCTGTTTACACTGCACTTTGCCAACTTCAATCTCCAAATGCGGCCCCTGCATATCGAAATAATAGCACAGTACTCACCTCACCTGGTTTTCCTTCCGAGAGGAATTAACATTGCAGGCTGTAGGTTGGTATTCAGTGTTTCCCTGACTGGCATGTAAGTTTAATTCTATTAGAATAGCGTGGTGTTTTCTCCAGTGGGACAGTTCGCAGCCCACTGTCCTGCTTTATGTGACTGCGTATCTTTCAGTGTTTTGCTGCTCTGGTACTGCTGCTTTATCTAGAACTGCTCACAAGTCTAGGCAGATGGTAAAAGCAGAAAAATGCATGTGCAAATAGCATTGAAATTGGATTTAAAAGGAAACTTGAGTGTAAAGGCTTATGTGTGGGAATAAAGGAGGAAAACAGAAGCTGATAAGGGAAGATGAATAAGCTATTTTTCCCTCTGTTCTCCTAAGCAAACAACACTATGTTTTAAAATAAGAAAAAATAAAAAATTGGGCATTGCAAACTGACAGAGCAACGGGATATGTTTTGCATGAAGATGCTTCGGGAACTTTTCCTCTCCGTCCTTGCTAAATACCTTTTCATAGTGTTCTACTTTTCACCTTCACTCCTGATTTTCGGTGTCCTTTTTAACAGTCCCTTTCTCACAGGTATAAATTGTGCAGCAAAAAGGGTCAGGCTTAGCTTTTTGAAATGTGTCTCAGTGATGAGCTGATTCTGGGACTTTTATCCTGAGACACTCAGCTAAACCAAGTGATACAGGGCAGTAAATGTGACTATGTAGTTTGCAAAACCTTGGATATACGGTAATTTGTGACTTGCAGTTTGAATGTATTCAATTCTTTTGTGGAATCGTTTTTACCTCTGATTAATGTATTTACAGGAATGGATTTATATTTAGGAATATTTTTTCTTGCTTTTTAATGCATAATTACCATGCAAAAATACACTGCTGCCAAGATAGGTTTACTCTATCGATGTCTTTGTATAAAATGAATATTCTTTTATTTTTGGTAAGCTATATTTTCTGTTTTTTCTTTTTTTTTTTTTTTTCTTGTGGTTTTGTTTTTTGTTATTGTGCAGAGCTCTGGGATTGAAACTTTAGTGGAGGAGCTTTGCTCCAGACTGAAAGACCTTCAGAGTAAGCAAGGTAAGGAATAAATCTTGAAACTTTTGAGGCTGTATATTGTATTTACTAACCCTTCTGATATTTGGGAGAAGAGGGGATGGGCTGTTATTTCAGTAGCTCTTCCTTTTAGGCCATGCAATTTAAAAATATGCTTGAATAATTTAATTCAAATAGTTCAAACAATTGTATAGTAGTATGCTTTATTTACCTAAGAAATAGCTATTCGCAAATGGAATTCTTGTGAAAAGAAGTAACTGTCCAGCCAGGCATGCTTTTTTAGTAAATATTCCATATTCAGCATTGTCTCTTCCCGCCAAAAGAAATTAAAATGCAGTGGGCTTGATTCTTTTCCTTTTGTATATCGATATTTACAAAAAATAGCTATTCTTGTGAAAAACATCTGAGTAGCTGTCACAGAGGTGTGCTTAAAATCCCTGGTCTTTAGGGAAGTGGTAATTGAGGATATTATGTTCCCAAGCGTATGGCAGGGAGCATAATATAAAATTACATCTCCAATGGAAGTTCATTGCACTTAAATGTTTGTTCAGGCACAAAGCAGCAGCCTTTGACACCTTACAGTAAACATAATATGGGTCCGGCATAGTATAAATAGCAATGAAGGGTAAGTATTTGCCTGCTCAAAGCATAATTTTAGCTGTTTCAATTCCCTTCTTATGTTTTGAAGCAGTAATCACTAGTGTCTCACTATTTCATAGTGCTGTGATACTTTCTTATTGAGCCGAGGTGATGCAGACCGTTTATTTAGAAAGAAGTGGAATTTGTCTGCATCTTGCAGCATTTTTTATTTTTGTATTTTCATATTTTAATAGAAGGAATTAAAAATCAGTAGAGTCACCTCTCACATAGGAAAGATGCTTTTATATCCACACAAAACACAGCAATTACTGCCAGGGTACTTTCTTTTGGTGAAATATTTAAGAAATTAGGTGTAACTATTCATAAAAATGCTTAGTTAAAGATTTTTTTTTCTTTGTTATATGTAGCAATGTAAGGAGGGGATAAGGATTTGAATATGAAATAACTGAAAAAAAAAAAAAACCTCCATAGGAAGTCTCCTAGTGGGGGCATTGTTAACCACAAAAAGGCCTGCTGCTGCTAGCCTGACATGTTTGGTGAAATCTGTGGGGTTTAGCAATACAACTGTGGGAAACTTGAATCTTTGTTGATTTCTTGAGACTTCTGTATGCGTAATATTCAGACTATGCTTTGTTCTGTTTATGGTGTTTTATGAAAAATAGCTGCACATCCTGGTGGTTTTTGTTAAAGACTGTTATAAAATGCATTGGAGTTTTGAATTTGTTAAGCATTTGGAATTTTCTTCCAAAACAGAGGAGAAGATTCACAAAAAGTTAGAAGGCTCTTTGTCTCCTGAGACTGATTTATCTCCCACAGCAAAGGATCAAGTAGAAATGTATGTTGTTGTTGTTATTATCTTAGACCCTTCTCTCTTCTCTCCTTTTACACCCATATTTTAAAACAGTGAAGTTAACTTAGTGGTAAATCTGGAGCTTTTTGGATATTAAGCAATTTTTTTTTCCTGCCATCTTCTTTTGTTCATCTTACATATTTAAACACAAGCATTTAATGCCATGGGCTAGCTTAATTTCTGGCAAGTCCTGACTACATTTTGCTGCATTCTTTTTGGCTATATGCAGAACTCAAACCAGATTGTATTTTGGTTTGCTTGAGACCAAGTCAGCTAGACAAATTAAAAACCCTTAAAATGGTATTAATTGACATGTTTCAGGGGGAGAATCAGTTTTCTGTCTTCAGAACTCTGTCTTCTGTTGCAGAAATGGGAAACTGCAACTCTTTATAACCAAAGTGGTCTCCTGGTTACCAAGGACCTGAGCATGGTGTTCTCGTACCCAGGAGCTTTATTGTTGTCTTGGAGTATGACTCTGCCTGTATCTTTTACTAATGACCATTGCTAGTAACAGTCTAGTCCAAGTGTTGCTATATGGATGCTACTTCTTCTGTGAGCTGATTGTGCTGGTACTTAATTTGACTGATTTCTTGTTTTTAAAAACAATATTGAAACACATGAGAATTGGTACAAATCTCTTTATTGTTAAATACATGCTGCTTTCATGTGGCAGAAAAACACTTTTAAGTCTTGTTCCTGTTGGACAAAGCTGTGATGCATCTTAAACTACTGTCTAACTATACTTTTTTGCAATAACTAAGACTCTTTTTAAAAATTGGAGCTTACCGTTTGTCTATGCAAAACCATGATTGATTTCTGCAGTAACTTTAATAACTGGAAGAACAAGATATGTAGAAGCTAACAGTTCTTGTTTTACAAAGGAGAATTAACTAGCCACTGAAATTCAGAACTGAATTGACTGAGAATCAGAACTTCCTCATTTACACTTTAAACCAAACACACGTAAGACTGGTATAGTAAATTGCTACATTATCTAATAAATTTGGAGTCAGGCCTTCACTGTTTTAAGCATTCACAATTTCTGTCTACAGTGAAATTTAATACTTCCTAGAACTGGGATTGTTTTACTTTGCCGTGTGTTTTTTAATAATTTATAAGTACTTTTAAAGCCATCTTAATCTCCCCTTTGTTGTCATTCAAATAAACAGTGCTAAGAGTGGAATGTGTGTAAGTAGAACAAACTAGATTTTTTGACAATCGGATTGGTAGTGATTTGATGTTTTACTTTCTGGTTTTAATGCCTGTCTGAAGTTCAAAGATACGAATGTCACCTTTTTGTATTGCTTTCAGGTACTATGAAGCGTTTCCTCCTCTTTCTGAAAAGCCAGTTTGCCTGCAGGAAATTATGACTGTATGGAATAAATCCAAAGTATGCTCTTACTCTAGCTCCTCATCTTCATCCACTGCTCCACCAACTAGCACAGATACATCTTCTCCAAAGGACTGCAATAGTGAAAGTGAAGTAACTAAAGATAGAAGTAATAAAGTACCTGCCACTGTACAAGAAAGAACCCAGCAGAAGAAAAGTAAAAACGAGAAAGAAAACAAGTTTAGTAACAATGCTGTTGAAGATAAGCCTGTTTTGTACAAAAAACAAGTCCGACATAAGGCTGAGGGAAAGATGCGTCCTCGCTCCTGGTCTTCTGGGTCCAGTGAGGCTGGCTCAAGTTCTAGTGGTAATCAAGGTGAATACAAGGCATCGATGAAATGTATAAAAGTAAGACATAAAACAAGAGAGGTTCGAAACAAAAAGGGGCGTAATGGGCAAAGCAGGCTTGCAGTGAAATCTGGTGAAAAGGCTGATAGAAAAGTCCACAGCGGAAGCAGTAGCAGCAGTAGCAGCGGGTCCATCAAACAGCTGTGCAAAAGAGGTAAAAGGCCATTAAAAGAAATTGGAAGAAAAGAAGCTGGCGGTAACGATGGAAAAGATTTGTATTTAGACAGCAGAAATGAAAAGGAATATAAAGAAGAACCCTTGTGGTATACTGAGCCGATCACAGAGTACTTTGTTCCTCTTAGCAGAAAAAGCAAGCTGGAGACTACGTACCGCAACCGAGAAGATATATGTGGCGTAACATCAGAGGCTGTAGAAGAGTTGTCTGAATCAGTGCATGGTCTTTGTATTAGCAACAATAATATTCATAAAACATACCTCGCAGCAGGTACTTTCATCGATGGTCACTTTGTAGAAATGCCTGCAGTTCTAAATGAGGATATTGACCTCGCTGGGACCTCAATTTGTTCTCAACCGGAGGACGACAAATATTTAGATGATGTTCATCTATCAGAACTAACGCACTTCTATGAAGTGGATATTGATCAATCCATGTTGGATCCTGGTGCCTCAGATACGATGCAAGGGGAGAGTCGGATTTTAAATATGATTCGACAAAAGAGTAAAGAAAAAACTGATTTTGAGGCAGAATGTTGCATAGTGTTAGATGGAATGGAGTTGCAAGGGGAAAGTGCAATATGGACAGATTCGACCAGCTCTGTTGGTGCTGAAGGGTGGTTCTTGCAAGACCTTAGTAATTTAGCTCAATTTTGGGAGTGCTGTTCATCTTCTAGTTCTGGTGATGCGGATGGGGAAAGTTTCGGAGGAGATTCTCCTATCAGATTCTCCCCCATCTTAGACAGCACAATGCTTAATTCACACATGCTTGCTGGCAATCAAGAGCTCTTTTCAGATATTAATGAAGGGTCTGGTATAAACTCTTGTTTTTCAGTGTTTGAAGTGCAATGCAGTAACTCTGTTTTACCATTTTCTTTTGAAACACTCAACTTGGGAAATGAAAATGCAGATTCTAGTAGCACTGCTAATATTCTTGGGAAAACACAGTCTAGATTGCTAATATGGACCAAAAATAGTGCCTTTGATGAAAATGAACACTGTTCCAATCTTTCAACAAGAACTTGTAGTCCATGGTCACACTCTGAAGAAACACGTTCAGACAATGAGACTTTAAATATTCCGTATGAAGAATCCACGCAATTTAATGCAGAAGATATTAATTATGTAGTTCCTAGAGTGTCTTCAAGTTATGTAGATGAAGAAATTCTAGACTTTTTGCCAGAAGAAACCTGCCAGCAACAAGCTAGAACTTTAGGAGAAATGCCCACTTTGATTTTCAAAAAAAAATCTAAGCTAGAATCTGTCTGTGGTATTCAGCTAGAACAAAAATCAGAAAGTAAAGACTATGAAACTACACAAGGGTGTAGTGAAAGCAGTCCACATGGAGATGGCTACAGCTCAGGGGTTATTAAAGATATTTGGACAAATATGACAGACAGAAATTCTGCAGCAATGGTAGAAATAGAAGGAATAGAAGATGAATTGTTTTCAACTGATGTAAATAACTATTGCTGCTGTTTGGATACAGAAGCAAAAGTTGAAACCCTCCAGGAGCCCAATAAAGCAGTGCAGAGATCAGAGTATCACCTTTGGGAAGGTCAAAAAGAGAATTTAGAGAAGAGAGCCTTTGTCTCGAATGATTTATCAAAAGTAGATGGTGGTGACTACACTACACCATCGAAACCTTGGGATGTTAACCAAGATAAAGAAAACTCGTTTATACTTGGTGGTGTGTACGGGGAGCTGAAAACATTTAACAGTGATGGAGAATGGGCGGTGGTGCCACCTAGTCACTCAAAAGGGAGCTTATTACAATGTGCAGCTTCTGATGTGGTGACGATAGCTGGTACAGATGTTTTTATGACTCCAGGTAACAGCTTTGCCCCTGGTCATAGGCAATTATGGAGGCCATTTGTATCATTTGAACAGAATGAGCAATCGAAGAGTGGAGATAATGGATTAAATAAGGGTTTCTCTTTTATCTTCCATGAAGACTTATTGGGAGCTTGTGGTAACTTTCAAGTTGATGAACCAGGGCTTGAGTACTCGTTCTCTTCCTTTGACCTGAACAATCCATTTTCTCAAGTTCTTCATGTAGAGTGTTCGTTTGAGCCAGAAGGAATTGCATCTTTCAGCCCTAGTTTTAAACCTAAGTCAATTCTGTGCTCTGATTCAGACAGTGAGGTTTTACACCCCAGGATATGTGGTGTTGATCGAACGCAGTACAGGGCTATACGGATTTCTCCGAGGACTCACTTTCGCCCAATTTCTGCATCTGAACTTTCTCCAGGTGGTGGAAGTGAGTCAGAATTTGAGTCAGAAAAAGATGAGGGAAGTATTGCTGTCCCTTCTCAAGTAGATGTGTTTGAGGATCCGCAAGCCGATCTCAAACCTCTGGAAGAAGATGCAGAAAAGGAAGGGCATTATTATGGAAAATCAGAGCTTGAATCTGGAAAATTCCTTCCCAGATTAAAAAAGTCTGGAATGGAGAAGAGTGCACAAACGTCATTGGATTCCCAAGAAGAATCGGCTGGGATGTTGCCAGTAGGAAACCAAGATCCGTGTTTAGAATGCAGTATGAAAGAATCCCTAGATGGGAGGGCGATGGAGAGCTCTAAAGTAAACTGCAGAATAGTGGAGCCTCGTGAGGAGACTAGCAGGTTTTGCAGTTGTAAAGCAGGGTGCCATTTCCCCACATACGAGGATAATCCTGTTTCTTCAGGAGAGCTTGAAGAGGTATGTGGATGTGTAAAATTATGGAATTTGCAGCTAACAGCTGATAACCAGCAGTTCACCATGTGACAGTTCAATTTAAATGATTGTCATTATATAGCTCTCTAGAAAAATGTAGTTCCATAGAAACATGGGAGGTTCTGCCTGAACATCAGGAAACACTTTTTGTGCTGTGAGGGTGACCAAGCAATGGCACGGGTTGCCCAGAGAGGTGGTGGAGTCACCCTCCTCGGAGGTACTCGGAAGCCGTCTGGACATGGTCCTGGTCTACCTCCTCTTGGTGGCCCTGCTTCAGCAGGGGGGTTGGACACGATGGCCTCCAGAGGTCCATTTGAACCTTGGTCATTCTGTGGTTCTGTGAAAAAAATTAAGCATCTTCAGGCGTTACAGTGTCATCTTGCATAGCTTTAGAAATATATGCATGTGTACACTCGTGTGACTTTACAGTCTGTTTACCTGAAGTTTTTAGTTTTTTTCTGATTTACATATGTTGAAATGTACATAAATTTTGAATAGTGAGATATTACTGAATTTGATTCAAGCCTATTTTAAAACACTGAAGAGGAAAATATGAAGTCAGTCTTTTCAATATGAATTTCAACATGAATTGTGATTACTTCCAAGTAGAAGACTATGGAGTTGAATTACCGCATGTAAACTTAAGCAAAGAAGGGTTTCTAGAAAGCTTTAATTAATCTGAAAAATAGTGTTCTCCTGTTGATGTTAGACACAAAAATAAATAAAACATGGATGCAAAATGTACATTGCTACTGCATCACTGTAAGGAGGCCTCAGTCTAAGACTTAAGCCCAGAATTTTGTTTCAGGTCATAGTAGTCATAGGTTAAGTAACGATCAAGAGCAAAAACTCTTCCAGACATAAATAAATAGCCAAGTCTGTCTTGCTGTTCATTCCTTTTGCTCTTGAGAGGAAAAAAAAAAAATAATAATAATAATAAAAAAAAATTGACCTGCAAAATCATTTCATTGAGTGGCCAGCGCAGAGAAATTGTCTGGATAGTTAGCAGGTGGATCTTACTTTCTCTTTTTCCTCTTCAGTCTCTTCTTACGCATACTTGGCAGTTGTAGCACCTCCATTGGGAAGGCATTCTTTATGCTTTTAACTGGAGAGTTGTGCCTTGTGTTGTGCTGACTGTATGCTCCTCAATTACAAGTTCAAATTGCTAATTCATATATGGGAAAGCTAACCATTTTCTCGCTAAAACTAAAGCTAACCTTTCAGTTGAATGAAAACTGAGTTCCTTATTTTGCTTCTTGCCCATTTGTTTCTCCTCTCATTCACCTTTAAATTGATTACTATTCCTGCTTCTCTTACCAGTGTCAGTAAGTTGTTTTCTGCTGCTTGTACAAGAAAATCAAATAATTGTGGTTCCTGTTTCCCTGGAATTTGGGGATTTTCTGTGTTTGTGCCAGGCCTTGCAATAAAAGTCACCAAAAAAACATGAGCAAACTTAGGCTGTACGTCAGAAGAGATTCTGGAAATTACCTTTTACCAGGCAAACAGAATCTAGCTTTATCATACAGTAGGAGGTAAGGTAATAAATGAATAAATGGTATAATGCACTTACCTGTGATAGTGAGAGACTGAAGTTCCTTCCAGCCTCTTTACAGATCTCCTTTCTGGTTGCTTAGTGCTCCACAAGGATGCTCATTCTTGTCTTTTCTTCAACTACTTACCAATACAAGAAAGTAGTACATTTCTGGTATAGGATAAGAAGTTTACAGTGGTTACGGAGTTTATAGTAGCCATGAGGCTTGAAAAAAAACTTACTTACTTACTGAAATTTCCAGTATTCTGTGTTCCTTAAGCTCCGTACAACAAGAAGCAAGCCAACTGCTTCCCGTGTTCAGGTCAAGTAATTTTATAGAAATTTTAATTGCTTCAAAACTAAAAGCTACTGTTAAGTGCAAAGGGCCAACAACTATCTTGGCAGTTTGTACTCCAATTTGGTTTGAAATTAAGCTCTTCCTAGGGGGCTTGAGGAGCTTCGTTACAACTTAAACTCAGAAAGACTGGGTTAACCAGACATCCTATATCTAGTGTGTCTCAAGAGGATGCGTACGTACTCTGAGCTTTTCCAAGAGCCATTAGTGTGCATCTGAAGTTAATTGGCTTTTTGGCTTGAGATTGGAGTTACATCTATTTGTAAAAGAGAAATTTTATAAGCATTAAAACAATACATTCTAGTGTGTTGGTTATGAAGTAAACTTTGGTCAGTAAAGATGATTATTATTTTGTGCCCAGGAATGGGTGTCACACAATTAGATCTTCTACATGTGAACTTTCTGTAAGAGTAGGAGTATTTTCCTGGGCGTTGAATTCAATATAAAATACGTAGAATCAGAACAGTTTAGGAGGGGCATTCCTCCTTGACACCCCATACATATATGCATGGGAAAAAGAGTTTTACCTTGATCAGATGCTTGAAGAGAATTGACTGATTAGTAGAGATGAATATTTGTAAAGTATTTTTAAATGAGGCTTTCATGCTTTGTTCTATTGACTTCTGATAACATCTAAATGTGTTGTTTTAACTCGCTGTTACCCAACAAAAGTTTGTCGTGTTCTGAGATACAGGTTTCTCCAACGTTTTGCATAAGTAATGGACTTGAAAATACTAATGTAGACCATGGTGTAATAGTGGATTGAATATGTTTTGTGTCACACTAACTTGAATTCTATACATGCTGTGCAAATACACATCCTGGAATACCTTCCATTTATAAGAATGTACGAGAATCTTATTGAGTTTCCTCCCTCGTACCTTCTTTAGTAGAGTTCTTCTTCAGGATTATAGCATGTTTTGCAGCAAGAATTTGGTGATAGATCCTGGAGAAGTTATTCAAAATCAAATTATATTTCTATACCTAGCCCTGAGATTTAACTTTAAAAAAAAAAAAGAAAAAAGGTGGGGGGAGAGTGTTGGGGGACACTGAGGTACAATCCTTTTTCTTCCAAGTAAATGCTCTTACCACTTAGCTCTGGAGTAGTAGGTAAGTATGCTCTGTGGTCCAGTTGATGGCCTGTAACTAGTAACGCTGAAACTCTTACCAATAAATGTTGTATGGACTCTGATCTAGTAGGTGTGCCTAAGAATGCTTCTATGCTTATACTGCTGAGTCCTTGACATAGATAAAGGAAATTGTGGGTTCTGTTGGGATCGTTAAAACAAATTTCTGAAGTCTGAATAAGCCAACAGTGCCTGTGGGGCTAGGAAATTTGATTGGCAAAGGCACGTAAGTGTTTATGGATCTTGTGACTAAATTGGCGTGTTAGATTTGGTGAGGTGCTGTGTTTGACTGGAGTAATGCAATGCCAGTATCTAACTTTTGTACGAAGGACTGGTGGGAGAGAAAGGGAGGAGGGGTGCCTTGCATACGGTGGTTCTGAGAATAGTGTATGGGGTAACCTGCACTAAACCACCAGGGAGGTTTGCAGGAGAATCAGGTGGAAAAGCACAGAGTCATGCATATACAAAGCAAAGTACTGCTTTGTAAAAGGGTTAATAATTGTGGGGCTACCTGAGAAAGGATTGGTCCGGATAGTTCTGATACGTGCAGATCATGGCAGATGATGAAAACAGCTACAGAGACTCCAGGCTCTAACTTCCTGATTAATAAGACAGAATTTGTTGAGATTTTGAAAGATGGAAGCCTTTTATAGGAGAGGGACCTTAAAAAGACAGAGTTCACCGTGTTGGTATAAAAGTCATAATAAAATAATATGTATGAAGTAAGACAAAAAGGTAAAGATTGGGTCTGCCTCTAAGTCCTAGAAGTAAATCAGGCGCAGAAAATTTCTGAAGAAGGATTTTTTTTGAGACACACAGTGCACGAGCTTGGAAAACTATGAAATGGTAATGACAAAAGGGTGCTGTTTCATGCTTTTTCTGGTCATTGTTTGAATTCTTGATGAAAAGACAATTGACCAAGCAAAAGAGATGTAAAGATTATAAAATTACACTGGTTTTGCCAGTCGTAGGAATATTCAGCTAAGTATCCCAAGGAGCAGCAACTGATTTGAAAACAGTCTAGAAGAATACTTGTCTGAGAACACACAGAAGGTAGAAGACGCAGAAAAGGCAAGCACATTTCTATCTTTTGAAAGAAGGAAAATGGAACAAGGGTATTGCCAATGACTTTTAAGTTAGGTGAATAAATGTTTTAACCAGTAAACGGCCTGGATGCGCCAATAAGTGTAGAAGTTCTTAAGTATTGGCTTGACAAAAAGAGATTGTGCACTCAAAGTAACTGTCACTGGCTTACTGTTATTCTGAAAGTATTTCTAGTGGACAAGGGAGATCATTAATTTTGTGGTTTGGGGAGTAAAAAACATGTTTATGAAGATCCCTGATGATATCAAACTTGGAAAGCCTACAGTTATCCTGGAAGACAGGATTAGAATCAAAAGGCTGTTAAAATGGAGAAAAGATCTGAAAAATAAAATGCAATCCAGCATGGGCACATGTGAGCTTCTGAAGAAAAAATAATCCCTTTCACAAACACAGCATGAGGAGTGACAGGCAAGGAAATGATGCCTAACAGAAAAGCACCTTCAAGCGTATCATGAGCTGAGCGTAAATCAGCAACGACACACTTTGCAGAAGACAGCAGCAACATTGTGATCTATAAATAGGGATGCCCTTCTGTAAGAGGGGAAGTAATTGCTGCTCTCTAGCTGGAACTAGCAAGCCCTCTGCTGGAGTCCCGTGCTCGGTTTTGATTATCTTCTTTCAAGAAAGATACCCTGAAGAGAGCAACACAAAGATCACTGCTGCTGGAAACAGGGTGAAGGAGCCGAGGTGGTTGTATCTCAAAGAGGAGAAACTTGAAAGAGTACCCAGGAGTCTTGCAGAAGCCGTTTTCACAGTCACAGAAGACAAGGCAAAAGCTGTGCTTGTCCTGTAAGCGCTGGCAGACACGGAGGTGGGTGGGATGGCCTTAAAGCACAGCAAGGGAGACTGCAGGACAGGAATTGTAACAAGAAAATGAGCTCCCTGTAAGGCTTAGCTGTTCTTAGGGAAGCAGTGGTAATGCTGTCTTGAAGAGACTTAGAGTGTAGGCAGGTATCTGCTGGGCATAGCGCATTGCAGCTGATTCTGGCTTTGTGCAAGAGTAGAGACTGGGTGGCCTCCTGGCTTCCCCTACAGATGTTTTTTTAGTGAAATTCCAAAATGAGGTGACTGCCAGGTAGGCTTTAAGGATATGAAGTTTAGATCCTTTGACTGGCTTCTAGAGCCAGATGTGTATCCCCTATCTGCTGCACTAAAATTCGGATCTGATCTTTGGAGTAGCACTTAGTGGGTTCACTGCTGCTGTGACTTCTAAGTTATGCCTTTGTGTTCCCCCCAGTTGTAATGGTAAGCAGAGCAGCGTCAAGGAGATTTGCACTTAAGGATTTTTTCTGTACGGTTACTTACAGACTTTAATTTTTCTGTTGTTGGTTATGAAACTGACAGTCATAACACCTCCAATAACGCTCAAATAATAATGAGGTTTCAGCATTTTGTTCTGTTCAGATTCTGCACCACTCTTGTCACTGCCTTGATCCTTGTCAGTTTGCCTTCTGAAACAGCAGAAATGTGTAATGCTGGTGTTGTCAAATCAGTATCTAAAGAAAGTGCTATCAGTCTTGCAGTGTTTAGATGAGAGTTGGAAAGAAAGGGATTTTAAATTTGGGTAGCAAAGTTTTGCCAAAAGACTTGAGAAAGATTAGTGGAAAAGCTTAAGCCTTTTTTTTTTTTTTTTTAATCCTCTGTGTATTGATTTTGTTGTCCTGATTATTGAAGCAACTTAAATAATCTCAATTGTCCTATTTTGGCACTGTGTAAACGAGGGTCTGCATTCAGGATCTGCTATTTCAGAGTTTAGTCTAGTGATAAAGTGTCAGTTCTGTGTACAAATTGAAAATATTTTGTGTATAGTGAGCTGTATAATGTTGATTAAAGCTACTGAAAAGATAATTTTCTTTAATGCACTGTTTTCATGTTTGGCATCTGTGCTTGTAAAATAATGCAAGCATTACAAATGGTGGCAGCTTAGATTCTTCTAAAAAATAAAAAATAAAAATGCCATCAATATCTTGCAGAAATCTGCAGAAATAGTCAGCTAGCTTGTTTCAGAGTCTACCCCTTTAACATGCTTTATATGTTCATATAACTTAGTATACATATTTACATATTTATGAAAGTCTTAAACAGGACAATTCATGAGCTTGGATTTCACAGTTGCTCAAATCTTCATTGTGTAGAAGTCTTAAAGAAAGAGGGTGGAAAATAGAATCAATGTAGAGGGTTGTGCTTTTGCATTGATAAATACAAACATTTGTTTACTTTGTGAAGTAGATGAGTAAAACTGCAGGGAGGGATGCAAAAATAGAGCTCAAAGGCACACAATGTTTATGTTCAGATTTGTAACATCGGGTTGAATTATATTTATGTTTACTTATGTATTTATAGAAAAGTAAAAATCTAGCTAAGGAAATCTTAGCTACCTGAACCTTTCCCTCTTCTTTTACATTGGTTTTTCAAAAAGAACTTGAGTTCCTTCGCAGCAATGTTTCTGTACTTGAGCAAAACATTCTATTTACATGCAGCCAAACACTGAGATTTGGGGTTAGAATTGTTTTACTAACTGCAATTACAGCCTTTAACCAGCAATATGGAAACAGAATTAAATGTATACAGTGTTTGGAAAGGGCAGTTTTATCAGACAAAAATCAAGTGTGTTCTGTCTCACCTTGGTCACAGTCTTCCTATTTGATTTGGGAAGGCACTATACGTGCTGTTTCCTCCATTCGTAAATGGAAGAGATGGAGGAAGCAACGTTATGTGGAGAGTTGGCACTGCAGGAGAGAAATATCTCTTGAGGTAAAGGAGTGAGAGTTTTGACAGTTGTTTAAGGCTGCCAGAAACAAAGATAGAAGGGACTGAAAAATGTATCTTGTATAGAGGAAAAAAAAATTAAAAAAAATGAGATGGACAAAACAATCTAGCAAAGCTTCTCTTTTTAAAAGCCCTGAAGCTTAAAGTGCCATTGAAGAGTAAGACAAGGCAGCTCGCCTTTGTTTCAAGGGCTTGAGCCAGATGGTCCTTTAAACTGCAAACCCCAGCTCTGAGATCAGGTTTTGATGTACAAAAAAAGCCCGGAAGAGTGGAACAGCAAAAGATTGATGGAAAGGCAGGTGTGGGTGGGCAGAGGGATTATTTGATGCTTTGCATAAATTTCACTCAAAGACTAAAGTTCTGTCCGTGCAGCTTCTCTAGCTAGCAGCTGACTAATCTGCCACGTGAACTTGCCAGGGAGCTTTGCCCCTAACTATAGGGAAGAACTTGTGATGGAAGCAAGGAAATCAGCAGAAATTATTGCCACTTCTCATACAAAATTAAGTGTTAATTCGATATTATTTTTTTTTCTGTTTCTTAACTAGCATTTCCCCTCCTACAGGCTGTTGGTAAGGTTTAAGTTGTTAAGCAAATCCTCAGCCAGTCCTTGGTGGAGAATGAAATGTTTCACACTCATAAATGCTAAGAAATTGGAGAAGTTGCAAAATAAAACATTTTGTATCTGTTCATTATTCCTGGCAGAAGAATAACAAAGTAAATTCCTAATGAGCTGCTTGCATGAGCAATCAAGCTCTTACCTGAGGAGAAATATTTGGGGAAATAAAAAAAAAAAAAAGGGGGGGGGGGAGATATATCTGGGGCTTTGTGGTTGTCTTTTAAATTTGCAACACGAACTTTTTTTGTATTTTTATGTATAAAGAGAGGGGGGGGGAATCCCCAACCCACGTGCCCTGGAGTTTCTCCTACACTTTGTTCCTCACCATTTCCATCTGTACATTTATTGTTCGTGTAGTCAGACCTCATACAGCAGGTGTGATGGAACCAGGTTTGTGGATGGACTGTCATAGCGATGGGTCAGCTTCCTTGAATTCTGCTTTTGTACTTTACACCTAGGCTTTCTCAGCTTTGGTAGTCACTGTAGTGACACTGTAGGGAGTCATACACCTAAATGCCCCTGTCAGAGGTATCCTAAAAAGGTGGGTGTAGTGTCCTGTAGGGAGAAGAGTTTGTTGCCATCAGTGTCAGCATGCCAACAACACCACTCGAATGTGCTGCTTAACAGGCTGCCTGGCGGTCACTGCTGAAAAATTCAGCGTTGGATAACACAGTTGCTTCCTGTAGTGGATATAGAACAAATTATACAAGCAAAACAAGTAGCATAAGAAAATGCTTCTCCTGGGATTCGTTCTGGTAGGCTCAGCTCGGCCAACAGAAGTGGTAACGGTACCAGAGTGGCTTGGCCTTCTCACCAGGTGGATGTAAGGTATTGTGTGGCTGCGTGCTCGCAGGGCAGCTTCATCCCCTGAGGAATTGGTTACTGCTTCCCGTGGCGGTGCTGCAAAGAAAGCAGCAGCACATTAAAGCTGTGCAGAATCTTCCTCAGCTGCCTTATTTCAAGCACATATGTGAGTGGGAGAGGTGAGGAAAAACCACATCTGCTATAGGAAACGCCACTGATGGGGCAGGAAACAATCATTTCTCTGCCTGTTTTCCCCTTTATTCACTTGTATCCTTAGCAGAACATTCAATTGCTATTCCATCACACTGCTAATGATCAAATAACCTGCTTAAAACAGTCATCATCCACTAAAATTAATAAAATCTCTCTTTCATGTTAGCAGCTTTAGCCTGGCTAGGTTAGAGTTGCTTCACTGTAATCAGGTCTTTGAACAGCACTGGCATTCTTAGCTGAAAAAAATAAAATAAAAGTGATACTTGCCTTTATTGCTTTAGAAAGTAAATGTTGGATGTTTGCAATAAATAATACTTTTTTGTATACAAGAGGTTTCATTTGAAATCTTAGCTGAAAGACCTTAATGGATAGCCCTGCTGTTGTATGAAGTTCTTAGGAAGGTTTATTTGAGACAGATGTAAAATTATATTGGGAGGAACAAACGTGAGCTGGTAGCCAATGAAAGGTGTATAAATACTGGTTAAAGTTTTGAGGGCATTTTACTTGTCTTGCAAATTCTTGTATAAATGATAGCAAATATTAAAATGATTTTGTTCTGCTGATGGCTTAACTGTGTGTGGAGAAAGGGACAGAAACAAATACAGGCAATCAAAGAAAAGGATTGAAGTTTGAGTTTCCATGTGTAACTGCAATTCTGACCTCATTACTGCAAATCAATAGAAAATGTGGCCAAAATTAACCAGAATTCAGAGGCAAGAGAAGCTTGCATAACTGTAAGAGAGGGTAGTTTGGGCAATTCCGAAGTCCTCAAGTGATTTTACATGTCCTTAACCAGAGGCTCTAAGCAAAGCCTCAGTTAGCCCATGTCCAGCTGTAACCCACAGGTAACCCACCCGTCAGCCTTCTCTCACAGCTACAGCAAGACCGGGAGTGCCGCAGTCGTTGCAGTTGGTTTGGCCTTGTTGTCTTTGAGCTCTGGGTAAGAGAAAAGTAAAATAAGTATGAACAGTTTTAGAGAGGAAAGAGTGCAACTTGCAGTTGGTAATACTGGTAAAATTTGAGAACAGCTGTTTAGATGGATAGCTGGAAAACTTAAAACATTTCATAAAACACTGGAGGTGTATGTGTGAGAGGAAGGAGGCATACGTTGAAAATGCAGTTTTACCAGAGAACGCCAAATTGGTATTTCGTATTTACTAGATATGGGTGCTTCAAATCACAGAAATGTTGGTGATGACAGATGAGCGATTGTAGTAAACATCTCAGCAGCAGTAGGGAAAAATGGTGTTCTTCAGTGATCATATAGAGTAGACAGCAGCTCCTGCCCCCCATCCCCTCCCAAACAAAAAGGGTTTGGTATTGGCTTTCTTTTTGTCTATGGTTTAATTTCCTCGGAAATTTTTCTCTCTGGAGCTGGGGTTTGAGCTTTTGGATGGTGGTTCCAAAAGGAGAATGTCACGATAGGAAACCAGCATGGGGAATGTCAATATTCCTTATAGAAGAATTTCATGGGGAAAAAAGCTACATCTGGCAGGCACTTCTGAATACAGCACTCTGGAGTTGCTCGTTTGGTTTAAGAGGGACATCTACCTGTTAAAAATGTGTAAGTTCAGGTTCTGTAGGTTCATAGTTCTGCGGTAGCTTAAAGGGGAGCAAAAGGAGGCTCCTTGGTTTCCCGTGCTTAAATGTCCATGGTTTTACAGAGGAGGAAGCTGGGTAGAGAGAGACTGTGTTGAAACTCCTTTGTCAACACTTCAGAGTAGCTAGTAGCAGTGTAGTTTGTATGAATTGTTCCACCTAGCATCTGTAGGGGATGCCACAAGCTGGCATAGTCTTTTGAAGGTCAATGGGGTTACCCCAGATGCAGTCAGAAAACCAGGGACGTGTCTATTGCAACAAGACCAGTATTTTAGCTATGTCTGTTAATTTCACAAGGAAAAGGATCTGGTAAACTTAAACTAGCGTTAAAATACAGCATGGGGAGACTACTTAGGCATAAAAATGTAGATTAAAATAGATAAAAATGTGAGATGAAAATGTAAATAATTGTAAATAAAAATGTGAGCAGATTGAGACAATGTTTTAGTATAAATACAGATCATCAACTAGTTTTTCCTCATGTTGCCATATTAATTCTCTAGACAAAACTTTTTCTTACTGCTTATGGTGATGGTACGGCTAATTCACCCTTCCAGAATTTAAGCTTTAAGTTTTGCTGCTTTCTGTTTACTTCCTTCCCTGTGTTGTTTTACACTGAACTATTTCTCATGTTGGCTAATGCTGTTTCATTACGTCACTGTAATTTTCACCTCTTGATACCTGTGTGTTCTCGCTAAGATTATAAAGCGTAGAGCTGGAAATCACGTTTTTGTTCTGGGTTTGTACAACTCTGTATCGGGACAGTACGAGCCCTTGAGTGGGATTCATACTGGCAGTAATAGTTCAGGTAATGGCTGTAGCCTGACAGTCCTTTCCCATTAGTGTTAGAAATTGAACAGTGTGACCTATGCTACCTAGCAAATTGGTTGTAACACCAGAGTTCCCTCCTTTACGTGTAAGTATATTATTTATGGCATAATGAAGCATGATTATTGTCTAAACCGTTTCCTATATTGAATACTGATCTGCAGAGAATGAGTGGCAGCCAGGAAAAGCAATGCTGGTGGGAAAAGGCGCTCTATTCTCCCCTTTTTCCTGCATCGCAGTGTGAAGGTAAGAAGCTGTGCATGTTCAAACTAACTTGCTCTTGCAACCATGCTAGAATTTGTTAGTGGTCTTTGTTATGGATACGAATTGTTGCAGATGAATTAGAACTGTCATTTGTATTAATAAATAAATAAATAAATAAATGTTCATAGTAATCTGAGAGAGAGCTGCGATGCTTAATTTGCTTTTGTCATCTCTAACATGCTTTAAATAGTTCTTGAACAAACGTGCTTTTAAAATGGCCTTACCATTTTTTCAAATTCACTCAATTCCAGAGCTTGGCTTTGCACAGGATGTTAACCTCTGACTCTGAAAATACTTCATTGCATTTTTGAGTATCTTTCAACCTGTGTAACATTTTTTAGGCAGCTAATCTTACCAGAATGTGGAAATATGATAACTGTGTTTCCTGGGTTCGTATGAACACCATGCCAGCTATTCAGTGAATGTGTGGAATTTCTCTCAAGCCGGGAAGCAGGGGGATCTGCCTCGTGGCCACTCCTTTCCAGTGACAGTCTGGGAGCCTTTCTGTCCTGTCTTGGTAGGCAGGCTGCTTGTAAGCAAAAGCAGGTGTGCTTCCAGCACTCTCTGTTGCCTCCCAAGAATTTGTAGCATCTGACAGCTGGCCCAAGGCCAGTTTTTTGTGTGGTCACAGGCAAGAATCCAGAGCTTTCTTTTTTTTTTTTTTTTTTTTTTTTTTCCTCTGGGTTTTGCTGCATAACAATTTATCTGTTCGGGGGAGAAGGCGAGAAGATAAACAAAAGCGTTCTGCATGCTGAATTGATGGATATCTGGTGGCTACTGTTTGGCAGAGGCCCAGTGCAAGAAGCTTTTGATCAGAGACCTGGTTCTGTAATAATTTGGAAGCAGATTAGCAAGCAGCTACTGCCGAATTATTTTTAAAGTGCAGCCAACTTTGTGAGTGCCCTCAGTTTGGTGTTCAGGGCAGTGTAGGTTGCTTTCAAAACCTTCTCTGCTTACTGAGCTCCCAGCCATAGAGATGTTTGCTCTGTGAAAGGGATCATGCCTACACGACTTTGATTTGCCTTCTGGCCTCCCATATTAGAAAAATACTTGGTAACTTGAAGGAGTAAAGTTATTTGGTGTCCTCTGAAAGTTTGTTTTCCACGTCGGTAATTGCAGAGATGCCATTGGTGTAATAGCAAATGCAGTGACTCGCGACCTTGAGTATGCATTTTATGCAGAGTAATCCTTTAATTTCTGTCAGTGACTTGTGTCATCTTTTTGCTGACATCTACTGGTGAATTTGCAAACTATCTAGTGTTTCCCCACCTTACTTCAGCAGGGGAAGACAACATATATAGTGAAGTCCAGAACTTGTTTAATACGGTCACAGAATTCCTGTGATGTTGAGGAATTCCAGGATTTCATCTTTTAGACAAAGTTGACCAAAGCTAATGTTGTTCTTCCATAAATCCTTAGTTTTCTGTATGGACAGTTTTATATATGGGCATTGCATGTGACCCATATATATTGATACAATACATGCTGTTATGCATGGAAGTTTACTCTGGTAAATAGAAACTACAGCCATTTACACCAAATGTTTGTTTGGTTTTGAGTTTGTCGGTATCAGGCTGCACTATACTTTGTGTGGGTATAGAAATGTGATCTAAAACACCATGCAGTATCAGAACTGAAAAATGTATGGAACCATTTATGATAAAGTAATTCTTCATCTTTATGTTATTATTTAAAGTATTTTCTTTAAATAGCTTGTTCTGTTTTTATTTGCTTACTCAGGTAAGGCTTGATGAAGTCTCAGTAAGTTATTCTGCTTAGCTCCTTAAGGAAGTCCAGCTAGAATCCCCCACAAGCACAGAGTTTAAATTTAAAGCGTACTTCTGTAGGTGCATTTATTTTGGCTAAATGTAAATAAGTGTTCCTCAAATCTGTTTTTTCTTCCTCTTTTCCTCACGCACTGTAAGAATGTTATACAAATGCCAAGGGAGAGAATGGTGTAGGAGAATTTGCAGATGTAAAGGAAATATCCAATGATGATGAACATCTTTTAGATTTTAATATGGTAAGTTTACCATTGGTTTGGGGGATGTATTTTTGATTTTATAAGGATGTGCCACTGTGTCTTTCTGTTCAGAGTTCTCAGTCTGATCTCAAGTGAAATTCCTACAAAAACCTTCAAAAGCTTTTCTGCCCTTACTTTGTTTTTTAATCTCTTCTGTGTCTTAAGCTTTCTTCTGAAAACTCTACAGAGTGCTGAGCATTGTACTTCTAATAATTCAGTATATTCAGTTTTCTTTGGGAGCACTTGGCTTCTGTGATCTGTGTGTGTTAAACATATGAGTCTTTTTCCTCAACTTCAAATTTCACCAACCATGGGCTGGCTGATATGTGCTATGAAGCCAGAAAGGACCAGTAATTAAAGGAGTAAACATGATGTATGCTGAATTCTGTCCTCCTTACAAGCAAAAACTGATGCACTTAAGTCACTTTTGCTGTAGGGAAAATCTTAATGTACACATGCGCTTACTGATGTACTTTCCAACTGATGTGCTTTCAAACTTGATAGTGATGATAGCAGTTAAATTTAATACTGTGACATGCTTGCTGTAACTTCACTGATTCAGATGAAAATATACTGCCTTTGCTTGAAATACAATTGGATTTATGCTGTTTTCGTGATACTTGATACTTAGTACCAAAACTTGGAGACAGCACGTACAGCATTTTTCTGTTTAAAAAAAAGAAGTGTCAATGACACGCTGAGTTCACTTATGATTCTCTTGCTGTTCTGTGCAAGTCCTAAAGTTAAAGGGCTGTAAAATACCAAGGCCCTACAATTAAAAAATAAAAATCTCACCTTTTTTTCCTGCTGCTCTGTAATCCTTTGTACATAATGGACAAGAGGACATACATAATGGAAAGAGGATAATTTGCCCATGATTATGCGGTTTTTCTTGACCATGTGTAGAACAATACAACTGACCAGCCTAGAAAAAAGCAAGCATGTTTTTATTGTTCCCCATCAACACTGTCAGTTTAAATCCTTAGGTTTCTTCTGTTTATGAAGCAAGATGTGCAGATGATATAGATGCTGAGGCAAAACCAAATGGCTTCAGGAAGAAGATCTACTCCAGTGATAGCTCCAGCTCTGAAGACACCGCTTCAGAAGGTGGAAGTGAATGGGCAGATCCGTGTGAGGAGGAGCTTTTTTCTCGAACTCAACTCTAAAAACTGCAGAGTAGAACAGATGGTTTAAAAGTAACATGAGATGGAAAACTATCCTTCCTGAGGGTCTGTAGCTCTAAAACAACAACTTGAGTTTCCTCTTCAGTTAATGGATTCAGATGTGTATTTATCTTTCTCTTCTTGCTTATTTTATAGATGGGGACACAGCTGTCCTGTTGAAGATTTTTTTTTCACCCCCAAACTGTTAAATTCTTGGCTATTTGAACTAGACTAGATTGTGTTGTCAAATCAAGAATGGATGTGCATGTGCTTGTCTTAGTAGTACCACTGCTTCTTTGCATCTTAATTGCAGTTATTTTCATTCGTAACTGTAGCCCTACCACTATGACTATCTTCTTAGCATCGCAGTGTCTACAACTACTTCTGCAATTCAGAGACTTTAGCTTTTGGCACATTAGGCTTTGTTCTTTAAGAACTGGGAGATAAATACTTAACACTGTAATCTATCAGTGCCTTTCTGAATGCAGGAGAAAAGCATGAATGACTTGTCCAGTCTTCATTCAGTAAATCTCATAACTTTGAAGTAGGAACAACAGGGTTGTGCTTTAGAGACTTACAGAAACTGTGTTTTCTATCCTATGATTCCCCCTCTCCCCCCCTCCCGCAAACCAACACTGAGGATACCATGGTTTGTATTTTTGCTAACTGGAGAAGCCAAGGATTTTTTGTAGGTATGGAGGCAATGTGGATTTTTTTTCTTTTTTTCTTTTTTTGTCCTTTTTAGCAACTTGCCAACGTAGGGCAAGACTTGAAAGAGAAGTAACACCAAAAATAATAAACCACTGGGGTGATGTGTGGATTGTTGTGAATTCTGTAACAAGTAATGAGAATGTTGTCTTGTTGCAAATGATGGCATTCGTGTAAGCTGCAGAAGCATCCGTTACTGAATTTGAGCCTGAATGACTGAAATTATCTAAAATGCTCAGAGTGTTCGATGTTTTAAATGCGAAGGGTCAGTGCTTCACTTGAAAGAAATCCTGTGGCTGCTGCAGTTAGCTGCTGTTGTGGCTGTAATTTAGTAAATCTCGTAGTTCATTTTGTGTTTCTGAGAGAATGTGTGGGGCAAGCTATGTGTGTGGTGGGTGGGGGTCGGGAAAGTGATGACTTCAAACATACATGTGTGATTGCAGTAGTGATTGTTGCTTTATGTGACTTGCTTTTAAATTTTATTTTGTTAACTTAGAAAGTCAATACATTGTCAAGTTGCATCTGTACAAGACTATCAACTCCTTGTGCTTTTAACACATTATGCAAAACGTATAAGCCAGGAGGAGCAATATTTGCAAAACTAAACGTTCTAAGTTTTTACCAACTCATAGTTTAAAGAACAACAAACAACTAATTATACAGTAGCAGCATGTCTATAACATCAGGAAGTGCAGAAAGTCCAATACTGACTTGAAAAGCTTAACCATTAATTTTGACAGGCAATAAACCTCATGAGAACTAGAGCTGTTTGAAATGTGAGCTGAACTGGCTTTGAAATATGTTCTGTGCGAGAAGGGTTTTTTAAATAACTGGGTTTGGTTGCCTTTATTCAAACGATAGTTTAAGAATTGAAAGATGTGGTTAGAGAACCATGCCATTCTTTGTGCAACATCTTTGTTGAGATCTTTACCTAAAATTGGCTTGGTTTGTCCTTACCCAGGGACTTTCTTTTGGTCCTCCTATTGAACTATGCTTTAGGGTTTGTATTCATACAACGAGTCTTTTGACACTTTACAGTTTCTTTTCTTAATTTATTTGCAGACTTTGGGTAGATTTTTATATATTTTACTTTCTTCTGGAGCTTCCTTGAGAGGTTGTTTAGCACCTGCACTGAGAACTAGTTAACTGTAACATGAAAGTAAAAAAGAACTTTATACATAAATTCTTCAAATCACTACATTGAAGAACGGAAAAGAACTTCATTCAAGAACAAGAAATGACCAAATGGACATATTTCAAACACAAACTTCAGCTCAGTTAATTTTGGCTAGAGCTGCTTTTTTTGGTAAGAAAGGGCTCAAAAAGAACAAAGGTGTTGCTTATAGTTACATTGGGGCATGTAATAATTCCAGCACCTTTGGGGAAAATAAAATCGTATTTTGAGCTTGGGCAATAACAAATTGTCTTTATTTGTTTTCATAGTTTAATGGCTAAAGCTCTAAAGCTTTCAGTGAGAGTTGAAGTGTGGTTTTTAGTTTTTCTGTATGGATAGAAACACAAACGAAACAACAACAAAAGCATTAAAGGTTGGCATACGCTGAACCGCACTGTGGTATGAAGCGCATTGCATATCCATAGCACTGAAGTATCAGTTTTCCATTCCTGGGCTGAAATTTGTTTCTACTTTTTGCTTCAAGTGGTTGTATTGTTCTGATTTCACGTACACCAGAGTAACTGATTTTGTTTTCTTGTGGAGTTACTTAACACCAAATAAAAAATATAAAAGGACAATTGGATGGTGTGTGTGTGTCTTCATTTTCTTTGCCTGCTGTATATAACTTAGATACAACATGCCACTTAGGAATTAAACATTCTGAAGAGATAGCTTGAGGTGTCTAATCTGGGAGTCCTTCTCATTGCAGTATTTTCTCCTGTTTTGTATTGGAAAAAGCGTTAAAAAATACTGTATGTGTATTTTTAAACAAAAGAACACATAAGACAGCCAAAGCAAATCTAACAAGTTTAGCCCCCCCTTTTATTTCTGTAGAAAATGTCATTATCTCAATCCAGAAATTAATTTGTAATGACAACTTCGTGTTTGGAGAACATGCTATAAGACTGGGTTTTATATAGCATGTACTATGAGATGTGGACTAACAGACTTCCTGCTTTGAACTTGTGCTCAGCTATCAACTGGTCTGTGGCTGAATTCTGCTTTTAGAAAAACTGTTTGTGGCACGCAGCTCCGTAGCTGGACATATGTGAGAGCAATACATACTTTAAGTAGTACAGCGAAAGGAGTTTCATTGTGTTCATTGATGATTGATGAAAGAGTTAAATATGATCAACGAGGCCTTTCAATTTTTGTATCTAACTTAGCATTAACTCTGCCTATCTTAAGGAATTTGTTTCCAATATAACCAATGCTTCTATCGTGCCAACAACACTGAATATTGTAGGCAGCAGTTGCTGCTGTCCATGGCAGGGCAGGCTTTAAATGCATGAGCTGTGCCTGCAGAGGAGTGCAGGTGCTCTCCGCAGTGCAGATGGAAAGGTCCCGTGCCTCCCAGAGAGCCGGTCTTGCCAGGATTCCTCATCAGTAACTCATTCTTTTCCTGCTAGCAGCTGCATATTTAAATATTGCCAATGAATTCATCATCACATTTAGCATCTCCATTTTTCTCATGACCCATGACACCAGCAGCAACAAAACAGAAAGGTTTTTGGGTAAACGAAACTTAACTGATAGCTGCAGCTTCATACAAAAAGATCCCCTTTCCAGCATTCAAGTTGCTCTCAATATGTATGTTACTATGCAAGCGCTTCTGAACTTCTGAGCTACCTATAGGCTCAGTATGATCGTAATGGGACTTAAAGGAAAGACAAAGCTGGCAGAGTTGGCTGTGGAGATAAAGTGAGTGGCAAAACTTTGGTTTCCCTGCCCTACTTCATCATTCCCTCCCTATAGCATCACCTGCAAAGAACACACTGTGGATGTGGACTGAGAGGAGAGGCTTCTGTGCACACTGCCTTTTCCTACCTGACAGCTTTCCTGCAGGAAAAAGTGTTTCTGGAAGTGTTTCTGACCTCTTGCTGTCATTTCTTTGCTACTGTAGAACCCAGTCAATCCTAGACCATGAGGAGGTATGAAAGCTGTAAAAAGTCTCTTTAATTGTCACCACGCAGCAGGGTCACTTTTATTAACATTAGCAATATCTGTGTAATATTGCAACAATTCATATTCACATAAAGGTTTTAGTAATCATTATAATTGTTAACAAAGAAGGCTTCTCTGCCCATCATTTCTGCGTAGACATTTTTCCCACTACAAGGAAGCAGAGACACAGCAACATGTAGCTGCTTCCCTTACTGCACAGAACTGAGTATTCTCCAAATCCTATTTTCTGCTTTCTTCTATACTCAATCTAAACAATTAAGCATGTTAAAAAGTATAGGTGATTATGTTTTCATTTCATCTCAGTGCTTTTCTTTATCGTAGACAAGGAAACACTCTGGCAAATGGCACTACAGTGCAGTCAGGGTACTGAGAGCAAGTACATAAGCACTGGAATAGACTGCCTAAAAAATTAGCACTACCTCCCCCAGTAGAGACTTAGGAACAGATTAGACAAATGTGTCAGAAATTTTGCAGGTATGTATGCATACATCTTGCCTTAGGGGAAAAAGGAGGAACAAAATAAACTCTAGAGCTCTGTGAATCCTCTTTCCATAGACACAGCTTATATCCAGAGGGGCTTTTAAATTGACTCATAAAGAAACAAACAAACAAAATAAAAGAAAAAAAAAAAACACACACACATTAAATTGTCTGTGGGACATTAAATCTTGTGCAGTTTTACCTTTATTCATCCCAGTAGCTTGCATTTGAAAAAAAGTACAACTTGTAAGTGTTTAAAACCCAACTTCCAAGGAATAAATTGCCTCATAATCCCTACTATGGTAGGCTACCCCAATCCCTTCTACATGCAGGACAGAAATAAGTGAACATCTGAACATCTCATTTATTGGTACTGCATGTTTCTTTTTCACTCCTAGTGCTCATCAGTAGGATTTTACTATTTCTCTCTTACACTTTTTTTTTCTGTTCTGTAACTTCCAATTTCTGTATTGATGTTTGGCTTTTAACTGTCTTCACTTTGAGATGGGATTTTAGCCCTTACTCTATTGATTCTGGAACCTTTATCCATTTGACAACAAAGTCATCTTCTCATTCATGCTGTTAAAATATTTTTTTTCCCTTTTCCCTACAATCCTATTCAAGACAGAAATATCAAGTCTTTTGAAGCACTACAGTTCCACAGAGAATATTAATTGGATCTATCTGCCTAAACTGAGTATTACTTTATTGCATTCAACATTACTAACTCTAGACAACAACTGATTTTTGTTCTGTACTCGCTTCTTTCCTAGCAAGTTCCAATAGAAAGTTACCATACGCTGGGTGCGATGCCTTTTGTGTTACAGAATTAATCTATTTGCTTTTAGAAACACAATTTAAATTGTGCTGAGAAACTTAATACAAGAAGCAGCATTTTTAGTACGTATAGTCTTCTTCCTTCACACCTTTTTACTCATTTTGTCTTTCCTAAATAGCTTGTAAACAACGATAGAAACATTCTGGTCACGTACACATGGTTTCAGTAATATCAATCCAAAAGTGCTGCAAAGTCCCACAGTACCTTCTCCTAGGTTTCTTTTTCTTGTTGTCTTATGGATGGAAGCTTTAAACCATAAAAGTCTATTTTTACCCAGTGGTAACAAAAGGATGAACATTGATGGCAGTAACAGACCTGGTTTCACTTTCCTCATCCTTTTGCATTTATCAGAATTAAATTCCTATAGAAGGCGTCATCCTTTGGGGAGAATAACACGGCAGCTTCTGTAGCTGTTCCCGACTCATCCCAAACCTATTGAACTGTTTTGGTGGACAGAATTGCCACTGCTAGTAGGAAAGCCTATGCAGGTGGTGGCTGTGCTGGAAATGGACTGCTGTCAAGCACAGATGTACAAAAACCAGGCAAATATTAGTTTAGTGAGAGCGAAATTAATTTGTGATGACTTTGAAGGAGAACAGCATAATTATTCTCCATTTGTCAAAAACATCACCATTTGCTTGTCAGGTGATAATTTTTGATCAAATCATCTCAGCTACAAGTCAGTGTAGGAAACGTGAATTCGCTGTTCCCTTTTCCTGTGCCACAAAACAGGCATTAGTTACTTACCCATATGTACAAGCAATTCTGTAAAGCAAGGAGGAAAAAGATCAATGTCTCATTTTCCATTCTGACACTCACCTTCAAGAGTGACCTTCTCTGTCTCTTTGCCCAATGGACCGTATGTATCAGAGATTATCCATCTCTTGTTATACTCAGCACGCTTGCTCTCTTGCTTGCATGAGCTAAAAAAAAAAACTACGTTAAATGACAGTGATGGGAAATCCAGGCAGGGGTTGCTGATCAGCTGGTACACAATGCTGTGTGAATGCTGGATCTTCACAACATGTAAACCTTTGGTTAACTGGGGAAGAAATATTATGGTGGGATTTCTACTAGTTTATGACAGAGAATTGCTGACCTCATGCTCATGACCATGAAGCTCAGTTTGGCTGTCTGAAACCCGCTTGCATCATACTTGGCTTGCTATGAATGAAAATACAATCTCGACGGTTCCCCCTAGTTTTTTTAAAAGTTTTCTCAATTGCAAAATTGTTGAAGCTTCAAAACAGAACTGAAAGAGTAAGCAGAGAATGATTTCCCACCATCTATAGGCTAAAGAAGCATGAGGGGAGCTTGCACTTCCGTTCCTTAACTCTAAAAAAAACAAGGTAAGGACTGTTACTTTGCATACTTTTTCCATAGCCATGTATATTTTGGAGAAATTGTTGAGACAGAACAGAGCACAGGAAACCCTTCCTGCTTTCTTGCAGAATAACCATAAAACTGGTGCATTTAACTCTGATGGTCTGGATATGAGTTTGTATGGCAGGGCTTTTGAAACACGTTTTCTAGAAATTAAATTCTAAGTTTTAGCACTAAGCTATTATTAGACCACTTTGATGTTTTTTGCCTGCTAGGTGAACATCAGTTACCAGTCCCAGGCTGCTCTGTCCAGTGCTTCATTTCTACCCAGCAGCTGCAGGCAAAACACTCTTGAACTTTAAAACATTTTGTCCCAGAATTTTTACAAACCTAAATATTTATTTTACAGGGTTACTTGACTCTAAGTCAATGCCAGAGCACTGATGATAACCATCGTGACTGGTCAGTGTGAATGCTTCTCAGGAATTTTTTATTTTTGCCCTTCTCAGTGTGCCAGGCTACTCAAAATTATGGTGAAGGCTGAACATATTTGTACTTGGGTTTATTTTTCAGGTCACATTTCACTGTTTTAAGAAGTATTTAGTAGGTTCCAAATAATTCAGGAAGGATACAGCTCATCTAGTACCAAAAAACCTCAAGCTACTGCATTGTTCCTGTATCCTCTGTGGTCATGTCACTTTATGCAAATTTCTGTTTTTCAAACTACTTAAGCAGTCAAGCAGGTTTAGACACAAAAAACACTAACAAGCACATGACATGTTAGCAAACAATACAGCACCAAAGCTGACTTTTTATCATGCTTTTGGGGGTTTACTTACAGTCCAACTAATAAAATGAACAGGCCATTTCTCAGCCTGTCCTTCAGGATGAAGTCCTTTAAATGTTGCACAGCAGAAAAACAAAGGTTGCTAAAGCACTCCTTTGATCTTAGTTATGCATTTATGCTTCCTGTACCTGGTAGTACCTGTTCAGCTTCCTTTTAGCAATTAGGACATCCCACACTTCCATGAAGGCTAACGAAGCTGTATTTAGTCACATAATTTCAGCCCTTCATCAATACAGAATAATAATACACAATACTTGCAGAGAGAAACTACATTATCTCTGATGAGGGCAGCCTTAACAGAACTAATGCTAATTGTTGCTGGAAAAAGTAGACTTTTGCTAGTAGTTCACGACAACCAAAATGCTACTACTCATTTCAACTAAGTATATGGTCGTTCACAAGTATTAAAGAGTATATATTTTACACTGACTAGGCTGTGGTTTTCTGCAAGCATTTTAAGAATGACCCTGGTATTTTTATGCTGCCTAGCAGAGTGGGATCCTGGTTGTTCTAACACGTGTCTTCAGTGCAGAGAACAATATGAGTTTTGTTGTGAGTAGGTGTCAAGAAGTACACCAGCTGAACAGGAGGAGTCATCAGTGGGTTGGAAATGGAAAAATCCACCAAAATAAATCAGTTTAGAATGGGCATTTCAAGGCAAGATTTCAAGGCATTATGACTGTTAGGGCACAACTCTGCTCTTAAGTACTGACACTAAAAGTCTTTATGTACCTTGGTTACTTTCAGCTACTGCTGAAAGATTTCTTATGGCAGACTTTTTAAAAGTTTCTTCATCCTCAATAAAATTGCAAAGATAGGAGTGTAATTAATTAGTGCCTTTGGAGACACTTCACAGATACAGAATTCATGACTACGTACTCTCATTCTGTTATTTACCGTAGGACCTAACAACTTTGACCAAAGATAGATGATACCATGGTGACGGTACAATCTTCTAGCTGCTACAAAAAGAGAGATTGATTTCCATTCTCAAAAACAAAAGGAAAATATTAATACTGAAAAAGGAATTGGTGTATCTTCCAACATAGTATCTCTTGCATAAACTATATACATATAACTTTATACTATAACACTGTATTATAGTGTTTCAAAGGAGTTTTTCTTTTATTTACTCTGTTTTAAAGGTAATAAAAAAGGTGTCTTACAGAGGTTGGTATGATTTTCTAAGATAAGGAAAAATGTGACATTTTAACTGTTTCATATTCTTTCTGATATTCATCTTACAAATCCAGCAGAACAAATCCTCAAATTTATCTCTCTCTGAACCATGCAGAAGTATAATTTTTGGTTGTTGTTGATAAGTGCCTTCTTCTCATCTTGATAATGTGCTAATTCTCATCTTGATACCATGGGATTGCTGTCAATGGGGTCACAGTGGCAAGTACTTCAGTACAAGTTCACCTCAGACTGACAATTTATTCAGGTGTAACTTGCCCACATCAAAGCTCATATAATCGTGGCTTTGCTCTGGTTATTTAACTAATTACATTAATACAAGTTCAGATATTCCTGCATTTGCTCCATTCAAACTTCCAGCTTTATGGTAGACTCAACACGTGTGAGTGAGATTATGAGAAGTTCGTATTTACATATGCTCTTAAGGTGGATGACTGCTTTGCTACCTTAATGTATCTTAACATAATCTATAGACATGATCACCTAGAACCTTTTTTTCTGGGAGAAAAAAAAAAAAAAAGAAAAAAAAGAAAAAAAAAAAAAAAAAAGGATGAGTTTCAAACATGAGAAGGAAACATGAGCTCTACTCCTGTGAGATACCGAGTGCTTCTGACCCCTTTGATTCAGTGTGTGGGTGCACTGAGAGTTGTGTTGGTGATGCAAACATCCGAGCACTTTGAGATGGGGTAAAAGAAGGCAAATAAAGCTAAGAGAATGGAAACATAAATATACACATGCTGGAATACCATCCATCATCCTAGAGCCTCAACTTCTGGCATTATGGCCCGGTTCCACAGAAATACGGATGCACCCCCAGACCGACACTTCCCACAGTACCAAACTAGTGTAAAACACCAAATTTTGTTTTCCTTTGAAATCCAGCCCGCTGGCATCTCCTCCCCGGGGGCCATCCCACCACCATCACCTCACAGCCCCCTGCCTGGGGGGAGCCTTCGGTACAAGAGAACCCTCTCCAGGGGAACCCTTCCTCGTTGCCCCCTCAGGTTGACCCCACAACCCGGCGCGGCCTGGGCTGCGCCTGAGGCGACCCGGGCCATGCCTCCCCGGGTCCCCCCCCTTCCCCATGGCTGGAGGCGTCTCAAAATGGCGGCCAGCGGCCGCCTCCCCCGGGTGCCAGCCCGCCTCCCACCGCGCAGGCGTTCCCTCGGCCGGCGGGCGGCGCTGGGGCTGGAGGAGGAGAACGAGGAGGAGGAGGAGGAAGAAGAAGCGAAGGAGGAGGAGGCAGGGAGAGCGGGGAGTCCCGTCAGGAGCTCGGCACCTGTCCCGCCGGCGCAGCCAGGTGCCGTGCCCGCCGCGGGGGCGGGCGCCATGGGAGGCTCGGCGCTGCCCGCGGAGGGGACCCGGCGGGCGAGGGCTGCGCCGCTTCCCCTCCGCTGAAGCCGCCGCTCCTCCTCGGGGGCCGGCGAGGGGCGATGGAGCAGCCGCCGGCCGCCTCCTAGTGCCGCAGCGGGGAAGGGGCGGGCATGGCCCAGCAGGAGCAGAGCGACGGAGGGCAGCGCCGCACCGGTGAGGCGTCCAAGTTTCTGCGCGGCTCTGCCCGGGGCTAGTGTGAGGCAGGGCACGGAGCGGGGACGGCTGCGGGAACGAGGGGACATTGGGGGGGTCCCTGTGGGGGACAGGGTTCCTGTGGCACCTGGCCCCGGGTGACCGGGCCGGGGTCTCGGGGGCGGCTTCTCGGGCCCTTAAAAAGTTGGAGGAGCTGCACGGCCCCGTGGGGTGGGCTGGAGGCCTTTGGGGAAAGGCGGAGGTTGCTTGGCTGGTGCTGTGTTTATTTTACCTTTTTTTTTTTTTTTTTCATTATTATTATTTCATCAAGGCTACCGGCTAGGAGCTGTTCGCAGCGCTGAGGCAGACCTAAGGCTTGTGGAAAGGGGACAACTTTCATCTCTCCAACCCAAGCCTCTTAGGCGATTCCCGGAGACCAAACACTGAGGGACCTCGCAGCGGGGCTTGAAGTTCTTGCTGCCAACTTAACGCTGGCCTCGCGTTTTTGACTAATACTGGGGGTGTTAAAAAAAAAAAAAAAAAAAAAAAGGCCCTGTAAACTGCTTCTGGAGCGGAGGCTTCAGTGAAACACTGTGACTCAGTTGTGCTGCCTGCCTGCTGCAGCAGCAAGGTGGGAAAGCCCTCAGCAGTTTGCCTCTGAGGTGCTCTGCTCAGCAGCACAGCTCGCCCCTCCTGAGGGGAGCCGGCTGGGAGAGGGATAAACGCGCGCTCAGTGCAAAACCCCAAGTTGTTTCTCGTCTTTTTGCCGTCATGGTCTTGGCAGCGATTGCGTGTGTAGCCGTAATCGCTGTTTGTCCTGGCGGTGTGGGAAGCCGAGCTGTTTTGTAGCCTCGGGAGTGCTTCGCTGCTGGCAGCGCTGGGGCTGCTAAGGTGTGAGCACAGCCTGAGCCGGGGAGAGCTCCAGCAAACACGGCTGGGGCTGGTGCTCCCCAGCCCTTGGTAGCAGTCAGGTACAGCCTGTTTCTTTTTAATACATCAAGAAATGCTGCATAAAGAGTTTAAACCTTTCACTTAAAAAAAAAAAAATCCTTTTAAGAATTAAAAAGCAGTTGCGAGTTTCTGCAATTGAGGAAGTTCCTCACCCTAAAAATTAAAAAGAAAAAAAAAAAAAGCTGGCAGAGAGATGTGTTGAGGAGATGAGGTGATAAAAATGTTAACCCTTTTATAATTGAGCAGCATACGTAAACCATTCTTCTCCTTCCTGCGAGGCAAGGAGATACAAAGGCAGGTTCTTGGGCTGCTGTCATACCGTACCTTCGAAACTAGTTCTTTGTCGAAGGCATGTTGCAAGTCCCTGCAAGTTTAAAAGAACTTGACTTGCGTTGGCTTCTTTCTGAGCTTTGCTTTATTCTGACAGTTTGATGGTGTTAACATTTTTATTAAGAATTTACAATAAAACAGGTCAAAAAACTATGGTACATGTTTTAGAAGTTACAATCAATTGTGACTTCCTCCTACAGCATGGCTGGGTGACGTGGAAAGTCACAATCCGTTGCAGAGCTCTGCTGTTGTCAGGACGTGCCTTACATACCTTGAGCAGAATCTCAGTGATGTAGGGCCGTATGGACAGCCTTACAGGCTTGGACCAAAACCCACCTACCAGACAGAAAAAGTTAACTGCAAAAGAAGCCAGTAAGCAGGGCTAATGTTTAATGATGTTTTCCTGAGGCCCTGACACTTGCAGTTCAAGGATTTCCTGAGCTTCTTTGCATGTAGGAATCTTTAGTGATTTTTTTTTCTTTTGTGAACTTACATGTAAACTCCTAGGATCAGACAGGGTACTGTGGCAAGGAGTTGTGCAGCTCACGTACCCATTGCAAGAATCCTGATCTTAATTCTGGGCCTGGCTACAACTCTGACTTTCTTTGGTGCCCCACAGCTCTTAATGCAGGAGAAGTTAATGTGTAAACGACCCCTACCTACCTTGTCCTTGCTACTTGTGGCCTCTGTTGTGTTCTTTTGTCTCCCTTTCTCTCGTTATCTGCCTTCTGGGAGGTTAACACTAATGAGATCATGGCTCCTGTAAGATACAGGATGTTAAGGAAGACTTTACATACATTAATTTTATGCAGATATATTACCAGCTAAATAAGTCATGGGGATTGTGGATGTTGTGCAGATGAAATTGCTTATTGTTTTTCAGTAATTTATTATACTAATAATACTTCATTACCGTGTTTATCATGGTAATAATGTTACAATAATGTGACAGTACGAGATGATTCATGGCAAGAAGTTAGTACTGGAGCACACGACACTCCGAATGTTTGGCATCAGTTGTCAATTTTCGCGCTTGCCAGCGGAGCAGCTAAAATAAGGAATATAAATACCGCTACATCCTTAAAAGCGATCCTACAACAGCCTAGTGCAAAATGAATCAGGGAGTCCTCGTGTATGTTTCTGCCAGCTGATCGCATCTCAAGTTTTCACTCAGAGCCCTTGATGAGTACTTCAAAGCTTCTCACGGTTTCGCTGAACAGTGTAAAATCTTTGTAGCTTGTTGCATAATTTGCTCCAGCAAGCTATGGCTGTTATGTACTTCTGCATTTGCTGTTTGCCTGTTTAAAGAATTTCTTCCTGTTAAATTTCCTCCTTAAAAAATTATCAAGCCAAGTCAAAACAGCTTCAGCACCCTGCATGGGAGTTTATTTTCACTTCCCTTTGAACTCTCGTTTCCAGAGCTGTTCTGCCTCTTGAGCTGCTGCATGTCCCAGCTCTTGCCAAGGCTGCTGGAATGCTTACAGTTTGTAAGCTTAGTCAAGAAGAGCCGTGCAAATAAACTAAGGACCGGCACCTGCCTATGCAAGTTACTGAGCAGAAGTGAAGGCAGTCAGTGGAGGAATTTGTTATGGGAACATGTTTGTGCCATTTACCCAAATGTCGTCAGTGTTGTTCCTGGCTCATTGCGTTTCTCAACTTTTATTTTCTGGATGTGTTAATGAGTTGTGGGAAAGCAAACGTCTGCATCCCTGCTTGTCAAATTCTGTCTGTGTGTGCAGAAGCGCCGGGCTGGGTGAGCTCTTGGTTTAAAGAGCCGTGTAATGTCTCTGAAGGGATGGGTGAGCACGGGGAAGAGAAAACAGCCAAGTGAACTTTAGAAAAATAAGTGAACCCAAGCAGGAAGGTCTAAGAGCAGAAGATTCAAGTGTATGCAATAGTAATTGTATCTAATTCATGTCATATTTGTATGCTTTCAATACCATAGTTGACTTCAAGAGAGAGAATAGTTGGCGTGCTGTATTCAGGAATTGTTATTTAAGGTTTTTGTTTGCTGACCCTTGCAATTTTAACTTACTGACCAGAGAGGTTCATAATGTATGCACCTTTATGCTAGCTAGCTGAAGGCGTTACTTCTTAAAATTGCAGAGGATGTAAACTTCTCCAACTGTAGAAATGTGAAGAAAATAAAAGTTGCTATAGCAACTCCATCAGCAAAGTGTACATCTGCCCAAGCTTTTCAGTCAAAACAGTAAGTTTGAAACCTTGCTTATCCAAAGCCTTAGATGTTTGTTGCAGTAATTGATTTGCATGGATGGTACGTAGTTGGCTGTTAGAAAGTTCTGGAAGTGCCCAAAAGGTGGAATAACCAGAGCGGTTTACTTGGCTTCTTCCTTAATTTTAGGAGTGAATGGAGTGATGGATCCTGTAGTGAATAGTGCCTGGAGTTCAGTTAAGGAGTTGGTATAACCTGAGAGTTAGGTTTGGATTCACAAACTTTTCACATGACTAAATGCTTAGGGGAAAAGCTTTACAATTTGTAGAAATGGAATATGTTTGAGAAGTGTTCCTGCTCGCTGCCTGCCTGCAGCACAACTCCAGAGTGCCTCGCTGGGCTCAGATCTAAGGCCAAATGATGCCTCAGACCCTGGCGTTTGGCAGGGCTGAAGGGCTGCGAGCCAAAGGTTGGGAACTGCTCAAAGGAAGCAGTTTTCCTGAATGAGTTATTTGTTGAACGGGGGGAACCTCCTAGAGGACAACTGGCACCTTTAATTAAGTGCTGTGCTTCGGAGAGAACAGAGACCTGCAGCAGGAGGCCCGGCTTCAGGAGCTGGAGAAAAATCTGCTTAGCAAGAGCCATTTGCAAGATGGGAGGAGTGTTCACTGCTTCACACCTTGCACAGAAAGTGTTTCGGAGGGAAGAAACTGCAGCAATATGTGCACACTTCTTCTGCCAGCTGATATAATTACCTTGCAAACTTCAGCAGAGCTGGACATAATTTAGCTGTTTGTACAGAACCACGTGTGTGATGCCATTGTCCCAATCACCTGGTGTGTTAAAGGGTCAGTAGTGGTGCAGATGGGGAGTGCAGTGGTCCCTGCATGCAGTAAATATAACAGATGTGCAAGTATCAGTTCTACTGTACGTGCACTGATGAAGTGCATCGTGTGCCTTGTCAAAATGTTGTCTGCATGAATAACTTCATAGCTGTTCAGGTTTTGCATCTCTTGCTTAGTGCAGAGCTCGTATAGTACGCGTTCTGTTTGAGTGACAAATTCATTGGAAGTTTTATGGTTTCCAGAAGAAAGCTGAGAAATTCTGTTTAAATGCACACTTCGTAATTTTGGTCTAAGTTGTAAAGCATGTGGAAATAATGTTTATAGGTCCTACACATCAGTAAACATGCATTTCTGACTATGTAAAAACCAATCTCCAATTTCTGAATTAATATTGACGTGGAACATTCAAGTACTGCAATTTTCGTAGCGTGTAATTTCACTCTCAGGAGATGGATGTGGAGCGATCACTGGCACACAAACTGTTGAAGAAAAGCTTTTCATGCTTGACGTTTTCTAGGAGCCTAAATTAAGTTGCCATTGTCCTGCTTGTTCAGGCAGGGGGAAGGGACATTAATTATCTGCAGGAGATGAATAACTTTTAATTACAGAGCCTAATCTATGACAGGACTGAGTGTAATTAAAAAAAAAATCTCCCTGCAAACTCATAATCTTGTCTTTTCTTCCTTTTTAACCAGTTACCACTTGGCCCAAGACAACCGACGTAAATTTATCCAACTCCTTAAATGGTTTGAGCTTGATGGGAATTCTGGACGCGAGAGTCGGCAGCGGTATCCAGGGTCTTCAAAGCTTGAATTCAAGGGCCCCAAGATCTCTCTCGTTGCCTGAGTACGGACCTGGTCAGCCCTCCAGTGCTTTAGAAGATTGCCATAGCCTTAAATCCGTGGATTCCGGAATTCCAACTCTAGAAATCGGAAATCCAGAGCCCGTTCACTGCAGTGTGTTAAATGTGAAGAGAAAGCAGTCAGAACCTGAGATTGTGCCTGACAGAGCTTTTCAGAGCGCGTGCACGCTGCCGTCTTATGTGCCTCCACCTTCTCTGACTTCTGAACACGATCATGCTGTGCGAAAATCCTCTACTTTTCCAAGAACTGGGTATGACACCGTCAAACTTTACAGCCCAACTTCAAAAACTCTGAATCGAAGCGATGATATCTCTGTCTGCAGTGTTTCCAGTCTTAGCACAGAACTGTCAACGACTTTATCTGTTAGCAACGAAGACATTTTGGACTTCGTGGTCACAAGCAGTTCAAGTGCGATTGTGACTCTTGAGACTGACGAAGCGCACTTCTCGGATGTTACCCTGAGCTCCACTAAGGAGAGCAACGATCAGAGTCAGCAGGAGTGCTGCCAAGAGACAGACGGGGACAGTAAGCGAAAAATACTGGGCCCTTTCACTAACTTCTTCGCCAGGTAATGCTTCTGTAAAATACATTTATCTTAACAATGAGAGTAAACGAGACCATAGGAGGAATGTCTGGGATATTTTACTCTGACAGAGAAAACAGCTTGCTATTTTACTGTAAAATGGCATTATGAACGTAATCAGTCTGGTCTGAATAAGTAGGCCAGTATTGCTTACTAAGGCTTTGAATCCTGCTCCCTATTACCTTTAGGATATGCAGAGGCATTTTAAATCTTCCTAAAAGATTCCTTCTGTGTTACAGGAAAAGGAGATCTCAAAAAGGGTTTTCTTCCAGGCTTCTCCAGTGATGCCTTCAGAGTTTTGGCCAAGATCTTTAACCTCATGTCCCGTAAATAGATAAATATAGGTAGGATACATACCTGTGTGGAAGAGCTCTGACATCTGGGGATTCATAGGTGGTCTAGTCATGATGGAGTGTTTTACTGATTGGCACATGAAGTTCAAAACACAAATGCTTGTCAAACATCCTGACTGCTGTGATTCTTCCCAACCTCAGTGGCAGTTTTGTTAATACCTTGTTTCCTTTGGTCTGGTGTGGAGTGGGAACACCTGATGGGGAATTCTGGCACTCAGTTGTTGAAATGAGATCACTGACCGCTCAAAGCAGGTACGTGACCTGCTAAACATGGCTTTAGTATGAATGATAGCGTGTTAAATGCGGATGCTCCTTAGGTAAATCAAAATGGTGATTGAGGAAAAGAGCTGTTCTGCTTTTGTTTGTTTGTTTAAGGCCTTGCAAATGCCTCTTATTTTTAGGACATAATGTCTGAAGTATGTTATATTTCAGAGGAATGATTCCAGAAGTAAACCGAAGACATTAAGCAGTGTTGGCTGTGTCTAACCTGTTTTGAACACATTTTCTTCAGTTAATCACTTTTTCCTCAAACTTGTGTTTTGCGTGAGACGAAGAGGCGATAAAATGCTTACAGAATTGGCAAACGTCACTCTTTGAAAGGCTGCCTTAATTGCAAAGCTCAAGAAAAGCAGTTCCTTTAGATTCACTAAAACTGGCTGAAGCTGTCATTGATTTTCATGCTTAGGTTGAAGTTACAGTAGAAAACCCTGCAGCGAGCTCCACTTATCAGTCCTGTTTGAGGTGTTAAAGCTCTTGCGGACCTCTGTCTGTGTGTTGCCATGGGACCAGACTCAATTCTGAAGCAAGAGGTTTCTTGGCACTTCAAAGTGTGAACTTTTGTTACCCGTTCTGGTAGCACAGCTGCTAACTCTAACAAATGCTGTCCTTCAGCCTGGAGGGAGCGCCGTGGAACAGCAACACTTAGGCCCTGCATGAAGGAGGGCATTTAACCACTCCCCAACTCTTCCCATCCAAGAAACTAAAACCATCTGTCCAAATTCTGTTCTGCTGTGCTCTCCAGTGGTGTTACAGAAGCAGTGGCACTCAACTAGACAGCTTTTTAACCTGAATGTTTTCAGGTGCATTGAATTCCAGAGAACAAAGGACATCCTTATTACCTTATAAATGGGGGACAGGTCATCTTGGCCACCAGGTGATGTCAGCAGGAGAATATGAGGCTTAAATTCAAACTAGGTTATCAGCTTTGAAGTTCCAGCTGCTCTCTGTGTAACCTGACCTTTAATATCCATCCCTTTAACACCTGCTTTCTGCTCTGTTTTCAAAACAGGGCTGCTCGCTGTCTGTACTTGTACCCTGCATACCTGGATACTGTGCATCTGTTATCTCAGGTCATGCAAACTGGTGGTGTTTCACAGGTGTTGAACACACAGGGGACTCCTGAGTGTCCTCCTGCCCCACAGGGAATACTAAATACAGCTTATGTTGCCTCCATAGTTAAGGACTAAAGCATGCTGTTGCTAGTTTTTCTGGTATTTGCAACCTGCCGTCCCCATGGTTCTACTTGCACCCTCTAATGATCTTTGCAGTCCCAGCTCTGTGGAGTTCCTGTTGCTGCTGTTAGGCTCCTCGCCTTCCTGAGCTGAACAAACACTTGGGTAGATGAACTCAGGCCCTGCAGTGCTGCCTTCCAGCGGGCTTCCCTCCGAGCTGAGTGACCCAGCTTTGTGTACGGTGTTGGAAGAGGAGGCAGCGTTTGGAGTGGTATCTGGAACAAGTGCTTTGCTGAGAAAGGAGCTGCTTGGAGTAGTTCGTAAAAAAAATAAAAATAAAAATGCTGAGGTGACAGGTATAAAACAAGTCCCTGAGAGGAGCATGGTTTCAGCACCTGGCTTTGTGCTGAAAGGACAAAGTGAATGTTAAACATCTAAGCCTTCCCTTTCAGAAACCAAGGATGAACTTATAGCAGGAGAAAGCCAGACTTTTGGCCTTGCCCAGTGCACACTTCTGTGCAGGGTGGACGAACAGGCACCGGGGGCTCGGATGCAGCCTTTCCACCTTCCAGCAACCTGACCGTGGGGCACAAAGGAGGCATTCTTAGCCTTCCTTGGGTCTCTGGAAGTTCCTCTGCGCGATGGGATGCAGATTTCAACTGCTGTGGGCTGCGATGAGTCAGCTGAGGTTTTGCCCAAGTTGTTGACATTTGGTAAAAGGAGCAACTTCGCTTCTTGAAACAGCAACTGTGCTTGTGTTGAACCCTGGCTGTCAGCGGAGCATGTGTTAGGTTCTCCGAACTTGTCAAGACTGAAGTTGTGCTGGATATGTTAGTTAAAATTTGCTGCTGCCAGTAGACATAATAGTGACAAAAAAGAGGGGCCTCCAGTGCTTGGTCACATGTATGGAAGGAGCTTAGATATCACTGAAGGTAAATCTTCCACAGGGTCAAGAAAATGCATAGGGGAGCATCTGCTTTAGGATGTAACATTCTCTCTTAGCACTCTGTAAATCTCTTTTTCCCTGTATATGTGTGTTTGCATATGCAGTGCATGTGAGGAGGTGTGCTCCCCGTCAGCTGGGGCAATATGGGTCCTGTTAGCAAGCTGGGGCAGTGCTTGGGAGCTAAGTTAGAGTGGAGATGGAGGCCAGAAGAGCCCTGCTGGCTGTCCATCGATCCTGGCACTAGGGATGGAGCTCACCTGCCCTACCTTAAGCACTGCGATGGAGAAAGTTTCCTGGACTTCTGATCCTCAGTGCTGTTTCTTCAGCAGTTGGAGACTTTGACAGGTCTGGCGGTTTCCTCGGGTTGTTACATGCCTCCTTGGGTGGGGCAGGGAGATGCAATGAAAGAGAGGCCGCGTTCCTGCGTGTCCACACACAGCCCTCCTGAGAGAGCCTACGGCATCCCAGGTACCAGCTGGGCGCGCTGGTAGCGGCTGTCATTAGGCTCCAGGTTAGTACGTGAGGAAGCATTACAGCAGCTTTCCGAAGCAATAATCCTGCCTGCTGACAGAGAAACCTGGCATCTGGGTGGTTTTCAGGTCATGGGTGCTTGGATCAGCCCTGTAAGGCCAGGGGTCCTTTGCATAAAGCATGAGTTTGAATTAATTTCCTACCTACATTCAAATTAAGGAACCTGGTTTGAGAAACAGCGTTAAGAAATAATTGGCTGGGGGACTGAGGAGTCAGTGCCTTGTCTGTGCCTTTGCCCAGGTGACCCCCGGGAGCACAGGTTAATGAATTCCACCTTTGGACTTGGCTGCGGTACAGTACTGCTGAAACGGGCTTTTAAGAGGCTCGCTTTTAAAGCAGCTTTGAGTCAGGACCATTGTGGTTGTACTGCACAAGCTGTGTTTTTCATTCCTCATTTTGGACAGCGAGGGTGAGGCTCTTTATAGTTACACACGGAGTTTTTCTAGGACTGTGTTTGGTTAACTGACAAGCCATGCAGCTCCTTTTTAACAGAATACAGGAATCCTAAACACTGTGCTTAGTCCGCTGCTGTGAATATTCTCTATGATTCCTGGAACCTGCACCCTCTTTCTTTTCAGGCTGCTCCTAGAAGTTTTTGATCCAAACATTCTAAGTAGCAGGATCTCAGGAAACTTTTTGCAGAGAACAGGCGCTATACAAAATAGAAAGCTTTGAGGAATATTATGTTTTACTATTTTCAAAGAACTTCTTTATTTCTGAGAGAGAATTTCTGTAGCAGTATTGGCATTATATCCCATACACAGAAGCACAAACTTGTGGCCTTGTAGTCTGCGAAGAAAAAGGGCTTAAATTTCAAGACAGTAAAGTACTGGTTTCAGCATTAATTCTAAAATCATGTGAATTTTATACATCTCATACGCACACATGTTTTGAGGTGACTGGTCATGTAAATTGGGAGCTCTAAACCTGAGGAACTGGGTCTGTCAATACCAGTCCCTTGTGTTAATGAGTAGGACCCTTTCATAATGGCATTTTTTTTTTTAATGAGAGCACAGCATATGGTACAGCTCTAATTTCAGTGTTAAAAGGAAGGTAGAACAACAAGGACCATCATAGTGGTGGTTGCTCGCTTTCATCTTTCCAAAAAAATAAAAAATATTCACTGACCACAGAAGGTAAGAGAAAGTATGAAAATGATTCTGATTGAGTAATCTGAACTTGTAAACTTTATATGTGGTGTTGTCTCCTCTTCTGGATGTGTTTTGTGTTAAATGAAGACTATTAGACTAGAGGCTGTTCATGAGGGGACCATCTGAGGAGCAGGACTGAAGTGCGTAGGAGGAGGAACAGAAGGAGCTGGCGGGGAAGGGTGTGTGTACACAGCTTTTAAATACAAATGCACAGAAAATCACTGAGCTGCAGGTAGAGCTGCCCAGAAGTTGCAAGGAAGAGCTGCAGAAACCTGGCTCGGGATGGAGGGAGCCTGCGTGGGCAGGCTGAGGCTCACCGGTGCTGAGATCTGCCTGGCCCTGGAGGCTTGCCCTTCAGCTAGAGGCAGCAGAGGACTTTGGTGGCAGTTCTGTCCCTCCCCACTGCTTTATCTGGGTGTCTTCTGAGCTAACTGGTGTCAGCAATGGGGATCTGAAAAGGTTGAGATGTGATTGTCCAGGGAGAGGTGTCAGCCTTCACAATTGGTGTTGGGTGCCCTTACTTGGAAGCTGCTTTGTCTGCATGACACAAAATGATAGCGGTCGACCCCTAGCCTGCATTTACTGTTGTATCTCTGTAGGACAAACAAGTTACAGAAATGTCCTGAAATAAATACCCTTACAGTGAATCTTTTGTAGGTGCGAAGTTCTGCAACAGTGACCTTTACTTCTGGTAAAGAAGATGAACGTGGTTGAAAACCGTGGTATAGTTTTCAGAGCTCCTGTCCTCTAATGCACTGTGTGCAGTTAGGAGCTTTGTCATGTGGCCTGTTTTCCACAAGGCGTTGAACTGTCCACATTAATTTTAATCCCTTTTATTCCCTTCTTATGCATGCAATAATGTAACTTCCATTTAGACTTACTGTTGTGTTACTCCTCCTTTAAACTTTGCATTAAACCTGACCTGAGGGGCTGTTCTTCAGAATAAATGCAAGTTGCTTTTGGAGATAACATCTTCTTTATTTGAACTCCTGGTTGTGGGAAAGAGTTTTCAGATACTCAGCAGCAAAGCTAAGAGGCTTGCTGGTATTCTTTGTTCATTATGGAAGTTAAATGAAAATTTGCACAGCGGTCCTTTGGCTTGTTCTTATTTCTCACTAATGGCACAATAAGCGAGGGCGATCCAATTATTATTTAAGATAAAGTCAAATGTGAATGTTTCTTTTTTAGTGGCTGGTGGGAAGAATTACACAAATCTCACACTGGCTAGCGATTTGTAGCATGTGGGAGTGTTTCATGTCTCTTGTAGCATTCAGCTATAATGTTTTTTTACTCCTTATCCTCTGTGTAAGGCTGCCTTTCTGAATGCTTCCAGTTGTACAACTCCACGTTTGTTTTTGAAGAGTGAGACTTAAGTTGATATTGATAGGTGTATACAAGACTTCAGGAACAAATTCAGATGGATGGAATAAGCCTGCTTTCGTTTTGATTCTTCGTCTGTGGGAATGGTTTGTGAATTAGTGGGTTGGACGGACTTTGTATCCTCAGGCTGCTCTGCGTGAGCTTTCCTCATGTTTCCCGGTGCTAAAGGAGCTGCAAGGACTGGAAGTGACGCTTCGGGGACGAAGGAGACTATCAGCACAGTCACTGCCATGTGACGCTCCCAGATATCTAATCAAAACAACGTTTAATGTTCAGCTGACTTTTTGTTTCCTCACTTCCTTATCGGTAATGTCAACTGTTGTAAGTTACCACAAATTTAGAAATCATTAAAGAAAAAACAAACAGCAACATTACCCTGAACTTAAGGAGTACTTAATTTAGGGACAACATTGCAAGAACATGTTACGTGTATGCTTAGGGATCCTGAAAAATGCGGTAAGTGAGGTAAAACTAGATGGAATAGGTGTCTACTGAGAACTTCCCTCTCAAAATAGTTAAGGAGGGATAATTGAATAACTAGTTTTTGAATACAGTTCCCCTTCCAATACCAGTGCTATATATATTCTGTGGGAAACTTGGAGTCGGCATTTGCTTTTACACATCTCAAAGTTCAAACAAGAAATGGTCTTTTAACAAAATTCTGTGGATGGATGGAGGCTTTTTTGAAAAGAAATAGTATATGGAGACCGTGGGCTTTCTGGAGCAGGGGTAGGTGGTGTTATGCCTCGCTCTGGGTAGTCTGCGTTCTGTTAAATACTGGGTTTGCTGACATGGCAAGCCAAGAAAAAAAAATAAATTCTTATTTGTGAACTGTCGGTCTCAATTCAGGCATTATTACATCGATGCTTTACGGAGGTATCCGTACTAAGCATCTTCCCATTGTTATTAAGGAAAGTACCTTAAAAGTTTTCAAGCCATGCTGTAAGAATACTAAAAAAAATACAGTAGATAAATCATAATTCACACCTTGCCCTGACAGCTGGCAGGATAAATGCAAGACCTGGTACCAACTGTGAGGTAAGATGTAGTGCTCAGACTTCCCTTCCTGAGCTGTAGCATTCCCAAAACAGAATCACAGAGCAGTTTAGGTCCAAAGGGACTTCTGGAGCCCTCTGGTGTAACCTCCTGCTCAGCACAGGGCTGACTTCTGCAGCAGCTCGTGCTGCTCAGAGCCTTGTCCTGTCAGCTCTGAGTACGTTCAACCCTCGAGTTACTACAGCCTGTTGGAATATGTGGGTCAGGACTTAGCCACTACAACGGTGGTTTTTCCTTCCTTTTATCCAGATGGAGTTGACCTTGCAGTGTCTTGCTACGTTGCCTGTGTGCATCTCAGAGAAGGGTCATCCAGGCTGAACCTCTCAGCATCCCTGTTTTGTAGCCTTCATCACTCAGCCACCAAAGTGGTCATCTGCTGGACTTTCTCCAGATATTGATCCATATTTTAGTCCAGGCCCCCAAACTGGATGCGGATATTTTCATGGATAACAAGCAGAGCTTTGAAATCATTTTTCTTCTTGATCTACTAGCAGAACCTGGACTGTGCTCAGTCTTTGCTGCTGAGAGGTCTTACTGCTGACTCAGGTTCAGTTCTTGCTTAGGGTGGCATTTCATGCATTCACTCAGGTTTTGATTTGTGTGCTAATAGTACTTTAGCTCAGTGATGCAATCTGCTTTCAGTCTCTGGGTATAGAAGTTTGGGTTGTTCTGATAACACTGGAATACCTGGGAATTTTGCCAACTAGAAAAGAACTATTATGCGGAGCTGATTGAATCGAATGGTTTGAACTTGGACCCAAATGTTGCTTTTCTGTATGGGAGTTCCAACTTGCAGGAGCTCGTGTTTCTGAGAAGTCCCCAGAATTTGCCTGGTAAACCAGCGCTGCACATCATCCACGTGCAAAATAGTTCTTGGGTTGCTCCAGCTGGTCTTTACTGCTAAACACTCAGGATTAGCCTCACTTATCTTTCCTTGTCTTTGGCACTTGAGTACGGGCAGCTCTGCTTTGTGTTCTTCTGAACTGAGGGTACCCTCTAAGAGAAAAAGGTAAACGTAGGGCATTGTAGTCCCCTAGATAAATAGTTTAAACCCTGCTTTTTCTTTTTCCCCTGGAAATCTAATGAGAGATTTCCAAATTACCCCATTGCAAGCTTTCAGCTCTCCTGTAGTGCAAACTTGAATTGTATTAGTGTCTCCCTCAGTTTTTTTTTTTTTCAAACCTGCAGGTATCTGTTGCCTTATGAAAGGTGAAGTGCTGTTATTCTTGGTTCTTACAGAACAGACCAGGTGCGCTAGAGGGTTGATGGTTGGAAAACTTCATTTATAAAATTTGATAGGGATTTATAAAAACATTTGTCAGGGAGGCCTACTTCTAGGCTGCCTGGCTCTACTTCTGTTGGGTTGTTGTTATCCATAAGCCGAGCATTGTTCTTCCTTCACCTTGACCTTTGGTATCTCTGAGGTAAATTTCTTCACATCTGGCTTTTTTATGTGATTTTTGGAATCTTACTCAAGGTCTGACTTTTAACTTGTCAGAGATTCTTTGCTATAGCCAAAATACTGGGATATTTTGGGATGATGCTTTATATTTTGAATAGTTCAGGTTTGCAAAACCTACCATGATGGAGAGGCGATCTCTGGTGGGGAAGGTTGAATGTGAGAGCCAACAGTGACTGCCTTGAGTGAAGTTATTTCCAGAAACCAGTGTTACCTGGTCATGGGTACCAGCTGCTGACATACATGCTCCTAAGAATGTAGATTTAGGGCCCCTCAGGGCCTTTTGAGTAGTTTCTTTATAAGATCTTTTTCTCCTGTCCTTCAGTTCCCTAGTCATCATGAGCTGTGTGTGTAAGAGCCTTGTTCCTCGTTGACCAGGTAACCAAAATTGTGATTACAATGTGTTGCTGATTTTTCAGAGTAGTTTTTTATTTTCTCTGCCTCTGGAAGTTATTGGAGTGGCTAGAATGCAAACTTCTAGAGGTGAGAATTTTTTTCCCCAATTAATCAAGGGTGAATTACATTGGATATAATTAGCAAGAAAACAAAAGGTTACTGAAAGATGAGAAGAAAACAAATATTAAACCTATTGCCTAAATTCCGTAATGTTGTGAGTGTTTCCCAAACAGCATTAATTGAGTTTGTGCCGTGCCTGGAAAGATGGCTGAGCACTTTTCCTCACTCTGCAACAAATAGTTAATAACATTTCTGTTAATATACTTCTTGCTTCATAGGTGCTGTGCATTACTTAAAATGCCCTATTTCAATGTAGGTTTCTGGATGCCTTGCGGAATAACCTCTCTGGAGACATCTCTTTTTACACTGTGCTTGTGTGCTCAACATGTGGGTTTACCTAGCTCTCACGGCTGGTATCTCCTTACTGCCCAGCTCTTTAGAAAGCCCGTTACGCGCTCCGGTTTGACTGCCTTTGCGTAGACCGAGGGGCTCAAGTTATCAGGAAATTTCAGGATCTTCCTCCAAAATAAGCTGAAGGAACTCTGGTTTGCCTCTGTTTCTTTCCTGCCTCTTAAGAACCCGTGCAAGCCCGATACTGATTTGAAATTGTTTTTGAAGATAATTTTGTCCTACAAAGTCTGAACCTTCTGAACTGTCTTCACTGCCCTTATCTTTCATCTGCTCTCTTGGAGAGGCTGGTAAGTTCTTCCAGTTGTTCACTCACATGACTGCTCTAATTGCTTTGTCTTCTGAAAATAACCTTCTTAATGGGAAGACTAATTGACATCTGAATGTGAGCATGCTTTGTGAGAGCAGGAAATGCTGTATGCTTTTTTAACACTCATAACAAGAAGTTACTTGCTATTGCAATCATTTTGGGTAAAAGCTGGTAACAAATAGGATCGGGGTGTGCGTGTGTTGGGTCAGTGTCTGCCTCTAGGTGATTCTCAGGCTGGTTTCTTTGCAGCATCAGTCTTTCTAAGAGTAAGCAAGCCATTAAAACACAAGTGTACTTGCAAAAGTAACTGCTGTCCTAGGTCAGTGTTCAAGAAATCTGCCACAGAGCAGCACATGCCATCTTCCTTGCCTTTTGCTCCTAACTATTGTTATGTGCTGTGTGCCAGTGGCTCACCTAGTGTGGTCTTTAGAAGTTTGTCTGAGGAGCCATGTGAAAATATCACCAGCAAAACAGTTAAAAAGGATCAATGCCAGATTTCCATGAGGCTCCAAATACTTTAATCAGGACATTCCTAAGCCCTAAACTCCTCTACCCTTTTATTTCAGTCAACCGGTGTGTCTTGGAGATCTGGGGAAAACACCTGTGTGTGCGCCTGGCAGGTGTCACTGGGTTTCTGTGTGCCCACCTCACTGGCTGCCCTCAGACCACTGCTCTGAGGGATCCCAGCCTTTTTTCCTGTTGTTTCAGTGATCAGAGAAGCTCTAAGGTTGTAAAATACCTCCAAGGTCATCTGGTCCAACCATCCCCCTCCCACCAGTATCACCCACTGAACCATTTCCCTAAGCACCACATCCAACAGTTCCTTGACTCTGGCAGCACTGAACCTCAGAGGTATTTCAGGGGGCCCAGTGCAGAGTTTGCCTGGCTAGAGAGGACTTCACGGAGGAGGTTTACAGCAGTGTCTGAGATCTGGACCAGATCAGGAGCACAAACCATGACAGCGCTGTCTGTGCTCCTCTTGGTGGATAAATTCAGGGGGAGAGGTGGGGAGGGATGAATTTTTGGGAGGAGACTTGGTGTAAGTTACTACTGACTTTGAGAGAGACGAACCATGGCTGAAACGGAGAAAATGGAAGACCTGAAGGCTTGTGAAATGGCACTATGGAATCTTTGTGAGGCATTAGCTGCTGGCAGGTATATGTGCAGACCTCCAGACCTCATGTCTTTTTTGAAAGAATTAGACAGAAATAGATAAACTTTCTGCTTTGGTAGTGATGCCTAGAAACATTATGGCCTATTAAGGCTTTTAAAGTTTAAGTAACTTCATTTCAACAGTGTTTATAGAACCCAAGTGAAGTGATTCTCAGGTTTTACTCAGAAGTAAGGTTTTTGTGACACTGCTGAACGCAGCTATTAGTATCACCTTCCACCCTTCCCCATGAAAGAAGCAGCTGGGCAGGTCAGTCAGTACACAGCAGCGGTGCAGTCCGGTCATGGGGAAGAATTTTCTGTCTCTTGTATCGCAGGGTGCTCCTTGTAGGTATATAAACACTTACTCAGAAGTTAGAATTAAAATCTCTCCTGTCATCTCACCACAGCTCAATTAAAACAAGGTTAAACACTTATTTGGTGCCAAATGGTGCTTTTAAGGGAATGGTACAAAAGTAATTTTGTATTTGAAATGTGACCTGTGCTTGGCTTTCCTAAAGTAAGCAGCTGCAGACACTTAGTGTAAAATAGTTCACACGTTGAATAGGAATGCAAATGAAACCCATGGCTCCACGCTAACCATGCAGCAGATGTGATGCATCCTGTCAGATATTCCTGTTAATGTCCCAGCTGTAAATCAGGATGGGGTGCTCTAGTGGATATGAAGAAGACAGCGAGGCTGAGATAATCATCAGCATGTGATCTTCTTTCCAGGCATGTCAACCCTTTGTACATTTCAGATCGCTAAGTAATTTGTGTCTTAGAACAATTGTAATTAGTTTTAGAGATGTAAGAACACTGGGATTTGTGATTTTTTTTTTTTTTTTCCTTTGGAGTGAAAATGGGGTTTCTATTTTTACTAATAAAGAATTTTTGTGACTTTGTCAATCTGCATTTTCCATTAGCTAGAATCTCATTATACATACTACCTTCAGAGCTGAAGTTTTTGGTGAGTTATATTTGTTCAGGGTTGAGGCTGCTTGGGACTTTAAAATCTTAGGGAGCTAAGCACAGGAGGAAAAGAAATCCTTGTGTTACAGTAGCAGTCAAATAAAAGTTTTTGCTGTGAATTATTTGTGCCGATATGTATGGCAAAAATCATCCCCTTCCTTGCACCCAAGTAGTGGTTTTTATCACAACTCTATGATGATGTTCTGATTTATTGCACAGTTCTGCGTACACTGGACTAAAGAACATTTTACATTATTTTTTTTTTTTCTCTAAGTCTTCTAAAATGATCTGCAAATGGGGCAGCATCCCTTCTGCTCCTCTCACCCCAGCTCAGCTGCGTTGTGGCTTACCTTTACCTTGTTCTTGTCTGGGACAGATCAGGGTTTACCAATACTGGGTGGGGTGTCCTCAGTCAAAAGAAGAACAGGTTGTAGGTTACAGTTTTACATCGGATTGGGACAGTTTGCTGCTCCTGATAATGCTCTGTTTTTTGGAAGGTTGGGTGCTGCTTGGAGCGGGTGGAGAGTGCATGAAGAGCATGGATACCAGCAAAACATCAGGACTTAGGTGTAGGCAGGGAGAAGGAAAAGACAAAAAGGTGGAGTAAAGTGTGAGTTGCTCTGTTCAGAGTGGGGAATGTATGTTGACCGTGTACGGTCCTTTCATTTAAATTTTTAAAAATTAAAACAACAACTGGAAATCACTGATGGTGCAAAGAGGAAGAGATGCCTGGTGCCCTGGAAATCATGCAGACAGAGGGAAGGGTGAGCTGAACAAGCACCATGCCATCTGCTAGATAAGCAGTAGAAGAGATTACTTAGTAAGATGCTCCCTCTAAAGGGAAGAGAGATTGTATTAATGAATTGATTCAAAGCAAGGATGTGAGATCAACTCAGGCTTAGAGCAGCGCTTCCAGCTGAGGGTTATTATACTTTATCATCCCAATTCATCTTTATTTTGCTCTGAAGATAAAGATGTATTGTGGCTTGCTGCCCTTCTTAAAATCCTTCAAAGGAGAATGGGAGGATTGGTGTCTGCATAGACATTTGCTAGAAACCTCTAGTGTGAGTAGATAGGGAAAGAAAGCTCCCTCCTGGTCTTCTAATTGTCTTCTTTTTGCACTTCTAATGAGCTGTGCTGAAAGCCTTTTCCTTGCAAAAGGGCATTTAAATGTGCACAGAGCTGTCACACAGGTGTGGCTCTCAGCTGTGCCCAGTGCTGGAAGTTCGAGTTCTCTCTGCAGATGATGGGTTGGAGGTTTGTAGTCCTGGATTTAGTTTGTTTGCTTTGTAAGTAGTGACAACCTCTCAGCAAGAGCAACCAACCTGTCTTGTTGCCTATCATTTCTTGCTTGCAGTGGTTTTGGTGGTGTTATTTGTCATGTTTTCCTTCAAAACCTTTTAAATTTCAGATATATTTTAGAACTTGCTTGAAATTTCTTCGTTTTGAGTTAAAAGAAACAAAAAACATGCACAACCTCGCATCTGTCTCTCCTTACCTTTTTTTCTGTGGCAGCTGTCTCAAACGATCCTGTAAGGTCATCAGCTCAGGCTGTCACATATGACCTTGGGGTGGGGTGAGGAGAGAGCTTTCTTTCAAGCTGTTATGACAGTCTCTTTTTCCCAGCACTGGCACTTGTAGCAGTAACAGTGTAGCTGAATTTGCTGATTAACACTCTAATTAGCTTATAAATCCTTAAGTAGCATTAGAACTTCAGTGATGAACTGGAGAGCTTCATAACTGCATTGGAGTGAGTTAGTTGTGAAGACAAAGCAAATCTTTGGTGTTGATCCAGAAAATTACCCCACAGAATTATGATTTCTTGCTTTGGGGGAAAAAAAAAAAAAAAAAAAAAGAGGGTGGGATGTCAGTAGGTTTGTGTTTCCCTTCCTGTTTCCCCTACATCTTTATCTGATTTTATTTTATGTCACAGGGTGGGGGAAGCTAAGTTGGGTTTGTAGAAGTGTAGTTACTCTTACTCCTTAGCTTTGACATCAGCGTTTACTGCATTGTGTGATTTCTGTACCTAAACACCTTGGCCTTATCTTTTAATATGATAATCTGTTCCTGCTGTGGGATTCAAGGTAACCGTACCCTTGTGATATTGAAGCACGTGATAACTTGTGTAAATACAGGCGTACTGAAGGATGGCAGCGCACCCTACCAGCTTTAGAAAATACATTCCAGTACATTCTTGGTGCTTGTGCCTTGATTGCTTTCCTCCTATTAAACATTTCTCCTGTATTCCCAGCTGCATTATATCTGGTGGTGTATTTATGATACTGTTTGTGTTAGCTGATCCAAGGTGGCCAAGAAAAATAACTTTCTTTTTTGTCTGTATCTTTCCTGTTGCAGACTTGTGTTCAGGCCATTTACAACATGATGTTCAATACAGTTTTATTTCCCAAACTGCCACGCTTTATGAATAAGAAACAATCTGTACTTGCAGGGGTCAGCCCGTTGGGCATTGTGAGAAACACTCCGTAGCCAATAACTTAGGCTCAGGCGAGGATCTCAGTGAAGTAGTAATTTATTCGCGATTGCAATGGCGGGCGCCCCACAAGCAGGAGAGAGCGCATCTACTAGTTCCAAAACACAGTTTATATACCTTTTGATGGCAGGACCCTCCCCTGTTTCCCCACTGAGTGGGTAATCCAGGTTCACAATCTATCTGATGCTTCACAAACAATGCATGGCCTTCAGTTGCCGGCCTGTTAAATTTCAAATTTCTTTTGACATTTTTACTGTTTGAAGTGGTAATGTTTCTTCACTTATCTGACTCGACTTAACACCGTGATTTTCACCTAATTGTCCTAAGGAGACTGGTTGTCTGCATTTTACTAGGTCGCCTGCTAAACTTTCTTATCACTGTAAGCATATCTCAGTACCACATTCCCTCCTTCTAAACAATGTAACTCTGCAAAAACAACATTTCTATTCCCACAATTCCCCCCTTTTCTTTTTTTTTATAAACTGTTGATTTTTGCAAAACCTTTCTCTAAGGTGCAATTTGATAGACTTCTTCTTCTTTGCTTTCCATCTCCTCACTATCTCCTTATCTGAGTAAGGTGGTAGCTCCATGGTCATTTGTTTCAATAGTGCGGTTTCAGTTAACCACTGTACTAGTCCTCTTACACAGGGGATAATGCAGCAACCAATGGCTGTCAAAACTCCTACAACTACGATCAATGTTGCAAATATGCCTATTTTTTTTTTTTTTTTTTTTTTTCTGCCAATTCACTGGCAAGGGTGGTAAGCCCTTGCAATGCTCTTGTTACCGAGCCATCTGGGACACTATTGTTGGGTATAAGAGTGCAACAATGGTTGCTCAGTATTACACACACAAACACACCTCCTTCCTCTGCGAGCATCATATCTAATGCTATCCTGTTTTCCCAAGCCATTTTGCTGATGGCATCTAGTTGTTCAGCGATTCCTCTCATCGCATCCTTGGTATAATTGATGAATCTCTGCTGATTATAATAGAAATAATTAATCCAATCCACATTTTTATTGATTGTTACCCACCAGAACAGTGACTCAAACCCTGCAGCAATTTGATTTCTGGCTTTATGTTCATCTGGAACTCCTCTAGGTACCCCAATAGAATCTATATATACTCTATCATCAAATGATATTCCTAAGCCTCTTTTACTTCTGGGTATTTGTGATGTTTCTCTTTCAAATGCCAGGGTGAAGGGTATAGCTAATTGAACAAGTGCTCAAGTGCCTTCCCAATTAGATGGTAGGGTGGACCGTAAGATCTTCCCTCCACCGTACCACCAGAGATCTGCCCTGGGGATCTCTAGTCTTGAGCAGTTTCCCATCAAGTCCTTGGTAGCACAAGGCAAATTCTCCCAGATGCCGGTAGCACTCACACCCTGCCGTGAGAGGCAAGCTGTATGGTTACCTATAGCTGTAGAGAATGCAGGGGGAACCGTGATATTGTTATCATGCAAGAAACAGCAAAGAGAGACTTACAGGCCTCATTTCCCCAGGCAGTCTTTTCTTGGTACAATGCAATCATACCTCGCATCTCTTGGGAGTCTTTGGTCCACCCCCATGGGAAGGGCACTATCTGGGCAATCGGTCATCCCGAGGCACAAGCATAGCAGTAGCTACAGTTGAGACTCTGGACGGTATATTTGACCCATTCTATCCAGGCATTCACATCCCCATACCTCGTTTGAGCTGACACATTTCAGAGGGCCTCCTGTTTTCTCTCCTGTTTTCTCCTTGAGTTTCTCCCTTTCTCTGATGGCAATAGAGGATTGTTTCCATACAGCTGTTCTCAATCTGGCTGTTGGGTCTCTCCCAGTTATTTGTTCTCTCTGCTCAATTGTCGTTGGGCATTTAAATCTCCACAAGCTAACACCTCACAAACATCAAACGTGACAGATTGTGGTATATAACCCTCTGTCACAGTCACCCATATTTTGATGGGGTATCCCATTTTTGCTATTATCTGGTCATGCCTTTTCCAAGTTGCCAATTGACCGAGGCCTTCTCTGAGGCCTAGAATCACTAAAAACAAAATTAGTAATCTATTTTTCCCTGTCATTATTTTTAAACCTTAGGTTTCCAAATAATTATCGATACAAAAAATAAGATGTACACTACTACTATAACAACCCCCCCCTTGGGAGCACTGCAATTCACTATAGGTCTGTTCTTTCTCTCAATCACAAGTCACAGTCGTTAGTTACCTGTGAAAATAAAAGGTTAGTTTACAATTGTAAGCTCTTATCCTGCTCAGAGTCCACTATGAGATTTTTCTCTTCAATTTCAACTTCCAACAAGTCTTTCGTAGGAACAGCTTCCCAGGTACTAGCGTCGACGGATGCCTTCACTCGAGTATAGTGAGTCCAACCTTTTCCGCAGTTCTTACGGCTGTTTCAGTGGTTAGTAATTGTCCTTCCCATTCAGGCCGGAGTTGACTCTTTCCAGGTCCGAATCAGGACCCGGTTTTCTGGGTGATGGTGGTGAATGGGGAATTCCAAAGGTGGGGTTTGAGCCAACAACCCACAGGTCCTGAGAAATGACAAAGAAGAGGACAACCCCAGAATACAGTTCTTAAGAAAACTCTCTTGTTTTGAATTGTGGTATCTCATCCCTTCTGCCCAGATAGGGCAATCTGAACAGCATCTCATATGGTGAAATTCCTGTATCCTTTCTTGGTGCTGTTTAAACCTGTAGGAGTAAGCATTTTACCCAAGGAAGTTGGGTTTCTAACACTAGTTTAGTTAATTGCTTCTTTAATGTCTGATTCATTCGCTCCACCTTCCCAGAAGAGGAAGGGTGCCAGGGGCTGTGAAAATCCCACTCAATCTCTAAGGCCTGCTTTAACCCTTGCAGTAAAGCTTTACGCCCATCCAGTCACATGGTCAATTAGGACAAACAAGTAACTCAGTAAAATTTACCTGTATACTTTGGAAAGGTCAAATCCCTGGCTCCCGTCCCCCTCTAGATGGGTTACAGAAGACCTTTTTATTTACCTTTTGACATATAGTACATCCTCTGCATATGTGCTTCGCTAAAGTGTATATTCCTATACAGACATACTTTTTTAGCACAACATCACACGTTGCTTGCACCTCCCAATGACTCTTTTGATGTAAAACAGTTAATATTTGCCTCATTATCACTTTATTCAGCATTTCTCTCCCATCAGGGAGTATCCATTTTCCTTCAGACTTCATGGCTCCTGATTCCTTAAAAAAAAATCTTTCTTTTAAAACTTTTTAGTTCTTTCTTAATTTTCAACAATTCTTTGAATCCTCTCTGCATTTATTCTTTGTTTTCCTTCAGACATTAGATGCCTTAAATACCTGACTTCTCTTTCTCCATATTGTAATTTATTTATTTTTTTTTTTTAATACTCCCAAGCCCTGCTTTCCCAGAAAGTTGAATAGCTTGTTAGTAGCTTTCTTCACAACTCTTTTCTCCTGTCCTGACAATAGAAAACGATCCATATATTTGTTAACATTAATACTCCCCTTGGGAGGTTGTAATTGCTCCAAAATCTTTTTTTAGAACTTAACCAAATAGGTAGGTGGCCCAGTAAACCCTTGGGGTAAAATTGTCCACCTATATTGTTGCTTCCGCCCCCATTTCAGGGTCTTTCCAGTTAGAGGTGAATATACATGTATGTTTGCTCTCAGGGCCTGAGAGCACTCCATTAATAACACTGATATTCCAGTCTAACAATTTACTATTTGAATGCCCAATTTAATCATCAAATCGCTTCCCAACAAGTTAGTCCCTGCCTTGGGTACATACAATAATTACCCAGTGATCATTTTATCCCCTGGTCTCAGGTTGGTATCCCCCAAAAGTGGCACTGTTATTCCAGCCCCTTCTACCCCCATCACTTTTTAGGGTTTCATTAGTTAATTTAATCCCTGATGCTTTACAAGTCAGTAATGACCCCAGTGTATTGGGTTTGATGGCAAGGTTCGGGGGGGTGTGAGTGGGGGGGGCGTGGGAAACTGCAGTGGCAGCCCCCGTGAGAAAAACCCAGAAGCCTCCCCGTGGCAGGTAAGAGACAATTTCATCTGGCCCCAAAGGGGCTCACTGCCGCCCAGAGCCAAGCCATGAGCAATACAGTCCGTGCCTCTGTGAGAGCACATCCACGAAAACAAACAAAGAAACAAACAAAAACCTGCTGCTCAGCAGCAGTTGGGAGAGCGAGAAACCCCCCCGCAGACACCAAAGTCAGTGCAGAAGGAGGGGGAGGAGGCGCTCCAGGCGCTGGAGCCGAAGCCCCCCTGCGGCCGCTGGAGAGGCCTCTGGAGGAGCAGGCTGTTCCCCCCTCCCCGATGCTTGGGAAACTGACCAAACACCACAGCAAATACGCAAATATACCAAAACTTCCAGACTGTTACTTAGATAATGCCTACATCACCTTTCCCTGCTCATTCAATTTCAAACAGCTCTGTTAAATACTACATGCCACACCTTTAACCCCTTCAGCAACCCTTTTAACACTTCCTTTATCTTTCTCCAGCCTGTACTTTTCTAATACCAGCACCAAAGGTTCAGTCAGGGTCCAACTTAATTCCATACCTTTTCCCTCCAAGATAAACAACATATCAATATAGCATATTTCATCCCATTTTCCTTCTTTCCTCCTTCTTCCACTCTGGATATTCCTATTCGAAGTGGCCAGCCTGGCCACACTTAAAACATCTTATCAAAGCCTGTCCCTGCTAGGACTCAGGCCACAACACAGGCAGCCTTCTTTGCCTGCCATTCCTTCATCTCTCTTCCTCTCCTTTCCATCCTGGCCCTAACTCCCCCTGAAGATTTTCTTCCTCTTTCTCCGACCCTCTGCTTCACTACCCACTGCACTGTCAATACCATTAGTTTCACCTTTTTTTTTTTCTTTTTTTTTTTTTTTTTTTCCTTCTTATCTCCCCTCCAGACACACGCCTCCAGGGCCTCCCGCAGGAGGGTCCCCCAGTGACCATTCACTACATCCCCCCACCTTCTAAAGTATTTTCTGCGTATTTTGCCAGGCTTTAACCACACAATGAACTTTCAGGAGCCCTTGGGATACTGGGTCCTCAGGTCTCATCCCCAAGTACTTTCTCATTCTGACCCCAAGTCTCTCATATGATTTCTGTGTTGCACACTATTATTATTCCAGCCAGGATTGGCAAGTGGGTATTTCTGCCCTGCCAGTATTACCCCTGGTCCTGGAGGATGAGCTCTTTCCCATTCTTGTATAGCAGCTCTCCTCCTGATCATTCCCATTTCTTTCCCTGTAAACAACATACTTATAGACATAATTCCCTCCCCCAAGAGTATAAATCAGGTCATAGAAACTGGTCTAATTGTTCAACTAGGCTGTTGGGGTCCTCGAATAAAGACTTCCTCTCCTTCTTAAAAGTCCTAACCTCTCTGCTGGTAAGGAGGAGGGGGTAGTTCACCTAAGAGGATACACAGTTAGTGTTAGTACTGTTAGTATCAGGGAAGGCAAAATTCTCAATATCTCTTCTACCTTGTTCTAATTCTTGCCGGAGCCTAGGGTACGATACTTTTTTTAGGGACAGTGTTAATTATAGTCCCTGTCTCCCTTCCTGGAGTGACTGCTGCTGCCACCAGTTCAATATTAAGATTATAGGGAGCATAACTTGGCTCCTTCTCTAAAAAAAGGAATCTTCTTGTTTGCACATAAATTTAAAGCCTGAATTTTCATCAGACCCGTATTTTGGCCAAAATACTGCTGTTTCCTTAATTGGTTCTTTTGTCCAGACTGATACACAATATTTAACCTTTTTAAATTATTTTTCTTTTACAATCCCTCTAATTTTGGGATTATGTTTCCAATTTATTATCATTCTTCAGGAAGAACTATTAGTAGGCACTCCCCCAGGGATATCTCCCTGTCCCCTGGAACTCATATTTTCCCATTTTTCCTAACCCTCGCCAGTATGTGCTACAGAAATTTCCCTTCTGCAGTGTACCACACACCAACGTACTGAAAAATGGGGGTGTACCGCCAAGCACTTCCCCGTGCCAGCGTTACCGCACACCTATGAGTTTACCAGATTCCCTGGAACTCGTACTTCCCATCTTTCCTAACCCTCGCCAGTATGTGCTACAGAATTTTCCCTTCTGCAGTGTACCACACACCAACGTACTGAAAGATGGGGGTGTACCGCCAAGCACTTCCCCGTGCCAGCGTTACCGCACACCTGAGTTTACCAGATTCCCTGGTGTACTTCCAAGCACTTCCCCGTGCAAGGATTACCGTACACCAGATTCCCCTGGTGTAGTGCCAGCACTTCCCCGTGCAAGGGCTTACCATACACCAGATACCCGACCCCCAAGGCAATACTTAATATTTCTTACCTTGGTCTGTGCACAGAGTTACCGGATCGATTCTTAAAAACCCGGAGTGCCTACCTTCTTCCTTTCCCCACTACTTCATGGATCCTGCCTCTTTAACCAGTCTCGGGCCCTCTGTCAGCTTTCCGCAGAACCGCCACCGTCGATGCACAGGACCGCTGAAATCAGCGGGGCATGCCTTCCTGCTGCTGCGGCGGTGGGGCTCCCCAGTAGGTGACTGGATCCCGGACGAGCCCCCAAATTGTGAGAAACACTCCGTAGCCAATAACTTAGGCTCAGGCGAGGATCTCAGTGAAGTAGTAATTTATTCGCGATTGCAATGGCGGGCGCCCCACAAGCAGGAGAGAGCGCATCTACTAGTTCCAAAACACAGTTTATATACCTTTTGATGGCAGGACCCTCCCCTGTTTCCCCACTGAGTGGGTAATCCAGGTTCACAATCTATCTGATGCTTCACAAACAATGCATGGCCTTCAGTTGCCGGCCTGTTAAATTTCAAATTTCTTTTGACATTTTTACTGTTTGAAGTGGTAATGTTTCTTCACTTATCTGACTCGACTTAACACCGTGATTTTCACCTAATTGTCCTAAGGAGACTGGTTGTCTGCATTTTACTAGGTCGCCTGCTAAACTTTCTTATCACTGTAAGCATATCTCAGTACCACATTCCCTCCTTCTAAACAATGTAACTCTGCAAAAACAACATTTCTATTCCCACAGGCATCAAGGTGGTAATTGGAAGCAAGGAGAAAGAACAGTGCTAGACTGGAAGCATCTGTGCTAGGATGGTGCTGTAGCTGCGTGCGGATGGGAAGAATAAAAAGCTGTTGTCTCATCAGAATAGTTTTATTTTCTGTTTAAATTGAGGAATGAAAGCCTACACAGATTGTCAGGGGAAAAATAACCTCCCACACCTTCTGGTACTAAACTTAACTAGCCTGGACATCACTGAATATTCACTGGACTAGATGGTGGGACAAAAGGGAATCCTCATTTTAATAACCCTGTGGGTGTGCAGTGCCTGCTGTGCTCCTGGGGGAGCCGGGAGGGCTGCTCCCCACCAGCTGCCCTGTTTTGGAAGAACATAGCCATGGTGAGGAGACACCAGTTTGGTACATCGCTTTGTGATTTAAGAACTAACAGCCTTAATAAAAACGAGTTAACTTGCCGTGGCTTCTTGTTTTGTTTCATCTAAAACCTAGCCAATTTCCCTTTGCTCCTTTGCGTCAGCAGTTCGTGCTGTCTGGCTTTAAGACGGTACATACGGTGCAGAAGCGCTCTCAGACATTTCAGAGAGACTTCAGAATTAATGTGTTTTGATAGCTGCTTTTAATTTTATTCAGGAAAAACAATCTGAGCAGTCTTTTATAAGAGCAGATCAAATACACTAACAGGCTGCTATGTCTGCAACCTTTTTTTGTGATTTTTGGGTAATAATCTGTTGTAACAGGTGGGTAGAGAATGTTTACGCAGCAAGAGATTTAGCTGCTTAGTCTTACTTTAAAACACTGAGGTTGAATGATGTAGAGGGAGGCTAAACAAGAAGACTGCTTTCAGAAAGTTACAAATAAACTTATTTATCTACTAAAAATTTTTATTTAACCAAGTCAGTTGCCATATGGTGGCAATGCTGTATAATGTATCCCTTGGGGATAAGAATCAGTCCCTGCCACCACTAACACAAGAGGAGCTTGTGTGGTTGGGATAAACGAGGTTGGCAAATCGTATGTTCTTCTGTTTATTGTAATTAATCAAACCTTTTTCTTAATCAAACTTTTTTTTTTGTAGGAATTTGTTTACCAGAAAGCAAAGTGCAAGACTTGAAAAACAAAATGATGTGGGATGGAAGTTGTTTGGAAAAGTACCCATCAGAGAAACCTCACAGAAAGATCCCAAAAAAATGCAGAAGGTATTTGTTTAACTCTACATTAGGATTAGCAGTGAATGTAGAATCCAGCTAAGTTCATGATGTGTGTGTATGACTGTGAAGCCTGTTGGCTCAAGGAATTGCACCTAATTTATAGTAATCTGACAATATAAAAGATGGATTTTGTTAGATTTTTTTAAAATTTCCATGGTAACACAGAGTGCCATTCAAGAGAATATGTTCTACATAGTTTAAAAACTGAGTACCCCGTGTAAATATGCTATTTTGGTATAAAACATTTCATGTGAAGATTTGAAGTATGTTAATGCATATTTGATTATAATCAAACTTGGTAGGTATTTTGAATATCTTTTGGTTTTCCTTACCTTGTTCAAGTTTTCACTGGTTTGTAGCCTTTGTGTCATACACCTGTCTATATATAACATGGTGTTTGGAGAGAAATTGTGTTTTGTTGATAAGCCTTGGCTTATTTGTGCTTAAAATCTAATTAAAATTCATGAACTCAGGGTAGTGTCATTGTGGTCGAGTGCCAGAAAAGTCCCGTTGGAATGCTGGTTTCACCCATTGTTTCCTGGAGTGTTTGCTATTTACAGTTGAAACTTTGTATGTATGGGCTTTACTGAAAACCCAGTTACTGACTAAAAATGGTGCAAAAATGCTGCAGTTCAGGAGAAATGAGTGGAATAAAACTTTCTTTCCTAGCACAGTATAGTTCAGAAGAACACGTGTATTGAAATTGTTTATTGAAGTGATTCCCTGAAGAGAGAAATCTTTAAAAGCTTCAGAAACCCCAAAGAATTTATTTTTTTTTGTTATCTTCATTGCTGCTTAACTAGTTGTAGCATTGATTTGTATGTGTACGTGATGCTTGTGTTTGCCAGTGGTAAGTTTTTAGATCAATCTTTTGACTAATTTTAGACAGATGTGGGGGGAGACGAGATTTAAAGAAAATCTTTTCAGGTTATCCTTCGTGTGTCATAAGCAAATAAAAAAAAATAGTGAAAGCCCTTTTCTCCTTCTTTGCATATTCCTGCTAAGCTACAGTAATGTTTTTGAAAATATAACAACGCGTAAGAGGATTGGTTTGACTGCAGATAATGCAGGCACATAGAGAATCAACCAACCTGCCTTCCCCATGGGGAAGGATCTGCTGAAATCCAGCTATGTGGCCAGTAGTTCATGAGCTGCTCCTTCTGTAAGAAGAGAATATCCTCCTTTTAGCTTTCTTGCTTCATCTGGGATTTGCAGAGTGCATGTAGGTTAATATTGCATGTACTTGGGTGGTTTTTTTTGTATTTCATTGGTATTGGACGCTTCCTGTTCTCACTTGTTCAGACCACTGTGGCAATGAGGAGGTTTACACAGAGACCGTGTAGCTAGAACTTCAAAACCAGCTGCTGTGTATGAAAAGAGAGTGCTTATTTCAATGACCGTGCTGCTTAATTTAGGGTGAAGTGCTCTGGAAATCTGGAAGTCTCATGTGACTGTTGTTAGCTGTGTTTGGGCTTCTAGTTGAAGTGAAGCAATAGCATGTTTTTGAAGGTTTCACTATGATCAACCATTCTGACCTTGTCTACAGACTGTCCTGATGCAATTAGCAGTTCCACAGCATTCACCAGAGGTTTTTGATGACACCTATAAGAGCTGTACTCCGACAATAACCGCAGTACTCTGACACTGAGGTGTCCTCAAGTTTGGGAAGGGTGCCATGTGCCTTTCTCTCCTTCCTGTTCCAGTTCTCACCTCTGTTGGACATTAACAGGGTACTTGAAATACTCGTTTATTGAGTAAAAGCCTTCTGTTCTTTGGCCGCTCAGACTTGACTTACTGATTTGTTTAAGGAAAAAAAAAGTAAATATTAATTTTTACTTTTTCATCTTTACTTGAAGACTCATGAGTCTTCCTGCATGTTGTTTGCTCAGTGATGTTACTGTCTAGGTGGTGAAATACTCGTTAACCCACAGATTTGGGGCTCAATCTGGGCAGCTATGGAGGCTATTGAATAGAGTTCCTATTAGCAAAATCTTGGTCTAAGGTAATTCTGAAAGGCAACATAAAGGAAAAGTGATATGTTCTTCATTCTTCACTGTGATTTTCCCATCTCAAAACAAAAAAACAAACCCTCAAGTTGTGTGTAACCCTAAACTATTGAAAGTCCTTTGATTATTTAAGATGCCACAAAATTGCCTGACTGTAGTAGTAACTAGTTATCAATGTACAGTTATCGGTCCTCAAATGTAACGTATCTAGGGAAATCAATCTGATCACACTTGCTTGGTATGAAGCTCTTTGTGTGCAGGACCCAAAGTGACTGAGTCATCGAGCAGCAGTTTCTCAAGTCAGCTTCTTCTGCTTCTGGACAGGCATCAAAGAAACCCTTTGTGCCAGGTCAGCTGGTTGGAGCCCTGTGACTTCTCTGCTATGGTCGTGGTTCCATCCTTTCATACCTTTACTATATGGATGAAATGTGATTTTTCTTCTCCCAGAGTGAGATGGATGAGGTTAACTGCAAAGGTAATCTTCTGAAAAATGGCATGGTCCATTTATGTGTACATTTTTTGAACTTACACATGAAGGGAGCAAGCTTTAAAAACACTCGTATTGTACATTTTTTTCCTGATATTTTCCCCATAATCTCACCTGGGAGTGAAAGAAACTTGCAAGGATTTCCATGAAGCACTTAAACATTGTTGATAGAATTACCAGGTCTCATTGCCTTCTATTTGTAAAATAATTGGTGACAACTCCAGACCCTCAAACTTGCAGTTCCCAAGTTGGATGTTGTTATCCTGCAACTACAGGAGGCTGTACGCCTATGGCTGAGCTGTGAACCACTTGTAAGAAGTAACATTCTTTCTCTATAACCAAGAGAATGGTCAGACAGGTTTTGAGCACACAAAGCTTTTTTCCAGTCCTATAAAAACTCCTCTAACAGCACTCGCTTGTTTAACTAGTGCATGTAAGGCACAGGATCACGCTCCGTTTTGATGATAGGGAAATAAAAATCAGTCCAGCAGTGTTGGTGTTTGCTCTACTTTTGACTGCAGACAATAAACATGAATGTTACTGTTTGGGTAAGGAACCATTCTGGTGGTAGGCTAAGGCTGGCTTCCTTTGCATTCTCACTGAGAAGTGTTGTACGTTTTTTACCCAGGTAAATGCTTTAAAGCTTAAAAACTGCCTGAACAAGTAGTAGCATCTGAGAAGCTGTAAATGCATTTGCAGTGGAAGCTTGCATGATTAATTTTTTGTATCAATTAGCTTCAGGAATCCTGCCTGAGCAGAACTGGTTAAGCCAGTTGCATTTATAATAGATGCGTCAAAAGGCCCGGGAAGTCAGATGACAGTACTTCACTGAGAGCAGTAACCGAAGGCAAATCATCTTCCCAGCTATACAGACCGTAAGGCTGAACTTGGCTTTGTGGCCGTTGCTCGAAAGAAGGAGCACTTCTAAGGGTTGGTGCATACAGCAGATGTAAACACCCTGGGTTTGCAACTTTTTTTTCATTTCTCAAGATGGTTCACTCTCGAACTCTTTTAAAAAATTTGACATAAGGAAAGACTGCATCTTCTTTAAGTATCGTTGTCTCCTATTGTGTTCAGTCTTCAGCTGGTCACTCAAAACCTTGCCTATTAAGACTAATGCACACAGAGGAGTCAGCCCCATTGTAGCTGTATCCTAAGATGCACTGCAGTTGTCTTGCCCAAGGAGGAGCCTGAATTAAATTATTTATTTCTGTAGTGTCTCATCCTTTGTCTCAAAATCCATTTTTGAATCAGTGTGTAACTTTTTTCCCCCTTTAAAATGTGCTGGGTGCATCAATGGAAACTGTTCAATTTAATTTTAACCATATAAATTCCCCTAAGAGCTCAATGGAATTTTGGCATTTTCTTTGAGTACTGATACCACTAAAATCCAGCACATACATGTACAACACGTGAGGCCTTTCAGTTAACAATCTTCACTCATAAATGCAGCTCTAAATATTTCTTGAACTCATTTGATGCCCAGAAACATTGTGTATTCGGATTTCTAATGGTAGCTCCTTAACATTAAAAAGTAACTATAGATATTAACCTATGGATCATCATCTTTCCAAACTTAAAAGAGTTTCTGTTCTGAAAGCTATAGTACTTCTTTTCATGGGGAGAGGAGACTATTTTTCCTCCCATATGTGTAAGGATTCAAATGAATGAATACTGGGGAGTGACTCTTGCTGTGACACCACCAATGATGAAAACTGTGCCTGCCTTAGACGCAGTGGAAAACTACAGTGGTTCATGGATATAAATGTGCGAATAACAAGCTTGTCAGTGCAAGGCTTGAAGAGGAGATTGCAGCTGTGCTGTAGGTACAGCCGCAGCATAAGAGCTTTACAGCCAGGCCTTTCAGCACACTTCATTTGTTTTGCCCTTCCTGCTCCAACAAAGTCATTTGAGTCGGGTTGTTTAGCCACGATGATCACATCATTCCTACCCTACAGATTGGTGTCGGCGCATTCCCACTGCCTCCTACCAAAGTGTTGGTGGGGAATAGTTCTTTTTTGGTACCAGTAATGAAATTTCCCAGCTGGAGACACAACAACTTTCTTTTAAGAGTGATGTAGTAAAAGAGAGTAAATCGACATGATTTACCAGCTGTGTTTGCCTTTAATTAGATTGTGACTCTAAGTGGGATCAATATTCCTGTCAATCAAAATCAGTTGTACTTAAGAGGCTCACTATGCAGTATATAATAAAGTGGAAATAATCTGGTGAAACAGCTAAATACGGTGCTTGGTGTGTAGGTGATTATATATATGTATTGATTGGACCAATAGTTAAGCTTGTAATAGTACTGGACAAAAAACTCTTATAACTGATTTGGGTCAGGTGTCATTTAAGTCGATCTTGTTTTGCTTTTTTTTTTTTTTTTTTTGAAAGCTATGGTCCTAACTGATCTTAACTTTCCTGAATCATTTTTTTGGCTTTAATCTATTAGGTGGAAAAGAGTTGCAGAGCAATGGCACCTAGCAGGAATTACTGAAAGGAATTGCTGCAACCCATTCTTGAGCCAGCCAGAGCTCCTCTTGAGAGTAGCATGCTTTATCCAGACAAAACAAAAGAAAGAAAGAAACAAAACAAACAAACCCACCAGAGAGCACTGACTCATGATGTGTGTGGGTTCTCGTGCAGCTCTCGTGCAGGAGCATTCCAGATGTGTGCAGTGCCATCACGTGCCCAGCTTCCTCTTGCCCCTGCTGATGGGTGACAGTTGTCTAAAAATGCTGAGCTTTTCTGAATGTTTATCTTAACTTCTTTTCCCTGTGCTCAGATGGTTTGAGGCCTTTTGAACAGGAAGTGGTTGGCTCAAGCTGGCTGCTGATTCCTGCAGGAGCTAGGTCACAGCTTTGTATAGAGCATTGCCTTCTGCTCACACTGAGTTTGGGGAGGGATCACTGGAGAAATCACTGGGACTGATGGCTGTAGTTGTTAGTGGTGCAGGGCTTGCATTTAGACCTGATTCACACTTTAAAGTGCTCTTTTCTACAAACTGTCTACTGCATTTTTTCCTGTTCCATGGTAGAAGTCCGGGAGTGTGAGTGAGTCACTTCCTGTGCTCTCCTCCTCTGGGCTCGTTCCTACTTGTCAGCTGTCAGAAAGGCAGGATTTAGATCTGTCACGGTGTGACTGAGTTCCTTGTTTTTTTTTAAAACAAGGAAACAAATGCAATTGTATTGGAAGAAGGCATAGCTCTTCTTGTTAGTCTGAAACTAACCTATGCTCCTCTTGTTGCAGTCTCTAGAAATAAAGGTGTAACTCTAATTTTCCTGCTAAAGAATTATACCCCAAAACTTGCAAGCTGCCTTTAACGCAGTGCTATTTTATGTTTTTCTTTCTCATCTAGTTCAAAACATTGTTTGTATTGTAATCATATGTAAAGGGAATCTAGTTTTTGTGGAATTAAATAAAAATAAGTAAAGGGAGCCCTTGGCCATGTTGCTGTATACAAAGCGTGTTGCTCTTGTCCTGACTTGAAAATTACCTGCCTCAAACAAATCTAATATTAAACAGAGTAATAGCTTCCATCCATAGTAAATGAAAGGGTAATTTAATCCTACAGAAGAATGATTGTTCCGGAGTATTTTAATAATAAAAGAACGTAACATGACCTACCCTAGCATCATAATCTAGCAAACCGTCTAGCTGCCAAAGTGCTTCTTTTGATGCTCCTGGAACCTCCTCCCTTATGTTGTGGAAATGTGAAAGGACGGAATAATTGTTAAGAGCATGAGGCTAATAGAAAATAATAGGCCTTGAGTATCAGTTGAACAGTTATGACAAGATCCAAAGTGTTTTTTGAAAGGAAGTGAGTTTTTATTTTTTTCCTTTGCAGTTTTAAAACCTTTTGTTTTAGTTTTATCATTATCAGTATCTAGAGTTCCGTAGAAACTGTATTGGTCAAAAGCCCTGGAAGCTTGAGGGATCCTAAATAAGTTTAACGTGGTCTGTGAGGATAGGAATTGGAATAAAAATACTAAATAGATAGAAATACAAGCTTTGGTTCTTGCAGTGGAAATGCCTGCTGCTAGTCTCTACCAAAAGGTCTATTTTAACACTAGTGTTGAGTTTTAAGGGAAATACAGTAAGCTTTAAATTGTCCTGCGAGATTATGAAGTTTGTCTGCCTTAATTGAAACAGTTATTTTGTAGCCCTTGTAGCCCAAATTGATGCTTAGCAGTAGATGGAACAAATTCACATGGCACAAGATTGTTTTTAAATATGAGAAGCATTTCATGGAAAAATGCCTGCGTGCTGATGACGAAGTACGTAGCTCTTTGCACCTTCCAGAAAGTCTGTTACATAGGTGGAAGTTCATTCTCCATTGTTATTAAATGAGATCCAACATGTAGCTGGCATCTGTGAGTCTGATAGTGCTTAAACACCTACCTCTTCGTGTAACCACTAAGGTTTTTTTCAGCATAGTAACCCTGGAACGAAAGCAGAGTTATGTAAAGGAAGAGCCTGGAAATACTGGCACGTTTTTGAACGTTGCATCAGAGATGCATTTGGCAAGACATGACTGTGAAGCAAAGTTGGAGATAAATCCTTAAAAGCAGGTGTGTTAGCCTCTAAATATTGTGGGAAAACTGTCTGTCCTAACAGGAGACTGGAACTTGCATTGCTAAAATGTAAAATTAATTGGGAAAGCTTTAGTGGACTTCAATATGTTTTTTCTCTGTTAAACAGAAGCAAGCTCCCAAGAAACCTAATCCAAAGGCTTTCTTTGTTTCTGTTCCCGTTTACACACTTCAAGCTTCATCTAAAATTAAAGAATGGGGGTGGGGAGAGATGAAGGTTTTGAAAAGTTTAAGTCTTTCCATGCTCACTAGCAAAAACAAATAAAGCTGATGTTCTTTGGCTGTGCAAAGTGAATGGAGATACTGTATGGGTGTTACTGGAAACCTGGAAGGTACACGTCAGGATTTAAAAACAAAAACAAAACAACAAAAAAGTACTTTTTCCTTAATTGTCTTTCTGAAGGAAGGTTGGGAGAATGTTTCCTCAAATTTTACATTCTTATTCTCCCCCTCTCTCTGAGGACACTTATCTAATTTTATTTTTTTTTTTGCTGTATTGTGAAGCTCTCTTTAGCATGACAAGGTTCAGTGGAAATAGTCATGAATACTGAAGACTGCAAAGAGCCATCGATTTAAGCTAGGTTATGAAAGTATGTTGCCTTCCTTCATGTACTTCTGTTTATATTAGGGTGTACCCTTAAAAATCTCTTCTTGTCAAAACTGAACCTTAAGTTATAAACAAACAAACAAGAAAGAGGAAAACTTACATGTTAATGCCATCAGTGTGAGTGCAGAAGAAGCTTTTATTAAGCACGTAAGAAATTGGCACCACTAGTGGGTTCCAGGGTAGTTTCAGGGATTAGATAGCAAGGATGTACAAAAACCACCTGAAGTGGCTTTAGTGCCTTCCTTTTCTGCCCTTTCTTAAGGACAGGCAAGTATAAAACTCAAAAAGGTCAGAGATCCCTTTAGAGATGCACAAATCCTGATGAGGAAGCAGAATAGAAATTAGTGAGAGGATTTGAAAAGAGGGGCAGGGGGCGGAGTATGGTTAGAAGTATAAAGTGAAGTGCCATTTTCCACACTAATTTGGTGTATATACTGAAGTCATACACCGAACTAGGACCTGCACGTACTCAGCTGCATAGACAGCTGGCTGTGAGGATAAATAGTAATTGCATGCTGATATGGGTATTAGAACAGCAGAGCAATGTGAGTTGCTGTGCATCATGAAGTAGATGGCATTCTTGGGTCACTTTTATGCTGCCTTGAAGACTGCAAGTGTTTGAGGCCATATTAAAGAACTTGAAAAATGTTGTGCTCCTCTGTCTCCTTTCCTGCATTCTAGAGTTAACCTGGTGCTTTGGCCATTTCAGAGTTGTCAGCATAAAAATGACACAGCTTGAAGAATACCTCTTTTTTTTTTCCCTGTTTTGTTCAGATAGTTCCTAAATAGTCACCCTGAAGAGCATGTAATTTGAAACAAGATAGGAAAGATAAGTTTTCTTCTGCAACACCAGCACATCAGCACTAATGTGAAATGTCAGAGGAAAAAGTTGCTGAGAGATGACTGGCAAGGGCATGGTGCTGAGGCTATACAGAAAACTGAGCTGGAGAGATTAGTGAGCAGATATAGTTTATGTAAAATTACGGTTTTACATAAATTCCATATTCAGTGTAATCCCAATCCCTAGAAGTGAAATTTAAGGGATATACTAAAAAAGATGCTGGTAGGGTTTTATTTTGGCAGCTGTTCATCCAGGAAAAAAAAAACAAAAACTAACCCAAAAACACTTAGCTTGTATGCTCTTGCTCAAGCATTTATCAGATGCTTGCACTGCTGGAAGACCTTCTAGGAGATGTTTCCACTTGTTTAATACTGTAGGGTATCAGATGGTATCAGTATGCAGGGAAACTGTGCACGTTTGTATATGCAAATTGAATTACATCCTTTTCGATGTTCTAAGTACTAGGGGTTTTTTGGTTACTATGACTCACTGGAGTTGCTTGTAAGAGTGTGCCTCACAATCTGATTACAGATACCACATTTGACAATAAGGAGCTGTTGTTAAACCACAAGGTTTGTCAGTATGCTTTGTCTCTTCTAGATAGTCCTTCACATATAGGTAATTGTTCTAGATTCCTTCCCCATTTTTTATTACAAGGCATGTGACTCTGTATGATCAAAAAAGTACTTATTCACATTTAGCACAAATGAAATGTGAACCCTGAGGGTGAAAACCATCTGATACATATAGCGTTTTGCATGATTAGAGGTGACAGACTCCAAAACAGTGAACTGTTATTCTTTCTTAGAAGACCTAAATTGGCCTGTCTAGACTTAAGTTTTAAATGTTCTTTAACCCAGTGCGTCTGTTGCTCAAAATATGATACTATAAAAATATATATACATAAAAATTGTAGAAGTGGTCCAGTGGATGGAGCATGGGACTGCAGTGTAGGGCACGTAGCTTCTAGTAGAGTGAAACTCTCTTTACTGTTAACCTGTTGGAAGATGTGTGCACTACTTCATTCATTTTACTTCAGTGTGATTTTTGTGGGACTAAAGCTGCAAGCCCAAATTCCCTATCATCTGTAGTAAGTAGAGAGAAGCTTTTCCAGGGGATAAGGGGGTAATTTCAGAGCACTTGAAATGATGCCTAAAAATAGGTAGTGTGAGCGTCTCCTCATGTGAACTGGCTGTAGTCTCTTACCCTTACTTCACTTAAGCATTCCTAATGTGTTAAGTATAGAAGAGGAAAATACTGTGGTACTGAAGATGAGAAGGATACCCTGGTAGAAAATCAATGCTTTTTCAGTTAAGCTCCATCATATTGTTATCTTCTGCTCCAGTATTCTTTCTATAAATTAAGAGGATTAAAAATGTGTACAGATAGGTAAAGCAAGTAGACCTGATGGCGCTTGAACCATTAATGAATTGTACAACTTGCCAGATCACTTTGGTAAAGTCTGCAGGTTGGGTGTGCAACTTGAATATCTCTGTTTGTCAGACCCATAACTAATAAACTGATTGCATATCAAACCAGTTCTGTACTCCTTTGGAATTATATAAAAATCTCTGATATATATATCCTTTAAATATTAAACTTTCAAGTAATTCCTTGATCTCAACAATCTGTATTCCTTCTCTTGAATTCTGAAGGATGGTCTCAATCTGATCTTTGCCCGAGGTCTTGGTGTCCTTAAGATCCCTTTGATTCCTGGAGTTGTATTACGTACATAGGAGCCTCCATTAAAATAGACGTTTTATGGTTTAGTATCATGTCAAGAATCAAATCTTAGTTTCCGGCCCCAAGATTGTCACGGATTTCATGATCTGCTGCTTTCAGCTGATCTTCTGAAAGAGGTCCTGTTGCTTGCTCCTCTTCCTGGACAAGGTTTCTGTTTGTGCCAGTACGCACAGTCACGTTGCCCCGCAGCAACAAAGACCCAGAATTTACCAGAGTAGCCAAACTAATCCAACAAAAGATGAATTTTTAGCAGTGTAATTTCCCCAAGTTAATTTAGTGTGCAGTCGCACAGCTGCCTGCAGTGACACAAAGAGATGGTGAGAGAGGGCAGGGAGGGCAGTTATGTGCTGTGCGCGTACCATCTTAGATCAATCTGGTAAACCACGCTGTAAGTAACAGGCAAGAGATTGCAGATGGACCTGCAGTAGAAAGCTGTGAAGCAACAGATGGGAAGCGCTGAAGCGGTATTTTGGTACCCATCAGACTCAAAAGCCAGGAAACAATTTTCTGTTTGCTTGTGCAATCCTGGTCTGGTTCCTATCATGTAAACTGAAAGAGGCAGGAATTCCAGTGGAAAACACATCATGTAATTAAAGCTTGTGCATAAGTTGTTTGAGTAGCCTCAGGTACTCTTTTAATGGTGGCACCCTAAAAATAGAAACTGCTCCCGAACATCAGTGTCATCTGTGGTAACTGATTGGAGTTACGGTGTACTTTGTTTTCCACCATACAGAAGTGCCTTCCAATCTCACCAGGCTTCACTTTCTATATATATATATATATAAATAAATATATAATATATATATATAAATAAAATCTTTTATATATTATTTTTTTTTCTTTTTTTGGAAGTAGAGCTGTTGGAGCTCCTGTTTGTGGACTGCCAGATGGCTCTTCCCTTGGTCTAGGAGATCTGTGCTATCAATCCATTTTCAGCATGTGGGAAGAGAAGGATTTACCACAGGAATAGTGTTGGTAGTACGTTACGGTACTTCTCATGGTCTGAAGTTGTTTCTCGTTTAATAGTTTTAACTTTACAGAAATGCCTTCTGATAGGGGTGATGAGCTAGCTTGGGACAAAAAGCATGAGGATTGGGGCTGTGGCGCTTGGTGCTCTGCCACCCTTGTGGCACTGACGCAAATGCCTGGGGCAGGAACGAAGCCGAGGTTCCTCACTCGGGCGGGGCGTTCCTGGGGCAGCATTAGGGCACCATTCCTGCTGAATAACACCCTAATGAATTAGAGGACGAGGCTTCTCCCCGTCCCCGCGCCGCAGGCCTGGCCGGGCGAGGCGGAGCGAAGCGCCGGGGCTCGGGGCGGAGCGGGGCGGCCCACGGGGCCGTGCGGGCCCGGGCGGCGCCGCGGCGGGGAGCCAGGGCCCGCCGAGCTCCCCGGGCATGGGGCTGCGGCGGCGCTGCCGGTGAAGGAGGGCGGCTTTCATGGTGAGCGGGGCCGGGGGGCTGCGGTCGGGCAACACACGGCTGCCGGCGCCGGGGAAGCGTCTGGTGGAGGCGGCGAGCCCCGGAGCCGGGCTGCGCCCCTCCGGCCTCGGCTTCCCCGCTCGCCCCCTGCCCCGCGGCCGAAAGGCGGCCACGGAACCGGGGGGAACCGGGGGGACCCGCGGCCGAGCAGGCCCAGCGCGGCCCGGCGGGGGCCGCCCGGGGACCCGCGGCGGGCAGCGAAATGGCGGGGCCGGCGTCCCGGCTGCTCGGGGCCGAGCCGCGGGGGGGTTCGCTGGGTTTGTGCTCGTATCGGGGCTTCTGCCCGCCGGGAGAGCCCCCGGAGCCCGGCTGGGGAGGAGCAGGCCTGGCATGGAAGCCCCGGTGAGCCCGGAGGTAAGGATGTGCTCCGCATCGGAGGTGTGAGCGCTTCTTCCTGAAGGGAGCCTGAAGTTAATGTAGGTAAGCGAGCCCTAGCTGTAGTTTAGGATGTAAATATCTGCTGTGTTATTTGTCATTGTAGGGGATTCGAGTCTGGTTTAAAACCAAAAAGCTTCAAATGAGCCATTGTGTGCCCGTTGCGGTATGCCGAGCCATGCAAATACTTCTGTGTGCTCCATCAGCAGATACTTGGAGTTTGGGGAGGCTTCAGTCCCTTTCAGAGCTGTAGCACACAATGCGATGCTCAAATTGGCATTCCCTTCCTACCGAAATAAGATCATTTTGAAGTGCTTTTGTTCCCTCTGAGCCTTATGCCTGATGAGGCATATACAGCCTCATCACCGATCTGTCACCAAAGGACGTTTTTATTATGTTTGGCTACTACTGAAAATACTACAAAGGACTCGTACTGCTAATCTGATCGAAGTGCCACTCCCATTTTGTGTGCCGGTCTGGCTGCTTTGCTGTAGGGTGATGCTGAGTAAAGCGCATCAGTGAATGCTTGCTGAAACGTGGGATTGGCTTCTGCTACTGTAAGAGGTCTGAATAACTGCACTAATACCTCACTGTTGTAACTGGCCGCCCATGCTCTGAAATACCCTAAAATAAAACATTCTTTGGTCAAGAAATTCCTGAAGGGATGATACTCGTAGTGCTGGGCTGGAAAAGTTTGTGCCTAGGCGAATGAGATTTCCAAATTCTACTGAATGAAATGAAATCCCCATTGCAGTTTTTTTGCACCTTCCAAAAGCAGTTCTGCTCTGTAGTTGGCTTTTAGCAAAAGAAGACCCTGAAAATAATTTTCTTGAGCAAAAATCAAGCAGCATTTATGGAACTTCTGTAATAAGCGTTGGGTGCTTGTGCTTTAATGTCAAGCTCTGTGATGCTCTATGGTGATCAATATGGGATCATTTCTGCGTAGTTGCAGTTTCTTGTGGATGTCAGCTGGTTTTTCTGTCACTAGTAGCGTCTCAGAGGAGTAAAACCATTAGTTTTGAGAACAAGGTTCACCTCGTGTCGGGAAGCAGTAATGTAGGTTAATATTTGACTAGGTTAATTCGTGAAAAATAGCTACATCCTAATAGAAACTAAGAGAAAAATAGGCATTTGCTTCATTGCCCTAAGTGCAGTGGATGTGCTCTGTGATTCGTGGGGCAGCAGAGGCACGTAACGAGGGTACACTCATGAGCTGGTCACCATCAGCTGCCTTCAAGGAGCTATTCACGTAGGAACAGTGTCTTAGCGTTCGGAATATGCTGTCACAAAACCTTTTCTGCTATATCTCTGCTTATTTTCTCAATAGATTTTTTAATAGCTTCATCAGTATGAGCTCTCTCCCTTTAATGGTCAAAGCTAAGCGCTATTTGGTAATTTAAATACATTTTTCTTGGTTCTTTTCCTGGTTTTCAAGCTGATGTCATACATTAACTGGTATTAACGAGCGAGGCATTCCAAATTCATGACAGTGTTTCCCGTCACAGCAATGCAGGCATCACAGGATTGATTGCTGGGTGTCCTGGTTTCAGTTAGCACAGAATTAATTTTCTTCCTAGTAGCTGGTGGAATGCTGTGTTTTGGCTTAGGATGAGAAGAGTGCTGATAACACCCCGATGCTTTAATTGTTGCAGAGCAGTGCTTATACTAAGCCAAGGACATCTCAGCCTTTTGCTCTGTCCTGCCAACGGGCAGGCTGGGGGTGCAGTAAGAGCTGGGAGGGGACAGACCCAGGACAGGTGACCCAAACTAGCCAAAGGGGTATTCCATACCATCTGACGTCATGCTAAACAATATATAGGGGTGGCTAGCTGGGGGGGAAGGGGCCGGACTGCTCGGGGTTAGGCTGGGCATCGGTCAGCGAGTGGTGAGCAATTGCATTGTGCATCACTTGTTTGTACATACTATTATTACTTTCCTATTATCATCATTGTATTATTATTGTTATTATTTTTATTATTATTTTGTTATTATTATTTTCCTGTCTTATTAAACTGTCTTTATCTCAACTCACGGGCTTCACTTTCCATTTCTCTCCCCCGTCCCGGAGAGGGAGGGGGGAGGGTGAGCGAACGGCTGCGTGGTGTTTAGCTGCCGGCCGGGTTAAACCACAACAGCCTTTTTGGCGCCCAACGTGGGGCCCGAAAGGTTGAGATAACGGCAGATCTGACCAGAGTGTGTTAAACTAAAATTGGTGTAAGGATTAGACCTGCTTAATAGTCACTTGTCATAATGCTGATTGCTTTAATCTCAACTTTGCTGCGCCTGTTTTCCAAATTGAGTATTATAGTACATTATTTTCCGTATTTACTCTCTGTCGTGTTGTTTATCCTCTCCGGGCCCTGGTTTCAGATCATTATGGTGCTGTGTGTTGTAGCAATGGCTTATGAGACGATGAAATATGTGGTCATGACTCTAACTTGTTATTTGTATTCAGTAACATCGTCGACTCTGTACTTTGGAAACTGTATCTTGGAAACTATTAGCAATTATACCTATTGTTTTTTTCCATTAAGGAGTCAATCTGTGGAGGGGAAAGGGGAGGATATTTTTCCTTACTTGCTTACTCTCCCTTTCTCCTTCACCACCCCTGTATCCTCCTGGGTCACTCTGCCTTCCTCCTTCACCACCCTCTTATCCCCTGAGCTTGTCACAATAGCTCTCCAAGATATTGAATATTTCTGGAATACTCAGAGTACCATAGTCTTGTTGTTCTGCCTCATGAATGCACTTCAGGTTCTGCTTAAAGTTAAACAACTACTTGGGAAGCTCTTCTGGAGATCTGCCCGGGGGCAGGATAGTTGTGGGTGGCAGGGAGTATGGGCGGATATGGGCAGGCATCTAGAGCAGTTGGCACCCCCAGTGTGTTGGAAATTCACCCCTGAACAATGGCAAAATCCTCAAAAACTGGCAGAATGCTTGAAAAAAAGGTGTCATGATTCTGGCAGTTCTAAAGTAACACAAATCATTGTAACGTGCTGGGGCCTGGCTCATGCCTATCGAGCTGCCATTGATACTGCTATCAACTTAGTGACAGACCCTGCAGCCGCTCCAGCTCCAGCTCCTGCAGCCGCTCCAGATCCGGTTCCTGCAGCCGCCCCAGCTCCAGCTCCTGCAGCCGCTCCAGTCCCAGCTCCTGCAGCCGCTCCAGTCCCAGCTCCTGCAGCCGCTCCAGTCCCAGCTCCTGCAGCCGCTCCAGTCCCAGCTCCTGCAGCCGCTCCAGTCCCAGCTCCTGCAGCCGCTCCAGATCCGGTTCCTGCAGCCGCCCCAGCTCCAGCTCCTGCAGCCGCTCCAGTCCCAGCTCCTGCAGCCGCTCCAGTCCCAGCTCCTGCAGCCGCCCCAGCTCCAGCTCCTGCAGCCGCTCCAGTCCCAGCTCCTGCAGCCGCTCCAGTCCCAGCTCCTGCAGCCGCTCCAGTTCCAGTTCCTGCAGCCGCTCCAGTTCCAGCTCCTGCAGCCGCTCCAGCTCCAGTTCCTGCAGCCGCTCCAGCTCCAGCTCCTGCAGCCGCTCCAGTCCCAGTTCCTGCAGTCGCTCCAGTTTCAGCTCCGGCCGCTACTCCAGTCCCAGTTCCTGCAACTGCTCCAGCTCCAGCTCCAGCTCCTGTAGCCGCTCCAGCTCCAGCTCCTACTGCTGCTCCAGTCCCAGCTCCTGCAACTGCTCCAGCTCCAGCTCCAGCTCCTGCAGCCGCTCCAGCTCCAGCTCCTACTGCTGCTCCAGTCCCAGCTCCTGCAACTGCTCCAGCTCCAGCTCCAGCTCCTGTAGCCGCTACAGCTCCGGTTCCTGCAACTGCTCCAGCTCCTGCAGCCGCTCCAGCTCCTGTGGCCGTGTCAGAGAAACGAGCTGTAGCAGTGCAAGTTGACCCTGCAGAGGGTATTCCAATCCCTGTGGCAGACCCTGTAACAAAGTCAGAGAAACGAGCAGTAGCAGTGCAAGCTGCCCCTGTAGAGAAGGTGAAAATATGGTACAGAAATTCAAGTCGTTTAGAACGCAGAGAGTCTTCTGCCAATCCAGGTAAGGCTTCTGCCAAAACTAAGTATAGAGATGACGAAGATGATGACGACGCTGGGCCATCAAGGATTCAGGAGGAGGAAGATGAGGATGCCGAAAGAGCAACAGTAACTACGCGAAGCCTAAACGAGCGCGAGCTACGAGATGTGCGAAAAGATTTTGGTCGCTGTATAGGTGAGCAGCTTGTCACCTGGCTGCTCCGGTGCTGGGACTCTGGAGCCAATTGTGTGGAATTAGACGGCAGGGAAGCCAGACGGTTGGGATCCCTTGCTCGAGACGCCGGCATTGACAAAGCAATTGCAGATGGAGCACGACCCACCAGCCTCTGGAGGCGTCTCCTCTCAGCTGTGAGGGAAAGGTATCCCTTCAAGGAAGATATTTTATGTGTACCAGGCAAGTGGACCACTATGGAGAAGGGAATCCAGTACCTGAGGGAATTAGCCGTACGGGAAGTGATTTATGAGGATCCAGACCAGACACAAACATCCAAAGATCCAGATGAAGTCAAGTGTACACGACCCATGTGGCGGAAGTTTGTACGGAGTGCACCATCATCATATGCCAGCTCATTGGCAGTAATGGCCTGGAAAGAGGATGAGGAACCCACAGTGGATGAAGCGGCTAAACAACTCCGGCAGTACGAAGAAAGTCTCTCCTCTTCCTTACAGGCCTGCGTCTCAGCTGTGGAGAAACTGTCTGAAGAGGTCCACCAACTTAAAGAGAATCTATCTTCCCCCCAACCTGAACCAACCAGTGTCCAACGACCGAAAGAGAACACCTGGGAGAAACTTTCTGAAAAGTTTCACCAACTTGAAGAGAGATTATTCTCCTCCGCACCTGTACAAAGCAGTGTCTCAGCTATCAGGGGTAGGCGTTCATCCACACAAGGAAGACGATATAGTGGGTACTCACCCCGTGCCACCCTGTGGTTTTACTTACGAGACCATGGAGAGGACATGAGAAAATGGGATGGAAAATCTACCGCGACCCTAGAGGCACGGGTACGTGAGTTGCAAAAGAAAACAATCAGGAAAAAAGGATTCTCCGAAAAGTTTGCTGCTCCAACTTCCAGCAGACAATCCTTCAAACACAGAAACGAAGAAGATTCTGACCAGGATTAGGGGGGCCCTGCCTCCAGCCAGGGGGAGGAAAGGGACAATCGAGTTTATTGGACTGTGTGGATTCGATGGCCTGGCACATCACGCGCACAGAAGTATAAGGCTTTAGTAGACACCGGTGCACAATGTACTATAATGCCATCGAGCTATAAAGGACCAGAGCCCATCTATATTTGTGGAGTGACAGGAGGATCTCAGCAGTTGACTGTATTGGAGGCTGAAGTAAGTCTGACTGGGAATGAGTGGGAAAAGCACCGCATTGTGACTGGCCCGGATGCTCCATGTATCCTTGGCATAGACTATCTTAGAAGAGGATATTGCAAGGACCCAAAAGGGTTCCGGTGGGCTTTTGGTATAGCTGCCTTAGAGACAGAGGGCATTAAACAATTATCTACCTTGCCTGGTCTCTCAGAGGACCCCTCTGTTGTGGGGTTGCTGAGGGTCGAAGAACAGCAAGTACCAATCGCTACCACAACTGTGCACCGGCGGCAATATCGCACTAACCGAGACTCCCTGATTCCCATCCATAAGCTAATTCGTCAATTGGAGAGCCAAGGAGTGATCAGCAAGACCCATTCACCTTTCAATAGCCCCATATGGCCAGTGCGAAAGTCTAATGGCGAGTGGAGACTAACAGTGGACTATCGTGGCCTGAACGAAGTCACGCCACCACTGAGTGCTGCAGTGCCGGACATGCTGGAACTTCAGTATGAACTTGAATCGAGGGCAGCCAAGTGGTACGCCACAATTGATATCGCTAATGCATTTTTCTCCATCCCTCTAGCAGCAGAGTGCAGGCCACAATTTGCCTTCACTTGGAGGGGAGTTCAATATACTTGGAATAGGCTGCCCCAGGGGTGGAAACACAGCCCTACCATTTGCCATGGGCTGATCCAGTCTGCGCTAGAGCAGGGGGAAGCTCCTGAACACCTGCAGTACATCGATGACATTATTGTGTGGGGTGACACAGCAGAGGAAGTTTTCGAGAAAGGGAAGAAAATAGTCCAAATCCTTCTGAAAGCCGGTTTTGCCATAAAACAGAATAAAGTCAAAGGACCTGCACGAGAGATCCAGTTTTTAGGAATAAAATGGCAAGATGGACGTCGTCAAATCCCAATGGATGTGATCAACAAAATAACAGCTATGTCTCCACCAACTAACAAAAAAGAAACACAGACTTTCCTAGGTGTTGTGGGGTTTTGGAGAATGCACATCCCAAATTACAGTCTGATTGTAAACCCGCTCTACCAAGTAACCCGTAAGAAGAATGAGTTTGAATGGGGCCCTGAACAACGACAAGCCTTTGAACAAATCAAGCAGGAAATAGTCCATGCAGTAGCCCTTGGGCCAGTTCGAACAGGACCAGATGTAAAGAATGTGCTCTACACTGCAGCCGGGGAGAACGGCCCCACCTGGAGCCTCTGGCAGAAAGAACCTGGGGAAACTCGAGGTCGGCCCCTGGGGTTTTGGAGTCGGGGATACAGAGGATCTGAGGCCCGCTATACTCCAACTGAAAAGGAGATATTGGCAGCATATGAAGGAGTTCGATCTGCTTCGGAGGTGGTCGGTACTGAAGCGCAACTCCTCCTAGCACCCCGATTGCCAGTACTAGGCTGGATGTTCAAGGGAAGGGTCCCCTCTACGCATCATGCAACTGATGCTACATGGAGCAAGTGGGTTGCATTGATTACTCAGCGGGCTCGAATAGGAAACCCCAGTCGCCCAGGAATATTGGAAGTGATCATGGACTGGCCAGAAGGCAAATACTTTGGGATATCATCAGAGGAGGAGGTGGGTCGTGCTGAAGAAGCCCCACTGTACAACCAGTTGCCAGAGAATGAAAAGAAATATGCCCTGTTCACTGATGGGTCCTGTCGTATTGTGGGGAAGCATCGGAGATGGAAGGCTGCTGTATGGAGTCCTACGCGACGAGTTGCAGAAGCTGCTGAGGGAGAAGGTGAATCGAGTCAGTTTGCAGAAGTGAAAGCCATTCAGCTGGCTTTAGACATTGCTGAACGAGAAAAATGGCCAGTTCTCTATCTCTACACCGATTCATGGATGGTAGCAAATGCCCTGTGGGGATGGTTACAGCAATGGAAGCAAAACAACTGGCAGCGTAGGGGCAAACCCATCTGGGCTGCTGCATTGTGGCAAGATATTGCTGCTCGGGTAGAGAACCTGGCTGTGAAAGTACGCCACGTAGATGCTCATGTGCCCAAAAATCGGGCTACTGAAGAACATCAAAACAACCAGCAGGTGGATCAGGCTGCTAAGATTGAAGTAGCTCAGGTGGACTTGGATTGGCAGCATAAAGGTGAATTATTTATAGCCCGATGGGCCCATGACACCTCAGGCCATCAAGGTAGAGATGCAACATACAGATGGGCTCGTGATCGAGGGGTGGACTTGACCATGGATGCTATAGCACAGGTTATTCATGACTGTGAAACATGTGCTGCAATCAAGCAAGCCAAACGGTCAAAGCCTCTTTGGTATGGAGGACGATGGCTGAAATATAAATATGGAGAGGCCTGGCAGATTGATTACATCACACTCCCTCAAACTCGCAATGGCAAGCGCCACGTACTTACAATGGTGGAAGCAACCACCGGATGGCTGGAAACATATCCTGTGCCTCATGCCACCGCCCGGAACACCATCCTGGGCCTTGAAAAGCAAGTCCTATGGCGACATGGCACCCCAGAAAGAATAGAATCAGACAATGGGACTCACTTCCGAAACAACCTTATAGACACTTGGGCCAAAGAACATGGTATTGAATGGGTGTATCACATCCCCTATCATGCACCAGCCTCCGGGAAAGTTGAACGATACAATGGCCTGTTAAAGACTACCTTGAAAGCAATGGGCGCTGGGACGTTCAAAAACTGGGATACGCATTTAGCAAAGGCCACTTGGTTAGTCAATACTAGGGGATCTACCAACCGAGCTGGACCTGCCCAATCAAACCTGTTACGTACTGTAGATGGGGATAAAGTTCCTGTAGTGCATGTAAAAAATATGCTGGGTAAAACAGTCTGGGCTACTCCTGCCTCAGGAAAAGGCAAACCTATTCGTGGAATTGTTTTCGCTCAGGGACCTGGATACACTTGGTGGGTGATGCAAAAGAACGGAGAGGTCCGGTGTGTACCTCAAGGAGATTTAATACTGGGTGAGAATAGCCCATGAACTGAATTGTACCATGTTAAATAGTATATTATACTGTATGTTATCACTACCATGATTACTATAGGTGACTAATTAGAATGTATGGAAAAGAGTGTAACCTGAGCATGACATAAATGGTATGGAATAAGGGGTGGATAGATGTCCTGGTTTCAGTTAGCACAGAATTAATTTTCTTCCTAGTAGCTGGTGGAATGCTGTGTTTTGGCTTAGGATGAGAAGAGTGCTGATAACACCCCGATGCTTTAATTGTTGCAGAGCAGTGCTTATACTAAGCCAAGGACATCTCAGCCTTTTGCTCTGTCCTGCCAACGGGCAGGCTGGGGGTGCAGTAAGAGCTGGGAGGGGACAGACCCAGGACAGGTGACCCAAACTAGCCAAAGGGGTATTCCATACCATCTGACGTCATGCTAAACAATATATAGGGGTGGCTAGCTGGGGGGGAAGGGGCCGGACTGCTCGGGGTTAGGCTGGGCATCGGTCAGCGAGTGGTGAGCAATTGCATTGTGCATCACTTGTTTGTACATACTATTATTACTTTCCTATTATCATCATTGTATTATTATTGTTATTATTTTTATTATTATTTTGTTATTATTATTTTCCTGTCTTATTAAACTGTCTTTATCTCAACTCACGGGCTTCACTTTCCATTTCTCTCCCCCGTCCCGGAGAGGGAGGGGGGAGGGTGAGCGAACGGCTGCGTGGTGTTTAGCTGCCGGCCGGGTTAAACCACAACACTGGGACAGAACCCTGGTAGCAAACAAGGGAAAAGAGTGTTTCTGTGTCCCAGGAGTTTCACACAACTGCTCCTTTGAATCCCTCAGAACTAGCTAGATCAGGAATTGAATGGGGCGGCATTACCGTGGAATAACTCGGGTGGCTCTGTGTTCATGTGTGTGTTTTTTGTGTGTCCTTTAAGGAGGAGAAGGCCTTTATGTTAGTGGTGGGCATCCTGTTTTGGTTTGAGTGGTCCAGGCTATTCTGGTTTTGTTAGTGGGTTGGACCTTTTGCCCAGAGATTTTTTTAAATTATTTTTTACATCTTTGGCAGGTTAGGTTGACAAAGAAATCAGTACTGTTTGAGGAACTGTTTGCACTAACAGGAAAAAGGGGAGGAAGAGACCGTGTTCGGGACACTGGGCGTAGTGCTCAGTTGTAATGCTGAGTTTTCAGAGTATTGTGCATGTGTTTTCTTTTTTATGTAATATGGTATAAACAAGCTGTACAGCAAAGCAGGCATTTTTTGGAAGTGACAGAACTAATGATAAAGTTTAAAGTATCTATGATACACATTTTATTTTTCTGTGGGACTCTTTGGCCATCTTTGTTCCTGTACTTAGTGTTTGCTGTAGTGTTTCACACTTTGGGGTAGAAGGGAGCTGTGTAAAGGTTGTTTCATTCCATTAGGTCGTGGGTTTTCTGCATTTTCTTCCAAAACAGTGTTTGCAGGAAAAAATTGTATGGTATGTGTTACCCTAGTCCTCAAACGTCGATTGCAGTGACATTGATTCAGGGTGGAGGGACCTTGGAGGTCTGAGGCCCCTCTCAGACCAGAGCCTGCTTAGATCAGGACCCCAGGGCCCTCATCCACCTGAGTTTTGAATGCCTTCTAGGTTGGAGGTTCTACCTCACTTTTGGGAACATGAAGCAGTTTCTGTCTGCTGTCTTCATATTGTAAATCCAAACACCTCAGAGACCTTGTAACATCTTTACCACCCTGCTGTTTCTGCACGGAAATCACTGTGAAGAAGGGATTCCTTCAGCTTCAATTCAGGTGTTGTCCTAGCATCGGGGTGCCTCTTTGCTAGACTTGCTGTGGTGTGCCAGTGTCTGTATTGTAAACACAAGTTAGTGTTATGCTCTGTTATGATTTAGGGTTGTCATACTTCAGGGCATTATAAGAGGGCTCTTTTCGACCATAATTTTAACCCTTTTTTGCTGTCACCGACCTTTTGCATCTGAAAATAGCGTGGGTAGGAGAAATCTTACAATGAGACTTTAAAACTCCGGCAGTTTTGGCTTCAATTTCAAAACCATGTAAATAAAAATATTTTAGATAGGTCTTATTTTATACCTCAGATGGTTCGTGCTATTTCAAAAGCTCATACTTAGCAGTATTTTATTAGTGCAGGCTTCCAGCCAGAGGAATGTGAGATGCTTGTATGAGTAGAAGTAAAGAAAGAAAACATGAAAACTCATTCCTGCACTTAAATTTTACCATTGTTTTCAGTTCTGAGGTGATGCTAGCTGAAAAGCTTAAAAGGGACTGCAGTTGGGCAGAAATTTGAAAGCAATATCTTGATGACTTTTACAGACCCTGTGTAAAATCTCCTGTGCCTCATTGTGGTGTTATCCACTCTTGTAACTTGTCTCCTCTTTTGCTTCTGTAGGAATATGAAGAAAAAACTGGTCGAGCTCACAGACCACTCTCTCCTAAGCAGAATGTGAGGAAGAATCTTGATTTTGAACCACTCTCCACTACAGCACTTATTTTAGAGGACAGACCAGCGTAAGTTTTGGGAAGCACCTCAGTGAGGGTCCCTTTAAAATGAGGCTAGCAAAGCTTTTCTTACTGTATTTGATCACTTTAATTCAAACAAGTGATTTTAATTTTAAAAACATTTTTTTTTTTCAGGCTAGTGTATGTGCAAGTGGAGTAATTATGAGGAAAATTATTCAAACAAAAGTAGTGTTATTTTATAGTAAAAGCTGTGCCATTTAGTGGAAGATGATAATTAGGAGAGCAGAGCTTTAGTTTTGAGTAATTCTAGCTTCCCAACATGAGTAAGGGATTTTTCTTTTCCCTGAGAGAACATAAAGATAAAAATGAAGCTGGTATATGCTAAAGAAATTTAGAAGCAAGGATATGGTGTCCTGTCTGCACAGAGAAAGACCAAACCCGCATAAATAATGAAAGAATATAATGATTGTTCTGCAGTGGGATCAGCATCATGTTATAAAGGTTGTCAAGTACCTGAGAAGTTGTTTGCTGCTGTTACTGCAAAGAGATTCTTGTCTTTGCAGACCAAACCCCAGAAGATTAGTTTACCATGGTTTACTAAATTTCACAAGTTCAGTCATATTTAGACAATTCATGAACGATACACATTTTTCCAGACACATTGTCTGCATTTTTAACATTGCTGTGCATTGCCAGTTCTTTGTACCAATTTTTGCTTTCATCAACAAATGTGTATGAAGAATGCTCATATCAAACTAGTTTAGTGTAGGGTCATTTAAGACACTTATGGCTGGTAGGCTACATGCCAAGACTTCTTGGAACATTTAGATCAACCTAAGTGATTATTTGTTATAGCAGGTTTTCTTGTGTACAGCTGGAAACAATATGTACTAGCTTACTTGTTTTATTTAAAACCTGTCTCTTGAAATCATTCTCTATGTGCGATGCTTTCAGACATACAGTATTCAGCTAGACTGAATTAATGCTACGTGACAGGACAGCATTCAGATTCTGTGTTTTTTCCCTAGTGTTGTTAAGCTGAGGAGCTTCTAGCAAAAAAGTTTTAAAAGATTCTAGACAGTTGAATCATCGTTCTTTTGTCTAGTGGGGGAAACTGTTCTGAGCAATAGTCATGTCCTCTAATGAATCTGTCTAAAAAAAAAAAAATCTCTATGAATTGTTTGCTTAGTTTATGTTTTTTTTTATTTTTTTTCAAACCTGTTAGGATTTAAGTAATTTATTGTTGATCTTCTGCAACAAAAGAAAATTTAAGATTTCCAAAAGAAATGCAGCGAGATATTTTGCAAAATGGCTGCTCCTGGTTTCCTACTCACCTGTAGGGTTTAGGTAAAACTTCCAGGGAAAAATCGGTTAATATTATATGGTCTCTCTAGCTTTAACTGGAAAAGGTTACATCTTAACAGATACATCATCTCACATATATGACGATGTCATTAAGAAATGGAGAATATATGGAATGACTCCAGCTCCGCTTACTGCTGTACAAGTGAGGGCAAGGAGCTAAACCTTCCGGAAAAGAAATGGGGTCTCTGAGATCGGGGAGGAAAAGGAAGCTGGTGTGGCAAGTGATTACTGCATGAGTAAAGAAAATTATGGATGTAGTTCTTAAGCAAGGTACTCAGTGAGTGAATAAAATTTTCTGCTTTTATCTGTAGAGATCAGTTTAAAAATAAAACCACCAGCTTGATACGACTGTTTTCCCTTTATTTATGAAGATTAGTCTGTGGGTACAGTTGGTTTAATAATAAAAATGCTGAAATTACCAAACAAAAGGAAATTAGTCAGCATATTTTGTGTATAAAAGGAGTCAGTCATAGCTGGTCAGTGTTCTTTCCTTTTCTTCTGCTGACTCTGGCAAAAAAGATCTTTCCAAGAATCTGTTGGACTACTTTTTGATCAAATATTTTGACATGAGGCAGCATTATGACTTTCTATTAGAAGTGTCTAGAATTGTCTTTAGACAGGCATGCCAACTTTAAACACTGTTTTTTTATTAATTTAAGGAACCTCCCAGCAAAACCAGCAGAAGAAGCTCAGAAACACAGACAACAGTACGAAGAAATGGTGGTTCAAGCAAAAAAAAGAGGTGATGGAATTTCTTGTCTTCAGAGGAGAGCATTGAAGTTGAGGGGTTTTTCTAAACCTGAAATACACTTGTGTCAGTCAGGTTTTCTGTTAAATGAGAGGTTGGCACCTCCCTTTAAAAGAAAATCAATCCAGGGAAGAGGGAAGGATAAAAGTAGTTTCATCAAAAAGCCCCTCCTTCATCTGAAAAACATTCCAAGAACCTACCAGGAAAGAATTATTTTTTTTAAGAATTTCTAACTGACATAATTGCGTAGCATCTGTCTTTAGGTTTAAAAAAATACTAATATATTGAATTAGCCTATCAGTCAAATTAAGAGTAGATTTTTTTAGAGAACTAAAAATCTTTGATAGTTTTGTGTCAGGAACAGTTTGTTGAGGCTGTAGTATGTAATTACATACATTTTGCAGATAGGAAATGTCATTATTTTATTTGATAATCCATCTCCCACTTCAAATTTACAACTTTGCTAAGGTTCTTATCTGTCATTGTTTACAGAAGTGTCTAAGTAACACTGTACTGGGCACATCAGGTGGAACCGACAGTAGTGGTTTCCTGCAGGTGTTTTTGACCATCTGAGTTTTCTAATAAAACCAAGCATTGCAATAATGGGAAATTTGAACTCATGGAAGTTGTGTGTCCAGGGAGAGCTTCTGGAAATAACTTTTTTTGCAGCCGGCCAAACCCCTGAGCCATATGAAACAGTGGAAGGATGATAGAAACTTAAAACTTACTTGCTTTCTGCAGTTGACATTTTAATAAAAATAGGCCATTTGAACATCATAGATCTACCAGGGAAATTCATCCTCCTCTGTTGTGTGACTCCCATGTCAGTATATCCATATAATGGTTAGTAGCCCAAGGGAGATTATCTGTTCTTTTGTTGCATATATGATAGTTGGTTTGGAAAAAAAAATGGAGTAATGCTCAGGTTAGGCATTGGGCCAAGCCTCTGTGCTGTCTTTACTGGATGGGAGTACGTCATTCTGCCCATATAAATACCCAGTAAAACATTTTCCCTACAGCCACTCCTCAGATGAACAACTTGGCAGAGTGATGTGTTGTGTAGAGGTCAGCAAATCAAAGTGTGGATGGAAGTGTTGTTCTCATACAGAGAAAAATGCAAACCCCCATTCAGACAGACTTAAAAAGAGCTGGTATCAAAGCTGAATGTATTAGGAGACGGTTAGCATGGTCCAGGCACGGCTTCTGTTGGGCTTTAAAGTGGACCCATCGGGTTGTATGTGTTTTTTCCAAAGACCTTGGTACATGGTGTTCTTCCGTTAGTTTTCCTTGCCGCGTCAGTGCTTTCCCATATTGTTGATGGTGTGTGCGCATGCACACATTCTGTATTTCCACTGTGATGCTATAAAGAGCGCCTGCCTGCATTTGTTAAATTGCTTGTCTAACAAATTTGCTTGTGGGAAAAAAACAGTAACTGATGATTCAGGAAGAAATACTGAATGGGAATTGAAAAATACAAAATGCGTTTAAACTGAACATGAAAAATGTACGGTCTTATTCTGAAAGTTTCCAGTATGTAGATCTGTGATGTAGGACACCAAGATAAACCATACGTTAAAGTTTTAGAATCAGAACAGTCTGCTGTAAATTTGTGTGTATGTAAGGTGATTGGACATGGCAATGTAGTCCCATGTAGCTAACTCTGAATTATTTGTTTTCTGGCTTTATTAAATTGAAAAGGAAATTGTTTTCCCGCAGAGCTTAAAGAAGCCCAGAAGAGAAAGAAACAACTGGAGGAGCGCTGTAAGCTGGAGGACAGCATAGGCAATGCTGTTTTAACTTGGAACAATGAAATCTTGCCCAACTGGGAAACTATGTAAGACAGTATGTTATACTGAGTTTTAATTAAAGCTGTCAAGTCTGTGTCGTGGAAAGAAGTTGTATAGTTGTAAATAGAGTTGGAAGCATTTGTTTGAAAGTCACCTTTGGGCAGCTACAAAGAAAATGAACAACATCAGCTGCCTTATTTTGATAAGGTGGCTAAAAGAGTTGCAGTTCTAATTAATTGCCATTACTCGTCTTTAATGGAGGTTGAGAGTATTCAGAAACTGACACACTGAGAAGTGGTCTGTGGTAGAAAATGTAAGAGTAGGAAGTGTAATGCTTGAACACCATGCATTTATCAGAAATGAGCTTTCCGAGCTTGATGTTTCAGTATCAGATGCAGATTGAAGTATGTGTACGGTATTATTAAGCCTCTAATTAGTGGCATACCTACAGAGATAATCAAGTGATGGAAAAGAAGAGTAGTGAAAAAGTAACTGAAAAAAAATTAATTACTGAAAGATTTTCTACTAAGATGCAGCACATGCAATTGGAAAGTTACCTTCACTCCCCAGGTTTTTCATGGATTTTGCTATTTTGCTAGTCATTTCAAAAAAAAAAAAAAAAAAAAGACAAAAGCAACAACAACCCCCCCATCCCACATGAGAAAAACCAACCTAACAACTGAAAACTCCGTGTCTTTTATAACTGCAGTTTGCTTGATCGTGGGATTCAGTTGTCCTGAGAACGTGTTAAAAGTATTGATGGAAATCGTTGGAAAATTCAATTGAACTGAAACAGTAGATTCCCTGTAAGGAAACTGTAGATTAAAAGCCCATCTATTTGCTGTTTGAAGATGCTTGTTTTTATTGTAAAACTAAGTACGCCTTTTCCTGTTACCAGTTTACAAATACAGAAGTTACCCAGTGTATTCCACATTTTATATTTTAATTCAGAGTCTGCATTTAGGTAAAAGGGTTACTCTGTTCTTTGTCACTCCCAGAAACTTTCATTGGTGCTTCAGTGATACCCTTTTCCTCTTTTGACCTTCTCAAATTGGAAAATGTCAGCCCTAGCCTGTGTTCTGCTAAAATGCCTCTCATGCTCCCTCCTACTGTTGCATCTTGTTATGTTTTGCTGGTGGGTCAAAGCTGCAAAGCCAGATAGAAAACTGCACGTCTCATTTGCACAAGGGGGTGATGAGTGAGGGGAGAGGATAGACCTCTGTAGCTTGTTTCTGTATTTACTTTTACATGGAGCTTTAGGCCTCTCCAGACTTAAGGGTGTGCAGTGGCAGAGATGTGGATCTCTTTTTCGCTCATTTCTGTCCCTTCCGATTCTGGCTTGATCGTGTTGGTGGCAGATTGCAGTTACTGTGACTGTAGTGCTCCTGTCAAAATAAGTCATTGACTTGGAAGGAACGAAGCTTTTCTTTACAGTTCAAAGCAAAATAGTCCTAAAGAATCGATACACGAGGATCTTGTGTGACTTTTTGGCCCACTGATGTTCATTTTGGTCTGTATTCCTTCAGCCATGCTAGGAGGACACACTGATGATTCATCTGACAATGAAATATTTCTTAGAAGTATACATTTTCTTCTAAACAGGTGTTGTTCCCGTAAAGTTCGAGAGTTGTGGTGGCAGGGCATTCCACCGAGCGTGAGAGGCAAAGTCTGGAGCTTGGCAATTGGCAACGAGTTAAACATCACCCATGGTGAGACTGTTGTTTTGACCACTTTGTGCTGTCAACGGAAATAACAAGGGGATAGTCTTGTATTTACTGTGAGGTATCAGAACGTGATTTCTGAGCATGAGGTATTAGTTAATTAGGTTTTATTGGTGGTGCTTTTACATGTTTTTTTTTTCAAAAATACTGTATCTTTTAATCTCCTAGTTGGCATAGGGCTGCTGCTGTGAATTGCTTATGATTGTTACCATCTCTGTGTCTTGCTTTGATGTTAGGTGGAGATGGTTGGAATTAATGACTCAAGATTTTTTTTTCCTAATTTAGGATTGCTGTTCATTTTGTAATGGCTATGACTATGCATTCTCTTGAATTAGATCAAGATGTTAGGCTTGTGTGAGATTAAAAAACCTCTGGGAAAATCTGTGCTTTTGTTCATGTGTATGTTTGTGAAAACAAGTACCGTGCTGCTTTGGACTACGGGAAAACAGGTCTGAAAGAGCAATTAATTCCATTTGCTTCCAATTAATTATAATATGGAAATGCTGTGGACTGCCTGTCCTCTTGCTGTATCGTGCTGCTTTTCTGTGTTTGTTTTGGTTACCATAGCTTTAGTTCTTGCATTGAATTTGCTAGGCTTATCCTAGTTATCCATTCAGACTGTAACTTTGAATGTCAGAGCTCTGTAAGTACTTGAACACAGAACGTAATTGGTGCCTAGATTGCCTTTACTTTTCTCTGGCTTGTAAATTGCAGGTCAGTGGAACAAGTCTTTCAGAACCATAATCTACTTAAAAATTCAATTAGTGTGTTAGAGGTACTGCTGGTTGTAATGACTGGAGCAACGTTGCTCGTATGGTTACATATGGTACGTGGTTAGAACCCAACAGTGGGCATGTGTGTATGCAAATAGCAGCTTTGGTTTTCTGGTTTTCTTTTTCCAGAACTGTATGATATTTGCCTGGCTCGTGCCAAAGAGAAATGGCGATCACTTAGCACAGGAGGGGCTGAAGTAGAATGTGAAGGTATGTTTTTTGTGAATAATTTATGCTGTGTTACAAAATACAAGACTTGGTAAAATTGTTCCATAAATAACAGATTTTAAACAACAAATAAATTCATCTATAAAGATGAGTCTGGAAAAAAAAAACAAAACAAAAAACAACAGAAAGCTTTTTGTGGAAGCAAAATGAGCTGTATTCTTAATACATCAAACTTGTTCATTTTTCTTTAAAAACTTTCCAGATACAGTTCTGGTATTACAGATATTAATTTGTAGGAAAACTAGGAAGGTTTGGGGGCTTATAAATTGGATTGCAACACTAAAATGTTTTGCTGCATCTGCAGTTTTGGAATTGAAACTCAAATAGCAGTGGAAAGTTACAATTTGGTCCCGTAGTGCATATTGGAGTCTGTCTCCTGGGCATGTTTCAGAGAGCAGCAATTTATTTTTGCACATGAAGTGGTTTGAGATTTACTAATTGATTAAAAGAGTTGTATTTTTTGAGTGAGTGTTAAACTGTAAATGTAGATGCTTGAAATTTGCCTTTGGTGAGTAATTACACTCTGAGCAGAAAAAGGAGAACTGGTATTTATCAACAGAAAAAAAAATGTTTTTAATTGGAAACCCCCTGCTTTGTTCTCTTGAGATTTGGTTTCCTGCATCTTAAGTGCAACAACATCTAATACATTTCCAGCTTTATCTTGCACTTTATTTTCTGGGATGTATATCCTCATTGTTATCCTGATTGTTATATGCTAATACTATTTGCAAGAAACAATTCTTTGTTTTTTTGATTCCTCATTGTGTAGCAGTAGGTAGCTCCTTAACATATTTAACCAGGACAGCCAAAGTAGAAATGAAACTTTTGGATCTCTAATGCTTTAGAAATTTACTTTGTGTGAGATCCATTTCAGTTAGAGTGTATTGTGGTGACATTAACTTTAACAACACATACGAAGAGTAAATAAACGTGGTTTTGGAAAGAGAGCTGATAGTAATAAAGTTAGCTGACATCCATCCTGTAGATCCCTGTAGATCTTCTCCTGCCCATCATGACCTACCCACAGAGGCATCTACTTCAGGAAGCATTAGGAAGCCTCGTTGAAGGCTAAGGGTCATAGGTCAACAGGCTTGCATATGTCTTTTGATATGTCAAAGGATACAAGGGACATCCCTGGCATGTCTTGCCTTGTCTCTTTCTCTTTTCCCTCCTTGCTTTATAATATGGTGTGGGGGGAGAATAGCGTGCAGTGACCTATGTAATAAATGCTGTAATTTTGGCTTTTGTAGATGCTGGATTTTCTGCAGCTGACAGAGAAGCAAGTTTGGAGTTAATAAAACTGGATATCTCAAGAACGTTTCCTAATCTATGTATATTCCAGCAGGTAAGTAATGTTAACTTTTATCATGAATACTCAGAGAAATTAAGTTTACAAAATCTTGTTCGTTCCTGGGTTGAAACAGCGCTCTGTGATCAAATCTGAAGGAGCAGACCTCGTGAGAGAACAAGTTCCTAGAGCTTTTGGAAGTTTAGAAAAGGCTAACTCTAAGGTACTCATTGGGAGGAAGGAAAAAGCAATCTGCTGGCTTATCATTATGTCTTGATTCATCTAATTAAGTTCACACTGGTTTCTGTCTAGGTGATACAGGCTAGTATTTCCTAGTCAGTGAACCAACACTGTTAGGTTGCAAATAAATGGTGAGAGAACACAGCTCAAGCAAGCAAAATTTGGTCACCCTTTTTTTGGTGTTGTTCCATGAAAGGCCAATGTAATTTGTGTGTTTTTGGTGTGCTTTAATTACTCATTTTAAGCAAATATTTTGTCTTTCTATACACAAATTTCAGCATGCTTATTAAAAAATGTAGGTTTTGATGAATCAGCATTCTTGGGTAGAAAACTTCTCCCTTTGGAAATTCTCAGCCAGTTATCATACTCCTTGTAAGATATGGCAGCTGTTAATAGTCTACAACATAAAATTCTTTCTGGCTATAGATGTCATGCTGGATAGGATCTGTGTGTGTATGTTAGAGCATGTTGTTGTTTTAACCATTCTCTTCATGATTGCATTCTGCCTCTAGTCTAATAGACAATGAAGTAGTTCTCATTAGTGATCTGCCTTCTTGGCACAATTGTCAAAAAGCTACTAAGCTATACTGAATCTCTTAGGCTTATATGCCTCTTGTACAAGAATATAATGCGTAACTGATGGATTGAATGAACTGTATGCATCTGTAATGTAAAGCTAAAGATTTTTTTGAAGGAGATGGGGGTGTTCAGAGCTCTAGAGGGAAACAATGCATCTTTAATTGAAAGTAATAGATACTGTCTGTAGCACTGAAGGGTCTTGAACATGTTTGTTACATACTTAGACATATTGTCTTGTTTTTGTTTAATTACAGGGGGGTCCTTACCATGACACGTTGCACAGTATTTTAGGAGCCTATACTTGTTACAGACCTGATGTAGGCTATGTAAGTGAATCATTTTTTCACGTGGGGTGGGGAGGGAGAACAAGGAGGAGGGAAGAGTGTGTTAATCAGCTGTAGACCAGCATTAAATTATTTTGTGAATAATTGTGGGGTTTCTGTGTGCTTATATGCCAATAGATGCTTGGGAGGTGTGTGTCATATATAATGGTTCTGCTGCTAAATTTAAACTTTTTAATAGGTTAAGTCATTGGAAAGCTCAAAAGTACGTATCTTTAGTGCTTGAAAATTGGTGTTGAAAGAGAAGATGTAGTTAAATTGGTCCTTTGAAGTACACACTGTTCTTAATGGCAGTGTTACTGAGGCTGTTCTGTTGAATTGTGTTTCTTACTCCTCTTGATAACGCATTTCTGTGCCTTAGGGTTGTGAGCTTCTGGAGCTGTCTGTAAAGCAGCATCCATCACAGCCACACGAGCTTCCTCAAAGTATTCAAAGTAGTGATTATGAAAGGACCAAGTGGATTTCAGATAATTTATTTAGTCTGGGGGAGAAAAAAGCAAAACAACAACAACAGAAAACTACAGAGCAGGGATGTGTTTAAGAGCTCGTTTATTTGGGAGCTATTGTTTTATAATGCAAATGTAGAAAAATATCATTCCTGTTCTGTGAGTAGCACTGGCTACTTGGCAACATCTGAACGTGACTGCCTGGAAACTAGAAGAAGAGCAGATGAGGTGGTGTGCTTCATTTGGCGTGGAACCTGTTGTTGTGTTAGGAAGGAGCTCGTTCCTCAGGTTTGCAGGAAGGACTGTCACACCTCGGTCCATGTGACCCGGTGATGGCAGCACTACACCCTTAGGGTGGGTGAGTTTTGCCTCAGTTCTGTGCCAATTCCATAATAAGCTTGTGGAAAAATGTAACAATATCATGAGTTTATGGTAAATGAAACACGCACTTAATTTAAAATGCTGCTGGTTGTCAAATGAGCCATTGCAGCTCTCCAGATCTACCAGGTTACTGATTGAAAAAGAAACATGGGTAGTCTCTAGTGTCCTAGTACAGCTTTTCAGAGATCAAGACATATACGCCCCATTCCTATGAGAAGAGGGACCAGAAAAAAATCTTCATTCAGATCTTCAGAAAGAGCTTCATTCTGCATAGTTGAGAGTGATGTCATTCTGGCCTTTTTTAGGAATTTTACTTGGAGTCTCTGAAAGGAGGCAACATGGGGATCATTAGCTTCCGTGCTCTCAGCATTCAGTACCAAGTGGTTATGCAGGTTAAAAATTCCTCCCTTTCTGAAAGTTTTGAAAATTCAATAGCTCAGCGAGTGTGTTAAACAGTTGTGATTGCAACGACAAAATGGGGCAGTGTTCTTGAAAAGAATACAGTTCTTGTTGAATTGTGATGCTTTTTCTTTCTTCAGGTACAAGGCATGTCATTCATAGCAGCAGTATTGATCTTGAACTTGGATACTGCAGATGCCTTCATTGCTTTTTCTAACCTTTTAAATAAACCCTGTCAGATGGCGTTTTTCCGTGTGGACCATGGCCTTGTAAGTATGCAGTGAAACTGTAGTCTACATACTGTGGATATGTTAAAAAACGAAACAAAACAAAACATGAGCTCAGTAGCCTGGAAAATGTCTGAATTTATTTTAAGGCAACATGCTTGATCATTTTTTGTTTTTTAAATAGCAGAGGCACACATATACCCCCTCCTCAACAAACAAACAAACCAAACTGGAACTGAAAACTCCCCACCAAGCTTTTGAACAGGCAGGTGAATGAAGTTGTTCAGCTGCTGAGTATTTTATGATGCTCAGAGAATAGTCATGAGAATATTGTTGTAGGTGTTCTTGAATTTGAGCACTGTAGATGAAAGCTGAAAACAGCTTAATAGTCTTAACAGTGGTTTGAAGGTGCTTTTTATCACAAACTAACACATTGCTTAAATAGGCTCCCAAAAGAGCTGGATTTCCCATCTCTTTACTCTGTAGCAATTATGTTTTCAAGATGGCATGGGGGAAATCAGATGAGCAGACACTGTCCTCCCCAATTTTTAGTGAAAGTTGGGTGCCTCATTCACACTCTGTTGTCTGAAATTCTTTGTTAGCATGTATACTGGGCTACTTGTGTACCACAGCAAAGTAAGACTCATCTCCTGAAATACAATTTTAATTTAGTTTTGAAGTGTTTTTCAAAAAAATTATGCCATTCTGTATTTACTTCTCACTTAGTCACCCATTAATGCTATAAAAATAGGGTCAGCTTTCTCAAGGGTTTAAATGGGAGAAATAAAGCAGGGGAATGGATAACATCAACAGTGATCACTTGCATTGGTTAAACAGTGGGACAGTAGAGATCCTATTGTAATTTTCTGCTGGAAAAACACGTGTAATTCCTTGTTACAGCTTCTGGGTCTCATCAGTTGTAAATGCCAGTGGGAGATGTACAACAGCTCAGACAGCATTGCTACAAGCTGTATCAATCATCTCCATAACTACTATTTGAAAAAGGAGGACATGCTCACTCATGCAGTGTGTAAATACAGATCTTTTGAAGCTGGTTTCAGAATTAAATTTTCTAGAATAAGATGTTTATTAGCTGTAATGGTGTTTCTAGTTTCCCCATGGATAGTGCCCTTTGGTTTTGTTAGCTTAGACAAGCAAAGGCTACGTGATAGAAGCATGCTTGCAGAACAGGAGAGGTGGTGCTACATGAAGGAGTATTAACGTGCTGTGAAATTGCAAAGCCATGATTCACACCCCGAGGAAAACTTTGTACCTAGTGATGAGACAAAGTGAGATGTTTTTGTCTTCCTGTGGTTAATCTTCAGATCTGTTGTGTATGCTGAACTTTTTTGTCAGTTTTACAGCTTAATACTCAAATGCTAATTTGTCTTATATTGGTTTTACTTTTTCTATTTTATTTAAGAGGTGCTTTTGGAAATCATAGAAATTTATTCTGATTTCACTTGATTTATTTTCTTGGTTAAATTTTTATTCCAAATGGATTTTTTTCATTACTACTAAGTAAATGTCTTATTGTATGTTGATTCGATCAAGATAAATACCTGAACCTTTACTGCATTTCTAATTGAGCTGCCTTCATTTCTATCAACAGATGTGATTGTGGCAGTTATGTGTAAAAATCCCTGCTTTAATGTACTTCTGATATCCTTTAGTAGGACTTCTTTTTACTGTGCTGTTGGCTTGTAAACAGAACATTTTGGAAGTGGGACTGTCTTGCATTACCTGCTTCCTTCTTTATGCTTATGAATCTCACACGGTGCTTGGACTTTGTGTATTTAAAAATACATATTGGGAAGTTTTCAGTTGTAGAGTTCTCTAAAGTGGGTTTCTAGGTTTCTGTTTTCCTGTTTACTGTGAAACTTTTTCTGGCTAACAGGTGGTTTAGAGATTTTACCTAACTTTGTACAGCTATTTCTGTAGCCTGCCCATCTCAGATTGGCTTGAGTCATTTTTTTTATGTGCTGCTCTTAATGAAGGTAGTCTAGAATTTGTCACTACATTCAGATGAAACAGGAAAACATTTCTGTAAGGCTATCAAAAAACAGGTAAGCATCTGTCATCCGTCTAAAGGGTTTCACACAAAAGGCTTCTCTTTTACTGTCATGGTGTGCTGGGGAAAAGCATGCTGGTACAACTTGTACTTCAAAGATAACCACAACCATTCTTTATTGCATTCTTTATTTACAAGAGATTGTAATTAAAAATACTGAGTCATTCAAGGACTTTGTTAAACCTTTCTTCCTGCAATAGTAAGAGGATTAGGGTGGAAAAGTTAAAAAAGACTTTTGTTTTTAATTCTTAGTTGGATAGGAAAGTTTTTGGGTTTTTTTTGCATGCCCTCTTTTTCTATTTTATCCAAATACTCAAATATTAAAAATAACATTCCAGTTTTCATGCTAAAACCAGTACAGTTAAGGGGATAAGGTATCAGATGGGGGTTGGAGTCTGTTTCTCTTGCATAAGTGTTTTGTCCTGATCTTCAGCTTTTCTGTGTGAACTTTCTCTGTCTCTTTACAGTAAAAATAACTATTATCTCATTTTTAAAACGTGTTATACAATTGAAGCTTTGGTATTAGAATATGATTTATGATTGGAGCCAAATGGACTCATCATTCTTGCTATGGGCTATTAAATTATTTCAGTTTTGTATTTCATTTTGTAATCCATTGGGTCTTGGATGTTATTCAGTGTAACGTTAGGTTACTGCCACAAACATAAAGCACCATTCTGTTATCATAATTATTTTGAGTAATCAGCAAATAACTTCTCTCCTGATGCTATTTTTCTTTCCAAAGGAAGCTGGCCAAGATCCACAACAATAATGACACTGTTTAATGTGAGAACAAAATATAGAATGGATCTTAAACTGTGTGTTTGCAGATGCTGTCTGTTGCACAAATGTTTAGCTCTGTATTCCATCATGTAATTCACATGATTTTTCTTTTGAAGAACATGAATCCAACAGCAGATAATATATTGAAGTCTATTAATTATAGAGCTAACTGTTTTTTCTCCCCGTTGTTTTTGCAGATGTTGACTTACTTTGCTGCATTTGAGGTATTCTTTGAAGAAAATCTGCCAAAGCTATTTGCTCACTTCAAAAAAAATAACTTAACTCCAGATATCTATCTGATTGACTGGTAAGACATTGACAGTATAATTACTAATATGCATACCAGCTTATAGCTCCATGTCTTATTCTTGACATAAGCTGGCGTGGTTTGGGCTGTTGCAGTATTCTGTTGTTAAGATAAAAGCTTTAGTTTGTGTTCAGTAATTGAATTTGTCAATCCACATCATTCCCACAGACTTACAGAATCATAGAATCAGAGGATGGTTTGGGTTGGAAGGGACCTTAAAGCCCACCCAACTTCATCCCCCTGCCATGGGCAGGGACACCTCCCAGTGCTGTAAGTTGCAAAGAAAACAAGCACCTAAGCTTTTGGAAGGATCAGCTGTGACTCTTGGGCAGCATTCTACTTGTATGTTCAGTGGTCTCAGATCATCTTTAGAGGATCCCAGCACAGATTGGTTTTAATTACTACAGCTATTCCACTTAGTAGACAAGGAGTTACAATCTTTTTATTTGGTGAAATTCCCCTTCTTTTTAGCTCTATTGTAATTACAGCCTTACAGACGAAAAAGACACAGGTCTTATTTGCAGACCTGTCAAATTTCATCGTGATATTAGGTACTCCAAATTAAGTATTTGCATTTGTGCCTATCAGGCTTGGGTTTGGAGGCAGCTAAAATGTCTCTTCTCAGCAAGCAATAGTTCGTTGTCAATTTCAGGAAGATAGGAAATCTTTTTTTGTGCAAACTGGCTTGCCTTTAAATTGTTGACAGCTTCTTCTGTTGTCAAGTGTTTGACTAAATACTTTCAGTAAAAGACAAAATTCCCAGTAGCAGCAGATTTTTTTTTTTTTTTTTTCTGAGATTGATAAGTTGATATTTCAGAGAACGTTTTTGACTGTTAATCCATTTCTATCGGAACCAAGCTCTCAATGTCCTTGTGATCTTTCAGAGCTTGTTGTTAGCACTGAACACGTTTCTGATCCATTGAACAGAAATCCCTTTGGAGTTGTTTTGTCTAGTCTCACAGCTTGAAGTTTCACTAGGTGAGCTTTCTCAGTATTGTAGAGTGCCTGAGATCACCTGGTCCGAACCCAGTGCTTAAAGCAACGTCAGCTATAGGAGGTTACTCAGGACCTTGGCTACTAGAGTTTTGAATATATTCAAGGATGGAGACTTGGGCAACCTGTTCCAGTGTTAACCACTGTCACAGTGAAGTTTTTCTTTTCTCATGTTTAAATAAAACTTCCTTGGTCTCAATTTGTGCCTATTGGCTCTTGCCCTTTAACAGGATATGACTGTGAAGAGTCTGTCTCAGTCTTCTTTACTCCATCCTGTTGAATATTTGTACACCTTGCAAGCCATCTCTCTTCACGGCTGAACAGACCCAGCTCTCTCAGCCTCTCCCTGCGTATCAGATGCTCCAAGCCTTTAATGACACTTGTGGCAAGCTGGACTTGTGCCAGCGTGTCTGTGTCCCTTGTGCTAGGAAGCCCTGAGCTGGCCTCACCAGTGCTGACAAGAGAGGAGAGGTCGTCTGCCTTGGCCTGCTGGCAGTGCTGTTCCTGCTGCAGCCCCGGGGGTTGGCATTGTGTGTCCCCAAGGCACGTTACCAGCTCATGTTTAACTTCCTGTCCACCAGGATCTCCAGGTCCTTTTCTTCAAAGCTGCTTTGCAGCCTGTTGGCTTCACATGCATTCTTTTTTTTTTTTCCTGCCCAGCTGCAGGATTTGGCGTTTCCCTTTGTCGAATTTCACAAAACTCATTTCTCATTTCATGAGACTCAGCTCATTTCTCTCATTTCTCCAGTGTGTTCCTCTAGAGCAGTGGATTAATCACTATTCCCAGTTTTGTACCACCTGCAAACTTGCTGAGCGTGGAGTCTGACCCATCATCTATGTCTGTAATTAAATTACTTGAAAGTATTGGCTGAGTATCAAACCCCGGAGTACTGTAGCAGTGTCCTGGCTTGAAATTTTAGTTTGTGCCACAGATTAATAACTTTCTGAGCTTGGCAGTTCAGCCAATTTTGAGTCCATCTCACTCTTCATTTACCTAGTCCGTACTTCATCAGTTCATCAGTCAGGATTTTATGGGAGACAGTGGTGAAAATCATGCTAGAATCAAGATGAACAGTATCCACTCCTCATCTACCAAGCCAGTCATCTCATCATAGAAGCCTGTCAGGTTTTTCAGGCAGTATTTTGCCTTCAGAAATCCATACTGACTTCTCCCAATCATCTTTTTGTCCTTGATAAGGTCTCCTAGTCCTCAGGAACCTCTCCAAGTCACCATGATCTTTTTAAGTATCATTGAGGGCAGCCACACAATGACACCAGACAGCTTCCTCAGCTCTCAGGGATTTCTCACCAGGGCCCATGTGTGTGCCCAGTTTGTTTAAGTGTTCCTAAACTGAACCCCCTCTGCCCAGGGTATGGTTTCCTTGCTCCAGACTTTCCCATTGGTCTGAAGGACCCGGGATTCCTGAAGGCAAGTCTTCTCAGTAGAGACTGAGGTGAAAGCAGCAGTGAGTAGCACAGCTTTCTGCATGTCCCACTTCACCAGCTTCCCTGTCCCGTTAGCAGCAGGCCTGCATTTTCCCTACTCTTTTTTCTGCTGATGCACCTGTACAGGGCCCTTCCAGTTGTCCTTAACAGCCATAGCCAGGTTTAACTCCAGCTGGGCTTTGGTCTTCCTAATCTCTTCTGTGCGTGCTCAGACAGTGTCTCTGTATTCCTCCAGCGACATCTTCCTCTCCTTACTCCTTTTGTATGCTTTTGTCAGGAGCTCCTTGTTCATCCATACAGGCTTCCTGCTGCCTTTGAGTTCCTTTCATTTGCACATGCCTCTTGCACAGAGAGTACTGTTGCATGGGTTTTGTTTGACTTTGCTGTTACACTGGGATTACATTTTAATGCAATGTGAGTAGGGGAATGAGGGGGAGTGTGATGGATAGGCTCATTTCTCCCAGCATCTATAAATGCTATCAGAACGTTTTCTATGACTGAAGGCTGAGAATATAAACTGAACTGGATTTCTTTACTGCACAGCAGGAAAATGCCAGAAAAATGCTGGAATAGAAGGAAGGGAAGAGGGCAGGGGTTGGTATGACCAATGACAAGAGGAAAGACGTTGAAATGATATTAAACCTCAGGAATGAGGACTACTTCGAGTAGTCCTGTCCAATCCTATACTAAATTTCTGCACATTTGTCTTGAGCTAGTCAGCTTGTCCAGCCGTGTCTTTAGTCTTGTTAGGCAGTGGGGTTGGTGTTCATCTGTGTGAGATTTTGGTATGATATTTAAATACATACACATACACACATACATTTATACCTATAAATATGTCTGAATATATATCTATATACCCTATCCTTTGAAAATCCTTTGATCCCATAGGAAGCAGATTTAGATCTTTTTAATAGCTGCTGGAAATTAATGAGAATTGGAGTTTATCTCTGCTGTCCCTCCATTATAGTTAGTAGGGAACTAGCCAGGAAGTAATATAGGAAAGATGTAAGGGAAAATGGTCACTGTTTTTGCAAGCAAGTAACTATTAAAGCAAAGGACTTTTTAAAATTTCGTTTCTAATGTTGCCTGTGGCTCCTGAGTGACTGCTGGTTTGACAGGGAATTTGCTGTAATATTGGTACTACTCTGTGAAAAACAAAGCTGTTTGTGGAAAGAAAGAAATTTCAATTATGTTTCATTCGAGGAAGAATATGGGGAAGCCTTGCTTGTGCAACTCCACGCCCAGTGAATTCTCTCAGACAGACAGACCTCCTGGTTGTGGGTAAAAATCTCAGCGAAGCAGCCTTGCCCTGACAACATCACTTTTATTTAAATGCATGTTTGCTCTGAGCTCCAGAGGGACGCCTGCTGCTATTCCGGTGGCTGGCATGGTTACTGTGCAGGCATGTGTGCAGGAAATCTCAGCTGGTGCCAGCTCTGGGGGGACTCCAGTAGCCAGTGCCGCGCAGCCCAGTTGCTGGGAAACCTCCTGCAATTGCAGTGGGATCGCCTGGGCTCCTTTGTGCTCCTCCGCGTAGCCGGTGCTGCAGGGAACGGCGCTGAAATTGTTATGCCCAAATCATTTGTTGGAGGGATACATGCCAAGGAAAAAGCAACACTACACAAGTGATGTAATGCTGCTTTGGGCTTTCTTGGGGCTGGCAGGGGATTTAGGGAGTGCAGCTCCCCTGCCAGTTCACTGCCTTCTGTGACAGCAGGACGTCAAGGGCGTAAGAATTTAATTAAAAGGTACAGCAGAATGATTATCAGCGACTACCTGCCACAAGTAAGGCATCTCTTTCAAAAAGGACCCACGTGCTTCAGGCTCAAATTCCAACTGCTGTTTCTCCTAGTCAAAATTCAAAAGCTAGACTTGCTTTTACTTTTTTTTTTGAAGAATGTAAAGGGAATCGAGTGTGCAAGGGCTGTAAAGAGCAACGTGCAGTCAGGTTCACACAAAACAGAGAGAAAATAGTGTGTGAATAGCCTGGTTTTGGCCACTCAGCACTGTCAGCTGATAGACCACAGGCTCTTCTGAGCAGAGCAGAATGTGGCTTTACAAAGGACACACATGGTCTATTTATGGCTTGCTGCTAATATACAAATACCTCTTCATTCCCACTCAGAAAAATGATTTGGGCAATAATTACAGCCCAGGGCTTTGTTTGTACCGCTGGCTAACCCAGTGGTTCTTTAATATTGCATTGACTGTGATTGTGCTCTGCGAACACGAACTTTCTATTGACACCCTGTACTTGCTATGATAAAGGTCCCAGCCGTTTCGTTTGTGTGGATGTTTGTAGTGAGCACTTCCAGTGAAATATTTATAGGCTTGCTGTCTGTCACAACAGGAAAAACGTAATCTGTGTCATGCCAGTAACAGCTCACCCCCAAAAAGTGAGGCTCAAGATTGTGCTTTAAGTGCATGCTTCCTTTTCAAACTAAAAATGGATCAGAAGCCTCAAATTCTGTGCAAAGGTTTCTCGTGACGTCCTAATTTCTTGATTTGGAGTTGTTACAGACTCCAAAAAATGAGTCTTCAGCAGAATTTACAGTGCACTGATCCTCATGTCACTGTGGGTTAGAGTGAAGTCAGGTGAAGCTCTGCATTGCCATGTAGCACACCTAGGCAAGAGAACAGGGCTTTTTGGGTGCTTCTGACTTGGTGAAATTGCCCAGAAACTAGCACAGTATTTGTACTGATGCATTTTAGAATGGAATAAAATTTATGAAGTTGCTCTGTTGCAGTCAGTTCAGCATGGTACGTAACCTTTTCCTTACCCCTATAAGGGGCAAAGTAAATGCTTCTGCTTTCTTCAACTTCAGTAATTTTAAAATTGTACAAAATAAACTTAACACTCTTACTCCAGTAACTCTAAAGGTGCTAATGAGAACAGTTCTCGTTATATAATAGATGCCTATAATGCCACTGTGCAATGAAGGAATGCACCAACTCTTAGGAAGATATAGTCTTTGCCTAGCAGATGTAGGTGAAAGAGATAAAAAGGTAACAGCTAAAAAGCAGTGTGCCAGGATAAAGCAGAGAGGATCCAAGAGTAAATGTAAAAGCTGAATTAGTTCAGCAGTTTCCACAAATGGGCTCAGAAGTTGAAGAAGTATTTTTGTGCTGTTAGAGATGAGCACAACAATGTGCAGGATGAGAATATATTGGATCTGGTTTTCACTGGTGGTGATGTGCCTGAGTTGTCGATCCAAAATCTGGCACACCTGCCTTCAGCACTCTTGCTAACACTATCTTACGAAGACTTTTTAATTTAAAAAAAGGGGGGAGAGGGGCTTAAAATAGAGGCTATGGTGATCATGGTAACAATGCTTTCTTGGTAAGATGATGGTCATGTGCTTTCCCTGTGAGCAGCACACTAGCCAGCATTTTATGTGTCTACCTCAAAGTACGCATTCATCATAAGTAGGGCCGGGAGCAGCAGGAGCATCTATCCGGTACTCATTTTTTCCCTCTTCCATACAGATAGCAGCCAGAACCCTGCGTTTATATTTCTTTGACACTGGCCATCTCCGTGCTTGTTAACTGCGTTGTCTGCATCTTGGTCTTCAGTGAGTTGAAAGAGAGCAGCAGGCAGAAAATCACCCTGCAGTCTGTGCAGGCGGATCATGTGCAAGCGCTGTGCTAGCGCTGCTGAGAGCTGCTGCAGCTGCTTTATTGCTGCAATAAATTTCAGCTGGCTTTCAGAGCAGTAGCTCGGATGTCTAATAAAAATGTCTTTCTGGAGGAAATGTTTTAAGGGAGCAAATCCTGGATCCGTTCTTAGCAGGAATGATTCCTGCTGTTGTGTCGTTGCTTATTCTAGGGGGCCCAATCTCCATCCACAGGGCTTGCTGCATTTAATTCCACGATGGTATTAATGAAAGTTAATTGCTTTATGAATTTCTTGAAAATTGCACTTCCATGCAAATTATGAAGAGATCAGCGTCAAACACCTTATTTGACATGACAGCTTTTTTATGTGGGTAAATCTTTTCCTACAAAAAGTGGTGTTCTAATAAATAGATGTGACTATTTCTTCTGACAGTTAATTTTCTGCATAGTTGCGGATTTAATACACATGGGTTATTCAGGTTAGGTGTGAATCATGACAGAATAATAGCTTTTGTGAATAAAAACGGAGCAAAAAATAGAGGCATTGTTGGCTTATGTTGAGGCAGAGCTAGCTGCTAGCTGAGTGTTTGCCTACCACTTGGTGACCAGGAAAGTATTCAGCTGAATTGCTTCCTATTGCACTGGTCTTTTTAAATGGGAAACCTATTGCTGTTTCCTGTGCGCCTGGGTGTATAGACAAAAAGTTGTAATTCTGCTGTGCAAGTGTTCTGCAGTGAGACATTTTTATATGGGATGTGACTGTATGAAGATGCTGAAAGTATAGACAAAGTCTCTAAGTCAGCATGTGCTCAGCCAATAACCCAAAGAAGCTGTTACCATGCTATTCTTCTACATTCAAATGTTTGTATGTGTATATATATATGTTCATATATATATATTTATATTTGAACAATAGTTTTATTTTTTTTTTCAATCCTGACTCTACCATTCTCTTAATTCAGCTTTTTTGGAGAACAGAATTTTCATGATTTCCACTTGATATAAAAAATATGGCTATGAAATGTTAAAACAGAATGAAGTGAAATAGTGCAGGATGCTAAACCCTCAATGTACTTGTCACCTCAATTTGTGCAAATGGCTTAATCTCTTATTTCTGCTTGTAAAATACGAAATTCTTCTGTTTTCCCTTTCTGTTTTTCTGTTATACTTGATGGGACATCATTCAAATAATCTGACATAGTAAAAAGCAAATATTGCAGAAAACCTTTGATGATTAGAATTTGCTGGGAAAATTAATTGATTTATATTGTGTGTGTGTGTGTGAGTCTTACATCTCCATTCTATTGTAGTTTTTATTTAAACCAGAATTTCTTAAATAAAAAAGGAGAGGATGGGTACGTGTGTGTGAAATCTTAAGCACAAGAGAAGTACTGTTAGATTGAGCGTACCTGAAAATAAATTTTGTGTTAAAAGAGAAGGGAAGGTTGTATTTATAGCTGAGGTTTTGCTGACCTCTGCTGGAGAAGGAATTATTTGCAGTTCTAGAGAGTGCAGCAAAATGTTCTGCAGTGCATATGTGGAGAAAAACGAGGCCTGGAAACCCAGGTGATGGTGATACGCTGTTACTGTTGTGTAGTACAATTTTGTATTGTTTCATATGTTGCTATGCAGCAACTAATAGAAGTAATTCTGAAATACAAAGGGAATATTCATATTTGAGAAGCATCAAGCTTGCTAGTGAGCAGTCTGTACTTTTCTGAGCATCCGAGACGTTTTTCTTGTCCAGTAACTGTGAAAATTTTGCTCTGTTTTTCAGGATATTCACATTGTACAGCAAATCTTTGCCACTAGACTTGGCTTGTCGTGTCTGGGACGTGTTCTGCCGTGATGGAGAAGAGTTCTTATTTCGTACAGCCCTGGGAATATTAAAACTTTTTGAAGATATTTTGACCAAAATGGACTTCATTCATATAGCTCAGTTTTTAACAAAGCTACCAGAGGACTTACCTTCAGAAGAATTCTTTACATCTATTGCTGCCATTCAGATGCAAAGTAGAAACAAAAAGTGGGCTCAGGTAAAGAGGATGTTATCTTGGATTGTCAGATGAATGTACGGTACTCGTGAAGAACATTGTACACCTAGTGTTTGATTTTGTGGGTAGGTGGGACTGCGTAGCTTGCTCTGTGTGTTTAGTGTACATTCAGGTGAGTGGATTGCCTGAGGTTTTTGTTCCTGGTTCAGATGGTTCATTTTCTTTGAACATGAATTGTGTGTATGACCATCACATACCAAATAAATTCTCAGCCTACTGCTGCCTCAGATCTTTGCAGAGATGGGGAGATAGGAGTCTTATTCTGCCAAATACCCCCAGGTAGACAGCTTTCAGCTGTTTTCTGCCAGTGCTTTTCAGTCTGTGATAACTAAAGGTTTAGTGGTGATCATTACAACAGGACAAAGACTTCAGAAATAATTTAGCCCTAGCAGTCTTCCTCAGTCTTCTTATCAGCTTCATTCTGACTACACTGGAATTTATCAGATTGTTTTTGCTTGCTGTGGCAAACTGACGAAAAACTGCTGCTGAACTGTGGAGCAAATAGATGTCAAAGTGAGCTGGCTCACTGTAGGGTCAGTATTGGCTGACAACTTACCTACCTTGTTGACTCCTGCACCAACTGGCTTTCTTCACCAGCTAATTCCATTAATGAGTAATTTTCTATCAGGAAGGCCTCTTCACTTTCTAGCCATCCTTTTCCAAGCCAGAAGTGGGTAGGAGCTGCGGGTTCGCTTGCATCCTTTGCATACTGGAACTTTGTTGGGGTACCACTATTGGAACTGGTAGTTCCAGTAGTGATCAGCACCAAGACAACGAGGGTATGGGATTCTTCTCTTTTACAAAGATGCTGACTGGGATGGCCTTTTACCTTTTTTCAGTCTTAAAGAGTTCACCAGGATGAGTTTGGAATCAGAAGCCTGAACTTTGCTTTTCTAGGACAGGCTTTTGCTAGGGTGTGACTTGGCTGCAGAGGTGGACTCGGAGCAGTAGTGTGGGGCAGTGCTGGGGCCTGTGGCAACACACACCCACCCAGGATGTTGGAGAGGTGAGGCTGCAGTTGCTGTGCTCCCTGGTTAGGTAATTATTTTTGACTATGAGTATTTTGGTAGAAGTTAGATACTTTGCTGTAGTACCATTTTTTTTCCTAGGGAAATGCCTTTACAAATTAGCAAAATGAACATCAAGTGTGATGGATTCTCTGCTTTGGAGTTAAACTTCTAGGTGGACTGACTGACCAGGGGCACTAGTTTGCAGAGGATGCCAAATGCTCCTGAGCTTAAAAAAATGGTGTTGCCCCATCTCAGCATCATCTCGTTTGGTTACAGTAACTGTCCTGCATAAGCAAGCAGGGTAACTTGAGCTGCTGCTTCTTTGTTAGGACTGTATTTGAGTGTGTAGAGCTAGGAAGTCAAATTCAGACTCAGGTCTCAGCAGTAGGTATACTTGAACCTCAGAAAAGCACTGAGCCATGCACTTTGCTGTACTCTGGTAATTCTGGTGTTGGTATCCTGCGTGTCACGTTCTGGGATGATGCTGTCCAGAGATTACATTTGTAGGACCTCATTTAAAATGTTTCAGGCTGCTTATTAATCCTGCTTCCCTTGTCAGACAGGCTGGTGGGGTTTTCCATCTCACTCCATTTTCTCTTGGTCATTCTAACAGCATGATCAGGAAACTAAAGACTGAAGGAGACTGGCTGAATGATGACCAGGCCATGTCTGGTAACAAGGAGTGTGGGTGTCAACAGGAAGCCTGCAAGTTCTGGTTTTCTTCTGGAGTTACAACAAGGATCTCCAGGTTCTTGTGCCGGTACAGCCTTAGTCTGAACTGTGAGCGGCAGTCATACTCATGGCTTTGGCATCAGGTGTGGAGAAACAGCTTAGGCTCTTGACTTAGTGTTTCTGGAATTTGTGCTTTGATTTTAGCTCCATTAAGTTTTCCAAATAACTAAGGAATCCGAGCTTTCTGGCAGCTGGCTTAAGGTCTATGTAAAATGCTTTTCTGGATCAGTATTTTGGTTTCACTCTCAGACTCCTTAAAAAGTTTTTTTTTCCATGAAGAACATTGTTCCTATGGCACTTCAAAGTCTCAGTAAGCTCATTTGATGGAATAGCTGTTGATTTATTCAGAATATCTTTGAGCAGGACCTTGCTGAAATCTCTCCAATTCTGGAAGCTGTCAAACAGCCCACCAGCAGCAGCTCTGTTCATGCCTCTGTTGAACACCTGTTGCAACAGCTCGGATGCTTTTGCTTTGAAATGCAGGCAGTGTTATGGAATTGCTCTGAGTGATTTACACCTACTTGCTGTTAATTCTGACGATGCAGAAGTTTGTTTGAAATTGGTCAGAGTTGCTCACCTGTAGCTGCAGTTCTTTGAGAGGAAATGTCCCGAAGTACATCGGTTCCCGGGTAGATCCTGGGGCTGCTGCTGTGCTGCGGGGGGAGTAACCAGAGGGCAGGGAGCTCATGCTGCTTGAGCAGCACGAGGAACTGGTGGCAGTGTGCTGTCTGCAAGTCATGAGGGCTAACAAAATTGCACATCGGCTAATAGGAAATAAAAGTTTTCGATCTGAATGCAAATGGTGATTTTTTGCTTCAGAAAATCACAGAAGCAGATGTGGGGACAGCAACGTGCTCTAGGCGAGCACCAGTCAGTGCTATGGGAATTCCAAACAGGCTGCCCAGTTGCTGTGGTTTCAGACAGTTCATTTATCCTGAGAATTATAAATTCCCCTCAGGCAGCTTCTTTTGGTAGTGGTACACTTATGTAGTCTGGGTAAAAATCCCACATCCAGGCTTCAAGAGTGTGTGTGTGTTGGGGAGAGATTGAACCATCATTAAATCCATTCGTATTTCCCATGGCACAAGGATGGTCTTCAGCAGAGAGGTTCTCAGTTTTGAGAACCTAACTAGATTTACCAGCTAAAATAGTATTGCTCAGGGGTAATGAAATCAGAAAGTCTTTGGACAGGGATTTATTTGTAAACCTAATACATATTTTCTCTCTCATTCCATGAAATATCTAGATACTGGCTGCTCTGCAGAAGGATAACCGGGAAATGGAAAAAGGAAGCCCTTCCCTCAAACGTTAACTCCGGCTGCCTCCAGGAACTCAGAGGAAAAGATGGAAAGTGGCAAAAGTATTGGATAGTGTTTTGACACGTGTGAGCCTGCAAATCAAAGTGTTACTTCAGTTCTTTTTCAGTAGTAGGATAGCCTTAAAGGGGAGAGAGGAAGAGAGAAGGAAAAAAAAAAAGGAAGTGGGGGGTTAAAACCTTTGTAAGTGAAACCTAGGCTTAGCCTTAAACTTTTAGCAGAGTGAGCGTTTGCAGTGGACAGCGATACACATCAGTTGTCTGATGAGGGCAGTAAAACTAAGCACCATTAAGGTTTCTTTCCTTTTTTTCACTGATGTTTTAAAATACTGGGCATTCAGCACTGTCGGTTGCTTTGAAAGCTATTCCCTAGTTTTGTTGTTAGGCAGGATGTGTTTCCCATACCCCTCACAGGAGCTGGATCTGGGTTTTAAATAACTGGTGCTGGAATTTATACTTAAACGATGCAAGGACCATTTATTTAGAAATGCTTCTGGTTTTATAGGCTGTAGGTCCCATTTACCAAAGAGATCATGTAGACATAGAACTACATTCCATTCTTTAAGGAAAAACGTTAAGTTAACTTGGAAAAGAAGTCATGCTAGCAGTGTAAAACCAATTATTCTTCAAGATGCCTTGGAAATCCGTGTTCCAATCTGGATGCACGTGGAAAATGTTCCATTTTTCCGGCTAGATCCCAGACTCACCAGGTGTGGGTCTAGCACGGAGCTGGCATTATTTCCCAATTGTACTGTCTTGCCTCTGCTCAAACACGGGGTCACATACTAGTAACTGTATGCTTCCATGTCTCCCTCCTCTGGGCAGTGCTGCTCCAGGGTGTTCCTGCCTACCAGCTACTTATTGCTGTGCCATCTGGCCAACTGATAAAACCATGGGCTGGGCAGATGAGAGGTGGTTAAAAGGAATTTTTATGGGTACTTGAAACTCAGCTCTGCTTGCTGGCAAAACCAAGGAGGAAGGGCACAGGGGAGGAGTTCCATAAGCCAACACTGCTGCTGAAAAGAAAAGCTTACAGGGGATCTCTTGAGGTTGCTGCTGCCGTAGTGGAAAAGCGTAAATGGAGCTGAACTTGATGTGGTAATGAGTAGAAGTTTATTGGGGAACGTGTCAGACAAATACTGTGGGAACAGGTACAGGCTGTCATTTCCTAGCATTGAAGCCAGCCTCAAGTAGAGGTGAGCACGTTATACAGAGCCAACAGCAGATGCTCAGTTGTTACTCCGCTCTGGTTCCCTCTGCATTCAGATGAATGTTGAACTGTAAATCATGAGTGCCTCTGATTTACAAGAATGTTTATAGTGTAAAATCTGTTTTATAAATAATGGCTACCATTGAAAAGGGAGACTAACCGAAGCAATATTTGTGTTAACTGTCACCGGGAATTACTAGCTCCTCCAGCTATGTGGCCATAGGCTTCCCAGTGCTTTTCAGTCTGTTTTATGCTGAGCATTTTGGCATTGTCTGAATAAAAACATGAGAATAATAGTTGCACACTGCTCAAATCAACCTAGACAGTAAGGGATGTAATCAAAAGACTCTCCTTTAGTACAACATTCTTTCTGTGAGTGGTACTTTGACTGTAACGTTAAAAAAGAATGAAAGCAAGGTTTCTTGGTTAACTGTTTGAAGACTCCTATCACTTTGGAATACATGTAATACAAGTGCAGCTTGCAAGTCTGTTACCTCATTGGCCTTTTTTCCTGTCCACTTCGTGTACCTGGTGTAATAGACATATGTATTTTTTGTTGGCCATCTGAATTTCTCCAAAAGGCTTCTTCTGGGCCATCGCTTACTGAAAACAGACATCAGGATGTTGATATGAAAGCCCGTTAATTCTCCCAGGATTTGTGTAGGATCCTTTAATGAGCGGTACTTGTATGGTACATTGCTTTGATGTGCAATAGAAAGCTGGAAGGTCAGTAAGTGGTTTTTAATGCTACTTTTACTACAACAAATACACCTTTTCACAAAGGGTATGAGAGGCCTAACATCCCCAACATTTGCACTATGCTTTTAAATGATTTATTAAACACAGAGACAACTCTTTACGCAGCATACGTTTTTTAGGTGGTACTGTAACTGGCTTTGTGATTTAAGTCCTCCCTGTAACTAGGTGTGTATTTCTGTTTAAACCAAGTCTCAAAGGATGGCTCGCTTGTCTGATTAGAATATATTCTGGAGCCAGTAGGTCTGTTTTAGCCATCTGCAGCCTGTTCTCGTTTTTTTCTTCTCAGTAACATGTTGAATGTAAGAGTGGAAATGGGCATAGTTGTGGGAAAAGGCCTGCTGCAACACCTGTGCACTGTTTGTTACTTGCAAACGTAATTATTTTGTTCAGTGATTTGATCTTTCTGTTTTTAGAAGATGTATATATTTTCTAAATGATTTCTTTGTGTATATAAGGTATGTTCTTTAATGAAGAAAAGCAATGCAATAAGGAGCTTTGCACAGTTTGTTTTCAAACAAAATGCATTTGAAAAAAACAAAATCACCTGCCTGAAGATGCAATTGTTTCAACTTGTCAGTACCTTGATTTGAAAATAATGCTTGAATTTTGATAAAAACAGAGTTGAGTTGTAATGGCTTAGAATTACTTGCCACTGAGCTTTTTAAATTTCTTGCAGCATACCAAATCTCTTGATTATTAAGGAGGGTTTCTGTAATAAATTCAGGGATTGCATAAAAGATTTTGACAACTTAATTTTATTGTTTGGATGCCTGAGGGCATCTGTAACGTGATGCATGAGATTTTCTCCCATTGAACAGGTGTCCCCATCAAAGCAAACTGTTTTATGTTCTTCATGGGTTTAAGGAGAAATAAAAATGCTGCAATACATCAGAAGGCTGCAACTGTCACTGCACGTGCAGCAGGTGAGAGAAAACAAACAGAAAACTTCAACCAGGTTAGGAATTCTGTACAACCTGCACTTTATTGTAAAGCCGTTCCACAACTCCAATCCGCAATCAATCCATTAACGTATTTCGTTCAGTACAGACTTTTATTTGGAGAGGTACCTTATAACAGCTTCTTTTGAATGTTTCAAAAACTAGAGTGACATGTAGAGAACTGTTGATACATCCCCTGTACATCATGTTCAAATTGTTTTTATGTAGTTACATGTTTTGTTTAGATACGTGTATCAAACTGGAACTTTTTCAACTGTAAATATATGGTTTTATTAAATAAAGTCATGTAAAGTTATCTTAAATCACCTGTTGTCAGCGTAATTCAGAAATTAAAACTTTGTTATAAAAGAAGAAAACATGGTTTATTTTGTTCCGTAATTGCTAGGTGTCCTTGTGCTCATCTTGAGGTGGTTTTGCTTTAATTCTTACGTAAACCTAACTTCAGATATTCGAGTGGAGAAGCTTCCCATCCCTTAATTATCTGGAAAAGGGTTAAAACACCAGATAAAAACAGAACTTAGACACAAGCTGGGGAGAAACTACCTGTGCAACAAGACTGCAGGGGAACATAATCAAAGACTTGGCTGCCACTGTTAGAGTTTCCTCTGGGAAACGCCTCTCGCTGCCTCGTACTGAAGTATCTTCCTGTTGGATTTGCTGGATTAGAACATGACATCAAAATTGCCTTATGTGAGCCTATACCAACTTGAAACTGGTAGACATTTATATTAGATACATTACAGGAATTGCATAAAATTGTTTAAAACTAGGTTTTCTGACTTGTTTTCCCAGTGCTAATTCTAATCTGCCTGAAGACAGGTAATACTGAGATTAATAGGTAAAATCTGATTTATCTTGGCTACTTCCTCAACAGATTGTCTTCCTATGTTTTCAGGAGGAAAACGGAGAAATCTTTGATCCTTACACCTTTGGGGTGCTTTGGAAGGCCAGCATAGCAGCGGGTTATCTCAGCAGCGCAGGACTAAGAAAAAACCCTGGAGGCATTGTGAGGATTAATGTCTTAATAGTATGTTTCAGTAGAAATCCCATCTCAGGGACATGGAATATGCTGTCAACTTCATTTGCACCTTAAATTCCTGTCTTTTCCAGATCTCAAACGTGCAGCAATGAAAAGCACCCGAGCTGTACTTTCCTGCTCCTCACTCCCTTTACCTGTGTACGTTTGTTGCTTAATAACCTTTAGGAAGTTAAGAGATGGAAGGAAACCTTCTCTTAAGCCAAAAGCAGCAAGAAGTTTAAGAATTTCCCTGGCAGGAATTTTAATTAATAAGATAAGAGTTACTTCTCTTACAGACGTGACTGCTAATCATCCAGTAGTATTTATGGAAGCAGTTTCACGGAACATTAAGAGGCTACTCAACCTGGGCAATAACCAGTCTTCTCAGCAGGAGAAAAGCCCCATTACCAAACACGAGGTTATGGTGAAGGGTCATGATTTATAATGTCTTTTTTTTCTTGATAAATGGCTGGCAGTTGCACTTGTGTCCTTTTACTATCCAGCAACAGATAGATACGCTGGCATTTTGTGAAAAGTTCCTAGTTGTGTATAGTCAGTCTTCATAAACAGGTTGTGAGCTACTAAGTTAGAGAGTACTTGACTTTTTTCTGTTTATGGAATAGTTCAGCAAAACTGTCAGGACCCTAGAAGAATATAACCAGATTGCTCGGCATGACTGTACCAAGTAAGAAACCACTGATCTCTTTGAAGACTGCCATTTCTCCGTGACAAAAAAGAACAAAAAAAGTAAGTTTCAATAGTGTAATAACCAATTATGTTCTGGCCTTTAACTAGAGAGTTCAGAAAACCTAGTTCATTTAAAAGAGAAAGGAGTAAGTTGTTGGGAATGTCTTTACGTGCTTATCTACTTTTATCCCCTTGCAAGTGTATTCAGTGCCCTGTGTGCTTTGTGTAAACACGTATGCAACTTCGGGGCTGGGACCTGCAGCTCAAGTAGAGCTTAGCAATGCTGGTCCCACAGGGTGTGATTCCAGCCTGTGGTGGGAGACCAAAAGACTCCCCTCCTCCTCTTTCCCACTGGGATGTAGCTGCTTTGCTGCAAAATTCACAGCCTTTAAAGACTCGTGTCTGGGCCTTCTATACCTAATTCTGACTAAAAAGATCAGGTCTGTCTAAGCAACGTAGAAATGGATGGAAATGAGCAATTTGCTAGGTTCAAGAATCAGGCAATAATTGGGCTGCCCATCAGCTGGTTGGTTGCAGCTCTTTCAGGAAGGAGAACGTACTCATCGCAACTCCGGCATTTTACTGGCCCAAGATGTTTCTGTATTCTCAACATCATCCCCTGCCTTAGTGAAAAACGATGCTGCCCTCGCAGCAGCAAGAGCTGCATGATGTAGATAAGTCTTGTAGATGCCGTTTTTCATGTGTCTTGTGGGAATTTTAGGAATACGCCATTTTGAAAACAGAAGCTGCTTCCTGGAACTACAGCTGTGTGAGCTGTATACACATACATGCGTGAACATTTCTCTTCCCCTCCTTTTTCTTCAGTCTTCTGGAATTCTGACACTACAGTTGAACAGTGCAGAGGGGACAAAAATGGTGATGGGTTCATGCTGCTCCGTATCTTGTCCCACACCATGACATATCACACACAAGGCTGAGGGTCCATAAAAGTTGAAAGACCAAGTAAAACAAATAATAATAAAAAACCACCAGAACTCTAGTTCTGAATAAGATGGATGTATATTTTTAAAGTAGTAAAAATTTCTTCTTGTACGCCACCAAGACAAACTTTGCAGCCAACTGTATTTACAGAATGGGTGAGGGATTTGGTGCTTCTGCAGCGTATTGGCTGTATGCGAGGCAAGCTGGGTTTTCACAGTACGCTTCTCTGTTCAGTGCTTGGCCACATCTATGAAAAGTAACCCTTATAATTAATTATTTTTAATCCAGGACCTGCCTAGAAGGCAGGTAGGTTTAGCTTACAGATGAAGTTCATACTAAAGTGTAAGAACCATAGTGGGGGGTGGTAGAAGCAGGGTTTGAATCAGAGTGCGGTGAGTGCTCTGCTTAAACAATATTGCCATGGCCTAAACAATATTGCCATGGCCTTACAGGACCAAGCACAGGTGATTTCCCAGAAGTGTAGGCTTTGGACTGGTTTTCTTTTTAAAAAATAAGTGAATAGGTATATGGTGTCACTCAGAAACGAGTACTATAATCACTTACTACCAAGTATTGATGTCGTTTAGAAAAGTCTTTTTCAGGAGTACGTGTGTAATATCTTCCCTAGGATTTACCAAAAAGAAGCATGTTAAAAATGAGAACTACAGAGAACTCCTTGGCGTATATCTTTTCCATGCTTTCTTTGCCTAAAAAGGTAGAACTGAATTGGCTTCCCTGACTTTTTTCCTAATTTCCCTACGTGTAAGGATCAGGCCAGTGTGGTGACGTTTCAGGGTTTCCAGCTGCTGACGTAACAACTCCAGGGTATCCACCTTCTCCTCAAAGTCCCGAAGCAGCACCTCATTTCCAACCAGCCCACGTTTCTGCTGCAGTTTCAGGGTATTTGCCCGCAGCCTGTCCCTGGCCTGTTTCTTTCTGGTGAGGAAGTCTCTCTTCTGTGACAAAAGGATGTCAATGTCCATCAGTTCGGCTTCTCTGACCTGGTTCTCAGCCTCCACAAACCGTAGTTTCTCCCTGTAATGGCTGAGAATGTGCACTGCTGTGGATACCTGCGCTTTGAGCTTCAGAATTTCACCACAGAGGTCATCAAACTTTTCGACGAGCTTCTGATTCTCTTTCTTCATGTACGCCAAGTCTGCGAAACTCTGGCCTTTTAACAGCTCTCCTTGGGCTTTCAAGACCGCTTCAAGGCTTTGGATTTCAAGCTTCACCTTGACGTTTTCCACACGGACCTGGAGGGGCAGAAGTGAAAGAATGATTTAACTTAATCCTCGTCTTGCTGTGGTAGAAGTGCTTGGGGTTAAAGTCGGTAGTGACAAGAGGAAAGCTTCAAGGCAAGATTTAATGATTCTGTGGAGCCCCCGGAAGGCAGCGCCCTAGGTTTAAGAGGACAACCCTGTCCTTTTTGGAAACTTGAGCAGCCCAGGGGTACCCAGAGGTACCCAAACTCTGGGTGAACTCTCCTCACCTCCCTCACCGCTCTCTCCTTGACCTGCTCCTTGGCCAGCACGCCGTCCACCACCTGCACGGCCGCCGCCCGGCCGCCCAGCCTGTTGCCGAGTGCTCGGAGGGCCAGGGCCTTTTTGCGGTGCTGGAAAGCCTCCCACTGCTCCTCGGCCCGGGCCTCGCTCTCCCGGCACGTCCCGCTGCGGGCTCTCACCCGCTGCTCGCAGGCGGCCTGGGCCCGCTGCCGCACCTCCCGCAGCTCCCTCAGCTCCCGGAGCCGCTCCCCGTAGGCCGGCGCCTGCCGCCCGCCTCCTCCCCCCGCCGCCGGCCTCTCTCCCTTCCGCAGCCTCAGCAGCTCTCCCAGCCGCAGCTGCAGCAGGGCGCCCGCCGGCCGCAGCCGCTCCCGCTCGCTCGCCAGCCCGCGGTGCTCCTCCAGCAGCGCCGCCCGCTCCCGCTGCTCCTCCGCCGGGTCGCCGCCTTCCTCCTCCTCCTCCTCCTCCTCCTCCTCCTTCTCCGAGGGTCCCGGCGCGGCCCCGTTGGCTCCGGGGGCGGGCGGCTCCGCGGCCGCAGCGGGACCTGAGGGCTCCGCCGGCACCTCGGGGGCCCCGGGGGCGGACTCCGGGACTGGCCCCGGCGGCTCCTCGGGTCCCGGCTCCGGCGGCTCCTCGGGTCCCGGCTCCGTGTGTCCTGGCTCTTCGGGTCCCGGCCCCTTTAGCCCCGGCCCCGGTGGTTCCTCTGGCCCCGGCTCCCCGGGTCCCGGCTCCTCCGGTCCCGGCTCCGGCGGCTCCCCGGGTCCTGGCCCCTCGGGTCCTGCTCCTCCGGGTCCTGGCGGCTCCCCGGGTCCCGGCTCCCCCAGCTCCGTCCCCGTCGGCTCCTCGGGCCCTGGCCCCCCGGGTCCTGCCTCCTCAGGTCCCGGGCCCGGCCCCTCCGGTCCTGCCTCGCCGGGTCCCGGCTCCCCCAGTTCCAGCCCCGGCGGCTCCTGGGGCACCGGCTCCTCTACTCTCGGCTCCTCCGCTCCCGGCCCCTCCGCTCCTGCCCCGCTGTCTCCCGGCGCGTCCCCGTGCCCCGTCCCCGCCGCCATGCCGGCCTCCCCCTGGCTTCCCCCGTCGCTATGGCAACGCCTCAGCGCCCCTCCCTTCACCCCTTGCCCCCGAAGCCCCGCCCCTTTCCTTTACCAACCACTCAGCGGCGGGGTCGCTCGGCGCCCCCTCTCCGATTGGCCTCCGCGCGGGCGGTCGCCTTCCCCTCCGCCAATGGGCGCCGGCCTCTCTCTTTACCCCCGCTGCCCTTAGCGGTGGGAGAGCCCCTCCGCGATTGGCTGCGGCGCGCGGCGGGGGGAGGAGGGTGGGCGGGGCGGGGCGGGGCGAGGCGCGCGCGCGGCTGGGCGGGGGGAGGAGGAGGAGGAGGAGGAGGAGGAGGAGGAGGAGGAAGGCGGGGGGGAGGGGGGGGTAAGATGGCGGAGCTGGGCAAGAAGTACTGCGTGTACTGCCTGGCCGAGGTGAGCTCCCTGCGCTTCCGCTGCACCGAGTGCGCCGACATCGAGCTGTGCCCCGAGTGCTTCGCCGCCGGCGCCGAGATCGGGCCGCACCGGCGATGGCACGGCTACCAGCTGGTGGACGGCGGCCGCTTCACGCTGTGGGGCGCCGAGGCGGAGGGCGGCTGGAGCAGCCGCGAGGAGCAGCTGCTGCTGGACGCCATCGAGCAGTTCGGCTTCGGGAACTGGGTAAGGGCACGGCCGGCCCCGGGCAGGCCGCGCTCGGCCCCGCGCCCGCCTCAGGGGGTGGCTGAGGGGCGGGTAACGGGCGGGGGGGGCGGCCTCGGGGGGAGCGGGTGGGCGCTGAGGTGGCTTGTGCGGGGGGTGGGGGGGTCACCGGCACTGGGGGTGTTCGGGGAGGGGCTGGGTGTGGTGCCTGGGGACGTGGTGGGGGGGGGGGGGTGGACCAGGTGGTCCTGGAGGGTGTTTCCAACCTTCACCATCCCATAACTTCGTGATTCTAGGGTTGTTTTTCAAACTCTTGAGGGCTATGATAACTCTAGCTCGTTTAATAACAAACTAATTAGAAAAGAGACATAAATGCCGTGTGTCTTATTTCTGTATTGCTCTGAAAGTACTCAGGGCACACTATAAACGAACAGCCCCCAACGAGGCGGTGGGCTCAGCACTCACAGGGACCTTGCAGGCACTGCGTGGTGGCAGCAAGGCGACTTCCCAGGAGAGCAGCGGATGCCCAGCAGTTACCACACGGATCCAGAGCCCGGGCAGTGCTCCTCTAACCAGAGGCAGACCCGAGGCAGCTTCCCGTGCTGATGTTCGTTGTGGCCTCACATGTTCCTGATACTTGTGTCGTTGCTTGCGTGCCCTTGTGCACTTGTAAATGCTTTCCTGGACCTAAAGTACTCACCTGGACCTAAACACGTGGCAGCGTGTCTCATTTCAGTACTGCCACAACAGTCAGGGTATTGAGGGTTGGTTTTCTAGGGATGGGGAAGGAGTGCGTGTTATACCTGGGGTGTAACAGGAATCACATCACTGCTCCTCCTCGTTTCCCTGCAGGAGGACATGGCTGCGCACGTGGGAGCCTCCCGCACGCCGCAGGAGGTGATGGAACACTACGTCAGCATGTACATCCACGGCAACCTGGGCAAGGCCTGCATCCCCGACACAATCCCCAACCGGGTGACGGACCACACGTGCCCGAGCGGCGGCCCGCTTTCTCCGAGCTTGACAACGCCACTCCCACCGCTGGATATTTCGGTGGCCGAGCAGCAGCAGCTGGGCTACATGCCGCTTCGGGACGACTACGAGATCGAGTACGATCAGGATGCCGAGACTCTGATCAGCGGCCTCTCGGTGAACTATGACGACGACGACGTGGAAATAGAGCTCAAACGAGCCCACGTAGACATGTACGTGAGGAAACTCAAGGAGAGGCAGCGGCGGAAGAACATTGCACGAGACTATAACTTGGTGCCCGCCTTCCTGGGGAAGGATAAAAAGGACAAGGAGAAAACGCCCAAACGAAAGATCACAAAGGAAGAGAAGGAGCTGAGGCTGAAGCTGAGGCCCCTGTACCAGTTCATGTCCTGTAAGGAGTTTGAGGACTTCTTTGAGAACATGCACAAGGAGAGAATACTTCGAGCGAAGATTCGGGAGCTGCAGCGGTATCGCCGCAATGGAATCACCAAAATGGAGGAGTCGGCAGAGTACGAGGCAGCCAGGCACAAACGGGAAAAGAGGAAGGAGAACAAAAACATAGCCAGTTCCAAGAGGGGGAAGGAAGATGGTAAAGAAGGTGAATTTGCTGCCATTGAAAACCTGCCTGGCTTTGAACTCTTATCGGACAGGGAAAAAGTGCTCTGCAGCTCTCTAAACTTGAGTCCTGCACGTTACGTGACTGTGAAAACCATCATCATTAAAGACCATCTTCAAAAAAGACAAGGAATCCCTTCAAAGAGCCGCCTTCCCAGTTACTTAGATAAGGTACTGAAGAAAAGGATTTTAAACTTTCTAACAGAAAGCGGGTGGATATCCCGAGATGCTTCATGAAACTCTTCCGAGAAATCGCGTCAGAGGCCCCATTGCAGCCTCAAGGACTCCGTTATTTTTTTCCTGCCCTCCCCAAAGATACAGAAATTTTCTCATTCAAAACAGGCAAAAAAAAAAAAAAAAGGCAAAAAAAAATCCATAATGTTCATGGTCCATTGTTCAAGTAGACTTTTGCTTTGGATCATGAGAAATGCTTACTCGTGACACTTCTCAGTTAGATTTCGTTACTCGTTAGAGTGCTTTGCTTTGGGTACATCGTTAGAACAGATCTCTTCCGTGGGAGCTTACTCAAGTCCAATGGTCCCAGGGTAGACCTGTTACTGTTGGACAAACGAGTGTCAGTGTAGCCCTTGCTTTTTTATTTTTTTGAAGGTGGGAAATGGTTTCCAGCAAACGAAATTGTTTTCTCCCCGTTGTTTTTGGCATAATGCTGGCAGCAAAGCAGAACTTAGGAAAGTCCTGGGCTCTCAGGCACGGTGAGCAGGGATCTGTGTGGCTGCTGCTAAGCTGTCAGAGTGTTCTCCTTAGTAACTACACCGGGGTGGTGGGACAGGGGGCGAGAGGCTCTGCAGGGATGAGTCGTGCTGGGGGGCGGGAAGGAAGGACGGCGGTAGGTGAGGTGCCTTTGGGTGCTTGTGCTGTGAGAAGGGTTGTGGGGGAGCTGCCTTTGCACCCGGCTGCTCTGGCTGTAGGTTTGGTGTGAATTGTTGCCGAAACACCCCGCGGAGAGCTTCAGTGTTATGTAGCAAAGCTGCAGGAGTGCGAGGCAGCTGTGGTGGTGCTCTGCTCTGGGGTCAGCGCTGCTGCAAAGTGTTGGGTTCTGGCCAGAAAGGTGGTGCAGGTGAGCATGCAGGTAACTGGCTCACAGCTTTTGGGAGCCTCAGGCAGCAAAAATCACTGTTAGCTCCTGCTGGGGGAGCCTCCTCCTTTGGTGCCTGGGGTTTCTGAGCACAGGTGGGCTGAGGATACGTAGCTGCCTCCTGAATTTGGTCAGGAGCTACCTTCTCTAGCTCCTAGTGACCCCCAAGATTGGTTTTTAGAAACAAAACTAAGTGATTTAGATCAAAACGCACAGCTGCTGTGCTCCTGAAGCACAGAAGTGTAACTCAAGCCATTCCTGGCTTCTCATTGCACACACTGTGAAATGCATTGGGCTAAACGTGCTGAGGTTGAAACCGTCAATGTGCGGCTGGCAGAGCGGTGGTGTCAGCGTGCTGCAGAGGTAGTGGCGCGCTCGGCAGGGCGCTGTGAGCTGTCAGAGGGCTGCAGAGCGAGCCGGGTGCCGGCAGCAGGCGCGAACTTGCAGCGTAGCAGAGCGCAGGGCGGCACCGCCTGAGCCGCAGCAGTATGTCAGCAGTATGTGCCGAGTAAAGGAGCGATGTTGAAGGATGACTAGGAAAGGATTCTTAGCCTCACTTAATTCTTAAGGTCCTGTGCTGGCATTTACCCAAATGAATAATTAAAAAAAAAAAAAACAAACAAGTTGATGCTGTCCAGAGCAGGAAGCGGTGACGGAGAGGCCAGCTGGGCAGCTCTTCTGGAGTGTGATGTGCCAAAAAATGGAACCTGACAGAGTTCAGAACAAATGCACACACTGGAAATGCAATCTTGTGTGGCTACCTTGGGCTGTAGTCAGTGAGGATATCGTGAAACCTTAGAACCAGTATTAATGCTGCACCTTGCCAGAGGCACGCTGACCAGAAAGGGTCTTCAGTTAGCAGAGCCAGCAGCGTGAAGGCAGCGTTAGCAGGGGGTTCAGAACAGAGGGTACAGATACAAAGCCAGCGTTTCCAAGGAGAAACACAAAACCAAACTCTAGTGCCTTTTTCTTTTGAGCTTGTTATATTCTGTCCCTTGGAAAAGGAAAGGGCTATGTCCTCTCTGATGTCACTTCTTGTTTGGCTCACCTGTGGGCTCCCTGAGGCAGACCCGTGGCAGGGGTGTAACTGCCCGCGCGTGCTGAGCAGCTTCACCAACACGCGCGTACAAGGAGCACACAAGCCAAGTTCAGAAGGTGTAAACCAAGATTTCCTCTGGCCTACTCCCGTGGAAAGGAAGGAATCCTTTCTAGGACTGTAGTTATGCAATGTGGTTCTTCCCGCACCCCGTTTCCCAGCTGCCATAACACTGGTGGTGGTCGGGAGCCTCAGCTCTGTGTGGCTGGGAGCTTAAAAGAATTGTGGGTCTTCTGATTTTTTTTTTCTCAAATATAACTTTTATATTTCTATAGTGCTTCGGCACACCTAAGTCTAACTGAAGCAATAGCCTGATGCCAATCTGAACAATAACTTAAAAAACAAAAAACCTAGGCACCAATGAGTCATTTAAATGCTGTAGAAATTAATTCTGTGCTTACACTTTGCTTAATTCCTCAGCCCCTCCAAAATGTTTCTTTGGTGCTAGACGTAACTTATTGAACATCAGAATGAATGTAAAATAAAAGTATTTTTAATGTATGAAATATGGATATCAATATTTATTTTATACTTGCAAGCAAATTCAAGGTGGTAAATGTTTGCTTTAGCAAATGCTGCTCCCTTGGAAAGGGCTTCCCTAGAAGCAATGTCTCAGTGTCAGCTGTGCTTTTAATTTTAAAGGTGACTTGCACTAGAGGATGCTGCTGTTCCATATTTTCACGTGGAACCGATTTAGCCTAAGCATTCCTTCGTTATGAGCTGCTGTTTTGTTTTCTTCAGTTGAGATGCAGTTATCTTAATCCAGCAATTGACTCGAGCTCTGCTGCTTCTCTTGTGTGGTGAAGGGGCTGAGAACAACCACGGCAAACGCTCTTCAGCTTGTCTCTTGTGTTTATCAGGAAGCCTTTCCTGTAGTGTACAAATACTCCAGGCTTCATGTGGCTAATGAAAAGGTGTTTGATATGCTTACCTCTTGACTATTTTCCTGACTAAAAAATTTCCTAATGCTAATACCTGCCTAACAGCATTGATGTAAGGCTATGAAAAAGTGCCAGTCCATCAGCTGTTCAGAACAGCAGTCTTCTGCTACTGGTCGAGGCAGCAGTAATTGTTTGGCTGCTGGTCACTTCCTTCCATCAGTCCAGTGATGCTTTACAGCACTATTTGCTCACTAATGAAGGAGCAGTAACCTCTGTGCTCTGTGTGCGACCCAGCCCAAAGGGCTCGTTAGGCAGTGTGCTGGATGCAGACCTCCTGCCCTATGTCCTGCCCGGTCCCAGCAAGCACTAAGAACTCCACAAGTGGGTTTGCACCAGTCTTGGACCACAAACAGCCTCGTTAATCACACAACCTAAGCACTCTGCCATTATTCTCTTGTGTGGTGGCTGCATCAAATTTCTTTGCGACTGTAACTGACTTCCTTAGCCTTTTGGTTTCCTATTCTTTCTTGCAAAATGTTTTTTGCATGTGCCCCGGTTGCTCTTAAGCGATGATGAATTAAAATACTGTGAAGGAAGGCACCTGGTGAGCACTTTAAGTTCATCAGCTGCTTCCTTAAAGGGAATGTTGCACTCATTTGAGTGGTGTACTGGTGTCGCTGTGCCAGACACACAAATGCCTGTGCTGAAATCATGTAAAACCTAACTGATGTTGTGCGCACTCAGCATTTTACTAGGTTTTTGCATTGTATATTGGTAAATAAACTTGTATTAAAATTTCTTTCCATCATTGATTTCATGGCAATGTAGCTTGTATTGCAATGATGAAAATCACTAAAACTTTCCCAGCTGTAAATAGAGATGCTTTTAGCTAAATGGTGGTGGGCAGAGAAATGATCTTGCTCAATCAGCTGAGCCAGAAGTAGTGGCACTGGCAGCTTTGTGAACTGCTCTTACGCTTGAGCTTCAGAACCACCTGGGCTTTGGTTTCTTCAGTGCCTCCAACCTGTACGCTGCTGTACAGCGGTGGTCTGAGCTCTTGCTAAAGGTTCTCCTTACTGACAGCCTCTCAGAAGGGGCAGACTGAGGGAAAGGAACAAGTCAGCTCAGCTGCTATTAAAGATACGAGTTTGAGTCTTGTGCTGAACCTTTACCAGTAAGTTGTGTTCAACTATACCTTGAATTAAGTAATGTAGGCAAAAAAAGACATTAAGAGGTGCTGGAGCTCACTGACAAGATCTTGATTTGCTGGGGAAGAACCTGGTCCTTTGCCTTAATTGTCCTGCTGGAAGAATCTGCACTGAAGAAGTTAAATTTAGTTTAGGTAAGAGTGGGTTTTGTTTGCTTTTAAAAAGGTACAGAAGTTAATGCTGGTCCCTTAAGGGCATGTCACAGCTGAACACAGGTTCCAGCCTCCATCCTCTATCCCACAGCCACAGCTGGGAGGAAGTTACTACCAAATTCACTTCAGCTGTATGGAATCCCTTTCTCCTGTAGTTTTATATGTAATCTTTGCCTTTTCATCTCTGTTCTTGATTAGTTTAAGAAGTTAACACTCAAGCTGTCTTCACAGTCACCAAAAATTATTCTCCCTCCCCTATCCAGTCAAAGCATTGATTTTGTTAGTTGAGAAAGACTAAGTGAATTCCCAAGTGTGATTAACCCCAAAACAGCTGTATGCACTTTGGCTGTTCCTAGTTGCCTGTCTGGTTCTCATGAGGCAAACCAGTACTGGAAAAAAAATAATCACTTCTCACTATGAATAGGTGTAGTATTCGGTGAACTGTTGGCAACTCTGCACCTGAATTTTAAAAAATAAAAAAATACTAGAGCCTTAAACTAAGAAGCTCCTTAATCCGAGACAGCCAGAAGCGAAGGTGAAAAATTCAGAAGTACTTACTGTTTGTTTACCAGATCCTAAATAAGGTGCATAACTTTGATGTTTGTCTTGTGTGTTAAACACCTGGACTTTGAAGCTCTAAGAGGACAGACACTTTGTCAGCTCTGATTTGCCAAGTCCCATCCACTCCGATCCAGGTGACCAGACAGATGCAGAACAAAGTACTCTGTTAATCACTGTATTGTATTTTAGGCTGATTCTGCACAACTGGGAGCAGCAGGTAGAATTAAATGTGGCAAGAGCTGCATGTGGGCAAAGTTCTGTTGCAGCCTAAGACCCAAGATGAATAAATGAAAGAAATGGAGATGAAACCATTCACATTTGTGTTTGAGCCACTTACATGCAATTATTTATGTAATTCTAAAATATAGTAGGTACCAAACTCTCGGCTATTCACTTCTATAGGTATTCTATATAGGTATATTTCAGCAGGGTTTTACCTACAGTTTGCATAACAAACTGATTATAGAGCTTGGAAGTTACAGGACTATCAAAATTGTTTAAACCAATTTATACAATATTAAATTAAAAATCCAGAGATAGGATAAGTTCTATTGGTTCTTCAATGCCATACAAGTATTAGATGGTTTTTGTGAGTCAACTTTACTGGAGAACTAATAGGGTGGAACAAAGCATGTCTGCTCTCCACTGCCTTTTATTTACAGGTCAGAAGTCACAAAGGTTTCAGTTTCAGATGTTGAGAGACTATTTCTGAATTGGCATTCTTAAAAAAAAAAAAAAAAAAAAAAAAGAAAGAAAACCACAAAAAAACATATCCATCAGCATGCAAAAGCTGATGGATACTTGCAGAGAACTGGTCTTCTGTTTTACCTCACCTGCTTCTGCAACATTAGGTTCTAAAACCCAAAAGGAACTCTTTGAACCGTTGTGTGGACTTGCAATCTACGCCGTGATAAATGTGAGATTGCAAGGTTCTTGTGAGCATTTACTTCCTTTCAGTGTAACACTGTCAGAAGCCATGGTTGTAGTAACTATTCAAAGAGAGCCTAAAGAACACCCATGTTGAAGGCCACTAAGCAACAGAAATTCATTGTTTGCTTCACTTTGACTGGGAGACCTCAACGGATTCATTGAAACCTCTTGTGGGACAGGGGAATAAGGGAAGCATGATGTAAGAGAAAAACCATCCAGCTGTTTAATAATTGTATGGCATTTTCAATTCTCTGATTAAGCAGCTAAGCGTCTTTCACAACACCCACCAAGGCCGGCCGCAGCGTACGCCCGTGCAGCTTATAGCCAATCTTGGATACTAGTGCGATAGTGCCCGGCTCCTTCCCCTCCATGGGAGCGTGGAACAGCGCCTCGTGTTCGTAGGGATCGAACTTGGCTCCGACAGGATTCAGTCTGAGCAGGCCATGTTTTTTGAACACTTTCTGAATCTGTACTTCTGTCATGACAAGACCTTCATACAAGCTCTTCAGGTGAGGATTTTCATCCTTAATTTCTTCTTTTGGAACACTTTCTGTTGCTTTCTCCAAAATGTCTGCAACTTCTAGTAAGTCCTTACAGAAGCTCTGAATCCCTAAAAAGAAACAGAAGGGGAAGGAACGGGATTAGTCTGGTGAGGGAAGCAAGCATTAAAAAGCCAAACAACAAAACCAAAGCACAAACCAAACACTATGCACTAACCTGTAACCTTTTAGGTTTTTGAGAAGGCGTAACATAGTAAACATTTGGGATTAAGAAGTCCTTCCTGGTTTTGCCTGATGACACAGAACTATTACAGATTCAATAAAATTCATACCCCACTTCTAGTTATAAGTAGAAAGTATCTCAAATCGTACTTGGAAGAGCTGAAGCTGGTGAGCTGACTTTAACAGTTAGCTGTTAATTAATATTAACACAAGTTACCAAAACCTTCAGATGGCTTCAAGGCATTCCCTCGTGTTAAGGAACGTATCTTTTGTCTCTTCCATTGTGGGATTCACCTCAAGTCCAAAGCATTACATTGCCCTACTCCTCCCCTTTAATCTGAAGCACTAAAAATATCTGCAGAAGAAAAAGCTTTTAGTCAGACTGATGAGGGCTCTGAAGAGTTGAACAGGCATTCTTCAATGAAGGAACTCCCATCTCTTCCCTCCCACTACAAGCCACTTTTACGGTGTGTCAGAAGCTGAGCTTCACAAGGAGTGAGTAATTCCTAAACTAACAGCAGCCTGTGTCCTGAAGCTGATCTCTGGCTCACTCTAGAGGAATCCAGATTAATCTCCCTTCAGGTAAATTGTCTCAAGCAATCATGAAAAACCAACACAACTTAGTCGAATAACATTTCTATGCAGAGGTAAGACAATGACAAAGTACACTGCATTCTGGTAGCCTTGATCATTTAGTCTTTTAATCGCTCAGCCTTTTTAATTCTTCCTCCCCATCCCTTACCAAGAAGGGATTGCAGCATTACCAGAGAACAAGTCTTTGGTTTAAACAAAATGAACTACAGAAGCACCTTGCAAGATCTACAGGGATCAACTAGTTCTCAGGAAAAAGTCACTGTAATAACTGCACAACTCTTTAGAGAGCTGTAACTAAAAGCATCCAATTAGTTCCAAAAATATTAACATATGAATCAAAACTTTAAATTTAGCCTGAAACTATGGTTAGGGCTTAAGTGTCTAAAGCACCTATTAACAAGTTGCCTAGTGATCTGGATCAAACCTAACCAGACTCTTCAAGAAGTTTCTTGTTTTGTTGTGTGTTTAAATGATCTCTCTAGGTATCTGTGACTGCATCTCTGTGGATTTACGCAAGTCTCAAAGAAGAGTTTCTCTTCCCTAACAGAAAGAGCAATCCTGTATGAATGATGAAACTTATAATCACTCAGATTATCTTTAATTTACTTTTCATGAGAAGTTGCATTTGAATATTTATTTCTATGATAGCATCTCTGGGCTCAGCTATGACTCAAGGCTCTTCTGCAATACGCAGCACATCAGTGAAACAGCGCTTACTGAAAAAGAATTTCAGGATGAAGCATTCAAACATCCATAAAAATTGTACAATGCCATGCAATTGAGTGATTTTTTTAAAAAACATGCACATTAACTAAAAATCCTGTATGCAGAAATTGAAACTTTTGCATTCAGAATAAAACTATACAGCTGGCAAAGGAGGGTAACTAATTTTTCAAGTTGGAGTGACAGTCAAACATTTAGATGACACAGCACTCTTCTACAGTTTTTGCACAGCTCTGTAAAACAGAAATTGTTTTGGAACATCAGAAAGCTCTATCAGATGTCAGCAGCTCTCGAAGAAAGGTACATTTCTAGCACGCCTCAAAACCAGCAATTGGACATTCCTAGCAGTGTTCTACCTGTATCTGAAAGCTCTGGCCTTCAGCAGAACAGGAATGGTATTCATATATAAAAGGTAAAACAAACAAGAACAACGGTAACAACAAAACAAGGGAAAAGATAAAAGCAAGCTAGTATTCCATGCTCGTTTTTTTTTGCACTCTGTTTTGAGACCAAGCATGTGAAAAAGGCAAACGTCAGGCTGCAAACCTTACTAAAGAAAAATGTGCCAATGCAATATGGGTAGGAAATCATGTCAAATTTAAAGAAAAATTCAAATTGTTGACTACAGCTTGCTCCATCTTGCCCTTGTCTAGAGTAAGATGATTACAATTCTGATACAAAGCAAGGAACCATTTAAACCTCTGTCCCTCTAAATACATCTTTTTTAAACCCAGTGTCCAGAATAACTGTAAAGTAGAACTTGTCAAAACTTCTGGACAGTCAACTCAATTGTTCAGGCTTTGCACTTTATCTTGTTATTCCTGTGTCTTATACACAAAAAGAGCCTTCACTGACCGTATAACTTTGCCTCTTCTACTAGTTTCTGGCTTCTTTGCCTCACGTTTTCTGCATCTGCCAAGGCGCGCTTGTACTTGTCCTGAAGAAGAAAAACAAGTTAGAGAAGAGGTTTCATTCCAAGCGGTCGAGTAGTTGACAATGATTCAAAACTGCAAAGTCAGTATAAAACAACTCTTTTTTTTAAAAAAAAAACAACAGTTACATTGCCCGAATCCTCTGTCTAAAGAGTAATCTGAAGACAATATGGCAATTATCACAGTATCCCTCTTACAAAGGCAAATGTTTGCTTCGTGTCAGTGCAGACAGAAGTGAGGGAGAGAAAGTAAGACTTCCAGACTCAGCGTTTGTTAACTGCTTAGCTGGAAAAACAAACAAACAAAAAAAAAACGCTATGAAGTGTTAAGGCATGAAATTTTCTGAATTGAAGACTTCTGTTTTTTTTGGTAAGTGTTCACAGAAAGCCTTCATAAGCCATAAGGTATTCTGACACTGTAACAAACAAAATTCAACCCAAGCATTACTTTCAAACTATCTCTTCCCTCTACATACGTACCACAGGGTGTCCTCCAAGTTTTTCAAACCTTACAAACTACAAACCCTAACTCTGTTTATCAGGTTAAGCTTAGGTGTGTTCCTAGCAAAATGTCCATGCAGTAAATGCATTTATAACTAAATTTTATAAGCTTTGACATTTGAGGTTGGGTGCTCCATGATCTAAACCAGAACTCCACACTGGGCTTTCACACTCAGGAAGCTTGACTTTCACATGCATGTGAAGAATTACAGAACTGATTAAAAACAGTCAACAAGTTGAATGAAAAAACACCTTAGGTAGCCAATAGCAAATACTGTCAACAGAAGCATTAAAAGATGTCTCTGTTTTGTCTTTCAGTGCTTTAGTAAGGGCAGCAGAAAGGAATCTCAGTCCACATGATGTACAGGCACTGCTTTAACAGAAGGTTCTGGGCTACCTCTTCAGGTGCCACATGTTCTAGAAAGATGTTTTACTTAAAGCACTCATCCAGAAAAGCAATGCCTTTATTTAACCCACATCTGCCACCTCTCAGGGCATTCTTCACTCTCTGCTAAGTCATGCACGAGATGGAATGCAAGAAGCTTTAGGCCAGAGAGAAGGAACATGACATGCCAGTCTTGTGTTTAAAGATATCTCTAGAAGAGATGGGTTGAAACTCTCACTTCAAAACCCTGTAATAAGTACAGTATTATACAAAAGCTAAAAATCATTAACTTTAACCTTTGGAAAAATCAGCAGCTGCTTTCAGGAAGTCTAGCAGAATACACACCTCAAAAGCATTCTAGCCCTTAAATGAACTTTCAAAGATTATTTCTCCACTGAGCAAAAATCTCAGTGTAATGAAATCAGTGAAACCCAGTAACAAATTTCCAGCCTAGCAGAGGTCCAGTTATATCCAGAAATCAGAATGAAACTGCCCACAGTCATCTTGGACCAGGAAGGGCTGCATGTACAGTCTCTCAGCGTATCTAAGCTTACGTTTAGGGAACTCACTGAATTACAGCTTCATTACATCAGCTGCACCGCAGTCACGTTACCGCGAGCAGACTGAGCACTGAGAACCTGTCACCGAGATGTGAGGCATGCAGTTTGGGAGGGAGGCAGAGCAATCGCCACAGGGCACTCACGGTGACTTCCTTCAGCTGCTCCTCCAGCCTGGCCTTCTCCTCGCCCAGCACCTTCTCGGCGGGGCTGGCTTCGGCCTTCTGCTCGCCGGGGCTCTGGCTCTGCTCCTCCTCCACATTCTGCCCGGGGTTTTTCTGCTGCGTCGCCACACAAAGCAGTCGCGGAGACGTCCTGGGGCGAAAAAAGAGGAGAATAACGTTAATGGGGTGCCTTTTTTTGTAAGGGATCAGCGCTTTTTGGACATTTCACCTCACAAACCGATCCCCCCATGGCCCTCACACGCCAGGCCGGCCCCGGGGCGCTGGCTCACGGCTCGCTGTCGCTTCCCAGGCTCGTTTAACCCGGCCCGGGGCTGGGAGAGCGCGGCCCGGCCCCGCCATCCCGGCTCGGCCCCGATCGCGGCCGCGGCCCCGCTCCCTCACCTCAGCGCCCAGCTCAGCAGCGGGGAGCGCGAGCGCAGCGCGCCCCGGGCCGCCACCGCCGCCATGGCTCCTGCCTTGCCCGGCCGCCGCCAATCAGCGAGCTGAGGGGCCGTGAGGGACGCGGCCGACAGCCAATCCGCGAGGGGGATGAGGGCGTCAGGCCATAGGGAGGGAGGGGGAGGGAGGGCAGGGGGCGGGACTTACAGCTCTTCCGGGCAGCCTGTGGTGGGAGGCGGGCAGCAGCCATTTTGTGTGGGGAGGGAGGCGGGGGCGGACAGGAGGGGGCGGCTCTGCGGCGGGCGGGCGGGTGGGCAGGCAGGGCTCTCCTCACCCCGCTTCGGGGCTGTAAGTGACAGGAGAGACAGCTGGGCTGGCGCTGGCCGAGGTCAGGAAGGGGTCTCCTGTCAGAGCTGGTTAGGCTGAGAACGAGGAGATTGGGTAGCCGCAGGTGGTGCGCTCTGTGTACCTGTGGGAGCTGGGACTGACAGGGGGCTGAGGCTCAGCTTCTGGAACTGCCCTCGTTACGAGTAATAAATGCCTGCTTGGGGCGCTAGGCTGTGGGAGAGGCCCTTTTTCCTTGTTGCAGCTCATTGTGGTTGGTTTTCAAACTTCCACTTGGAGCTTGTCATCATATACATGTATACACGTCCACTGTAAATGGCTTGTAACGCGCTGTTTGGACAACAAACACCACCTAAAATTTGATTTTTTTTTGATCAAAAAGGGTAATGCTGTTAACACCGTGAAACACGGCTGCCTGCTTGTGCTGCTCATTTCTACCAGTGCCCTGTGTAACTGGATGCCACATAAATCCACCTTGGTGATACCCCAAGCTTCTTAACCTCATCAGTCCTGTCAGTTGTTTTGTGATCATCATTTTGAAGAGGAAAAAAGCCACACACAAGCATTGCATGGTCCCAAAGTGAGAGCTAGATTACTCACAGGCGCCTGTACACCAGCTGTTCACCTGATTTCTGCAGGCATTGCTGCACTTTCCAAAATCAGTCTGAAGGATAACGAAGATGCAGATACCATAATGCAAGTTCGTAAATGATACATTCAAGAGTATGATTAAAGTATTATTAAAAAGAAGCTGCAGAAGAAATTCTAGCTTGCCACATGAGAATCCTGCAAAATCTAGCACCTTGCTAAGTTAAAATGTGGCAGACTGCACTAAGTTTTCAGCACAGCCTTTATTTGGGACAGTTTGCTCATCTGTGATGTGCCACGTCATGGCCTCTGCAGAAAGGAGGATAATGATGTAACAGGGCTAGTGGCCTTTTATCACTGCAATTGTTATATTCCAGAGACTTGTTGTCACTTACAGTTACCTTGTGGTGCATTTCTGCTCCTGGGGGACAGTTTGGAAGAGCCAGAAGCACGCCATTAACACTCCTGGGTGTCAACAGGCAGCATCTCCAAGAGCAGAATTAAGCAAATAGTTTTGCAGTCTGGTGGTCATTGTTTTGAGATGTGACACTGATGCAGCCCAACAGCTTGCCTATACAGGACAAAGCAGAGGAAGAGCATGTATGCCATGGGCTGGTGTGGCTTTAGAATCATCATAGAATCATTATGGTTGGAAAAGACCTCCACGATCACCTGGTCCAACCATTAGCGCTGGACCAATCTTAAGTGCTGTTGGTGTCTGCCTCCTGCTGTCTGGCAAGCAGATAAGTAACAGATCCCAAGCTTCATCCTCATAATAAAGATGCAGTTGAGGAAATCTGTTGAAGATGCCGGTAATGCTGTGCAGTAGATTTGAGAGAACAAGCTGAAAAACGGGAATAACCATAAAGGAGGTTACCCACAGAAAGCTGTGAAGAAATGAGACAGAAAAGGTAAGTGGGCCTTTAGGTCTGAAGTTTCTAAAACTGTTTCCTGGAAAGATTACTGGTTCCTTACAATGCCTAGAGAACTAGTCTGCCTGTCTTATCTTCATTTTCTGTTGGATTTTCCTGAAACCATTAGCATGTAGCTTCCTGTGCCAGCCTTTCTTTGTTCTCAGCTGCCTACCATCTCTAGGAGTTGTGCTTGATCAATGATTGATCAGTAAATGGCAGAATTGATAAAAGAAGGGTGGAAAGAGCCCATTGTCTGTATTAATAGTTGAGTAAAATATATTGGGTTCAAGACTTCTGAAATGAGTTAATTCCTGTATTAGGAGCCATTTACCCAAAATGATAGTTCATAGGCCTTTTGTAAGCAAATTTTCAAGATAATCTACAGTGAAAGTGAATTTTGGGTCAAGACTGAGGAGCATGAGCAGCACAAAATAAGAGCATGCATGCTCACCCAGAGCTTGTTTGCATCATGACTGATGGTGGCTGTAAGTACCGTCCCACTTTGGAAGACTCTTTGACCAAAAAAAAAAAAGAAAGAAAAAAAAGAAAAAAAAGACTTTCCCCTGCTTTGTTCTGATTTACACCGTTGTAGTCTGTTTTGTTTTAATTGTAGTGCCACCTAGTGGGTTGTCTTGTTTTTTATTTTTTTTATTATTTTTTTTTAATACTCTACTAATTAGTATTCAGCATCTGTTGCTTGATGTGGTTTGCAGTCCCAGATGTTGGATAACAAGCATCGTTTTGTTCCAGAGTAGTCATCTCTATGTCACACGGTCCTTTACTCTTTCCATAAATGCTGGGTTTGAATATTATCTGATGATAAGTAATGCTTATCCTGAATTCCAAAACATTAAGATTAGCAGTTGTTGCTTTTCAGCTTGGTGGGGTTAGAAGTGACTCCTGCCTCTGATTTGTGTGAACCAGGTAGTCTGGAGGTAATTCCTGGTTCTTCTAGCGATTCACTTTGTAGCCTTGTGCAGTTACTTAACCTAATTTCCACACGACTACAAATCAAGGGCAGTAAACTTTCAATACCTTGCAAGAAAGTTGGTCAGACAGCACAAGGGAATTTCTGTGATATTTTGGAAATGCAAAATGTCAAAGGAATGCTAAGGCTCTTTTTCTGTAATCAACTTTACCCGCGTAGGAAAGAGACTTGTAGTCTTTTGAGATGAAAAATGCCATCAATGCGAGATTTGTGCTCAAAAAATTAAATGAAAAACTAAGGCATTTCTATTTCTATGAAAACAAGTACCAGTCCTGTCTCCTAATGCTAAGGCATTATCTACTGATATGCAACCCGTAAACAGAATGTCATTACCCTTGTATTGCAAATATGAATTGCATTATTAATGTTTTGAGGCTAACGCAAAAGGGTATCATATCCTCCCCGATCAGATAGGTTATATGTCAGCCTAATCAGAGCCAAATATTGAACAACGGTGGGAGCAAGTGGAACGAAAAAAATCTCTTTGTAAATATTCTAGCAGTGACCTTTCAAGCCGGTTATCAGGAAATAGCGAAATCAAATTTAAAAATGTTAATTTAGCTGTTAGACGGTTACTGAACTATTCAGTGGCGAAAACAAACTTGTTATTCATACCTGTGCCCTTTAGAAAAGATCTCAGAAAAGAACACTTACCTGTAGTATCCTATAGGCTGCCCCAGGAAGATCTCTAGTGTAAAGTTAAGGACAGATTCTTGTGTGCAGAATAGTAATAAAAAATAAATAATCTCCGTGAAGATCAGCTATACCCTGGAAACATTTCAGACAGGACAATGAAGATTAAATCATGACTCGAATCCAGAAACTCTAAGTCCCATGTAGACACGGGTGGGGTGGGGAGGGTGTAGCTGTCCTTCCTTTTAATGAGAGCACTACGAAAATAATTAATCTGTATGTTCAAAATTCGTAAGTTTTAGTGCAGACATTTAAAGAAATCTCTCCCAAGAGAGCATGTGTATTACCTACTTTCTGCCGAGTTTCTCCGTAGGCTGAAAATACAGAATCATCCATCTCATTCTGGTTACAGAGTACCCTCCGAGTTCACAGAGCTTTTTGCTAACTAATTTGAAAGGTACATTTTGTAACTATCTTGTTGCCTGGAGAAGGTTGTCGCTGTGTTGGAAATCTAATAGCTATAGCCACGGGGCTCTGAGGAGAGCTAATTAGAGCAATTTAGAATAACAAAAATTCTGTTCCTAGGAGGACGCAGAAGAGATCCTACCCCAAAGCAGCGTGCAACAATTTCACAGGAAATTTATTGTAATATTCGAGCGTAAGTCATCTGGTATCCCAAGGATTTGCAAATGGCCATCTATTATGGGTTGTTATTTTAGCCCTCGTTATCAGGGACACTCGTATACGTCTTGTAACATTTCTTGCAATATAGGAATGGAAAAGCTCTGTCAATCAAGCTTTGTCTGTCTGTCTTCTTCAGTAAGCAACTAGTTACCAGCCAGAAGCAAGCTGTTCACGTGTACTGAAACAATCTTTTATCATCCTGATGTGACTTTATGCCTTGAGACAAAATTACTGAGCTTTGGGAAGAGGGCTTTCAAATCAATCGTGATTCTCATAGACTCTTCGTGTGGTGCCATTGATTTTCTTAATATTTTTCTTCAAAATAAATTGTTCTCTTTTAGCTTCTCAGAACACGTTGACAGAAAAAGAGGTCAGCTGTGTTAGCCTGTGCTCTCCCCTCTCCTGTTACGTTCAGGTTTTGCCAGGAAGGCAGAAGTCGGTGTCTGTGTCTGCACGGAGGCAGAAATGCTCTTATTGGAATGGTATTTGGACATGCAGATCTACATTTTTCTTTTTCAATTTTTCTTTAAGATTTGATGAATTAGCTGCTGTGGGCTCATTCCTGCTGCCCTTGTGTGCAAGTGATTTGTATTAGTCAAAGGGAACGCTGCATGGTGAAGGACTGCCAAGCCAGGTGCTAGGCAAGTAGGCTGCCAGTAGTACTGTAAGAGCCCGAGGCCTGGCTATTTATTGCTCAAGTGTGACTTGTGCAAATGTTTCTCTCTTGCTTTTTACATTTATTTATTTTTTTCTGGTGACTGACAAGAGGTTGAACTGCATACTTGGTTGGGCCAGTGCACGGAGCTCTGTTTGGGCACAGTGTTTCAGCGCTCTAATTCACAGCTCATGCCACAGGCAGGCTGCTCCTCCTGCATCGGGCCGCCTAACAAAGGGGGAATGCTGCTGCTGCTGCTCTGCAAGCCTATTCAGGAGCTATGAAGACATGAAGCATAAAGCAAAAATTAAAAAATGTTATCATCTGCTTTTATCCAGCTCCTCTAGGAAGCTTTTAATTGTGTTTCTGTGCATGGTTAATGAGGGGGTGAACGCTCTGGGGAGACCATGGGTATTCTGCCTTCAGCCCTAGTCTAGCGAGATGGGTCTTGCCAGAAAAGGGACAAAAAGTTCAGCTAAAAATAGCTGGAGTTGGGAGGGAATAAAAAGCTTCCAAATACCTGATTTCCACAGAAATCTACCAGATGCCCTTTTGGTGCTTTTTGCAGAGGCCACAATTTCCAAAGCTGCATTTAAACCTGTCTCCAAATGAGGGCTCACACGTTGTTTCCTTTCCACTAGCATCGGTGAACACACAACTTCAAACCTGTTGTAAGAGCTCATATCAACATTAGACTGGTGAAATTTAAGGCGCGGTGGTGGTAGATTTTCCTTGACATCTCTTGAGTTCTGTCACGTGTATTTGTGATATAACCCTCTGTATTTGTTATCTGTGGTATATTGGAATTTACTTGAATGTAAAACCTGTGCCAGGCAGGTACAGACAGGAGTGAGTGAAAGCCCTTGTTTGACACCCCCAGGACTTGCAGCTTGTTCAGAAAGCAGCCGTGTGGCTGCTTTAAGCTTTGCAAGAGTTGTCCCCCAAAGTACTTCCACTGCTGCTCTAAAGGTCACCTCAGATTTATGAATCACCTCAGGTTAATGTGTTATTAATCAATCAGAAACCAGAAAATTAATGGTTCAGCACCACGAATGCTGTTGTGATAGATGTTTATAAAATAAAATACCAGGAAGGGAATCTGTACATCTGTGTGTTAAGTGGAATTCTGCTGCTGCAGCTTCAAGCACGTTGTCTTTCCCTCAGCACCCACGACCAGCTCCCACTGCCTGTCTCTGCACTGACCTGGCTGGAGAAGCTGCTTCTCGTTCCCTATAAAACCCATCGCCGGTCCTTTGATTTTGGCTTTTCTGTTCTTTCTCCTTCTTCCTCTCTTACCTCCTGCTCCGCACTTCCTATTGCCATGTCTGCTTTCTTTGGAGTGGAAAAACCTCTTTACCACACGGCTTCCCTCTCTGCTCACTTACTCATTCTTGGGTTGTGCTCAGGCTGTCCTTACTGAAGATCTTATTGTTATCTGTGGTCAAGAACACCACCTTTGTGATTTAACATCTTGCTTCAACTGCACCATGTTCTTTTCTGAAGCATTAAGGTGGAGAACCACTATTTCATCTTTAGTACTGAACAAAGCAGCCTCATCCATTTCAAAGAGCTTAACCCTTTTTAAAAATTATTTTCTTTCCTGACTAGTGCTGTCCTGTAGTTTTCTGCTTTCTTAATTTGTACTTTAAGTCTATTTTTAAAATGATATTTCTATCGTGTCTTTTAAAATATGTATTTATTACTGTTCTACGGCTTCCCAAGTGCCTTGGCTGGCAAAGTCTTAACGAATAAAATTACTGTTGGGTTACAGCTATAAAAATCCACTCCTTCCTTGGAATGAGGCATGCAAGTTTGAAAGAGCTGAGACAAATGAGAAATGCAGTTATCCTGCAGTTATTTTAAGTAAAATGGGACAAATACGTAGGAAAAATATTTGTAAGAATCTGTTGCAGTTACGAACTGTTAATGCGTTAATCTTCCTAATTTGGTGTAATGCACAGAAACCAAAGGGTCTGTCTGTACTGTTACTACAGTGATGCATGTTCTGGAGGACAGAGCCACTTAGGCCAGCTTTGTGGGAGTCACACAAAGCCTGGAAGTAGCAAAGGATTCTGTCTTTGCTACAAACCCCTGCACAGTAAGTCATGCTGATTAGCCCTGAGCTGGTTGCACTTCTGGAAGGCAACTGGTGTCTGAGGCAGCTTGTGTCAGACAGCTCCAAACTGCTCTGCAGACACATCACTGACTGTCTACGTGTAGATTCGACAGCTTTTCTGTTATTTTGAACAGAAGGAGATGTTTCGGACTGTTGCTTCTTGTCTTTCAATAACACTTGTTAATACCAGTTGAATTAAAAGATGAACTAACAAGAATTTGAGCCTTTAGAGATAAAGAGTTGTAAATGTACTCCCTGTACTTCTCTGCATTGCGAGTGATTGTTTCAGAGCCAGCATTTCCGTAAACTCCAGCTCTACTGCGGAGATCATCGGCCAGCACACCGATAGGCAAGGTCAGGCAAGAGCGTAGCACAGGAAAGGGTTGGGCATTAAAGGCAGCATCCTTATTGCTGCTTCTGCTTTGGGATGAATACATTGCCAGGCGGGAGCAAATTCACCCAGCTCTTTGCTTCTCAGATTTTGCCTGCCTTTATTAAAGGCTCTGCAGATCCCCAAGTAAGTGGAAAGTGCTGATGGAAGGTAGATGATGGCTTAAGGCAGTGTCACCCTTCAGGCAGAGTCTCTAAATGGGAGAGACAGCACACATTTATCTTGCTCTGTTTGCACAACGTGATGGGTTGACCCTAGCCAGCAACTAAGCGCCAACCAGCTGCTTGCTTACTTTCCCCTGCAGCAGGACGGGGAAAGAATTAGAAGGGCAAAATCAAGAAAAACTCCTGGGCTGAGATAAACACAATTTAGGAAGTGAAGGAAAGACCAAAACCACAAGTGATGGAAAGGCAATCACCGCCTCCCAGCAGACTGATGCCCAATCTGTCTCTGCGAAGAGACTCCCTTGGAAAGACACCCCCAGGTTTATTGCTGCTCGTGGTGCTTGGCGTGTCAGCCTGGGCTAGCAGTCCCAGCTGTGTCCTTTCCCTAGCTGCTGGGGGGCAGGATGAAAAATGGGGAAGGCCTTGCTGCTGCTCAGTGGCAGCTAAAACATTGGTGTGTTAGCAGCACTGCATTAGTTACAGAGGTAAAACACAGCCCCATGCAGGCTGCTGGGAAAAAAGAGCTCCATCCCAGGCAGACACACACACCCCAAACAGATAGGGCTGGCCCCAGAGGGGTAAATGCTACACAAGCTGTAAATTCACTCTGACTCTATTTGCATCTTCCCCTATTTTCTTTAGTTAATATTAATGACATGTACCGAGCTGACATAGAGAAATGCCAGTGTTTTAAACTCCAAATAAATTTTATGAAAGCTATGAGCAAAAAAAGAAAAATTAAAATGCACCGGCTGAAATCCTGCATCTAATCTCTGTGTGTGCACATAAATATTTTGGTCTTCGCATATGTTCTCCTCTTGCAGCTCCAGAAAATTTGTGGCAGTCTGATCACTCTCAGCCTGCATACACCAGGAGTTGGATATTCATCCTGTTATGATGTATTTTCCTTGTATGTTTTGGTGAAATTCTAGTTTAGAGAAGTCTGTATATATAAATATAAATCTGTGGTTTAGAGAAACTCATTCCTGTAGAATCAACTGTGTTTCCTTCTAGAAAATTCAGTGCTCTACGGTGAGATCTCAGTCCGTTTAGGGACTTTCTGGAACATCGTTTGCAGCATTCCCCCATTGCCATGTAAGTGCCCTTTATTTGAACTCCTGCATTTACGTGAAATACAGCTCACTGCTTTCTGGAAGAAAAGATCATTTGGAGCAGAGGAGCCGAGCTGACATGCAATGTATTAGTCTGGAAGCAGTGACATGTTATTAAAACCAAGCAGAGTTTTGACTTCCAAAGTGTCAAGGCATAACCTGAGTGTCAGGCTTTGTTTTGTTCTACCAGCACTGCCGCTGTGGGGCTTTTGTATCCATTGGTAGGGCTGGCAGCAGAATTCTGTTTTTTTCCACCATGCAAGTCACAAAATGAGCAATTCAGGTGCCAAGGGTGTGTAGCCCCTCTGAAGACACCCCACATATCCCACCTGCTGGCTGCTCCAGAAAGGGCACAAGTCTTGGGAAGTCCTGTGTTGTTTCCACCAACCCCATGCTGATGTCTCATTTAAAATGTTTTGAGATACCTGTCTTTAGGCACCTGAATTGCTTTCTTAGGTCAGTTGTAGCAAATGTATCTTGAAAGCTCAGGGTTCTCCTTAAAAGCCTCCTTCTGCAGCTTCTTTGAATAATTAGTTAAATGAATAAGGAGGAAAATTGAATGCTTGGGATGAGTGAAAAAGATTTCTGTCCTTAGGAAGAACTTTATAAATGTTTGCAAAAGCTGAGTTGGCTATTTCCATCTTGGTTCTCCTTTCTTCAGCAACATTTGTGGCGTGCCACAGTACTCATTGCTTATCCTTGATGTTTCTTGTTCTCTCTAACTGTTGGTGTCAGGGCTCATGTCCTAGTTTTTCTCTCTTTTCAGTCACATTGAAGTTGGTGTATTTGTTCCTACTCATTAAAAAAGGATAAGGTTGATTTATCTGATTTAATCATAAATGTTTACCCAGTGCTTGGGCCATATTGAAAATAAAACCCATTGTGTTTATAACGAGATGCTGCTGCCTCATATGGCACGCAGAAGTGACGGCCGGCAGAAAGCAGTTAGAAAGATCTTAAATTACTTTTCTGAAGTTCTGAGGTAAAAGGAACATACCCGTGAAAACATTTCAGCAATATTTTCTTCTTATACGTTAGCTTGTGTTCTGGAAGCGCCTCTGAAAATCAATAAAATCAAATTTTCTCTCACTCATTGTGTTTGCAAGGACAGCAAGCCTTTTCCTCAAATTTATTCATATTTGGAAAAAAGTCATTGCAGGTAAAAATCCTCTATTGAAAACGGCAATTTGTGGTGTTTTAATATCTTTTCTTTCCTTTAGCTAAGGAGGAGTAGGAGGTGTAGGAGTAATTGTTTTTTACTGCTATGAAAGTATTCTGTTTTTTGACACTGACTGGCATCAAGAATAAAAACAAATAAATGCAAGCCATACTGAGAATGCATCCCCTGATGTTTTACTGCTGCTCAGAGAGGGTGCAGACAATTTTTCAGCTGCAGTACTGTTCTCATCTTCATTAAGCAGCGCTAAATTTATCCTCACTGTTAGTTTTCTGATATCAGCGGCGCTCCCCTGCTAGGCACAAGACTGACCTGCTCCTGTTGTGCTGCTCTTTAGGACAGACGATGCTTGGGTGGGTTTCTTCCCCTCTCCTGAATACACCCATGCGGACAAATTGTGTTTACCTCTGCGACTGCTTGTATGAGGGTAGGCAGCACAGATAGAAGGGCACAGTAACTCAAATCTGTGCCTTTCAGGTGGATTAGAGAAGCCTGTGTTGCCTCAGAGAAAGGATGCTGGTTCCTGTCCTGTAGCTTAGCCTGCAATTCTCCCCCACACACCTGATGAGGCAGAAGCCCTCCGTAGAAACAAATGAGGGTTGGTGCCCATGAGCTGTTCGGGTTTGATATTGCCTACAGAGTATCCGGAAACCACAGTGGGGGAGAGGCTTTGATTTTTTAAATAATTATAATATCACAATCTGTTGTGGTTATAAAAAGAAAAAAAAAAAAGAGTAATATAAAAGCAAATAGGATGATGGGAGTTTTTCCAAAGCTTCTGTTTTAATGAAACAAGCGTGTCAGAAAGAAATAGTGGGGAATAAGATTTGCACAGAAGTAGGTCTAAACTGAGATTTACCATCTAGTCTTTATTTTGAAATTATCTGATGTCTCCCTGTTAGGCTGCACAGCCCCCAGTTGAGCAATTTCTCTGTAAACAGAAGATTCATATTTCACCCCCAGCATTTAATGTTCTGGTCTCCCTTGTATTGACATGAAAATCTGAATTTTTAGTAGAGCTGCTTAATTTTTTTCTCCTTCCTTGGAAATATCATGTGTCTAGAAATGTTTATGGTTCCTTTTTTTCTGCCTGCTGATTTTTATTTATTTTTAATGAATTCTTTTACTCTCATCATTAGCATGCGAATAATACAGATTGCCGTAGTAAGTATGAATTTTTTATGAATATTGTAAATATTAATTTAAAAAATGAGAGGCTGATAACTGAAATGTTAACTCTGCTTTGGAAATCTGCCTGCTCCTGAGGTGACACAAATTATAGACGGGGTTAAGGTTGTGGAAAGCAACGTGTCTTGGGAAAGATGTGCTGCAGTGATAATACAGCAGCCCAGGAACATGGGAATGTAGGATGTTTAGGTTGTGAAGCGAAGATGGTAAGAGGCACAAGCTGTCATCTTCAAGACTGGGAGGGGCACAGGGCTGGTCCCCACAAGTTTCCTTTATTGCTTTACTCCTCACGTGCCTTGCTAAGCAAATCAGTGTCGGCAGATTTTTAAAACTCCCACTTACACAGCTTTCACGGAGCTTCTTGAGAGTTCCCTGCCAGGAAGTCCTTGAAAATTCACCTTTCTAGCCTTAGCATTTCTCTGCAATGCGTGTCCTTCAGCCTCGGCTGGGTTATTTGTGAAATAAGACTGGTGCCTCTTCCTTGGAGATGAAGAATCCTAGAATCTTTTAGGATGGAAAAGACCTTTGCAGAAGTATTTCTGGGGAGGTTTGAAGCTGAAAGATCTTTTAGATTTGTCCAATGGAAAAATTGTCTCTACATTACTTGCAAGTCCTGATGAATTTCTATTCATCCGTGAAGTCCCTGGCTATGGCAGAGCATTAATTGCCGCTATGGACTCACTTTTGAAGCAGAAAGTTATGAGGCTGTTTGTAGTTTTGCCCCAGGACTTTGATTCTTATTTGGCGCTGTCACTGAAGACTGATTTTAGAAGCAGCTACGCGATGAGAGGTACTATCTTTCAGCTGATATGTTAAATTGAGGTCGCTTCTGCCAATAGCCCTCTTAAAAGTCCCCTCCGTGTCTTGTCAAACATTCCATTTCCCAGTGAAATTAATTCTGAAAATCAAGGACTGTGTATGAGATATTACCGAGCCCATAATGGTGGCTCTGTTTGCCCTGTGTTCATTGCACGAGTGGTATTTCACGTACAGTTTTTGTCAGCACTTACATTATAAAACTCAATTTTACTCCGTTCTATATCACGAAGCAGCAGATGTCACGCTAACTCCGCTGAGCAGGGTGAGATTACTACGTGAAATCTCGTATCAGCTGGTGATATATACACACCCCAGCTTACTCAGAGAATAACTTGTCACCGCTGCAGACACTTCATGGTTGCAGGAAAAACCACTCCACGCTGAAGGTCGCATGGACACGTACGCTGATTTAACAGCTCTATTCAGCCTCAGCTAGAGCAGGGCTGCTAGAAGGATGGCAGGGGACTACGAAAGCTTCATACGTTCAAGGCAAGCTTTCTGAGCCCTTTGCTTTAAAGGACTGCAGTTCCCTGTTTTAAAATGAAGTAAAACTCTGTAACTGTGCTGTTGTGTGGAAATAAAAGCACTCTCAACTCCTTTTGACCTCAAACTCTATTAAGACTCCCCAAGGGTCACAAATGGATGGCAGCGCGAGTTTTGACACTTTCAGGTTGTTGATTCCTTGGTTTAAATCCTGTTAGGGATAGCTTTTTTCCTTCATTTTTTGAGCACAGATTCACAGTTCATGTAGTTCAATGTCTCTGGGTCTTTCAGCTGAGATTTTAGAAAGCATAAATTCTCCATCTCGACTGCAGCATTATAATACATTCACAAGAACAGGAGTTGGAAAGCTGGGCTGGGTGCGTATCACTCCTCTGTACTCCTGTTGCTTTTCTCCTTGGTGCATTTCAGTAGCGATTTGGAAAGCAAGGAGGCTTCCTTCCTGCTGCTCCCATGAAAATCTCAGATTTTGTTGATTGGGCATCTATGGAAATATCATCTTTACTGTTAGTGTCCTGGTAGAGGTGGCTCCTGGAAGCTCATGTCTTTATGTTGGTTCTGTGCCTTTCCACCTGAGATCGTTAATGTTGCAGACTCACCTTTTATGCCTTCTGACTCGCTGCATATCCCGAATTAAAGTTTGCTTTGGTTATGTGATGCTGATTGATTTCTTGTCTGAAAATGTCTCACAAAACCAGTGAGTTTCTTTTATTTCTGTGGGGTGTATTTGGTAAGAAGCCACAGCACTCCGCTCTTCTTTTGTCAGTATGCAAAATTTATGTCCTGAGTGGGCTGGCTTTTAGCAGAGCCACATTCCCTGTTTCACAAAGGTCTGATCCGGCTGTGTTAATTGATCCCTGTAATGGTTCCAGTGATATCTTGCCGCAGAAGAATGTCGGATGCAACCCAGTTGTGTTGTGCTGTTTGGAGTTTACAAATCAATAAGTGCGCTAAAAAAACTAAACTCTAACAACATTAATTATAGATAAAGGCAAAGATCAAATCTGCCTCTGTCAAATTTCTCTCCCTATCTTATTTCTAAAGATTTTTCTTAAATAACAAACCAAACCAAACCAGCATGCAGTTTATGAAGTCTACTTGTAATGTTTATTTTTGTATATAAATGCGACCCCAGAGCTCCACTTTGAAAATAAAACGGAAAAAAAATCCAGCGAGCAGAGTTCCTTACCCACTTAATAAAGTTGGCAGTCTCTCCTAGAAGAGACAAACAGACAAACAAAATCCAGAAACGTTGCTGTGCACGATGTTAGGATCGACTCAAGCCATTACTTCTTGATTGGAAAATGCCTGCAGAGTCTATTAGCGCTTTCACGGTAGCCAAGCCGGAGCCTCTATTTGTATTCTACCGGTTTCATTTAAATTCAAGCAATTATATAAAATAAATAGATGGACACCTTTTGATAGTTTTGCAGGCTGTGAATGTTGAATTAAAATGTGGAGCTTCCTAATTAAGTCACATGCTGTCATGAAGAGTTCACTTGAAAGCAATTCAGGCATTGCAGGGAAGGGTTTGACTTAGTAAGCTTATTATTTCTTTCAGTGTTAACTTGAGTTCTAACGTGAAATTGCTTTAATAGCGTTGTTGCTGTTTTAAATGTTTTACAGGCTTTTCTTCTCCACACAAATTTTAATCACCGAGTTTAATTTAGGAATCTTTGCTTAATGAGAAGCTCAGCTTTGTACAGATGCTTTTGAACCTTTGTCCCGGCAAAGAGACTGCCAGCTTTGCACAGAAGGAAAGGAGAGGCATTTACTTGTTTCCTCTCCCAACAAAGGTTTGGAGGTGAGGGATGGTGACAGCCACTGTAAATTAATAATACCTATGCTAGCACACTTTTTTGCAACGTGAATGTGAATCGTGGCCTGAACTTATCCTTGAGTCTAATTTTGGAATAGTAGACTGACTTCTAGCATTACGAATATGCTCATTTTTTTCTGTATCTTTGAGATTGGGGTTGTGGTGCTGGTTGCATGTGAATACAAAGGACTTCTGTTATGAGTTACTAACAGTGAACACTTCTTCTGCCTTGTTTTAAATTGCTGGATTGCAGAGCTATGGGTCTTTGGGATCTTTCCACAATAGGTAAAGGGATTTTGCTATCCATATGATAACTACCACGTGAAACCTAATGGTTGTATGGTGTGTACACAGGCAGATTTTCTGTAGTAGACATCCTTTGATTTGTTCTTAAGGTGGCATTTACCAGCAATTAGCACAATGCTTTCTGAGGTGTTAGCCTCTGCAGAAAACTGCCCTGCCTGCTTTGTCAGTTTGGGTTCATGGCTGACCCAGTGCCTTTACATCAGGCCGTGGAGACACTGAGATATGGACAGACGTGCTGCCTAGAAGGTGGCCAAAGCGACAAACCCGTTGCTCAGCTGGGGGCTAGCACACCAGCTGCAGGGAGTCAGGCTGGGCATGGTGAAGTGCAAAATCAGCCAGCGTAGCGCCAGCCACCACCGGCACGCTTCAAGGTTTTGACCTTGCCCTGGAGCAAACGAGGAGGCCTCCCACATTCTGGCTTGTTGGCTTTGATTCAAGAGGAGCGTCTTCCTTCCTCCCAGCTTCCAGCCAGGAGATGGCAATAAGCAGCTTTTAGGGCAGTAACACCTTAAGCTGCTCCAGACAGCTGCTGAAAATCAAGTTGTGTTTGCTTGTCTCTGTCAGTTTTGTACCACAACAATGTTGGCAGAAAGTCTCATAAACCAAAGAAGCAGATGCAAACTGCACAGGTCTAAGCCAGATTAGATGTAAGGCAAGAATGTCATAATCATGCCTAATACTTCAAAATATCATTCACTAAGCCCATACAAGGCACAGAGAGATTTGGAGGGGAAGAAACTGTACTACATTACAAAAATTACTAAGTTCCACTTTCTAAATCAACTGAGGTATTAGGAAGAATAAATGTCATGGAAAGTCAATAAGACTTGGCTCCTGGGTAACCCATGTTGTTTTAAATGTCATGCTCTGGACTAAATATTGACTGATTTTATACATGTTACTGAATCTTCCTGGGAAATTATCTAGATTAAGCTAACGCCTGTGAAAGGAGCAGTCACTCCCAGGCCATCCATTTCTGATTTTCTTTTATTTCTTCTTCTTTAAATATTGATACCTTAGAAAGGCGTCTAAGAGAGAAAATGGCTGCTAAACTAGAGGTGACCAGAACGCCTAGGAAAGATCTATGGCAAAAAAAGTAAGGGTGTCAAATGCTGTATGAGCTCTGAGAAGGGAATGTTACCTACACAGACAGACACTCCTGCAGCTCTTAAGCATAGTTCAGCTCATATGTACTTACAAATTTTCCAAGAAATATTCCACTGAAGTGGTATTAATGCTAAAATGAACACCTTGTTTGATTTATTGAGTTGAGTGCTGTAGTGTCTTCCAGTTTTTCTCTCTGCAGACTCTGTCTGAGTGTACTCAGAGTAATACAGATGGGTTTGGTTGTAAATATATACCTATTAACTTTAAATTTCATAATGTTTTCTAGAGGAAAGTTGTTTTTATTGTTCTATCAGAACCAGCAACACCAGATTGTAATGCTAATTTTATACGCACCGGTCTTGACTCTTCTTTCGTGTTGGTTGTGCACTCAGCTAACAGACTGAAAGCAGGAGGAGACACTATTAGCTAACAGGAGCTGGACTTCTCAAAGGAAAAGAAAATTGTCATGAGATGAGAATCTGGCATTCAGTTTCCTTTCTACATTTAAGTATCTTTCCTGATTTTCTTTGTGAACATCAGGTTTTACAGAGAAGTATCTTCCAGTCTACAGCGGGAGTTGAAGGAGCAGAAATATTTCCTTGTTTCAGTTCTATCCAGATACCTGCTTGGTTGTAGTGTTCTGTGTGACACCACAGGAAAGATCTGGCAGTTAATAACTCTGTTTCCAACGCTGTGTACTTTGGCTGTTAATAGCATTCCAGGTGGAAAATTGGCACGGCAGGTGTCAGCTCAGGATACTCTTTCTCCCCCGCTACCAAATAAAGCAAAGGAAACACTGTAAGGACTTTGTGGTTTCATGTTCCACTGGGCTGCTTCTCATTCTCATTACTCAAATTTTCCTTCCCATCCAGCCTCCCACAAGTTTCTTAAATGAATGAGGGTCTACAGAAACGCAAGGAGGAGGACTCCATGAACTGCAGGCTGGGCGGCATCACCTCAGTCGCTGAAGAACTTATGGAGCAAGTCATGTTGGAAGCGACTTCCCAAGCATCCAAAGAGCAAGAAGATAATTGAGAACGGCACAAACTGAGCAAGACAAGTGATTCCTGACCAATTCATTACCTCCTAGAATTAAGTGACATCTCTGTGGATGAAGCAATAGCAGTGGGTGTTGTTTACAGTGACAAGGCTTCTGACATGATCTCCAAAGCAATCTTTGTCCAAAGCTAAACTGTGGGTATGTGTATGGGATAGCGGATGGAAGATTGGACTGTTGACTCAAGGAATGATGATGAATTGTTTGATGAATGGTTTGGAGTCAAACTGGCAGGCAGCTTCAGTCGATCAGCACTGGGGCTGATTCTGATGAACATCTTCATCAGGATGAAGGGGCAACACATCCCCTCAGCAAGTTCGTGGATGAAACCAAATTGTGGGGTGGGGAGCAGTTGCTGCTTGGATTGGAGCAGAGCTTCACTTCAGAAGAACATCAACGAGGTTCACAAGGCAAAGGCACTGTTTTGCCAACATGAATTAGTACAGGCTGGGGGCCAACTGGCTAGAAAACATAAGGAAAAGTTGAGAGAGCCATGCTTGTTTACCCAGGACAACTGATGGCTAAAAGAGGATCCACTTGCAGTCTTCCACTACCTCAAGGAGGGATATAGAGAGAGGGATGGAACCTGAAAACAGGACAAGGTGCAATGGGTACAATGTGAGGTAATTTTATTTCACAGTGAGGGTGCCTAAAACTGGAGTGGGTTGCCCAGAGAGGCTGTGAAGTCTCTGTCCTTGCAGGTACTGTAACTTGGTCAGTCCCTGAGCAACCTGATTTCACTTTGGGATGTGCCCTGTTTTGAGGAGGAGCTCGAGCTTGGTGATCACTTCCAACCTAAATTATTCTGTAATTAACCTATTCCATAATATACCTCAATCTGTGGACGTGACATCCTTCTGAGGTGTAGGAGAGATGGAGGAGATGGGAAAGAAGCTTGAGATTTGGAAGTCATTGCGTGGGCTTTTGTGGGAGATTCTTGGTTAGCCCTTGCATCAGCTCTCCTGATCTGCATGGAAGCACTGATCCTTCAGAGGTACCGCAGAGCTCTGCTAATGCCTCAGTAGCAGCATACAGGACACAAGACTGACACTCTCAGCTGGATTCTGGACTCGACCATGCTGCTGATCTGCTAATCCACAAGTCCCTGATGTTTACTTCACCCTCCCATTCCTTCCCTATTTAGACTGCAAACTTTTAGGATCACGAAGTATCTTCTCACTAGTTGTTCTGCACACAGCACGCCCTGGCCTCATACTGGGTATGACTGTAAGTGCTGTTTTTTTGTAAAATGCCATCTGAGATGAACAGTGCTGTTAAAACGTGAAGTAAACAGCTGGAATTTCACTCAGACTCCATTAGTCATGTAAGACTGAGAGAAAATTAAAGTCCTCAATGCTGTACTGCTCCCACTAAGAGGCTTAAATGAACTTGTACTGGGTATCAAAATGTTGGCAGCAGTGGCTGGAGACTGGCATTGAATTAGAGTAATCTGGGAGGAGAGAGGCTGAAGAGCCTTGTTGCAGTTAATGGAACAAGATGAAGCAGAAGATCTGTATTTGCTCATAAAATTCTGCTTGCCCCAAAATAAAAACAAAGTTTTGAGGCTTTTTGTGGGGCTGAAATGCTTATGCAGCGTGGTGGAAGGCTTTGTGCTGATCTGGTAGCGTTAATTCCTGCGGGGTACTGTGAACCTCTGACTTCCAATTAATGTTGATGTAAAGTGCTTACAGGATTTATGAGCTGGAATTAAGAAAAATAACCAATGTGGACTGCTGCCACAGGCTCTAGAGATTCTCTTTTAGCCAACTTTGCTGCCATTAGAATTGCTTCTGGCAAAGTCCCGCGGCTTGCTTTCTTTCCTTTTCCAAAATGGAAGGAAATGCCAGATCGATCACTCTGTAGGCATGTGCTTCTGGCAGCTCCTTACAGAGGCAACCGGGGCAGCTTGAAGAGTTCAGAGACCCAGCAAAGTGTTCTCATTGCATTGCCACCTCTGAGGCAATGGGTGAGCAGCCCTAAAGCCTGGTCCATGGCCGGGGCACTTTAGCTCACTGATGGAAGAGACTTTCCAGGTGCCCCACAGGTGATAGAGTAGCCCTGTGTCGTTCCCTACTCCTGGGCTGTGGGACTGGGGGTATGACTGGGGTGTGATACGGGTGCCTCAGCCCCCCGAGGGGGTTTGCTCCCACACGCAGCAGCCACCAGGCTGATTTCTGGGGGTCAGACAAGGGAACCCTGAGCTGTGCTCGCTGCTTTCTTTACCCTTCACAAACTGTACGAAGCCTAGATCTGACGGTGATGTGGCTTTTCAAAATACATTCATTTGGCTCAGGAATTTTTGTTCAGAATTCCCCAAGGATTCTCACCTACTGAGGGTATAAAGCTGTGATTGAAATTATTCTGGGAATGGTAGTTATTGAATAGATACTAGTCTCAGGTTTGTATTAACTTGTCCTTTGCTCAGCTTTGCTCAGATAGGGCTACTGTGAACATCCTGCAGGTGACTCTGAGGGCTCTGAATTTCATTTTGCTACCACTTGTCTGATTATTCCTTACGGGAGGTGTTTGTAAAGTGCTTCAAAATCTACGTATGAATGGTGTCATAAAAGTGAAAGTCTGCTCCTTGGCAATGCCAGAAAAAGCAGGCATTGCTGTGAATGTGGCCCGTGGAGTCATCCTCGGCAGCTCCCTTAGCATTACTTGGCTTTATGAAAAAATAAATAAAACAATGGGGTATGACTGGGCTCATTAAAAACCTATTTCGTTATTAAGCATCCTATAAAGAACAGACTGTAATATCAATTACTGGCTTCAGCAGTTTGGGGAGATAGGAGTGCCAAAGTACATGAAAGCCAATATGCAGCGATGGTATCATCATTGATTTTCATAGGACAACGGGAGGCAAGGATGGGAATTGATATTGCAGTGATGTCCTGGGTAATTGGCCGTTTCAGTGATTCGGTAGTAGTCCTGTAGGTGAGGGGAGAGGTGCCCCTCTTTGTGCCTCTTCCATACTAATGAGTTTAGTCCTTTGTCTTTTCTGCTTGTTTCTTTTGTAGGAGAGCTCTAAGTACCTGGTCTTGGCTCGAGAGCACTTGGCATCTCGCAGGATCAGGAGCTGTGCCTGCTGAAGCTTGCTGCGTTTAATTTAATTGTATCACTTTATTCACTGTTACTGACTCCATATATCCCAAGGGGAACGCGACGAAAGGAAAAGGGGGGAGCACCAGTAAACTGGAATAGCAGGAAGAAGGAACTAATTGTAAACTGCTTTGAAACGTGCCTTCTGTAAGCAATGCTGTCCTCCCAGGTGGCCAAGAGCTTAACTATTGGAAAGCCCTGCAGTAAACTTCGGTTTTCTTTCGGTGGCATAACCGAGTGTATTGATAACGCTTAATTACAAGCACTGACTACAATGGGTTTTCTAATCAGGGAAGATTGTCAAGTGGATAGGACCGAAACCCAGGAATCGTTGTGATCGGAATTTATAGTGAGGGTCATACAGAGGGTTAATAAAAGACTTAATAGATATTTGAGTAAAAGGCAAATCAGCAATTACAGTCCAATAGGTTGCTTCTAATCGTTGCCTTTAACTGTCCATTAAACCTTCTAATGATACCGTCAGCTCCAACACGTAAATCTTACAACCACACCATCTTTCTAGCATGTTATAGTCATTTAACCTTTATAAAATATTTATCAGTGGAACCTTTTTGTAACTGGAGCCCATATTTTGTGCCTGTGGTTTCCCCTCTGCATGCTGCTTATCGTGCAGATCAATAGTGTCTCACTGCTTCCTTGCACACCCCCATCTGCCTGCGTGTAAGAAAGGAGAATTTTCTTAAGATCAGCACCCCCATGCTACTGAGGAGTTCTGCATTTAATTACATGCACGAATATTTTGAATGGCTTTCAAAAGATTTGTTCAGGAAATGCCAGAATTAACATCCCAAAAGAGGCAGGTGCAACGCAGGTACCAAGGGCTCCCATCTCACAGCACGTGAAACTGGGAGGTTGGACTCCGTGTGATGCTGTAATTAAAGCTGCATTCCTCCTCTTCCTCTCCGTGCCCTGTGGCAGGACCCACATGCTGGTGCAGGTGGGAGGAAGGCCCAGTGATGTGTCATTTGGTGGATTCACTGATAGCCCGTTTTGAAGCAGGAGGGTGTTTCTGAAGCAGATCTCCCAGCTGGCATCACTTACTGCACATTTATTTGCATCACAGAGCAGCTGTGAATTAGATGAACTAGATTGCTTTCAGAGGAAACTAAACCAGATCATCTGCTGTAGGTATCTACCAAATGTGCCCCAGTCCCTAGTACTGGGGACTACTGAAACTATGAATTGCCTGCAACACCATGAAGTTCCTAGGCATGAAGCAGACACACACCAAGAAAGGGCTTGTGAATTTTTGGGAGCTTGCGCAGCACTCTGAATGTGCTTCTAGGGCTATACAAAGGCCCACACGGCAGGTATGCCTTGATATTTGCTGTTGTTGACTACCCCTCAGCTCTTTCAAATTTGCTCCTTTTTTGTTTTCTGGGACAACTCTTACCTTAATATTCTTTTCTTTCTTTATCAGCCCTGTTTTGTGGTACAGTCCCTGTTTGCTGAGCCTAGTTCTGAGCAGAGCCCTGCTTTCTTCCCCTGTCTCTCTCTTTTCCCCCCTCTTATTATTTCACACACACCTCGCTGCTCTCCTTCCAGATGGACTGTCTGCTGCTTCTGCCTCCCAGAGGATCCAACAAGGTACGTGCTGCAGCCCCAGGAATCTAGTTGTGTTTATTATCTTGTACTGTGAGAAAGCTGAAAACTTCTCCGGGGGCAGAAGACCCAGTGGCTGTACCAAGAGCTTGCTAACAACAGGATAGCTTCGAGGTGCAAGGGGCTGGCAGGCAGTGTTGTACAAAGCACAGCAGGATGAAGCTTCTCTTGATAACAACTGCACTTTGGCAGGGGAGGCGCAGTGAATGCATAATCTGTAAAGTAGATTTGAACTACTTCAGGTTCAGGTGGGAGCACACCTCTCGGGTTGCCATCTGCTTGCACGCTTGCACCCTGGGTCCTGAGATGCTCATGCAGTTGGGTGTGGAAGTGAACTCGTTAATGCCACCCCAGGGAAAGCTGAATCCCACAGATGACTCCAGAGAAAAGTCATCGACATTAAGGGATGTTTCTTTTGTGTTAGTGTTTTCATTCTGGGTAAGCGTTTGTCTGCACAGCAACACTAAGGAGCCCACCTCCACCCCACAAAAGCAACAAGGACAAGTGCAAGCTGGGCTTGTTTCAGAAATCAAGCCAAGGGTTTAACTTGTTCTGCTGATACTTTTGAAAACTACAAAGTTTTCTGTCTCCATTAATGTTCTACCCTTAATTTCATTGTCAATCTGATAAAAGCAAACCATGAGAACAATACTGACTAGCCAAAATTAAGACTTCTAAAAATATGTTTCTTCCTCCCTCTTTCTTGGCCTGTATGATAATGAACAATAATTCAGATGATACGCTTATTAAACTTAATGGTAAGCAGAATAAAAAGCAAGTGATTCAAAATTATTTTAAAAATTGCAATTAAACATTTTCTTTTGAAAATGCATATTAAAAAAAATCCTTAAAGTATGAGTGTACGCTAAACCCTTAGCTCAGTGAAAAAAAAATACTTTTAGTTCTTTTAAACACTGAGTTTATTAATTTGCTGTCAATATCTTCAAGACTGAAACCACTGAAGTCACTGTGTGTTTGAAATCATAGGTTACTGAGGCTCTAATCTAGGATTAGTGTTTTTCTGCAAGCACACACACAAAAAATCCCTTATTTTGGCCTTTTCAAACAGTTCAATTCAGTAATATTTAAGTCTAAGCTGAGAAACTGACCTGTACTGAAAAAGCAGAAAATCTTGCTTTTCTCTCCCAGATTTGATTAGGAGGATCAGACTAATTAAAAACTTGGAGACAGCAGCTGAAAGAGACAATCGGGTTGGTTTGCTGCTTTTAGATGAGAACAGTTCTTTATCAATTAGACATTTCTGAACAGAGAATTGGAGTTGACAAAAATTTCTCTTCAGGTATTCAGCAGATTGAAAATTTTTCTTTAACTTGTAAAATAACTTCAAATGCTGTGTTGTGCATTTGGGGTGAATCAGGATTTTTGATCTAATTCCATTTGAGAGAAATTACACATGCACATCTGGTAAACACGAAAAATGCTCTTCACAGGAGTCCAACTCCAAGAACCTGAAGACTCAAAATCATTGTATACTACTCAAATAAAGCCTTAATTAGTGTATTTGGTTAACAAAGATAAAATAAGGTTGTATACCACCAACAAAAATATACTAATTAATGCAATTAGAAAATAAGAGTAACGAGTATTTAAAGTTTTCTACTTGGTAATTCAAATAATCGGTAAAATCTGCAACTACTGGCATAGCTCCAGGACCTGAGAATGGCTTATCAGGAATTCAAACCTGGTGGCTTAACTTTCTTTACCCTTCAGACAATCTCAATATTCAAGATAGAAACTTCTGTGGCAAGATGGGCAATAGAAGAAAGGTTCTGGAGGAGACTGGTGATTGTGGTTGTAGTAATTCCTCGGTGGCACAACGCTTATTCGGCAGTCGAGGCTGAGTTGAAATAGTCTTACATTTACTGAAATACTGACTTACTCCACAGGAGCTCGCATTTATTTCAATGTCTTGTGCAGTGATATGGTGTTTAGGTAGTCTAAGACTACGAATGGTCTTGTGCAGTTTTAGTTTCTTCATTCTTATGCCTGGAAATGCTTTTCTCTGTACTTGTAGCTATGAGTAAATAAAAATAAAATGACCACCATAAGGAAATTGAGCCAGCAAAAGCAGTTTGCCTTTGGATATGGATTTAAAGTGGAAACACCAACAACAAAAACTCTCAGAAGCCCATTAATTGGGAAAGGCTGAGCTCTATATTTAATTGTGACACTTTTAAATAAGTCTGTGTTGTTTCTTCAGGTTGTTTCTCAATGGATTTAAATAGTTTGTGATGAATAAAATATTGATTGGTGGTTTCGGATGACAGATGCTTCTAAATCTGAACAAACATAACTAATATGAAATTCAAATTCTGATCAAACAAAAAATTAATATGAATTTCATATTTTGTTGCTTTTAATAAGCACAGATGTCTTGCCAGTGGCTCAGGCTCTGTCAAGCATCACTGCATCTTTTTTTTTTTTTTTTTTTTTTTTCCTGAGCTCAGATTTAAAGGTGTGGAGTTCCTTCTGAATTTGTGCTTTGCATGCAGAACCAAACTGGTTGATATTCAGGCATAACTGATGCTGGTTTTCTTCAATGGTGATCATGGCTCTAATGTAGAAATCTAAAAACTCTTTCCCCTTCCAGTACCACGTGTGGTTAGTAATTCAGGACCAGAAGGGTCCTAGCTCACCAGTGAATCATGTCCCATCTTCTTGTAGGCAATTTAATCACATAATCCCTGTAACAGACTTACGCAGCTCTGTACCTCCTCCTGCTTACCAGTGGGTAAGAAAGATAAAATTGCTGATATTGAGTTATCTTCCACCATGTTACTGAAGATAGATAATGCCCTAGCCAAAATGAACTAGCACTAATATCTAGTCCAGTATCCTAGGTTAGGCAACGTGCTGTTCCAGAGCAAGGTTTAAGAAGCTCTTTTCTGAATCATCACACAGTGACATTTCTCTGGGGGGAGGCATTTTTGCAATGGCTGTCAGTGGGTAGCCCACCCGAGTATGAAGTTTAGTGTTCCCCCTGAAGGAAATGTTTTGTTTTTGTTTATTTCTGCTGTGGAACTTGGGTGTTCTTCCTGTTCATATAAACATTTAAGTTTTGTTCTTAATGCCTTATAGTGATGAGTTTCAGAGGATAACCTGACAATTTTATTACTTTAAATGTTTCTGCCTTTTACCTTCTCTACTTCGCTGAATGAAGGTATACCAGACCCTTGGCTGACTGTGGCTATACCACTGATTATTTTCTGTATCTTCATCATATGTCTTCATGTTGGCATCTTGCTGAAGCACTTAGTTTCTTCCATTATCTTTGAAAATAAGATGCCCAGAGCTAAATGCAGTATTTCATCTGAAGGCATACTAATGACTATAATAAAAAGGCATGCTAGCATTATTTTTATTCTTTCTGTATCATTTCACTACAGAAAATAAGGCTGAGAGTCTTAAGAAGTCATCTTTTCCCCTCCTTCTCCCATAATCCTAACATTGTTTGCCTCTTTATTTGCAGTTGTGTGTTGATCTGAAGCTTTTGTATTTGATCTGTTTACAGCAGAGCTCTTGTCTCCTTCCTGAAAGGTTCTAATTAATTTAGACTTTAGCACTGTAAGCAATTCAAACCGGATTAATGTATAGTGAGCTCTGAATTAAAATCCTTGTGTCTGGGGCTGCTGAGGGGGCTGGTGAAAGCACGCAACACCTTTCAGGTCCAGGGCACTTATTTGATACAGTAGGGACCCAGAGTTGTCACCGATGTGAATGGAGTTTGTGGTAGTATCATCTTGGCTCTTACTAGAAAAAAGCCACTTTTGTCATGATTGGTATGTTTGTAGGCAATCTTCACCGGGAGGTGTCTCTGAATGGTGGCAGAGTGACAACGCTGACACTGCTGCTTGCTCTGCGTTATTCATTCAAAAATAAGCCCTGGGGAAGTATTTTTGGTTTATGTCAATCTGTCTCAAATGATATTTCTCCCTTCTCCAAAGTGGTTTTCTGAGCTGGACAACCATGTTATTACCATCCCTTTAATATCCTAACCAACCTCACTCTAAAGGTGTGGTGCCTGTGGCATGGCCAAAGTATCCTACAGTAATAATCCATTAACAATAATTAGCATCAATATGCAATAAGCTGGAATATGCCTAAGAGTGCAGGATGAGAAAATTCTGAAGAAAGTTACCATTTACATCCCATCACCTCAAAACATTTAAAACAAACAATATCTACGTGTCTGTACAGCCTAGTATAGAGATGTATGTACTGATATGGAAAATAACACACATGGAAATCTCACTTCATGGCAAGAATGTAGGCAGTATTCAAGGAGCGAAGCAGACACAACCCACTGAGTACATGAAATAGCAATGTATGAGGAGTGACCTAGAATTTTAAATTGTACTGATAGACTTGTGGTAGATTGATATGTCTAGTATTTCTGTGTATATTTTAGATGCCAGAACTACAACAAAAGGTTGTTGCCTAGAATATATCTGAAATCTTATTAATTGCACAAATTTTGTCTTGACAGCGCTATGTCTGATGAAATATGAATTTATTCCTCTAGAAATTTCAAGTGCAAAACGATGAAAAATCTGTGTGTTTATGACATATTTTCTATGTTTATAAAAGAATGGCATGAGCCAGCCTCTCATGGCATTTTGTACTACATTGTCCAACATTACTTACAAGTTAGCATTTATCCTTACAGTCCGTGCAAGACTCATGCTAGACAGATGACATTAGATAGACATAGGTCCTGAAGTTGTTCAGAACTCTGTCCCTGATTGCCATTATTAACAATATCTGCCTCTTTTGGAGCACCTGAAGAAGACCAGGACTGTTCTGTGTTTAATGTTGAATCAGACAGGTAGGAAATGTGTCTGAAGGCTGAAGTTGCCAAGGAAGAAGTGCAGAAGCATTTAAGTACTCAAAACAAACAGCCATTATATGTGTAGAATATACACATGTATGTACCGGGGCACGCTTTAGCAAGTGTGAGAGTAGAAACCCACTATTTAATTAAATGTAGCTCTATTCTTCTAGGTATCATGGCACAGGTAAGGATTAAAAAAAAAAGGGGATAATCAATTTGCTACTGCTCTGACCTGGAAAGAATTTAATTCTCTGTGGCTGACTGATTCTGGAAGCGTTAAAAACTTACAGTGAAGCAGACCTCCAGAAGTGATTGGTTTCATTCCCTGGCCCCAGTCTTCTCCTGGTTTGAATCCACAGAGCAACCTGGTTATATTGGCAGTCATCACACAGGCTGAGACTCTTTCTTAACTTTACATACTCCGTCCATCCTAATTATGCAAAGCATAGGTGCCTGAACTGGTGTTTTTTCTTTATGCTGAAAACCTGATTTAGCATACTGGGTAGCAAACTGTAGCACTCTTTCAACATTCCTCCTATTCCTTGCATGGTTTATGTAGCTTGCGTGATATCAACCAGCTATTACAATTTTGTTTGTCTTGACTTTTACGAGTTCATCTTTAGATTGGCTCACTGTGCTGCAAATGCCATAGCCACAGTTTCTAGTGATATATTTAAAAATTCTAATTCCGTCGTGTTGCTGCTCGGTGTGTCTGCATCCTGTCAAACTGATCACAGCGTTCTCAGTGCTCAGCGATCTCTGCGTAAGGCCAACATCTTGCAGCACTCGAGCAGCTTTCATCTCTTCCAACTACTTGCTCCTGCTTATAAACATTCTGCATGGAACTCAGGATTTATCAGTATTTTAAAGAAGAAAATAAAATCTCATGAGAAATTTGTTTTTATTTACGTTTATTAAGTCTTCTGCTCTGACTGTGAAATATAGAATCTCCTATTCCTTAAATTAAGCAACTGGTATTTTAAAATAATGTTCATCTCAAGTTTATAGAAGAGCCTTTGGATTTTTCCATTTTAAATGCCTTTTCTGTTTTCCTGTGGGATATGAGTTATTTATTGCCTTTCTCTCTTCTTTATCATGGGATGTGAGGCAAAGATTATCCTTCTGTTCTCAAGGTATTATAGAGCTGTATTTATACTTTTTTTTTTTTTCCTACACAGACCTAGTGTACCTCTAATAATGTTGCTTTTGATTTTAGTACGTATCATTTAGAGAAGAATCATCTTTCTGATTTTGAAACTGCTTAAAGCTATTTGCCTTTATTCTGTGATTTGAAAGGGTGAGAGAATGCTACAAACCTAAAGTCAGTTCCAGATGCAGCTGATATGGAAGAAGTGATGTTGGATGACTCCTTCCATTTCTTCTGAGCACTGTCATGTGCTAGACCGAGTGGCCTCACTGCTTTCCCCATACCCACAGGAATGGATTTGCCATTATGAAGCCATGTCCTGACTGTCCTCTGCAACTAGCTTCCCAATGACAAGAAGCTCCTTCTCTTCGGGTCAGATGCTGAGCCATCAGGAACACCCTTATCACCTCTCTTTCTGCAGCTACGTCTGTTCTATTTATCTAGAGGGTGATGTGTTTTGGCAGGAGCATGTACCACTCATACTTAAAGCTTCCTTTGCCCTCAGGGCAGCATTAAGAAATTTTGTTAGAGTCGTTTTGTGACAATAAATAATAACAACTTGCTTTCTTAGGGAAATGACAGAGCCATGTCTGGTTTTGTACGACAGACATGTTTAAATCACCTGAATTTGAAAGGGAGTAGAGGTATATGAAGTATTACATGCCTGTGAGTTTTGTGAGAATGGGTTGGTTGGCAAAGGCTTAGCCTTTTACATTTGCATTAATGTCAATCCATAGTGAGTAGGAGGTTTACTTAATTCTAGTAATTGTTGAAGCACTTGATTTTAAGCAGGGGGGCTCTCTAGATGGCCGTTCACCATTGGAAGGCTGTGTCTGAGGTTAAGTGGCTTCTCTGTCCCTTTCTCTTTAATTTTCTCTTTCTAAATTGGATACCGTTTGAATAGAGCTTCTATATATGGCACAAGAACTAATTGCTGAAATTGTAAAGGACCCGTTTTTCAGAAAACAGGTATATTATGGTGCTTTCAGATTGTAAATATTTAATGCAGACTTCTTCCAGGAGATGGAACCACATCGATCCTGTCTTCCTAATCTTTACAACTTTATAGTTTGTCTGGCTGCAATTGGAAAGCTTTCCTTTGTGGGCTTTGGAGTGTTCTTTCTATTTATGCTGAATGACCTTACTACTAACTGTAACTTACTAATCAGTCTTTCACCAGGTAAACCAAGGGTATAGGCATGAAGGAAGGGAAGAATTCAGAACTTCATACACAGGAGTTATAATTCAAGCAACAAAGCCAATATTTTCAGAACATTTATTAGTCATTAAACAGAGTAAAATCAAAGCCTCCAACACTTTTTTTTGTGTTGAGGTTTTGAGTTAAGATAACAAAATCTTCAGTAAAGAGGATCAATTAAATGAAGTCATATGCAGGCCGTAAGTAATAGCACATTCACCACTGCAATGGAAGTACACTTGATTTTAGTAGAATGTGCTTTCTTTCTATGAAATGAATTATACATGTTTTTCAGGTTTTTGATCTCTGATTTTTAATGAGTACAACTACATCTTCTATTCAGGTGGGTATTCATTATTTGGCAGAGACTATAATTTCTGATATTATCAGTTGGTGACAAGACTGCCCAAATCTGTCTGGAGCAGACTTTGCACCTCATTATAAAGCAGAGGAGGAGGTAGGGGCCATGTGATGCTTTGGAGCAGTATGCACTATAAAGAAGATGGGTGCATAGCAAAAACTCCGAGCTGTCACCCTCCAAGGGGCCCGAAGTGATCATTCAGAAAGTTAATGGTTTGCAGGTCCCTCTCCTTGGTGAGGGTTACTAGAAGTTTACCATCACCGTGCACTGAGGTTGATTCATTTGAACCCAAATTGTTGCTGAAAATATCCCATAACGAAGGGTAATCTATCCAGCAGATACAGCCTCCCATTCAGCAGTCCTGTTTATGCCATTATGTCTGTAATCCTATTTGTCCAGAACACATACTCCAGTCCACCCTCGCAATTTCTGAGACACTGAATCATTTCATTTCCCTAAATCCCTCTGCGACTAGATGATGGATTCTTTCAACTCGGTAATCTTGCACCATTGCTGACATAACATAGTCAGTAACGGGGAGCCTTAAACTAAGCTCAGTGCTTTTACACCAAATCTGGGGGACCCTTATGTTTCTGTGGCTGCCTTGCTGAACGTCTTCAAAAGTGAATTCTGTTTCATGAAATGAATGGGACTAGAGCACAGTTCTGGTAGCGGTCTGGCTAGTTTGATAATGCCATCTGGAAGTAGTGCAAAATGGCATGTAAGTAATTGAATTTCACATGCCTGTGTTGTTATTTTGTTAATACTGCTCCATATCTGAATGTCTCTTCATAGAGATAGAGAAGTGTGCTTGCTGCTGCTCTCTCCTTTTCTAGTTAAGCTTCTTTGTATTTAAAAAGTGTAAATGGTGGTACAGGCACAGCAAGGAGGTATAAATAGAGTACTGTCTCACAGTCTCCAGTAACAGATGTTTAGGGGAAAATAAAAGAAACAGGGCAAATGCAGAATAATCTTTCCCCGGTGCTATCCAACCTTTCTATAAATGGCAACTTGGGGCCTTTCAGACCTGGATGTTTCATTTATACCATGATGCTCAAAAGCCTTGATGCGCCATTACCTCTCTCTAGTGTCTCTTTACACTTCTGGCTTCCACAGCATCTCCTGTGGAATTTAATTATGTTAAGAAGTGTTTCATTTTCTGTTTTAGACCTGCTCCATGCTGAATTCATGAGCTACTTTGTCCCTATCAATTATTTCCAAGAACTATACTCTTCAGTTATCCCTCTTCCAAGCCCAAGGGTCTGACAAGCCTTTTCTCATGCAGATGTCGCTCGTGCTTCAATCATCGTTGCCCATTCTTTCTTCTGGTTCTGTTGCATCCTTTCTGAGGGGAGGATCAGCACTCCATGCAGTATTTAAAGTGTACGCACACCATAGTTTTGTGCAATGATGAAAACTGCCTTTGCATCTGTTTTCAATTTCTTTTCTGTAAACGTTAGAGAATGTCTGAGTGCCTTCTCATGCCATTTACAAGGTCAAAAGCCGTGCTTCAGTGGCTTTAATCAGTCGTGCAATTCATCCAGGAAGACGAGACCTTACCCCTTTGATGTCTTTTAATACACCCTCTCTTGATCTTTAGGAGTTTCAGTGCTCCCAAAGGGCCACATTCTCTCCAGTGGGTGCCTGGCTCTGGAGCAGGTAACTTCTTTCACCAGTGCTTTCCCTGCATTGCCTCACAAGCAGCTACTGCTGTTTGCTTGCTTGCTGTAACTGCTACTCCCCCGGTTCTGTATGCAAAGGTGCTTCCCAGCTGTCACATGCCAGTCGGCTCTCCTTCTCTGCTGTGTTTAGCCAGCTCCTCTGACTGCTTTCACATTCCCAGAGCACCATGTTCTTCCTTCAGTCCCTGTTCCCCTGTCAGGGTCTTCCACGTCTGCATTACTTTGCTTTTTTTTTCCCTCCATCTCTTTTTTTTTTTTTTTTTTTTGAAATCAATGGTAAAGTGTTTAGGCGATGGGAGATTGGAGGTCTGGGGCTCATTTCATCAAGCAGCATACAAACGTGTCAGAAAAGGTAATCCTCACTCCTAAGGGTTTACCAGATAACTTAAAGGTAATGGGCAGCTCTGACAAGGGAAATGGAGCAGAGAGGTGAACCGTGAAAACCAGAGGCAGTCACAATGGCACCGAGAGTAGACAGATCTGAGGCTGAACCTGAGACCTGTAGTACCGAAATGCAGTACGGAAGACATGGGCCTTGTGTTTAGGTCAGGCAGAATCAAAAGTTTGATGTGGACACCACTGAGCACTAAGGTGAGAGAGTGTTTAAAAATTGAGATGTTTTCCTTGTGCCTCAGCCCCATGTTTAAGTGAAGACTTCAAAAAAAAAAAAAAAAATCTCTGATTGCAGCTACGGTAATAAAAATACTTAATAAAAACATTAAATACACTGTAAGGCTAATAACAAGCACACCTTGTCATAGTGATGTGTTCATGGTTTTATCCAGAGGAAGTCATACATGCCTATAACATGATAAAAAGTTATTATGGATAGAAGAATCATTTGCTTAAAAAAAAAAAAGCTACAAGGTATTCCACTACTAACAAACATTTATCTGAGCTCCACTTTTATTCTAGTACTTTTTTATAGCATCTGAACATAAGGTGTTATCTTAGACCTGTAAGTACAATACATAAGGGCTTGGGAGAAGAATAAATGAAAGTTGCTGTAGAAATAATACAGGAGTGCTTAAGAATGACTTTTAAATGGTTCGGTGAAGTAGATACGGCAACAGCAATCTAAATTCTATCAGACAAGGTAATGGAGGGTAAAGGAGCTGGCAAGCAGAGTGACTGGAAATCTAAGCGATAACATAAGCCTAAACCATAGAAGAGCTTTGAAAAAATCTGTGCAAATTAGCCAGGAACTAATGTATGCATAATGGTTTGTAACTTGAAAGGAGGAAAAGGAAAATCTGACGGAAAGGGGTCAAGGAAGAGCTGTGAGCCCCAGGTTTTACATGGGTTTTTGCTCTGGGTGCATGGAAGCTATGCAGCTGAGGGCTAAATTCCCATTTGTGGTGTTGTGACATGAAATAAGACCGTACAAAATAAGTCTGGTAATGGTTATGTGGAGAACCTCTTGGCTCCAAACCAGAATTAACCATACCTAAACCTTCCTTAGCAAAGCCTTGTTCTGCTGGTCCTTCAAAACTTGCCTGGGGACCTGCAGTCGCCAGGGGCATTCCCTTCCAAATGCCGGCACTTCAGCTTAGGGAACTTGTCCTGGTACCTCACTTTTGTATTTATTCCCATACTTTTGACCCTTTACTTCCATCCACATCCTCAGCTAATGAGGATGAGACCTTGCTGCCATATTAGCTTGAATGTCAAGGTTTCTTTCCCTGCTCCCACAATCATCCCTAATATCAGAGCCCTTGGGTTCAGGTCTGGAGTGAGCTGCTCACCTCTGTGGACAGGGAAGTTGGGTTAGTGGCAAAATGGTGCAGGTGCCATATTTCCATCTATTTTTTTAATTTATTTTATTTTACACACCAATGTTTGCATACCAGTCTGATAGCTACAGGTAGCTACTATTTTGGCTGATACCCCAATATGTAGGAGCCACTCACAACTGTCCAACTCTTCATATTAAGCCTGGAAGAAAATCCTGGCTTGAAAAAGAAATGAGTGGGAATGCAACTTGGTGCAGGGGGGAACGTTTGTAGCTGGTGAGCTCCAGACTGAAAGTGTTGAGTCTGAAGAGTCCTGACAGCAGAGTGCTTACTGACGGGTATTTAAGAAATACATCATAAAATAGAGGAGAGGCAATTTCAGTCCTCATGGAACAATCAGTAAGAGCTGTTCCCAGAGCTTTTCAAGAAGTAGATGAGCACTCACAGGTTCCTTAATAAAAAGTGCTTTAAAAAGAAAGCTTAGCACAGCGATCCTGCTGTACGATAGCATCCTGAGCGAGTCAGCATGTCACGGGTACCACAAGGGAATCCCAGGAGGGGTGACAGATTTTGGGCATGTGGATGGTTTGGCTGCCAGTGGACACAATAAAAGAGCAGATGCTGTGTTGAAATCTTGATTGAGGAGAAGACTGTTTTTAAGTACCTTATCCAGCATGGTTCCTTGAGGATTTAGAAGGAAGGATGTTCAGACAACACAGCAGATAAATGCCTCGTCTGTCCTGGTCAGTGCTGGAGCTCTGCTTGGTCTATCACCAGAGCCTGAGCTTCCCAGCACACGTGGTATTTGGAGAACTAACTGCTGACTTCATAAGGGATAGGAATTTGATGTAACAGGCTATATTTTTAGCCACTCGGATAGTGCCACGCATTATTCAGTTTTGATTAGCTCAGTCAGTGCACAGGGCTAGTAAATGTTAAACATTAATATTAATCACGCCGCGGTGCCTCTCTCAGCATTCTGGTCCTCAGCCAGCAGTGCAGGTGTGCAAATGAGGAATGTGTGGGTATTAAGAGCCAAACTTCCCTGCCTCTCACACCTGCAGATGTTTGGGAAATAAATACATCCAACAAAAGCTCTTCTAAACCATTATTGTCCAAGTATTCCCTACCCAAATGCTTGTGAGGTATGCACACGTATATAAAAGAAGCAGATTTTATTCTGAGAAGCGTAGAGCAAATGTATTACACAGACGTTGATGTGATCTTGTGCTTATCAGGACAGCAGCTTGTAGGAGGTATTTGATTACCTGCGAAGTTTGGCCTTGTCTCAGTAGACCGCTATATGATTATCTACAAAGCCTCATCGTGCTCGTGCTAAAGTCAATGACAATGTTCTCGTCTCCTTGTCTTTAATGGGCTGTGTCCCAGCAATATTTCATTAGATTGCTGTTCACGAACATGAACTTGCAGTTACGATATTTGCAAATATCTCCTTCTTTGGTTGTCTGTTTAAGGAAGGCATTTAAATATTTTCACTTGCCTCCTTTCTGCGTTGTTTTTGTTATCTTACTGTAGGTTCATATTTTTTTTTTTTAACAGTCAAAATTGCAGGGTCAAAATAACTACAGGAGTAAGTGGTATGTTACCCTACAGATTTCAGTGATGTTACAGACATTTAATTTTTAATCCATAGGACTTTGCTTCTTCAAATGCAAAATCTGGCATTAATGATGTTTTTTTGTATGTTTGTTTGTTTTTTGGTAAGAAAACCTACTTTGAACACTGCTTGCTGCACTGTATTTTTGAAGATACTAGTCCAGAATAAAATAGGAATTTGGTAAAGTGTTCTTGCAGAAAGAATCAATCGCACAGGGGATAACATTTCCTGAAAGTTGCACAGACCCTGCTGAAAGCTCAGCTGCCAAGAAGCAAGGTCTTTTTGTAGCACAGGATATACAGACACCTAATATGTGACTTCCAGGGGTCAAGGAGGAGATAAGAAGATCACAAGTGGTCCACAGCATCTATAACCTATAAGCCTTTGACCAAGCAGAGTCCCATCCTGACTTGCCCTACCCAGGGAGCTCCCTAAGGAAAATGTAAGTGCTGGTGAATCCCTTCCTGACATCCTGTGAGACAAGGGATTTGGGAAAGATCTAATGTGGTTACTGTTAGAGCTTCAGCTGCCTAAACAAGCATGCTTGCAGCATGGTGGTGGCACAGCTGGACTGCTTCAGAGCTGCTTTGGTTTTCCCTTTTAGCAGCAGAGGTGAATCTGGTTTAATGGGTAAGCCCTGGTGAACCCATGCTTACAAGATGATGATGGGGAGCAGTGGCAGATATTTGAGGTGAATAAACAGCACGAATGAAACTATTCAGAGACTGAAAGGATATCTAACTGTCTGGAAAAAATGTAACTGAGACACAGAAAAACAGTTAGAAAAAGCATCTTACTTGCATTGTGGCGCTAGTGGAGCCACACTTGCTTACGCTAGAGCTCATTTAAATCATACATCCACCTAAAAAGATCACTGCAGGCTTGGTTTGTCTGCATGGCAGTAAATGTATCGAAGGTTCAGAAACAACCATTTGTAGCAGGAGGAGAACCAAGTGAATGGCAGTAGCTGTTAAGACATGATTAAATGTGATGTATGTCAGCAGCAGTTAACTTCTGAATGGCTGGAGGCTACTTCTATTCCCCGGTAGCTGTTTGGTGACCAGAAGCAGCAGCTTTCTTTCTGTGGCATTGCGTGACCTGTCCTTGATTAGCGCCCTCTGTAATCCTCCCCTTTCAGCTCTGCCCTTTAATTTGGTTGACCTGACAACAGTCCTAGAATCCAGGTGCCTCTAAGGTTTCAGCAAGACCTACAAACCACAGAGTTTCAGCCCTCAGATTGCTAACTGGCTGCTCCTTTTAACTGTGCCTTTCCAACCTAGGTTAGGGGTCAGAGCATGGCTGAGTCTTTAGGGCAAGCTGGAAATAAAACGTCCAAATGACAAATCTAACAGCCTGCATGGGCACATCATTAGTATGGGAAATACGGGAGGAGTCAGCCCTCCTCCCTGGAAACGCTAATGCGTAGTGAATGCACTGGACAGGAGTTCAGGAGGTTTTCCACATTTATCTCTTTCAAAAAATTCACAAAAATATTTTGTTTTGAGGGATGCAAAGGAAGATTCCTAGTGAAGTCTGTGGCTCTGCTTGCATGATTTAAGTGAAACGGCCGCATAAGGTCTCTGCTGATTTGTGGGCCTTGGCTGAGCACCTTCCTTTATTGCTCTTCTTTGTCACTGCAGAGTCAGTAATGTATTCAACATATTTTCCATAATTTATAACCCTACAGAGACGGGCAGTGTATCAAGTGCTGCTGTAGGAACCAGTGACTGATCGAACTAATGAAGTCCAGGGCCCACGTGCCGTGTTACAGAGATTCACAGAGAGTTAGCCTATATTTTTGGAGATGGGGGAGACTCAGTTAACCGATATTAAAAAATAAAAAAGGTGAAATACACATCTGATACATGGTAACACTCATATCCCTAGGAATAGCTACTAATATGGGTAGAGTGGAGAACCTAGAAAATGAAGGTGCTTTGAAGATAGACCCATAGAAATAAATTAAGGATCAGACAAATTCTGCATCAAGCCAGCTACAACTGAGCATCTTCGCTAATATTTTTTTTTCTGCTGACAACAGAGACCCTGTGAGAAGTCTTTTATTTTTTTTTTCTCTTCCCAAAACAGAAGATTTGTGTCCTGCGATGCAGTTCCGTGCAGGCTAAAGCTACAAGAGAGCTGCTGGAAAATTGCAGGAACAATGATTTATTCCTGGGCTGAGAGCTGAACAAGGGGAAACACATAAACACTGCACTATAGGCACAAAAGGTGATTATTTTTGCCACATGAAACTGCTTTAAAATTCATGGGGAAAAGTAATTTTTGATAGTACGGTGTAGGTGTTTTAGTCCTTATAAAAATAGCTACGGAAGGAATGTTTGTTTGTCAGAGACTCAATCTTTGCTTTACCACTCAGGTATTTTTAATGACTTTCCTTGAATAAGACTGAGTGTGGTTATGTTTATTGATGGATGAATTTGGATGATTACAGCAGACTAAAATTGCAGAATCATTACGATAGCAAAAACAAATCTGTGGCCTTACTGTATTTTTCCTGAGCAAGTTTTCTTGGGAGAAAAGCTGTGATCATTGTATTTGATTGGATTTTTTTTTCTGGTTATATGTAAATATTTTGGTGGATAAATGTACTGCTTTTCTGGGTGCTAGACTCTGAATCATACATGAAATTAGAGTAAAGTAGGAGTAGTTTTGCCACTAAAATGTATATAAAAGTAATTGTCTGTTTCTTTGTCAATGTTTACAATTAATATAATTCAGATTTAGTATGATCTTCATGACCCTTAAGCAGAATTTTTGCCAGATGTTTGTTTTTAATTCTCCATATTCCCCAAATTTCTGGTCCAATCTTCTGTAGATCAGGGTACAGTATTACTAACGAAAGATTAAAAAAAAATAAAATAAAAAAATCCCAGTTAAAGTATCTTTTAATTTTTTCTTAAAAATTATTTCCACAATATCATTTCAAAACCAGAAGAAATGAGCTCAGATCCTGTATGCAGTAACCACCAGAAGCTTTTTTGAGTTTAGTCAGGCAGGAGAAGGAAGAAGATGTTGAGAAAACCACGTGAAACCTCTTAGCCTTAGCACTGCCAGAGAAAACCTGTAAGGTTGAAAAATCATGAGATTGTCTTAAGGACTGTAACACTCAAGTGAAATCCTCAACTCCACCTTCTTTGGCTTCCGATTCCCTGCTTCTAGAGGATTTATTTGCTCCGTGTCTTCTATCTTTGAAAACACGAAAGCTAGCGAACTCTCAGATGCCAACACTGAGATTTTTATGCAGTCTCCTGATTCCAGCAGCTGGAGCTCTAAGAAAAGTGTTGGGAGTCTGTCAGCTGCTGTATAAGCAGAAAGCTGTATGTATTGTTTCCTAGAGATACACATTTGCTCTTATTTACCTCTCACGCAGTGCTTATTCGCGGTTTTCAGGTGAATCATATAGCAGGCATGTGGAAAAACATACACGTTTCCCAGGCTTCCCTGCTTTTTGATAATCCCAGCGCAAATTGAAACAGCCACTTGTGCCAGATTTCAAAAGGCAAATTCATTTTCTAAAGCATTTGAGCTCTTAGCTCCCCATTGATCTTTGTGCAAGGTAGGAGCCAAGTGCATTGCAAATGCCTACCTGCATCTTCACAGATTTAGGCTATTGCAGAACTGCATCAAAGGGGCCTTCAGGCGAGGCTGCGGTTCTTTGGGATTGGAGAGAAACTACTGCTCTGGGAAGAAAAAAGGAAAGGGAAATACTTTCTTTTGTGTATTTTTTCATTATGTGTGATTAGAGGTACTGACAGTGTAATTTGTATAGGACTGTTCAAAACATCATGGTGTTTATGCACTCGTTTGTTTTTATCGAGGTAGGTTATCCTCTATTCATAGGACAATGCTGCCTATTCTTTGGGAGAACTGGTGTGCTGTCTTGGTATATGTACTCTTGCTTGATGCATAAAACAAGATTTTAAGATGTTGTGAAGTATATATACATGTTCTGCTTTACAAGCTCAAAAGCAGAACAAGAGTGATTTAAAGGAAAGCAACATTTAAATATAGAAATCGATTTGATAAGGGGAGCCTTGGAAAATGTGAAGTTCTTTGTATTTCTCCAGCTCGTGATTCCAAAGCCCCCCAGCCTTTTGCTTATGCAAAACATCTGCCTTCAGCTGTTCCATTTTTCAGGAAAAATAGCTTGTAGGAGAGGCGCCAGTTGTCTTTTATGTTTCTATTACTTTAATTTTTACTGTTACCCATATGGCTTTTTTGGAAAATGGTCTTCTCCATAATGTGTGATAGTCAGGGTCTCTGGCATCTAACAATACACATTTCTGCAGTGCTACATTGCTTCCAGTTACTTGCTTTTTCATTGGGAAAATAAAAGATCCATCTTTATCCATTCCCCTAGACCACACAAATGTAGAACACAAACAAATGAGGAAAAAAAAAAGACATAGAAAAGAAGAACCCATCTCAGAAAAAAAGTACCACCTAAACAAAATGAGCGTACTTCTGTGGTCATTATTTAAACCAGCTGCTCCTGAGGGTTGTTACTGCTATAAGTGGATCTATCTCATGGATTGAAAGTAGCTTGGACTTCTGTGATGTTCTAGCTGAAAATGTCTTACACAAAAACCTCTCCTTGCTGGTTTGGCCTTGAACCAGCCACTGCTACCATCTGGAGACCTCAGACACGAGACAGAAATTAGCAACCTGCCTGGAAAACTTGGAGCGAAAGCCTTCCCTGAGTCCAGCAGGCATGTGGTCAGCACCACACCAACTGAAGCCTGCTTGCTGACAACATTTGGGATTTGCTTTGGGGGTCCAAGCCTCTTACCCATGAGTTGGAGCCTGCTCCCATTTCCACTAAGAGCCTGAGAGGATTGTGCTAGGCCAGGGCATGGAACAGGTGAGGGCTGGGCAGATCTCCTGTTAGAACTGTGGTGTCTTCGTGATCCTTTGCCAAAGACCATAAGACTGACTCAGTATGGATTGGTTTTGATTGGGTTTAATGTTTATTCCTTTTTCTGATATCATTTCCTCAGAAATGCAGCCATATCAGCAGTTGACACATGTAAAAATCCTGTAGATTTGAAGAGCATGTAAGTGGTTGGTAAGGCACTAACAGTACTTTCAAGACAAAAGGAACTGTGTATCTGTATGTACATGAAGCTGAATGTAAACCTGAGTGTTACCGCCTTTACAACACAGTTTTCTTACCTAACTACCCCATTTTTTTTCCAGCTTCCCATGTTTTCTCAAATTAGCTTCGTGAAATTTTGGGAATGAAAGAGCACAATGATTGCAGAGCTATTCCATGAGAAAATTCCCACACATGAAAGAAAAAGCTCTGCTTGTTCTGTTGTGAGCTCTTAAGGTATAGACAATGAATCCAACCCTCTCATGTTTTCAGACCACTCCTCGTTAATTGTCTGTGAGAAATTACAAAGGCTGCAGACAGATAATCTTACAACAGGTACCACAGGGCACTTTTCACCGTGTGTTTTCAGTTCAGACTAAACCACTACTTCAGGGTCTGTGGCATAACAAATCGATGCAGGTTAGGTTGGTTGCTTTGAAGAAAAAAAAGATAAATTTTTAGGGGCTCAAGGCAGCTTGTGTTCATTCTTAGTCTGTTTTGTAAGTGATGGAGATTTGACAACTTCAGTTTATGAGCTAGAGACAATTACGGTGTGCATTTTTTACCTACTTGTTAGGGAAAATCCTGCAAGGTGCTGAGCTGTTCATACTAAATACCAGTTACTTTCATTGAACTAGGTGAGAGCTGAAGATGCTCAAAGAATTAGGTTCCTCTTCTGCCTCAGTGACTTCTTGTTGACAGGCTACCAGCCCTTATAAAGGCGGCTGGTTGTGTCCGTTTTTCGGCATGCACACTGCCTGGCAGTTTAATGCTGCTAAAATGAAAAGCTAGTTAGCTTTCCCCCAAACCCCATGCAGCTCTTCCAAGTTTTTTCTCATGTGCATATGTCAGCACGCTCAGACTTGAACACAGCACTCAGTAATACTCAGAGATAACACATTATACTGAAATTTTCTCTGGTTTATATCATTCAAATGTGAATAGGATAATTGGGAGTGTACTTTATAGCTTAGTCAGATCCTCACAGAACAAATGCAACCACTCACTTTATTTTTTATCTTTTAGCTTCAGAACTGCCCACAGAAGTAAAGTTATTTTTTTTTTCTTGTGATGAGTATTTCTTGCTATTAATTAGGTTTTCTTCTGTGGTCATCCGAGCTAGCAGCTGAGGGCAACACAGCAATGAGTGGATGCGAACAAATCAGCCTGACAGCAACTTGGGTTTTTCACTCTGCCAAATGGAGCCATTGTTGGGAAAAGTGCTAGGAAAGACACCTAGATTTGTTGAATCTAGAAAGAGCATTATTCTGTTCTATTTATTTATTTATTTTTGTAATTATAACAATACAAACAGAAATTATTTTGGATCCTGAGAGGCCATGCTAAATGAAAACTGCTGTTTGGCATTAGGGCAATTAGGGTACGGCAATATGCGTAGTAATTTGCATATAATAGAGAAGGAAGCATTTGTTTTTTGTTAATTGGGTTACAAGGCAGTAAAGCTTTGCCGTTTATTAATTTGTTGGCTGGCAAGGTGGTGGGAGCAAGCAGGCTGCTTTGACACGACCCGTGTGAGATGACAGCGCTCTCACGCGTGAGCAGTTTGTTGGAAACCCTGCAGGTCACTGGGTGCTGAACGATAGCATTAACATAAACACGATGTAAACGGCAATCATTTTGTATCTCATCTATATAATAAAAGTGTCCTAAGCGTATCTTGATACATTAATTTAAATCGACCTTTAATTAGGTAAATGATCCATAAGGAGCATGCTTGCATGACTGATTCTCTTGTGACTTTCTACAGCGTTGTGCCTCTGTGGTCATCTTGTTCTACTGTGCTAAGAAGCCTGTGAGCTTGAAATACAGAACAAATTTATCGATATTTTTATTTGCAAGAGTTCTTCTTGCAGCCGATAACAGGAGGAGTATTAGCGTTGCGTCTTGGTTTCAGCCCAAGCAGACTTGCGACTTTCTGTAATGCTTCTCAGTGTCTGATCAGAAACGAACCTGCTAAAAATCAAGCGGTTAACTGAAGCCTTCTTAATCTTAATCTGATCTGACAGTCAATAAAAATGTGAGCAGACTTTATTAGTATAGCAGTAATAATTCTGCCATTAACAGGAAGAAACTTGTCTTGGATTTACAAGGCACTAACTCTTTTTCAAGCTTTTTCTATTTCCATTCTGGGACTAGAGGAGCTCAGAGGTGTCTGATACTAGGTTATTTTTCTTCTTGTGTGTCTGAGTGTATTTGCTGGGCCAGAGTTTATGAGAGAGATAAAAGGTGGCAGAAATTTAGGAAAGCCTTTTTGTTTTAGGAATCCTTAAACATGGACCGAAAGAATAAATGGTAAGAGGTGATTTAGTTACAGGACTTTGAAAGAAATTCATGGGAGAAACTTCTTTTTCAGTTTTGCTGCAAGCTCTCAGCCTTCTCTCCCAATCTGGTAGATACTTGTATTTTGAGCCATACTCATATTTTGTGCACACAGCAGTGATATAGGGCAACCGGTATTGTTGCTGCCGTATCCCTAGCCTAGAGTTACAGCACTGTGTTATTGTGAATTACGGATATATTAAACGTGCATTATTTATTAGATTGGAAGGTTCTGTGAGTGTGCATTAATCTGGCTGCTGTAAAAATGGCTTTAAAGCCATTGAAGTGGCCGGGTAAAAGCCTTTTACCTAGCGGCTGAAGTTTTTTCTGTACCTATCCTGAGAACGTGCTGCATAGACACAGATGGTGCAGGTATCTTCATAACATGTTCTGTGCTGTCAGGGAGCAGTCAGCCGATCACTTTCTCTCCATCCACCTCAGCCAGTATCTTCTCAACCCTTCTCAATTCCAATTAAATTGGCAAAAGGGGGAGGTCACGGAAATAAACAGCAAGTGCTGTGAGGGGAAAATCTTGGGGCAGACAGGGAGGACTGGTGGATTTGTTAGGATCCTCTTAGGTGTATGGGAAAGACAGTCTGATGGGGGAAAATGTCTGCAGACCTTGCAGTTATCCACGACATGCAAAGTTGGAGGAAGCCAGGAGTCATTAGTTCTAGAGCAACTGTTTGTTTTCAGGTTTTGTTTTTCAGTTTCATTTTGGAAACGTTGGTTCCTGCCAGGTGTAAGGAGCTGGCCCCTTGGGAACTTGAATGTTATCATCTCCTCTCTTCCCTACTGCTCACTGGGAGCCCTGTCTGTCCAACACTGAGGTGAATGCAAAATGGGCAAGCACAGCCCAACATCAGCTGAATGTGGCATTCAGCTGAAGCACTGGTTCCTGTCTGCAAGTTTAAATCTGCAGGGGCTCAGGCCTTTCCTTCTATTCAGAGTATTTTTAGGTTATTATGCAAATGTTGAGCAATCTTCACAATTTCATAGGAGATGTCTGGGAATGCTGGATGGCTGTCATGCCAGAATGAAAATTACTCAATAGTTGAGAAATCACCCTTTGTATTGGTTAATATGACTGTGGTTGGGCAGTGTTTCCTTGTTTTTTTGTTCCCTTTAGAGGTTGAAGTGCAAGATGGAAGGTGATATGGTTGATACACAAGCAGTGCCCAGCAGGAATGACTTCCCACTGTCACTTGTGCGTTTTCTGGGAGCTTCTGCATCACTGCCTAATTGCTGCACCCCTAAACAACACATCCACACAGTAAAAATTCAAACAAGTGTTTTACCACCTCCTGTCACTGATGCCAGTTTGCAAGAGCCAAGGGGTTTTGCCTGGAAAGCTGACTTTCTGCCCACTGAGGCCAGGTGCTTCTCCTCTTATAAAGGTTGATGGTTTAGAGGAATAAGGTAACGTGAGGAAACTGCATGCAAGGGTTGTTCTTGTCTCACACTTGTCTTTAACTTCATTACATGGCTTCCTACAGCCACAGAGGCCTTTTAAGGATGTTATCATCTCCTCTCTTCCCTGCTGCTCCAATGTTGTCTCCAGAAATCAAGATTTTTATTTTTATTTTATTATTTTTTTTAAGATAAATCTGCTTTATATACAAGACACAAAGTGCTTGAGGAATGAATTTAATACGTAGCTCCCTAAAGGGCCCCAGTGGCAGCTTCTGGTGATGTGGGACTGCCTGTGGCCTGGTGGCAGGGTCAGCAGTGCTGCTGCTGGGGTCCCTGAGTGCAGGCTCCTTATTCCCTTAACTCAGAATCAGTGGAGGAGGAGGGCTGCTTTGAGGCTGGGGGGCTGTGCTTGGGACTATGAGTTGTATTTTTACAGGAATTTGGGATGAGCAGGGTACTCTAGGTCACTGTGGTAGAAATCCCAGCCCTGTAAGTGGTATGGTTATACCAGTGGATACTATTTTTTCTACTCATCCTCCAAGAAATGCCTTTGTAATCCGAATTCTGTAGGCTATTAGGGTAAGGGAAGATTACAACCGAAACTGTTTTATTGACTTCCCTCACCTTGGTTTTGCCCAGCGCTGACCTCTGCTGTTACGTGTCATCTAACGCGCCGACCTGTAGCTGCCATCCTTACTTCCTTCACTGGCCTTTCAGACGTGGGCTGGGACATTGGGACTGAGCAATCCCACCTTACCCTAAAGCTGGATCCAGCATCAGGGCTGGCGTTGGGCTGCATGGCAGGTCAGACCCTCCAGAGGTCCCTGCCAGCCTGAATTTGCTGCTAATTCCACCTTGTCCCTTGTCACAGCACCAGAAAGCTTCCCCAGCATGAATTTGTTCACAGTTACACCTCATGCCTGTAAATCCCAGGTCCCTGAAGCAGGCAGTGCTGGATGAGCGAGCGTCCCTGGGAAATGCTGGTGATGAGCCTGCTGCCTGCTAGGAGCTGTGGGGGCAGAAGAAGGGATGCACTCCTGCTCTCCACTGAAGCGTTCCTTATCTTAATAGCAAAAATTGCAATTTTGCAACTGCTTCATTCATTCCTCTGCTTCCAGCTTCTGACAGAGCCCTTCTGGCTTTTCCACTGCACCTTCTCCGGGCCTCATGGCTAAACCCCGTGCCGCGAGAGGCCAGGCTTGCCCACCCCACAGTCAGCAGGTAGCACGTCCACACCGAGGGGCTGCATGAGGGTGGCTGGGGGCGCTCTGCAGCGCCACGGGACAGCCCGCAGGCAGCCGGTGCTGCAGTGGGGCTGAAGGAGCACGGTCAGAACCAGCAGCCCAAAAAGTGTGTCCCCATCAGGGTACGGGCGGCTGGGAGCGTGTGGCTGCGGCCCCGTGGGTGACCTGGTCGGTGACCCAGAGTGTGACCCAATGTGTAGTGCTGTGGGTGACCCAGAGTGTGACCCGGTGGGTGACCAGGTAGGTGACCTAGTGTGCAGCACCGTGGGTGACCCAGAGCATGACCCGGTGGTTGACTTGCTGGGTGGTCCCATGGGTGACCTGCTGGGTGGCCCTGGGGGTGACCCGATGTGTGGCCACGGAGGTGACCAGCGTGGAGCACTGCGGGTGACCTCGAAGATGACCCCATGAGTGACCCACTGGGTGACCTGGTCGCTGTCCCTGAGTGTGACCCGCTGGGTGACCTGGCTGGTGACCCAGTGGGCGACCCTCTGGGTGACACTCTCCCTGACCCTCTGACCGCCCCTGTGCGCGCCCCCACGCGTGCCCCGCGGCGCAGCCACCCCTGGGGGCTCCCCGTGCGCCCCCTCCCGCGCCTCCCCCGGTCCCGGCGGGGCCGCCCCGGGCTCTCCCCCGGTGCCGGCGTTTCGCTGCGGGCCAGCAGATGGCGGCGCCTCCCCGGCCGGGCGCTCAGCCCCGCTCCGGCTCCGGCTCCGACCCTCCCCAGCCCCCGCCCTCCGCGGCGGTGTCTCCCTCGCCGCCACCTCCCCGCCTGTCACTGCCACTCCGGAGAGCCACCATGGCGCACGGCGGGCCACGCGTGTCCCTCGCAGCCACCGCCACCGCCGTGGCCTCCCGCCTGCATCTTCCTCCGCTGCTGCTGCTTCTGCTGCTGGGCTCCGCCGCCGCTCTGCGCTGCGCCGAGCCCTGCGGCCCCCCCGGTCCCGCAGCGGCCGCCCGGGGGGCGCGGAGCACGGCCGGGGGGCGGCGGAGCACGGCCGGGGAGGCGGCGGGGGGCGGCCGCTCCGGGAGAGCATCTCCCCCGGCTGGGGGCCGGGAACGGGTGGCCCTGCTCAGCACCTCCTTCGTGCTCAAAGGGGACGCGGCTCACAACCAGGCGATGGTGCACTGGACGGGAGAGAACAGCAGCGTGAGTACCGGGGGGGAAAAACAAAAAGGGAGCCGGGGAGGGGGGCTCCGTGCAGCCGCCGGGGGTGCCGGCGCTCCGCCGGGCTCGTCTCGCCCCGTGCCCGGTGCCCCGTGGGGTCCCCGCGGGCGAGCAGCGCCCCGACGGGCGGCGAGGTGCCGCTTCCCGAAAGTTTGGAAAGTTTGGAAAGCGGAGGGGCAGGGTGCCGCGGGGAGGAGGGTGGCTGACGGCGAGGAAGAGGAGGATGAGGAGGAGGAAGGCTCGGTCCCGGAGCGGCGAGGCGCGCACCCCCGGCTGAAGGAGAGGCGCTGCCCTCCGCGGGGAGGGGACCCCTGCAGGGATCTCCTTCTCCAAGGGCTGCACGGTTACCTCGCGGCGCCCCCTCGGCTCCTTCATCCCCTCGGGACGCCCACGGGATGCCGCCTGACGCTCCCCGGGGGCTTCTCCCCGATCAGCTCCCCCCTCCTCGCCCCCCAGCACCTTCCCGGTTGTGTCCCAGCCCCGGCGATGCCCGAGACCCCAGCGCCCGGAGCGGGGCTCGCCCCGCAGCATCAGCGCTCCCAGCGTCCCGCGGCTCTTCACCCGGAGCGCTTCGAGCCCCGAAGTTTCGTGGCGAGCCCGGTGTCGTTTGCCTCCAGCCCTCCCCTCTTCGTGTGCCGACCCCGATGGCTGCGTGTTCGCACGGGCGGTCTCAGGGCTTGGCTTTGCTGCCCGTGGCTTCTCCCGCACGCAGGCAGCAGCTCGTCCCCGTGCGCGTCCTGGGCAGGCGATCCCCGGCACCTTGCGCTGCCCGCATAACTTCCCAGGCAGGGAAACGGTAGGAAGGCTCGAGATCAACTTTCCCCTAGAGGATTTTAGCGTTTCGGGAAACCCCTCGGGTGTTTTTACTGCGGTTCAGCCGAGCTCCTCCCCTGCTTGAACTTTGTGAGTTTAGCATAAAGTTTACTTAAACTTGGCTCGGTTCAGAGCGCTCCTGTTGTGGTGCTCGCAAATCCGCGAGCTGTCATCCTCCTTCCCGTGGGGGGCCGGGTCCTGTTTTCCACCTGTCTGGTTGGGGATCCACCCGGGATGTGTGGCGGCCGCGGCTCGGCGGGTGGGGAAGCAGCGGTTCCCCGGAGCGCTCCGGCTGCTCTTGTGGCATCCATCACGCGTTCTCGTGTGCCAGAGGTGGAGGCAACATCGCAAAGCTTGGCGCTTTCAGAGCCGGTTTCTCGTTTGCTCGGGAAGGAAGGGTGAGAGGATGGAGGATGGCCATCTTCTGTTCACAGAACGCGTCGCAAACCAGCGGCATCAGCTCTTGTGACTCTGCCCTTCCTCCCCGGTAGGCTGCTGCCGTTCCCTGCCTGGGGACGGTGCTTGCAGGCTGCTAGGGTTGCCTCCTTGAAGAATTCAGTATCCAAAAGTTGGCAGAAGTTCGTTTTTTGACATAAAAGGCAAGATACCGCCTTCATGCAAAGCACTCAGCACTCTGAAATGAATACAACAGAGCCTCGCTAATCCACCTTTCTGGCTGGTGGTCTCTCCTCACCTCCGTGCAAAGATTTAATACCAGATGCTGCAGCGAAGGCTTGTGTTGCTAAAACGTTATGAGTTTTTCACAGTGTGCTACAGTTCACTTGCTAGCATAGTATGAAGTAGGCTGCTCGAGAGCAAAGATAAATGGCAACTGTCAGAAGAAATGAAAGAAGTGTGGTCTTTGATGCAACTTGTTAGCTCTTTTTTGTTTGCTTGTTTGCTATCTACTAATTCAGCACTGCCGGGCGGCACTCTCGTCCTGCATGCCTGCAGATATTCTCGGCGGTATTTACACATTCAATAAATGCTTTTTGCAGAGTTACTTAAAAAGTGTGCTGCTTGCCGTGCCTGCCATCAGGTGATTACTGCCAAGCAAGACTGGGTTTGAAGGAGTGACCTGGGAATGAAAAGCTTTGCTGTCCTAGCCCAGGCAGAGCAGGCAGACTTTTTGCACTGGGTGTTTTAAAGGCTGGCTGTCAGCAATTCTTTTTGTGCCTTCTGTTCTTGTTAGCTTTGTTTTATTGCACGTTTCCAGTAGAAGAGCTGATTTTAACAAAGGCTTCCTGAGAAAAATGATTTATAAAGAGATTATTTTTTTTTCTTCCTTGGAAAGAAAACGGAAGAAGTGAATGAAGCCCAATGGAAGCAGGATGGGCTTATGGGGTTCGGAAGGAATCCTGCTGCCTCTGTGTACGTGAGATTAACATGTTTGAAACTAAATACCCAATCCAAAATGTATTTAAGGTAATAGTGAATGTTTGTTTGTTTATTTTGCCCTGGGTTGGGTGTTTGGAGGTAGCAATGCTAATATCCATCTCTTCTTGAGCCTGGCACTTTATCTTGTAAGTCTCATGCCTGGGAGAGCTCCCCTTGCCATGGAGGTACAGGCTTGAAATGTGAAGTGCTGTTCTGTCCCAGGCGTGCTGCTGTCGATGGAAGGACCGTCGTTCATAACCGAGGGCTGGATCAGGCCCCGTGAACCTCGTGAGGCACTAAGCAATCTTCAAGTGTCACCACAGACATTTGGCACCTCGTTGGAGGTACTCAGCACTTTGTAAACCATGGAGCTAAACTAGTTCCTTTCCCCTTTACAGCTGCGTGGCTGAAAATTTGACAGTGATGAGCTCCAGATGACTGTATATCCTTTTAAACACCTCACCTAGTGAAATAAATGAAGAAGAAATACGCAGTGGGATTATTTCTCTGAGCTCCGTGATGGGGAGACAAATAACCGTAAAAGCTGAAGGGGCAGCTGCTTCTCTGGGGGACGATCACCTGCACAAATAGTGCATCGGGAGCACCTCAAGCGTGGATCGAGGGCAAATAAATAACTTTGAGGGGGGCAGATGTTAGGCTGATGTGCACATGGAGCTTTTAAAAAATGTATGTACGTCTTGTAAGTCCTCCTGCGCTTCCATAACAGGAGCATGTGATTTTGGGTTGCATGTGATGCCTTGAAAGAAACAAGGGAGGCTATAAATTAAATTGTTCCTCTCTCCTCCCCCTTTTTTTCTGTAGTGTAGAAGCCTGATGTCCTCTCATAACGCCGCTCATTTTGTGAATTAGGGAAATTGCTGGGTTTGATAGCACAGCAGAGTACATGGTTGAGCTGATGGCAAAGCGAGCTTGAGTAACTGGGAAGATCGCGGTGTGCTCCCTGGCTTTGTCACCAGAGAGCTGCGTGGGGAGTTATGCTAATTGCTTCCTGTTTTCTGTCCACATTGCTTTTATTTTGCAGTCTGATAATAAATTATTTATGGATTCTGTCCAGGGTAAGCCTCTCCCTGACCTTTCTTGACAGTGGGCTGCATAGCTAAAACTGCCACTAGTGATGCACGCCTTGCAGACCCAGTCCTTTAACACCGAGGGTGTATCTTGGTGAGTTCCTACAATTAGCGCTGCTCTTCTCTGTCCCTACATCCACAGGAATCTGTTGTGCGCTATTACTTTCAAGCAAAGGTTCACACAAGTGGGACTGATTCCCTTTCCAGTCGTCAATAATCATAAGCTGAAGATAGACGTGGCAGGTGGGTGGTTTGACACACACTTGCTCAGGTCAGGGCTCGTGACGGACGTTTGTGAACTGGTGAGGAACAGGGAGCTGTGCACGCTTACAGAGCAGCCTCTTACTGCGTTAAATCACGTATGTGTGCTCTTGGCTTTACTCAAAATACACTGCCCACTCGGATTTAGGGAAAATAGGCACTTGATAGACAAAACTTTTAGCATTTTCTTTAGGAAACCTTACGGTCATCCCAGAAGCTTTTTTGTTTTTGTGCTGGGTGAACAACTTGCTTTGCAAAACTGTGTTTTGTTTGACCCTCCTGGAGAACTCCCATTGTGTATTAATACCAATTGATTAAAAAAAATAATCGAAGCCAGAACAGAAATAGGGGAAGAACGAGACTCGTATTCACAGTTGATTTTGGTTCCTAGGATTCTCTGCATGCTCTGTGCAGGCTGCTAAAGTGCCGTTAACAGGATGTCAGCCAATTAGTTCTGAGGCTGCAGCTTCACGGTGCCAGTATTCCCTTGTTTTGTTTGCTGTCGCAATATAAAGTCCCATGCAGGCACTTATTTGTCCAGCTAGTTGATGTCATGATCTCTCCTAAATGAGCAGCTCTTTGTTGTGGGAAATAAACATAAAAATGCACACAATCTTTTCAAGACTCAGTATTTAGCAGCAGCTTACCAGAGGGGAAGATTTATTGCACATCCACAGAAATTGTTACATGCAAACTTCAGCTGGTCCAGACTTTTTTGTATTTGATGCCCAGGCATCAAATATTTCTTTAATTTAAAAAATATTATTCTTTGTAATACAGTTTCACTGTATATCATTGGTAGTGTTGAGTGATCACTAAATGTATTCTTCTGCAAGATATTTTATTTAATCGGTTTTCTGTTTTGTTCAGTTTGCAATAAATTGAGCTGAGGGGATCTATAAAAACCATTGACTTCAATATTACCATTGCACTATCTGTAACGGTAAATGTAATTATCTACCCAAACTGGGCAAAAGCCCATTTGTGGCAAGGTTTTGGTGCTGTTCCTCAAGAGTAGCGAGGCTACTTTTAAGGAACTAAAAGGAGCACGGGGTCAAAAATCCTGATGGCTCAGACCTTTGATAAATGGCAGATATATCATCAAGTGGAAGGCAGATTTCCCACAGGGAGGATTTTTTTTTTTTTTAATTCCTTGAGATGATGGCATGATAAAAAGCACAGAAACCAAACCCAGTAATCATATTTGAATGGCAGAGCAGAATCCCTCACTGGAAGCAAACTGATTTTAAGCTGACTGAAGGAAATGAGGAGTTTAACATCATATATATATATTTCATCATGGTGTGAATTTTGTGGCTAGCTTCATTTATTTGTTTATCTCAGCCTCCGTTTTCCCCCTCTTGCAGCCCTACAGCCTGCTGCTCGTGTCGCTGCCTGCTGAGCTCTCTCACATTTCAGCAAATTCCACCTGATGAAAAGAGGGAGCACCTCTTGTCCCCTGGGTAGACACGGAGAATTGATACATAATTTAATTACAAACCTCCTGTTTTAAACATGCCTCAGAGTCCTCCTCTGGGAGCACCCCTCCACACCTGCAATCTTAGCTGGTTTTAGCTGGTTTTGCTGGTTTAACTGGTGTTACCCGCTTTGCCTAGGAGCAAGCTCCAAGCAGCCTTAGCGTGAGCAGGCACTGCTGTGCTGATGCTGGGGGGTGCTCCCAGAGTTTGGATCCAAGTATTCAAAAGCTGAAAGTATAGATTGGAAGTAGTCTGCAATGCATGGCTGCTTGCAGTAGCTCAGGACAAAACTTGATGACCTGCAACATTCCTTCGGCATTTTTATTCTCGTAGCCTCACATTCTTTACCAACCATTCCCATCCCCAGCCCCTTGCCCCAGCAATAATAACTTAAAGCCCTGATGAATCACTGATGACAAAAATGCTTGAAAGAAGTAATGGATGGGATCCTTTGTCATGCCCAACCACAGCCTGCACATCTAAGCTTGGACTTCTGCAGTGGGAAGGAGGCAGAGATGGTGCTTGGGCTGATCTTGCTGATGATAATTGTAATGTACGTGCCTGAGGAAGCTGGGGTGAGTTGTCCCAGGAGAATGTGCACCTATCTCTCTCTGCTTATTTTAGAGGGGCCTGGGTGACTGACTTAGGTGAAACACAGGATTTGGTTAAAGTTAACCCTAACCCGAATAACTGATGGTTGTGGCTGCTGCAGTTCCTTCCGCACGGCTGTTAGAGTTTGAGTTACGGACTCAGGCTCTGGTGTGGCAGACATTGCTCAACCCCAGTGCGAAAATGCAGTCACAGCTTTGAAGAGTTTGTGCTTGCAGTTTTACCTACGTCCATCCTTGAGAAACAGAACTGTGTGCTTAAAGGATGTTCATTGACAGAAAGGTCTGTTTTAGTCCAAGGGCTGCTCCTGCAGCTAGGTATTTTTTTCTAACGATGTGGAATTCTCATACATACGCAGTGTTTGGAGCAAGGCCTGATATTTCCCCTCCAAGAAGCTGCGTTTCAAAGGGAGTTGTTCCATGCACCATATCCCGTGTTGTGCGTGTGCAGCACCATTTCTGCTGGACTCGCTGGCTTGGGTAAGTGGAGAAGTGCCATGTTTATGGATCCTACTGGATTTTGTCAGCCCTGGGTGAAGCTGGTGTGCAAAGAAGAGAGATGCTCTGACGCTGCTCTCTTGCAGCCTGCGGTGATGCTTGGTGAGCCCCACTGCCCTGATACAGGGATAGGTCAGGGGAAGTGCGAGGCTGGGCTGGAGGTAGAACAAGAGGTGCCCAGTGAACAGCTTTTGGGTTAAACTGCAGCTGGACAGGAGTATTGAGGAACTTTACTCTTCACCAGTTTCCTCTGAAATACCGTTTGTGGCACATGGGTCATTTTGTGCCTCAGTTTCCTACCTGTGATGTGACAATGGTGGCACTTCCCTAGGATCGAGGATTGCTGTCGTTCTTGATAAACCAGGCACTTTGATATGAAAGTACTGCTTACCACCCAAACACCTAAAAGAGGCAGGATGATAGAAGATGATGTGTGGTTTCTTGGCTGCTTTGGCCACTTTGCAGTACAGGCTGGAGAAGAAAAGGCACTCCTTGTTGGTCCTGCTTGTTCTGGTGTTCATTTTCATCAGGATTTGATCAGGATTTGATTTAATGTGTAGCCCAGTTTAATTTAAATGCCTAGACTTTGTCACTTCAGTGGTCAGATCATTGAATAGACTTCAGAGTATCTGACTGCAAACATTTCCAGTGCAATTTAACCTGTATTTAACTGGTTCCCTCCCCTCATTTACCAGTATACTGAAATAACTCTGCTTCTTGCTCACTGTTTGTACCTTTCTGCTTTTGCACACTAGTTATTATTTCTCTGAATAACTTCTATTTTAGCCTTTTAAACTTTCTTTCTTCCCAACTCACTTCTGCTAGCTCTTTAATCGCACCATCTGAATAGGACAGTATCTCCATGGAGCTGTATTCACCTGCCGCGTGTTTGACGGGCACGTTCTTACCAACATACATGCACCCAGGGATGGTTGTTCATTTCTGGGTTCCCTCTAGTCTCTCCAATGTCCCTGTGATAATCTGTGTGCTCTGAAAAGAACATTGTAGGACAGCAAGTAGGGTTTTGTTTGTTTTTAAGCAGTAAGTCATAAAACCACTCAAATGATGTGGTCATTAAGCAACATCTAATTGCTGTGGTTTCTCTGCAGTAACACTGTTAAAAGTTTGTACTAGTAGATGGAGTAGTTGCAATTAACGTTTAGCCTTTCCCCATTTGCTTCATGAAATTTCTCTCTTCCACGGTGCCTGGAAGTTCATCAGAGAGTGGTGTGGCAGCAGCAGATTTGCAAGCCCCAGCTACCAGGATGCGTCCTCGTTCCTTCTGAGCAGTGAGCCCCCGTTTACTGGCCAGCATGTTCACTTTTAGCAGATGGCAAGCTGCAGTCTGTGAAAACACATTTTTTATTACTGTTGCTGTCTCTTCTCTGCTCCCAGACTGTCAGTGCCCCAAGGGAAAGAGCGGTCTTCCCCCAGCACACGCACGAGCGAGCTGTGCTGCACTGGGGCTCTGCTCCGAGTTGGTAGCATTTAGGTGCCTCTGTGATACCAGCAAATAACACCAGCGCTGGCTGAGGATTGAGCTGTGCCACCTGGAAATTGTAGCAGTGCCTTGCCTAGCCTCCCGAACTGAGCCAGGCTGGAGAAAAGTTGCTTTTCTTGGGTACTGAAGAACAACCTATTTATGGTTAATGTATTTCCACGCCTGCCTCCAAGAGCAGCTGTCACTGCAAGGCAGATGCCCAAGGGGCTGGAGCTGGGAGGTTACAGGAGCGTGTTGGAATCCCTCTTTGAGCTTTGGGCAGTGTTTCACAATGTTAAATGTGACTGAATCTGAAGAAATAGTTGTTTCTTCATTGGAAACACAATTGTATCAAGGGATGGTAGGTTGCCATGAAATCCTCCCGGGTCTAAGTTCAATAAGATATTTTCCCTGTGTTTGCTACTGGAAAATACCTTGTAACTTGCTCTTTTCAGAGGATTGAAACTGCCTGTGAGTGCAAGGCATCTAAATCTGCAGCAGTACTTGTTAAATCTAACATATATGGAAAACTGAGTATTTTGTTCTTGGTTTTTCCTTTTGTGCTCTTAGGTATTGTGTTGAGGGTTCAGCATAAGTAGGGATCAGCATTAGCATAGGTGGAGGTAAGAAAATAATTCCCTGGGGGAACTCTTGAACCCCTTTTGTCCAGGCAGCTCTTTTTCTTGGTGGGCTCCATGAATGAGGCACCAAACCAGAAATAAAACAAACTAAACCAAATAGATGCCAGGGACAGGTTGATTCCTTGGTGCACAGAGATACCATCACACATCAGTTATGTTCAAGGGTCATCAGGGACCCATTGGGACACAGTGCACACATACCCTGTGCTTCATACATTGAGCCTAACCTCGATGGGTCTTAACTGAACCCCAGCATCCCAGGCCACAGCAGGTTGGTGTTGATGTATCCAAGGTCTCATCTGTTTTTTAGAGTGATCCCACTCTTCTTTCTCAGCACTTTATGGGGCACCGTTGAGATTAGTAGGGTTAAAATTAGATTTGGCTGCCACATCTTGATTCGCGGATACGCTACATGAGCATCGTTCCTTCTGACCGCTCTCATTTTAGTCCTGTAAACCACACAAGTGTAATTGGTATGTATGGGACTCTGGAGCCGTGGGTATTGTCGTATTCATGTGGTTAGAGCAAAGAAGCAAGCAGGCACACGAACTAAAAAGCTTTCCCCTCCCATGGGCACTCGGATTTCATCAGAGTCGCAGGTTTTGATTTAGAGGGAAATTTCTTATTTTGTTAGTTTGTCTTTTAATCAGTGGTTTCCCATGTTTCCCTGCCCGTTATCCAACCACATAATGGAGAGCATATTCAGAGATCTCAGCTGTCTTGAAAGGGGTCTTAAAACATGTTCTTTGCCCTGAGAAGTGAAAAATGAACAGAGACTACGGAAAACTTCGATGTCAGGAGTACAGAGGCTTTGGAGTGAGAGCTGTGTCCTGCACAGCAGTGATGGACCATTGGGGAGTGGCACTGAAATCCTTCTTGTTCTTTGCTGGGTTGGTGCAGGGGGTAGAGAATTGGGAAGCTGTTCCTGCTGGTGGTTCCGAGCTTTGCTTCCCCAAAGCAAAGGCAGGGAGACCAGTATTGACAAAGCCAGCTGAGACCTGGTCCTCTTCTTTTTGAGGTTTCCCAGCCTGGTAGGAAAAGCAAACATGAGAGAATCCAGAGTGATTTTTCCCTCTCTTGTATGTGACAGCCACTGAGGTGCTGCTGAGCACATGCAGCAGGGAGGGTGATGTGTAGATGGGGCAAAAGTGCCCAGTGTTTTTGAGCAAGTGGCCCATTATCAATGGTTTAAATTTCTCTTGGCTTTCAGCTATTGTTATTAAACTCTAAAACAACTGTAAAGAAGAGAAGCAAGAAAGCGAGTTGCACATCAGCTGTACAGCATTTTCGTAGCTCTGTGAATCCCAGCTGTGATTCACTGCCCAGACTGCTGGCACTCACCAGCTCCTGCAAAGGAAGACGTAGAAGGAATGCATTCCCCTGCAGCTTGGCTGAATCGGACACCTCAGCTTACAAATGGCAAGGTGCAGCTCAGCAAACACATTTTCAGTTCCTAATGAAATACCTGTGGTCTTCTTCATGCAGCATCTCTCAAGGACTACTGTGCAGAGCACTGAGGGCCACAAGATCTTCTTTTCCTTCCTTCCTTCCTTCCTTCCTTCCTTGCTTCCTTCCTTCCTTTCTTCCTTCTCCTATAACTGCTTTAAAACAGACTTCTTTTTATAAAGTGGGGTACATTTAGAGGGCTTTGAACCTTGTTTTCCTTTAATAATGCCATTGATCCTGGAGAACTGTAAGAGACAGCATTTTTTGAATTTTCCCCTTGTGCCCCGTGTTCTGTTGGTTTATTTAAAAGCTCTAGAGAGGAGCAGAGAAAGGCCTTACCCACCATGGGAGATTGATATCAGGCCACTGCACATAATCAGTGTGAGAGCTGGGTTGTTAGCTGCTAAATTATCAATACAAAAGTGTGTTTTAGCTTAGTTTAGCTTACTTCACATAACTGCTCCTTAAACTGGCATGAGCTGGCACAACGTAAGACCTGAATGAAAACCAAGCTTCTTCGTCTGCTGGTGGCCTTGGTTCGGCTTGGTCGGTCTGCTGGTGCCCAGGAATGTTTGAGCTGCTTTTGTGTGTGCTGGGGAGGCCGGAGATGTTTTACCAGCACCAGAGCTGCACAGGAAGAAATTTGAATTGACATCTATATTATTGTGAGCCATTACGTCTTGTCTCTAACGTTGGTGACTGCAAAGAGACTGTTCCCGAAGATGGGAAGGTAGAGTTAGAGAAGGAAATCACCTTGTTTGCAGAAGCTGCCAGCAGGCCTGTTCATGGCCTTGCTGAATTTGGTGAAGTGTATTGAGGCTCCCGAAGGGAGCAGGACTCAGCCCGGGGTGATGTTTCGCAGGGGTCGGTAGCTCAGAAGTCAAGCCCGTTGAGATGAGAGCACTGAAATTCCCATTTAGACGTAGATTGTGTGCCAGGAAATAATATCAAGAGTTCCTAGTCTTTGATCCACAGCCTGTTGTGCGTGGAGGGTTCACACAAAATATGCAAGCTTTTTATTTTTGTGCTGCAGCTAAATAGACTTGTAGTTATTAACTGAGCCCGACTGTCACAGTTGCTGTCACTCAGCGAGAAACCCGGCTCCCCTTTAGGCAACTTTTACATCTGTCCTTTGTTTCCCTTACTTTTCTGTCTGCTTGTTTGTACGGCTCTCATTTCTCCCCCCCTCCTTTCTCTGTCTCTTAGTCTCCTTTGTTATTCTGCCTTCATTTCTTCCCTGCATTAAATCACCTTTCTCACCCCTGAGGCTTAAATAGCATCATCTTCCCCATTCCATCTGCAAAAAAGGATCTTCAAAGACGTAGTCAGTAATGACACTGACGTGGCATCAGTGCAGGAGCTGCTATCCCGGCGAGCAGAGATGTTCACACTCGGTCACACGTTGTCTGCGGGCTTGGGCAGACACAGGGGCATTGCTTCAGGAAAGCTTGTGTTCATGGCACTATCTGTAGCTCTGGAAGACAGCAATAAGAGATGTTTAAAAAAAAAAAGTCCCCAGAATATCATCTGAATTGCCAGTGGCCCAGGAGCAGTGTGTTTCACCTCGTGCCCCTAGCCTAAAGCTGCGGAGTGATCTCTTAAACTCATCGAGGGAAGACTGGGGAGAGCAAGTGAAATACACTGCTGCTGTGTCAAGCTTCTGGGTGAGTTGAAATGATCATAATTAGAAATGAAAGACTCAAAATTCCATTTCCAGTCATCCAGTTCTGTAATCTGCACATACCATCTAATAAGAATTTGTATATTGCCCATCACTGGAATTACTCTGCTGCTCATCTAAGTTTAATTGAAAAATAATCATAATCTATTCAGTGTTAGATTTAATGCATAAATGAGGGATTGTGAGCAAAACACAACTTCTGAAATGTCTATTACTGTGGGCTTTATTATGCAGGCTTAGTTCAGATATTAGTGCTTGTCATTCTGGTATTTGGGTGATGTCACTGATGTGGGACTTTGCCAAGCACGCCTCATTATTTCTTTTTGCAACCTACAGGCAGCGAATTCTTTTTGCCTTAAAAGAAATGAAATATTTACAAGCAGTCACTTATTGCAAGAATTTAAATGAATGAAGCATCTTCTGAAAACAAATGCAAGCTGAGGGAACCAGAGACAGCATGAACACGAAGCTGTCATGGAAGGGAAGCTGTGCAGTTCATACAGGCAAGCTCGGAGGCTTTGGCTGAGCCTTGAAAACACAGGAGTCAAGAGCAGGGAGTGCTAGGTCTTGGTTTCTGGCATAGCCCCTTGCCCTGATGTAAGTGCACTTGCTGAGCAGTCATGGACTCGAAGGTGAACAGCCTTAGAGTGCTTTTATCTAACATGAAATTGATACTCTGCTATGGGAGTGACTCAGGAGAAGAACACAAGAAGGTCTGTGCAGGGCTAGATCCAAGGATGTCTACCGGAGAGCGTCAGGCTCAGGTGACTGGTTTGTGATCCTTCACCAGACAGCTTTTCTGGCCAGCAGCGGTTTGTGGCTCAGGGGTTACAAGAAACACACCTTTTTATAAACATGAAAACGAGAGGGAAGATGAGCTTACATACTTCAATGCAGCAGTTAGCCAAAATTGCTGGGGCTGAATCTCTGTTGACCACCATCCTTTCTCCAAATCTAAATGAGTCTGTTTCCTGGGTTTGATCTCTGAGTAACCTAAATTGTGTGTTCTGTAGCTACATTGTAGAATTTCAAAGCAGTTTCTAAGTGTATTGATTTAAATAATATTTAAATTCCAGAAAATTACAGAAGATAAGGAGTAGACCTATCAGTGCATAATTGACAGAGTACTTTTTTTTACTGTGAGTTTCTCATCGGTTTGGAAAATCTAAAGGATCCTATTTCACTGAAGTGAATGCCATTTCTGCAAAGAAGGATGCATGGCAAAAGTAGTTTTTAGGTGGCTTTTTGTTTTCATACAATTTATTGAAGCATCTTTCCAGGAGTGTTGGATGATGGCACTATCATCTGAAAAAAGTTTGAAGTACGCTGAATGTTTTCTTTCATTATTTAGAGTGGAATTAATGTTCCTTTAATGGACGACCTCATCTGAGCCAGGTTTAATTTTGTTTCCAAGCAATTATTCTCTTGGTATTTAACCAATACAGTATATGTTCTTATCAACAATTGAGTCTCATTTTTAATTTATGAAAGTTTACCTCAGAGTATTGAAATGTTTCACTCTCTGTAAGTATGAAAAAAATGCCTTTGATGTCTTAGTGTTTGACTTTAAACAGCTGATTTGTGTGAGGAAGTTGTTTTGATATTTACAAGATTTGCTCCTTGTTCAATGCAAGTTTGCATGGCAAAAATAACCTTTTTTTTAATGCAAAAATGGATGATCCTGTTAAAGCAAAAATAAGTCCTTTTCTCTTAAGTTGCTCTAAGGCCAGTTATTAAAACATCACGGTCCTGATTCTTAGATTTTAAGAAGTGCTGAAGGTGAATTTTGAGAATTTTCTTGCTCATTTAAAAATATGTCATGATTTTTAAAGACTTCTAGTGCTCTCTTAATTTTTACTATTGGATTGGAGGTTATCAGAAAAAACATTCAATTATAGTGGGCTGTCTGCAGGCTCCATGGGAACCCAAGCATTGGTTAGGTTTCTCACAAGTATACAGTGGCACTATTCCTCTGACTTAAATTTCTCCCCTTATGGAAGGATTCGTAGCTTTCATTTGTCTCACAGTTACTGGAGTCTACACAGTAATAAAAAAGAAGAGGTTCAGAAGCCTACAAAATGGGGAAAAGTAAACAGAAACCAGGTAATACCTCAAGAATTATATTTCAGATGTTGAATTCCACATTGTTCTGTTTTTACTCTTTTTCCTCTTTATGATTTTCTCCTTAAACGTTGATATATTATTGAATTTATCTAGAGAAAGCAAGCTTCTTAACTCCAGCAGAGGTCTGTAGTTTGTTGTCCTTGTCTTCTCCCTCTCTCTCAGTCCTCTCCCTTACTTTCTATGGTTGGGTTAATTTAAGCCTTCTAGCTGCTGCCTTGGCTTGTTGGGCATCACCAGGGGCAGCACGTTACAGATGGAAGGCACGTCAGCTGAAGGGAACTAATATCCTGACCAACTTACCATCCCTGCAGATAGTGGGAAGCCAGCTGGGGTGGGCGAATTGATTTTTGCATCAATCTCCATGCACAGGCAATCAGTTTAACGGAGAGAAGCAGAGTGGAAGCCTCATCGCTGCCCTGCTGCAGAAGGCTCCCTAAACTGGAGTCTCGTTCTTCATCACTTAGCAATGCTACTTAGTGCTTTTAAAATCAAACCACCCGATATTCCTGAACCCAAAGCTGCTAAATAGCAGCTGAGGCTTCACTGTGTTTTGGATCAGGTCCTTGAGCTAATAATTCAACATTTTGGCTGCCTAGTCAGCCACCATACTAGTCACCATGCTAGTTAAGAGGTATTTAAGCCACAAAAACATTAGAAGGAATCTGTCATAGCTAACAGCATGAGGCTCATCTTGATGACAAAGCAGGGCCAATTTTATTCATAATTTTTAGTATATCCAGCTGCTTTTTGTAGTTTCTGTACCGCATGCACACTAATAATTATGAGGAATGACATACTGTTTTAGTAGGCATCATTATTATATTCAGCGTGAGGCAAAAACATGGTGGTTTTGCTCCTCTCTCACTTTTTTTGGTGAAGGAACAGGAGTGCAGAAAAGCAGATCTGTTCTTTAATGAAAATTTTCAGGTCGCTGTGCTGTGTAACTCAGGTAATGGCTTAAATAGCCAAAGAGAAAGCAATTAGAAGGCTAATTTGGATTCACCTTTCACTGTTAGTACTTAAAGGTGTTGAACGTTGACTTCTGTTACTGCTCCATGTGTGTCAGACCGCTCTCGTCCAGGTGTGAGGTGGGGTTTTTGTGTCGCTGGCTCTCAGCACGTAGCACTTGAGGCTTTTCTGATACCACAGATTTAGAAGCAAATAAGCCGACACACCGGCTTACGGACTTGCTCCGTGTTGGTCCCAAAGGTGTCATTGATTCTCTTTATATTACATGGTCAAATATTTGTATGTGGTATCACTGAGGCTAACAAAAGGTTGGCATAGGGCAGTGGTTATGTCACGAGTTGTGACATTTTCTTGTTGATGGGTAGTGTAATGTCAGCGCGCCGTGGTGCAAATGTCATCATTTTGTAACGTGACAAATTGTCCCTAGGGACAGGCCTTTTAAAAGACCTTAACTGACGGTGGGAAAATGAATTGGTTTTGACTGATTTTATTTGTGTCATATTTAGGAACAATCAGAAGTTTAGAAAGCAAAGCTTGCAGCGATTTGTCTCACTTTTCATTCTTGAAGGGTCTTTGCTAATGTCACAAACTCTAGCCATTATATACATGACACTGTTAGCAGACAAATCCGTTGACTCATCATGCTTAAGGGCAGCTCTAGAGTAGGCAATTCTTCAGTAGCTAACGTGTTTAATTGGACTGATCTCCATTTGTAACACGCCGGATTTTCCTGTTTTAACCACAAAACGGTAAGGTAGTTTGGCATGCTTCCAGTTTTTCAAAATGCAAATGAAGTGGGAAGTAAGATAACTGTGTTTGTGTTTGCTCTGTCCTTCATTCACCACTTCGCAGAGGCAGCTGTGGAGCGCACTGAGCAGTGCTGCTCGAGCCGGACCTGCAGGGCTAATTCTGCAGGGAACCTGACTGAACCCAGCCAGAAGTGCATTTGGTATTACAATGTCTTCCTGGGAAGTTCCACATACCCGCCTGACACACACTGTAATGAGTAGAAGTAGAAGGTGCTCAGTAGTTTCCAGACGACATTTTTAATAAACTTCAGACGTGTAACTTGCAGTAAAATCAGTCCCTTGGAGAATGCTGATCAGGCTTCTTAAACCATAAAGGAGATAGGATCACAGAATAGAACCACAGAATCATTTTGGTTGGCAAAGACTCTTAAGATCATCAAGTCCCACCATCGTGTAACACTACCAAGACCACCACTAGGCTGTGTCCCTAGGTGCCACATCCACACATCTCTTCAATGCCTCTGGTGCTGGTGACTCCACCACTTCCCTGGGCATCGGAGAGAGACGAAAGTTTGCAGAAATAGTAGATTTCTCTTTCTGTACAAATAGACATGATGGAAAATGTGTTTGTCCAATCACAGAATAATTAAATCATAGATTTGCTCCTCAGGTAAGGTGGTTTGGGATTTTATGGTGATGTTTGGTCTCAGACTGGCCCAGTGTTCTCCCAGGGGGTAGCTGCTTGCAGGTTTATTTTGCCCAGCGCCGGTCAGAAGAGCAGCATGGAACAGCATTAGCCAGCAGGGTCCTGGCCCCTGTTCCTGAAGCTCCATGTGTTTGGTGTAAGCTGAACACCATTAGCAATTCTGCACAGAGCTACTTTTCAGTAGGTCTGGGAAAAATCTGGATGAAGTTTATGCTTTCCAAGTCTGTATTCTCTCAACGTTGTGTTTGCACAGAAGGTATCGCACGTTTTGTGTATGTGCTGCAGATGAAATTATATATGCAAATGATCAGCACTTTTTCTATGTAGTTTGTAGATTTAATGCTGATTTGAAGTGCTGTTCTTTGAAAAGATAAAGAGCAGAAGTTGTAATCTTCATACAGCGTGTTCTCTTGTAAGGTTTGCTAAATGGGGCTGGGTTGGGTAGTCCTGGATCAGCTGCCCCAGGAGCTGGTATCTGGGCATTGGGTATTTTTTTTTTTTCAAACTGTTTGGTCTGTAATTGATCCAAAGCCTTCTCCTGAGTGAATTCCTGCTATATGATGTTTTGGCTCAGATTGCCAACAGCATAAACCTCCATTTCTGTGATTTCCATGTCAGTTCAAAGGCCGAGTCCAGGTGAGCTGTGCTTCCTCTGCAGAGGACTCGCCAGTGGTTGCAACACGATGGCAGCTCCTGCAGAAACACCAGACAGAGGGTCTAGTTGTTTTTGCATTAATTTGAGCTTCAGAAAAAAACACTTTGGGTTCATTGGGCTGCCAGGGGCTTTCTGCTCAACCTCAAGCCGGTAACTTGAAGCTTTTTGTATCTGAATTCAACACACACATGTCTTGTTCTGCCTCTCTGGTTATAAGGGCAACATCAAAGATCATGAAGTGTTTGGATACTTTGGAAATTTGTGTGATCGTGTTACCGTAGGTAAACAGAAGGGTAAAGAGAGGCAAGCTACACAGGAAAGTGATTTTTCTTATGTTAATCTGATATAAGGGAATCTCATTTTACAGTTTCTTATCCAGAGCTTTCATGTGGCTTTGCATCCTACATGGTATTGCTTTTCAAATGCCGTCCTGCAAAAACAGGAGAAACGTATAAATGATTTTTCATTTATGTACATTTTTAATGCCTGACGCTTGCGTTGGTGAGCTGGTCTTCTTACCAAGCCACTTTTTATTTTGAAGTATTTGATTTTCTTTCATAATAACATCTACTTCAAAAATCATTAGGAAATTTTACCTTCCAAGAAAGATTGGGATTTTTTCGTTCTTTTAGTCAACTGTATGCTGTTTAAATTTTAATTTGGTAAGAGTTGTAAATTTCTTAGAAGACTCATTGCATACACAATAATTTGAAATGTGTCTGGCATTAGTTCTGCAAAAACAATCTGGATGTTCTCTGATCTGGATCTACAGAGCCATAAAACATATATGGCACTGTATTAAGTTTTATAATGCTCATTACTTCAGTGTTGTACCTGTTGGGTAGAAAATCACTGAAGCGAATGAAGAGTATTGCTCTTTGAGCAGCAAAATTATTAGAAGTGCTTTCACATGGCCCCTTCTAGATACGAAATTCACTGCAGGGTTCAGCAAAGAAATAATTAGTATTTAAACTGTTTGCTAAGGAATATGACTATTCCTCCAGAGCAGAAGAATTACAAATCACTGAAGTGCTGCAGAATTTTTCTTTGGGCTAAACTAATTGCTGTATGAGGTCTTGAAGATGTAATGAGGGATATCTGTGGTTTAGTAAAGCAAGCTTAAAACTTGATATAGGGGACCCTTTTTTAATTCCCAAATCTTTCACAGAACCATCGCTGTAATTTTGGGCAATGCTCTCTGTTCCCGTTCTGGCTGTTAGAGCTGTATTAGCAGCTTAATCTGTGTGCCTTTAAAATTAACTGTGCCTTTATATTTAGTTACTTTCGGGGTCAATTCCTAAGCTACTTAGGCAACAAATTTAATCTACCTACTTTGTAATCACTGTAATCAGTACTCAGGAAGGCCTGGGACCAACATGTGTGTTGGACAACATAGATCATTTGAGTGCCGCAGTGAGCTCTGAAAGGTTAAATATTTAGATAGCTTAGTATTAGGTGACTTTCTCTTTAACACTGTAGCCCTAATAAACGTTGATATTCATCTTGATATCTTTCAGTTGTTGAAAGGGATTTTTTTATGATCCGGAGAAAATGCGTTTATTTAATAGGTGTTGCATTAGCGTTGCTAATGGTTGTGATGCCTTACATTTCAAAGGGTTATCTTAAAATTCCCTGCAGCATGGTGGAAGTGCCACCATTCACTTGGGAGCATCTAGGAGAAAGTCATGCAGATGTTTTAGGTTTAGGATATTTCATCTTACCACTCGATTGCCATCACCAAAGAGCTGTTTATTCAGTCTCAGTAGCAGCGTACAGGATACGAGGTATTTTCTCTGCAACAGTCCTGTAAGTACCATGGTACAAATCCATAAGAAAGCTTAGAAGTTTTTGGTGGTTAAATGACCCCCAGCTCTGTTTTGCATCGAGAGAATTTCTTGTCCATTTTTTGGATGTACACATCTCCTGAGTGCAAAAAGCAGTATGCACACCCCATTTGTGGGAGCGACTCAGGTTCACCTGTCTGTTGCGTGGCTTTGAGGCTTTGTGGTGTGCTGATTTTGCATTCTCCCAGCTTATGGCTCCTTGAAACAAGCCCTCCAAAAACAGTTATGCTGAAGTTGGCTCATTTCACTGTCCTGGCATACTGTGCCACCGCACTGGCACAACTGAAAGGGCATCGGGCGCTGACAAAGGGCTGAGAACAAGAGCCCAGAGTGGCTGAGAAATGGGAACTGTGGAAAGTACACTGCTGAATCAGCGTGTTGTGTGCTAGGTTCCTTAAAGCGTAGTAGCCTGCTGCCTGTCTCTCTGGGTAGCGGTGCTGTGTTAAGCAACTACAAAATATTTCCAGGCCTGTGCAGACCCCCTCAGCTGGTGTCAGTGCAGTTGTTGATGGAACTGGGTGCGGAACTGAACTGGAGAATTGATCCTGGAAGATGACTGGGTTAGACTGTTTTCTTTAACGTCTGATTTAAGCCTGCTTTGCTTCAATTTACTTCTTTCCCTATCCACTATGAGTGTGGAGAAAAGTTTATTCCCCGTCTCTTTTCATCACACTTTAATATATCCGAAAGCCTTTATTATGCTTCTCCTATGTCTTATATTCTTCAGATTTAATAGCCTCAACTTCTTCATCCTTCCCTTCTCGCTCACTAGGCTTTTCTAGACCTCTCATCATTTTTATTGCATTCTTCCAGGCTCTCTCCAATTATTCCACATTAGTCCTGCGGTGCTGTGGCTTGAACGCTCTTCCACCTGAGGGCTTCAGGCCAGAGTGGAAGTTTCCTTTGGGTCTCACCATCTGCATGTGTCTTGCAGCCTCTCAGCCCATTACCTGATGATGCCACGCTGCTACGGAAAAGACAGACATTATTGTCTCATGATTCATTAACATTCAGAGCTCTTCCGCTGAGTGTACTTTGCTCTTGCCTATTCTGATTATATGCACTTTAGTATTTAATGCTCATTGAGTGTCATCATTCTTGCTGAACGGCACCCAGTCATTTTTGATCATTTTGCCAATTTGTGAAGATCACTTTGAATTCTAATCGTGTCCCTCCAGTACATCTTTCAGCTTGGTGTCATACGCTCATTTAATAAGCGTAGCTGCTTCACGCAGATGTCAAATAATACCAGGCTAAGGACGTGATCATTTGTTTGCCTTTCTGTTAGCCCTAAGGCCTGTTACTCTATGAAAGGAGGGAATTAGATCATTTTGATAGTATTTGCTTTTGAGAATTTCAAATTGGATGCCACTCATTGCTTGCACACAGATTATTTGGTGCTAGTTTCTAGAATTGTTCAGGGAGTTGAGAGCACCCTGACTAGTTGGTAACTTCCAGACTCCTCCTGACCCTTCTCTTTTTATAAAAATAGGTTCGATATCTGTTCTTTTCTGGTCAACTGGTAGGCACCCCATTTTATGTGAACTCTTTAAGAAGTGAGTGAAACAACCTCAAAACTTCTAACGGTTCAAGAATCTGAGGATGATGTTCACCTCCACCTTATCTATGCTTCTCTTGCTTTGTTCTTTATGAAAATACTACCAAAGTCCTTCTTTCACCCTTCTCCATCTCCAGCCACTGGTTACTTTCCAATTTCCCTGAGCTTTGGCACCACTCCTCTTCATGCAGCCTTGTGGTGAAGCACGTCAGGGAACTGATTTGATAAAATGACGAGACAATTTTCCAGTTTCTTCAACCGGCATGAGCTTCACAAAACATTTATGGATTATAGATATTTGTAGGTAAGTTCTATATGAGTAAAATGAACGACTAGGAAAAATAATTTCTACTGAAGTCAGTGAAGGACCAGAAGCTCTGTGTGCATGTGCATGTATACCTATATGTATACATATTTATGTCTCATTTGAAATACTTTGTATGTTAACCTCTTGTTTCTCTTCCAAGAAGATAATTGAAATGTTAACAAATAATGACCTCTGTTGCTTTGGTTCTGTGTTTAATTTTATGCCTCTGTCCATGTGGCCAATGTGAAATCTATACTGCTCAAACAGTAGCTTACCTGTCGCTTCGTATGGCTTGGATTTTGGTCTTGGAGCAGGGCATAGAGGTGCTATGGTAAAGCAGGTAATAATAGCCAACATATGATAATGCATTAAACAGAGCAGAAGTTCAGGGGCAGGCTTCTCACTTTTACTATTATTGTGACACAGCTTTTAAGCGTCCCTTTGTCTTCCTAGACAGATATCTGGAGTTTATTGAGTGGAGTAGATTCCTTTTGGGTGTTTACAGGAAGATGTGACAAATGTGAGTTGATAACATTGACAGCTACACAACCCCCTTCCTGCTGTGAATCCCAAACAGCTTTTGTGAGCAATATGAAATTAAGTTATGGCCAAGCCCAGCCACCGTGAGTTACAGTAAAACCAAGCTTTTGATTAAAGCCACGGAGCTGAGGAATTTCTTAACAGAAACATTCAGACAATGGCGGAAGAAAATCAGAATGTTGATGAGCTTCATGTCTGAAACAATTAAACTGGTTTTTCAGATAAGCAGAAGCACATCGCTTGCTGAGCACAACGAAGGAGAAGCCTTGCTGGTGCTCATACCAAGCCATCACTACAGCCAGCGGGATTCTGCTCTGCTAGAATCCAAAGGCTTCTCCAGGTGTGGGCTGTGCAAGGCCAGTGGTCTCTAAAAAAGTGCTGAAGGGAGGCCTAGCATGCCAGAAGAGAGGGTCTGGGTCTTCAGAAGAAATCCTGAAATAATTGGCTTTAGGTATTTTCACTGAATATTAAAGAGGGCTCTGAATTTGACATTGTTACTGCTTGGATTGTTTTTTAATACGGTCATTGAGCTGTTGGAGCTCACGCTGTTCTTGCTGGAGGAAGAAACAAAGGTGAAATATGTCATTACATAGCAAAGGCTACCAAAATAATTTGGGAGACTTTTGGAAACAAAGAACAGAGGAGATTGTGCCAATGGGAGTTACCACTGTGATTGTAAATCTCCCTCCTCTCTGAGACCAGAGGAGCTGAGCTCTGAAATGTGGGTCCAGCATTAGTCATGCTGGAAATGTGAATGTGTTTGGAGAGGTGGGGAGTTTTGTGATGGGAAAAGTGATAGTGTGTTATGGGCCATAAGGCTCAGTTTTTTGCTTTGGCTTTATTAGAGCTAGATTTGATTTTTGAAGAAGTCATGTAATCAATCTCTTTCTTGACCTTGATAATCTAGCTTTTATTTTTATTTATTTATTTATTTATTTATTTATTTTTGTCTATTTAGATAAAACCTCAGGGAAAAGGCTCACTCTTACCATGCATTTGTGTAGCACAAAGCGCAGAGAAATCCCACATTTGAGCATCATTTTGATGTTCTACAGCGCAGAGAGTTCACCAAAAGTAGAGTTGGTGCAAATTATTTTGCCTATTGAGCTGTAGCAGACCTGAAGAAAAAGTTTGCAGAGAGAGCGTTGGCTCCCCTTCTCTAATAATCTGTGCTTCAGCAGTTTGTGATTCCGCACATGTTCTGCTTCAGGCTGGATAATTAATGTTGCTCGTGGTTATCACTTCCAGTGTAATAACTCCTATCTGTCCTCGACTAGAGGATGATAAGCTTTTGTTCCATCTAAGGGCTGCTGTGCATCCTCATTGTGCCGTGTGTATACTGCTGTTAATGAGTAATAATCACTTTCTGAACTTCCTTGCTCGGGCTGCTCTGTGGCAGCGAGCATTTTTCAGGGTTTGACAGAGGGGGCGAGCAGGCAATACCCTTCACTGGGGAGTGAAGGCTGTTAAGGGAAGGCCATGTAACATCATGCTGCGGTATTTCTTGGTCTTTAACTCAAGCAGGCAGGAATTCCTGCCATTTAGGGAGCATATTTTAAACTTCTAGGTGGGAAAACATGCCTGTGCCTTCACTTGCTGAGTTAGACACATGTTGGGGGATGGAGCACGTAGAGCTTAACAGGACTCCGTAGCTGTTGCTCTGTATCAGCACCCAGGACATCAGCCTGTAGGATTCTGGGTGCTTGCAGAAGACCCCTTAAGCTGGTGCACTCTGCACCGGGGTGACAGCAGTGGCTCGCAGTGGGCACAGATGGCTTTGTGCTCCCAGTTCCCTTGGGAGAAAGATTTATTGTCACAGCATCCCGTTGTGACTAACTGAAGAGCTGAGGGTAAAAGTGGGACGGAGGAGGCATTCGTCATAACTGCTAATTGTAAATACTCCTTCAGCTTGTCTTTGCTTTATTCTGATTCTGAGTCACTGGGGAATAAGCATGACAAATAAGCAGAAGTTATGAGTAAGACGTACAGAGTAACCGAGCCCCAAAATGTTTATAAGATCACACTTTGATTTTTAAACAATTGCTTACACAAATAGATCGCTGATAGAAAGACATTTCTTTGAGTTGGAATGTGATGTATGATTTGTACAGTAATTGAAGTGGCAGTTGCTTCATCACACTTAAGTTTATTGATTCCATTTGTACACTGACCTCCTTTCTGCTGAACCACCAGTCTGGATGTCCGTGCTGTGTGGGATAAATTACAAGGAAAAGATGCCATTTTCCTAACTATGCAGGATCCAGTTTTCTGCAATAAATAAAGAAATGAAAGCAAACAAAGTGGTGGACAAAAAATCCCAGGAGAAATGATGCTTTGAATATCTTTAGATTTGATGGATTTTTCAAAGAAGCTGTGAAACCAGAGAATGCCTTTTCTGCAGGTCAGTGATGGATATGGAGATTGCTTGCTTAGCTAAAGTGGCTGGCATCCATATTCCAGCAGTTCAAGTAAGCAGAAATCCAGAAGAATATGAAAATTATCATATGAATGGGAGAACAAGGCCAGCTGGAAAGTCAGTTTGTATATTCTACATATTAAATAATAGTTTCCACATTTTTATTTCCCCCCAGAAAGATGGCTCATAGTTGGGCAATGTTCGAAGCTGCAAAATAAAAACGTGGAGCATTGGCACGTGAACTTGGTGGGAGCTGGGAGCCGCTGCCTCGCAGAAAGGCAGAAACATCTCTGCTCATGTATTCTGCAGGGCAGCAGCTCCCTTCTCTAGCTGCTTTGGAGCAAGCTGCCTCGTGCTGCAGGCTTGCTCAGCCTTATCTCCCCTTTGGGAAGGAAGATGGACTTCTGCACCAAACAGCACCTGTACGAGCAGGGGCTGGGAGCAAGCAGTCCTCAGTCTCTGGCTGCTCTCTGCACTCCTGGCATCCCTCTGCCTGCAGCAAAACCCCGGGACAGCGTGTTGTAAAAGCTGGTGGTCTGCCATGACACGGGGTGAGTGCTCTTCCAGCCTGAGCGCGGCACTGAGGGATGAATATTTTGGCTTTGCTGCCTATCCCTCAGATTTGATAGGTTTTCTGCTTCCTCCCCTTAATCACTGATGAAAGTCAGCCAGCCTGAAAGGACATGTTTTGCTCTTTGTAGCTGGGAAACAGAACAAAACAAAGTAAAGAGTTGGCCCTTGGGATAGCTGAAGTGAGAATAGCCCATCTTTCTGTGTCTGGTAGAAGGATAGTTGGTATTTTGAGCGTTAATGCTATCTGCTGGGCTAATGGATGTAAAGCTCCAAAAGTAGGTATTCTGACCATTTTACCATCAAATTCTGAGAAAGCTATTGGCATAAAGGACTTTGGTTACAACCAAGGCTCAATATAACTCTATGGAGCAAACATTCAAGGTCTCTCAGCAGTACTTAGATGTTGGTAGAAGAGGTGTTTAGTAAAGTCATCCTGGGAGCACCATATTTTTAACAGCAAGATTTGTGCCTGGATTACCACTAAGTGAGTTTTGACACGGTTCCAAGAGCACCTTTTCATGGGACTTGGCCCAGGCGTGCTGTGCTTTCACTGAAGTGAGCCTGGGCCAGCTGAATGGGAGAAATAGAGATCAGGAATGGTCATGCTTTTTCCGAAAGGTTTTTCAAACAGATTTGTTTTCTTCCTATTGCAAGATGGAAACTTTTGGATGCAGAGCCTGATTCAGAGACCAAAGGGATAGAATAGTCCTGCATTTATTAAATTGCGCCGCGAGTTGGGCCATATGGCACGGAAGAGAACAGGGATATTGTGAAGGTTTTTCTCCAGGGATCCAGCTCTCTTTCTGTGACTTCACTGGAGCTATTACCATTTTATTGTGCAGACATGCTCAGATGCTCTATTTAGAAGTGCCATATAGTAATCGGAACTGAACAGAGTTCATTGTGCTCTTCTATATGACAACAAATTCTCTGGCCACATTACGAGGTTGGCCTCCTCATCTTTTTTTGATTGTGTTGCTCTAAATTTGGACCATCTGCATGGGGTTATATTAGTGTTGTTGCTCAGAAGTTTACAAGCTTTCTGACAGCCAAGTGGAAAGGGTATTTCTCGTTATCGTACCAATGGCTGAGACACTAAGTGCTTGCCGTTATGTTCACAAATGAGTGTATGTTTTTTTGGCAAAAAACGAAGAAGTCAGGTTCGCTCGTGCAGATTAAGGTCTTATTACAGTATGTCCAGGGGAGCCATACACACCCAGGTCGAACCAGTGGGTCTTTCATGAGAATCAAGGGGCAGGTTTTAGATAAATGATAGAATTGGCATAATGTTTTATCAGCACCGTTCTATTATTTTTTTCATTGACCTGATTAGAGAAGAAAACAGGATCTAATTTAATTTCCTTTCCTCCTCCCTGTAAAAATCTGTTTTACTGGCAAATTAGAGTGATGAGAATTTCTGAAAATTTTATCAAGCAAATACTTTCCATCTGACAAGGCTGAAACTCCAAAGTTGCCAGGAAACCAGAAAGCTAGTGTGATGTTAATTAGAGGAGATGGTCTGGCTCTTGCCATCTAACTCCATTTTGCTATCCTTGCATCGTTTCACAGAGAAATTCCAATAACTATTCTAGGTTGAATAGCCAGCTGATTGTCTTGTCTTTTATATTGCATAACATGAATAAAAAAGAGTTTATTCGCACAAGCGCCATGAAATCTTTGCCTGTGCTATCTATGAAAATACAGTAAACTTTTCAGACTTTATGGGGCCTAAGATTAAAGGGGAAGAAGAGGTATGGGGACCAAAAACGTAGCCGAATTCATAAAAGCTGCAAGAAATACCTTCTACAAGCTCTCTGTTATTTTATTTAAATGATGATTAGGAACCAGTGTGAATACTTGGAATAGAGAAGAAGGTTATGCTTCCCACCTCCTGATTTAAGGAGATGCATAGGGATTAAATTAAAATAAATATACCTGTAATTTACTGTATTGAGTGCATTCAGCATACTCACTCTTTAACAAGGACACAGCTCCTTTCTGTACCAGCTACTCCCTGATCAATAGTAGGTGAGACTGGAAGGGGTCTGCTCAGCATCCCCTGGTTGAATTTTTGCTGCTGGGTAAAAAGGTGCAGAAGGCTTAATGGGGCCGGATGCAGGACAAGCAGGAGGAGGCAGGATGCTATAGGAACGCATCTGCTTGCTGTACAGTTTGTTTATACCTTTTCCTTAAAGAATCATTGGCTAAAGTGTGCAAGTGGTGATTAAAGCAGTGACTTTAGCTGTGGTATCAATAATTGTCTCAAATGAAGCAATCACTGACTCCCTGATTAAGGACTGTAGCACAGAATTTTTAGAAGTGGTTATTTTGAGTGCATCCATGTTGACTGTGTTGCCAGACTGAATATAAATTACTTTTTTGGTCATTTAGCTGTCATTGACGTGGACTCCAGCCTTGGGTGGTTATGAACACCTGCTGTCAAATAAACAAATGGGTCCAACATTAAGAAGTGGTATTAATTTAAGCTCAAGCTTATGTTTAGTCTTGGGATCACAGGCAGGGACTACATTCATTGATCCACAGTGTGTGGTATCCACTTGGTTTTGGAGTATAGATCTGGATAGGTGTATTAGGACTGCATCTTCTCCAAGGAGAATTAAATGAGGTGCTGGGGCTGAGTCTAACCATATTGTAGAACCTGTGCAGAAACATCTAAGTTTAGACAGAGGCATAAGTAGCATGTATCCATTTTTTTTGTACATAGACTTGAGAATTTAGTTAGAAGCTTGGCTTACATAGAGTCCTTTCAGTTGTAGCAACAGTAATCCTTTGAGTTTGAAGGTGGCTATCATGGTTTTAGATCAACATAAGCCAAATGGAGCTGGCTGGTCTCTGGGATCTTGACCTTCTGCTCTGAATCTATACAATGGAAATAACGATAGCTCCTTACATTCATATTGTTATCCTGAGAATTAATTCATCAAAATTAAATCATGAAAATAGGTTGTGATATTTTTGAGAATTTCTAAAGTTTAGTGCTGTGAACTACACAAAGCTATGGTCAGAAGTGGAACTGAAGTTCTTGTTTTTCTTCAAGACTATCATTTGGCGTGCCTCTTACTTTGGAACACAATAATTTGTCCTTTTTAGTCCAATATAAAACAAAAGGGAAGTAATTTCTTTCATTGTTTCCCAGCAGGCATTGACCATGCATTGGACATGTGCCTGTGCCTTGATTACATTTTAAAACGCCCATGATGGCAATAGCTCTGCTTTGTGTTAGAGAGCTTGGTCCTGCGGTGTACCAGGCACTTTTGCCAGTTCTCAGTGCCCTTGCCATGGATCAGACGCTGAATGCATCCCACAGGACTCTGTATCCATGCTGAAATATATCACAGTGCTCAGAATTTAAGTTTCATTATATGTTCTTTTCTTTCCCTCTCTCTTATTTCTTTTAACTGTTCTCTCCATATGGCTTTGAGCTCAGGCCTGTAACTGATTCGAGGCTGTTAGTGAAGTTTTCTACTACCTGTCTACTGTTCCCTAATGAGAACCCTTCTCTGTAGGAGTAGAAACTTTCAATCTGTGAAGATTTGGTTGGCCAACAAGACTTTTTGCAGCCAAATATTATTTAATGGCACATTGATTTGGTTTCTTGTAGCCTCTATGCCTAACCCTTGTCCCATCCCTAATGCCTTTCCCTTTAGCATCCACTCTTTATGCATTCATTTATTTAGATTTATTTATTTAGATTTATTTATTTATTTAGATTTAGGACCATATGCAGACATTGCTGGTGTGCCATTGCGCTGCCCTTCTACCTGTTGACCTGCTCCAAAGCAGAGGCAGTTTGAAGAAAGAGCCACACCCGTCCTAACTTTTAAATTTAGTGTGGAATAAAATAAACTGGGACACGGGTTCTGTGTTTCAAGCAGGTTTACAGGACACAGGGATTGCAGGATTTGGGATCCTGGTGCTGGCCGTCCTGCTGAGCTACTGCTGTCATCTCTTGGTTGTGTTGCTGCACCATCTATGCACTGTGGTAGGGAGCTGAACCTCCTTGCTCCAAGTGCTGTGTACACATCACAACGCAGAGGTTGGGGAGCCCTTTGCAAACTTTTATCAATAAAGTTAATTTTCTAAAATTGATACTCAAGAATATAAACGCACTTGGCTGCTTTTTCTCAGAAGTGCTGGGCTGCTCTTTACCCTTACAAAGACCAAGGGCCTAGCTCTTGTGGAAATGAGCTAAGGTATCAAAGCAAAGAATTTTAAAAGCAATTAATTATTAAATATATTTATAGCTGTTGAATTATGTAAGGTTTTTGGAAACCCATTTTGAGCTTTTTCTTTTCAAAAAGGGTCATTTGAGAGGGCCAAGAACACAGTACTTTCTGAAAATTAGGTCTAGTTAAGGTTGCCGAAAATGGAGATGAGCGTGAGGCAGCTCACTAGTCACTTTTGAAAATCTGTGCCTGTCTGATGTTGAGGACCCCGATTTGAGGTCCTTGTTTAGAAACACTGATACATTTTTATTTTTCTACAGGGGACTGAAAAAGATAGACCTCATCATGTTGCTGTCAGAGTTAATATTTTGAAAGACTGAGTGCTTTACAAATTGTACCCCTAAAGTATTAATTTATTTATTATTGTGGCTGCAGGTGGAGACATACTTTGCCTTTCTATGTCTGTATCTCTCTAAAATGAGCACAGTAGCATTATTTGGTATTAATCTAGATTTTCCCTTTTGAGGATTGGAAACCAGTTAATAGAGGTAGGAAAATCTGGCACTTCTACAACCCTTTCCCGGTTTTGTAGCTTAAGAGTTCCCTCTGTCACGTTGCTGTCCCATTAAGCTGAAATTTGAAGCTGTTTCCATCTCCTGTTCGGATGCCTGCTTTGTAGAGTATTCCTCTTGACATCACATTTGTGTCCCGCATCGTATCTGGTGCTGCCGCGTAGCTGAGAGGTGCAGGCATTCCAACCCCGAGTGAGTCTGGGGCTTGTATTCATATTCAAATTTTGGTATCATCTATCTATGAAATTATTCATCAGATTCATGTGTGAATGCTTTTAATGGTTTAATGTGTTCAGCTGATAACAAAGTGCATGCTCAAACGTAGCGTTGCTCTTTTTAGCCTTGATTAGACTCTCTCCTTGATTGTGATTTAATGGCTGTTCACAAGCTTGTTCGCTCTTGCTGTTGCATATTAAGTACCGAAGTATCCAGCCAGGTCTGCCAAAGTCTTTCAAGGGACCATGGGTTCTCAAGGGAGATGAAAAGCCCTAAGTAGGCTAGCGGTTTGATTCAGGACTCGGATTGTGTTTGATTGTTCTTGATCATCAAAGATTTTGTCCGTAAATCCCTCTGGAAATGTTTAAGTGCTCAAAGACCTGTCTCAGTGCTGGATTTTACTCTTCTAAAATGCTATTTAAACAGTCAAACAAAATCCTTTTTAAAGCAATTAGCACAAGCAATAGCAGTCAAAACAGTTCCACATATAAGTTTTATTCACATTTTCCTTTTCATTTCTCAAATGCTTATCTGAGCTACTGTGCCAGAAAAAGCAACGTCTGATTAGAAGTCAGCTATTTTCCACATACTTTGTGTACCATCTCTGACATGGGTACTTACATGGCCCCAATTACCCTAATCTCTGCTCTTTAGCATACCGTATTTTTCAGCGTGCCCTTACAGAAGTCCTGATAACCCGACCTCACAAACAGGAGGATGTGGGTGAGGTTAATGGGGCTGCGGGGGATTTCCACAAGAAGTCTATGGAGCAAGGGCTTGATCTGAAGTCCTAGGCTAATGCCATTGCCAAAGAGTCACTTTTTCCATAACTATCCTGCCTTCTCTGTTTAAACTATAAGAGGATTAATGAATTTTGATAGAGATATACTAATTAGGAGACTGTTTAAGCTAAGCTTGACATTATGCCATAGGCTTGAACGTCATGGTAATGAATGAAATGTCCTCAGTAGTCTTCTGGACAAGGACTCAGATGAGGGAGGACACACTGCTGAGAATACCCCGCCAGGAATGGCACAGTGAAGTTTTGTATCAGTGCTGATTTCCACAGCTTGCCATGACTGTTGCTTTTCTAAAGCTTTTTGCCAGTGCCTCCATCTTTTCCTTCCTCATGTCTGGCCGTGGTTAAATAATGTGCCATAAGGTTGCTGCAAGTTTCATTTTAGCTGGAATATGAGTATCACCTGATGCTTCTGAACTGCATTTTATTCACTTATTAAAATAAAATACGTTGATTAGGGGAAGGGAAGGGAAGAGAGAAGAGAAGAGAAGAGAAGAGAAGAGAAGAGAAGAGAAGAGAAGAGAAGAGAAGAGAAGAGAAGAGAAGAGAAGAGAAGAGAAGAGAAGAGAAGAGAAGAGAAGAGAAGAGAAGAGAAGAGAAGAGAAGAGAAGAGAAGAGAAGAGAAGCAACTTATCACCTGTGCTTAGGAAAAATACCCAACTCCCTAGCCTTTTATTAAGCACCAAGAGCAGAAAGCTGTAAATGAAGGCATGGTTTTGCTGTGATAAGTGGCCTGGTAAATACCAGCTATCAGGGAAAAGCCTAAAAGAGATGCAATTTCGACTCCTGGTGAGGAGGTGCAATTGGCTTGTTTTGAAAGCAGTCCTACACGCCGACAGGTTCTTGTACCCTGCTTTAACGCACACCTCCGCAGGCCTGGGCCAGGCCAAGTGGAACCCCATGCCTTCATCCCTGCCAGCTAAAAGTCCTTCATTTTTCCATGGGGAAATAATCACCTGCTCAAGTGGATCAAGAAATACTTCTATGTGGATCATTCTCAGCAACAAGTTTAATTACAACCGAAGTGGCAAATATTCCCCTTGTGACACATCCTCCCTTTATTGGCATCAGAAGAAACATTTAGCAGTGGAGGAACTCTGAACTTCCCGGAGAATATTCTGCTGTTTTACTGCTCTGGCCAGGTGACTCTTACGTTAGCCCAGCTGCCCCTTTCATCTTCCTTTCAGGAGAGGAGGAATATGTATCTTGTGATTTAATGCATACCCAGCACAAGGGCTTTCTTTTAAAATCTGCGAAATATTCTGCAAGCTTAAGTTGCATGATAATATTTTATTAAGGCAGCAACTCTGGATTTTGTTAAGATTTAATGTAGACATTTTTATTACTTATTAATCAAATCCAAGATACGTCAGGAGCATGATTTAATTTCTACTTAATAATCCCCTAAATGCAAATATTGGAACTTCTTAAAACAAGCTAAACATTTTTTCACCTGAGCTTGATGAAGCTGATTAAGAATTACCTGCAATAAGGGGTTTTAGCTACAACGTAGACTGTCTGTTTGAGAAAATAAATCACCACCTCATGGGAGTGTGAAGAGAAACACCGAATACACCAAGAGTGAGATTTTCAGAAGCACTTCTCAGTGCCTCAGCTCTGCTCCTTGTGACTTTTACCCTTCACTTCAAATGGAGCAAGGTGAGGGAAACACCCAGTGTCCATCTGGGATAAACTGTGCATGGAGAATGCAGAAATATTTTTTCATTATGTTCTCTCCAAAATGTTTGTTCAGCATTGCTGTGAAATCCTAGTTGTCTTGCTAAAATCAAGTCTTACAAAAACCAACAAGGACAGGTTAAACTAAGTGAGCTGAAAACCAGCTGTTAGATTCACTGGCAGGACTTTATTGTCTGTGTCTTGTTAGCTTTTTGTTGGATTTGGCTCTGTTCCTTGAGAAACAATCCCATCTCCTGAAGAAATAAACCTCATGTTACCACCTTAACATAATATGAAAAGTCCTCGTTTCCTCTTGCTACATTCCTCCCACCTTCTTCTCTCATTGAGCTGCGTTTGGCCACTTTTCTGTCAGACCCCTTCTGTACTGAACCCAATACCTGCAATATTTCTCATTGCCTTATCCCTTAAAAGCTCAAATGTATTGCAATGCTTGCCAGGAGTCATTCAAGCAAAACATCACTAGTTTATGAAATATATTTAATCAATATGCATCTACTTCTAAGAAATAGGAGATGTTAAAGATTGTTCAGCCAAACTAAGTGTTGTGCCCTTGTTTTTATCCCCAAATCTCCCCTCTTTTGTTTGCCTGGATCTCTGTGAAAGCTACGAGTCCTTTGGAAGGTTTGCCAGGGACCCACCCTACCTTCTGGAGCCTGGGAAGTGATCAACATGCAGGTCAAGCAATGTGGAGCCAACTCCAAGTCAGAGAAGTGAGGTCGTTGTGTGGCACATCAGAAGTACGTGGCTTTTCACCCGCTGTCTCACGCCTGGCTCTTGCCAATGTCCCTGAAAGCACAGAGATCAAATATGACCTGCAACACGTCCGACCTCAGCTAAGCACCATGGTGTGGGGGCAGGCAAGATTCTAGCAATAAATCTGAATTTTCCGCAGTTTTGTGGTAGTCAGAGCATAACTCGGTGTTGATGTAGAGACACAAGTGCATGGTATGTGCAATGGGAGGGAAGGCACCAGGGCTTCCTCCATGTCCCACGTGGCTCCAGCCACCCAGAGACCAGGGCAGGGCTATGGGCAGTGGCACGTGCAAGCTCATGCTACAGGGGCTCTTCTTGGCCCAGAGCAGCCAGAACCCAGCTCACAGAATGATTTGTTATTACTTGTCCTTCTGGATGGATGCCGATAAAATAGTGAGGAACAGACAGTAACTTGTTTCTTTTGTTTCTTGTTTTTTTTTTGTTTTTTTTTTTTTTTTTTGGGTGCTGGAGTTGAGTGCATCTCCTAATGGAAGTTGCAAGTTGCGGCAGCTCAGAGTGAGTGGTGTCCTCTGCAAGTTCATTGCTAGAGAGACTGAATTTCCCCTTTCCTTGGGGAAGAGGGTGTATTCGTTTCAGGACCTTGTGTATTAAGCCCCTTTAGGGAAGGAAAGAGAGTTTTCCATGCATGGTGCCTTTCATGTAGATCGGAAACCTCCTCCACAGCTGTCTCTCTTTTCTCTTAGCTTTGTGCAAGGGTCACAGACACGCAGTGCAAGCCGTGCATGTGCCTGCTGGGAGGGCTCTGGTTAGGCAGAAGCACCATGGGAGAGCTCTTCTGGCTTCATGTCCTGTCCTTAACCCCAAGTGTCTCTGCAGCCCTAAATAAGTCGCTTAGGCCAACATTTCTCAACGTGGATGTCTGCAGTTAGACATCCAAATCTGCAGTTAAGCAACTAAGTAGGGCTGCTCTGATTTTTATAGGCACCGACTCCCACGGCATCTTTATGTGCTATGTTGTGTGGGGGTTTGCAGCATTGCTGACAACTAAATGTGAATTTAGGAGCAGAACGTAGGACATCCGAGTTTGGGAATGTCAGCCTTGACCTACACACCTTTCATTTTTTGACCCTCTGTAAAGCCAGCGTGGTGCTGCTTGTCTGCCTGAAGGGGATGCCAGCAGGACCGACGGGCTGTGAGTTTTCTTACTACAGCAGTGTTCTGATCAAGCAGTAGCTGCTATGTTCCAGTTTCTGAATAAAGACACTTATTGTTGCTACATAAAGGAGGAGATTTCTTCAGACCCGTTGCCCATGGTGCAGCTGACATGTGCAAATGGAGCTGGCCAATAGATTTCTAAATGTCAAGATCAGGCTGTTAAACACAGCCTGGTTTGATCCACCCTCCACCAAACGGATGAATCGCAGTTTCTCAACAAGAGGTTAGATGGCTTCTCCGAGACATGTGCAGCACCAGGCTGAGGAGATAAGGGCTCCTTTGTGGTGCTCTGCAGTCATAAATATGCTGGCTGCACGGGCTGGGGCAGCCTGTTGGAGCATTTTATTAAAAAGTAAATAATCCACTGTTTTGGTAAAGTTTTGGGGGCACATTTTGATCTCATTTTTCATCCCATATCTCTGGCACGGGGAACAGAGGAGCTTAGAACTGCACTGGAAGGAAACTCAACTTCCTTTTCATCACGTGGGGACCAAAATACAGCGTTCGCCATTTAAAATTCCTCTTGTTCTGGTTTACAGTGGCAAGGGTACTTTATTACTACTTCATAACAGGGAGTGGGTTCAGTGGCATACTTTGAAGGTCTAGATGTGACGGTAGGAAGCAGTCGCAGCTTTCAGCTCGGTGCAGGATTAAGCCCCGGAGACTCCTGGTCGATGTCATTCTGCTCGCAGGCGGAGGCGCCTCGACTCCAGGATCTCTCTGCCCCCTGGCTGGTGGCTGCTGTGCCAGCCCTGCCCCTCCTGGGGACAGACCAAAGGCTGCCACAGCTTTATACAGAGCACGTATCAAAGCCTACTTTTGTCTTGATGAATTCAATGGGAATTTTGTCTTTAAATGGAGCGGCAGCCCCGCTGGATTCCTTCCCTTAGAATTTCTTCTTTCAGGAGTTTGTGTCCAGAAGTGCTGCCTGCCTCCTGCCTCCCGTGACTCAAACATCAGCCGGCTGCTCCCAGCTCACCCTGGACGATGGGGTTCCTCGCTGCAGAAGGTTCCAGCTTAGACAGACAGTCATAATTGTTCAGAAGCAATTTTTCCCTTGGCTCCTGATGAGCCTGTCTTAAGTCAGGCTTGGTTTTCATGCTCAGATACGGAGGTGTGACAGTGCCTTTCACGTAATTGGGTTACCACTGCAAGCGTTGTCTATTTTCATTAACACGTTGCAGGTTTTCTTTAACAGGTAGGGAAGCGGTACAGGCACAGAATCCTTCTGACTACCAGGAAAATGTTCTTCAAGCAAATGGGTTTATCGCATACTTGATCAATCTTTCAAAACCCAGCTGTTGAACAGAATCAGTGTAATCAATTGTGCTCTCTGCATTAGTAAATAATGTATCAGAAAGGATCTCGGCTTTTAAGAAATGCACTGCCTGTGTTGTTTTCTCGCTCCAGAGCCTTGAAGCTGCTTTGCTCCAGTTTGGATTCAGGAGCCTTATGCAGCACAGCGCCGTGTGCGGTACACAACTGCTGGAATTGTTTCTTTTTTTAACGAAGAGATTGGCAGCCACTTGGATGAGTCACAATCATGAGCCTAATTTTAGCTGGTATGTATGTATTGAGAGAATTTACCAGAGCAAGTTGCATCTCAGGGGTTCAGAGAGGTGAAGTGAATTTCTTTTTCGGTGTCTTAGAAACTACCTTTTGGGTCTGAATTCTGTTTCTTCTCTCGTGGGTTTGTACAGCCTGACCAGAAATGCAGCGGTACGGCCTTGCTGTCAGAATTAACCAAACTCCTTCACCTTCAAAGAGATTATCAGAAGGAGACAATCTAGATTGACAGCATCAATACTATGATTAATGCTTGCTCGCTATGTGTCTGACTTGCCTTTGCCTGTGTTTTGAACATCATGAAGTCCAGAGCTGAAGCTGTCTGTAGTGTCCCGGTGCATCTTTTAATTTACCCACACACAGCCTCTGCTAGCGTCCTCTAGCTGCCATGGGAAATAGCATGGTGTGGTAGGATGCCGCTTAAGAGTTTAATTCATACAGTCAGAGCCCTCCAGTCATAATAGGCTACATAATTTGGTTACCAGCATGCATGCTACTGTTTTTTTTTTTTTTAAGCCAGTATCGATATTCAGTTGAATTCTCCATTTTGCTGTGTTGGCCTACCTGTATCAAAGCAATGCATCTTCTGGCAGAAGCCGGCTCCTATTTCTGGCAGCCTGTTAGGAAAGCAAATATGGGACAGTGGTGCTTGGGTTTTGAGTGCTGTGTACACAAGAAGGAAAAGACACGCTTTTTATGGCATCTCGCGGTTCCCTCATGCATTATTCCTGTCTCCTGTGAGGCGGAGGTGTCAGACTGGATTGCTGAGCGAGGTGTAGGTGAGCTGTCATTTGGTGCTGGTGCTCAGCAAGAGGCTGTTAGGAGGACCCAAATCCCTCCCCTGCTTTGTGCTGTGATGCTCCTGCTCAGCCTCTTGCACGCACCTCGGTAGTAAACTACCATATGCTGTTTATAGCGGCTGCAAAGGCAGTGTATCATTTTCCACTTAATCAGGATGTTCCTAATCGGGGAAATTGCCCAGAGAACTAATTAAAGCCAAATGTAGTCAATAACTACTGTTTAAGAGACACTTTAATTCGGCTTAGCAGGAACATCCCCAGGTGATTTACAGGTACCCGGTCCACGTCCCATTTTTAAGCTGAACGTGGCCTGGTTTCTCCCGGGAGAGCTCTTCCTTCTGTCTGCGTTACAGTGCAGGGAACGTCTGTGCAAGCGACTTTGTCACTGTCTGATCTGTTCTGAAGCTGTATCCTTATCTTTATGAGACCAGGCAGGCTGAGCCCTCCCAGTCCCTGCTGGGGCAGGGTGATGAGCTCTGCTCCCACTGCACCCCGAGCTGCTTTTCCCGTTGCTCCGAGGAGTGGCAGGCTGGGTGCTGGTGCCGGTGACAGTGCTGCTCACGCTCAGCACAAACACCTCCTGGGCTTGGACACGTGGGCCTGATTTGGGCTGCTTCTCGTGCTGTCCTGGCAAAGCGTTTGTGCAGCTGGGCAGCTGTATCAGGATACCTGTCTGGCTGAAAAATAACCCAGAGAAAGGGGAAGAAATAGGAAAAAGAAGAGGGCTGTCTCACCGAGATGGGTTTTCTAGCCTGGTTGGCCGTGCGGCTGTGCATCCAGCTGTACAAGCACAGAGGAGGGAGTGGTGGGAAGCGCTGGGTGAGGTCAGGGAGAAGGGAGGCTAAGCCAGCGCTGCTGCCAAAATGTTTCTTGCCAGATTACTTCTCAGCTTCTCTGCTTTCTTGAATGTTTCCTCACATCTGCTCTGTCACACTGAACTCTTCTGGATGCTAGCACTCCTACATAATAACATCTGTGCCGGGGCAGACAAAGCCTTATCTCACCCAATATCCTGTCTCCAGTGGTGGCCATAATGAGCAGGCCCAGGGGGTAAGAACGGGACAAGCATGTACGAGACTGCCACGGCTGTTCTCTCAGCCTCAAACCACTTTTTAGCTTGGGGGATTTCTTGAACCCGCTGTGATTCATTTATACAGTAACTCTCAGTGGGTCTCTCGAGTCCCTCTTGAAGCTGAATGCTCCCCGGCAGGCCGGGTAAGATCCTGGTGTTCATAACGTGTTTTGGCAAACAGTCCCACGGTTTTTCTTGGGGTAATCAAGAAGCCCACAGCCAGGACAGACCCACGCTACCATCCTGGGACCATGTGCCACGGAGGGGGACATCTGTGGGAGCCTGCCACCCACCCTTAGACCACCACACCTCACCTCCAGGCTGTGGTAGCCCTACCTGCTGCTCCTGCTGGCCATGGTCCCTGGCCCCGTGGCTCTCAGGCCATGTCTGGGGGTGACTGAGCCCTGGCACAGGCGAGTGGGAGCGGGGCCACTCCACAGCTGGCAGCACAGATGGGAGAGCTCTGGTGCTCGGGGCTGGTCCCTGGCACTGTTGTGTTCTTGGAAGGAGATACAGCTGTGATGCCTTCAGTGAAGCATGTCAGGACTGAGGTCATTGGGGTATTCCTAGATCAGCATTTTTAACCTCTGAGGATTTCAGGAAGGTGGTGATTTCCTGGAGGAGATGATAATGCTTATTGATAGTGCTTATTTAGTATGCTTAAACTGATAATTCCCTTGAGTCAGGTTTAATACCCAGTCCAGTCACCTGTGACCTACTGTCATGATTTTTATGAATGCATAACTTTACATAATGTTGGCTTGTTTGTGCAACGCATAAAAAAATGGGGAAAAGGCTTCCTTAAAGAACTGGAAGTATCATGAAGCTGGTAACACCCGCTAGCTACTGCTCAGCGGAGACAAAATGTTTTGCTGTCTCAGTCCAGTACCTGAAAGAAGGATGCCAAAGGACCGTGTCCAGTGAGTGAAATTGGAGTACTTGGCTAAAAAGTCCAGGGAGGTGCAGTTGGGATGCACAGTATGTGTTCTTCTCGAAGGCAGACAGGTTTCATGTCTGAAAGCACACCAGCCAGTGGAAAAGCTTGCAGCCTCTATTGGTTCTGTGGGCAAAGGAAGTTTCTTTCCTAGTGCTTGTCTAATTCTACCAGGATTTGTGCCAGACCATAAACTGGATAACCCGGGATAGCACCATTCCCTGTGCACAGCTGTGCTCTGTGATTGAGTAGGTGGGTTGCAGAGCTGTTCAAGAAAAGTGAACCTGATGAGGTGAGGCTGCGTTAACAAACCAGGGCAAAATTAAAATGTTCTTTTAGTGGTGTGTTAGAGGCAGAGTAGGATTGTCGCTAAAATATGCATACCTGTGTGCTGTGATGAGAGGGAGAAATCTGTCTCTTTTCACCTGATGCTCATTGTGTTTCCCATGGTGATGTAGAGGCTGGTGGGGCAGCCCTGACTGCCTGAGCTACTGGAGGGGCCTTAGCAGTGAGGAGCACATGGGTAGCCTCATGGCAGAGAACAAAATTTCCCAGTATTTATCTGCACATCACAAGCTTTTTATGAGTAGGTTGTGCACTTCTTTTTCCCACCCCCTTGGCATGTGGATCCCCCTTTGTAAGATATGCACACTTCATGTAAATGATTGTGATTGCCCAAACTAATCAAACCAAGGACGAAAGCAATCACAGGCTTTCATCTAGCATCCAGTTTCCCGACTCCACTTCAGCCCCCACATTAGCGTCTCCTTCATTAAAATATATATGACCCAATTCAAGAGCTAATTTGGGTGAAACCATTAGGCTTCTGTCCTCATCGCTGGTGGAAGTCTGAAGTTCATTTTCACACACGAGCGAGCAGTTGCGGCTTTAAGATGCATGAAGGTTATTGCTGTGTGCGCGTGTGAGAGAGAGGGAGAGGGGGAGCACGTCCTACCTACTGATCTGGTAGGACGTGCTCTTATTTCTACAACAGCATCGTTTTATAAGGTCTTATTTGTGCTCTGCCTAGGGAATGCGGGGCAGGAGGTGAAAACGTTTGGATCAGTTAAGCACACGAAGGGCAAGTTCTGAGAGCAGAGTGGGAGGATGCTTGTGCGGCCTCGTAACTGCTGGTGGCTAATGCAGCGGCTGGTGTGGGGCTCAGCAGAGGCCCTAGTGGAAGATGTCTGGTTGGATCTCCAAAGGTGTTGGAGCCAAGCTCAGAGAACATCTACATAGTCTGAAAAGTTGTTTGTTTGCTTGTTTTTCCCTGTTGCTCTTTTAAATCCCTTAACTTCAAAGGATGCTCTTACCAGGCAGAGTTTGCAAAAATAAGCAGAAGATGCCCGGACTGAGGATCTCAAGGTATGCTTTAATCCAGCAAACCCGAGTAGTTTATCCCAGTAACTTCCCAATGACGGGCAGGATGCTGCGACTAAATCGTGTCAATAATATCTCCCGGCATGCGTGGCTGGCGGGGGTTTCTTCCCTGGAGCTGCCACGTGGGGTATGAAGCTATCTGCGGCCTGATGGATGAGTGGCTGGGATCTCTGGTTTGTTTGCGCGGTGTATCAGCGATCATCAGGCAGCCGTCAGCGTGATTGACTAACTCAGCGCCAAGTGTCAGGCAGAGGTAACTGGAGTGAAGGAACGCAAGTGACAGCTGAAGAATAAGCAACAATCTGTCTTTTCAAATGAGTTGTTCTGCTGGCAATTTGACAAATGGCGCGGTGTAACTCAACGTTGGAGTTAATGCGCTGCGTTGCTTTATTTCCAAATATTCTATTATGAATCGCTTGCATTTAAATTCCGCGAGATAGAGTGCTTAATGAGAGTGGCACAAATACAATAAAATTGACATAAAAATGCTGAGACAGTGCAAGTCGTCCAAGATTTATTCCTAAATATACTTGCAAAGTCCTGTTTCAGCATTTTTAAAAATAATTTGACGTTTTTGTTTTGTGCAAAATAGAATGTAATAGGGGAGCTCTCGATATAAATGGACAAGAAGGAGAAATGGTGGGATTGGAAAGAATTTGTTTGCCTGTAGAAAATGTCCTGTAAACTTCCACTCAGCAGATTTATTTGGGTGCCATACCAACTGATTGATCTAATTTGCCTGCCTTACGTTGGTAACTCAAGCTTTTCCCATCCTAAGAAAACTTGACTTGATGTTTGAGTTTTATCAGAATGACTCTGGGTCCACGATATTAGGGTGAGTATTTGCTGGGAGATGTAAATAAGGAGTATCTCCATAAGCGCCCATTTTGTGCACAGAGGTATGCCAGGAATGTGGGAAGACCTTTCCTCCAAACTTTTGTTTTTCTTGGCTGGTTAATGCCTTTGGGGAGCTCACAACTCTTGTAATCAAAAGTATTTCCCCATGTTTTTTATAAAATTACCGTCAGTCTGTAAGAAAATGTGAATCATGGTTTCTTGAGGAATAGCTATACTAATTTATTGTAACTGTATTTCAAGGTGTTATAATTTGTTTCTCACAGTCTGGGCACTCAGTGGCTTGTACATGGCAAGCTAATGATACAGCCTGTAAGAAGCTCTACTGGAAAAATTAAAGTGTGATATTAAACAGTTGCAGTTTTACTGGTGTACCTCCCTGGGGGGATATCCTTAGTTTGCTATAAGCAACTTTTTCCTTTTTTTTTTCCTGAACTGACAAATCAAATTTGTAACTAAATTGAAATATTCTGCTGTGATTCCAGAGGAAGCGTACCCAGATGAAGAGCTATTTGCAAGCAATCAAATGGCCCCATTTAAAAGACTTGCTGTGAAGGTGAAGTGTCCTTGTTTCATATCGTGCCGCATGGACTAGGAGGGTACGTTGTACCATGAGGGTGCCAAGTCAATCCCATGTTCATTAAAAACATATACTGGCCATTAAATTGCTAACACTGCACCTTCAGCTAAGATTGCTCGGATGATTGCAGCAGCTTTTGGTATCAGGATGCTCTAGGTCTCCTGGCACACCTGTTAGTGTGAAGGAACTCTCTTTATGTTGGCAGGTAGGGATGGTACATTAAGCACTGCTTCCACAGCAGCATTTCTCCTGTTTGTCTTCAGCACTGCTACCTGCTCATGCCACGGTGCAGATTTGTCCACGAGTCTCAGCGAAGTCAGGAACAGACATCAGGAACAGATTTTCAGTTATGCCTTCTTTTAGGAGACCTTGCAAATGGAAAAGTTTAAGCGCCACTGGCATCAAGACATGCCACTCTTCTGCTGTAGCTGATGGGACTGAGTTTGGTTCTCTGAAAGGGCTGAAACTGGAGCTCAGACGGGGGCTAGGTGGTTGCAGCTTACCGCAGATGGGAAGGAGGAGAGGTCATTTAAATAGATTGCCAGCAAGTCGCGGCAGAGAATATAACCTCTGCTTGCCCTGAATATATTTACCTGTACTTTAACAGCTGAATTTGCAATGACATCTTAGTGCCTGTGGCAAGTAGCACCGTAAGAACTTTTTCTTTCAGATGCAGGCTTTGTGTCTAAGCCTTTAAAAGGCTGCGGGACCTGCAGCAGGTATTGTATGTATGACAGAACCAGCGAGACAGAGCGAAGCTGAGCAGCCCCTGCGGCAGCTGCATCCCCTCACCTGCACTACCTGCTCTGCCGTGGGGCAGGCAGTTTTGGAGGTCTTGAACTCTTCTCTCTCCTCTACCCTCCAGTTAGCCCAGTGCGGGGTCCTCCATCAATGAGAAGCTGGTGGTTTCTTGGAAGATGTGAGTAGTCTGCTCTTGTTCCAAAAAGCACTTGATATGGCAGCGCTTTGGAGGTTAGGGCTGGAGAGCTGTGGGTGGAATCGCTTACCAAGAGCTTAGAAAGGAGACAAAGGCGATTGCAATAACCCCGCTTCTCCCAGAAGGTTGAGGTTGGAAGGGACCTTTGAAGGTCATCTGGTCCAACCCCCCTATAAAACAGCTTGTATGTTGGCATCTTTTCTTCCATTTTCAGACGGATGAGCACTAGTCCAGAGGTGTGGATGATAACAGTTGATGAGTTTACTTGTATTATGGAGTGAGTGATGTATTATCCTTTTATTCTGTGATTTATGGTTAAAAATAAAACTTCTGACAGTTCTGAGAATGCAGAAGAGACATTTCAAACAGGCATATTGAAATAAAAAAATAATTAGATGGAAAAATTTACATTCCTTATCAGTAAGTGTGTTTATTTCAGGCTTTTTTTTCTAAGGCAGATACAAAAATTTTGTTATCTAAATTCATACAATTATGTTTGCAATATTTTCTTACTTTGTTGGCTACTCCCCTTTTTACTCTATGTCCCCAGACTTTTGAAGCACAGAGATCAGCTACTTAAAGAATCCCATTGTGGGCTCAGATTGCAAATTAGCTCCTTGAAATATCAGCTGTACTTACTTTGCATTTAATAAATTAATTTATTAAGGAAGCAAGAAATTGATTATTCAATTACTGTGGATCAGGCACCAGCCATCCTAGTATGTTAGATGAAGCATGAAGCTGATCAATAAAAACACATTTCATCAGCATTTCTTAGCAGTGAACTAGCAGCTCAGAAAGGAACAGAAGTGCACACATGCAAACCCCTCTCTGCTGTAAGTGTTTTCAGATGATGTGAAATGTCCTGTGCAATGAATTTGTGTATGTCAGGAAATTTGTATTATGTTTGAAATGCAATTTGCATTTTGTTCCTTCAAACCAGTTCTACATGTTTGTTTATATTGTGTATGTTTGAATGAGGTATAGGGATCCCCTGAATCAGAGACATGTTATAAAATCCATATACAGAAAAAAATTGTTGGGTTGTAACTTTAAAGCTGTGCTGAACACTGGCAACCATCGGGAATCAAAACTGTTGTGGTCTGTATGTGTCTCTCTGTTTCCTTCTGCTTAAAGATCCTTTAAATCTGTGCCTGGGAGCAGCCTGTCCCAGACAGTTTACTGAGGGTGCTGCCAAGCTCTTCTCATAGTGGACATCTTACAGGGCAGGCAAAGCAAAACAAGTGTTTTCACTGGGAATTTATGTGCGGAGTGGCTGTTGAACCCTTTGCCTATTTACTTTTTTTCAGGTCTCAAAAATGTTCCTGTTGTAGCTGCTGGAATAGGTGATGACTTACTGTGTTTTGCGTAAGAATAGCAGCATAGATCAGTTCTGGGACGTGGGCAATAGAATATTGTGACCCTTAATAACATTCACTGGTGTAATGTTGCCGTGTTTGGATTCTAAGTCTGCAAGTATCAAACTGTTGCTTTCCATTGTAACTGCCTACAAAACACTGATTGTGCTGGGCAGTAGCGTAAGTACTGCATTACTTCTGATCCTGTATTTGTTTAAGAATCTCAGATTTGGATTCTGCAGGCCAGACAGTTCTGCACTCTTTGAGATAAGTCTAAAACCTTTGATCTCTGACAAACACTGAAAGTTGTTTGCATACTCATTTGAGATTAAGGAGATGACAATGCCTTGACTCAAGGGGCTTCAGTGGAGTTCTTTTCCACTTACACCTGAATAACTGAGATCAGAGTCAGGTCATTGCTTTTGGAGCCCTGTTTTTCTTCTTTCTTTACTAGAATCCCTCTAATGATATTCAGCTGCCCGAAAAATGTCAAGAGATCCAAAGTAAGCATTGCTGGGTGGTTCAGGAGGCTGTTCTGCCTTTGAACAGTTTTGTTTTGAAAATAAAATTGTACAAGCTAATTTTAGCGCATTTTGCAAGACTCGGGTTGTGATCTATGGTTTGTGTTACCGGTACATTCTTGTTCAGCCTCACAACTCCCGGCCAGTCCTGGGAGATGTTGTAGCAGTAGAAAAATCTTTATCCCTCTGTCTATAAACCCATAAAACTGCTACCACAAATCTACACAGATGAAAGAAGCAAAACAAGTTAAACTCCAGGTAGATTTATGGCTGTCACCAGCCAAGCAAGCACTTCAGCATGCAGTCAACTATGGACATGAGTTGAATCCACTTTCAGTCAACAGGTTACTGAAGTGCATGACTAAGTCCCACTGCATTACCAGAAGTGGGTGTGGGTTTACACGCCTTGCTGACTTGGAGTCTGTTCCCCATGAAAGCGCGAGAGTCTCCTCGTGTCGTGTGTGACGTTTGTGCCACGGCAGCTGAGTACAAAGCCGCGGACTAACGGTGAGTCATCGACATCACCACAGCAACACATTTCTTCTTAATTCTCAAAACCTTTGTCTCTGGTGAGACAAACTTCTCTTGCTATACCGCCTTCGTAGAGCGGTATGAGGATTATTAAATGTTGGAATGAACGAGCAGTAGGCTTGCACACATTGAAGATCATCCATTCGCCCTGCTTTGCATTGCCCAAGGGATCTTACTTTGGACTTTTTGCCCTGTGCTTGCCTCTTGGATGCTGCCATGGTGCTCTCAGACACCTGGAAAGGCTGTGGCCATCCCTGGGCAGGTACACATGAGAGGAGATGGGCACTGAGTACTCTGCTGCTTCCTGGCACCTGTCTGCAACCCAGAGAGGAGCAGATCTTATTAAACCCACAAATGTTTGTGTATCAGCAGCAGCTACATCCAACTGCATCATGTAGGACCATCCATGAAATTAAATTATTTGATATACCAGATTCTCAATTGGTGAAATTCAGAACCTGAATTAATTACAACGATATAAAGCAGCCAAGGGGAGGACCCGTTGTCTTCTGTGTGTTTTCTGAGAGTTTGCTCACTGAAGCAGACATCTGAAGTACTTTTTTTGTACGGTAACATAAGATGATTATTTTGAGAGAATGCAAATGTTCAGAATGAACCATTTTTTAACCTGTTTTGAGATTTGAATTACTCTTCCAGAGACAGCTGGTATCTCTTCAATTCTCCAGCAGGGCAGGAAACTTTCCAGGATGAATTTTGTGTTGTCCTGTTCTCTTCATTAGCACAGGTACAGATGTTTCTGTGAGGACTTCAAAATGAAAAGATGCATTCTGAGTCTTTGAATAGTGATTTCCAGTCAGATTGAGACTCCTTATGGGATACCGTTCATCAAACACCTGTCAGTCACTTAATGTTCTCTGCTTTGTTGAATTCTCAAAAAAGGCATAGGCGTCTGTTTTCAGCTTGATTCTTTAAAATAATTTAATAACCATGTGAAGTCATTTTTTTTTTAAGATGCTTTTTGGCTTGTGTATGCTTTTCTTGATATGGATGAAGGCACTTGAAGCTGAAGCCAGACCAAGGGTCAGAAGAGAGGTTACATTGAGACAACCATCATGGGAGTCCTTTTCTCCCCACTAGAATTACTTTTGATAATGGAGCTGTTAATGATGGCAGAAGAGAGATTTGGGGACCCCTGTGGGCAGGAAGGCCTCGCAGGCACAGCAGGGTCGGATGCCTATATGGAACAGTTAGCCGATATTCCTGCAATTGGTAGGATAATTACACTTTGAGGTTTTTCCTGTATCTGAGAATCAGCAGGAGAAAGGTAAACTCAGCATTATACACTGCACTAAGATACCACAATGATTGCACCTCAGTTGCTGCCTCTTCCAACTGCGTGCCTCATTGTGTTTTGCCCCAAAAGGTTTGTTTTGAGGAATTAGAAATGTTTCTAAATTACAAAACAAAAAACAGAAAGATTTTGTTGTTGAACTGGGGCAGAGAGAAGACAAATGTCCTGGGAGCTGACTTTGCTTAATGACACTCTTTGTCCTAGCAGTTATCTTGTGGATCTGACTGGGCTCATTTCCCAAAATTTATATCCATCTGTAATCGGAAGTTAATGCCGTAGAGTAATTCCAGTTCAGAGCCTGTGCTCACTCTCTTAATTAAATTACTTGAGACAGTTTAGGGTGAATAGAGGCAGGACTATGCAGAAGATGTAGCCTCCCTTCCATCTCACAGAAGTCAGTGCTGTTTTGTGGGTGTCACCAACAAGAATAAGAAGCTTCATTCCCAGGTGAATGCCATTCACTTTAATGGGTTATTTTTACATCAATTTAGAACATGCAGATGTGTTAAACTTACTCTGAGAGCGTGTGCCAGAAGAATACCAGGTAATATTGAGAAGCCTTCCCAAATGCTTTGCCTAACTTTTCCAGACATCGTTTTTAATAAAATATATAAGAATTTACTGATTTAACAGGCTCAGATGGCTTTGACCAATTGGTAAGTACATTTCAACTCTGTGTTTTAGTTCCTAGAAAGATGTTCTCTCCAACTTGCAAATTCTTAGTATTTGCCTACTGACTATATTTAAAGCTGATATTTTTAAATTTTTAAGTCCTTGGTGTGCTATGTAATGTGTTTGCCCTTCATAGCTAAATATTTGTAAAACTTGTTATCTGTCATAGCTATTTTTTGAATCAGTTGAAAAAAAAAGAGCACTTTCATTCCTGAGGACATTCCTCTGTGTTAATGGATGTGAAATAAAGAGAGGGAAAATCTGTATTGTACGAATCTGGTAAAACAAAAGCACAGGAGAATTAGAGGACATACACGAGGACATTTTCCCCAGGTAATATGGCCTGTAGCTTGCTACTCTGCAAAGCAGACGATGTGTTAACCATTCAGCTCAAGAGAAGCACTCCAATTAGAGTTTTTTATCATTTGAACCAGTCAAGACCCTTGTGACTGCTGGATATTGGAGAAATATGTGACTTTTCTTGTCTTGAATTAGCCATTACATTTGTAGTTCAGCAATATTTAAATACTGCATAAACTCTCTCTTTAATTCCACTTTTGATGTACACATTAGAATTGTTTTTTGAAAGAGGTTACAACACAGGGGTTGCTGAATAGTTCCTGTTTTACTCCTGAAATGTACATGCCTAGGTATACTCCTGGAGCTGAGGCAAGTGCAATGGAACAGTATGATTTTCTTTTCAGTCCACATGATTAATTTTTTCTCATGATATGGATACAGACTAAGATTTATCAGTTTCAATTTATCAGGTCAATAATGGCCTTCTCTCCAGATGTAATATATTGAGTTCAACAGACAGCAGCCTTTTAACATTTCTGTCTTCTAAATTGCTATTTACGGGGAGAAGACAAGTCAGTGGAATCAGCTGGATTCAGATTTTCCCAGCTCTTCAGAATGGGAGACACTAGAGTAAAATAAACTTCTAAGTACCTTCTGGGTCTAACCAGCTGAGGTGGGTTATTCTCTGTCTACTCTAATACATCATAAGATATTCTTTGCTGTCCAGAAGCTAATAAATTGTACTGTGTGCTATCAAGGGAGTATAAAATATGACCTAAGAATTTGATATCCTTTTATATTGAGGGCTAGATAAGACATGGCTTCTTTATTTACTGTGAGGATTCAGAAGTAGTTTCATACTTAATGGCAGCTATTGATTTACTAGTTTTCTTATTACATGCTGCGGCGGTTGAAAGAGGAGTGCTTCTGCTCATGCATAAAGTAGCAGCAAACAAAATTTTTGAATCCAGGCTAAATCTGAAGGTACATCAGTGTAATCACATTGGTAGTCCTGGGCTATTTCTACTGCATCCTCTCCCCCCCCCCCCCATTTTTTTTCCTCTGATTTATATTGGTGATAAGCACCTGTAGACTCTGATGACTCCTGAATTTCATGGTGTTCATCATTTGGAAACAAGATACTTAGAGAAATGTGGATTTCATTTTCCAGCTTTAGGATGAAACATTCAGAATCCTAGCCTTTATTTCAGTGACTTGTCGTAGACATCACCGCAGTTTTCTGGAATAGTTTTATGGATGTATAATCTCTTTAGCCACTCTTATCTTCTTTCCCTTCTCCCTTCCATCTCATCTATCATCTCCTGAGCAGCCACAGCTGCTGATCTTGCACTCTTCTGAGTTACAATGTTGGGTATTGCAGAATGAAGACCTAGCTATGATTCTTCCCAGCCTCGATGCTTGTTATCTAGAAGCTGCCTTGGAGAGCAGGGCTGAACATCAGCATGTAAGTGAGATTGGCAGCATGCATCCCTGTCTTCTGGACTTGCAGCAGCTCCATGCTGTTGTGCATCTGCCCCTGTTTAGAGGCATTGCCCTTTATGTTTGTGTAGTGGCAATTCTTAAGTTTCAGAATCCAGTGATCTCTTGGCTGTATGCTTTTGCTCCTTACCATGCGTGTGACTTGCATTAATAATGGTCCTTTTGGTACTGTGGGGAGTTTGGTTTGTGAGGACAACTCTTTCCATAGACAATCTAGACGGTCTTTTAAGGACCAAAAGTTACACTTTTAAGCATAAGTTTTTTGTATATAAATTTCCTAATGCAACATGTTTGTTGTACAAGTGATAGCACAGGACTGGCCTTACTCAGAGAACTAAAAGATTTCTCATGTTCTTTCTATGTACTGATGCTGAATGGGGCTTGCTTCCATGCCTAGTCATAGGTAACTCTTTCCTAAATGATTGTATGATCTGACTTTGTCTGTGTTATGATTACCAGGAAAAAAAAAATAGCAAAAATATGTTTATCAAATTGTATAGGAACGTCACAAAACAAACGGTTGAATTTCTTCCCCTAAATGTTGATGGTTTTCTCCAGCCTCACTTACCTTGTTGAAGGGATCTGCCTTGGAAGGTACCTGAACTCTGCAAGCCTCACTGGGAACATGGTCCATTGATGGGAGACACTTTTAATGCATTAGGCAGCCTGGTGCATTCTTAAAAAGAGAACTTAACTTCGGTATGCCTGTGAAAGATTTGATATGCACTCAGTAAGTGACTTGTGTACTGCAGAAGAATAGGAACTGATTTATCTTGTGAACAATTGCCTATACAAAAAGTTGTAGTATATTAACAAGACTGGGATATAGCTGCTAGCACATATTGAAGGAAAGCCCAGCTCTGTTCCTACGTGGCTTCAATTCTGGTAAGTAATTATTGATTATTTCAATGAAATTATTTGGTTTATGTAATTCCATAATGCCTTGATAGTGCAGAAACTTGTGATGCACAACTGCATTGTCAAATTCCTGTGATAGTTACCATTTGGGAGGAACAAAAAATAATAGAATAAAAAAATCATAGAAGATAAATTTGCCTGTTTCCAGTGGTTACACTAGGAGTTTTACAGTGTGCTTCTTCTCTAATACATGCCTGCATTTGAAATATCACCACCCCCGAATAAACACATTAACATTTTGGATGAATAAATGATCCATTTCTACCAAAAGAGCTTTCCGGGATATCTCATGTTGCTTGATCTCATAATGAGAGGGCTGGCTGCGCTTGCAACAAGCCCGCAGCTGTTCCCCACACCATTTCAGGTCTGTGGTTTGTGGCATTTGGGATCTGGTACCATCCAAATGTAAAGGCACGTGGCCCAGGAGGAAGGCACGGTTATAAGATACCAATTTCAGAGCATGAGCCATTGTTCTCTCTTCTTTTTCTTTAGTAACATTGAGGTCTTTCTGTGCTGCCTGTTCTTTGAAAATAACCTTTTCTTCTTCAAGGAGGAGAATTATACAGTTGCCATAATGCTCCTGCTGGGCTTGCTAACAGGGCACTGCCGTATCTGTAATTACGGGTTGCAGTTGGAAACGCTTCTTCTCTGTCTTAGGCAGAGAAGGAAGAAATTACTCTTTTTGGTGGAGATAACTGCATAGCGGGTCAAAACATTATTTTTAAGGGGGGAATTTTCTAGTGAAACAGATTTTAATGTGGGTACCGATTTATTTTTTTTTCTGTCTCTCTACTAATTTTCTGATAGGGCACCAACCAGCCAGAAGGCTAGGGTGTTGCTTTCTAAGAGACTTTCATTGTTGAAGTCTAGAGATAAAGCTTCACTCTGTAGGGTGATCAGTTTTCTACATGTGAGGGGAGCGTGGTGTATGTAAGCATCACTGGAGCTTGTTGAAGCCATTAGAAAAATGACGGCATCAGCCATTTTATTACAGCAGTTGGGTTAGGGCTTCGGCTTGCGATGTTATCTCAGAGGCAGCAGATGAAGCAGCTGTTGGGGAAGCTTTGCGTGTTCCCATTTACAAGGAGCTCGCAGCTGTACTTGTTTGTTTTTCAGGGGGTGGGGAAGAGGCCGAGGGAGCAAAGCCATGAAGTGGCCAGAAATGATACCAATTCATTGCGGTTTTCATGGTTCATATTTTTTTAACTGTGCTGTGAATAGTTACTCTGAGCCACCCATGGAAACACACATAAAACATGTGCCTCCTGTGCTGTAGTGGATGGTGCCGTTTGTCTTCATCTTTCCCGGGTGATGTATTGATCCCGAGCCCATCGCCTTCTCTCATACCCAACAGGATTTCCTTGCGTGCAGCCCTGCCTCAACAGGAGCCATTCTGGAAGTCCAGTTTTGTGTGAGGATGAACTTGCAGAACTGGGCTGTGATTTCTCTTTTATCTTCCGAGGTGCAAGGATTTCTGCTGCTTATTGATCACAGGCAGGAGAAATTAAATATACGCGTGTCAGGATTAAAACATGCAACCACCACGTAGCTCTTCCTTTCTTCAGGCATATATGATTTGAAGGGTAGATTTTCAAGTTTGTTTGGTTTTGGTTTTCTTCATTATTATTATTATTTTTTTAAACTTACCTTCCTAAATCCTCTCTGGGCCTTGGAAGATAGGGAGTTTCATTTTCAAAGGCACTGAATAGTGATCCCATGACATCAGACACTTAGTACTTTCAATGATTTATAGACAGAGATTTAGAAATCCAATTTATTTTCCAACAAGGTATGAAACTCAAGATGTTTGTTATTCTTTATTTAAAGAAAAAAAGAATACCAATATGTATTCCCATCAAGATCTTTATTTCTTTGCATTTACAGGCATATGACTGAAAAGTTCCTTTTCCAACTTGTGATGATTTTTATTGAAGCTTCACCTAGAAAAAGTTTTCCCCAAAACGTAGCTTGTGTTTGGAGTTAAGCAGAAGGCTTCGTCAAATTTCTTTTGACAAGGATTTTCATATTTGGCACCCAGCCATTGAAAATACACAGTCCTTGCTGCTTCTCTCAAAGCTGCATTGTTCCTCGTGAGGAGAGCTATCTTGCAGGATCACAGAAAATGAGGGGATTGTAGAGACAGCTTGGTTAAAGGCTTTGTGAATTTAAGATAAGGCTTCGAAATATTTTTGAAATTAAAAAGAAGCACTCATGCTGACGAGATGTGTTTGTGCAGACTCTTGCTGTGCATGTCTTCATAGTCAGGGACCTCACGCTAGACAGATAGGGCTGCAGCAGATCGGTATGGGAACAATAGTCCACTGTCAAATTTGCTTGAACAGAAATGCCCAGTGTCTGGCATCATTAATTAAAACTAGGAGGTTGCTTTTAACAGTTCTGGGACTTTGAGGAAGAAGGGTGATCTTAAAAATAGCTTAGACCTAACTAATCCATATAAAGAATTTGATAGCTCAGCGTCTACATCTTGAACTGTCCTGGGGTTAACAGAAAACAGGTCTCAGAAATTATTAGGACATGTTGCTTATGGATAGCTGCTTTCTCCTTTTGCCTGCAACTCTTAACAGCTGCTCCATGTAAAAGTCAATTCAGTAATCCAGTCTGCAGGTCCTAAGGTGTAGCAACCGTGGAAATTATGCTTTGACAATAGACTTCTAAAGTGTGTGCTGTGGCTTCAAAACGGTGAATACCTTAAAATATGCTGCCAGTTCTCTGAGGCTCAGGCGATCTGGGCTGAGCTAGAGCAGAGATTGTAAATCAAGGGAGCAGCTCCCTCTGAGCAGCCCAAGCAAGTGGGGCTCAGCGCAGCAGCCAGTGCGGTGATGAAAATGTTGCACCTATGGCTCCGTGTAGCACAGCTCTGGATACCACAAAGGTTGCTTTCAGACCAGACAGCGGATTAGGATTAGTTTAAGGGGGGCAAAGCAGATGGTTACAGCAAATTAGCTGCTCTGTATTTCAGGGAACAGGAACGGTTTCGGATTAATTTGTGCTGCCTTTGTTGCTTTTATCGTGCACATTTACAAAATTGCTGTGGATGTGTGGCCACCAATAAAGAAAATTGTGGTTTGTATGGACGAGGCGTCTAGCTTGCACGTGTATCTGAGATGCAGAAGATATTTAAGCCATTAAAGAGATGAAAACATAATGGTAGAAATAAACCCTTACAGATATGGCGTTATTGTATTTGGTCTTCTGCCAGGCGCAGCCCTCAGAGTTACGATATTTTGCTGTCTTTATTACTGAGATGTGGCCGCCGCGACAGTCGGTCAGGGTTGGAAGTTACTTAAATCAGAATGCAATATTGCCTGCTGAGACTTGCAGTCTGACGGGACTTCAGCTTCATCGAGCAGATGAAGATGGATGGCTCTGAAAGTGGATCTCCGGCCTCGCTGAGCTGCACACGAGTGCGAGGGGTCTGGGCAGAGGATTTACGCTCTGGTTCAGCCATCCTGCTGCAGTTTGGCCCCAGGGCTGCTACCGCCATCCCAGAGGGCTCTCTTTTGGCCAAAACCTTGCTGCTTTGCCCTTAAAGAATTTAAGATAAAGGAATGCATGTTCTAGTCTGAAAATAATAATAATAAATTTTTTTCTAGCTGTCAGTATTATTTGTATAGCAAGCCTTTTCTGCTATAAGTTAGCTTCAGATTCGTGTGGCGATTGCAAAAGGTCAGTCTCTTGCAAAGTAACCGCCAAGAAGGCGCTCGGTCGCTCAGCCAGCCCTCTTTCTCTCAAGTGTAATCCGTCAATCATTTCCCAGCTCCTCTCTCTGCTGTCATGAGATGATAGCAAATTAATTGTAGGTCTGTACATCAAACGTTTAAGCGCGTGTGTGTACTTCTCTGCAAAAACAGGTTTCAAATGGCTTGGAAATAACAATCCTGGTGAACACCCTCCCTCACCCATAACACTTTGCAACTTCATAAAGTCATGAATAAGAATTAAACGTGGGTTTAAAAACTAATAGCTGTTAGCAGAGAGGGTTGCCTGCACAAAATGCAGAACCCCAAACTGTCCATGCTGACCTCTTCATGCCCGCGTTTCTCTACCAAGCTCTTCTTATTGAAGGGAAGAAAGTCTCCATGGAACTGATGCACTCAGTGATGAGCAGGGCATCCAGAGCAAGCCAAAATGCTGTTTCTTGCTATTTCTGAACAGCCAAAAGGCTTCTGTGATGCTGTGTATCTTGGTGTAGCTCTTGCTGCAGCAAGTGGGGATCTTGGCTGCCCACTGCAGGTGCTGTCGGATTGACCTGCAGAGCCCCATAAGTGTGCAGGGTTGTAGTTTCCCAGCAAAGAGAGCCTTAAAAATCCCATTCTTTATGGCTCAAACTGATTCGAAGACCAGCACCTTTAGTAGAGCTTTCTGTAAATCCGGTTCTGTAAAGAAAAGTATCTAGGTCAGAAGCTAGAGCTGGTGTCACTTGCTTTTTTTTTTTTTTTTTTTTTTTAAGCTGTAGTATGATTGGAAAGTCTTTGATAAAGTTGGATTGCCATAAGGTATCCAGTTGATTTGTGAAGCACTCGCTGAATTTAACCTGTCAAACTTGACTGCAGGTTAACTGAGGCTTGGCAGCCGGTGGTTGCTCTTCATTTCAGACTGACGTGAATATTTTGAGAAAAAAGCAAGGAAAAAAAAATCTGCGTTCCCTTTCTCCTATTCGCATGCCTTTGGAGCTCTTCTCACTTGTTTTCCTTCCTTCCTTGTGCTGCAAAGCAGAGCCTTACTGTCTGTCATTCGGTAGCGCAGGGCACCTGGCCTCATCCTGCTGCCATCGAGGGCAGTGGCTGCGGTGCTGAGGAGGCTGTGGCTGCTGGGGCACTGCCTGCCTTCTGCTTCACCACCGTGTCCTGCAGAGCTGGAGCCTCCGGTAGCAAGACAGGGAGCCCAAGGGGCATGGTCAGAAGTGAGGCTACCCTTGTGGAGCATAACCCTCTTGGGGTCATGCAGAAACGAGACTCAGAATGGACCCTGGTTAGAGCAGAAACCCTGCCCCCCTAGGAGAAGCACTGTGAGTGGAAGGACCAGTTCTAGTTCTCATTGAAATGTTTTTTCTCTGACTTCAAAATAAAAAAAAAAAAAAAAAGAAAGCTTTTAAAGGGTGTGTAAGCAATTAAAAATTCAGTTAGAGGCCTTGTGAAACTTTAAAGAAGAACCTGTCCTTAGCCTGCAGTTACTACAAGTACCTAAATGCCTTTAAAATCTTCCCTGTGGCTTCTCTACTTTAGATTTTCCTTCGGTGAAATGAAAAAAAATAACCACAATTAATTCTCTAATGCAAAAATGTATGGCGGTTGGGCAATGTCCTGAGGACAAAAAGTATTTTCCATTCTGAATCCAAGAAGCACAACATTCTCGTAATGCCTTCAGAAGACCAATATGAACTCCGTTGGTCTGATATGGTGGAGGTGGCAACGAACAAGTGGTGTTCCCACTGCCACCGAAGAAACAACGTCCCCCAGACTGCCAGAACTCTGGGGTCCTTCTTGGCAGAAAGCAGACTGACAGCATTTGTAGGTTAAATGAAACGAATTAGCAAACAAGTAATTATATTTGCATGTAACCTTGTTAAGATAATATCCTGTCCATCTTAAACCTGTCACGTTAGACATATTTAATCTTTGTGACGCATGGAACAGTATATTATGTTTGACAGCTTCTAAAGGAAGAAGGACGAGGGGCTGTAATTGGAATGCTGGCATTGGATAATAACGATGAGCACTTCTCATCTTCAAAGCATTTTCAGGCTCGCTAGCTAATCCACACGTCCGCTGAGTGGGGAAGGTAAGTTTTATCCCTCTTTTACTGCTGGGGTAACTGAGAGGGAAGAACCATCTCTGGATTAGAACTAGAAGTGCCTAGATGCCAATTTTGCTGTGTGAAAACAAAATTAATGTGATTTGCTCATTCTAAACAAAGTAACTGTATGGTTTAGAGTCAGATTACGTACATCTCATCAATCATCCCGGTATCTGACCCTTCAAATATAAAGTCGTTCTCGTGTATTACCGATGTAACAAGCGTTCTCTAGTAATCGCCTTACTGTTGTGTTCGATACTCTTGGAAAGTAAAATGTGAAGAGTTTCTGAGTGTTCACTCTCAGAAGGGATGATCTGATCCTGAAAGCCTTCAGAAGCCATCCCCCCTTTTCATTAGAAGTGATTTGTTTTGGGTGTTAGACATACGAAAGTTGGTTTAAAAATAACATTTTCATTTGATTTTCAATTATTTTAAGTCTGTAAAATTATCAAGTTGGAAAATGATTTAAAAAATCAGCTTACTCAAATCTTACTGTACTTTTTACTGTGCTGACCCACACTGGTGGGTCAACTACTACACGGTGCTTGTCCCTTTGTATGATTCTGTTGTCCTAAGGCTGGTGAGTTGCAAATATGCATTAGAGATTTTCACAAAAAGTCTGTTTTTCATGAATAAATAAATACTATATTATTTTCCCCTCATCTTAAATTTGGGAAAGCTTCCCCATTGTCACCAAATTTTAATGCACAGAGGCATAAACTGAGCTATTCTGTAATCCCTCTGTGGAACTCAGTGGAACCCAGAACATTTTGCAGCTGGTGAGCAGACAGAAAAATACACTGACTGGTGACACTTATAATTACTCTCTGGAGAATGCTTCATATATGCAAAAAAAAAAAAAATCAACATTTAAAAACCTTAATAGTAATAATAAAGAAATATTCCCCTTTCCTTTTCACTGGTTTACTGCTTCCTTTGCTTATTTTTACGTTCCAGACTGCCCAGTAATTTTGAGGGGAGACATCCCTTTTGTTTTATTTCCCCTTTTTTGGGGGGGAGGGGGGAAATTCCTACATGCATTTGTCAGTTCCCCGATAAAAGAAAACATTTTCGCTTTGTCTTTACTTGACTTCTATTGGCTGAAATGACAATGCCATTAAAAATCAATGTGCAGAAAGCCAGATCATTACCGAGGTTCTCCGTTGAACAGTTCATATAGACAGCATGCTCAGGAAAACAGCCTGGGTAAACTGAATCATGATTGATTTCAGGTACATCTGATGGGGCATAATTGTCTACCCATTTGTTTCTTTCCATTCTCTTCTCTGCATGCTGGTTCTTTTGGGATCAAATAATCAGCAGCAATAATCACAAGCAGCAAGAATAATAAAAAAAAAAAAAAAAAAAAGAAAATACCTATAAATGATCCCCCCTCATTTTTGGTTTCCAAACCAAGTAGCAGTAACTTTATATTTCATACTGGTGAATTCTGATACCCCACTATAATACCAGCAGAATCTTTGGGAAAGCCCTGACTGCACTTGATGCTAACTTAATAAAAAATATACACTTTAGTTTATATTGATTGCTTTACTGTTAGTGGCATTGAAACTGAATTTTCATGTGTCTCAACATCATCGCCAATATCTTCTTCCACTTAACATCCTTTAAAATGTGGCAAGAGAATCAATACTGTGAGATATCAGGATTCAAATGGTTCTGGGTTTTTTAATTGATGTTTATAGCACTCAAAATGGAGACCCTCTGCAGATTAGAAATACAACTCTAAATGGCCTTTTGGGAGACAGAGCATTAATTGGGGAATGGGGGCTGATACCTTACTTGACATAAATTCAGACTACTTAATTTATATTAATAAACTTCATTGAATAAGGATCCTAATTAAAAGAAATCCAGATTTTGTTCGTATTCCTTACCTTATAAACTTACATCAGAACAAATTCTGCTGCAATAGTTTGCAACTATATGAGAAGAAATTGTTCTTCCGTATCTGCCACAGGCCATAAGTCTGTTTTATAAAATTATTCACTGCTTAAAATATTATTCTAAAAATTACTTAAGAAATTAGTATTTTGGGTATCAGGCACAAACTTGTATCTTAACACTGCCTAAGCAAATGGTTTGAAATGTTGATTAAAAATGTGTATAATAACACTTTTGTCTTACCTGTGTCTAGCAATGACATGCTGTGTATTGCTCTTACTGCACTGAAAGAAACTGTTGTCGTGAATGAGGACTTTTTTGTTTTGTTTTGTTGACGTGCTCTATGCTCTAAACTACTTTTATACCATTGATGTAATCAGAGCACTGTGATTTTGGGTGAATGCTGGCTCTAACATAATGGGTTTTGTTTAGTTATAAATTCAGATCTCAAATAATATTTGTCAACACATCCTGGCGTTCCATACCTATAACTTCTTGGTGTTTTAAGTATCAAAAGTACTGGTGAATACCTTTTGCTTTTTTTTTTTCTTTTTTCTGCAAACCCATAAACTCTGTTTGAAATGTGAGAATGAAGCTCTGTGTCATTCATTGACTGTCATCAGAAAAAAATGATCCACTTGTTCAGATGATGCTTTTAGTGACTTCACCCACTGAAGGTAGTGGGACCGTGCAGCGAGAACAAGGCTTTGAGGAACAAAAACAGTGATATTTCATTTTCTTCAGATATGTCTCTGCAAAGAGCAGATGCCATGGAAAGAATGTGTCACTTCATGTAGAAGCTCTTCAGAACAGAACAATACTCGTGCATATCTGAAAAGTCATGTCTGCTGTCATTTATATAGGAAGATCATTAGACACAGCTTAGCTATTCAAACTCATTCTCCTTTTCCTCTCAAGTTTAGGTGTACTAAATTCTTTTCTTCTTTCCCTTCTACTTCTCACACAGTTAATCAATAACTACATTTTCCTTCTTTCCTTCATTTCAACCCTCAAACTTTCTTTTTCATTTCACTGTAGGCAAGTCATTCCAGCCCTGGTCATTTTTTTTTTTGTAACCCCCTGCGAACACTGTCCAATTGATGTACACCTTTCAAATAATGATATGCATTGAAGTGTTGGTTTGCCAACTGCATCAGTGCTAATACGGCCAAGAAAAGTGATTTAAATGTTTTCAGTTGTGTTAATATGTTAATACAAGTAAATATGATTAACAGTATATTGGCAAATACGTTTCTGAATTATATGGAATTTCAAATATGCTTTTCCTATTTCAGCTTTGTCTTCAAGGAGTGCTATTTACTTCTGCCATTCTAGATGAAATTATGGTTGAGAAGGCCCTATCTTACATCTTCTAAATCATTAGAAACCTTGCTATTGTCTCAAATGGAATAAGATAGCATGAAAGACATGATTTCTGTGTCAGGCACTACACAGAAATATGTGTCGCTCAATCATTTTTAATGAACAGCAAAGTGGATATAAAGATGAACTGTCAATCACTTATTAAGAAGTGTTGTTGACAAAAATACTGTTTTTTTTTTTTTTTTTAAATAGTAGTATCACTTTAAAATGAGAGTTACCTGAGACAGATGATTCTTTTTTTTTTTTTTTTTTTTTTTCTGAAACAACTGATTTGAATGAGGTGAATGGGAGAGTCAGATAAAGATACACAGTGTCAACATCAAGACCTTTGCAGATACTGAAGTTTTATGGGAAACAACCATGAATTAGCTTCTGATGAGAATTATATTGCATTAATTTATTACTTTTTTTTTTTTAAATACAAATTAATACTGTGATACTGTGGTCTTTTAATTGTCTTAAAACACATTTTCATTAATTAAGCAAGATAGTGTGTGACATAACTCATATCTGATTTAAAATAAAAGAAAACATTTGAATTTGATGTGTGGACCTGAGAGCAATGTCTATATCCTCCTTGTAGTCCTTCTGTTCTTGTGTATCAGGGAAGTTCAGCTGTTTGGTATAGTCCAAGAAACTGTAAAGCAAGGAAAAACTGTGGAATTTGACTCTGAATCCAAGATAAAGTTCTAGACGCAATTCTATCCCTATGCTTAAATCCACACTTGTACTTGCGGCTTATTTTTTCTTATATTTTTACTATTAATTAAAATGTTTCTACAAATAAGGCTTCTGAGATTTACTCTTCACTCCTCCTCCCTCCTCCCCCCCCCCCCCTTTTTTTCCCCTGACATTGGAGAATCTCAAGATTTTAAGCCATGATAAATCCCTTTTAGTTATTATCCATAATCAAATATCCAGTTAAATTCCCGGGAGAAAGATTCTGACAATGCAGCATCAGCTGTTACATGTACAGTGTGTGACTAACTCACAGGTCGGTTCCAATTGCGCGTTAAGGCACAGGAGGACGTATTTGTGATTTCATCTGCTTCCAAGCACAAAATTACATGTTGTTCCTCATTAATAATGTTCTTTTAAAGATGGTGCAGGGATGAAGAGGAAATCTGGCCAACCTCACATAATGATACCCTGGAGCATTAGAGACACTATGAGCTTCTGATCTTGGTGTGAAAATAGTGAGCAAATGGAAAATGTCTGTGTACCAAAAAGGCAGTGAGGCCTTCCTGAACACTCCTTTGTTTTGGTAGGTTTGGGGCTATGCTGCTGTGTTTTTATGACAACCTATCATACGTTAGTTTCTAATTACACTACTCTTCAAGCTGGTGTAGATCTCCAGGCTGTTTTCAGAGGTGATAGCTTCACCTATCACCTCTAAACACAGATATCAACACAGAATATCAATCACAGTAGTTGTTTGTTGCTGCACATACAGAATCTGTGCTGTTCATAGGAATTCCTTTCTACCTGATGTCTAAGAAACTTGAGGGAGTGAGACTCAGTTTTCTACAGGTTTTCTGTGCCACCATAGGCAAATTTTTTAGGGTCATAAGAGAATTTCGGTCCTAGCACTTTTTGTGCTGTTTATTTTCCTCTTCCCTCTCCTTTACTTTTTTTTTTTTTTTTTTAAATTGTAAAATACCCAAATAGTCCCTTACATTTGCACTAAAAGTGTTGGAGAAATTGTATAGTCCACTGTTACTGATGACCTGGTGGTTAGAGGACCTTCTACAAAATCAAGAGATGCAGGTTTGACTATAGGACCAGTATTTACAAGATAAATGTTTTCTCCTTTGTATTACACAGAATTGGGAGTAATTAAGAGGAATGAATGACATTAGAAAAGCTGAGAATAATGAATATAAGTGCATAACTGAATTCAGAATTAACAACTCTGCCGGGAAGCCTTGCATTTTCCTTGTTGCTTTCAGATATTTGAATTCACCAAATGAAACTTGCTCTGTACAACTACCAGTGAAAACAGGAAGAGAAACTGGTTTGAATCTGAGCCTTTGCCATTGACATGAAGTACTCTCCTTAGAGTCCTTGGGAAAATTCTTTAGGGAAATCTACTTATTGATAGAGCCAGAAAGAAACCGTAGAGGGGTCATAATAACAGCAGTAATGCTAGAAGCAAACAGAAAGACATTTTTGGAAGGTAATGCAGGAAGTGTCAGATGCTCAGGCAACCTGTCAGCAGAGTTGTTCTCTTGCTGCCATGCTAGTCGTACATAGTAGACTAAAGGACTAAAAGCGATGGATCTGCGATGAAGACACAAAAGCCTAAATCTGGCAGAGCCATCATAGTTGGTATTTCTAAATTTGGATATGAAGGCAATGTCATAGCAATGTAAGGTGGGAGGAGGCTCGGTACGTGTGGCAATCAGCCACTGTGCTGCTTTGCAGTGACAGAGCAGAGATGTCTCCGGGAAACATTCCTGCTCCCCCTCCGCCAGGTTGTGCCTACAGCCAGCCTTTGTCAATCGAAGCGGGGTCCTCAGACGGTAGGTTAATTCGCAGCTGCAGTGGAGGAGCAGCTGGGAGCAGCTTTCCCCGTTCGCAGGTGTGTTTGTGCACCTGAGCCTCCTGGGCTTGTCAGCCGCAAATAGCACGGAGCTGTCAGAGGGGGAACTAGTAGGACGACAGATCTTTGTAGAGGAAATCTGTGTGCTTTTTGTGCTTGGAGAACTACCGCTATGAAAACCGCCTTCAAAAAAAGAGACAGCCCTACTACAAAGCTACAATTGTCACCTGTTTTAAAAGCTCCAGTCATAACTCCCAAATTTCCTCTTCAGTTGCCTTTGAGGTGCTTTGACATTTCCCCCTTCAGTGCCAAGGTTGTTTTGTTGCTGTACACGGCTTGTAGGCGATTTAGTCTCACTAAGGGGCCTGTGGCTGAAAAAGGCCCAATAATGGGAGATGCTCTGTTCTTGTTACTGCAGTTGACATCTGTGGGGAGAGAATTCTGCATGGGTAGCTCAGGGTGTGAATTGAAAAAAATGGGGAGGTGATGAACAAGTTGAAAATGCTGTGAACGTGAGCAGAGAAACTGGATTGTTGAACGTTTCTTGTCCTGCAGCATAAAATAATTACTGATGAAAGTTTTAGCCTGCAGAAATTCTGTTTTGAATTTGGTGTACATGAGCTTTTCTGTTTGGCATGCAGTTTTAAATGATGAGAATTGCAGTCTCTTTTAGGATGCAGCCATTGATGGTGATGGCATTAACCTGGAATCTGTTTCTGTTTCCTGTGAGTTTGGCAGGACAGCCTAGGAAAGCACTGAGCATCCTTTACAGTTCTCATGATGAAGAGGACTCATCTTCTGCACTGTGATTTGGATTCCTCAGACTCCACAGAATAGATTATCCAGTGCTTTTTTTCAGGAAGAAGTTACAATAATTGTATTGATTGTCTTTCATTTGACTCTTGACTGAGAGGAATAAAAAGCTTCAGGATTATTGATTTAGTTCTGCAGTCAAGTATTTTACTTTTGTTTTTACTTCCCTTAGGACCTAATCCCAAGGCCATTTAGGCAGTTTTGTAAGGCCTTAATGCAGTAGAGATAATGCAGTGCTGCTCGTCAGGAGCCTGAATCTGCAGAGAGCCCGTGTGTCTATCTCTCTGCTGTCATCTGGGAATAATCCTGAAATGAATTAAGAGAAGTTTAAACAAATGGATGTTTATTCTGCCTTCTGAGGAACTATTCTGCACCAGAGATAGTGTACCCAGCAGGACCAGGGAAGTAACTGTCCCCTTGTATGTGGCACTGGTGAAACTGCACCTCAAATGTGCAGGCTGTTGGGCTCCTCGTTATAAGAAAGATTACGAGTTAGTTAAGCATGTGCAGAAAAGAGCAACGAAGCTGGTGAAGAGTCTAAAAAACAAGACTCATGAGGAGTAACTAAGGGAACTGGGGTTGTTTAGCCTGGAGAAATGGAGTCTGAGGTGAGACCTTATTATTCTCTACAGGTACCTGAAAGGAGGCTGCAATGAGGGTGGTGTTGGTTTCTTTTCTCAGGTGACAAATGATATAGGACATGAGGAAACAGTCTCAAGATGCACCGAGGAGGTTTAGATTGGACATGAAGAAGAATTTCTTCATGGAGAAGGGTGGTCAAGCATTGAAACAGGCTGCCCAGGGAGGTGGGGAAATCCCCATCTCTGGTGGTATTGCAGAAGTGTGGATGTGGCACTGAGGGACATGGTTTAGTGATGGAACTTGGTAGGTCAACTTGATGGTTGGACCCGATGATCTTGGAGGTCTTTTCCAACCTAAACGATTCTAGGATTTTATGATTCTATTCTTTTCTCTCATGCATCCAAATGACTTCTAGGTAGACCTTGCTGTATCTATCCCTGTCAGTGACCTTGGGGGAAGCGAGAGAGGCCATTCTCAGCTTAAACTTGAACTAAAGGGATAGAGATTTAGGGCTACAGGTCTTCTGAAGTGTCAAGCATATCCTGATCCTCTTGCTACTGAAATGTCATAGTAGAAATGCTCAGTGTGCTGTGCTTTGGAACACCCGTGAGTAGGCGTAAGGCCATGTGTTCGTAGTCAGTGCTTACTTACACTGTAGCATTTAAATTTGGTTATCTTTTCCTCACACCCTGTTCTTCCCCACACAAACTGGAGCTGCAATAATACAGATCCAAGCACTTCTAGAGGAAGGCCCATTGAAATCCCATGCTAACTGCAGAAGGGATGCCCACCCAGCTCAGTGACTGGAATTGAGAGTCCTTTTCTTCAGCCTCTCTGTGCTTCAGACAATGTGAAAAACAGTCTCTGTTAAATGTGCTGGATTTTATGTTTAATACTGACTTTACTTAATATTTCCAATTCCTTTACTTAATAAATAAATGAATAAGCCCCAGATATAAACAAAGGTCAGGTGGGCAGAAATGCTTAGGCATAAATACAGGAAAGCAAACTTACTACAAGGTAGACACAGAAATATGCCATTAAATACAAGAGAAATTTATTTCATGGATTAGGGTCTGTTGTCTGTAAAGATCTTGTGGTTCAAAGACCCCAAATGGGATCAACAAAACTTCTCTCTCCAGCAGTGTATGCACAATGCCTGTTTATGTAGTGCTAGTGTGTACAGGGGGAAAGGAGCAGGACATGTGAATTGATCATTTTATAACACAATTACAAATCCCAGTTCCTTTGTTTTGTGTACCATTGTGAAAATCACACGATGCTGCAATAATGTAAGTTCATCTTAGAGTTCATGGCCACAGTTCTTTCATCGCTTTCAGGTATTTTCTACACCCCTCCATCACCTTGTTTTCTTGACGTAAAGTGTATTAAAACCTAGGAAATTCTTTGGAACAGACGTGTATTTAAAATTATTTTACTATATTAAATTCATTTTTCACTCCCCTCTAAAATAGTGATTTATGCATGGCAGGGTAGGAAGAAATTTAGGAAGGCAATTAAATACCTTTAAATTAAAAATCCGGGTCAAGTTTGTTCTCTTAGACAAAGTGTTTTTTTTTTTTTTTTTTGTTTTTGTTTTTTTTTTTTTTTTTTGTGTTAGTATGGTTAATCATAGAAAATCCTGAGTTGGAAGGGACCCATGAGGATCATCGAGTCCAACTCCTGGCTCTGCACAAGACCACCCAAAAAAACAGACCATGTGGCCAAGAGCGTTGTCCAAACACTTCTTGAGCTCCATCAGGCTCGGTGCCACGTCCCTGGGGAGCCTGTCCCAGTGCCCGACCTCCCTTTGGGTGCAGAACCTTTCCCTAACCCCCAGCCTGACCCTCCCCTGTCCCAGCTCCATGCTATTTCCTCGGGTCCTGTTGCTGTCCCCAGCTCAGCGCCTGCCCCTCCGTTCCCCTCGTGAGGGAGCTGCAGGCCTCCATGAGGCCTCCCCTCGGCCTGCTCTGCTCTAGGCTGAGCAAACCAAGGGACCTCAGCTGCTCCTCATACATCATCCCCTCTAGCCCCTTCCCCATCTTTGTAGCCCTCCTTTGGACACTCTAATAGTTTTATGTCCTTCTGATGCTGTGATGTCCCAAACTGCACACAGTACTCAAGGTGAGGCAGCACCAGCACAGAGCAGAGCAGGCCAATCCCTCCCCTCAGCTGGCCGTGCTGGGCCTGATGCCCCCAGGGTTCAGCCGGCCCTCCTGGCTGCCAGGGCACACTGCTGGCTCATGTTCAACTTGCTGTCAACCAAACCCTTCAGATCCCTTTCTGTGGGGCTGCTCTCCAGCCTCTCATCCCCCAGTCTGCATGTACAACCAGGGTTACCATCACGGGTGCAGAATCTGGCACTTGTTAAACTTCATGCAGTGGGTAGCTAACCTAAGCCTGGTGCTCTAGTAGTGATGGCTTTGACTTACCAGATAACCTTGACAAATCTTTTCTGTTGCTTGTTGTCCTCATTTGTAAGATACAGATAAGGAGGCAAAGATCCATTGCACAATACTGTGACATTGCCTGATGAAAAATGCCGTGACATTTCCACGTATTTGTTATCATCCAAGAAGTGCATTTATTAGCGTACTGTTTCCTTGAGCGCATTAAGCACTTCTCTAACCTCTTCCTTTTCTTCTCCAAAAATGTATGTGTTTACCTAACGTCGAGGAACCTACTCGCACTTCATAAAGATCAGGGGATAATGCTATCTCTATTTTACAGATGTAGCAACTGAGAATCTGTACTAAGATCCTTCCTGAAGGTTATACATCTTGCTCAGTGGTCAGGTTCCCATCTCCCAGCAGCTTTCATCACTAGACAACTTTGCTACCCTTTGTAACACAGAGGCTGATGAAAAAGCCATCTGCTGCTGTGGCTGCCAGGGAGTCACATGCTGCCCTCAGGTTAGGCTGATCCACTTTCTCTCCCATTTATGTGTTAGTAACACTGCTTTACCAATGTTGACTTTGCTTTTTCTTTTTTTCCCCTCTCCCTCCCTGCAGTATGGCGACTGGACAATTCAAGGTGGGCTGCGTGGATTTCAGTGCGTAACCTCTTCATAGGTACGTGCAGGAAGGGAGAGTAAGTGTAGGTTTAGGAAGCATTGCTGTGCTACTTGTTTGTTCTCTGAGGCTTCCAACATGAATAAGAAAACTGCTTTTAGTGAAGAACACGCACACCCGAGACATGGGCAGAATACTGAGGTTGCTATAAAACTGTTCATCATGGCTCTGTGGGGAGTTTCCAACTGTATTAGCATTTTTAGGTCCTCTTATCAGCTCTTCAAAGATAAAGTGGAGCAAGATGAACACTTCTCCCTTAGTGTGCCAGGTCTTACATATACCGTGCACCCAAAATAGGCAGGGAAGTCTAAAAGGGGATTTGCAAGCATTTTAAAAACATGGTGAATGATTTTTCCTACAGTTTTTAATTATGATTTGTCAGATGGCTTCTCTTAGGAACATAATCACATAGCAGATAATCAGTGATGGTTTCATTAAAGAGAAAAGGAGAGAAGCCAGGGTAGGGTTTTTGCAAGGTGCTGCTTGTGGGGGCTCTGTGTCTCTGTCACGTTTCTCTCTCAGCTCCCTGTCGTCATGGAAGCTTGGAGCCAACTGGGAGACCCTGCTCTGCACGGGACTGGATTACTGACCCTAATGCATGGAAAATTGAATGTATTAAGCAGCAGCTGCATTTTCAACCCTAAGGACTTCACAAGGAATTTGAAACAAAAGGCCAGAGCCCTCTGAGGAGATTTTCATCACGGGGGGGAGTCTCATTTTTAAAAAAACAAATTAGCATCACCATAGAGAAGCAACTTCCACTGACCAAAAATTAGATTACAAAATGAAAGATTTTTCATTCTTCTTGGTGCTGCTTTCCATCTCATTTTTTTATTTGTTCCCCAGTCAGAGGAGCGCTCTTGTCTTAGATATAGCTGAGGTGAGCTAAGCTCTGACCTCAATGCAGTCGGTTGCACTCACATTGGAAGTGGGAAAACCAGAGACATCTGAATGTCATGCCAGTCTGTGGGTGAAAGATAAAAGAGTCTCATTCTTTTATAGAGGGTTAACAACAGCGGTCTCTTGATTTATATGTATATAAATTCTGTAAAGAAGGAATCTACAGGAGTTAATCTAGCAGGGACAGATAAGTTTCTTTTTTTTTTTTTTTTTTTTCCTGATGTCAAATAAGGTATTTTGCAGACTTCTAATAAAAGATAGTCAAAACTCCAAAAAGATCAGCAAAAGAAACCAAAGAAACCACATGTGCTATAAAAACCTGGCTTCCATGTACATGCATGTGGAAAATTTGCATGCAGTGTCCCTCAGCTGACACCCAGGAGCTGCAGGGAGAAGGGCTGAAAGCTTTGTGTTTGGAAACGTGATGGATGGAATTATGAGAGGTGAGAGCACGGCCCACCTCCGTGTCTCTGCTGAACTCTGGTTTGCTGCCTCATCCTGCAGATGTGGCCCAGCAGCTGGGTATTGATGAGTTTCAGGGTGAGGTTAATAACAGCCGTGTGCCTGGGCAGGAGGGAGGCAGGGCACAGGCTGATCTCAGTAGGCTCAGTGTGCCTACAGCCAGGATGCCACAGAACCTCATGCTAACCATGCCCCTGGGGCAGTCACAGAATAGCTGCGTGCTCCAGCTCCTGCCAGGGAAGTCTGGGGGGACTGGATGCTGAATTATTGCACGGTGAGTTTCACCCACCTTTCCTGACAATGGATCCTGTCTTCTGAGTTCAGCATGTCGTTTGAACTCCCCGTTTAAGCCTCGTAGCAAACAGTTTTATAAGCTAACAAGCTTATATTGATGAGTGTTTTCTCCTTAAGCCTGGCTATCCAAATGCAATAATACACTGCAGATTTTCCCCTCAAGGGTGCCTGCGTAGCCTGTCACTTTGCAGGATATGCACTACGACTGAAACAACACTTCATTATAAAGAATAAGCAGATTTTAACGATAGCTGTTGTCGTAGGAGATTTTGCAAGTGAAGCATGCATTTTTGATGCAAGCAAACCAAGGGCAGACCCAACAATGCTCCCGTTGCTTTTTGGCTTTGTATGTAGAAAGATCCATATTTTTGTCTGCAAAACAGTTTGTAATTATTAAATAGCCACTCCTCACAAAATACATACTCAAAGCCAAACGTGTCCCAAGGTCTCTCTTTGCCCATCAGATTCTTTCTTAATTTCACTCATCCTGAGTTGATTAAGAAATAATTTCATGCACCGCTCCATGTTGATTTGTTTGTGATGGTAAAGTACCTTAAGAATTTGTAGCATAAGAATGAAATAGGTACCTACGTATTTTATTTTAAAAGATTCAAAGTATGTGCCTATATAATTAACAAGACTGACACAGCAGTTTCACCATGTACAGCTCTATAGCTTTGGACTCGCTGTACACAGAACATAGCAGGGATCTTTCATTGTAAAGGTGGTGGCAAAATAACCTCTTTGTGCTGTCCACTGAGCACTTAAAGGTCACGCTTGTCGGTAACTGTGACTTTATTTTTGCAGCACAAGCGAGGTGTTTTGTCCTGGTTTATGCATTTTACTCTAAGGTGCGAGCTGTGGTGCTTGTGATGTGACTTCACACCATTTCAAATGGGCGAACGCTGCGTGACATACACCATAGGAAACAGGATCAGGCAGAGAGGAACAAAACATCTTGGCTTGATTTTGTTCAAGAAAGATGCTGAATCACTGTCCTGAAGACATCTCCAGCAACATAGTAAAATTAAAAGACAGTAACTTTTCAGCTATTTTTTAAGTGTCTCCTAACTTAGGTATACATTTCTGGTGAAAATGGGGATATCTGAAAGACTGCATCCAGTTAGATAACAGTGGTAAATCATGATAGGAGGGAGAACAAAAGAGAGCTTTTCTCCAGTGCCGAAGCTATAAGGGAACAAGGGAAATTAAATAAATCATGAACACCCCACATCCCCAAGCAGTGAAGGGAATGCCATGATTACCACGGCAGAGAAGCAGAGATGCTGGCACTGCCGTACGTGAGTCAGGAGAAGGCAGCAATGACAAATGGACGCGCAACAGCCCGCCAGCCATTCGCAGCTGATTAGAAGTGCCACAGACAAGCAGCTGTCACGCCAATGAAATATTAGGGAATTGAAATGAACTTACAGCTGGTTGGGGTGCCACCCCTCGTGCTTCACTTTTATCGCTGCTACTCCAGGCTCCTGCTCTTTACCTAGTCACCGAGTCCCTATCTCCCCGCATGCATCCCATTTAATTAGCTTCGCTTCAAATCAAAACAGGCTGCTGCTCCTGCAAGCCTCTGTTTTATACGGTGGTGAGGTATGGGGCAGGCTCAAAGGGTTCTCCCCAAGCACAGCCAATACTGGGTCGGTTATCAACGGTACAGCTGA